>NW_023425377.1:104266315-105466315 GCF_014108415.1 Molossus molossus | reverse complement strand
AGACCAGCGTGTGGATGTCCCACTGTTAACCCAAACTCAACATGCATGTTAAAACTAAACAAATCTGTCCCTTTGAATCACTTTCCTTCCCTGGCTTTTTTATATCTTTCAGAGCCATCATTTGTTTAGCCACCTGGATCTGTTGCTGTGAGGTTAGCTTGAAGTCCCTTCTTCCCTTTAGTCCTCTGATCCAGTTATCCATCAATGTGAAGGGCTTCTCATCCTTGTCTTTCTAATTCCACTTCCTTTATTAATTGTAGAATCAGGCTTTTTCTCCTGATGCTTTGAGGACTGCTATGGAGTTCCTACAAGTTTCCTGGCCTCCAGGCTCTCTGCTCATTACCCCATTCTGTACAGGGTGCAAAATGAATCTTCCCAAGGAACATCCCTTGCTCAAAACCATCAAAGATGCCTCACTATATACAGGATGACATCCAAACACTGAACCTGGCATTCAAAGCCCTCCAAATCTGACCCAGTTCCCATTGCTAGACTTATCTTCCAAGACTCCAGGATAATCCTCTTGCATTGTAATCATTTGCATACGTGTGTTCCCAGGAAAAGTGTAAGTCTCTAAAACAGGGTCAGCAAACCACAGACCAATTCCCTATGGCCACAAATCCTACAATATTGACTATAAGGCCCTTTATAGATAGTTTGCTGACCTGTGCTCTATAGGGTGAAGCATGTCTCAGACTACTTTGTTTGTCCTGCAGAAGCATGCACTTTTCAGTAAACATCAGAATGAATGTTCCATGTACTGACCCCTAAGTTCTCCGGTTCTTTTTTGTTCCTATACAATTTTTACTTCCTGTAACAGAGGGCCTTTCCCCTGCCGTCTGCCTGGATAAACCTTCCAATACTGTGAGACCCACCTCCAATCCTCCGGGAAGCCTTTCTGATGACGTCTGCTGAATTCTGAATTCCAGTAACACTAACCTGTTTGTATGACGCCGCATCTGCTGCTTCCAGTTGGTTCTTCACATCAGGGAGGGTCATCAACCTGATGGATGCCCATCCCTCCCCCACAACTGGCTCTCTTCTGCCCTTCAGAGCTTAGCGGATGTTGCCTGGCCTGGGAAGTTTTCTCTGACTCCTCCCTTCCTCTCCCCACCCAACGAGGTTAGAGGTGATTTCAGAGAGCTCCCACAGCTCTCTGAACTTTCCTATCAAGGCACCTGTCTTTGTGTACTGTAATCACCGACTTCCTTCTCAGATTCTCCAACTGTGCTGAGAGCTCCTCGCGAGTAGGGTCTGTGTCTTATTCAATGATGTATTCCAAGTCCCTGGCATGGTGCTGACTCATGGAGACATCTATTTAGGATAAATGGTTGATCAATCAATGCTTGTTGATTGACTTTATGGCTGAATAGATGTCTGGTACTCTTTCCTGTGCTCCCCTATTTACATACTTCAGTTCTCTGCCTTCTCTACTGTGTGTAGTCATTTCTCGTAGTTACATATCGACAGGTAGTCTGTGCCTCTGGGTATCAGTAAATAACCATCAATTTTCTATGACTGTGGTTATCAGGACAACATTGGGGCATCCTGGGAGACACCAAGCATGGAGATTCCTGGGTCGTTAGTGAGAAAGACGAGAGTCTTTTTTGACCCACCGTTGTGGGCTTCTGCAGCCGACAGCAGCTCCCCACTTCGTGAATTAAGCATTCCGAAGGCAGCCTGGCTGCTGAATGAAAGACCCACGCCCAGATCACAGCACACGCACAGCCAGCTTTGCGAGCCCCTCCTGCGCTCCACGTTCACCTGGCGGGAAAATAATTCCAAATGTGTGAACTTGGAAACCTTCTGCCAGATGTTGGGATAACCTAACAAAGACACACGACGTCAGAAACGGAGGATGGCACCCTGGAGAGGGGATAGCCCGCTGAAAACGAGAGGTAAGAGCCTCATTCGGCAGACAGCTTCTGTCCCACTGTCATTCCCCTGGAGCCAGGTGCCGCTTGGGGTCCCGCTCCTCCTCCTCCCTACCCCTCTCCCCGCCCCCTGCTCCTTCCCCCAGTTTTTCCTCAGAGCCTGTCTTCTAGCAATCCCATTCAGCTTAGCTGTCCACGACCCATTTCTTAAATGCAGATAAATTAAAGGCAGTTTGTAAGTGGTCAGCCACATGAGCCCAGATCTCCCTGCAGTGAAATGGACGCATAATAACCGAGTCTCTGCTCTCTGCTCGCGCTGGGGGCTTCCCCAGGAGCCCGCCCCATGGACTCAGAGGGCGTTGAAGTGCAGAAGAGAGAGAACAGACACTTGGCATTTTTAAAAAATGCCTTTCAAATGTCTAGAAAGATGGTATGTTATGCGGTAGCCTTTTCAAAATCGGTGGGATAAGCCACGGATGCCATTCCCTATAGAAGCCCAGCCCTGGGAACCCTGGCACGTGCCCCCCAAGAAACGCAGCGAAGCCAGCGCCTCGAGGAGGAAAAGGTCTCCCCTTGCTTCAGGACATGTCTGTTTCTGTGAGAGCTGTGGGACAAGGACAGCAAGCACAGCGTTTTGCTCATAATTTTGATTTATCAGTCATGTGACAGGTAGTACAGTTTTTGCCACTGAAACAATAGGCAGGGTAGGAGGGTTACCACTGCAAGGGCACCAGGCTTCTGCAGAATGACACCAAAAGCCACTGACTGCCTCCAGTGAGTGGGCAGGATTGCAAGCTAAGTGGAAACAGGTCCTTTCACATGAACCACATGGCCCAAAGACAGTCTCCAAGGTGCCCCTCAGCTGTGGCATGCCCCTGCAACACCCTAGGGACCAGGCAAAGCAAGGGATCAGTTGGGGCTTCAACCCCAAATTCCAGATAAGAGTGGTCCTGAGTCACTGTAGGTGGGACCAAAAGACGCCTGAAAAGTTTGCTTTTGCTTTTCCTTCCCAAGGTTCATACCAGAGTCACACTTGTAAGGGAAGACCAATCCAGGGTCCACAGGCCATTGACAAGAGCCAGAGGCAAAGGGAAATGGGCCCCAAATAACTCGAGTAAAGGTGTTCTCGGTGGATGCCTCAAGCCAGCAGCCACCCGGGTCTCCCCACCAGCTGGGGAAAGTGAGGGCGTGAAGCAGGGCAGCCCCCAGGCCTCAAGCCAGAGGAGAGAACCCAGACACATCCTTGTTTGCATTTGGGGAAAGGAGCAGAGGGAGCGGTGGACAGGTGTCTTGCTCAGCTTCTGGAGGCCAGCGAGGACCATTCAGTAAACAAAACATAGCAAAACGAATCAAAGCAATACACAGCAGCAGCAGCAAAGCAGAGTGTGAGGTGGAGGAGGGTGGGTTTCTGAGGGGTCCCTGGCAGGCGGGGGTGCTGCCCTGCCCAGAGGAAGCCTGGAAGATGAAGGGGAGTCTGAAGGACTCCAGAGTCCCGGGTGACTGACCCTGCTCCTAAGAGTCCTTGTCAGTCATTCCTGGTATATCCTTTAGCTTGAGCAGCAGATCTGGTTTCAAAAGTGGGGATCAGACTTTATCACTGATGCTGGGGCAAAGAGAGAATGGGCTTCGTAAAATTCCTCTGAGGACTCCACTGCCGTCCTCTATAAACCTGTCCCCTTGATCAATAATGTTAGGAAATGTTCCATCATTTGACTCTGAGAACTTCAGAATGCTCTGCGCGCTCGCTCTCTCTCTCTCTCTCTTTCTCTCTCTCTCTCTCCTCCTTGCCCCCCCCTTCATTTTCCAGGCAGTACCTCCATGCTTCTCAACACAGTTCCCCTCCCCAGTTCCATGCCTCCCCAGGAATCCTGTCCTGAGGCTTCCTGCTCAACCATCTGGAGACTCAGCATTTCGACTGGCTACTCTGCAAAAAGAGGAGACAGTGAGGCTTCTGCTCATGAATGTCCAGTCGCAAAGCAGTTCCAGCGGCCAGCAGTGTAGCACGTGTTCCCAAGGCTGGTTGGTGGCAAGAAGGCTCCCCTACCTTCCATTCCCTTTTTTCAAAGAAGTGACCATCTACACGCTGGAAAGAGCAGTTTAAATTCCAGGCTGCACGCTTCTCTCGGCGAAATGATTTAAAGCCATGTGCAAATAGCACATACATTTATTATGACGGGCCCAAACTGGGGACGCGTCTGAATGCACACCCACGAAATCACCGCTCAGAACCTAGCAGTGAGAGAGCGCAGCCTTGTGAGAAACAAAGCCACCTTCTTCCCCTGAAGAAGGACATGCTTCCCGACGGCCAGCATGTCCTTAAAATAAATGGGAAAGATTCACTCCGCACACCTGTGAGTGGAGTTTCAATGAATCAGACCGATCTGGAGTCTCTCAGGTAACATCAGACCTGAGAGTTATGTTCACAGTCTTGGCATTCATAAGCCCTACTGCTTCCTGGTGATTTACTCTGGGGCTCTCCAGGCACGAGGGCGTGGAACCTCTATTTATTCACTCCAAAGAAACAAACAAACAAAAGTTAGCCCTGACACCAAGTTAATCAAAAGTTTTTAATAGAGTACTTGAAGGACCTGAGGCAAATGCTCAGAGCCATAAACAGGTGGCACAAATCATTTCCAGCCTTGTTAGAGAACACAGAGCTCACCGCTGCCGGGGATTATTTCCTGCCTAATTAATCTGCTTGTTGCCACCCCGGCGTTTATTCATTTGAGGGCATGGAATCCCATCTGTAAGGCCAGTTGTTAGAATTGGTGAGAGAAGACTTCCTACTTTCTTTATTTATTACAGGAGGGAGAGAAAGCAGAGGGAGACTTTGTGGTTATATTTGAGGTCGAAGCAAATCAAATACACCTCTAGGCCTTTAGCGTTTGCAAGGGGCCAAGTGGCGGATGCAGGAGGGCCCAGTACCTTCATATTCAAGAAGAGTGTGTGTGTGTGTGTGTGTGTGTGTGTGTGTGTGTGTGGTGGCAAGGTCTAATCAGGCGGAGCTTCCGGGTCAGGAAGCTACGCTCTAAGTGTGAAGTGAGACGCTGGAAGCATTGATTCAATTGGGCAGCACTTCCCAATTGATTCAACTGGGCACCGTACTTGTCTGTACGGTGCATTACGTGAATTAGGAAAAGGCACACTTGCTCAGGAATCTTACTTCTGTCACGGGCTGGAAATTGTCACGGGCCACTGAATATGTTAGAACAAGACACTTTAATGCCACCTGTCAGAAAACTGTCACAGTAAAAATGCAAATCTGCAGTTTCTTCAATGTGAAGGCCGCCTCTTTGGATGTCTTGTTCTCGTGTGTCACATGATATAAATAATTGTACATGTAGAAACCACCATCAATGCCAAGTTTAGCAAGCTACTTGGGGAATACTAGCTAGCTAGGTGAAGTAAATGCTCACACAGAACCAGCTTATAACATACACTAAAATAATTTCAAGTAGTTTAAATAGGTGAAATTTTAAAATAGCAATATGGGAAAAAGGGGGACTCTAGTACACTGCTGGTGGGAATACAGACTGGTGCAGCCACTATGGAAAACAACGTAGTGTTTCCTCAAAAAATTAAAAATAGAGCTGCCATTTGACCCAGTGATCTCACTCTTAGGAATATATCTGAAGAAGCCAGAAACACCAATCAGAAATAATATATGCACCCCTATGTTCATAGCAGCACTATTTACAATAGCTAAGATCTGGAAACAGCCAAAGTGTCCGTCAGTAGAAGAGTGGATAAAAAAGCTGTGGTACATATACACAATGGACTACACAGCTGTAAGAAAGAAAGATCTCTTACCCTTTGAGATGACATGGAAGGACCTGGAGAATACTATACTAAGTAAAATAAGCCAGTCAGAGAAGGACAAATATCTCATGATCTCACTTATTTGTGGAATATAATGAAAACAATAAGCTGTTGAACAAAATAGATCCAGAAACATGGAAGTAGGGAAGAGACTGACTAACCTCAGAAGGAAGGGGAGTGAAGGTCATGAAGAGATAAACCAAAGAACTTACATGCATGTATGCATAACCAATGGACACAGACAACATGCGGTGAAGCTAGGGGGGTGCGGAGGGGGATGTCAATGGGGGAAAAAAAGGAAGGACATCTGTAATACTTTCAAAAATAAAAAAGTAAAGAAAACTATTCTTTGAATGGCAAACAAAAGAATACCCACAAAAGTTGTGACCCAATACATACACATAAATGTAAATATAAATATATAACAAAAAATGAATAATAAAATAGCAATATGAATGTGATTAATTATTTTTATAAAAATAGATTTTTAAGCATAAAAATAGTTTTTAAAATGACTAAAGAAAATACATAGGCTTGACTCATAAAAGTTGACTCGTAAAACCAGTAAGTATGTAAAAAAGAAAAAAAACACAAATCAAACTTAAAATAGACAAGTGAAAAAAATTATCTTCCACCTAATATGACGAAGGATTGATATTATTTTTTTTTTAAAAATTTAATGTTTTTAAAGATTTTTAGAGAGAGACAGAGAGAGAAACATCAATATGAGAAACATCCATCAGCTGCCTCCTGCACGCCCCCTACTGGGGACTGAGCCCACAACCTGGGCATGTGCCCTGACCGGGAGAGGTCCCGGGAATCGAACCCAAATCCTAAATCCATGGGATGATGCTCAGTCCACTGAGCCAAGATGGCTGGGCAGATTAACATTCTTCATAAACTGATATACTTTGATCAGGAGAAAACAAGACATCAAAACAAGAGTAAATATTTTGTGAATTATTTATTTACAGAAGAGGCAATAACATAAGTAATAAACTGTTTTAGCTTTATTAGAGATCAATGAAGTAAAAATTAAAAATACCCATTAAATATTTTTTCATTTATCAAATTAGAAAATTTTAAAAACTGTTAACTCATTATCTTCTGATTTCTCGGCCTCCGCCCACAACTGGATATGTATCTCTCCTCCAAGACACAGGCCATGTGTTTCTAAAGTAGGGTTTTCTAAGTAGGTTTTTGTAGCTGCTCCTTATGAAGTTAAGGAAAGTAGTTTCCATTTGCAGTTGGTGAACGGTTTTGATTACAAATGACACTTTAATTGTAAATGTTTAAAACATTAGAAAATTTATAAGCTGACATGTCCCGCATCCTAAATTCTAGTCAGCATTGCTCTATAGGAGGTCTAACCCAACAGACGGAGACAAGAAAATGGAAATCACAGGAAAATGAATTGAAAGGAAGAAACAACATTGTCATCATTCACAAATAGTATGCTTTTTGGATGTAGAAAATCCAAGAAATTCTTCACACAAACTATTAGAATTAGTAGAGATTTGAGCAAAGATGCTAAATTCAATCACTATACAAATGCAAATTAATGTGTCATTAGTACTGTCCGTGTCCAGAGGGACAAATCCATATCACATTGTTAGAGCAGGCCTAGCTATACTATTTACTATTATTTACATACCAACATGGACAGCCTCTTAAACCAAAGCCTTTCTGGAAAAGAATTAATATGTGTATATAATTTCTAAAGGCCAATTGGAAACAATCCAAAATGTCAAAGAATGGCTAACTGAAGGGAGTAGAATTTTTTGGATGGCTTTTAATGTTCATTTCTGTAATTACCTACTTTATAAAACGTCTACAATAAGCAGTACTATTTTCTAATATGGAGGAGGAATATCTGTTTTTTAATATAAAGAAAGGCTTTGGATAAAAACCCATTCAGCATCCATACTTACCCCACCACCTCCCTAAGGAGGCATTCTAACTAGCCAGAGAGTTCTCGCTAATCCAAACTGCTTTCTGCCTCATTAGTCCTATCTTAATTTAATCCTTATCTGAAAATAATTTTTTCTTCATTCATTGGTAGTAGTGCCTTAATTTCTTCTACTCTGCTTCTTATAACTATATCCTTAAATCATGTAACGTACTTTGGCCCCCAAAAGCCTAGATTATAATAACTTTATCAAAAAACATGGTATCTCACACTTCCTCAGCCTTTGATGGACAGCGTGGAATTGAAATAGTGAGCAGGCCTGCCTTGAATACACAGTGCAGCCAGAGCTGGGTGCGAAGGTGTCACACTGTCTACAGTTCCACCACTAAAGCCTCTAGGTGAAGCACTGTCCTCTTTTGGTTCCTTTTTAAAGATTTAATTCTGCTGGAAGTGACTGAGACATTAAATAGTTCTCCCTTATATAGAAAGGAGTAGAGGAGGTAGACAAAGACAAAAACAAAACAAAAAACAGTTTCTCATTATTTTGGACTAGGGCTGATAGTGAGTTCCTATGTCTTGTTGTGGCCAGGAAGGATCTTGGGTTGATTAGAAAGGAGATGAGTTGACATGTCCCATGATAGGCTGGTGCTACTTTCTCCTAAGAAAGACTGCCTCAGATTATTCGGTCAGGGTCTGTTCTGTAGAAACTATTATGATCCAATCTTCCTGAATTTAGACAAATCCTCTCGGTCTTACATCCACGAACTTGGCTCATAAAAATGAGTAGAAAACCTTGGGAAGCATCTTTTGCTAGGTAGAAGTAGCTAGGGTAGGGAAGCTTCCTGTGTACCCCTCACCCCAGAGCAAGGGGCCCATGCCGAGGGCAGCGAGAGGGGTGGCCCAGATCCCTCCGCCCACCAACAGCCCTGGAGGATCTGGGCTGTGTGCAGGGTGGCCCATTGATGTGTCTGCAGCTCTAACTTCTCACTCAAACCCTCTATAGCTTGGTCCCACCTGGCCACCTTCTTGACCTGTTCAGGTTGTTATTTAGGTTTATCAACTTAGGAATTCCCATCAGTAGGCATAGAGAAGTCTGGGAAACCCAGCAAATCTGAGTGAAACCTGAATATCTTAAGTGATCTAAATTTTTTTCAAGCCCCACAGGAAATTTAAAAGAATGGAGATTTAGTCAGTCACCTGGCCATTCTATCAGTAAATAATCAAGTATCACCCCGTTGAGAGGTCCCTGCTAGGTCTTGGGAATTGGGGTTGGATAAGTATAATTTCTCTCTCAAGACCTTGAATGCAGAGATGTGACAATAGGCAAATAACCATGAAACAAAGCAGCAAAAGGATCATGAGAAAGTTCCAAAACAGCTTTGTGGCTGAGCTCTAGGGTTAGGCAGGTGAGTTGAAATCCCAGATCCAATACTTCCCAGCAGTGAGACTTTGGGCAAAAATATAAGGGCCCACATTTATGGAGCATGTTCTATACACCAAGCATTGTACCAAGCGCTCTAACGCATATTATCTCATTTAATCTTTATAGTAACCATAATAACCAATAGGAGGTTATTGAACAGGGAACTGAGGCTTAGAAGTAAACTCTGAAATATAGTTTGGGGTGCAAGGTGTTTATTAGGAATCAGCCCCTGTGAAAGGAAAGCGAGGAAGGAGAATTGGACAGATGTGACAGAATGGCCCACGTTGGGCTGAAATGGCCAGGCATTATCCACTCACCTCACTCAGTCACTGGTTGCAGGCTGCCCCAGGAAGAACGTAACCTCCAACAAGGCTCTTTGTAGCTGGGGGGGACCCGAAGGAGCCCACAGGGAGGGGCTCTGTGCTGACTGCTCTTCCACAGCTGGGCAACGGGTCCTGAGAGGCATCTCTCTGTCTGTTTCAAGTACCGACACTGCCAAACTGTTACAAGAACTAGAAATAACATGTGAAGTACTTGGCACAGATACTTGCTCAATACATTGTGGTCTTTGTCATTCAACACAGAACCTGGGCTGGGAAGCATGTCTCAGTAACTTCCAGAGGATGTGATTCAAGGAAAATGTCATCCATATTGATTGGACCTTAAAACTGTTTCTCTCTTTGCCTGTTGGCGGTCACCTGCCAGCGAGGCTCACCAGCTACCAGAGCTACAAAGTGCAGGGGTGGGGCCAGAGAAACTGCCACCCACAGGTGCAGCGGCGCGGGGAGAAGCAGGAAGGCCTGGTGTGATTGTGGTGTGATTTTCTTAAAGTAATCTCACGTGGACTTTGTGAGTGTTAAGCATTTAAGTAGAAATATTTTGTAGCAAGGTGTTCGGGAACAAGTGCCTTGGGTGAGTGGCGGGTCGCCTGTTCTTCAGCAGTGGGATGGTACACAGAGAAGAGGTGGCTGCAGCCGTGCGATCTCCATGGAAGCCGAGCTCTGTGGGAGCCCACGTGGAGTCTGGGGGCTCGGCGTGGTCAGGGCGAGAGGAACCGCGAGGGAACAGTAGTTACCAAGCAAGCCCACGCTTCCCAATTACTCACAGCAAGATCTGTTCTTAAAAATACAAGATGACAATTGAGACAATGAGGAAAGAGCCTGCTTTCCAATTATTCTCAGCAAGATCTGTTCTTAAAGAAAAAAAAACAACAAAATGACAAATGAGACAATGAGGATAGAGCCTTTGGAAGCGCCCTGGCTCTTACCCGTCCGGGTACGATCTGGACCTGATGTTCTCCTGAACTTCGGTGCTGTGATCTCAAGCGGTCATGCTCTGGCTTCCGACCCTGTTTATTTGTCACCTAGGAGTTCTCATTGCCCCTCCCTCCCTTTCGCTCTTCCTTCCCTTTTATTTATTTATTTATTTATTTATTTATTTATTTATTTATTTATTTATTTTTATCCTCACCCGAGGACATTTTTCCTTTTTTTTTTGTACAGATAGAGTGGGAGGGAGAGAGGAAGGGAAAGAGAGAGAGAAACATCGACGTGAAGGGACACATCGAGTGGCTGCCACCCGCACGACCAACCAGGGCCAGGGACAAACTGCAACCGAAGTACATGCCCTTAGCGGGAACCGAACCCGGGTCTCTCCGGACCGCAGGCCGACACTCTAACCGCTGAGCCAAACCGGCCAGGGCAAAAAAATATTCACTCTTTTTTAAAAATTTTTTTTTTTTTCTTGTGGTTTGTGCCCCTAGCGAGAACCGAACCCGGGACTCTCTGGTCCGCAGGCTGACACTCAACCGCTGAGCCAAACTGACCAGTCTTCCTTCCCTTTTAATGTCTCAGTTACATATTTACCTTTATTTAAAAATTTTAATCTAACAGTTTTATTTTTCTAATGAAAGGCTGTTGGTTCAGTTTACTTTTTTGTCAGACACTGAAGACCTACTCAGTTTTGCTTGCTGTCATTTTAAAGATAAGAAGAAAAGCCAAGACATTTTTTTTTCATTTTAATCGCAAACTCCTTATAAACGTAATTTTTAATCGCAATATATTTAATTTCATGAATATACCATAATGAATTTAATGATTCCTCTAACTGAACATTTATATTTCTTCACTTTTTAAAATTAATTATTAATGCTGCGGTTGACATTGGGTGTAAATATTATTTTTTCATATTTTGGATTATTTTTAATGTATGTAGTTTATTACTACCTTGTTTCTTTTCTAATGGAATTGGGTGGATAAAAGTTTACATACAGTAAAATAAAATGAATTGAGTTGGGGGAAAGAAACAATTGGTAGAAAAATAATAAAACAAGGTACAGGTTTAGCACAGATATATTAATTCTACTTTTTTCTTGAGGTAAGCCATAAACCTAAGGTGCCCAGAGGCCTAAGGGGAGAAGGAAACATGGTTAAATATGCGTTTCCCATTGATCATAAACTAACATCAAATGAGTGGTTCAGGGGAAGCGTATTTTTTTCCCCAACACTATTTTGGGCAAAGACAAGACCCACAGTGTGATACTGACTTGTAACTCCGTGGACAGAGGTCATCTCATCGAAGTGTTACCTGGCTTCACGCTGGGACCTGTTTGAGAACGTCTAGCGCAGGACCTTACCGGAGACCGTGACACTCCTGAGCTCGTCTGCGGAGTTTGTGATTTGCCTTTTGAGATGAAGAGCAGTGACCTTCAACCCTTTTCACCTCATGGAACACATAAACTCATTACTAAAATTCTACCACACATCAAAAAATATATTTTTTGCCGATTCATTCACACCGAACGGCTACTGCTGTGTTGGCTATTGTCATTTTTTTTATTCGACAATCCTAAGGGAAAAGAGGTCAGTGCCCCTAACTAAATAGTCAGGTATTGCATGCTTTAAAAATTCTTTCGGCTCTGGACGGTTTATCTCAGTGGTTAGAGCGTCAGCCCATGGACCGAAAGGTCTCAGGTTCGATTCCCCATCAAGAGCAGTACCTGGGTTGCAGGTTCCATCCTGGCCCTGGTGGGGGTTGTGCGGGAGGCGATCAATGTGTCTCTCTCACATCGATGTTTCTCTCTCCCCATCCCTTCCATGCTATCTAAAAATCAATGGAAAAATATCCTCAGGTGAGGGATAACAACAACCAAAATCTTTTGGCGCAGTGGTTGAAATTCGCTAACAAAGAGATTTGAAGCCGTCTTTCCGGGAACATTGGGTTTGTATAGACAGCCACTCCATCCTCAGCTCTGAGGAAGACTCTTGATAGGACCCCCGCCCCCGACCCTGCAACTGCAGCGGCCCAAGGCTGGGCGTGGGACCTGAGTTAGCTGTCATGAGAAGAGGCTGTTTTATGCCTTGTCTTTCTGTAGATCTGAACAGGAAGCACGGAGCTCTGGTTGCCACTGGAAGCCATCTGGCCCTGGAGGCGCCCAGCCTGAGGCTGATGCTGAGACGGCAGAACCGAGTAACTGGGGGAAGTGGGTTGTCGATGACGTCATTCACCGCTGATTGCGCCACGCCTGGAACCGCCTTCCCTCTAGATTCCAGCTGCTTTCTGACATTTTCTTCCCGTTGAAGGCAATTTGAGCTTTAGCTTTGATACTTGCACCAGAAAGTATCCACACTGATCCAGGGATACAAAACTATCACCAGGAAATCTATGACCACAACGATGTGAAAAATCATGGAGCGATAGATTCGGGTGATAATCCTAAGTTTTCTCAGCACTAGGCACTGTTCTCAGCATCCTACATGGATTTCTTTGTTTTATCTTCACAAGAACTCGGTGAGATTGGTATCGTCATCATTATCCCCATCTTACAGAAACAGAAACTGAACCATGAGACTTAAGTGACTTGGCCCAGGTCACTCAGCTATTGAAACTCAGGAAGCCTGGTTCCAGGGCCTGGACCAGTCACCACTGTACTACTTTGCCACCTCTCAGAAAACGCATGTACCTTCTACACAGATCACATTTCTCCCAACCAGGGGCCATGATATCAATCCTTGGCAAGAATCTGGAGGACAGCTATTCTGTGCTGCCAAGTGGTTGGCAGATGTATGACTTTGACAGTCACCGGGGCAGGGAGGGTACCATAACCGTGAAGGCCAGGAGCTGGTACTCGGATAACCTGATCTGCCGTTCACTAGCTGTGTGAGCTAATCTGCAGGAACCTCATTTTCCTCAATTATCAAATGGTGGCGACGGGAATCTGTAGCTTACAGGTGTTATAAGGATTGAATAGGGTGGTGGTCAGAGACTAAGATCTTCTCATTGAAACACCGAGATTTAGAATGAATGACCTCTGGCCTGTGTATGAGGATGCGGCGGGCCTGGTGCTTGATGAGAGAGGAAATTAAAATGCAGGGGCTCCATTCATATCTGTTACCTCAATAGGCAAATAATAAAGACAAAAAATACAGTACAGTGACCAGGGGCTTGGGGGAGGGAGGAATAGGGAATTCGTATTTCATAGGTAATTTCTGTCTGAGATGATGAAAAAGTTCTGGAAATAGTGTTGATGGTTATACAACATTGCAAATGTACTTAATGCCACTGAATTGTACACTTAAAAATTGTTAGCCCAGCTGGTGTGGCTTAGTGATTGAGCATCGACCCATGCACCAAGAGGTCGCCAGTTTGATTCCCGGTCAGGGCACATGCCCAGGTTGTGAGCCCAAATCCCAGTGGGAGGCATGCAGGAGGTGGCCAGTTGATGTTCTCTCATCGATGTTTCTCTCTTTCTCTCTCTCTCCTTGCCTCTCTCTAAAATCAATAAAGAAAAAATATTTTTTAAAAAATGGTTAAACTGGTAAATTTTATGTTAGGTGTATTTTATCACAATAAGAAAAAAAGTGGAAAAAGAATCAGGAGCTTGTGATAGTCACTGGCTAAGGGACAGTAGGAATGACGATGACTGTGAACGCCATGTGCAGAAACTCTGGTGTGAAACTTTAAAACCCATAAAAATAGCGAGATTATATATTTTAGAGTAATTTTTACCATATCTGTTTGATCACAATCGTTAGTTGCATAATAAAAGGGTCAATGGAATCATGAGATAGAAAGGATATCAAAAGGTAAATTTTTTTTTCATTGCTGCGCTGTTTGGAAAAAAGTGTACGTACTTGGACCCCTTCCGTGGGTGGCAGGGTCGTGACCCGTGCGTATTATCAGGCTCACAAGGCTAAGTCCCTGTCTAGATAGAGGTATGTCTTCTCAGAGGCCCTGCTCACCTCCCGTGTCCTTACTGCACACGTGGTTACGTTTCCGCCTTAAAACTAAAAAGCAGTTTTGGGTTTTTTTTTAAAAAAGCATGTGACCTCCTGTGACTAAAAGAAGAAAAAAAAAAATCCTAGCTCGAAACTTTTAAAAGAAAGTGTATCTTTATAATAACAATAAAATCCTCCCAATCAAGCCTTTAAGAGGCAGACAACATCCGTCTCTTTGCCCGGGGCCCATAACTATCCTTAGCTAATCTGTCTCTGACATATAATGAGCTGCCGTTTCATTTCTTATAGCTCCATTTTAAACTCTATTCACAGAAGTGAGGAGAGGGAGCCCAGGCTGGGAATGAAGAATGAGTATTTGAGACTGGGCAAGGGGAAGAGGAAGGTGGAATCACTGATTTGTAGAATAGATGCTTCTGGAAAAAAAATAGTAAGATTCACAGCCCTGAGATTTATTCACAGCTGGTTGAGACAAACTCTGAGACTGGTGGGTTCATGTACAGAATTCCACATCCACCTCTGTCCTGCTGTACACGAGCTGTACCACCCCGGGGGGTTATTCTGAGGGGTAATTGGTGGCCAGCTGGCCCCCTGCGTAAAGAGGAGAAAACAGGGGCGTTTTTACTTGCTGTGGTAAACACCAAGGTGAGAAAGAAGAAGAACCTGTCTGGGAAATCAGCGAGTCTCCACCAGTGATCCCCAAGGAAGGCCGTGGAATCTTTTGGGCAAGAAATCTTTAAAAACAAGAAAGATATTTAATGGCTCATGATGACTTTGCTTTAACTCTGTATCAGGGGTTGACATTTCTAAAGAGACCTGTGGTGCTGTGTCTTCACTGAGCAGATATTTGTGTTCAATATGGACCTTGTCAGAATGGCCCATTGGGGGATGTCTTCCCAGCTCACTAGACCCCTTTCTCTGTGACCTGCCCTTTTCATGTGGGTGGGTAGAGGCAGCCACACTTATGCTATTTGGTCCTGTCCTCAAGACTACAATTAACTGGACCCCTCACTCCTAGGGGTTTAGAATTGAGACTTAGAGTGTCTAGATTGGTTTACTTTGTTTGCTAGAAGTAATATAAACTCAGAAGCCATGGGAACACCATCCTTCATCACATGTATGCGGAAAAAGTAGTCTGTTTTGGGATATAGAGCCAAGGGTAGTCTGTTTCCTGTTGCTTCTCTAGTCTCAGTTCTAGTCCCTTTTAAAGGACTACATTTGGTTTCTGTGAACTATGTCATAACCTTTCCAATAAATCATTTTTACATCTTAAGCGAGCCAGAGTTGGTTTCTATTGCATACAACTGAAATCATTGCGTCTGCAGCTTAAATGTGGGGCACGATGTCTGTGTCTGTCAGAGACCGTTGGACTGGCACTTGTGGAGGGCATCATCCCTGAGTTTTCTCTCCCAGGGGTAGCTCCCATGCCGGAGGTGCCCATGGCAGAGATGCCCCAATGTCCCTTCGGTGGTTCCGCCTCCTGTTGCCCTTAGATTCCATGTGGATGGGAAAATCCCCAAAGGACACAAAACTAGGAGTTACCTTGATGATTATCTCCTCAGCCTCCCTCCCAATCATCTCATCCCTCTCCAAATCTTCTTGATTCTACTTCCAAAATTTACTCCAGATCTAGTCACTTATCTTTGTGTGCAGAGCGGCTACCCTGCTCTAAGCCGTCAGCATCTTTCGTTTGGATTACTGCAGTGGCCTCCCAGCTGGCCGCTGGTCTTGTCGCAGCCACTATCCACCTCCCCCCAACACTTTATCCACATGGAAGCTAGGTTGATCTCTTTGGGATCCACCTCCCCGCAACACTATCCACATGGAAGCTAGGTTGATCTCTTTGGGATCCACCCCCCCACACACACTTTATCCACATGGAAACTAGATTGATCTCTTTGGGATCCAACCCCCCAACACTTTATCCGCATGGAAACTAGATTGATCTCTTTGAAATAAAATCAGGTCATGTCACTTTCCTGCTCAAAACATTCCATACCAGGACGCAGCCAAAACTGATGTGACAGAGATCCAGAACGCAGTGGTGCGAGTGGTCAGGGCAGGTAGGTGGCCAAGCTGCACACTGTCATGCAGGGACTCATCGTTCTGCTTTCTCGTTGCTCACCAGACCATAGGGTATCGCTCTCACGTTCCAAAGTCAAAGCTGGCTCTACAGCTATATCCATGTCCCCATCACGGGACGGGAAAGAGAGAGGGGACAGTACTGCCCAATCATTTTAAGAGCAATGCCCGGAAGTGGCGCCCATCACTTCTGCTTACATCTCACTGACAGGAACTTAGTCACATGGCCACATATTTATGGCAAGACAGCTGGAAAATGTACTTTCACACAGGGTGGCATTAGCTGGCTACAACTCAAGGGTTCCAGGACTGCAAAGGAGGGGAGAGTAGATATGGGGGGACAACCAGTAGCCTCTTCTCTACCTCTGATGGCTGCCTGTGCCTGCAGGAGGAAGCCCTGATCTTTGCCAGAGCCCCCGAGGTGGTCTGGCGCACACCTTCCTCTCCTGCCTCTCTCACCTTGTTCCCTCGGCTGTACCAGGACCTCACATCTTTCTGCTTCGGGAGCATCCAAGCATGTTTTCGCCCTACGGCATTTGCACTTGCTGTTCCTTCTGCCTAGAAAGCTCTGAAGTCGGACCTTCCCAGGTCTGTCTGCTGCTCATTCTCTGGGTTTCAGCTCAGATGTTAGCTCCTTCCGGAAACCTTCATGGCTCTATGACTCGTCCAGGGTCCCAGGGGCCTCCCTTTCCCTGGCCACTGAATTTATCGCTGTGTTGGTTTCCGTATTTGCTTATTTCTCATCCATCTCCCCTGACACCACACCCTAGAATCGGAGCTTTGGGAGAGCAGAGACCTAGCCTGTCCTCTGGAGGGTTCCTGACACATGCTCCAGGCTCAGATATTTGCCGAGGGAATCGACGGGCAGCCCAGGAGCTGGTACCACAGTCCTAAGCGGAAGCACGCCTTTGGACTTCGGGCATAGTCTAACACCCTAACCTCCTCCTCCTGAGGGTGCTCCGTCTGTTAGGGACATGGCCTTGCTGTGATGGGTCCAGGTTTCTTACTCTGTGGCAGGTCAGTGTCATTTTCTCTATAACCTCATCTCCCCCTGGGCTAATTCAGTCTGTTTTCCATTTCTGAGGTGGGTAGAAAACCTGCCTGCTATTTACATCCCCAGAGACTAGAAGACTGAATGAATCACCCGAAATAGGGAATAATTTGTTGTAACTTATTTAATCACGTGCAGGATAGCTTTCAAACTGACTTCAGTGGCTAGATCTTCCAAATAAGGCCCTCTTCCAGCCCCCACACAGCCCTTCACACCCTAGCCCCTGTGCACTCGGGGGAAGGTGAAGGGTATGGTATTTATCACAAACAAGTCCGAGCATTAGAATTCCCCGCGAGTTACACAGGATGAGAATCCAGCCCAATGATAATAATCCTAAATGTTATTTATATGTGATTTCTCTGCCAAAGTCATCTAGGTGGCTCCCAAAAGGACCATACAGGAAAAATTCCACTGTCAGCATGTGCTAAAAGTCTCAATAAGTAAGGTGCAGGGGGTTTTAATTAAAAAGAGCTCATTCGGTGGCCTTTCTCCAGTCGGAACAGAGTCTGTTCCAGAGAAGTGGGTTGCAGCAGGTAGCCCCGGGCCAGCATCATCTTTGCAGAATATTTCTGAGGCCCATTTACCCGAGTAAAGCAGACTCCTGTGCCCATCCTGAGACAGTTCTCTGTCCTGAGAGGAATCCCATCACCAAGAGCCGCCTTTGCTAAAACACTGTCATCTCCCGTGGAGGCGGGGTGGCAGAGGCCCTGAACGCTGGGGAAGCCGCTCAAGGGAAGGTGCTTTTCAAACAGCGCTTAATGCAGTGCTAAGCAAAGAAGATTTCTCGGATCATGGCTAAGTGTGGCTGTCAGTAGAACTGTCACTATTGAGTGAATTGGAACATCAGAAAGAGCATTTTTAAAACCCAGGATTCATTTTTATCCATTACTTTACAAATACATTTCTACTTACTGATTCCTATGGGAATGAAAATGCCATAAAGAGAGGGGGAAAAAAAACCCCGCTGTTCTTTCAAGCCATGCTGGAGCGTGAGCATGCCCGGATGCTCAGGAGAGAGAGTCAAGTTCCAGCTCCTTCTGAGATTTTCAGTCTGATGTCTGATGGGGCCCAGGTCTCATCGGCGAGACATGGCAGGTGTTGTCAGCTGGTCCCCGAAGGCAGCCAGGACACTGAGTCGGAAGAGGAAGCTTAGGTGTTCCCGGCCACTGCTGGTGGACCGGACCACTGGCGTTTGTGGATTCTGCAT
The DNA here is from genome assembly GCF_014108415.1 of Molossus molossus. Lineage (NCBI taxonomy): Eukaryota > Metazoa > Chordata > Mammalia > Chiroptera > Molossidae > Molossus > Molossus molossus. Next base: position 105,447,716 of record NW_023425377.1, on the reverse strand, counting down.
GTTAAGCTGTCGACCTGGTGACCTGCAGAGTTCAATGGAGTGCATTTCTGCTCAGAGAAAATAGCTCTGATTGGCAATTGCAGCTAATGAATTCTCACTTGGAGACAAACATTGACTTCACCTTTGCGCCCCAAGGAGCCTTGGGAAAGCTCAGGCTACTCAGAGGATTTTGAGAAATTTCACCTTAGTGCTGAGGATCCGGGTACGATCTTGTTGGTGGGAGGTGCGGGGCTGGCAGCCTACAGGATTTCACGGGGGGTGGGGTCCAGGCGCCTGCCCTTCAAGCAGGCCAGTGCCTGGACCAGCTGCCAATCTGTTTAGAGGAATTTCTAGCATTGAGGGTACACGTGACCTTACAGAGGCCCCTGATGTTAGGGTCAGGGAGGGGGAGGACTTGTGACCATCTCCCCTCCTTTCACAGACATGGAGGCCAAGGGTCAGGCTGGCGGCAAGGTCATCAAGCCTGTTAGCAGCATAGCTCCAATGTTTACCAAACAAACATTTCAAGGACCAGCTTTGGTGGTGCTGTGACAGAGAAATACAGTCAAACAATTGGTCATGAACGTGGCCAGGGGACCTGAGAAGCAGATGCCGCTCCACAGGAAGCACAAGAAGCATGTCCCCGCACGCTTGCGGAGGAGCCCAAGGGCGGAAGCCTTCCCGCAGTCCCCCGGGAGCACCTGCCCAGGGCCAATGCCCTCCTGGCCGCCAGGTCTGGGCGTGAGCTTCCAAGCACTGAGCAAAGGCTGATGATCCCACGAGGAAGGAAAAGGGATGCTGGCTTAGACTGCGGGCTGATCAGTGAGGCGGAGCGAACCCCATTCCAGCGCCCTTGCAGCCAGACATCGGGAACAGAAGAGGGAAGTAAAGAGGCAGAGGTGAGCCCTGGCCGGTTTGGCTCCGGGGTTAGAGCATCGGCCCTCGGACCAAAGAGTCTCAGGTTCGCTTCCTGTCAGGGGCATGTGCCGAGATGGCCTGGTCAGGGTCATGTGGGAGGTGACCAATTGATGGCCTCTCTCACATAGATGTCTCTCTCCCTCCCCCCCCAACCCCATCTGAAGAGAGAGTATTCTCAGGTGAGGATTTAAAAAAGAGGCAGAGGTGAAGACATGGAAATCTGCCCAGTCACGGCATGAGGGACAAGTCCACAGAGGCTTGCTCAGAGCTCTAGCCTTTGTCACTTGGCAGGTTGATGGCCCTTTATTTCTGAGGGTTTATATTGTGTGTGCATGTATTTCTGGTTAATACCTTAATTGAGCAAGAATTTCCTGGGGAGCAATTCTGTTCAAAGCACTAGGCTAGACCAATGAATAAGACCCAGTTTCAAGCCGGGGAACCTCAGTGCCCAGGGGAGGAAGCCAACACCAACGAGACAGCGTGCCATTGAAGTAGGTTTGAGTAGCTATGGGGTGATGGGGGGTGGGGGCTGAGTCTAAATGTAAGAACTGAGCAGCACTTTCAAGAGTAGGTGACACATATACTGAATCTTCTACTTTGCGTGGTAAGGAATTGCGCTCTGCCTGGCCGGTGTATCTTGCTGGTTGAGCGTTGACCTGTGCACCATGAGGCCTCCAGTTCGAGTCCCAGGTTGTGGGCCAATCCCCATTGGCAGGCATGCAGGAGGCAGCCAATTTATATTCTCTTTCATTGATGTTTCTTTTTTTAGGCAGAAGGTGGTTTATTAGGAACAAATCAACATTATATAAATCTGATAACTTTAAAAAAATTTTTATTTATTATTTTGTTTTTGTTACAGATGTTTTTCTCTCATCGATGTTTCTATCTCTCTCTCCCCCATCTCTTCCACTCTCTCTCAAATCAATAAAGGCAAAAAAAAGAATGAAGTTCTGGTCTTCTAAGCCAGGGGTTGGGTGGCGAACCTTTTCTATAGAGGATAGTAAATATTTCAGGCTTTGCAGGGCTGTAGGTGATTTTTTTTTTATTCTCACCTGAGGACATTTTTTCATTTTTTTGTTCAGATAGAGTGGACGGAGAGAGAGAGAGAGAGAGAAACATCGATGTGAAAGGTACACATCAAGTGGTTGCCACCTGCACGACCCAGCCAGGGCCAGGGACAAACTGCAACCGAGGTACATGCCCTTAGCGGGAACCGAACCCGGGTCCCTCTGGACCACGGGCTGATGCTCTAACCACTTAGCAAACTGGCCAGGCTGTAGGTCTTTTTTAAACTACTCAAGTCTTCCCCTGCAGAGGGACAGCAGCTGGAGGCAATACATAAATGAAAGGGTGTGGTGTGTTTGCAATAAAACTTTATTTACAAAAATAGGCACCAGGTCAGATTGCTCAGAGGCCATAGTGTGTCATCCCCGTTCTCACCTCTTGACAGGAAAGCCAGAACATGCTCACAACTACCCTCAGGGGTAGATGCAGATGAGAGAATTTAAGCATCTTGCCCAGAGGAATAGATCCAGAAAGGAGCGGAGCGGGATTTAAATTGAGGCCATAGGCCTTCAACATCAAAGCCCTTGACCATGATGTTTCACCTGTCTTTACGATAATCACCATCGTGTCCCCTCCCCTTTCCGCCCCACCCCATCCCTTGTTCCTTGTTCTTTGTCCTGACATGTGTTTGTTTTTTTGAACATCCTTAAGATGCCCCTGCACTGTTCTAGTCTCAGTCTCCCTCCCAATCCCTCTCCCTGCTTAGCTCCTCAGCTGGTGTTCTACAGGCTCCAGCTCTGCCTTCTTTTTGTTTTAATCCTCACCCAAGGATATTTTTCCATTGATTGATTTTCCATTAGACAGAGTGGAAGGAGGCACGGGAGGGAGAGAGACAGAGAGAGAAACATCAATGTGAGAGAGACACATTGATTGGTTGCCTTCTGCATGACCCTGACTGGGCTGGGGGTCGAACCTGCAACCCAGGTACATGCCCTTGATAGGGAATTGAACTCGGGACCCTGTGGTCTGTGGGCCTATGCTCTAACTGCTGAGCCAAACTGGCCAGGGCTCCACCTCTGCCCTCTTGATGATACTGGATGCATTCAACTCATTTTATGCAAGACAATTCTTTGTGTGTGTGTGTGGTATGTGTCCCTAGTGGGAACTGAACCCAGGACTCTCTGGTCCGCTGGCCGACGCTCAACCGCTGAGCCAAACTAGCCAGGGCCACAATTCTTTTTTTTTTAAGTTCTTTGTAATATGTTTTTATTGATTTTTTTTTTTTCATTTTGAGAGAGAGAGAGAGAGAGAGAGAGAGAGACATCAGTCGGTTGCCTCCCATACGCACCTTGACTGGGGACCGAACCGTGGGCACCTGAACATATGCCCTGATCAGGAATTGAACTGGTGACATTTCAGTGCATGGGACAACACTGAACCTAGTGAGCCACACTGGCCAGGGCTTGCATGATGATTCTTCAGTTAGTACTTCAGTATAAATTGGTGGCCAATATAAAGTTACTGGTGATAAGTACCAATTATAGAATAGCTGTCCTGCACCAGGATTGAATTATAATAATAACATTTCTTCTTCTTTTCTCTCTGTAACCCTCACTAGCCATATGAATGAGGTCCTCATTTCTCCACGTTGCCTATGGCGACATCTTGACTGCCTTAGCCAAATGCCTTGCTGAAACTGACATTTGTCTATAGATTCTTCTTTCATAGCAATTTGAAATCCTAGTCATAACAGATATTTTCCTTCTGAAATGCACCAATTCCCTCATTAGAAACTTTCCTGGTGTAGGGTACTGTGTCCAAGGTAAAAGGAAGGTTCTGGATTCACAGTCACTCACAACACACTATTATTCTGTATTGATCTTGTTTCCGGTAGATGAGTAATTTCAGATATTTCATAGATAGTCTGTGTTCCCAATAAATATTGCCTGACTCCGGTAAAAGCCTCCTGACATGGCTGATTTCCAAACTTATCAGAAAGACTCCTTGTCCGCCTTGGCAGGGGATGCGCCGGGCCAGAGAGCCCCTGCCAACCCCACAGTGACGATGTGTGAAGCAAATTCTCCCACTTGGAATTTATTTATATCAGCCTCGATTCTGTGGAACGTTTGATATGATTTTAGCATTTTCTTCTCATGAAAGGTGATTTTTCTGGATAAAACGTCACTAAGATATTACAGAACTAGCAGGATTTTTTGAAACAGTAACAAAGATGTTATCTAAAGTCATAGTACACTTTACCCCCAGATGTAAAATAATACAAATTAGATCTATGTTAAAGATTTGGAAAATATCAACAATGACAACATTGTTGCTGTCATTTCTCTCAAGCTACACGAAGCTAGTTTGTTCAGATTCATGGACATACGCCACAGTGAAATCGAGCGTGATGTCACTGCCGCACCCCCCCCTCCTCGTGTCCCACCCATTGAGACATGAAATGACTGGCCTGTGTGGAGCTTCAAGATGTTCCCATTAGGTCCTCTGCTCAGCACCATCTCTGGTTCTGCTTTAGCTCAGGGAGTTACACACCTTGTAGTAGGAGGTATAAATTTGGTTTTCTGTAGTTTTTCAGATAAAGCTCCTTTTTTTATTCATTCATGCTTCATTCATTCATTCATTCATTCAATATTTATTGAACCCTTACTATATATTAGATGCTTGCTATGCAACAGCAAACAAAACAATAAATCATGGAGATTATATTCTAGTGAGGAGACAGACAGTAAACAAAATAAATCAGTAAATATGTATCTATGGTAGTCTATAGTGATAAGTGGTGAGATAAAAATAAAGAAGGGAAGGGGAGAGGAAGGGGCGTGTCCATGTGCATGTGCGTGCGTGTGTCAGCCGAGGGCTTATAGTTTAGAAAGTGAGTTTCACAGAACACAGTGCTTAAAAACTAAAGCTTACATGCTTTTACTTTATGGTGAGAAGACTCGAGGAAGCAAGAGCGAGGGACAGGAACAGCGAGGCAGGAGGCAGGGGGATGCCCGCAAGGTTGTGTTTCATGGGAGTCACTGCTCGGTGTCAGGAGCAACCCAGCACCGCCTCTCCCAGGACTGACTTCCCAGAGGCCAGAAGAACCATTATGTCTCAGCATCTGTCCGAAGGGAGAAGAATTTGGCTGCGGGCTCACGTATCCATTTGGGGTGTTAGCTTTGCCACAATTCTGGTTGCAGAGGTAGGGAAGCCCTGGGTGTGAGGTGGGGGGCGTATGGAATGTGCATGGTGGCAGGTGTTGCTGGGTTGTGCCCACATGACTTAGGTGGGAACCCCCACCAGGTCGGAGCAGCAAGAGCCCTGGAGACAGGAGAAACCGAAAGGATCTGTTACAAATGAGGTGTCTGATGCAGAAAGAGTGGCGGGGGGCAGGAGGCCATCAAGAAGGTGACATTTCAGTAACGTCTTGAAGCTATATAATTGTGTGGGAGAAGAGCGTTGCGTGCACAGGCGGTCCAGGGCGGGGCCAGGGCGGCTGCCCCCCAGCGAGGGGAAGGAGACGGAAGGAGGACGGTGGAGAGGCAGCAGTGGTCAGCTCATGCAGGGCTGTAGGTCTCAGAGGATTTGGGGGACACCTGCAGAGTTCTGGCATGGTCTGACTCACATTTCAAACCAATCTGACTTTGGGGCTGTTGCATGGAGAGTGGAGTCAGGAGGCCAGGCCAGAAGCAGGGCAACTGGCCAGCAGGCGGCTGCGGTGTCCAGGCGAGGCGGTGGTGACCTACAGGAGGACAGAGCAGTGTGGGTGTGAGAGGGAGGCTGGATTCTGGATACACTGTGAAGAGTTTCGTGGTCAACTGGATCTACAGAGAACATGAAGGAAAGAGGGGAAGGCCCTGGCCCTGTTGGCTCAGCGGTTGGAGCGTCAGCCTGAGGACCAGAGAGTCCCGGGTTCGGTTCCCACTAGGGGCACATACCAAAAAAAAAGGAAGGAAGGAAGGAAGGAAGGAAGGAAGGAAGGAAGGAAGGAAGGAAGGAAGGAAGGAAGGAAGGAAGGAAGGGAGAGAAGAAGGAGCCCAGGATGCTTTCAAGGTTTCTGTTCTGAGCAACGAGAAGAATGGACTTGCCACCTACAGAAATGAAGAAGAAGATGAAAACCAGTAGGTTCGGGGCAGAATAGCAGGAGCTCAGCTGTGGAGGTCAAAGGTTTGAGAGTGAGTAGGGGCAGGACAGTGGAAAGATTCAGACCAGAGATGTGACATTGGGAGCCACCAGCAGGTAGATCACCTTGAAAGCCACCAGAGGGGGAGTAGAGATGACAGTGGAGAGGTCTAAGGCTTGAGCTCAGATGCATGTAGAGGTTGGGAGGATGAGAAAAAGCCATCAAGAAGATTGGGAAGGAGAGGCCAGAGATACAGAGGGAGAACCAGGGTGTGCAGTAGCCTGGGAGCCAAGCGAAAGGCAAGGCTCCAGTGTTTGTGAAGTGCAGAATGACAGCCATCCGGGGGAAGGCCGCCCCCTTCACCTGTGAGCGCCTCTGAAGGTCAGAGCTACCCTGGGGTTCCTCTTCAACCCCTCATCTGTAAAATGGTAATGACAACATCTTTCTTAAAGAGTTGTCAGAAGATTCCACGTAAAGCTTCAGAACCTACTATGCATCACACACACAGCGTGCTTCATGTCCCATGTTAGTTACACTAGTGATGTCAAATCTGAATCTGGTTCTCCTTGTCTCTTATTTTTCATTTTCTCTCTCTTTCTCGTTCTTTTGTCTCTCCCCCCTCTTCCCCCTCATCCTTCCTTCCTTTACTCTTCTTCCCCTGTGGAGAAGGAAGAACCCGGAGGGGTTACACTTCAAGAGCATTACCTCTAGCATGGATCACAGGGTGTTGAATGTGTTTTTTTATGTTCTTTCTGAGTTTTCAGTCTTGGCCAGGATCCCCGAAGACTAAGAGCAGTAGATGTCAGGGCACCCACTGACGAAACGCTAAGAGATCGTGAAGCAGATTTGGTGACCCTTAGCTCACAACCCACCTTGGGGTCCATCAGAAATCCTCGAGAGAGGCAAAAGTCAGAAGGAGAGAATTTCTTTGGAGAGCGTTGTCAGGGTGCTGGGAGTTTCCCTTCCATGAAGCCAAGTGAGCCAAGGGTAACTTTCAGGGGGCTTGACACGTGTCTCTGGACGTCTGGAGACTCCAGAGTCTGAACATGTGAAGGCGAGTGGCCGCCGGAGCAGCTGCTCTGCCACAGATGGAAGACAAAGCTGCTCGCTGGAGAGCAGGATGCCCCGAGTCGCTCCCCACGCACCAGTTTCGACGGCACTGGAGCAATCTAAATGAAAGTCATCTCGAAGGGGGCCGGGCAGAGAGGGACATGGGTACCCCAGCAGGAGTGAGGGTAGGGGACTGCCCGATGCCAGCGGAGGTCCGAAGGGGCAACATGCGGCATCGCTCAGGTCAAGGGGAATGGGATGTCCTTGCCCTTGGACTCCAGAGCTGGTCCGCCCAGGTGCAAACCACGTTCTGCCACTTTCTAACTGTGGGCGAGTGACGGCCCCCCTCAACCTCCCCACTGACTACCGTAAGTCTGACCCCAGGGAGCAGGGAGTGCCAACACCCGATTGCATCCATGCGGGTCTTTCAGACTCTTTCCTCCAATCTTTTCTGCCCTGAGCTCAAGCCTCGGGGTCTCGAACCAGACAGTGAGCTGGAGATAAAGTTAGAAAGAGAGCGAGGGCTTCCTCCTTCTGACTAAGATGTTCCAGGCTCCCCGCCCCCCACAGCCACTGGCTCCAGTAAATTTCCCAACCCTTGGCAGCCCATGTGGGGCAAAAGTGAGGAACTCTAAGTGAACACATGACAAATAAAAAGTAAAAATATGGGTAAGAGATCACATTGGGCCGGCCTGTTGCTGTCAGTGTCTGGGAGAGACTAGAAAAGCTGTAAGATCAGCTTGGGGTGCTATCAGGGTGGGGAGGACCAAGGCCACAGGTGCCCCTGTAGGAAGGAACCCCGTTACTTTCTGCTTGCAGCCAGTCATGTCGATAAACTCATTCGATAAATTCAAGTTTAAGGATTGTTTCGGAACTGGCTTTTCCAGCAATTGCGTCCAGGGCTGCCCCGTGGCCTGTGGAACCGAGAAATGTCTTTCCATCCTATCCGTCCAGGAACTCGGTAGGCAGTGGTGTTACTTTCTTCCATGACGTCCAGCCATTATTTGAAATACTGGAATTTCAGATTTCTCTAGGAGAAACCAGGGCTTATTCTGAGACGAGAAAGTTTGGGACTCGTTGGTCTCAGTGCAAATCACCCATGAAGACTTTAAGAACCTTTTTAGGAGTTTTGATTTTTGACAAAACCCTTTGCTGAGTTATTCCCCAAGGTATAGGGATCTTTCTGGATGTGTGTAAGTGTCTTGGAAATTCTTTATTCTTGGGTGGTTTTCTAATGTTATATATTATTACTTTGTTGTTGCTATTCGTATTTTCCCAGGAGATTCCCCCCGGGGACCTTCTAGCTAAGGTTGAAAGCTGCCCCTGAATCATGTGCCTTCCTTGCCTCTCTGTTCAGGTATCTTTCACGCTGGCAAATGACAGTCACCAGCTGTGATGGAGATGTGGTGCCCGTGCTCTAGGACGGACACAGAAGATGGTCTTCCTGCGGGACAGATGGCACCTCCGGCATCACTCAGACCGGCCATCTAAACCCCTGTGGCTTTGGACGTGTGCCTGAGGTCAGAGGTCAAGCCAATGCGTAAGTGGGCCCCTGGCCAACGTAACAGATGGGGGAGGGTGGAGATAGCCCGCAGACCACATGAGCCCGAAAGAGAGTCTGTGCACAGGGAGAGAGTGTAGCGTGTCTCGATCTCCCCCCAAAGAGGCCCTGGTGCTTAAACATGAAAATGATGGTTTACCACGGGCTGAGGCATTTAAAGAGAGATTTCTACACGTCCCCAGTCAAAGCCTTCAGGCATGGGATCGAGTGAGAGGACCCTGAGTCTCAGCCATTATCCATATTGACCAAAACAGCTTCCCTGGGGCAGAAGACTGGGACTTTCCACAGTCTGATCACTTTCTCTTTCCCGGCAGATTCTGAGGGTAGAATGAGCTCTCTTGGTCTGCGTGGTCCTGGGTGATGTGGATGCTGGATGATGGCCCCTGGTGGCTCTGGGCAGGACTGGGATGATGAGGCCTATTGCAGAAGGCGGGTTTTCGGGAATTCCCCTCTTCCTCTTCTATTTTTAAAAATGTTTTTAGTTAAATTTATTGGGGTGACATTAGTTAATAAGATCTTATAGGTTTCAAGTGTATATTTCTATGATACAAGGTCTGTATGTTGCATTGTGTGCCCACCACCCAAAGTGAAATCATCTTCCATCACCACATTTTTTCCCCCTTTTATCTTTTACTACCCTCCCGCCCCCTTCTGTCTGGTTGGCTGTGTCTATGAGTCTCTGTCTTAAATCTCACGCAAGAGTGAAATTGTATGGTTCTTTGCTTTTTCCGACTGACCTGTTTTGCTTAGCATGATATTCTCAAGGGCCATCCATTTTTCCGGCTCCCTCTTTCTTCTGCAGAACAGTTGTGCCATGACTACCCTGTGTGTTGTACAGATGACATGCAGGAGCTGGCTCTATCTGTGGCAGTTGGCTGGCTCTGGGTTCTGCCAGCCAAGTGTCATGGGTGCCCTTGCAGGGGACAGGGCTGGGACAGTGAAGAACATCATGTGTTGGTCTGTGGATCCAAACTTATTTTTGTTCAACAGGCAACATGCACACCTGGCCAGGGAGGTTGGAAATGGCTTCCAGTGTGTGCACTGGGGGATGCAGGAGGGGATTTCTAGGGAAAGTGGGAGGCAGTCTAGCCGAGGAGTGCAAGCAGAGTTCTGGCAGATGGAGGATGGGAAATGGACCCATGCAGACAGCTGAGCTGGGGTGGACCTGCACGGACGGCAAAGGAGATGCGCCATGACTGGCACGTGCTCTTCCTCATCCCAGGTGACAGAGAAGGCATTGCTGAGCACACCGATGGCCAAGCTTTGCAGACTCAGTTCCATGATGGGCTGCATATCTGAGTTTGAAAGACACCACTTCCTTCACCCAAAGAAGGTGTCTTACAACAGTGTGCCACGTTCAGTAGGATCATCAAAGAACCACCTAGTAGAACAGCTGGGAAGTAGATGGGTGCCAGCGTCACAGATGTACCCTAGCTGACTGTCACCTTCATAAAAGTGTGTGTCTATCAAAAGGTACACACATCTGACTGTTTTTTAGACGTTATCCTCAGCACTTTACAGTCGTCACACATTCAGTTCTCATAGCAACCCCATGCCATGAGTCCGCTCATCATTTGTGTTTTATAGGCGGGAGATAAGTAACTTCTGCTGGTGTGACATGGGCTCAGAGGGAAGCCCTGGCTGGAGTCCATCCTCGCAACTGTTGGGCTTTGTTTCAGAGCCATAAAACCAACGAATCAGCGCCGCGCCTGATCTTAGGCCTTTCTGCCGCGGGAAATGGGGAGCTGCCTGTGGCCAGGGATCATATGTGGTTCACTTTTGTTTCTCCCCAGCGAGTAACACAGTACCTGGTACGGAGTCGACACTCAGTGAAAGTGTCTTTAAAACACAACTCTTGGTGCCAAAGGCCATACCATAGTCTCCTCCATGGTATAACACAGTAGACCAAACAGCTTTCATTTTTATTGTCACACCGCTGCCACTCCGACTGTTTGCCACACTCCTCCCGGGGCTGTGTGCCCTTGACCCTTCCTGTATGTTTATTCTTATAGGAAGCAGCTCCTTATGAACAGCCGCTGCTGACTAGGTGTCACCAACCTCTCAGGTCTGTTTGTTCCAGCCACAGATAGCCACCCACGAATAGCCATCCACGGATAACCACCCACAGATAGCCACCCACGGATAACCACTCATGGATAGTCACCCATGAATAGCCACCCACGGATAACCACTCACGGATAGCCACCCACAGATAGCCACCCACGAATAACCACCTACAGATAGCCACCCACAGATAGCCACCCACAGACAGCCACCCACAGACAGCCACCCATAGATAGCCACCCACAGATAGACGTCCACAGATAACCACCCACAGATAGCCATCCACGAAACCACCATGGATAGCTACCCACGGATAACCACTCACGGATAGCCACCCACGAATAGCCACCCATGAATAGCCACCCACGGATAGCCATCCAAGGATAACCACCCACGGATAGCCACCCACGGATAGCCATCCATGGATAACTACCCACGGATAGCCACCCACGAATAGCCATCCACGGATAGCCACCCACAGCACAAGCAGCACATTTGAAAGTGCCTCCTCCCCCTAGATCTCTCTCCTCTGCCCCCCCACCCTCAAGTTGCCTAGCAACCTCTCTTCTCCCTTCTCCCCAATTCAGGTGGAGGCCATTCTTATTTTCATCACCCATCACCAAGCCCCCAAACTCTCACTGGTGCTGTTAACCCTTTATGTCTCTCTGCCTCATTATCCCATCATCAGACTTTCCACAGACTCCATTTTCAAAACAAACTCAGCCTGACCTAGAACGCATCTGTCCTTCTCTTTTTTTTTTCTTCTTTTTTTTATCCTCACCCGAGGACACTTTTTCATTCTTTGTTCAGATAGAGCAGGAGGGAGAGAAAGAGAGAAACATCGATGTGAAAGGGACACATCGAGTGGCTGCCACCCGCACGACCAACCAGGGCCGGGGACAAACTGCAACCGAGGTACGTGCCCTTAGCGGGAACCGAACCCGGGTCTCTCCGGGCCGCAGGCGGACGCTCTAACCGCTGAGCCAAACCGGCCAGGGCCATCTGTCCTTCTCTTGTCTCTTACATCTTTATAGAAGTTTCTATAATCTATAACATCCTTTTTACATTAACCTCAAGATCAAACCAAAATGAAAAAAACTATGGACTGAAATTTCCCGAGAGGTTTATTTAAGCTTCATAGAACTCTTTTTTTTCTCCACTTAAAAAATCAGATCACACTAGCCCTGGCTGGGTAGTGCAGTTGGTTAGAGCACCGTTCCGATACACCCAGGTTGCGGGTTCGATCTCTGGTCAGGGCACATACAAGAATCAACCAATGGGTGCATGAATCAATGGAACAATAAATGGCTGTTTCTCTCTCCTTCTTTCCCTTCTCCTCTCTCTCTCTCTCTCTCTCTCTCTCTCCCAAATCAATAAATTAAAAAAATCAGATCACACCATACACCCATCCCATCTGATACCATCACATGGACATGCAAATGGATGGGATATAATATATAAAAGTAACATGCAACCTGTTCGCTTAACTCTGGCACCTGTTTTTCCAGTGCCCCAGGCAGACCTGGAAGAAAGGAACACTCCTACACTCTCTCCGAGGCTCTCGGCAGCAGTGGATGATGGCTGCAGGTCCCACTGGCCACCGTTCTGTCTGCTGCTGGCTAAGGGCACAGCCATTGGACACAGGCAAGGCAATAGATGTTGCATTTCCAACCCAACTTCTGTTACAGAGAAAGGGGTTCCCTGGAAAATAGAGGGAGACTCATCCCTTCATTTTTTTTTTTTTTATCCTCACCTGAGGACATTTTTGCATTTATCTTCAGATAGAGTGGGAGGGAGAACGGAAGAAGAGAGAGAGAGAGAAACATCGATGTGAGAGAGACACATTGACTGGTTGCCACCCACACGACCCCAACCGGGGCTTGGGACACACTGCGACCGAGGTACGTGTCCTTAGCGGGAACCGAACCTGGGACTCTCTGGTCTGTGGGCTGACACTGTAACCGATGAGCCAAACCGGCCAGGGCTCGTCCCTTCTTAATAGTGGGCGTTTCCTTGGCCCCAGCCCTGAGTTTTGGTGCACACATGTGTGTCCCTCAGTCCCTGACTCTGGACTGTGCTGCATCTACCACTCAGAGAAAATGCGGCCGGTCCCACCATGCTGCTCTCAGGAGGAGGAAGCATGCAGGAATGAGCTGGGGGGCTCTACTCCACCCAGATCACCCGCCGGTACCCCTCCGCCTTCTACAGCCCGCAACCCGTACCCCCACAGAGACACGTTGCTACAGGATAATTGGACTCAAAAGAACAAAAGTGCCGTGACAGTCTCCAGTGCTGCCCGATATTGAAAACGATCCTCAAACACACATCTCCAGCCCGGGGCGGCCTCCCAGGGACCTCAGCAATCGGATCAGAGCATCTGGGGGAGGGCACTGAGCTCAAGGACGGCCCAGCCCGGCGGGCCTTCGCCCTGCGTCAGGAGGAGGCGGTTTCAGGCTGCTCAGGATCGCCATGTGGTCATTGAGGTTGCTCACCACGCAGCCTGCCCAGCCACGTGGGCAGCTCGGGACCTTTGAAAGCTCATTGCTATTCCGTCGCGGGGAGTGTCCCTTACTTCTCCACCTTCATCCTCCCATCTTTCTCTCTCCTGAATATCTGTTCTACCTAAACAAGTAGCCACTGTTATAACAACATTTGCATCATATTGGACTTTAAATTCATTAATAAAACAAACAAACAAACAAACTCCGACCTGTATCTTTTCTCTTCACTGAGGGCTGGTTTTCTGGTAAAGGAGAAGGGGGTGCAGTCAGGTCCAAGCCCCACCTCCCCTTTCCCTGGCCGAATCCAGACTCTGGGTGGTCTTGCTCCTTTGGGTGCACAGCCCCAGGTCTACAGTTGGGCCTGACTGTGGAAGAGTAGAGTGGGCAGGTGGGAGACGCCGGATGTCAGGTCCAAGGGGACCCGCACAACTTAATAAGAGTCTTTATCTGAACTCCCTGTCCCCTGGCAGTTTCACTAAACTAGTTATTTCTCCTTTATCTCGTAGGCTCAGAAGACTGAGTTCTGTTGAAATCACTGCCACCACCCATGGCAGGGGTGCTGGAGGACACAGACGAGCCGGGCAGAGTAGCGGACACACGGGTTCATGTCACCGAGTTAATGCTTCTCTATGGCTTTTCATTCCTGCGGAATTTCTTTCAAGGTGTCACATGCCGAGCTTTGGTGAAAACTTTTCTAAATGGAACAAGACTGAAGGAGAAATGTCTTGTCACCCTTGGGAAAGGAAGGCAGAATATTAGTTTTCTATAATGGTTATATTGATAATAATCACTACCATTGCCAGAGTGCTAGCTCAAATCTAGGCACTTAATAAAGGCTTGACATGAATTTTCTCACTAGGTTCTTTCAACAACACCATGAATTAGGTATTGTTACTTTTCCCATTTTACAGATGAGAAAACTGAGGCTCAAAGAGACTAAGTAACCTCTGGTGACTGGTGATAAGATGTCAGAACCCAAATGCCTTCCAAGTGACCTAAAGTTAACTTCAATAATTCATTCTGCTCTGAAGTAATTCCTTTCCTAAAGCAGAAAAATTCACATCCAACGAAGGAAACATCAAGAAACACCATTAATTACTCATGTAGGCAGCAACAGCTTGGAATTATACCTCCTTAGACACTTCAAGCCCTCCGGTGACTGGTAGATTGTTAACACACCTTCTCCCCTTTTTTCTCAGCCCCCCTGGAGCACGAATGCCTGATTCCTGTAGAGGATGCTCCCTTGACCCTGCTGTCGCCCATGTCTCTTTCCAGTTTGCAGACTGGTGGCGGAGTGATGGCCGCCAGGTCGATGTGAAGAAATGGGTTAGCTTCGTTTGCTGCCACCGCTGATGCTCCCGGCCCTGCCAGCGGGTCCGGCAGCTGCTTCCTGCTGCAGTCGCCTGGGGTCGTGGTCTCAGAGCAGCATTTCCGGGAGCACGATGTGAACTGGACGGTCTGGGTAGCTTACTCCGAGGGCAGGACACAGAGCTATGGTCAAAGGAAAGGAAGTCCTCCATAAGCAGATTTTGCTCAGAATAGGGAGAAATAGAACCACCAAACTCTCAAAACAACAAGAGTCCTCTGGGCCCGAAACGAGCACTGACCAACCATTACATTTGGGGTCAGACTCTTCGTGGCAATTTGCTGTCCTCCCCAGAGCGGCCCCATGCAGGTGTGCAGGTCGAACACTGGGCAGCCTGGGGAGCACCATTAAGAGCTTGGTAGATATAGAAGACATGTATATTTGTTGTAACACATTTCTGGCATTTATTAACACAATATCTTGACGAAGGTGTGCATTGTTCTGATTCATACAAAGATGCCATATGGGCAAGTGATGACTCTAATTACTCTTCTCGGTGACAAAGGCAGATGGCTCTAGGGCAGGGAAACCCTGAAGTGGGGACAGCGGTAGACAGGACATCTATGTGGAGAGGCGAAAGTGCACCTGGGTTTGAAACCTGCTTTGCCATTTACCAGCTGTGACTCTGCATAAGTTCCTTAACTTCTGAGTCTCAGTTTTTAATCTATATTTCATGGGCACAATAGTAGTACCAATATTGCAGGTCTGTTGTTCAGATTAAGACTATACATGGCCCTGGCCGGTTTGGCTCAATGGTTAGAGCATCGGCCTGCAGTCCAGAGAGACCCGGGTTCGGTTCCTGCTAAGGGCATGTACCTCGATTGCAGTTTGTCCCCAGCCCTGGATGGCTGTGCGGGTGGCGGCCACTCGATGTGTCCCTTTCACGTTGATGTTTCTCTCTCTCTCTCTCCCACTCTACCTGAACACAAAAAATGGAAAAATGTCCTCAGGTGAGGATAAAAAAAAAAAAAAGAATATACATGTATGACAAAAGCACCAAGAAATGAAATGAAATAAAAACAACCTGTAATCCCTCCACCATGCACACATAAAAAGAATATACATGTTTGTATGCATGTGTGTGTGTCAGGATATCTATTTATTATCTATTATCTATCTATCAACCTGGCCTATGTTAGGCACTTGAGAGATTATAGCTGTTATTATTATAAACCAGAAGAGTCCAGGTTGAAACCAAGATTCTTGGTTGGCAACATGCCATAGCAGTTCCGCTCGTGTTTCCCTCCTACTGCCCAAATAAGAAAATGACTTTCAGGTAATGAAATTGGTCAAGGAATTCAGTGTAACATCACGGTTATCTATGATCAATAGCCAGAACATCAGATACCAAGACTAAAGGTTTTAGAGCACGCGTTGTTTGCTATGATGAAATCATGTTGGGTTGCAAGAAGAAAATGAATGGAAGATGGTAGGATTCTGAGCTGGTATAAATATTCACTTATTCTTTCTTCGACCAATTGCTGACTCCATAGTGAGCACTGGACTAGATGCTGTGGAAGCTGAAGAGAAGGTTAGTATAGGTTAGGATAAGATAACAAATAGATCAGAATAGAAAATAGCACAAACGATAGAAGATTATATCTTTCTCATGTAAGTGTTGTGAGAGTGTGCTCAGGTGGAGGGCACACCCATCTGTGAATTCCTTTCATCTGCGGCTTCTTCATGTCTGGAAATCACCTTATCATCTACAATTAGCCAAATTAAGGGGAAAGAGCACAGAGGAGCAAGTGCGGAGACTTTTTATGGGCCAGACAGGGAGTGGCCCGCATCATTTCTGCTCACATTCCACTGGAGAGAACAGAACCACGTGGCCATTCCTAACCACAAGAGAGGCTGGGAAATAGGACTCAGCTCTGTGCCCATGAAGGAGACAACAAATACTGCTGAGCAGTTAGTGACGACTTTCCCAGCAGGACAATCCCAGGTGGCGGGGCCATGCCCTGAGATGACTGAGAATAGCTGGACATGGAAAAAGAACTTCTGAACAAACTATGATTAGAAATGGGGGGAGGGGCAGTGCTGAGTTCTGAACAGAGTCCCTGGGAAGACTGCAAAGTGAAGAAGCAAAGGATGCCAGCTTCTGCAAAGGGAGCTGGCAGACACAAACGGGCCTATCTTTATCTGTGTACAGGGTAAAACATACTGCCAACCACCCAGGGAGAGTGTCACTATCAGTGGTGCTGTTTTCTGGCACTCGGGATACCTTCCTGACCTACATCAGACTGGTCCTAACCAAGCTCAAGTTGCTCAACCTTAGTCTTGCTGAATATAGGTCAACTGTGTGCTCTCTAGGGGGAGAGGGGATTCATGACATTGGAGAGGAGCTCCATGGGGGAAATGGATGTGATAAAAGACAGGTGTGTAGGAGCTTAAGGCCTCTGATCACCCCTCTTCAGTTCACATGGAAAACTCTTGGCTCACCTAGATCTGAATTCTGATCCTTACAACAGACTTGTGGATGTGTAGAGAGAGAACCCCCAAGGCTCCCAACCCAGGGAGTCTAAACACTCAAGGGACCAGCGAATGTGAGGCTGGAATAATAGCTCCCTTGAAAAGTTCATATTAAATAGCAGGGGTGCTGAGATAGTCAGTCTCATTACATTACATTATGTAAGACTTCATCATATCCAATAGGAGAGAGATTCTCCCACTGGGTTTGAAGAAGTGAGCTGCCATATTGTGAGAGAGCCACATGACTAGGACCCAAGGAAGGCCTCTAATTGCTGAGATGGACCCCTGACTAATAGTCAGCAAGGAAACAGGGCCCTTAGCCCTATAATTGAAAGGAGCCAAATTGTTCTAGCAACATGTGAGCTTGGAAGAGAACCCCAAGTCTTACATGAGATTGCAGCCTTTGCCAACCCCTTGATTGAGAGCAGAGAACCCAGCCAACTTGTGCCTGGGCTCCTGGCACACAGACATTTTGATAGAATACATATATGCTGTTTTAAGCTGTTACATCTGTGGTAATTTGTTACATGGACATAGAAAACTAATAGAGGTACTTGAGTAAGTCACTTAACTTTCCTGAGCCTCCAGTGTCGTTGTTGTTAATCTCTAAAATGGGCATTCTTTTTAGATTTATCATGAGAATCACATGAGATAATACATCTAAAAGTGTTTTATAAATTACTGAGGTACCAACACCAGTAAAAAGGATTTATTAATAACAGGTAGTACTGCCACAAATTTACACTGAAGGAAAAAACAAGGAACTAAGCATTTGTTTTTAAAAAGTAGATCTAATTAGTGTTTATTTTTAGAAACCATTCTGGCCTTCCTTTTCCTCCCTTGCAATCAGAGTTAGCAAGGCCTTCTGGCATGAGATTCGGTGTGATTCGGGGGATGCAAACCAGAATGTCTCCAAGATGGATTGCACTGTGTAGGTTATTCCTATTTAAGAAGTAGCTGCAAGAAGGTTCTGAACATATTCTGCCCCCCAGTCAATTCAAGCTCCAAATCTTGTTGGAGTTTCCTTCACAGTAAAAAGACTTCTGGACAAAACAAAATCAACAGAAACTATCAGTGTCATTGGCACGATTATTGAATGACCTTTTAATACACAAATTCCCCCAAGGCCATGTCTATTTGACTGGTCTTGGGGATGCCTAGAGGCCCAATTTGAGAACTGCTGCCATACAGAAGCCAATACCATACGGGATAGGGAATTGAGTAGGGATGACCCGGAGCCTCTTTGACTGTTCGATGTCACAGAGGCCGCTCCAGGTAGCAAACACAGTCTGAGAATAGACAAGACCTTCCAGGGAGTCTGATGAAGTCAAAACTATTTTCATACAAATACTAAGATATTTGCCTCTGTCTTGTTTTGACATTTGCCCTGATGCCTCAAAGACAATAGTGGGTCACACTGCTGGCCCCTCAGCCCAATCAGGGCGGTGGCACCAAGCTGCCAGGAATCTACAGTAACATAAACAAGCACTATAAGCCACAATAAAACCAAAGCTGTATCCATTAAAGAATGCTCTTGATAAAGCAATAGAAATTAGTTTTATTAATTCTCAACTCTTGCGTGCATGCCTCTGTGACATCCTATGTTACAAAACGGGAAGTATGCAGAAAGCCGGTGTTGCCTACCAATTACGGTGATTGTCTCAAGGAAAAACACTGTGTGATGGTTTGAGTTGCAAGCTAATTAGCCACTTCCCACCATGGAGCATCACTGTATCCAAAAGGAGAGCTGACTGACTATGGTTCTGCTGACTTGGGTATGAAGCAGACATTTTCTCAGAAATGAACTAAGCGAGTCTGACCCATTAAGGAAAGTAACGGATAGTATTTGCTGCCAAAGACAACGTTTGCATTTTCCAGCAAAAATGAGAAGTTAGAATTTTGGAAAATTTGTCGACAGCTTCCCAATTTTAAAGATTTTTCTGATAAACTCGTGGTGATATTAATGACCATGATTTAAAAATATTGTAACACAAAATGGGTCAATATGAGGAAGATCTGCCTCACCTAGTAAACCAGTATTTTCCAATGACCACTGTTATAAAGTACAATGAAATAACATCATGCTTGGATACAAGAGCTATTCAAGGTGGATTCAAGTAGCCCACGGTTTTACTAGCACAGAGTATGAAAAGACATGGATATGTTTCCAGATTCCACATTGCAACTAACCTTAAGTTTTAGTGTAGTATCAAGGAAGAATAGTCACAATTCTATAAAAAAGCTATTAAAATAGACCTTCCTTTCAACTACATATCTGTGTGAAGCTATATTTTTTAAAAAAGATACTTCAACCAAAAAATATTACTCCAGATATGAGAATCCAGCTGTCTTTGATTAATCTGGACATGAAAGAGATTTGTAAAAATGTGGTCTATAATGCCATTCCTCTTACTTTTTTGTTTTGTTTTGGAAAAAAAATAAAATTATTTTTCATTAACCTATAATGAGTTTGCTGTTATTTTTAGTAAATCAATACTGTTTAAATCTCTCAGTTTTAGTGTCTAACATGGGAGACATGGATAGATATAATCCACATAAACAACACCTCTTGGAGGTCTGTGATAGGCTCAGAGAGGCTCCCTAAATGTGTCTACATTCTAATCCCTGGAATCTGCGAATGTTACTTTATTTGGCAAAAGGGACTTTATGGATGTGATTCAGCTAAGGATCTTGAGATGGGAGATTATCCTGGATTATCCAGATGGGGCTGATGAAATAACACCATCCTCAGAATAGGGAGACAGGTGATCAGAGGGAGCAGCAGGACATGTGACGACTGAAGAGACCAGCAGGACAGAGACCAGAGTGATGTGGGGGAGGGACACCAGTCAAGGAATACAGGTGGCCCCGAGGAGCTGCAGAAAGCAAGGGAACAGACTCCTCAGAGCTGGAGAAGGAGTCAGCTCTGTCAACACCTTAATGTTAGCTCACAGAGACTGATTTTGGACTGCAGACTTTCAAAAATGCAAGATAATAAAATTTCTGTTTTATGCCCCTAAGTTTGTGGACATTTTTTATTTTTTATAGCAGAAACGAGAACACTAATACAGTGTCCTCAATAATTTCTAAGAGTGTAAAGGGGTCCTCAGACCAAAAAGTCTGAGAACCACTGCTTTATGATAACCCAAAGGCAGCTTCAAAGGACTCAGACTCCGGGCAGATGGAATGGCCCAAATCCTTCCCCATGGCCTGGAGGGGTCATTGGCCCCTCCAGAGCCCCAAGGTATTCCAGGGACTGGAACATACAATGTGCCCCATAATTGCGTATTAAATAAAGAAACTAATGAATAAATGGGCCTCCTGTTCTTTGTCACTTGGACAGGACAGTCAAGACAATAATATGATTTATGGAGTCCTACTTAATGCCAGACACTATTAGGCCATTTGACACCATTACCTTTATCCCAGACACACTGGTCCAGAAGGGCTGAGGGACTGGCCTGAGCCGCACAGCTAGTAAGTGGCAGAACCAGGTGTCAAATCTCCGTCAGTCTGGCCCTCCAGCCCATCTTCTTTGCTCCACTGTATCCGCGGGTTTCCATGAATATGCCCAATGTTGAATAGGCAGTAAGCTACAGGTGGTATTTATGTATCACATCACATTATTTTATTCTGGCCAGAAAATAAGGATGAATCTAATGATAACTCCAGGCCTGGTGGAGATGGGTAGATAGGAAGGGTGCGTGAGGAATTACCGTTCTTGAGTGCCTGCGATTATCATCAGCTACTTTTATTTCACCAGGTATCACGTTGGCAAAAACTCTTAGGCAATTTATCCAGAAAGCGACTTGTTTTCATGTGGATGGGTTTCTTCCCCTCAGATTGTAAATGAAAGGAACAGATAAGTTCATTGTAAGGAAACAATGGCTCAGTTGCTTGAAGCTCTGTGACAAGCATTATCTAATGCAGTTTACTGAAATTGTTATCATCACCGCTTGTCTTCTGGCCTCAGCACGGCACTCAGAATGAGCGTCTCCACCGGGCTCTGATCTTCTGCAATTTTTCCTTCTGTTCTCGTTCATTGGTAAATATGGTCTTGCTTTGCCCTGAACCTAAGATAAAAGAGCAGAGGACTGACCAGTCCCTACGTGACCTTTAGCAGTTTTTCTACTGTTGGGTGGCTAAATAGTTAATTAAGCATCCTGTTAATTACGTTAATAATTAGCTTTGATATGGTCCCACCAAATGGTTATTACCTTGGCTACAGACCATTAACTCAGCCTGTCGATCAGAATGTGCCCATATTGCCAAGGGGCAACTTGACCCTGTTGGGCAAGAAATAGAGAACTTTGCCAGATGTCTCTGTGTTCAGGCGAGCAAAGCTCCAGAGGAGAAGAGACAATTTGTATCTAACCCCTTAACGTCCAAACTTCTGACCTTCTTAAGGTATCTTTATTTTAATGAGGCATTGGCAGACTGAGTAATCTTGTCTTCATTTAAATCGAATTCCAAAAGGCAGATCCTGTTTTTAAAAGTTGACAGATTTTGGAGGTTTTTTTTTTTTTAAAGGAGCCTGTCTCTTTCAGAAATACTGACTTTCAAGAAGCCATCAACGGTAAACCAGTGTCTATGCTGGAATTGCCTTTCGGGTGAAGTATTTTCCAACCCCACATTCACTTGGCTCGTTCAGGCCTCGAGACTCTGACTGCCCAGTAAGAACATGGGCAGAACAAGACAAATAATGACCATAAGGCCTTGCCGTTGTCTTTCAGAACAGCTTGGGGTCAGCGGCACATGGAGAAGAGATGATCCTTGTCGGCTAATTTGGCTTTGCTACTCCCAGCATCCTGACTGCTCTGAGGTTCTCTGTCGCCAAGTTGTCTTGCCTGCTAAATTTGTAATATATTTAGGGAACTTCACTTTACATGTTTAGAAAAATGGCCTTGGAGACCCGGGTGCACTGGCTGGAGAGCGGCAGGCCTCTTGGGGCGGGAGCTGCCACCCTGGCAGAGCGCTGGCGGGGGAGGGGACCAGACTGCCACCTCCCTCACAGCACTCGCCTCCTTTCTGTTCAGGGCTTCAGAAGAAAACTCCAAAATGCTGATATTTTTAGTTCCCACACACTTCTTGACTATGAATAGGAATGTGATTGAAATTTCCACCAGGCTTCAAAGCAGACTTACCTTTCAAGCAAACGCCAAGGGTTTGAAAACGTATTCTAGATGGAATCAGGTTTGCAAAAACAGAGAGGGCCTTAAGTAAAGAACCAAAGAAGACAAATAACCTGGAACTTCCAGGAGAGGTGAGTTAAGGTCCTGTCCCCCACCTGTGACCCCACAAGAGGAAGAACAGAGTGGCTTCCTACCCGAAAGGAAATGAACACTCCGGGTAATGGTAGAGAGGACCAGCGGAGCCTGGCTTGCCCGGCGCCTCGGCTCTCTTCGGGGTCCTCGGAGTACTCGGCTCTCTTCGGGGTCCTCGGAGTACTTGGCTCTCTTCGGGGTCCTCGGAGTACTTGCTAAACCAGTGTGCTGCTCAAGGAAATGGCCTCCAGGGACATGCTGGCATGGATTCGAATATTTTCTTGTCGCCTTACAGCATCAGGGACTGGAGAGAGGTAGGGATGGAGAAGAGTTGGGGGAGGGGAAGTGGGGAGGGGGGAAATGCAGGACATAAAAAAGAAAACATGGCTGGTGATTACACACATGCGAATGGAGTCCTGAAGGAAGAGCCGCTGAAAGCCCTTAGGCTTTATAGCTCCCCATTCCCAGGGCAGCCGAGCCCCAGCGGGGAGGGGAAACCCAGTCAGGATGTGCCTTGTAAACTTTCATTACCTCTGCCCTTCTGAAGAAGTCACCCAAGAGCTCATTTCAGCTGCCTTTGAAGCCTGCTAGGAAGTTCTAGGCAATGCCATTTTAAAAAAAAAATGTTTTGAGCCATAAATAGTCAATAGCACCAACATTAGATACATTACTTTTCTTTTTCAGGTCACAGACAGGAGCAACCATCATATTACATCTATTAATTTAAGAATCTGGGACATATAAAAAGGTTCCAAAAATCATCTAGAGCCCAACATAAAATTTAATATATGGTCTGGTGTTTTTCATGCTCTTGGCGTATCTCCAGTTCATTTGTTCCCTTGTCCTTCTAGATCCACCCAATAAAATCCCAGGCTTGGATCAGATCTGTTGTCAACATTACTTGCTGCCACATCCACTCTGCAGAAACTGTCAACGCATCATGTACCTTGGGGCCAATATAATACATAATTCACGGCCTCTCACTTCAGCTGGGCCCTCATTGGCAATATTCATTTCCTTTCCTAAACCTTGGTCTCCAGCTGCTCCCAATCTCCTCCATGCCTTTTGCAACAAACTCCTCCATGACTATTTGCAACAATCTCCACCATGACTATTGCAGCAATCTCTCCATGACTATTGCAACAATCTTCACCATGACTCTTACAATCCTTACCAGGCATCTCAATTCCTGTTCTCCTCCCCCTCTGCCCCTGTTTTGCCCTCTGCCCAGACAGCCAGGTCAGAGCCCAGGGAAGCATCCTGTCTTGTTACCCTTGTCTCTCTTCACCCACATCTACTCTGCAAGGTCTACCAGTACTAACTCTGAGATGGCTCTCTCTTCTCTTTTTCTCATATACACAATATAAATTCACATCCCTTTTGCTAAATTACTATAATGGCTTCTGCATTGTTATCCCTTCCTCCTGTGTGGTTGTTCTCTGGTCACCTCTTATAACTTGTTTCATGTCCTTTGTCCACCTTTTAAATCAGACACGACAGTAGCCATCAGCTTCCCAACAGCAACTCACCTCCGCTGTTCAAAGGCTTCTCTCAGGCAGTGTGTTTGGTGCCTGCCAGAGAGCCCTGCACTGCTACATCCCATGGGACCTGGAAGGATGAGGAATTTATTGCAACTCTTGACCAATGAGAGATAGGAGCTCATGAATTCATGCTCCCCTTACCCAGTGGTGACCACCTAAGGAACTCATCACGCCATTGGTTTCCCCTCCTTCCCTATTTCCCTTCCCATGCCCCATCCCTATTCCTGGGACCCCTTCCCAATGTGAAGCACTTACATCAGCGCCCATCTCAGGCTCAGTGCAAATGTGAATAAGCCTCCATCCCTTCCCTTTGGGGCTCACAACTGAAGTAGAAGCTGACCCTTTGCCAGATAAACATAAAAACAACATGGATGCCTTGGGGAGAGCGCAGAACTCAGCCTCAGGGGTTCAGGAAGTGTCTTCTGCTTGGTCAGAGGTGGTTGTTGCGGGGTGGTAGGGAGGGCAGGGGGTGGGGCGCTGTGCAGTTAAATGCTGTTGAATAAACAAATTTAATGTCTTTAGGCACCTGGATTTCTTAATAAAGAAAAAAAGCTCTAAACTGCATGCTTTACTCCATAATGTACTATCTGGCTTGCCCATATTTTAGGCTAGTTAATTCCCACATGACAAGAATGTTACACACCTCACAGAGCTGGTTACTTAGTTGGTATGTATTAGAGTATTTTATGGCAATTTTGCAAGAGCAAAGATGACTCAAAAAAAGAAAAACCTAGCTATCTTATGAATCAACCTTCATATAGGGTGTTCACTATTCAAAGTAAGCATGTGAAAATGAATTAGTTTCCCTATGTCCCTGTTGCCTCTTTCACTGGGAGGGGTCAATGTCTAGATAAACAAGAAGCCAAGTGTCTTTGCCACATGGATCCAGAACAGCAGGGGGACATACCTGGCACCCACACCCGGGCCAGCTGGAGTTACTCGACTCCTCCTGGGAACACCCATGTACCTCCATTCAAGCTGTGACGAACACCTTCCCGCTCCCACTCACCAGCACTCTCATCACCTCCAGAGTTGATTTCAGCTCTTCTGGCCAATCTTGCTTTTTGAGTCAACACTTGTTTTTCTCACCAGGGATCTGACTAAAAGGCTTGACAAAAGGTCAGAGCGATTTGTAGCTACATTAGACCTTGCCACCTTGGTTTTTGTCTTCCATTCTGGTCTCAACTGGGGCTGACTTTGAAGATCGGCTAGGAGCATAGTTCCCTCTCTTTTCTTTTGAAATGTTTATCCTTCTCTCTTTCATTCCCACTCCACCTGGAGTCATGTTCTCTCCCACAGACACCTGTGTCTAAACTTCACGGAGCCTTGCAGCTGCAGGGCACTTGCCAGCAACGCCAGCCGAGGAAATGCATTTTCTTTCTTGTCCTTTTTTTCTGTCTCAGTTTGCATCAAGGTAAGGCATGTTGATAACCTAGCTATGCCTTGGCTATAGGTACTTTAAAAAAAATAAAAGTAGCTTGATATTCTGAACAATGCTTTTAAAATATGTCTCCTGATATTTTGATATCCTTCCAATCAAAAGGTGGAGCTTGTTTCTCCTCCCATGGACTGTGGTCTGCATTTGGTGGCTCACTTCTAATGAATGGGCATGGTGGAAGTGATTTTGTGTGCTTCCAAGACTAGGTCATACAGGCACTGTGGCTTAGCCCTCGCTCTCTCTGGGAGCGCTTGCTGATGTTGGGGTTCAGGGGGTGCAGAAACCTCCCTAGAAGCTGATTCTCTTGCCCCACTCAAGCCTTCAGATGACTGCAGCCCTGGGCAACATCGTGGCTGAAATCTCATGAGATACTCTAATCCAGAGCCACCTCACCGCTCACACATTACTGACTCACAGAAACTGTCTGAGATGATACATGTTTGCTCTTTTAAGTGGCCAGGCATTTTTAAATGTAGCAATAATAGAGAAATAATACATCCTGTACTTAATTCATTTCCTGTGGAGGCTAGAGGTGCTAAGGCAATGTCTCTCTGCCACATCAGAGAGGCCGAGGCTGTTAAAGCAATGACCAAGGACAGGGGCTGTTTAGTAATTCTTAGTTTGACAGGCTCAGTCCAAGGACAGACAATAGAACTGGTTTGGGTTTTTTATTTTGTATTTTCTTTTCCCAAAACATGCACAGCAATTTACAGCAAAAATATGTGCAAAGAAGCCATATGTACAAATAGGAACTAGAAAAGCAGGACCAAACAAAGAAAATGGTAATTACTAGCATAAGGGCCAATGTAGTTGCACCAGTTGAATTGTAACCATGACTCTGAGTTTCCTAGTAGCCATGGTAAAAGGGGAAACTTAGTAAGTTCTGTAACTCTTACTACTGAAAAGAAAATAAAGCTCTATCTGGCACTGAATTTTAAAACAAAGTCCTCTTCTGGACTTTAATGAAGATGCTGATCTGGTTAAAAGATGAGTCTTTCGTTCATACTTTCAGAGATATTATGTTAGTGAAATTCATTTAGTTGTTACTTGTGTCTATTGGTAAAGAAGGAAGGAACACGATAGAGCTAAGTACAATGGTGAAT
Organism: Molossus molossus; assembly: GCF_014108415.1. Classification (NCBI taxonomy): domain Eukaryota; kingdom Metazoa; phylum Chordata; class Mammalia; order Chiroptera; family Molossidae; genus Molossus; species Molossus molossus. The sequence continues at coordinate 105,421,331 of NW_023425377.1, read as the reverse complement.
TATAGAAAATAAATAAAATAAATTCCTTTGCCCTGGCTGGTTTGGCTCAGCAGTTAGAGTGTCTGCCTTCGAACCGAAGGGTTGCGGGTTCAATTCCCAGTTAAGGACATGTACCTGGGTTGTAGGTTCCATCACAGACCACTGTCATGGGACACAGGAGGCAACCAATCAATGTACCTCTCTCACATTGACTCCCCCCCCCCCCCCCCCCCCCCCCGCCGCACTGTATCTAAAAATCAATGGAAAAATATCCTCAGGTGAGGATTAACTGGAAAAAAAAGAAAAGGAATTCTTTTGACTTAAATGCTACAAGGCCTTTTGAAATTGGCATGCAACTATAGTTAAAATATTTTTTATCTGAGCTGAGGCACGTGCTTTTTTCTCCCCTTTTCTGTTAGTATATATGCAAAGCACGAAAGCACTTCTTGGGCAGCAATGTAAAATAGCCCCGTTTATCTCTCTGCTTATAATCTGGGTCTTGGTTTTGGTCTATAAATTCTCTCTGCTATCTTGGACTTGGCCCGAGCATGTGAACCCTTCAGCACATCCTGTCACATTCCACCAGTTCCTGACCTCCTGTTATCCTCAGCCGTCCCCCTGGGCTTTGTTCGGAGTCCTGCAGGGAGGCCACCAGCCTGGAATGCAGCTGGGCTGGCGGGCCATCGGGGCCTGGCTGTGCCAAGCCTTCTGAGGTTGCGGCTCCGGAGCTGTGCTTCTGAGAACGCCGACTGTGCACAGGGCAGGTGGTCCCGCACAGCTGGCCCTGCCACAGACATAGGGAAACCAGTGACAAGTGACGGTGGGCTGCAGGGCCTGGGCTAGTGCGAGGCACTTGTGGGGTACAATCAGAAGAGGCATCACTCCCAGGGTTGGGGCGCTTCTCCTCCTTCCTCCCCCGGAGCCATATAGCTGTATCCATTAGGGTTGAAAGTATGTGCTGAATGACATGAAAATGCTTAGCACGTTGCCTGGTAGGTTTCAGTGAATGTTCGTTTTCTCCTTCCTTTCTCCTTGATCTTCTCTCCATCCCTCCCCACCCGCTCCTTCTTCCATTCTGCAAGCATTGGAGCAGCAGGGCTGCAGTCTTCTTCAGATCGTTGTTCCTGCTGTTTCCTCCACCCGGAATCCTAGTCTTTCTCCTCTTCGCTTAGTAAACTCCATCCTGTCCATCTTATAAGGCTCAAGCCTTTGCTGACCCCCCTTACTAGGTCAACTTCCCCTGTTAACTGTTTCCATTGCAATGGATAGATGGATAGCTAGCTCTCCTTTGTCATTCTTACCACGTCGGTTATTTTTCTTTCTTTTTTTTTTTTTATCCTCACCCGAGGGTATTTTTCCATTTTTTGTACAGATAGAGTGGGAGGGAGAGAGAGGAAGGGAGAGAGAGAGAGAAACATCGATGTGAAGGGACACATAGAGTGGCTGCCACCCGCACGACCAACCAGGGCCGGGGACAAACTGCAACCGAAGTACAGGCCCTTAGCAGGAACCGAACCCGGGTCTCTCCAGACCACAGGCCGACGCTCTAACCGCTGAGCCAAACTGGCCAGGGCCACGTCGGTTATTTTTATTAGCAGTATGATTAGTTGATTAAAATGGAGTTTCTATTTATTTGTATGGTGACTTCCCTGAGACTGTAACATGGCTCTGGTCACCTTCAGAGTCCCAGGCCTCAGAACAGTGCGTGAGGCATAGCAGGCATGACGGATCATTGGCTGAATGAGCCCCCGAGTCGGTGAAGGCAAGGGCTAGTTCCCTGAGCTGTGTCAGGTGTGGGCCAGACCCCTGGCTTCTGTGTGATGAGGAGGAATATTTCTCTACTAGGGCAGGCTCAGCACGAGGAGACCAGGGGTCACTCAAGCTGCCGGATGCCGGATGCCAGATGCCAAGGGCACCCAAGACGCTGTCTCCACACGCTGAGCACAGGTGTGGTGGCAGGACCAGACTCGGTGGCCTCCTTCCTGAAGCAGTCTCCAGACCTGCCTTCGACACCACGTACCTGGATTAGTCAGTGTGGACTGCGACAACAAAGGACCACCCAGTGAGTGGCTTATGCAACAGAAATTCACATTCTCACAGTCCCGAGGTCTGAAATCAGGGTGCTCGCAGAGTCGCTTTCTTCTGAGGCCTCTCCTGGGCTTGGCGAGGGCCACCCTCTCCGTGTGTCTTCACGTGGACGTCCCTCGTATCTGTCTGAGTCCAAACTGCCTCTCCTCATAAGGACATCAGTCATGTTGGATTGGGACCCACCCAAATGACCTCACTTAATTACCTCTTTAATGGCCCCATCTCCATTAGAATCATTTTTTTGAGTACTGGGAATTAAGACTTCAGTGAATGGACGTGGGGAGAGGGCACAATTCAGCCCATGACAGTACCCCTAAAGTTAAACTGCTGCGGACTAGTGGAGTGACCACAGGCAACATAGTTAACTTCTCTGTGTCTCCATTACTCATCTCATGTGGGGTGACAGTAAATGAGGGCTCGGACAGGGGCGAGTGGTGAGCACTCAGTACGCACCAGTTCGGATTATTATCACTTGGCCCTAAGAAAATTACTGTGGGCTAGCCGAGTATAAGAATTAATTCTGCCCTCAGCATGCTTACAAGTCCCTTAGATTGACGTTAAAACCAATACATGAAAACCACATGAGTCATTTTTCTTAAATAATGCTTTCTGGGCCACCACTGGGGAGAGAAAAGTTAAGGGAAGGAAGGAACCATGGCAACCAGATTTGGGTCTCAGCTGAGTCCCTGCAACCAGCTGCCCAGGCTCCTTGGCTTCCTCAGCAGGGTGCTGACTCACGGGGCCTCAGTCCTCAAAGCACTCGGCACTCACAGATCTGAGTCCCCACCCATGGCTTTCCACAGAGGGATGGACGCCCCTCCCAAGGGTCCGTGGGCTCTCGCCAGATCTGCACCCCCGGTACCTCCAATACACCATACATCTCACTTACCTGTCTGCTTTCCCAACTAGACTGTACACTCCATGGGGGCAGGGCGCTCTCCACTTCGTTCACTGCTCCCGTCCCTAGATCAGCGCTCAGTACCTACTAGGCACTCACTAAATATTTGTTCAATGAATGAAGGCGTGAATGAATAAATGAATGAGTGAGTGGATGGATGAACTCTGGCACTGTGAGCTCTTGGCACCCAGGAACAGGTGGAGGGTCAGGGAGAGTGAGTCTTCCTGTCTATTTCTCAGGCTTTATTGATGGCAACATCCAGATGCTGGTGGACCACCCCGTGCATTTCAATCTGGTTTCATCAGCCAGGAAGTCAGTGGTCCTCCTCCAGGATCATGGCACCAGGTGATCCAGCCAGCTGCAGGGGTAGTAGCTGTAATAACTAACATTTATGCTATTTAGACTGGTTAGCATTACAATAAACTCATCTCAAAACTCTATAAGGAAGGTAGAATTATTATCCCCAGAAGTGAGGCATGAAGAGATTAACCACACCCTGAATTGCACAGCTAGTAAGTAGCAGGTGGGGAGATTGAATTTGGATCTGACTCCCAAGTCCTTGCTTTTACCGTGAGCTCGAATCTCTGTTGTTTTTGTAGGTATTTTAAGCTGTGTCAGGGGCTGCTCACCAGGTGGCCTTTTCATCTCTCTCCTGTTGCTACATCATTCATCTCGAAATGGTTTAGTAGCAAGAAGAATTGGTACAGAAGGAATGCACCTATACGGAGAGGCCTGCTGGAAGAGCTGCTGCCATTTCGTGGGGAGGGTGGGCCAGGTCTGGGGGCAGGAAGGAGAGGCAGAAGCACACGACAGCTGGGGGGACGACACTGGAACCCATCAGTATGGCAGCTGGCCTTATGGGGATCCAATAGACACACCCTGCGTCACTAACAAAACAAAGCTGTGAACCTGATCTAGTCAAATATTTAGCTGGTGATTGCTTCCTGCTTTTGTCTGCTCAGAAAGGGATAAAGAATTCCTTGCAATCTTCCATGTTCTGAAAATGGTCCTCTTTCTGGAAAATGGTTGATGCTTCAGGCAGAGTTCTGAACATAGCAAAGTTCCGCAGCCTGGACGCTTTCCCTGGGCACGCTCTCCTCTTAGAATGCATCATGCTAAGCCAGGGACAGACAGCTGCCACCTGCCCTTTGAATAGGCTGCATGTGGGAGGTGGATAGAGTTTGATGTTGCTCCTGTGGGAGCTGAGATCCACAAACCTCTCTGGTCCTTGCATCTCCACAGGATGGAGTAGAAGGTGCCCTCAGATGGGCAAAGTAGGTGGCGGCTGGAATTCTGCAAAGCTCATTTATTCTGCCAAATGGAAAGCATTTTGAACTTGCTCCACCCTTCCTATTTTCCATCTGCCTCATTATTCATCACAGTAATATTTGGGCACTTTGAAAAGAGTGATATTTTAACATGAAGCTATTCCAAGGAGAAAGAAAAATATTCTCATTTGGCGTAAACCGGTCATGCAAATTAGCCTAAATAAAAATAAGATTAACGGCAGCTTAGAATATTATTGTACTTTCCCAGGCTCCTGCCAGTCACTGCTGTCAGCTGTAGCATCTCTCCCTCCTGGTGACTGTGCAGAAGAAGGGCTTACCTTTGGTTGGTGCTCAGGAATCCACTCAAAAAGACTAGGTATCCATGAAGCAGCATTTGGGCAATGTCCAAACCAGCCCTAGAAAGGGGACCAATGGGGGTACCTCCCAGAAGACCCATGAGATTTTATGTTTGGCTCATCACAGATGGGCCCATCAAGAATTCTGACATTTACTTTTTTTGTCCCTGGACAAATATTTAAGTTGTGTGTGTGTGTGTTAAGGGTCAATGCTGTGTAAGATGACATTAAAAAAAAGAGAGAGACAGTTTTTTCTTCTGGAGGAGAAGAGAATGCAGCATTCTACATCCCTGGTGCCGGAAGGTTCTAGAACGTGGTTAACCAGTCCTCACTCTCTTGCCACTGTTGGCAATGAAGCAGGTGTTCCACTTTCCATGGACACTTCTTTCTTCTCTCTCCTTCTCCAACTCCGTCTCCTTCTTGCCTCTCTCCTTCCCTCTTTTTTGGGTGTGCCTTATGTGTGCCGGGCTCCAGGGTATCCTAGCTTGAAGCAATAAGCAAGTCCAGAATCGAGGGCACATTCCACGGCCACCCAAGACAACAGATGGTCGTTTTTACTATGAATTTCCTCAAGTCATGGTTGAAATGGCATCATTGGATACATTCTCAAAAGCCTTCCCTAAGCCTTGTGTTTGTGAACCATCCCGAAAGCAGAATCTCAGCCTGCTATCTTCATCCCAAGGTTCTATTTCAATCGGACATCAGGACAACTGGGGCAACACCCTTACCAGTCTCGCAGCAAAGGAGACAAACATGTCACTCCACTCATTTCTACATCTCTAATTTCAAAGGTCCTGAGGATGGGGGTTGTCACATACCCTACTGGCAGCTTTGATTTGTTGGGGGAAGTTGGCAACACTACATGAAATCAACAATGCTGACTTTTGAACTTCCTCCCCCACCCCAAAATCTCCTTTTAAAAAATCCTGTTGAGCAAAGATTTTGCTTTTTGCTTTTTTTTTTTTTTGGTCTAAGAAATATTTCACAGAGGAAACATGCCTAGAGATGCATGGAGAGGTGCTGAGGTGTCCAGTCTATAAAGTTAGTTCTCTAGCTAAGTCCGGGAGGAGATTAACAAGATTTCTGAAGTATCATATGAACCCCATTCCTCTAGTGGTTTTGTTTACCAGATAAACTCTCAACAATCTCTTGTTTCTTTACTTAAATGTTTTAACTCACATTCTTCTCAGCCTTGTTTTCTTCTTCTCTTTCCTCTTGCCCCAAGTTCTCAATCTTTCCAGCATATTAGATTCCAGATCTTAGCCATGTGGCTGAACAAAATCCTCAACATTTTGCATGCTCTTTGATCTAGTAATTCCACTCAGAGTTATTGTTTTAGATTGCTATGTGCAAATATTTAGGCATAAACGTGACCATTGGAGCATCAGTAATGAGATGAAAACTGGAAATGAAGACATTTGTTGAATAAATTATGAACATAGATGAAATGGAATATTATGCAGTCATTTCAAATGATGTAAAAGATTAATGAAATCTTAACATCCCTAATGTATTATTTAGCAGAGATAAAAAGAGTTATAGATAGTATCATCCCATTTCATTAAAAATATGTACATATGATATTTTCTCCAAAGGCTATTAGTATATACATCAAAACGTTAACCATGGCCCAGCCAGTGTGGCTAAGTGGATTGAGTGTCATCCCATGGACTGAGAGGTCCTGGTTCAATTCCCAGTCTGGAAATGCCTGGATTATGGGCTCGATTCTCAGTAGGGGGCGTGCAGGAGGCAGCTGATTGATGTTTCTCTCCCACATCAATGTTTTTCTCTCTCTAAAAAAAAAAAAAAGCCCTGGCCGGTTTGGCTCCGCGGTTAGAGCGTTGGCCTGTGGTCCGGAGAGACCCGGGTTCGGTTCCTGCTAAGGGCACGTACCTTGGTTGCAGTTTGTCCCCGGCCCTGGTTGGGTCGTGTGGGTGGCAACCACTCGATGTGTTGCTCTCACGTCAATGTTTCTTTCTCTCTCTCTCCCTCTCACTCTATCTGAACAAAATATCGAAAAATGTCCTCGGGTGAGGAAAAAAAACAAAAACAATCAATGAAAACATTAAAAAAAAGTAAAGCATGGTTGTCTCTGAATGATAGGGTTAGAGGTGATTTTTATCTTTTTAATGTTTACTTTTTTGCTTATTTATTTTATGATTTCTATTTTTTTGCTTGTCTTTATCTTCTCAATACAGTATAATATAAATTTTATTTTAAAAGTAAACTATCCTCTTATTAAAGTATAATTGGCCATGCTTCAAGAAGGACTGAACTAAAGAAGGAATGGGAGAACTTGCAGAGAGTTCAAAAGTCAGCCATGAAAATGGTCTGGGCATGACAGGTGAGTAGAAGTGGGGCTGGGAAGAAGGACAGGGAAGGAGAAGGCAGACGAGCTAAAAGGACTGCCATTCAGACCTACCAAAAAGGCTGGGAAGATCCCTGGCCAGTTTGGCTCAGTGGTTAGAGCATCGGCCCACGAACAGAAGGGTCACAGGTTCGATTCCTGGTCAAGGGCACATACCTGGGTTGCAGGTTCAATCACCAGCCACTGTCACGGGACATAGGAGGCAACCAATCAATGTGTCCCTCTCTTACACTGATGTGTTTCTCCCTCTCTCCCTCCCTCCTTTCTACTCTCTTTAAAATCAGTGAAAAAATATCCTTGGGTGAAGAGTAACAAGAAGAAGGATGAGAAGAGACTTGGTTAGTCCTCGGGTCTATAAAGGCTCTCTCACAAAGGAGGGAGAGTTGTGGTTCTACAGCGACCCAAAGAAAGAAGTGACTTCAAAGTCTGGTGTAAGGAATGGGGGAGAGTTTCTTCTGGGGAGCGCTGGAAGGGGCTAGTGGAGTCCTGGGAGGCAGGAGTTTCCATGTGTCTGCGATGGTTTGATCCTTTGCAAACTGAACAGAACCAGTGTTAAGAGCCTGATTTCTGAAGGGACAAGAGGTCTGGACAGTAGGAAATTAGGACCACTGCCAGGAACTTACTCTGGGGATAAACAAAATCCTCCAGGAAAAATCCACTTGAACTGAGTTACAACCCACTTTTTAGGTTGTGGAAGTCAGTGTACGGCCCCAGGACACTGCAGGTGGGCAGGGCAACGAGCCTCCTGTTTTTTTTTTTTTTAATCCTCACCCGAGGATATTTTTCCATTTTTCGTACAGATAGAATGGGAGGGAGAGAGAGGAAGGGAGAGAGAGTGAGAAACATCGACGTGAAGGGACACATCGAGTGGCTGCCACCCGCACGACCAACCAGGGCCGGGGACAAACTGCAACCGAAGTACGTGCCCTTAGCGGGAACCGAACCCAGGTCTCTCCGGACCGCAGGCCGACGCTCTAACCACTGAGCCAAACTGGCCAGGGCGAGCCTCCTTTTTTTTTCAAGATTATGAGAGGGTTGGAGGAGTTTGTCAAAAGGAAATTACACTGATAACATTACTAGGGAATTTGGATTATACACGAACGTTTAAGAGAGAATTGAAATTATTTCACCCAAAGAAATGGTCTTTAAAAGAAGAAATAAGATAACACCACCTACCCTCTATCAGGCTGATGTAAGAGAGTAAAAATGGTAATAGAAAAAAGAAAGTCCGGAGACTTAATTTAATAAAGATACTTAAATCATTTTGGGAAACTGGAAAAGCACCAGAAGAAAAGTCAAAATATGACAGTGTTAGAAAAAATATTTTTTTAATAAGGAAGTAAAATCTCTACTCATTGAAACCATTCTTATATTAACCAGAGAGTTTACATTTAAGGGAAAAAGTAGAACATTTAGCCTTAGCAGAGAATACTTGGCAGGCTAGACCACCAGGCTGGTCTGGTATGACAATTCCCATGAGTTTATTTGTGTTTAAAAACTTTGAGTGTCCTGAAAGTCAGCTCTGTTGCCCAGACCTACAGTTTAGAATGACAGCCCAGAGTATTGCTTGATTCTCAGTCATCAAAGAGATATTCCTTCATGCTTAGTATAATCCTCTTAGAGTGGCGGGAACAGCCAATGTTATTACTTAGGAAGAACTTTCAGTCATGGGGGTAAGAGATCAAAGAAGTTTTCTAGAATTGTTTTTCTTTCAGGATAAAGCTTCCGTTGATAAGAAAATTGTATAAACAAAAACATACCTCATTTGTTAATTTATTCTTGTACTCAATCACTCAACAGATGGTTATTGAACATGTAATATGTGCCAGGAACAAAGCTAGTTGTTAAGAACAAAGAAGGGCCTGGCCAGTGTGGCTCAGTGGATTGCGCATCATCTCACACACCAAGAGGTCGCCGGTTTGATTCAGTTAGAGCACTTGCCCATGATGCAGGCTTGATCCCCAGTAGGGGGCCTGCCGGAGGCAGCCAATCCATGTTTCTCTTTTGTCAATGTCTCTCTCTCTCTCTCTCTCTCTCTCTCTCCTTTCCTCTCTATCTAAAAATCCATAAAAACATATTTTAAAAAAGAAGAAGAAAGAAGAGTTTCTGCCCTCAGGAAGATCGCAATCTAACCAAAGATACTTGCCAATTGGAAGCTTGTGTGAAGTGTACCACCAATATTAGATATACCAAAGTGTCAAATGGAAGAAATCTCACCAATTTCCCCAAATCAATATTTTTATCCCCTGTGCGATGTCACTGAGGTATCATGAATATGAATTAATTTCCCAATATTGGCATGCTGGTGATCTTCGATTTGCCCCTCCAGGTCCACTCTCTACCTTTCTCCATCCTACTCAGCCCTGGAAGCTGGCCTGGGTGCCCTCTGACTTTTGGTTGGGTTCAGGTAGTGAGAGGTGTGGCCGGAGATGAATGGGTGAGGGGAAGGTAAGGTTGGGTGTTTATTTCTCCAGTTCTCTCTCTGCCACATCTTTCTACAAAGACCAATAGGGAACCCTCTCCAAACACTGCCCTTCATGCCTGAGGGTGGAATGGCTCCCACTGTTGGTAGTCTGGGGCACTGCACTGTTCCTGTCGGTTTCCTAAATACAGCCCACATTCAGGTGCCATCTGTTCCATGCCTTTCTGATGCAGAGGGGGAAGGATTTCTTCATTAAAGGGAAAATCAAGGTATCTATTTTAGATCATTTCTGGGACCGGTATTAATGGAATGCTTTGAGGAATCCTTAATTCAAATAATCCTTTGTTCCTAATTGTTCCTTTTCTGATATGTAAATCAGCAGCACCTTATGAGATGGTAGTGGATCATCAATCTTAAAGCCTTTCTTTCACCACCTAAGGAGCTGTAAACATGCTACTCCATGGCATCGGCAAGTTTTCAGCCTATGTAACCCCTGGTCCTGCAGCTAGAACTGTGATCGTCTTCTTCAGGGTCCACCTGATGGGAGTTCCCACGCAGATCCTGACCTCAAGCCTCAGGATTCGGCATTAAGGCTCGCTGTCCCCTGGTCTGGCTGCAACCTTGTGCTCGCCTCCTTACTCTAGTACCTCTCTGTCCATTCCTCTGCGCCTTGAAGTCCTACTCTAACCAATACCCCTCCCAGGAATCCCGCAGCCCATGGGGTGCAGTGGCTGAGACCTCGCTCTCTGCTAACCAACCACAGGTGCTAACAGCCAGTGGATCGATTGGGTTTCTGAAAGGGCCTGGTCTGTACTTCCAGATCCTGCCTTCATAATGGACCACACCCACCCTGTGCATAAAGAGATGACACTTCTGTACATATAGACTCACAAGGTGGCAGCTCAGCTAGGTACTGTTCTAGGTCCTGGAGAGACTGGTTCATATTGCACTTAGAAAGTAGGAATAAATAAATGAATTCTGCTTTTTGTAGCTAAAGGAAGGGGGGTGGGGTAAATTATATACTGAAGCCTTAGATTTAATTCATCATGTTGGTTTCTTCTCTTCTCCTTTGAATACACATCTACCTTCTTGTTTTCTTTTAAAGATAGTGTGCTTTCTCTTAATAGGTAAATAAAACAATTGCATTTTTAAATGATTGTGTTCAAGGCTCTGATCCTACTATAATTTTAGAACTAGTGCTTACCTTCCTAAAGACCACAGGGCTAAAATCATCAAAATTCTACTTGCAAATTCTCACAATGTCGATGAAATATAATCAGTACTTTGCCCACTTTTATATAATGAGGATATTTCTGTCTTTTCACGAACTATACAAGCTACCCCTGATTTGCTGAGATGGATTTAACAAATTCGTTTGAATAAAATAGCCCACACAACAGCTTTAGTAACAGGTTGCTGTCCATTTAAGAGATTTTAAAGTTTTATTTAATAAAGCTGTTTGAGCCCTGGCTGGTTTGACTCAGCGGTTGGAGCATTGGTCTATGGACCAAGGGGTCGAGGGCTTGATTCCGGGTCAAGAGTACGTACCTGGGTTGCAGGTTTTATCCCCAGCTCCGGTGAGGGAGCCGACCAATCTGTGTGTTTCTCTCACATCGATTTTCTCTCTCTCTCTCTCTCCCCCTCTCCCTCACCCTCTCCCTCTCCCTCTCTCCGCCCCTCTCTCCCTTCCACTTTGTCTAGAAAGCAATGGAAAAATATCCTCGGGTGAGGAAGAAAGAAAGAAGAAAGAAAGAAAGAAAGAAAGAAAGAAAGAAAGAAAGAAAGAAAGAAAGAAAGAAAGAAAGAAAGAAAGAAAGAAAGAAAGAAAGCTGTTAGAGAAAGTTTTTATGTACCATTTGGGTGCATTTAAAAATTTTTTTTTCTTTATTGATTTTAGAGAGAAAGGAAGGTAGAGGGAGAGAGAGAAAAAAACATTGATGAGAAAGAACATCGATTGGCCGCCTCCTGCATGCCCCCCACTTGGGATCGGGCCCACAACCTGGGCATGTTCCCTGACTGGGAATCGAACCAGCGACCTCTTGCTGCATGGGTCGACACTCAACCACCGAGCCACACCGGCTGGGCTGGGTGCATTGTTTTTGTTTGTTTCTTCATTTCATAACTGACAATTTGGCTTTTATAATCCCTTTTTTTTTTTAAAGGTAAATATAAGTGGTGGCAAAGAGTGTTTTCCAGCTATTGGCTCACACGCTGGGGCCGGCAACCCAGCCACATCTTCATGCTGAAGCGCTCACAAGGCTGTTGAGACGTTGACAAGGTTTCGCTGCGTCCCCTGGGATGGAAATAATTGCTTTGTAAATGGGAACCTGGCCTGAGAGTGAACGTGTCAAGAGCACCTACTCTGAAGCTGGAAGAGTCAGAAACAGGAAACTCAGCTCCTGATTCACGTCCTATTACTTTAATCGCTAACCACTCCGTTTAAGTCTAACAGATATAACCGTGTGTTTGACAAATGCCTTCACATCAAGATTAGATAGGCGCACCAAAAGGCTGGCATTGAACCTTCCTTACCTTCTGCTGAGGATGTCACTCAAAACCTCTCCCCTCAGTTCCTCTTCTCTGACTGATTACGAAATTCAAAGCCATTCTTACTGCTGCCCAACACTCTCCCCAGGTGAACCTTGCTTTACACACAACACGTGTGTGTAAATAGAACGGTAATAATACGTTATATTCTCAATATACCACAGGGATCTCAGTATTGAAAAAGGAACATGGAAATAAATGCTTCTGTAGGCAGATTACCTCTTTTGTAATGTAAACAATATAAACACAGACAAAGCTTCCAATGTACCTAAGTTTAGATTTTTACATATTGGGTTTCATTAAAGCAGAACATATCTGTAAGTGAAAATATTTTAAGCCTCAGCCCTTTGCCCATCATAATGGTTTTTAAAAATCTCATTACACTAAAACCCATTAGTTTGAATAATTAAATACACAAAAAAATGCTTTCTGCAGGCACCGAAATCTCTGATTTTAATAGGAAAAGAACTCAACTGAATGCCTTGTTTTTAAGCTTCTATTTCAGTCTTGTAAAATGGCAAACTGTATAATGACTAGTATGACGCAGAAAGGGCATTGCAGACAGGGTAAGTGACTGGAAAAACACGGCCAGAACCCAAGTTCAGGACAGCAGACGCAGAATCAAAGGTTCGGGGTCTCCCGGCTAAGCAGTCACCATGTATTGTTTTTTTTTCTTTTTTAATCCTCACCCGAGGACATTTTTTTTCCATTTTTTGTTCAGATAGAGTGGAAGGGAGGGAGGGAGAGAGAGAGAGAGAGAAACATCGACGTGAAAGGGACACATCGAATGGCTGCCACCCGCACGACCAACCAGGGCCAGGGACAAACTGCAACCGAAGTACATGCCCTTAGTGGGAACCGAACCCGGGTCTCTCTGGACCGCAGGCCGACGCTCTAACCACTGGGCCAAACCGGCCAGGGCTGTATTGTTTACCTTATCTCAATCTTGACAACTATGCAAGTGTTACCAGCCTCACTTCTACAAAGACATCGAAGCTTGGAAACGTTAAGTAACTTGTCTCTTGTCACACAGGTTCTAAGCAGAGCTCAGAATTCAAACTCACATCTCTGCATCTCAAAGAAGTGTTCTTAACCCTCTGCCAACTATTCAGGTGAAATTGAAACTGTCAACAATTGTACATTTGTGACTGATAAAGATGGGATTTCATGTGGTTTAACTAAAACCTCTCTGCCATACTGTAATCCGAGGAGGGAAAGGCAGCCGTAGCCCCAGGTGACTGGAACGTGTTTGTAGGACAGGAAGAGCCCAGGTCACCCGTTCTCACCGCCAGTCCTGCTGGCTTCATGCCCCTCCCACCCGTGTTTGGATGTGCTTTGTTCGTCCCCCCTTTTCATTCAATTTTTTTTTTTTAATCCTCACCCGTGGACATTTTTCCATTTTTTGTTCAGGTAGAGTGGGAGGGAGAGAGAGGAACAGAGAGAGCGAGAGAGAAACATCGATGTGAAAGGGACACATCGAGTGGTTGCCACCCGCACAACCGACCAGGGCCGGGGACAAACTGCAACCGAGGTACGTGCCCTCAGCGGGAACCAAACCCGGGTCTCTCAGGACCGCAGGCCGACGCTCTGACCGCTGAGCCAAACCGGCCAAGGCTCATTCAAAAATTTTTATAGGGCACCCTTGGCACACTAGGTCCTGTGCAAAGTACTAGAGATACCAATCCGAGCACAAGTTTTCCCTTGATCTTGAGAAATCCGCAGCCTCACTCTTAAGGGAATAAATCCAGAGCATGCACATTGCATGAACAGAAGATTGTTTCGGGGATGGACCCAGATGCGTCTGCACATATGGGAATAGCCACGCTGACCTGACACGCCCTCGAAGAGGAGGAGGAGGAGGGCAGTGGCCGCCCGGGCTCTCCTTAGGATCTCCTGATCCTCGGCATCTTCACCCTGGTGGTGAAAAAGTACACAGTGACATGTGGAGGAAAGAAATCAAAAGCCTAGAACGCAAAACAGCATGTCTGTTGCTCCTTCCTCGTCTCATTTGTCACTCTTAAAGACCCATCCTTTCACGGCTCAGGTGAAGCCACAGTTTATGTCCTTGGACGTTGAAGCCCCACAATCTGGCATCTACCTCATAGATGGCATTTAATTTTTGCAAAATCCCAGCCAGTAACATAATTTGGAAAACGCTGAAAGTTAATGAGATTTAGTTTACGTGTCCATATACTTGTGCGTTCACTACGGAGAGTTTACGAAAGTGAGTGGATATTTCATGTAGCTTTAAAACAAATGACCGAGCGATGAACTCAGTTATTTCTTCCAGGATACTGCTTCACAGAACAGCGGTGGCATGTTCCTGCCCAGGGCACCGGGGTTCACACCTGCCTCATGGCCTTGAGATGTTTTTCTTCAGAACACGGTCCTTTTGGATGTTTTAGAGCAGACTTTCAATGCAGTCGGTTATTGTATTTAGTTCGGAGCAGAAAACAAACTCACCTTGAACATTCTGGGGGATTTTTGTTTTCGTTTTGTTTTTGTTTAATGGAGACAAGTCTTTCACATAGGGCTGGCCCCTGGTGCTAGTCAACAAACTCTCGCGTACCCCGAACACTGAGGTGGCATGTCGTGGAGTTGGTCATTATTAATGACAACTAATGGCTGGCAGTTATTGGTGACATTTGTGAGAGCAGGATTAAAATAATAATTACAATAATGTGAAGTGTCATGAACAAACAGTAATTGCAATAATGATTGCTATTATAGTAATGAGTGAGAAAATGATTTCAGGTTATTAAATCAATAAGGATAACAGAAGCCTGCATGTGTCTCTATAGGGTGGGGCAAAGGTAGGTTTACAGTTGTGATACGCAAAACACAGAGCTCATTCTTGTTATTATTTATCGATTATTCTACTATTTTCCATGTGAATGTAAGCCTCCTTTTGCCCCATCCTGTATATGTATGATTGTGGAAGGTTACCAGATTAAAATAATAGTCACTCTTTTTTTTTCATATCCTCACCCGAGGACATTTTTGCATTTATCTTCAGCTAGAGCAGGAAGGAGAGAGGGGGAAAGAGAGAGAGAGAAACATCGACGTGAGAGAGACACATTGAGTGGTTGCCACCCACACGACCCCAACCTGGGTGGGGACAAACTGCAACCGAGGTACGTGCTCTTAGTGGGAACTGAACCCAGGACTCTCCGGTCCACAGGCCAACACTCTAACCGCTGAGCCAAACCAGCCAGGGCAACTCTTAATTGAAGATTTACCATGTGCCAG
Source organism: Molossus molossus (assembly GCF_014108415.1). NCBI lineage: Eukaryota > Metazoa > Chordata > Mammalia > Chiroptera > Molossidae > Molossus > Molossus molossus. The sequence continues at coordinate 105,406,156 of NW_023425377.1, read as the reverse complement.
GCACTGTGCCCAAGACATGACATACATTGCCTCCTTTAATGCACAGTGGCTCTGGGAATAGATATTATTGGTAGCACGATCATCATTGTGAGAAAATGTTGGTTTAGAGCAGTTACCCAATTTGACAACAATAACTTAACAGCTGGTAAACAGAATAAAAGAAATCTAAATCTTGTCTAGCTAACACCAAAGTCCATGTACTTAAACCAGTATTCTATATGGTCACAAAAAATCAACAGATATATTCTGCTATCTAGGACAACCCTGATATCTGCTGAACTGCCGGGTCCCCAAGGATGTGAGACTTAGACCCAAGAGTCCCAGCTGCCACTGGGACCTGCCCACAGAGCAGTGAGGACCCCATAGAGACCAGCCTTCAGAACTGCCCGATAATGCAACAGAATTTCTGTAAAGAGGAGGGACTTGACTTACTCCCCTAGGTTAGGATAAAACCTCATAAATATGTGCCTTTTTGCCCTGGCCGGTGTGGCTCAATGAGCTCGGCGACCATGACTTGTACACTAGGAAAAGGCTGTGTGTATGGACATCTGTGTTGCCTTAAAAATGTGAGTGGGGCTGCAAATTCATCATGAATACATCCATTAAAAGCCAACATTCCGAACTCTTCAGTGATTTGTTTTAATAGTGATTCTCCCAGCTTCTTATTTGAAAGATGCCAGTTATTTATTTTTTTTCTTTATTTGACAATGGGATAATCAGATTGTCGGTTAATGTTTTCTCTCCCCCAGAGTTACTTATATATCAACCAAGGTTATCCGTTGTGCAATGAATTATAACAGAATCACACACACTTTACCGGAAGCCTGTGGGAGTATGATTTAGTCCTTGCCGGTTCCACAGGCACAGGATCTCGCGTGGTGCCAGACTCATCATTAAGAACACCACTTGTCACCGCGCAGGAAAAATAAGGCCATTTGGGCACTGTACATGGGCTTTCGGATAAATGGGCACTCGCTGCTGACTTTGAAAAATGACATGTGGGAACTAATAAGAGCTCGAAATGGTTGAACATTCACTTTAATGCAGATAAAATATAAACCTTTTCACTAAGTGCACAATAGTGTCCCCCTCACGAATGTATGATTACATTCCACAGCAAATGGGCCTCAGTGACAGACACTTCAGGGCCGGTCCATCATGGGTTGTGCACTCTCACGCCACAGGGAGCCCGGCCCGAGGACGGAGCTCCCTCCCCTGAGGACAGATGCGCCCCATTCCGGAGGAGCACAGGTACAGGTTCTGAGCCGCCTGCGATGATCAGGGTAACTTGCTGAATGGTAAGCCAGCATGCTCTGGTTACAAATATACCACTTACATAAAAAATTAAATGGTTGCAAAAGATGCTGAGTGGTTAACATTATGTAATTTGCAATTTTCCCACCTCTTTGCATCCTAGGTGAAATTTTGCAGGTTAATATTTCACGAGTGTTATTTCGGTCAGCTGCAGGAACATGTTTAGAGAAAATGGTGCCTGCGTAGGACCATGTCAAGATGCAGGCACTCAGGCTGTGGACTTTCGGTTCTGGGGAGGTGGGGGTGTGGCCGCGCGTGAGGACCAGAGCTCCTTGCAAGTCCACAGTGTTTTCTGCCAAAGCACCTTCTGTTATTGCTCTTCACTGTCCCTTCCAGGGTAGGCAGGGATAACGTTTATGGTAAGAGTGACGTAAAAAGAAAGGGAAGCATTTCATAAAATCATTAAAGCTCAACCATACCAGAGTGCCCCAGCCCACAGGGCAGAAAAACAGCGCAATGCTCAGTTGACACAGTGAGAAACCACATTTGGATAGAGTAGTCATTAACACGTTCCCCACCTACAATGACGTCAGCGATGTTATTTCTCTTTGGCAGGAACATGTTCATCAAAACGGGGTATTTGGTGCTTGCAAGTTCTCCTGACATTGCTCCTTACTCACCAAATAGAGTCATAATCCTTAGTATGTAACTGCAAAATCCTCTGCACAATAACCAACTGCTTCCCCAAAGAGGATTGTGACTTCAGAGGGAGAATAAGCTGCTGAAGGAAATTAACTCTTGAGAAATGAAAGTCCTGTTTCTGTGCACTTGGAGGCAGGAAAAGAAAAACCCAGAGGCTATCACACAAACGCCAAACATCCTTTATTCTGCCCACAGAACATCAGGGCCAGGCAGGGTGACTCACAGGTACTCTGCCTTCTTATTCGGAGCTGGCAGGCAGAGGGTGAGGGCGGGGCTCAAACCGTTCGCAAACTTGCCTGAGAGGCCCCGCGCTTGAAGATCTCCTAAATCCCCTCCCTGACACAACACTCAAGCCGCTTTGTTTACTTTCCCCGTTAGACCGTTATGCACTGGCAGAATCCTCAAAGGATTTCTGCCTTTTGCGCTTGAAGAAGGGGTGTGCGGAGAAATCTCACAGATGACAGGGAGCCGGCACACGTCATTTAATTTGGAAAAAAGAAAACACAGACACGTATTCTGAAAAGTGGTGTGTGCATTCCAGTGGTCAATACGCTTGCCCTCAAGGTCAAATTAGCAACGATCACGAGCGCGAATCCACAAGAGCATAAAAATGCCACGCGGAGTCAGGCGAACCCTCCATCTCTGCTGTGCCCCGTCCTCCCGGGGCACCGATCCACAGAGGGCGGTGGCTGTGCGGAGGTGAGAGGGCTTGGCGAGCAGGGCCACAGCCCTGAGTCCCCACAACACGGACGGATGAGCCTGAGCAAGTCACGTCCCCTCATCCGGACCGTGAAGCATGGGACAATGCCTGCTCCTTCGGACGTAAGGGGTTGTTCTGAAAGCCAAATTAGGCAATGGATGCCAATGTACCTTGTAAACAGCATGGCTAGCATCCCTGGCACAAAAGGGATCTGGGAGGGGAGACGTGAAGATGCTCCCCAGGGCACCCCGCGTGAGCTCTGTGGACAGCCCCGAGCTCCTCCATGCACAGCCATCAGTATATGGTCCAACCAAGTCCTTCACACCCGTCATTTCACTTGAGGCGGCTCCCCAGGAGCAGAGCCTGAGGTGGAGGTTCTCGTGTGATTGTGGAGGGGGCATCTCAGGAGAGGAACCGTGAGGAAGAGGGGTGCAGCAGGAGGCAGGAGAGGAAGTGAAGCGGAGACACGGAATCAGTTGAAGCCCCGACTCAGCCAGATTCCACAGGCTCTGGAGCAGGATGGACAGTGTCCGGGAAGGGGCTGGCCTCCTGTAACCCGTGTCAGTCAGTCCTTGACTGTGGGCTGCACACTCTCCTTCCTACTGCACAGAGTAAGGTAGGATGGGGGCATCAGAACCTTCCAGAATTTCCAAGTGATGTGTCTCCGCTGGCAGAGGGCACAATCCCCAAAGGGGCAGCTCTGAGCTACTGGTGGGCAATCCTCACAGCAGGTGGAGTGTGTGCAGTGGCCTGGTGTGGGCCACCACCAGCATTTTCTACAGAGAAGGAAGCTCAGGCTCAGAGAGGTAAGGAGCTTGCTGGCCTCAGCACCTTCACTTCTGCCTAGAATGCTCCCCTCCTGCCTTTCTCTCGACAATTCTTATTGATCATGTAACTTCCAATATCACTCCTTCGAGGAAGTCATCCTTGCCCACCCCAGATCGATCTGGTCCTCCCAGAGACTCTCAGAGCCCTTGGAGGCCTGTCCTTGGAGACACTTATCAAAGGTATCATTTAAATCATTATTTCTGCAGTCATTTATTGAATATCTGCCTTCCCCACCAGACCATAAACTCTTTGAGAGCAGGGACCACGCATGTCTCATTTGCTACCAGAACCTGTTGTGTTCAGGCCTGGCACATAGTAGGTGTTCAATTAATAGTTGTTGAATGAACCACCGAACACAGCTGGTAAGAGAGTTTAAAAGCAGGTTGCTGTGTCTCAAAACACATTCTTTTCCCACACTGCCACCGACCATCCCAAATCCTTGTTTATTTCTATCTAATGTCTGCAAAACCCCGTCTCAGAAGTCAGTTTCCTGCTCTATGTTTACACTGATGACAGACCTCCTGCCAACTGGGAACCTGCTACAGAGAGTAGCACTTTGGTTCTTTATCTGTAATTACCTCCTTCAGGTTGCAGGGTGTGCTCCCTTGTGCGGGTCTGCGAGTGACAGAGAGCCAGACGGGCTGCTGTCTGTCTGTCTCCTTCATCACAGGAGCCTTTGATCACATCGTGCTCGCCTGTGTGCTTCCAGGCTGAAGGTTCCAATCATTTTAGCTTCTCCTCCTACCAAAACCACATTACCTTGATCCTTTTAGTTCTTCTCCTCCGGTTATTTTCCAGCTCTTTGTAGCTTCCTTGAGGAGAAATCCAACTTTAGCAGGGCTCTAGGTAAGCAATTCTTTTCATGATCCCTCATTGATTCTCTAGTTAACCCTGGGCAAGTGTTTCAGACCGTGCGGTCTCTCCTCCACCCCCACCCAGGGAGCTCAGCACTGAACCCCTCCCCTTCCCCTTGCGGGAAGGCTGGACCATCCCATGGAAACCCTCACCCTTGACTCTGTCCTCTCGGCCTCCCTTCTGCTCCCAAGGGAAGAACTACTTTCCTTTCAAAATCCTATTCTCTCTCTTACAATGAGGCAGGCACAGGCCAACAAGACGATGTCCTTTGCAATAATTTTAAATATTTCAGTTAGCCTTTTTCTATGATGAATTTTTGTAAACCTCGAAGGTGGCTGATGGCAAGTTTGTTGCGAGGCGGGTGCAACAAGAAAGCAAGGTGGCGCTGACACTTGTCCTCCACGCACAGACTTCCCATCAGCCACCTTCGAGGTTTACAAAAACTCACAATATACTCAGGTGCGTCGAAAGGCTAACCGAAATACTTAAAATTATTGCAAAGGACATCATCATGTTCGCCAAATATTTAAAAATACTATCATTTTCAACTTCGCCCTATTTTTTATTTCAATTGTTATGTTTATAATGTGTCCAATAGCATAGTATTATACGTACATAACTTAATAGCAAATAATAAAAAGTGGCAAACATTTTTGCTGACAAGGGTGCCAGATGAAAAATGTTTGAGGACGGTGGGTGCTGAAACCGGCCCGGTTGCGGTCCCGGAGCCCAGCGCTGTGGTTTCAAGGTCCCAATGTCACTCTGAGCCCAATACGTTCAAAATGGAATGTTTCCTTCCCCCGCCTGAAGAAACCACTTTTGATGGCCCGTTTTCCCTCATTGATACCCTCCGATTTCCAAGTTCAAGGCTTTTAAGAGAGCTTGGACTTTGCCTTCTTCCTCCTTCATCTCTCTCCACCCCTTTCCTCCAGCCTCTCATCACACCCGCTCCCGCTCCCCGTTGTTCTAATTCACTAGCAGCTGTCCTCCCAGCTCCACCCCTCCAATCCCTCCTGCCCCCTGCTCTCAGCTTCTCCTTTCCAGACTGCTGGTCTCCTTCTGCCCCTCCCCCAGCCCCAACTCAAACGCACACTGGTCAGTCTCTCATTACCCTCTCATTTGATTTACTTAGTCAGACAACATTGATTGAGCATTTCCTTTATCCCAGGCACTGTGTGGATGAGTAGATTATGCCAGGGAATAATAGAGCAGTAACAACAATTTATTAGCTGCCTGCTATGTGACAGACACAGTACTAGTGAACAACAGAATCCCTCTCACAAGGACTTTCAAGGCGACACTACAAGGGCTCATACAGTCTACTACACTGTCTATTTGACTTTTGCCCCTTTTAAATCCTTCAGCCAATTTGTTTTTTCTTACAAACATGCTAGATTCATTTTCTAGTTCTCTCCAGGCTCCACCATCCCCTCCTCCCTCCTCCCCCATGCTGATCTAGCGGCCTCGCCCTCCACCATGTCTGTCCATCATTTAACAACGACTGCCCACTTCCCCTGACCTGTGTGGAGCTCTCCCCGGCTGCGAACCCGTATTCATTTCTTCCCTTCAAAGTCCTACACTGGTCATTTGGACTCTCCCGCACTGTCCTGTTCTACTACTCGAGCGTATGCACACGTAGGGTCCGCCCACCTAGCCTGCCAGCCTCGTACCCTACGCTTTCGCTGCTGTGGCTGTCTGCTCCCCGCACTGCATCACCACTGTGGATGCTCCGTATGTGTTGTTCAGTTACACGAAGATTGATACAGCGGTTTTGTTAGGGTAGAGGATTATGGGAGTCTTTTCTCCCAATATATTTTTCATATTCTCTATAATGTGGCTATATTGCTTTTATAATGAAAGGATTGCAAATAAAAACAAATGAAATACTTCTTCAATTCAATTTAATTGAAATCCAGAAATAATTGTTCTCATTAGGTAGCTAGACCTTGGCAGTACTAGGGCTAATTTAGACCAGATTGGAAAAAATTCGAACGTGGTTATTAGCATATACCAGTTCCTCCAAATATAAATGGCTCCTTCTCGATGACAGGCAGGTTTTCTGGGGCACAGCTAATTCTGCCCTAGTTCTGGATTTCCTAGAACACCCTCCAGGGTCAGGCCAGGAGCGGCTGTCAGAAATGTCTAATATCCAAACTTGCTTGTAGACTGTTAAGCCTATAGAAACATATATTCATATAGGTTTCTAGCAGTTGCAAAATGCACCGTGAAGGATTTTTGCTTTCTGGGTAGCCTATAATGGTAGATTGGGAAAATAAAAAGACCCAAATTACTCGAAATAGTGGGAGTAGGTATAATGCTATTTTTTGTTCTTATTACCATGAAAACGGAGACACGATTTGCATAGGATGATGGATATCCTTGGTTTAACTGGGCAAAGTTTTAAAACAACAGAAGGGGTGGGGGTGAGGTAGGTGGACCTCCTATAAAATGGACAACCAGCCTGAATCCTGCAGCTGGATCAAGCAGGTTAGGGTGACACTGAAATAAAGAGCATTCCTGCAGCATAAATACACACTTTTCCTTAACCACCAATTCCCTTCACCTCCTGCCTCTCCGAGGGACTAATTGAGCAGTGAGTTTTATTGCTCTGATCATTGATGTCATATCTTTTTATCTCTCTCCCACTTAACTCTCCCTGGTCCGTGAAGGGCAGTTTTGATATCTAGCCCTGCTGAAATTTACTGAACTGATTCCATAGACTATGGATCTGGAGTATTAAGCGGCCAGGGCCTCTCCCCATCTTGGTTTTGCTGAAAAGAAAAACACATGTCTCCCCTTTTCCGATAGAGAAAGCCCAGAGCAGCCAGCTGTCTTTGGATGTAGATAATAAATTGGGTGGGCAGAGAAGCTTAGAGAGCTGAAGTACAGGCTGCGTTTCTACGCGATGTTCTTTGCTTTAAGACATATTGTGAGAGTGTTAAGGGTTAGGAATGGTAAACTTCTAGATCATACAAAATAAGCACACCAAATGCTTTATTTCTCGGAAGAGGTATGACCATTGTGTTTGGGAGGGCAGGTAGCCCAGATGATAAATGTTCCTTCTGTTCTAGCTCCCACCTCTTCTTACTCCTACAGAAGAGAAAACGTTAGCCTTGCTCCAATGTGCAACACTGTAAACACCTCTCTGCAGTCAGTCCCAATTGCAAAATGAACTATGGAGGGGACAAGATAATATGGGGAAATTGGGTGTCGGAGGACTGCAGATTTCAGCATTTTCCCCAGTGCTATTTGAGCAAAAGGGCTTGCAGGGAGCAGAGAGGCTTCCAAGCGTGAATGCGATTCGAGATAAACAAGGCAAGCTGCCAGCGGCCTTCCCTTTCCCCAGCATGGTTACATAAGCACCTTCCCACTTTTTCAAAAATTAGAAACTCTATTGATTCAGTGCTCACCATGCCTCTGTGTGATTTATGACCCAGAAGATGTCTGACAGCTTTCAGGCTGCTTTGTGAGGTTCCAGGCCAAAAACACAATGAAGAAATATAGAAGGAACTTCTCCTCACTTGCAGATAAGCCTCCAAAAATCTCATCTCTGCCTTTAACTTCACCTCTGCTTTGCTTACAGCTTCCTTTGTATAAATCATGGGAGAAATGAAACTTCAAATTTGACCATTTTCTCTGCAAATGTTTATCTTCTTGGAATGAAATACATGACAGCTGCCTTGTTCTGTGTTTTGATGGTGGCTTCAACTCTTTCCATCCTTCTGGTTGAGATATTTAAGTTTTCGATGTACTGCTACTTATTTCAACCAACGTTTATTGGACATCTGTTTTATGCCAGCACCATAATATGTTTATGAAACTAACAAAGATTAATGCGTGAAGACTTAATTCTTCCTTCAAAGAGCTGGTGGTATAGTAGGTATAGCACAAAGGGTAGCTGTCCAGTAGACTTCATGGAACCCTTGCATAGTGCAGGACGCCACTGGGAGGTGGCTGTACACCCAGGGATGGCATTTCCTAACCCTGCTCCTAGGTGGAGCCATGTGACTATTTCTAGCTCTAAATGTGGGAAGTGTTGGATGTCTTCCAGCCCTGGCCCATAAATCCCCATTCCCCACCATGCACACGCATATATTCACTTCTTCGTACTCTCTTCCTCTTCTACCTGGGCAGAAAAAAGATGAGTTTTGGGGCAACCTGAAAAACCATGTATTGAAAGGGGCAGTGCTTCCATCAACCTGGGTCCCTGAATGACTGTGTGGAGGAAGGGGACCTACTGATTTATTCACCTGCGCTGTATGATTATTACTTCAACAAGAAATATATTTCTATGGTATTTAAGGCAGTATACATTTTCTAGGTCTATTACTTGCAGCAGCTACCCTAACTAATATAAGAAAATAAATACATATATTCAAATAACAATAATATAACATTGTGAACAGAAAAGGAGGGAGGAGAGGCACGGAAGAGGCTGAGGTTCAAAACTGGAACAGTTCTGCAGTAAAATCTCTGTACCGGCAGCAGCATGTTCATGTTAAAGGGGCATAATGAGCAAGAACATCAACACGGGCAAAGGAATCCTTCTCTGAAGTTCAAAATTGTGTTTCTCAACGTGTTAATATGTATTAGAAGTCAAATAAGTTGGAATATCTGGGTTAAACAAAGCTTTACATATTTCTTCCCTTGGAAGTTCCCAGAGATTTTAATATTCCTCTATGTATTGAATAAAAGCTGCTTAAAATCTTCTAATCAGAATAAAAGCCAAAGTCCTTCCCATGGCCTACGGGACCTGACGTGACCCACCTCTGCCTGTTCTGTGACCTTACCTCGCACCGTGATCCACGAGAGTACAGGCACTGAATGACTCATTCATCACTGTATCCCCAGCACTCAGGAAATCATTTTTAAAAGCATTTCCTAAGCTTACTTGATCAAGAAATTTTAATTTGAAGAGCATCTAGGGAGCTAGTATTCCATGAAACACATTTTAGAAAATGCCGCTTTAGAGAAAGTCCTAAATCTTTCCCTGTAATTTCATATGGATTTGGAGATACATACAAATACAGAGGAGATTTGTAGTTCATCTCATAAGGCACGAGGGGGTAAAGCAATGCCCTTGGCTGCTACGTAGAAGACTTTGGGAACACCCGGACAAACAGATTCATAAAACAAATAGAAAACAGAGGGCTAGACTCCCCATGATTTCATTGCTCCTCTCCTCAACTGCCAAGATATTGATGATGAGTGTTTTCACCAGGTCAAAGAATTCCCATTGAGCTTGGTGGCCAAATGTCAACAGCATTTAGCAGATTTAATCTCTAGTAATTCATCAAAGATCTGACCTGCCATTTGGTTTGGAACCAATGGAGTTATTATCAATGGCTTTGCCTTTGGTAAAACAGGGTACGTTCCGCTTTGGTAAGTCCTCACTCTCCTCTCCCAGCACTCCACACGGGATATGGCTCGCCGTCCACTGCGTCATCCTGCAGGCAGTGCGGCTTTTGCTGAGAAGTCAAGTGAGTCTCATCATCATCGTTATCTTCACTGAGCGTGTGACTGCTCGCCTCCTCTGAGGCTCTGCATACTACACATCTCTGCACAGCAACCCCTTGTGAGGCAGGCATCCTGAGGTCAAAGAAATGAGGGAACAAAGCAGTTCATCATTTGCAACTCCCATCTGTTGATAAACAGTGTCAATGGGACAGAATTCATCATTTGCTTTTGGAGACACAAAGGCTAAGTGCTTTGTCCCACCGTACCACTCAAGACACTGTCAGAGTCCAGAATGGAATCGGGAGAATTGACAGGGCTCTGTGCAGTTCACTGACACCCTCTCTCCACAGAAGTGTGAGCTGACTTCCTCTGGTGGGGGTGGTGGGGGTGGGGGGTCAGCAATGGCAGTTCAAGGAAAACTTAAAGCTCCCGGAGCAACTCGTGGATGAGGTAAAACCATGGGAGTCCAAATAGAAGTGTCCAGTCAACAGATTCCAATCTTCTCTGCACTGAAAGGCAAGTTTGATTTTCGAAACTTTGTCCCATCCAGACTATAAAAGATATGAGTGCCGCTAAAAGTAAGGATTTCAAACTTCTCCAATCATGTCGACTCATTTACTCCTCATGTCCAGGCTTATGAAATGAGGCAGGATGCTATCTCATCGCACCTAAAAGGAGGTTGGGCAAGATTGAAAGAAAAATATTTCCTGGGCATTATGCTTTGTGTGACTTGTTCTTAAAGTGCCAAGGGGCAGAGAGAAATATAAAAACAGAGTATATTAGTTGGCCATCGGCCCCCTTCCCCAACCCTGGCCTTTATCTTATATGTTTCATGCTGTATGGTTTAAGGGACTTTCCTAAGAGAGAGAGTCTGGGTCAATGGGCCATACATGCAGGAATATCAGGTCTCTGAGATCAGAAAGATACTGAACTTCTCTTCCCAGACTTTAGAGCTCAAGCTTTTAACTTGGGACCAATGTCTCGTTTGACTCCTTTTACCTATAAGGCCCTTTCTTTCCTAGATCACTAGGAATGTCAAAGCAACTGCTAAAGGCGTGGATCCATGAAGCCGAGGTCAGGGCTTGATCCTCAGATGGATGCACTTGCTTCCCTCTGTGTCTTGTCTTGGCACAGACTGTACCATCTTGGAACCCCATCATTTCAGAGAGGATGACGTGAGCCAGGGTGGGCGAATCAGAAAAAAAGTTACTTTTCTCCAAATGCTGCTTGTTATCTTTAAGATCAAATCCAAATCCCCTAGTATACTTGGAAAAAACACACCAGGAGCAACCCCTGGGTCATATTTCCAGTTTCACTGTTCATCACTCTCTCATGTAAATGACGCCTTAGGCTCCAGCCTTGCTCAGGTGTTTGCTGTTGCCAGAATGTTCCAAGCACTTTCCTTCTCCTCTGACTCTTACACATGACGTTTCCGTTGCTGGAAATTCCTTAAGGAAGTACAAGCATTCTTTCCTCTGGGAAGCAAGTGCCAGGCAGAATTAAGGGCTTCTACCTTTGTCCATCTGTGGTATCTTGAAATATGCTCTTTTACAGCATATTTTATTTTATGGAATATCTGTGTTCATATGTTTCTCCTCCACCAGATTGGGAGCTCCTGGAGGGAAACTGGACTTGGTACCATATAGGTACTCAAACAATGTTTGCTAAATGGAGGATTTAATTGTTCAAAATATAACCTTAGGTGCATGTCCTGATGGCAGAGGGATGGAAGTCTGGTCTTTCTTGCACAATTTTACCCATGGGTCCTTCAACTGTGGGTCTGAGAGACTGCTAATGACTCTGAGGAATGACATAGACATAGGCCTATAAATTTAATAGAACAAAACTGTTAAAAATTCATGTGGAGTCCGGCCAGTGTGGCTCCATGGATTGAGCATCTTTTCATGGACTAAAAGGTCCCACTTTGATTCCCGGTCAAGGTATATGCCCCGGTTGCAGGGTTGATCCCCAGTAGGGTGCTTGCCAGAGGCAGCCAATTGATGTTTCTCTCTCACATCAATGTTTCTATCTCCCTTCCTTTCTCTCTAAAAAAGCAATAACAAAAAAAAAAATTCATGTGGAAAAGTATTCCAAATTACTTTATATTTGCATACAGTGGATCACATAGTAAAACTGTGCACCATATTAGTGAGATTCCATTTTGTGTTGTCCATCAGTGAGAAGTTATGGGCAAAGAATTCACCAAAAAAAGAATGATAAAGCAATACGATGCTACTACATATGATTTTTTTTTTTAAAAAGCTGTAAATATGGAGGAAAGAATGTTCCTAGATGTGCTATTGCATGATTTATAATCCTCTCAGTCCTAAGAAGCAAATTAAACTCTGGCAGATGGTTCTCGGAAGCCCTGTAATGCCGTTTGTCTGTAGCTATAGTTACATGTTTTAAGAGTCAGAAACATCTTAGAACTGCTGTTGAATTGTAGAGCTCCTCCAAGATGCTAAAAGGCTTCTCCACCCAGAAGCATTGGCTCTGCAGCAGCTAACCCCTCTGTCTCATTCCCTGACAAGTATTTTCCCAGCTGCCTGAGGCTGCTCTTCACAGGTAGCTCTTGTCTCAAGTAACAAACCACATAAGTAGCCTTGGTCCCATGTGACGGATGAAGCTTGACGTGGAGTAATAGATCCCCACAGAATGTGTAAATTCCATGAGGAGATAGATTTTTGTAGTTTGTTTTTATTTCTCAGAAGTGTCCAGGCCCTGGAATAGTATTGTCACATGATAGGCATTCAATAACTATTTGTTGAATTAATAAATGCATAAAAGATTCCAATAGTCTGACTTCTTAGGGTAGGTCTGTGTGTTCCCCCAAGCACCGAGAAGTTCTAGTCAGGAGGGAATGGGTCATTGAACTCCTGAGTTCTAAAGAGTGTGAGTCTGTTCTTCTCTCTGCACCCATTGTTCAACCTGGTCCTTGCCCAGATTCCCATTCAAATTTCATTCTCTTGATAGCCATCCATTCTTTTTAGCCCCCTGAGAAAACCATTAGTTTCTCCATGGCTTGCGAGAGTTGCTGTTGGCTTTGCTTACCCTTGAACTCCCACGTTACACAATCCACACCTCCTCTATGGGCTGTAATAACAGATTCTAGTCCTTCCTCAAAGCCTCACCTCCCTGTAAGTAAATAGCCATCCCTGTCTACTGAGATCTGAGAAAAGAAGTTTTGCGAGAAATTATGTGCCCACTGATGTCCTGGCACTGCAGCAAATGAGGTCATCTGAGAGAGTTATGGATGCATCTCTAATTGGAGACTTGAGCTATAACTTTATATCCATTGGTATATTTTTCTGATTCACACCTCCTTGCTTGAAACATAAAATCCCAAATCCCAGAAGACTTAAATTCTCCCTTTCAATGGTGCTTTTCAGACAAGACCCTTTAGAGATTACTAAGGGTCATTTTAATAAAAATAAAAGACATCTCTTATTATGATGGCTTTGCTGACAAATAATTAAGATGAATTACTAGCATATACTTGTCCCAGCTGCCTCATTGGTGTCCATTTGGAGTAAGCATATGAAGCTCATAGTTCATGCCTTAGCTCTTTAAAAGCAATTTATAACCTAACTTACCATCCTAACTACCTGAGAAGATTTTAATCCTAAACCTGTCACTACTCATTATTTTCATGGGGTCCTGACAGTTCTACATTAAAAGATTTTATAAGTAAAAGTTAACAAGGCCTAGAGAGAGTGATTTATATTTCAGTGTATGAAACAGTCAACATGCTTTCCCTGGCCAAAGACAGCCCAGAGCTCTCTGTAGACGGAAAGAAGAAAATTATCTCAGAGAGACGAATGGCCTGTGCCTTTGGGCAGGTGGCTGATGCGTGGTCCTGGGCCTGAGGCCTAGGTGTCAAGCAAAGCTTATGAATGTCAGGCCCAGAGTGCAGCCCTCCTCCCCAACGTCCTTTCTGGCATGGGTCTCGGTCACTTCTCAGATATTTGGCAGTATGAAGGCAGTATAAGCTTTTGTCCTTAAAAAATGTTGATGACTCAGAAGTTATCATGATTCATTAAAGCCAATGCTGAGGTGTCACAAAATTGTTCTGTTTGCTACTGACAAAGATGGATGGGTGAGTCAGAGGAGGCAGGAGGGGCATTTATGACCCCCCCCCCCCAAATAAACCCACTTAGGGAAGGTATGGCTGCTGCTTTCTTCAACCCTGACCTCCTTCCCCAATGTACTGATTGAAACACCTTCTGAGATGCTGTCCTTTTTGGAAAAGCATGTCCCCACTCCCGCCCCAGTGGCATTAGTTTGCCAGGGCTGCCGTAACAAAATACCAGACTGGGGGTCTTGCACAACAGAAATACATTTTCTCACAGTTTTAGGGTCTGGAAGTCCAAGATCCAAGTGTGGGCAGGTTTGCTTTCTTCTGCGGCTTCTCGGCTTGGGTTGCGGAGGACCACCTTCTCGCCATGTCCACCTGGCCTTCCCTCCTTGCACGCACGGCCCTGGTGTCTCCCTGCGTCCAGATTCCTCTTCATAGTCAGACTGGATGAGGGCCCATGGCAACAGCCTCCTTTTAACGTAGTCACTCCTTTGAAGGCCTTATCTCCAAATTAAGTTACATTCTGAGGTGTCTGGGGTTAGGGCTTCGACATGTGAATTTCGGGGTGGGGGAACATAATTCAGCCGCTAACACCACGGAACTGCGAAAGCACTGCCATAGCTGGAAATACCTTCCGAGGAAGCATATCGAGGCTTCTCTCACTTTTGATATGGCCAAGATAATCCCACTGTAAGAACAAATGACAACCCATCAGCCAAAAGGAAATAGAAATGCCACCTTAAGGAAGCTACTGAAGCACTTTCAGACAGCGAGCAAAACAAACTCCTCCCAAGGACATTAATTGTGTTTCCTCCCTCTGATGCTTCATTAATCAAATCTCTCTCTTTTTCTTTCTAAAGAAGAAAGGGGTTGCCCTTCCATCTATCACTGCAGTACACCATCAAGGCAACATCCTCTCTTTTCCACAACTGCATTCCATTTCTGGTACCCAACTTTCTAAATGGAAACAGAAACTAATTTAGAGTGCTCAGTCTGAAGCTGGTATGGTAGGTATTTCTCCATCCATTATTTCAAGTTATAATAAGCGGGTGTGATTGGAGCTGCTCCCAAGATAAGCAGGCCATAATATTTTCACTGTCACCATGATCACAGACTCAGATAAGAGGCCAACAGTGCTATTTTTACTCCCTATTTTTTACTCCTGGTGTTAAATTCAAGGAGAACAAGGGAAAAACAAACGGCCTCAGCCCCTGCAGCAGGATACAAAATGTTCGACCTCCTCCTTTTTGCCAGGCTGGCCGCGATGTTGCTCAAGGATGGCATGGATACTGTCAAGGTGGTTCCGTGCCCAGAAGTTGCCTCTTAATTGTGTTTGCAGCCCGGAGCAGAAAGCATGCCCATTCGAGGTACTTGTTGTATCATTTTTAAATCAAGGCCATCTTTTTCTCAGTGGTAAACGTGAAATGTTTTTAAAGGCCAGACTTAGCATAAAAATCTATTGGTTGCCATGGATACCACTTACCACACAGGACTGCGCTCTGTGTTCAACTGTGTGATTTTCTCTATTCAAAGGTTCAGCATTGTCAAAAAAATTACTTTTCCTGTTGTTTATCTCAAAGTTCATTATGGGGAAGGTAATAAGTAAAATATTCACGTGTGGAGGGAGCCACGTGGGGAGGCACTTGGGTGCTATGCCTCAGAATTCTGTATTTTACAATAATTATAGTCAAATTGGCTATTGTTAGAAAATAAAATGCATTTTGATCTTTTTTTGTGGGTGCGTATGTGAATATAAACTAAAGCAGGTACTTGGAAGTCGACTCCCAACAAAATTACATGGTAATAAGGCTTTCCACACCTACACAGCACTTAGTAACCAAGCTCTGAAAGAGAGATTTAGCTCTGATAGGCTTGAAACTTCCTGGCTTCCCCCTTTATGAGAGAAAATGTGGGTTCAGGACCTCGTGCTCACTGAATTATTCATGCCATCTTTCCATCTCATATCTTTAGGGTTGAACACATTAGGCTGCTATTACGAAGTGCACAGGTCCACCGGCTCCCACGCAGCCCCGCCGCGCACACCGCATGCTGGTCCCAGGGCTCCGCTAATTAGCTCCAATATTTGCAGCTAACGTCTTCTTCTAAGCTCCACCTCTTCCTCCGTCCCACCTCCACTCCCCAAGGAAAAGTAGGAAGTAAAACATACAAACCACAAAGAACTGCAAGAGGGAGTTCCTAAAGTTAAGGGAGGGTATTCAAAGATCAAGTAGTGTCAGCAACTTCCCATTGGCGGAAGCCTGGAGTATTTTGCTATAACTGTCAACTAATCAAAGGATGTCCTAAACATTGACTTGTCACTTATTTAAGATGCTCTCCTGTTACTTCTCTAGCACTTTTTAGAGTCCTTGGTTCAGGCTATTTGCATGACAATGAAGGTAAGGGGAGACCTTAATGACAGCACCTGTTTTTTTAATGCGCTTGTTGGTATTGGGTGCGCAGTAATCGCCTGGAAGGAGATGGAATTCTCATTGGGGTTCAAGGCCAAGCAGTACACTGATGCCTGCTAATATGCAAAATTCAACTTGTCACCAAAATTACCTATAGCTGGTGGAACCATAGAAATGCAGAGTAATAGTCAAATCCCTGCCTGGGCTTAACCTTCTTACAAGATGCACTGGCAAGTAATTTACATGTTGCAAACATAAAAACAAAATAAAAGTGAGAAATGCCCAGGGAAATACACAACTGGCATTAATCATCTCCTAACCACACACTCACCCTGTGGGAAAATCACTGGGTCCGTCTGACCTGGAGTTTCCGTCAGACCCACACCAAGGCAATGGAGAGGAGGGAACCCTGTAAGGCAGGAGATTTGCTGGCTGAAAATCAGAAGGGTGGCTGTGAAGGCAGCTGGCCGAGGCCAGGTTGTAATCTGTTTGTGCATCATTGCATCCTAGTGCCTAGAACATCATCTGGCACACAGTAGAGGCACAAGAAATCTTGGTTATTGAGTTAAGCTGTAGGTGGTTACTAAGAGTTAACTATATTAGTTGGATCTTTCTTGCAAGTAGTGAACTCTAACTCTGGTTAGCTTGAGCAGAGACAGTAACTATAGCCATGCCACAGGGAAAGGTGAAAAACCAGGTAGGAATTAGGGCAGTTCCAGGAGCCTAGGTGGCAGAAATCAATAGGGGATCTCCTCAGGATGCTACACTGGGATGAATCAGCTCCAACTATTTTCAGTCTTTTTGCCATTTGCTCAAGATTAGAAGTTTTAGTGAGAGTATTTGAGGGAGAATGTCCTTAGATTAGATCATCTGCTCACCTTGTCACTAGAGTATGGCTGGAACACACGGGGCCTGGCTAGAAACTACAACTCCCAGCTTCCCTTGCAGCCAACTGTAATCAGGTGACCAAGTTTACTCTGAGAGAATATAACTCCAAGAACTAAGTACCCACTTACAGGGCTGGCACTCCTCCATACTTCCTGTCCTTCCTGCTGGGTGGAAATGGCAAAGGCTGGGGTAACCTTGGAAACCATGCATTGAGGATGGCATGCTGCCCCACTCGCCTAGGTCCCCTGATGACTGTGTGGAGCAGAGTCTGTCTACTGGCTCTGAATTGTTACATGAGAGAGAGAAATATGTAACCTTTTTTTTTTTTGTTTTTTTTTAGGCAATACATTTTGGAGTCTCTTTGTTATGACTACTAAAGCCTTCATTTTAATACTGGGTGTGGGAAGAGAAACATCGCCCCCTCCAAAGAAATCTGTGCAGTTACTTTCAATCCGAAGAAAGAGAAATGGATTCTTGGAGGCAAAAACAATAAATGCCCATTACACTAGTTGCTATTATTGGCAGTACATATGTGCTATGATCATCATGCACAAGCTACATTCAGTATCGGGACTCACAGCTTCTGCTTCTAGACTAGACTGTCTGATTTGACATCTCCAACCCAGAAGTGCCTCTTTCTTTGCCCCTTAAACACATGACTTGACCCAACTGTTTTGCTCTCCTCCACTTTCTGAAATGTCAATCATTAGAATTCTTTAAGGGGTTGATGAATTAAATCACAACCTGCTATAAAATAAAAAAATTGAAGTTTTGTGCCTGCCATCTTGTCTCTGTCGCTGCTACCACTTGAGAGAAAGATTAATTTCTAACACTGATTAGCACATGCCCAGGCTCAAGAAGCACCATTTTGTACTAACGACCCCTAAGGAGAAGCCCTCACCAGCGAAGTAAACAACTCATTAGTCTGGGGAGAGAATGGGCAGCAGAGACACAGACTCCTAATTTGTATTTTTATTTTGTGATTTATTTTCAATCAATCAACAAGAACTTATTGATTGCTTACTATGGGCCCATCACTGCTTTCATCTTGAGTAGAACATGTATTGTTTTCAACATGAGCATTATTAATTTAAAAAAATACTGGATTTATTTCCTAGTTAAACACACATACACGTATGTATTTTAACTCCTGCTGAATTTCCATTTTATGTTGAAAGTCAAAAGGAAAAGGAGATTTATTTAAAATAATTATATTCTTCCCTGGTCGGTTTTGTTCAGTGGTTAGAACGTCGGCCTGCGGTCCAGAGAGACCCGGTTCGGTTCCTGCTAAGGGCACGTACCTCAGTTGCAGTCTGTCCCTGGCCCTGGTTAAGTCCCGGAGGCAGTCACTCTACGTGTCCCTTTCACGTGAATGTTTCTCTCTCTCTCTCTCTTCCTCTCTCTCCTTCCCACTCTACCTGAACAAAAAAAACAACACAAAACAAAAAGGAAAAATGTCCTCAGGTGAGGATTAAAAAATAAATAAATAAATAAATAAAATAATTCTATTCTAAAGTAAACTTTTGCTGAAATGTGCTTACTTCATTGGTGAGGACTCTATGTTTTTCTTCTTTCTTCAATTTACCTGTGTCCCATTTCTGGTCGATCTCCTGTGCACGTCCTGGCAGTACACAGATTTGAGACCTTTCATCTTAACTGTGCAGGTTGTTTGACCAGTGCAGAGTTCTCTTCAAATGAGCAGGTTGGCATCACAGCCCTCTCTGTTCACATCCACCTACTCAGCCTGCAAATCCTTCGATAAGGCCCTTCACGCTGTGCCCGGGACCTGGTCCGACTAGCCCAGCTCTGACCATCAGTGTCTGCACACAAAATCTTCTGGACTGATCACCCAAGTCAACCCTTGTTCCTCCGTGGCCACTGGCTTGCTGCCCCTGTGGGCGCTAGCTTGCTCCCTGAACCCCCACTCCGTCCCAGATACAAATTTTTAAAAAGAGAGAGAGAGAAAAAGAGAAATCCCTCCAATGCTTCAGCCTTCCAGCAGAGAGGTACAATTCTGATCAGAGGAGAGGCAGCCCTTTGGTGCAGGGAAAGCCTTTGAATAGACTTTTTCTTATGTAGAGATGGCTGGAGCTTCAACTAAGGGGGAGGCTTAGATGAAAAGAAATTGTGGATTTTGTGTGTGTGCTCATTATAAATAGATGGGAATATGGCGGGAGGGAGTCTGGGACTAGAATAGGAGTTAGGGTAGAAAGTCTAGATCAGAACGTCCTGCACCCAAAGACCTGCTTCACTTCTCTCTGTCCAGTGTGGTGGCCACTAGCCACAGTGGCTACTGAACACTAAATTTTATTTAATTTTAATTTATTTAAATGTAAATAGCCACAGGTGGCTGGTGACTACCCTATTGGGCAGCACAGGTTGACATGGAGAAGCCTCAGCAAATTCAAGTTGAAGTCTTAAGAAACTGCCTGTGCTAAGGGTCGCCGAAGGCCGTTGGTTTCCTCCCCTGTGTCACAACAGTCACCAGGCAGGGTTGACAAAGGGACAGGAGAACAGTGGATTGAGAGGGCAATGCAAGAGGAAGACAGAAGGTTGGCGTTGCCTACAAGAGGCGGAGCAAGGAGACTCAGGCCAGACATGTCTCCTCCCATCTGGCGCCTTGGTTTGGCCTCATTTCTCCAGGTCCCCCATGCTTGTGAGGTGCCTGTGACCCTGACTGGCCTGAGATCAGGGCGGGCTGGGGTGGGGGGGAGCCGGCCCTCAGCCCCTGCGCCCAGCTGCCCAGTGCTGCCCAGCACGGCAGGCCGCGGAGGGTACACAACTGCAGAGGAATCTTAGCGGCACTCTGTGGTCTGCTCCTCTCCTTCAGCCCATTCCTGAGTGGCCACCAGACGTGCCTATGGGTTCCCCTTCCGCCCTTGCCAGTGATCAGCCAGCCCCCCCTAACGTGAGCTCTCACAGTGCAAACTCCCTCTGGTTCCGAAGGCACAGTGCACCCGAAGGCGGCGCTTGGCGGCGGGGAGGGGCTGTGTGAAGAGGTTTACCTGCACAGTCGGTGAAGCAGCATCTCCAGATCTTCACAACTTTTTGTGGCGGAAGACTTGCCCCGAGCTGGGGGCCATGGAAGCCGCTGGAGCCTGGAAAATCCAGAAACGAAGAAACGAGCATATTATTTAGACGTTTACTACCCAAGAAGGGACGCCGTTGCCCTAAGGGGGATGGGAAGAGGGAGGAGAGAGCATGTTCCTTTCCATTTTACATCTCTTTGTGTAGTTGGAACCTGGAGAATTTTTTCAAGAAGAGTCTGGCCTTGTTTATACTACTGTGGACACGGAGGAGAAGCAACAGGCCACAGGATAGCTCATCTTTGAAGGCCCTTTGGGTGGGAATAGATGGTTGGAAATCTACGATGGCATCTCTTGGGGGTGCACGTCTCATAAGGGGGGTAACGAGCCAATGTTTTAATGAAACTGTGGATTCCCGTGTGAGGGGGCCTGAATAACAGAGGCAGAGTCGGGGCCTGAGCTCTGTATCAAGAACGCCAGGGCTCATTTAGGTGCATTCTCTGGACCAGATCCCACAGTGCCACCAAAGAGGGTATAAGAAGAGGTACAAGAGGAGGCTCCGAGGTCCTCACAGAAAGGTCCTTTGAATCTTAGTATCCAGAATGGTAGGCGATTCAGAGGATGGAGAAAGTTAGAAGTGGGCCCGGTCAGGACTCCGAACATCTGATCACAGGTTTATGTGGCAGAGCTGGGCATCAGTAATGAGACTGGTTTTCATCCGATTAATGACGTTTGTAGGACAAGAACACCACTCTGCATTCTTACGGCTGCCATGGGCAGATGTGGTGGGGACAAGAGGACCTGCCGCACACCCACAGGGCAGAAGCAGCCCCAGAGCCTGCTTTGGGGTAGAAATGCTAATTGCCTGAGTGGTAGAAGCTCAGGCAATTAGTTACCTGGAAGAGGTTACGAGGACTTCCCTTTAGAAGCTGTCAAGCTTTGCCATCATCCTAGAAGATCCTGGAGTCGGTTGCATGTTTCTTCCTCATCTTCCTCACCCTTCCTTCTATTACATCCTAAATACAAGAGAGGAAATGAGCAGAATCACTTACACCCACCGGCTGAACTTGTAGCTACCATCCTGGTCTGATAAATTCGGAGGCAAATCAGTGTGAGCATCTACTGATAAGGGACCTGAGGTCTGAAAGTAGCACAGAGCACCCAGCACCCTCCAGTAGCTCCCAATGGTGCAACAATCAAACAATCAAGACATAGACTCCCCCCCTCCCCCGCAGGAGGTCAAGGCCAAGACAAGGGCTGGTCCAGAAGTGCTTGCACAGCTTCAGTTCCTCCTGGACCCCACTGCTGACAAACTCCCAGGCTGCCTGTTCCAACTCTCTCCCGGACACTTACGTTAGCTTAATTATTTTAATTGGAAAAAAAAAAAGGTTCCTAATGATTGCAGCTTTCTCAGCCAATACACAGTGGAACCGAGGTCCACTGTGAATTTTTAAGGCTTGCTGCCTCAGAATGGCTCTCACACTTGGCTTGAAGCAGAGAGCTCCCAGTCCTTTTGGGAAGGCTAGTTAATGAAGTCAATGTCATCTGCCTTCCCTGGAAAACTCACCCCATCGCTCTGCCTGAGTCAAAAGGGTTCCGCAGTGCCTATGATTTGTTGCTCAAGAAAAAAGAATAGCTCTGCATAATTCTGAGAGCAAGCAACATGGCTCTCCACCATATCCTGGAAAATTCTGAGATACACAATGCATGAAATAAAGAGCGGCCCCAGCACGCAAGCCGCGACAAGGCGGTGTGTGGCATTCCACAGCCAGCCACCTGCCTGTGAAGCGACATAAAAGCCCAGTTAGTACTGCGTAACAGCTGCATTTTTCTTGTCTACAAATTCCAGTTGTATGAAAGAGGCAACAAGGAAACACTATGTCTGCCAATAATGGAAATTGTTTGAGATTGCGCAGGAATTTGTGAACGAGAGGGGCTTGCAGAGGTAGCCGTGGGAGTTCATTGTCTCGGCTGAAGATTCTGGACGAAGGCATGTTGATCTTAACTTAGCAGCACCAACGAGGGATGAGAGGAAAGCTGGTATGTGTGTGGGGCATACAGGGCATGTTTGGGGTTGGGGCACGAAATTTGAGGGTCTGTGGAGGCCAGAATTACAACAGGAGGAAAGATGAAGGGAATGGAAGTGATATCCAACCAAGTATCAAGACCATGTCAGTTTTTCCCACCTCGGGCCAACCACCACCACCTCCTGAGTTCCTCTGCTCAGACGGCCTTAGAAGGGCCAGAGCAGAGACACATAAGTAGGAAACTTCTGCTTCTGGATGAAGATGTTCCCACAAGAAGCCTCTTAGCCGTTCTTTTACCTGCGGTTCTCCTACCTCCTAGATCCCAGTTTTGTGGTGAAGGGAGACCCAGGCATGAGTCTCACAACCACCTGTTAGGAAGGCATGGGTGGGTCTCATTATGTCCAGCTGCACAGATGAAGAGATTAGGGTTCGAGAGGGTTATGCGCCAGAGTGCACGCAGCTAGCGCAGAATCCGCAGAACTAACACTCAGCCCAGACCTTTGAAGTCACTCTTTGTTTCCTGTGCTGCCTCTTCTGGGTGTGCTGCTTGTTCCCTATCAACACACCTTTTGGTGCCTATACACCTCACTTTGCACCTCGGTGTGTCCATCTGGCTCCTAACAGCCTGCTAGTCTCAACCCCGGCAGCCACACGCGCTCCTCCTGTTCTGCTCACGGGGCTAGTTCGGAGAGCCTGCAGTGTCTGCCGGTTCCCAGGTTCCCACGTCCTGACCATCTATCTGCCTGCTCTCTGACCCCAACTTCAGCCCACTCCAGGTCTAACAGCCTCAGAGTTTTGCTCTGTCTCTGTGCTTCACTGGTCATGTTTTCTAGAGGACTGCCCACGACGCTAGGCCACGTCTGAGGGGAGCTGGGCCAGATAGCTGGTCATTAGCCAATGACAGCGCCACTTACATATATACACATTGGTTTGTAGTTTACAATAAAGATGAAAATAGGATTATACTATGGCATACATTTCTTTTATTGTAAGTGCAACAATATAACAGAACTTTGCCATGTTAATACACACAGAATTATCTTTTTTAAAAATGGCTACATAGTATTCCATAGTATGGCTCAACCATTATGTAGTAGGTTTCATTTTACTATTAATTAATATTTATGTTGCTATCAGATTTTTCTTATTACATTGACTCAGTAAACATGGTACACACTCACATGACTTCTCTGGGGAATAAATTCATATAAGTAAAATTTTTGGATCAAAAGGGTGATGGGATAAATGGTGATGGAAGGAGACTTGACTTTGGGAGGTGAGCTCATGATGAAATATACTGATGATATATTATAGAATTGTACACTTAAAACCTATATGTCTGGCCAGTGTGGCTCAATGGTTGAGTGTCGACCCACGCACCAAGAGGTCGCTGGTTCAATTCCCTGTCAGGACACATGCCCAAGTTGTAGGCCCAATCCCCAGTGGGGGGCATGCAGGAGGCAGCCAATTGATGTTCTCTCTCATCGATTTTCTCTCTCTCTCTCCTTCTCTCTAAAATCAATAAAGGAAAAAAAATCTAAAAACAAAACAAAAACCTATATAATTTTATTAAACAATGTCACCCAAAAAAATTCAATAAGAACTTAAAAAAATTATATGCATTTTAAGTCGGAACTGTCCAGTTTCTCTCTGAAAATATTACACCAGTTTACATTCCCACAATAGTCTATGACTAGACATTAGACATTATTGATCTTATTTTTCCAATACAAAGGGCTAAAAAATTTGTCTCTTTGTTTTAGTTTGTTTAAATCTGATACCTAGGGAGGTTTATTCTGAAATATTTATTAGCTGTTTGAATTTCCTCATCTATAAATGAACCCTTTAAGTCTTTGCCCAATTTTTAAATGTTTTATATATTAAAATATTAACTTTTTATTATGTAGATTATAAATATTTTTATGACTATCATTTGCTTTCAATTTTATTTATTGTGTTTTTCTGTATAAAAACCTCTCTATTTTATATAATAAAATCTGTCCATATTTTCTTTCATGGCCTCTGGGTTTTCTGTCTTGCTTAGGAAGGCTTTTCCATTGGGGGTAGACTTTTAACATAATAGTGCTGGGCAATAGTCCTAGCGCTGATATTATCCTGATGAGGAGCTATTTCTGCTTTCCCAGAAGTCTGCTGGTCGCTAGGGGGCTGGGCAGGCATGCCAAAAGCATAAGTCACTGATTAAGTGGTTCTTCATTTCTCATGTGCCAAATACCTCTTTGGGATTCTGATAAAAGCAATGGACCCCACACAATTTTAACTATGACTTCAGAGGTTTTGTAGACTACACAAAGTCGTTCTATCACGGATCCCTGTTTATCCCTCCTCAGGTTAACAACACATCCCTACTGAATTTATAAATATCTGACCTAGGTACATGTTTCAAGTGATTTCTGCCATCGAATATATTGTCCTGATTGTCTCCTTCTGTAAAATCTCACCTGGGAAGCTCTTTATGCAACCCCCTTGTCTACCCTGGATATTCATGACATCCTCACGGCCCCAAATTTAAGGGCAAACATCACCCCAGCTCGGGACCAGTGTCCCAGCCCCTTTGCACAAAAGCAGCCTCCTCCATTGCACCCACGTGTCCCCTCAGATCACTGTGACTTCACGCTGAGTTCAGACCTGGGTGGATGACTGCTGGGGCTTTTGCACATGACCTGAGGGAGGAGGATGATCTGCAAGGGGTGATAGCAAGGACTGTGAGACAGTTGTCAAGGAGATCAGACCTACTTGTCTTCAGAAAGCCCATAATGAAAGACAATGCATTACGCAGCAGGACCTTACAAGGGCCGTGGAGGGAAGAAGCAGGGGATGCGGAAGTTCAAGGCCTCTTCTGAGAAAACCAATAGACTGTCACCGTGGGAAAACGTTCGAGGACCTCTCCAGAGTGTTGGGCCTCCCCAAGTGCCAGGGAGGAAGGGAAATCCATTGCGGGGACCTCAAGTCCCTGCTCATGTAGAAACTACAAAATAGATGCAAACATCCTCTGCAGTCACATCTCTCTGTGATAGAAAACTTCTGAGCAAATCTAAATACTTTAACAGGACCTCAAAGGGGCTGCTCTCAGCTTGAGAAATGCCAACTTTATATGGTTCTGATTGCTTTCCATGGGGCTCCGGTCGCAAAAGTCAGCTTAGAGCATAGAAATCAGCACGCTCAGCACTTAAATTTAGGAATATTATCTAACACTGCCAACACTCCGGCATCGAAAATTCTAATCCGGTTTGAAGCAGTCCCTAGCCCTCCATGAGTCTGTGTCTCCTGGGCTTCCCTTTCCACCTCAAATTTCCTGTGGGTGTCTACATGCAACAAACAAAATGTTTGTTTGGCTATCTGTGCTTCCCAACATAACTACTCTTGATCGTCGTAATCTTCCCAGAGCAAGAATGAACCAAGATTCAACGCTCATGGGATATGGAGAAGAAGCTACCCAACCCAAAGGAACGCAGGTCAACCCAATGTTAGCCCTAGGCTTTCTTTCTCCCAGTGGCTGTATTTGTTTAATCTTCCATATCTCATAAAGCATTTCAGGCGAAGAAGAGGAAGATTCCTACCCACAGCGCAGATCTGGGTGAAGTGGAGAAGGTGGCCACTGCTGAGACAGCATTGTTCTAATCCCGAGTACTAACCAGGTGACGCACTGGACCAGAGAGAGGCCTGAGCTGATCACAGTTCCTGCCTTCGGAACTTTCAGTTAAAGAAGAGTCTCTTGGCAGAAACACATAGACAAAAGAGTGGCTAAGTGCCATTCAATGCACCGGATCAACTTTTAGATGAAACATTTGCTTCCTGCACCTGACGTGTAGCAGGCCCATGTAAAATAAGCCCTGATGAACACAATTTGGAAGGATGCTGCTTCCCTATTTTCCTGGCAGAAATAGTGAGGTAGCTTCCTCAGTCTGCCTATTCACAATCGGTGCCCGAGGTGTGTTTTTTAATCTTGAGATTTTACACAAAGACAAACATCACTGAGCCTACATTCTAGAATGAGAACATTCTAGAAATATCTATTTTACTCAGTGTTTATTTTCGGACAGCTATAGCTTTCACATGCCCTATGATACTACTATCTCGTAGAGATGGAAGTTGGAGTATTTCTTGTTTCATTTGCAAGAAATCTTTAGTTTCAGCTTACATTTTCTGTCAACTAATTTCTTCAAAAGTTAGTCTGTCTAAAACCCTTGCAAAACGCAGACTGCCCACGGCTCCCATCTCTCTCCCCTCCCTCGCCCTGTGTCTGTATTCTCTTCTTATTCCCTGCGGCAATCGGCATTCTCCACACTGTGAAGATAAAAGGAGACTTTTACATTTCTTTTGGTGGAAAAAGTAACTTCCTACTTGAAGTATAAAATCAGAATTAATTCCATCAATTTTCCCTCTTCCTGGAGCAGAAACCCAATGCCTGGTGATTCCTGGGTAACACAGTTAAACACTTTTTAGTAATACAGATTCCCATTCCTGAGCCTACCTGGACCTCTGGAATTAAAATCTTTGGGGGTAAACCCTGACCGCGCAATGTCTAGCCAACTTCTATGATTTGCTTGGCACAGGTGTAAAGTCTAGGATGGTTCACAGCAGCAAAGAGTAAATGCATTGCAAAGTCGGAGAAGCAGAGAAAGCCTCCCATTCTTGAAACTGGGGAACAATTCGTGCAGAAGCAGATATTTCAGACCCGCCTGAATGAAGAGCGCTCCTGGAGAAGTGAGGTGTTCTGGGCAGAAATGGAGCTGGGAGGCTTCAGAAATGAGCATGGAATTAAGGGGAATTCCGTCTCTGTCCTGGGAGGAATGAAGAGGCCGCATTGAATGGCTCCAGGATTTGTGATCTTCCACTCTCCTGGGACTCTCAACCTTTGGTGAGGAAATGCTTTCATCTCAAAGTCACAGACCCAGAGAAATCCGTGGAGACGCACATCCTGCCTGAGAAAGGGTCCCAAGCCCACCCACCGCTTTTCACACTCGCACCACCAGGAGCTTTTACATAGACCCATGCCTGGACCCTTTCCCCATGTTCTGATTTAACTGGCCTGGAGTTGGACCGCAACAAGGTATGTTGAGGGGTTTTCAGGTTATTCTGATGTGCAGTCGGAGCTGAGCTCCAGCGGACTGCCTCCATGTCCTTACGTGTCCCAAAGGACGTCGCTGAGGTGCCGAGGGTCTTCACTTCCCTCCACACTCCGTCTACCATCCCTCCCCTCTTCACAGGCACTGGCTCCCCTCTGCCAGTCTCCCTGCGGCTCCCTGGGGTGCCTCCCTCCACTTCCTCTTCATATCTTATCTGTTATGCTTTGGTTCCTCTGGGCCCCTGATCTCTGCTAAGTGACAAAGACTGCTAATTGCTTAATCAGACGAACTAATTGCTGTTAACACTACCTGGCTGAAGTGTTCTCCAAGCCAGTTAAATTCTTCCCTGAGGAGCAGTCCCTACAAAGGTAATTTTAGGCAAGGCCAGCAGGAAACAGCAGGGCTCCTCAGACCTTCCAGTCCTGCCCTAGACGGTCCACGGCTGTGCAGAGAGCCGAGAAAGGAGCTCCGTCCTTCCCAGTGGAGTGAAACTGGGCCATCGCTGAGTCTCTGTGATTCGGGGAACAGAACACTTGCCTTCGAGAGTCATCACAAGGGCCCCTTACCAGGTGTGGCACACGGTGTTCTATAAATAGTAGCTTTGTTTTCCTCCTGTCAAGGGCCAGATCCAATTATCTCTCTTAACAGCCGCATCTCACCCTGACCACACGGAGATGAAATCTGCAGCTAAGCTATCCCCTTCATCTCGCACGTGTGCGGTTCGCTTTTTAGATCTAAATAGTAATTTTTACAATTTTCTCCTGGTTCAATATTTTCGGGTTGTTTTC
This sequence comes from Molossus molossus, assembly GCF_014108415.1. Lineage (NCBI taxonomy): Eukaryota > Metazoa > Chordata > Mammalia > Chiroptera > Molossidae > Molossus > Molossus molossus. The sequence continues at coordinate 105,378,061 of NW_023425377.1, read as the reverse complement.
TGCCCAGCCCTTTGGTCTTTCCAGATTTTCTGGGTCCTGATTCTGTTTTCTGACATGGTAGCTAACACTTCTGGTTCATGCTATCAGCTCAGATAGACAGAGGGCTCTCGATGTCCTCACCTGAATCATGGATAACAGTGTGGAAGAGAATGGGGCAAGAGATGAAGCCTTTTTACACCCCAAGCTCCTACCATGATGCTGACAAGTTACACGGATCTCTTTAGTTTTAATATTAAATTCATACTAACCAAACTACGCCATCATTCGGTTTAATGTCCACATTTCTCCACTGTTACTTTTGAGGCAGAAACTAGTTTTTCTGCCCCAATATCCATTTTTTCCCTTCCTCTTTAGTAACAAAGTCCTATATTTAGCTGTCCTAATAACAACCTCTCCTGCTGCTAGAAATGGCCATGTGCTTCTGGTCTAGCCAGTGAGATGTAAGTAGAATTATTTTGAACATCAGGCAGAGCTCCTTAAAAGTAGCTGACTCAGCTGGGAGGAGCTAGCCCTTCCTCCTTCCTGGTGCTTGAAAGTAGATGTGAAGGCTGGGTCCCAGCAGCCATTTTGGATCATGAAGTGACCTTGAGGATGCAAGACTGGTCTTTGCCGAACTTGGAAACACCATAGCAGACCATGACTGCCGAAAGATTTTCTTACAGGAGAGAGAAATAAGCTCTTATTTTGTTTAAACTTCTGATGGGAATCTGGGATTTCTCACATATCTGGAAGAGTTCTATATACCCATAGCCCTTCTAACCTTTGAAAAATAGCTTGGGAGGTCATTATAAAAAGGAAAAAAACAAAAGAAAAATTTGTCAGCCTGCATTTGAGTAGACCCCTTAATGTTAGGAGCTAGAAAAGCCTTTCTTTGGAGACTCAGGCCATTTCTAACAGTTTCCTTTGCAATCACTAATTATGCTCTAAAAGAGAAGGCATCACTGGAGCCAGAACCAGCAGCCAATTACCCACAGGAAATCACTCACTGTGTGGGTTGCCTTCTCTCTCTGTGCGCATAATTTCAAAATGCAATTTCTAGAATCATGCTAAATACTTGTAAACAGAGATTGGTTTAATTGAAAGGAGGAACAATTTCAGGGGATAAAAATGAGAGTTTTATTCTCATTGGGTCGATAACAGAGTCGTCCTATGTGGGTTAGACTTGCAGTTCCCATCGGTCTTCACACCTGATCAGGTCCGTCTGTAGCTCCAATGAGAGGTGCTGACTTTAGCAGAGGTAGGGGTTGCTATGGAGCAGTGGAAAGAGCATAGCATTTGTAGTCAAATGCCATGAGTTCAAGTCCCAGGCCTGGCACTTACTAGGTTGTTATTATTAGCACATTACTTAGCCTTCTTGAGCCCCAGTTTCCTCATCTCAAACCCGGGGCTGATATACAGGGCTAGGAGGACTGAGTGCTAACACATGTGTGCAAACTGTAAAGTGCTCTTTTGGAATGTAAGCTCCATGAAAGCCTTGGCTCAGTTTTATTCCATGCTGCCTTCTTCGGTGTTCTGAACTGTGTATCAGTTACAACGGCCCCCAAATTGTGGCCTAACAAATGATAAAATGGCAATGACTTACCACCATCAACATTTGTGTTTCATAGGTCTGCAGGGTCTAGTTGTTCTAGGCTGGGCCTAACTGTTCTCCCCTGGGCTGGCTCTGCCTCCGCACTTTGGCTGGGACAGCTCTGCTCATGGGTCTCTCATGTGGGCTCATCCTTCCCATGGTGACAACAGAAGCGCAAGAGGGAGCGAGACCAGCATGCCTGCGCTTTGTCTACTAATATCCCATTGGTCAATGGAGAAAGACCAATGGCTAAGCCCAGGGACGGAAATTGCACTCTGCCCATAGAACAGAAGGATGCTGCCAAGCTAGATGTCAGGGGAGGTGACAAAGGGAGAGGCAAAGAATTGGGTCATTAATGCAATCTGCCACAAGGAGCAATGAACTATTTATTTCATGCATGAATGTTTTTTGAATAAATGAAGACAAATGTAAGATACCTAAAAGCTCTTAAAGCAAGCCCTTCCCTTGCCCATCAAGGCCCTGTTCTTGCCATGCCTGTAACCCTGTATCCAATGGGGGGTGGGGTAAGGGGAGCAGCCACATGACCCAACAAAGCCATGAAGTAAAAGAAAATCATCAGCAGCTCCTTCCTTTGTCCCTCTTGGAGTTCCCCCTTCCTCTCCAGCCTCCCATTAGTCCCTCCCAGCACCTAGCCAAACGGTTTTAGCTCACTGTTAACTAATGGTTGCTAAGATGGCAATTGACCTCTAAGGTATGACCTAAAGATGCTGAGCCAATTTCAGAAGTGGATGCACAACCAAGGTGGAGAGGAACATTTCTGTCTCCTTTCATCATAGGCGATCATTCGATGGCCTCTTGAGTTGAAATTTAAAAAAAGACATCATTTAAGATGATAATAACTCTCAAAAGCACTAAAACTGAGAACTGTTCATTGGGGCTCCCTTTGAGGAGCTAGACTAGGGTTAAGGTAGATGAAGAAGACATTCCCATTGTATTTTATAACTGTGCTATTGGGGAAACACGTTGAACCACGTGCATGTTATTTTTACAAAGTCTTTTTTTAAAGGTTGAAAGATGCAGTCTGGGAACACCTTTCTTATAGGGGTGACGTGTGCTTTCAGGCCCCAGAGGGATGAAGCTGTGAAGGCGAGAAGATAGGCACTGGGGCAGGGGGCAAGTTCGACCGGGGGACGGCAGCTTGCCCACCCGGCTCATGCGGCTTCCGCAGTTCATCTTCCTCAGAATCATCCATGGAAGAGAGAATGAATGGAATTAACATTCTTGTCTGCTCACCTAGAATAAAATGTCAGTGAGCGAGTGAGAAAGCGGTTACTTCCAAGGCTGAATGAGCAAACTATTTAGGCAGATGGGAAAGTCTTGTTGTACTACTGATTTGGGGCTTATTTTCCTTGTCTTTCCATTTCTTCCTGCCTCCTCCAGGCTTCCTATGAGCCTGGGTTTGCATAAAGAGTGTGTTTGGGGGAGCACATCCTGGGAAGGCAGTAGCCTCTTTTTAGAACTTGCAATTCGGGTTTTAAATGTTGCCGTACAACAGGAAGACACAGTAGGAAAGGGCATGTGAAATGATCAGTTTTGGGGAAAATGCTGTTCACAGTTCTCATCTGGGTAAGGCTTGGATGACTCTGTTCTTGAGGTTTATTTCTGCTGCAGAATAACACAGGTGGAGAGCAACTTGCCCAGAATTGTACCTTACAGACGGCTGGATAGGGTCCTTGAGCTGCTGAGTGCATCCCTGGCATCACAGCTGATCAGAAATCTGCTCGGTTTCTCTTGGGGAGAGACTCAGCTCAGCCTCCTCTGAAATGATGGGAGGAGAACAGACTCTGGAACGTATTTATTCCTGAAGTTCCTTATTTATGGCCGAGCCAAAATGTTGATGTGTGTGGACACACTTGTGCGCGTGTGCTGGGGCAGGGGCACTTGGGAGAAAATCTTGGAGCAAAATGACATTTGCAAAAGACATTATTTACCCCATGCTTCTGTCATCCAGGCCACGGAGAAGACAGCACACCATAAAAATGAAAGTTCCAGCCCCCGATAAACTAAGACAAATGACCACATGGCTCAAAGTCGCTCCAACCTTGAGGCCTGTGAGATGGGCCTGGAAGGGCCAGGTGACCTTGAAACTCACAGCTGGCAAAAATCCTTCAGTAACTGGGAGTTACAAGTCATCCGGGCCCGGGTTGGTTTCAAGCCCAGAGGACTGGCCCTCCCAGACCCCGTAAGAGAACAAGAGGGCTTGCTTCTGCCCAGGGCACAGCCGGTGGTCCTCGCTCCCTGTCCCCCTCTCCCGCTGCCTTCCCCTTCACTCTCTCTGCAGAGATTTTCCGTCTATGGCAGCTTCCCCCTATTAAAGTAAATAGTGCCTTCCCCAGAGCACGTCTTCGATATTCCTGCAATTGCGCCAAAGCCCGCTAATGTGTAATGCTGTAGTTTAACAGTCTATTAAAACGCAGCGCTGCACATTAAAATCTCCACTGTATAGCTGCGAATCCACTTAACAAAGGCGAGGTCCCCAGAAAGCACCAGGCGCTTGCAGAGAGTTGCTGCAACGGAACAGGGGGAGGCTCTTCTGGCCGAAAATTGTAAAGGGGAACCTGAAGGGCGAAGGGGTCAGTGTACACACCTGCTCTCAGGCCCCTCCCTCAGGCGGGCAGCCCCTGGGCCCATCTGGGAGGAGCTGGATCTGCTGGTGCAAATGGGTCGTGTCTGGAAATTCTTGGAGTTCCACACCAATCCCTTCAGATCAAATCTCATCGCTCAGATCTCTATTTGGAAGCACGTCCGTTTCTCTCCTCAGACAGAAACGGGGTTCTGGTAAGCTGCCCCCAGCAGGGAAAATGCCCCACGGGCTCCTCCCTGCAGAACAATGGCCAGGTGGAGGAATTCTTCAGCCAGCTGCACATCACCCCCAGCCCCCGCAACATCGCCCTCCTTTAGAAACTGCACTACATCCCCACATCAAAGCCTCCCATCAGCTGCCAAGAGAAAGAATCACTAGTTTAACAGAAATGAAGCAGTGCAGATGCTGGGGGTGTGGTGTAAATACCTGTGCTGCAAATAACCCGAGTATCCCCTTAGAAACTGGGGAGAAGCCAAGTCTTGGTGCTGCGGCCTCTGAGGAGCCTCCGAGTGGTTCCTCCAAGTGAGCTCAGAATACAGCAGCAGCTTTGCTGCAGAGTCGGGAGAAGGAGAAAGGAGGATGGGACTCTGGGGGGGGGGGGTGGCCAGAGCCCACGGCCTGAGTAGAGACATCAGGTAGAGAAATGTGCACGAGACACACATACCGAACCGGGCATCAGGAGCCCCGCCAGTCTGTACCCCGCCCCTGGTCCCCATGATGGCTCAAGCTGGTAACCCTGGGACCTTTATCCATATGAGGACAGTGAAGGAAATAAAAATGTGCCACCCCAAATATGCCTCTGACATAAACATTATTTTGAGCTGAAGGCCATTCGGAAGTAGTAAATGCAGGGGGAAAACACGACCTCCCCCTTTTCTTCATATAGGCAGGAAATACATTCCCTTTTTACTGGAGACAGATTCATCTGCTCAGAGGAGACACCAGAGGGGTCTGCAGACATACCTTGTTAAACGACCTCTTCCCCCAGGGGAGGGAAACGGGCCAGCAAGCCCCAGGTGGACAGGCCTCAGCCCAAACCCCTGTCTTGTCAATTCTTGACACCTGTGTTTCTTGGTCAAAACGGTATAAAAGCTTCCTGCTCCGGCCACTTCTTCAGGTCTTCATCCTCTTGTGAAGGCTCCCATGAGCCATGTGTACGCTTCTCCTGTTCATCTGCCTCTGCGAGTTTCATTTTTAGACCCAGCCAGAGACCCTACGAGGGTGGAGGAAAACCTTCCTCCCCTACAGCAGATGCTCCCCAGAAGCTTCCCTCCGGCTCTTCCAGTCCGTGGGCTCCAAGTAAACCTGCACAGGGGGTGAGTGCGAGCGTGGTGGGGCGGGGCGGATTGAGGTGGGCCTTTTCCTTGGGGTTTAAATGAAATGAGTGACAGTGAGGAGAGTAAGTGTGAAGCCTGCAGTGCGTGTGCAGCACGTTTGCAGCTTGAGAAATGAAGCACCCTAAGGGCAAAGCGATTGCACAGTGCGGCGTGGAGTTTACTTTGGTTTTCAATTCAGTGCAAAGGCGCGAGAAGCTGCTCGGGAGGGCTCTGTGTCAGGGTGGGTCCTCAGTGGGCTGGTGGCTCTCCCGCACAATGACTCCTCCAGGTTGGAATTGTTCACATCTTATAAACGTAGAAACTGGGGCAGAAAGGGGTTACGGGACGGGCTCAAGGACACATACCAGCAAGGGGCAAAAATCAGTATTTCAAAAACAGTTCTTCCAAGCATCTCCTTATATTACATCATGGGGCCACTTAGCCCACTAAAAATGTTGGGCTTTGAAATAATGAATACGCCAGTGTTCCTCCCTCAAGCCATGTAAAATCTGGGAGGTGGAGGAAGCAAACCCTGGGATGCCTACTGTTTAAGTGGAAGGGGCCAGAATGGACAAAACCGGTGTTTTCAGGAAGCTGCCAACACCTCTAATTGGTCTAAAGGAGCTGAGGGAAGAGGGAGGGTCAGGAAGCGGGCTTTGCTCACTAGTCCCCATCCCGTCACCCAAGAGGGCTTCCCCCATCCCAGGGATTCCTCCACGTTCCCCCACTGGCCTCAGTCCTCACCCTCAGCACCGTCAGCCCAGGATGGGGAAGGCAGCCAGGGAGCAGAGCAGGGCACACAGAGAGGAGGGGAGGCCAAGAGCGCCTCCTGGGGGAGACCCCCACTGGGCTGGGAGCTGAAGCTGATTTCTCCTGCCCTCTCTCCACGTAGGAGGCTGATGATGTCAGTGTGAAGGGTTCCCAAAGCGGACAAGTGAGAGTTACAGCCCCAAACCCAGGGAGAGGGTTTTAAGGGAGAAACCGCTACACCCTTATCTCTGCCCCCAGCTGTGTGAGTCTGATTGATGCTATTAAAATTCCCAGGGAGCCTCAGCTAGCAGTGTGAGTGTGTGTGTGTGTGTGTGGGGGGGGGGGGGGGTGGAGGAAAGGAGGGGGGGCAGCTTGAGGAATGTTTGCTGATTTCCTTCTCCAAATAGCCCAGGTGGGAGGGGTGATAACTGAGGAATGAAATTGCAGGATGTGAAGGATTTCATAGCTGTTGCCCACGATAATGCAGGGTAGTTGCCTTCCAAAGACTAAGGCCTGAAAGGCTCTTAGTTGCTACTTTAGATGCAAGAATTTAGAACTATGTTTCTAAATTAGAATAATCAAATTAATGCAAAAGTCTCATCCCTCAGGCTCCTCGTTACATTTCCAACACAGAAGCGAAGGAATATTTAGGAGTAAAGATCTGGGCTCAAGTCTTCATCAGCTATGTGACCTTGGGAATGCCTCTTAATAACTTCTTTAGTCTAGATTGTTTCTCACCAGCTTCACAGAATTGTTATTAAAAAAACAACAGGAGATGGTGAAGGCGAAGGCACGTCACAGGGTGAAATGCTGTGTGAGATCAAGATTTACCTCAAGAGGTCCAAAACACAGCGACCTCACCCAATCCCCCGTGACTGCCTTCTACCAGCCTCCCAGGGGTCCGGCTGTGGTTCAGGGGTCCTAGATGCCCTCAGAAGCTTGCTTGGGGCTCTGCCAGGGAAAAGCCAATGAACCTGTTCTCAAGAGACCTACATGTAGCCCCAACAGGGACCCTGACACTGTTCCATAGTGAGTATGCTGTCAACATGTCCCACTCAGGCAGGAGGCTGGAGAAGGAATTGCAGGGCTGTGTGGTTTCTCTGGCCAGGCAAGGCGAGAGGGATCATGGGGCAGATCTAAAGGAAAGTCTGGTCTTTCTCTGCCAAGGAGGGGGGCCTGGTCCAGCCTTGTCCAGGAAATGGGGGTGCTCAGTTTAACATCTTCCATTCCCTTCACGCCAAAGATGCACACAGTCTATCCTTAGGACTTGCTGGAGAGAGTACATCATCAGGGGCCTTGTTATTCATTAAAGAAGGGACAGAGGGGGAGAAGCGCTGAGACAGGGGAGCTCCTAAAAGCTCACTCACAGGTTCTTCTTCATCCTGAGGGGCACCTGCTATTCATCTACATGCAACATTCCAAGCTTCTGCCCAGCTGATGTGGCTCAGTGGTTGAGCATCGACCCGTGAACCAAGAGGTTGCTGATTCAATTCCCAGTCAGGGCACATGCCCAGGTTGTGGGCCTGATCCCCAGTGGGGGGCATGCAGGAGGCTGCCAGTTGATGTTCTCTCATATCAATGCCTCCCCCCTAATAAAGAAAAATAAATAAAAACAAAGTTCAAAGCTTCTTAGAAGTAGACAGGCCTGGAGCACAGAAGTCTGTGGGCTGGGAGGAGCAGAGAAATGACTCTTTTCTGCCCACTGACTGAAAGCTTGCCCAGAAAGAAGAAATCATTGCAGGCACAGTTCAGCTCCAGTGAAGGACTCTGTTCTCTCTCTCTCTCTCCTGTTCTCTCTTTCTCTCGCTCTCAAGACTGTATCATCAAGGAAAGGACTTAGAAATGACGACCCGTGAGTGTATAAGGAGATTTGAGTTGGACTTTTTATCCGCTTTGCTTCTTTCACGGTGGTTTACTTGTAATTGCCTCTGAAAGGCTGGCTGTGTCCACAGCAGCCAATCAGCTCATGAGGCAGAGCTGCGCACACAGGCGTGCGAGGGGGGCACCTGTCCTCTGCTGCGCTCGGTCTCGGGAACCCACACCGGCCGCCTGGAGGCAGACGTCAGCGCTGGGCTAGTGCCTGGTGAGCGACATCTCCCATGTGCAAATCGCAGAAACGGGCCCTCCGCTCCTCTCGGACGAAAACTGCGCGGAGGAGAACACTGGCCGCACGACGGATGCTTGTTTCTGTCTCACTGGCTCTAGGCATTGTGCTCTGCGGATTCAGGATGGCAGCAGGAGGGACCTGGGCTGGGCGTTGACTTGACCCAGCCACATGGGCCAGGGAAGGCAATTTCAGCCACTCACTGCAAGGCAAAATATGTCACATACCCATCTGCATCTCCATGCCCATGAGGACTTAAACTCCCACATGCCCCAAACGAGTTCACTGTCTCCTCTCCGAAGCCTGTTCTCTGGGTGCCTGGTCTCAGGCTACGGCACAGTCAGCCACCCGTCTCAACCGAGCGTGAACTTGGGTCACCCTTGACTCCCCTTACCTTATCCCCATGTCCCGTCACCAAGTCTCATCATAAATCTATCCTCCCATCTCCCCTTTTCTACCTATCTCTGGTTTACAAATGGGGAAACTGAGGCACAAACCAAGTGGCTATTCAGAGGCCCAGGGTTCACGGAGGCTGTGAACTCGGGATATCTGAGGGTATCATGGATCCTCCATCTCCCCTTCTCTATCATAGTCCAAGGGCTCGGCACCTCCAACTGCAAGGCTGCAGCGACCCTGCAGCAGAATTAAGTTTGTAAGAAATACAATACAAATCATGGCGTTATCCCTCTGGCTGTAAATCCCTTAAATATCTGCTCATTGCCCTTTAAATGTCCTCTAAGTTTGAGTTCAAGCTCCAAGGTCTTTAACCAAAGTTTCCTACTCCGCTCTCAGTCCGTGGCCACCCACCTGACCTGCCCGGTTCCACTCTCGCTCCTGAGTCCTTTCAACCTTTCACTTCTCCACGCGTGCCTCCGAGGCTTTGAAGGTGCTGCTCCCTCTGCCTTAAGCCTTCCTCGCTCCATCCCTGTTCACCGTATTCCTCAAGCTTGGTGGTATTTTTTTTATGTTTTGGTGGCACGTGCCCCTAGCGGGAACCGAACCCAGGACTCTCTGGTCTGCAGGCCAATGCTCAACCGCTGAGCCAAACTGGCCAGGGCATTGGTGGTAATTTTTTTTATCTAAGTTTTGTATTTTTTTTTAAATGTATTTTCTTTAATCTTTTTTTTTATTTTTATTTATTTTTAATCCTCACCTGAGGATATTTTTACACTCATCTTCAAACACAGTGGGAGGGGGAGAGAGACAGAGAGAGAGAGAAACATTGATGCAAAAGAGACACATCGATTGGTTGCCACCTGTACAACCCCAATCAGGGCTGGGGTCTAACTGCAACTGAGGTACGTGCCCTTAGTAGAAACTGAACCCAGGACTCCTTGGTCCGCAGGCCCACACTCTAACTGAATCCAGAGCTAATTTTTGTATTTCTTACTTGACTCTCTGCTCTGTGGAGGAAAGTGCTATGTCTGTTCTGGTTGGCACCTAATACAGTGCCTGGCACCCAGTACATGCTCACAAAAATTTTATATATATACTTATACACACACACACACACACATATAGATAGATATATACACACACATACACACACACACACACACACACAGTTGCCCTTTGAACAATGCAGGGATTAGGGGTGGCCCTCCCCCATGCAGTAGAAAACCCACCTAATAACTTAAGTTGGCCCTCTGCATTGTGGATTCCCAGCCGTGTATTAATAATAGTTGACCCTCAAACAACACCAGTTGCACATGGGACCACATATAAATGGACCAGCGCAGTTGAAACCGGTGTTGTTCAAGGATCAACTGTATATTGAATTGAGGGGATTTTGGTGACACTGCTTTGGAACTGTAGCATATAGTACTGGTGAGCGTTAATTCTGCTTTCTAGCTCAGAACAAGCAGGATAGAATATTCTATTATCATTTGGACGTGAGTGGAACTTACTCATATCTGTGTGTTGAGGCTTCCAGGCATTTGCATCTTAAGCTTTTTATTTATACCTGCAGAATGAAAGGGTTTGTGCTCCTTTAAAGAAATTTCAGGCAATAGCCAGCAGGTGGGTTCATTAAGGAGGCAACAGAAAACGCTCATTCCTATTTTTATTTCTTTTTTTATAGTTTGGAAACTGAAAAACAGAGACAGGCAGCTGAGGCCATAGAAAACGTGGGGGGCTACACTCTGCCTTTGGAGCTCTTACCCCCCTTAAAATGATTACCCAGGTCCCCATGGGCAGCAGCGGCTGCTGGCCTCCTGGAAGACAGCTTCTGGAGCAGAAAGTGCCAGGGCCACCCTCAGATATCCTGAGCTCAAAGCCTCAATTACCCCTGGGCCTTTGTATAGCCACTTAGTGCCTCGGTTTCCCCAACTGTAAACCAGAGTTCAAATCCTTAATCTCACAGGATTATTGTCAGGATTGAAGGAGACAATGTATCAGAAAACATGCTGCCAACTGTAAATGTACATTAAAGGTGATATGATGATACCACGAAACCAAACTTCCCAAGTACAAAAATAAGGTCTGAGTCCAGCTGGTGTGGCTCAGTGACTGAGCGTCGACCCCTGCACCAAGAGGTCGCCAGTTCAATTCCCAGTCAGGGCACATGCCCAAGTTGTGGGCCAAATCCCCAGTGGAGGGCATGCAGGAGGTGGCCAATCGATGTTCTCTCTCATCAGTGTTTCCATCTCTCTCTCCCTCTCCCTTCCTCTCTCTCTAAAATCAATAAAGAAAAAAAAATTTTTAATGAGGTCTAATATTTCTTTACCATGAGCTGCCCCCCCATGTAGCCCTGTGAATGTGACCATGTTTCAGCAGCTTCAAGACCAGTGCTGAGTGTTTGTATCTCTCCCTTCTCCCATGCTGTGAACTCATCTTACATCCCTAGTAACCAGCAGTGTCAGACACCCGGCACCCTTTAAATAAATGTTCATTGAATGAATATAGTGTGGGACGCAAAGAGGAGGGAGGTGTGAAGGGGAAGGTCAGTAGGGGAGGGGTGGGCTAGATCCAGAGAAAATGTTACATTTTCTTAGAAGTCAGGGAGAATACCTTAAGGCTCTAAATGAACTGGGGTGCTTCCTACTAAGTCCCTTGCCTCAGTCTCCAACTCCTGAAACTCTCCTGGACCAGGGCCAGCTCTTCAGGGATGGTGCTCTTTGTCTAGGCTTCATTCAGCTGTGGTGTCCCTCCTGGGGGGAGGGGGGGACTGCTGAGCTGCTGGGAGCAGCAGTATAACAAGAATGCCCAGATTTCCAGGTTTGGGGACCTTTCAGGACATGCATGCCCTGGACTTGCCCCCAAGCAAAGCTCATAGAGCCAAAATACAAAGAAATGTTTTTTCCCAGTCCCCAAACCCAACTAAACATCTAGCCATCCATTAAGTATCTGTTCATCCCTGCTGTGTGCTGCACCAGGTGCTGGCATAAAGTAAGATGAATCACACCCTTCACTGGTCTCAAGCAGGGCGAGCGTGGCTTCTTTTCCAGGGGAGAACCCACGAGGGAGGAGGCAACGATACAGGTCCCGACCTGGGGAGGAACACAGCCCCTGTCACCTGGCAAGCCTGATGCTACCCTCTCTCTCTACTGCCCTGGCATCATCCTTAGCCAGGGGACACCAAAGGTACATAGTGCCAGCAATGCAAGAACTCCCCTAAACCCTCCGCCTTGTTAGGAAATTGCAAATCACCAAATAGGATACCTGCGGTGCAAGAAACTCTTGGAACTACTCAGTGGCTCTCTGCAGCAATCCTTTCTGAAGCTGACAGATAAAGACAGCATTCCTTTAAGATCAAAAAAGAGTTTTTTAAAAGGAAAATGGCTCTCTATTGTGAACTGAAACTAGGTCTCTCTTCAGCCGGAATGGAGCCCATCTGTCGGTGCTACTTGAGGCCCGAGAGGTGATGATCTAGATATTTTTCTGGGGTCGGGAGAACGGGCTGAGGACCTGTCTTCCCCATGGGATACCTCTCACTTACGTGGCATCCACATTTCAGGTGATGCCATTGGAGGGAGACAACGGCCCCGAACTGAAGGGCTGAGTGTCCTTCAGCTGATAGGAGACCTCTTCAGGGCAGAGAGAGCAGTGTGGAAGAAGACGGTAATTTCTGCACTGGTCCTGAGCTCCGCGTTGCATCTGTCCTGCTCTTCAGCGTTTCCACACACTAAGCAAGAGGCTCTCTGTGGTTTGAAAAGATTGCACCGTGCGGCAGTCACTCCTCAACACTGTGCATTGGCAAGCAGGGCTGCTGAGGGCAACAGCCAGCCCCACGCAACTCTGGCCGAGTCCTTTTAAGCTCTGTTTCTGGATCTGCTGCAACCAGCTAAGTTTCTGCTAGAAACCTCTGCTTCCAAAGCGGGCCAGTCAGGCAGCTGGACTGCCAGGCCTTTCTTCCCAGGCCTTGAAGAAAGAACCAGAGGAAGCCGCCTCTGCTCATGCGTGCGGTCTTTGTGAACAAAGGCGCCTGTGTGCGCGCAGCAGCGTGGCTCTGGACCCAGAACACAGGCGCTGCTTGGCGGGTGAGGCTGGAGAGCCAGCAGCATGGCCCAGGGCGTGCGTTGGAATACAGATCTCTGCTGAGCCTTTGGGGCAGTGCCCATCATGTGGCTGGTCCTGGCGCTGGGAGCCCGGCATTCGGCTGTTGACAGCTTGCAGGCCTGTTTTCTGCATGGCCAACATCCTGTGTGGTGATTTGACAAGAGTCCCAGGCTTTCTTTGCATATCAGAACTCGGGTCTGTGCACCAAGCGTGGGATGACAGCATCTGGACCCCCGAGACATTCCTTGCCATTGATCAGCCACTCAGCGAGCTCGGCAAGTACAGCGAGAAACACCTTAGAGCCTTCAGCTCACTGCCCTTCATCCAGACTCGCCCTGCTCCATTGTACCTGCATAGACACGTGGAAATGTTCGAGGTCCTATTCGGAAAAAGGGCTTAAATAATCTACCAAATTCTGAAAAGATAAGAAAAACCAGTGGCATCTTCCTTTATTTTCTAAACAATGCCCTGTTAATAACAATCAGTGACATCCATGTGGGACCCAGTCTACAGGGCACTGTCCAAGTTAGCTGAGAAGCATCTTCTATATCTTCCCCTTTCATCGGCTGCAATGCTCTGGGGTGAGCGATTTGTAAGGGGAACGAGGACTCAGTGTGAAGACTTCCTGTTCAGTTGTATCTTTTTTATTTTTTTAATCCTCACCCAAGGACATTTTTGCATTCACCTTCAGATAGTGAGGGAGAGAGGAAGAGAGAGAGAAACATCGATGGATGTGAGAGAGACACATTGAGTGGTCGCCACCCACACGACCCCAAGTGGAACCGGGGACAAACTGAAACCGAGGTTCATGCCCTCAGCGGGAACCGAACTGGGACTCTCTGGTCTGTGGGCCGATGCTCTAACCACTGAGCCAAACCGGCCAGGGCCTGTTCAGTTGTACCTCACACTCAGTACAATCATGAGCAGGGTGAGTATTCCCTCTTTGATCACATCGATGTGCCCTTCCAGCTTTCTCTTGTCCTCAGCTCCCTGCGCCCTCCATCTCCTGCCTTCATTCATCAGGCTTGTCCTGCGCCCTCGTCCTGCACTCTCCTACCTCGACCTTGAGGCTTGTCAGGTCACTCAGCTCCCTCGACAGTCACCAAGCAAAATGACAGCTTGCATGCACGCAAGCCCTCACTGCCTCTGCTTTTGCTGTCGTTTGGAAACTGAGCACTCCTGGGGAAATCCACAGTCCTGTGTGGGCGGGGCCACCACAAATTCATGGCCCCAACCTCCACTGGGCCCTCAGGCTGCTGCCCATCTCACTTTTACCTGTTCTCAGAGGTCTCCCTCCTCACTGCCCCTGGGGGACCACGCCCCGTGTTCTAATACTCTCCTGTTCTTCCTCAACTTCAGTCTCTTATACTCAGCAGGTAAACTTGTCTCCAATGTCCAGGCCCTCAGGCTCACCCTCCGCCCACTTCCCAGTCTCTTCTCCCCGACACCTCCTCATCCAGATCCACGCTCACCTTCTGTCTCAGAGCTGCGTTCCTCTTTCTGTGCCCTCTCTTCTCTCCCTTGATGCCCATTGACAGGCTTTGAGAGTTATCGCCTCTGTTTCACTTAATTTTTGTAAAATTTCTTCCGTCTCCCATTCAGCTTCTAAGTGCAGGGGGAGCCCAAGGGCCTTGAAGTTGCCTTGGTGATTCGAGTGTGTGCATGTGGAGAGGGGGGAGAGTGGATTGACAGCATCCCTACCCCTACAGGAGGCACAATGCTCTCAGCAAGGTGGGGAAGGGGTGGTTTCATGGGAAACAGCATGGTTGCTGTTTTGGAAATGCCAGATTAGTGGTACCTGTGGAAGAGGGTAGGGGCAGAAATCATTACAGAGAGGGATTTGGGGGTTATTTGCGTATCCCATGAGAGGAGATGAGCTTCACCAGGGAGCATGTGTGGCAGAGAAAGATGAGCAGTGAGTCAAAACAGAACCCTGGAGAACACCACGTGCCTGTGGCACATGGAGGGAGAGAAGCCTTTCAGAGGGACAATGGAGAGTGGAGGGTGTAGCACAGGAAGTGAGGGGGTCAGGAAGTGTCACGGTGGGTAACCTGGATTTTTTCAAGGGCCGCAGAAAGTCCGAGTAAGGAAAGGACTGAAACTAGTCTATTCAATTTGTTACCAGGGAAGACTTCGGTCACCTCAGTGACAGCAGGTTTAGTAGTGTGGTGGGTGGGAACAGAAGCCAGAGGACAAAGAGCTGGAAATGAAAAGACGTCAGCAAGAAGTGAGGAAGAGAATGGGAGAAGGGAAGCTGAGAGGTAACGAGAGGAAGACCCGGGCGTGAAACTTGAGTATACAGACAGTCCCTGCTATATGATGGTCAACGTCTGACAGTTTGACTTTCTGATGGTGCAAAAGCAATACCCATTCTGTAGAAACCATACTTGGGATTTTGATCTTTTCTGGAGCTAGTGATATGAGATATGATACACTCATGAGGCTGGGCAGTGGTGATTATGAGGGCAAATGATAGATACTCTACAGTGTAGTATTAAATGCATCTCAGATTTACAATATTTCTTTTTTTATTAATTTATTTTTGTTACAGATGTTTCTCCTTTTTTCCCCATTGACACCCTCCTCCCCATCCCCAGCTTTGTTGTCCATGCCCATCGGTTATGTGTGCATGCATTTAAGTTCTGTAGTTTATCTCTTCTCCCCCACTCCCTCTTCTGAGGGTTGTCAGTCTGTACCCTACTTCCACATCTCTGGGTCTACCCTGTTCCTCAGACTGTTATGTTCATTATATTCCACAAATAAGTGAGATCATGTGATATTTGTCTTTCTCTGATTGGCTTGTTTTGCTTAGGATAATACTCTCCAGGTCCCTCCATGTCATCTCAAAGGATAAGAGATCTTTCTTTCTTACAGCTGCGTAGTACTCCATTGTGTATATGTCCCACAGCTTTTTTATCCATTCATCTACTGATGGACACTTGGGCTGTTTCCAGATCTTAGCTATTGTAAATAGTGCTGCTACAAACATGGGGCTACATATATTCTTTCTGATTGGTGTTTCAGGCTTCTTAGGGTATATTCCTAGAAGTGGGATCGCTGGGTCAAATGGAAGTTCAATTTTTAATTTTTTGAGGTAACACCATAGTGTTTTCCACAGTGGCTGCACCAGTCTGCATTCCCACCAGCAGTGTACTAGAGTCCCCTTTTCTCCACACCCTCGCCAACACTTGTTGTTTGATGATTTGTTAATGGTGGCCATTCTGACAGGTGTGAGGTGATACCTCAATGTTGTTTTAATTTGCATCTCTCTTGATTAGTGATGTTGAACATTTCTTCATATGTCTCTTGACCATTTGTATGTCCTGTTTGGAGAGGTGTCTATTTAGTTCCTCTGCCCATTTTTTAATTGGGTTCTTTGTTTTCCTTTTGTTGAGTTGTATGAGCACTCTATGTATTTTGGAATATATCATTGGCAGTTATGCTCTCCCATACAGTGGGTTCCCTTTCCATTCTGATGGTTATTTCTTTTGCTGTGCAAAAGCTTTTTAGTTTGATGTAGTCTCACGTGTTCATTTTTTTCCTTTGTTTCTGTTGCTTTAGGTGATGTGTCAGTGAAAATTCTGCTGCATATGATGTCCAAAATTTTGTTGCCTACATTTCCTTCTAGGATTTTTATGCATTCTCAAGTCACATTTAAGTATTTTATCCATTTTAAGTTTATTCTTGTGTATGGTGTAAGTTCATGGTCTAGTTTCATTTTTTTTGCATGTAGCTGTCCAATTTTCCCAACGCCATTTATTAAAGAGGCTGTCTTTACTCCATTGTATGCTCTTGTTACCTTTGTCAAATATTAATTGAGCATAATGTCTTGGGTCAATTTTCGGGATCTCTGTTCTGTTCCACTGGTCTATATGCCAGTACCAGGCTGTTTTGATTACAGTCGCTTTGTAGTATAACCTGATATCTGGTATCGTGATCCCACCTACTTTGTCCTTCTTTTTCAAGATTGCTGTGGCTATTCAGGGTCTTTTTTGGTTTCATATGAACTTTTGAAGTATTTGTTCTAGTTCTGTGAAATATGTTGTTGGTATTTGTTGGGGATTGCATTGAATCTGTAGATTGCTTTGGGTAGTATGGACATTTTAATGATGCTAATTCTTCCAACCCATGAACAAGGTATGTGCTTCTACTTTTTTATATCTTCCTCTATTTTTTTTTTTCAATGTCCTGTAGTTTTCTTCAAATAGGTCCTTTACTTCTTTGTTTAAGTTTATTCCTATGTATCTTAATTTTTTTGCCTCAATGGTAAATGGGATATTTTTTTAGTTTCTTTTTCTGTGAGTTCATCATCGATTTCTTGACGTTAATTTTGTATCCTGCTACTTTGCCAAATTCATTTATTAATTCTAGTAGGTTTATGATGCAGTCTTTAGGGTTTTCTATGTATAATATCATGTCATCTGCGAATAATGACAGTTTCACTTCTTTCTGATTTGGATCCCTTTTATTTTTTCTTCATGTCTGATTGTTGTGGCTAAGACTTCCATTATTATGTTAAATAAGAGTAGCGAAAGTGGACATCCCTGTCTTGTTTCTGTTCTTAAGGGAAATGCTTTTAGTTTTTGCCCATTGAGTATGATGTTGCCTGTAGGTCTTTCATATATGGCCTTTATTATGTCGAGATATGATCCCTCTATTCTCACATTGCTGAGCATTTTTATCAGAAATGGGTGCTGGATTTTGTCAAAAGCTTTTTCAGCCTCTATTGATGTGATCATGTGGTTTTTATCTTTCATTTTGTTTATGTGGTGTATCACATTTATTGATTTGTGAATATTGTACCAGCCTTGCATCCTTGGGATGAATCCCACTTGGTCATGGTGAATAATTTTTTTGATGTATTGCTGGATCCAATTTGCTAGTATTTTGTTAAGGATTTTGGCGTCTATTTCATCAGGGATATTGGCCTATAGTTTTCTTTCTTTGTAGTGTCTTTTTCAAGTTTTGGAATTAGAATTATGCTGGCCTCATAAAACGAGTTTGGAAGTCTTCCTTCTTCTTGAATTTTTTGAAATAGTTTGAGGAGAATGGGTGTTAGTTCTTCTTTGAATGTTAGGTAAAACTCCCTAATGAAGCCATCTGGGCCTGGGCTTTTGTTTGCTGGGAGAGTTTTGATTACATCTTCAATTTCCTTAGTTGTTATTGGTCTGTTCAAGTTTTTTCTTTCTGGTCCAGTTTTGGGAAACTATATTTTTCTAGAAATTTGTCCATTTCACTTAGATTGTTGAATTTGGTGACATATAATTGTTCATAGTATTTGTTAATGATCCTTTGTATTTCTGTGGTGTCAGTTGTTACTTCTCCTCTTTCATTTCTGATTTTGTGTATTTGGGTTCTCTCTCTTTGTTTCTTGGTGAGTCTAGCTAAGGGTCCATCAATCTCGTTTATCTTTTCAAAAAACCAGCTCTTTGTTTCACTGATCCTTTTAATTGATTATTTTGGTCTGTAGGTCATTTATTTCTGCTCTGATCTTTACTATTTCCTTCCTCCCACTTACTCTGGGGTTTTCTTTTTGTTTTCTTTCTAGTTCTTTAAGTTGTGAGGTTAGATAGTTTATTAGAGATTTTTCTTGTTTCTTGAGGTAGGCCTGTAGTGTTATAAACTTCCCTCTCAGAACTGCTTTCGCTACATCCCATAAATATTGTGTTGTTGTGTGTTCATTTTCATTGGTTTCCAGGAAGTTTTAATTTTTTTTCCTTGATCTCTCAGTAACCCATTCATTGTTTAATAAAAGCCTCTATGTGTTCCAGCGTCTTTGTTATGTTCTTATTGCAATTGATTCTTAGTTTCCATGCCATTGTGATCTGAGAAGATGCTTGATACAATTGTAATCTTCTTGAACTTGTAGAGACTTAGTTTGTGTCCTAACCTGTGGTCTATTTTTGAGAATGTTCCCTGTGCACTTAAGAAAAATGTGAATTCTGTAGTTTTGGGGTGTAATTCTCTGTAGATATTTATTAAATCCATTTGGTCTAGTTCATTTAGAGTCTATTCCCTTGTTAATTTTTTGTCTAGAGGATCTATTCAGTGATGTCAGCGGGGTTTGAAGTCCCCTGCTATGATTGTATTGCTGTCAATTTCTCCTTTGAAGTCCTCCAGAAGATTTTTAATATATTTTGATGCTCCTATATTGGGTGCATATATGTTTACCAAGGTTGTATCTTCCTGTTGGATAGATCCTTTCAATATTATGTAGTGACCTTCTTTGTCTCTAGTTATGGCCTTCATTTTGAAATCTATTTGATCAGATATGAGTATTGCTTCCCCAGCTTTTTATTCCTTTTCGTTTTCTTGGAAGATTTTTTTCCATCCCTTCACTTTCAACTTGTGTGAGTCTTTTGTTGTGAGGTGGATCTCTTGTAAACAACATATATGTGAGTCATGCTTTCTTATCCAGTCAGCTACTCTGTGTCTTTTCATCGGAGCATTCAGTCCATTTACATTTAAGGTCATTATTGATATGTACTTATTTATTGCCATTTTTATTTACTGTGGTTATATTTTTCTCCCTATTTCTTCTACTAATTACAGCAGTCCTTTTAACATTTCTTGCAGTGCTGGTTTGATGCTAACGTATTCCCTTAGCCTTTTTTTTTGTCTGGAAAGCTCTTTATTTGACCTTCTAATTTGAATGATAGCCTTGCTGGATAGAGTAGTCTTGGATTCAGATCCTTGTTTTTCATGACCTTAATTACTTCATGCCATTACGTTCTGGCCTGTACTGTTTCTGTTGAGAAGTCAGCTGACAGCCTTATAAGGGTTCCTTTGTAGGTAAACCTGTTGCTTATCTCTTGCTGCCTTTAGGATTTTTTGTCTTTAATTTTTGGCATTTTAATTACTATGTGTCTTGGTGTGGGCCTGTTTGGGTTCTTCTTACTTGGGGCTCTCTGTGCTTCTTGAACTTGAATGCCTTCTTCCTTCACCAAATTAGGGAATTTTTCAGTCACTATTTCTTCAAATATATTTTTTACGATATTTTCCATTTAAGATGAGTTTTTCAGGACATATCCCATCACTAAGTTACAGAGATCGCGATGCTGTTTTCCAGCATGACAATTAGAGGCAATTTCCCCATGGAACCACCGCTTCCTCATCTTTTCTACCTTGCCAAGTACACTGTGTCTCCCCAAAGGGGTGGGGATGCTGCCAGTCCACCCTGTTTGCAGCCCTACCATCTTCCACCCGGCTGGCAAAGTGACCCCTTTGAAAGGCAAAATTGAACTTGTCAAGTTCTTACTTAAAATCTGTCCATCATTTCTCTGTGGTTTGAACTCTGGAGATTGTATGAGCCCTCAGACCAGAACTGCTGTCCTTCTCTGGCGTCTTTCTCTTTTCTGCTTCAACCTCACAAAACGCTTTCTCTAGTTTTTCTTTTGGCTCAGAATGTCCTGTCCTCTTCCTCCTCCTCTTCCTCCTCCTCCACTGTTCATGCATCTCTTCACTTGGCTGACTCTACTCATCCTTTAAGACCAAGTGAGGGGGACTTCCGGTCAAGATGGTGGCACAGGTAAACAGGGTATTATGTTCTCCTACAACCACATCAAAGTTACAACTAAACTACAGAACAACTATCATTCAAAACCACCTGAAATCGAGCTGAATGGAAGTCCTACAACTACAAAATTAAAGAAGCAGCCACAACAAGACTGGTAGGAGGGGTGGAGGCACAGATGGGCGATCCCACACCCACATGTGGCAGATAAAAATCAGGAAGAACATGTCGGCTGGGAAGGTCCACCCTAAGGAGTGAGGGGTCCTCATGTCACACCAGGTGCCCAGCTCAGGGTTTCAGTGTCAGGAAGAGAAGGTCCCATCACTTCTGTCTGTAAATCCAGTGGGAACTGAGGCAGAGGGAGGCTGAGGCTACTGGAGACCCAGGCAGCTCCTCTTAAAGGCCCCGTGCATGGACTTACTCTGACTTGCTCCCTCTAAGGTCAGAGAGGAGGCAGCTTCAGGGCCGCCAGAGACATACAGGGAGAAACTGAGTTGTTTGGCACTAGGGCGAGGGCTGGAGAGGCAGCTTTCTCCTGGACAGATGTGCTGTCAGAGGCTTTTGTTCCCTTGTTGAGCCCTACTCCCACAGGGCAGGCAGACAGCCTCCACATCTGGGACTCCAGCAACCTGGCTCACACTAGTTGCCCCACCCTAGTGATTCCCTGAGGCCCTGCCCCACCCAACTTTCAGCTTCACCCAAACTGTTCCCAGTTGCTTTACCATAGGAATGGTCTGTCTTAGATCCTGCTTCAGATTTTTTAAAATTCTCTCAAACAAGCAGCATCTGGTCTCAGCAAGCCCCATACCTCTCGTTAAGTGGCCCCAGGCCTGGCACTAAAAGCAGCCAACCTTAGTTCACAACTTGGCTTTGCCTGGGTACCTCCAAGTGCAGCACAAGAAGCAGCCAGCTACAGACTGCTTTGTAGCTCATGCCAGGTGGCCCCACGCAGGCAGTGGCTGACCTTGCCCCAGAGCCAGCACACCCAGTGGGCAGCTTCAGAACACTGCAAAGCACCACAACCCAACCACCTCCACAAGTGACACACTCAATGAATGGACTCAGTAGGTACCAGAGCCTTGCTAAAGTAAGTCTTGCTCTGTGTGATGGGACCCTGCACAGCTGATCATCCAAGGTAGTCAGAGGTCAGTGGATAGTGGGCACAGTCAGTCCTTGCAACTGATCAGTCTGAGTAAAACCCTCTCACTGATGTGACAACACCATTCAAGACTCAATTACAACAGAAGGGTGTAAAGTCCACATGAGGGGTACACCTTGAGGGCCCAGCTTGAAGACCAGGGAGGCTGTGCACTGGACCCTACAGGACATCTACTACAATAGGCCACCCTAGGAAGCCCAGGAGACATAGCAACTCTACCTAATACATAAAAACAAATGCAGGGAAGCAGCCAAAATGAGGAGACAAAGAAACATGTCCCAAATGAAAGAACAGAACAAAACTCCAGGAAAATAACTAAACAAAATGGAGATAAGCAATCTAACAGATGCAGAGTTCAAAACACTGGTTATAAGAATGCTCAGTGAACTTAGTTAGGGCCTCAAGAGCATAAAAAAGGACCAGTCAGAAATGAAGGAGGCACTAACTGATATAAAGAATAATTACAGAGATTCAATAGTAGAGTGGGTAAAGCCAAGAAGCAAACCATCAATTGGGAATATAAGGAAGCAAAAAACACCCAACCAGGACAGCAAAAAGAAAAAATAATCCAAAAAAAAAATGCGAAGAGTATAAGGAGCCCTGGGACAATTTCAAGTGTACCAACATTTGCGGCATGGGGGCGCCAGAAGGTGAAGAGAGAGAACAAAAAATTGAAAACCTATTTGAAACAATAATGACAGAAAACTTCCCTAACTTGGTGAAGGAAACAGACATACAAGTCCAGAAACAACAGAGAGTCCCCAACAAGATGGACCCCAAGAGGCCCACACCAAGACATATCATAATCAAAATGCAAAAAGTTCAAGACAAAGAGAGAATCTTAAAAGCAGCAAGAGAAAAGCAGTTAGTCTTATGGGAGCTCCCTTGTAGGTAACTATCAGCTGATTTCTCAAACAAACAAACAAACAAACAAACAAAAAACTTTGCAGGCCAGAAGGGAGTGGCAAGAAATATTCAGAGTGATGAAAAGCAAGAACCTACAACCAAGATTATTCTATCCTGCAAAGCTGTCATTTAGAATAAATGGACATATAAAGAGTTTCCCAGACAAAAAAAGCTAAAGGAATTCATCACCACCAAACCATTACTATATGAAATGTTGAAGGGTCTTCTCGAAGAAAATGAAGATCAAAAATATGAACAAACAAAATGGCAATAAATACATATCTATCAACTATTGAATCTACAAACAAAATTAACAAACAGAACAGAAACATTCTCATAGATACAGAGAACATTTTGTTGGTTGCCAGATGGGAGGGAGTCTGGGGGAATGGGTGAAAAAGGTGAAGGGATTAAGAAGTACAAATTGGTTGTTAGACTGATAAACCTCAAAGGAAGGGGGTGGAGGGTGGAAAGAAATAAGCCAAAGAACTTATGTGCATATATGCTTAACACATGGACACAGACAACAGTGTGGGGAAAGGCAGGAGGGGGGCAGGAGTGGGGAGGAGGGGGTTAATAGGGGGAAAAGGATGAACATCTGCAATACATTCAACAATAAAGATAAGTTTTTTTTAAAACAAAAACAAAAACAAAATGAGTTGCCCTCTATCCATTCTGCCCCCATAGACATCTAGTATGTTTGCCTATAATACCCCAAGTTTATCCCCACTGTTATAGGTTGAATTCTATCCCCAATATTGACAGTTGAAATCCTAACCTCTAGTAGCTCAGAATGTGATCTTAATTGGAAATAAGGTCATTAGAGATGTAATTAATTAAGATGAGGTCATACTGAAGTAAAGTGAGGCCCTAATCCAATATTATGTCCTTATAAAACGGGGAAATTTAAACACAGGTACACACACAGAGAGAATGCCATGTGAAGATGGAGGCAGAGATGGGGATGATGTTTCTACAAGCCAAAGAATACCAAAGATTGCCAGCAAACCACCAGAAGCTAAGGGAGAGACTTGGAACAGACTGTCTCTTGTGGCTCTCAGAAGGAGTCAACCCTGCCAACACTTGGGTCTCAGACTTCTAGCCTCTGAACTGTGGGACAACAGATATCTGTTCTTCAAGCCATCCAGTTGGTGGTGTTTTGTTATGGCAAGGTATGGGAGCCCTAGGAACCTAATACACCCACAGTTGCATTATTATATTGTATTGTCATTGCCTGTCTATGTCCCCCACCCCCCCACTGTGAACTTCCTAAGTGCAGGAAATGTGTCATTCATCCTATATCCCCAAAGCCAAAACCTGTGTCTACAACATAAAAGACTCTAGTATTTGATGAATGAACTAATGAAAGGACAACACTCCCCAGAAGTCAGAGAAGCTGCAGACTAAAGAGGTTAACTGATTTATTGCCCTTCAGCTCCCTAAATTTTGTGGGGGGTTTCCCTAAGGATTATTGCTGAATTTGTGCATATCTTCCTATTCCTCCTGGGTGGGTATGATGGTTATTCTCTGGTTGGCCTTCCAGAGGACTGTTCTACCCTGTTCTGCCTATTTCATGCCTATGGCTATAGATCCTGCTGTGCAGACTTCTTCAAGGTTCCAGCTCTTGCTGGGTTCTGGCTACCATGTGCTGTCCCCGGGTCCCTTCAGGACTAGCAATGGGTAAGGCCTAGTACCAGGCCTTCATTCTTTGTGTTCTCTTAATTCTGCCCACTCCTCTGTAAATATGTCTTCATTCAACTCTGGCAAGCCATATGCTTCCTGCTAGGACCCTGAGGACTCTGTTAGTAGACAGGTAGGTGGGGACTGAGATGATAACCATGATGCAAAAATAATCACTTGTTTTTTTTAAGAAAATAATCTTTTTAATCCTATTGCTCAATTCTCTTCCAGTTCTGTTTTCAAAGCATCACACACCTAGCATTTTTACATAAAGCCTGTTATTTGACTAAATATAGAAAATGTTTCATTTAATTTGACATTTTATTGAATACCTACAATTTACCAGGCACAGTGATGAGCATTGGGAATCCAAGGAGGAAAAGATTCTATTTCTGCTCGAGAAGTCGCAGAGTTTAGTGGAGGAGGCAGGAACATCATTGGCAGGGCACCGGGCACTGTGCCTGGCCTTCGGTCGGGTGTCACAACTGCAGAAAACACTGGAATGTGGATTGTCTCCTCCCCAGTCTAGGCATCTTACAGTACACTAGTCCTTCTACTTCAATTATTTTTCATAGATTCATTCTCAGACTTTTTTTCATCAGAGAGATGTCTTCTGACAGCTAAAGGCACACAAGATGACCATTTAGCATGTTTGGGGGTCAAAGTTCCACCTTATATTTTCTCTTTTCCTAATATGATAGGTCTCTTGAGTTAGTAAAGACTGGAAATAATCAGCAATTCCCAATTCTGATGACTATGAGAGTGCCTCTTTAAACAGCCAATCAACACTTGAGTGGAGGGGTGGGGGAGGGGAGGGGAGAACCTGGAGATCAGGATTTTTGCTTTGGGAAACTCTTGTAATGATTCTAATGTTCAATCTAGTTGAGAATCACTTTTCTAGATTAGCTCTTATTTATAGTAACTGTATTTAGACCAAAGTTTTTCCACGTGTGGATCCTTGGCCACCTGAATGTGTGGTACTGGCATAAAAATGGACATACGATCAATGGGATATAATTGACAGTCCAGAACTAAACTTTTACATTTATGGTCAATTGATTTTCTACAAGGGTGTCAAGACCATTCAATGAGTAAAACAATAAACTTTTCAACAAACAGTGCTGGGACAACTGGATTTCCACATACCAAAAATAAAAAAAATAAAAAAAAAATAAGCATGGACCCTTACCTCACACAATGTACAAAAATTAATTCAAAATGGACCAATGACCTAAATGTAAAAGCTAGAACTATAAAACTCTTAGAAAAAATAGGTATAAATTTTCATGACCTTGAATTAGGTAATCATTTCTTAGCTATGACTCCAAATGCTCAAGAAATAAAAGAAAAACAGATAAGTTGGACTTATCAATATTAAAAGCTCTTGTGCATCAAATGACTATCAAGGGAATTAAAAGATGACTCACAGAATGGGAGGAAATATTTGCAAGTCACATATTTGATCAGGGATTCATAACCAGAATATAGAAAGAACTCCTACTACTCAACAACAAAATATCCAAACAACCCAGTTAAAAATTGGGCAAAGAAGCAAACTAGAATTTTCTCCAAAGAAGAAATATAAAT
Organism: Molossus molossus; assembly: GCF_014108415.1. Lineage (NCBI taxonomy): Eukaryota > Metazoa > Chordata > Mammalia > Chiroptera > Molossidae > Molossus > Molossus molossus. The sequence goes on along the minus strand of NW_023425377.1, from coordinate 105,352,374 downwards.
GCTCAGTAAGCCCATAAAAAGATGTTCAACATCACTAGTCACCAGGAAAGTTCAAATGCACAGAGCTATCCACTTCACACCCACTAGGATAGCTATAATAAAAAAGATGGACAACTACAAGTGTTGGTGAGGATGTGGAAATTGAAACCCTCCAACATTGCTGGTGGAAATGTTAAATGGTTCAGCTGCTGTGGTAAATAGTTTTGGCAGTTCCTCATGACCTAGCAAGTCTACTCTCTTGGGCATATATCCAAGAGAATTAGAAATGTATGTCCATACAAAAACTTGTACACAAATGTTCACGTCACCATTATTCACAACAGCTAAGAAGTGGAAACAATCCAAATGTTCATCAGCTGATTAATGGATAAACAAAATGTGGTCTACAATGAATATTATTCGACCATAAAAAGGCATGAAATACGGATTCATGCTACAACACAGATGAACCTTGAAAACATTATGCTAAACGAAAGAAGCCGGTCACAAAAGATCACATATTGTATGATTCTATTAATAGAAAATGTTCAAAATAGGCAACTCCATAGAGATGAAAAAGTAGTTTAGTGTTTACCAGAGACTGGGGGAGAGGTGAATGGGGAGTGACTGCTAATCAATACAGGTTTCTTTTGAGGAGGATAAAAATGTTCTGAAATTAGACAGTGATGATCGCACACCTTTGTGAATATACTAAAAAAAGAACATCAAATTGTATAGTTCAAAAGTGTAAATTTTTCAATATGTGAATTATATCTTAGTTTTAAGAAATTAATTAATTTAAAAAAATTACCTGCTCACTTGAAGCCTGAAAGTCTGCCTTTGAAACATGTCTCCAAGATGATTCTTGGGCACACTGACATTCGAAAAATGCAGTACCTGATTTGTACCACTTTATCTCCTGAAAATTTGAAGTATTTGAAATCTCTTAAAAAACAAAACAAACAAAAAGCAAAAATCAGACCACCTAGGGCATAGTAAGTGATCATTCATTGAACAAATATTTAGCTGCTGCCTGCTTTGTAGCAGGTAGCATGCTGAGCCCAATGAGCTAGTCACAAACCCTGATACAGAAGAGTTTAGAGTCTGGGAGGAATGGCAGGCATACAAACAAATAGTTACAGTACAAAAAAATACAAATGTGACATCTGCTTTAAGGGAGATTTGTGTAGAGTAGGGCAAGGTCAATATGGAGCCCCAGAGTCAGCCCGGAGGAGAAAAGCATGAGGCCGTGTTTGAGAGAAGGCTCCCGATCTGGACACCTAGAAACGTGGACAGGAGGGCCCTCCAGGCAGAAGAACAGAGTGTACAGAGGAACAGAGATTTGGGAAAGCTTGATATATTAAAGCAACTGAAGCAGGTTGAAACAAATGCCCACAGGAGAAGAGGCAGACGAGGAAGCAGAGAGTTACAGCTTACTGTGCAGAGAGGAGCCACTGGAGAATTTAGAGAAACAGGATATCCATCCTAGTTTGGAAAGATCAGTCTGATGGCAGGGTGGGCGATTGGGGCAGAGGGAGCGGGGGGCTAGGAGGCTGGTGGGAAGAAGGCTTTGTCTGAAATGCTGAAGGTCAAAACTAGGGCAGTAGAAAAGAAAGGAGGCGAGAGATTGATGCTGTACTTATTTAGGAAGCGGTGCACATAGTCCCTGGGGACTGATGGTGGTTTAGCAGCATCCGTGACCTCTGCCCACTAGATGTTAGTAGCATCTTCCCAGTTGTGAAAAAGAAAAAATACCTCCAAAAAGTGTTTGTGGGGCAAAATCCGCTCCAGTTGAAAACCACTGGTCTAGGTTAACTGAATCCTGCAATGGGATAGGGCCGCATCTCCCTCAAGGAGAACTTTCATGCATGGTGCGTTCGAGTGCCTACGTGATAGGAAGCTGGGATTCCATTGAGCTGACAGATCTGGTCCGTGTGACCATACATGTCTGCATGTGAGGCAGAATCTGGTCTGAGATGTGCTCTGATTATGGGGTTTGGGGGAGGAGACTTGTAGCCCTTACTTTCTTCCAACAATTGGGAGATACCATTAACTACCAAATAGATAGTAGTGATGAACAGCCAACCAGACTTGGGTCAGTTTGCCACTGAGTGGTCAGAGGTGATTTGCTGTTTCCTGGCTGGAAGTGCGAGGCCATCGCCTAAAGAGAGGATGCCCCAGCAGACAGCTCAAGGCCCAGGGCAAGAGGGGCATGCCGCAGAGCTGGACCAGGAGCTTTCGCGGGCACAGAAAGGATTTCTTCTGGGTTTCTCAGATGATTGATTTGTAGGAACACTCACCCCAAATTTGCGGGCTTGTGATTCTCGCAGCCTGGCCCGAGCACAGTGCTGCCCAGCTTTGAGGCCAAGCAGATCTCAACAGAGTGCTCCATGCTGATGGCCCTGGCACCCAGGTGGCAGTCACAGAATGTCTGAGTGGGCAAAGACCCCAGAGAGATCTCCCCTGTCCTCATTCACAGCAGTTCTGCGCCCTACACCAGCACAAGGTCTGGAATCCATCCACACCGCTCTACCCCCTCTATCACCACCATCCCCCACCTGGACTGCTGCTAAGCCCTCTAACCAGTGTCCCGCTTTCTTTCTTCTTCCTCTAGGCCCTATTCCCCATAAAGCCTCCAGAACGACGATTTATAAGTCAATCTAATTTACCCTGTGGGGTTCCTGATGAAATTCCTTCAGTGGCCTCCTACTGCATTTAGAGTAATTCTACAGCCCTTGCATGTTTTACAGAGTTCTGCAAACTCTGTCTTCCAACTCATGCAACCCATGCCTCTCCACTGAACTCCAGCCATACTGGCCTGCTCTTGGTTTCTGGAATGTGTTGAGATCTTCCCCATCTGTGGGCCTTGAAGTCTGACGGTCCCTTTTCCAAGCGGGCTTTCTCCAGGTCTTTCCATGGCTGCCTCCTTCTCATCCATCAGGCTGGGCTCAGATGATACGCTCTCAGAGAGGCCGCATTTGCCTTCCCTACCTGGGACGCTCCTGGTGCCCCCGTCTCCGCCGTCACAACGCCTTCTGACTCATGTGTGGCCACTTTCACTGAAGTAAATGATCTTGTTTGTTTGTTGCTCGATTCAGTTTGTTCCTCCCTCTAAAACGCAAGATCAATCCCCGGGAGCAAGGGATTGCCCAGACTTGGTCAGCATCTTATCTCAGGTGCTCAACTGGTATTTGGTGAGAGATGAGTCCAGTGTAGGGTTTGTGTCAGAGGAACTCATTTGACTTGTTACGTACACAGTGATGGCCAAGAGAAGATCTCTCTGTACCTTTGTCTGCACTGGAAATTAAACTTTGTCTTTACTGACTACTATAAAGACCTACTTGGGGGTTACTAATCATTTTGGAGCCTCCCCCCCATCCAGTGCCCTGCCCCACTAAAGAGTGAAGATGTCCTTGTTTAAAGGCAGGTCCTGGGTCTCTCAGCTAGACTTCGCAAAATGTTTACTGCAGTTACTGCGGTTCTCTTCTTCCTCTCCCTCCCTCCCTTGCAGCCTCTCTCTCTGGCTTGTTCCTGAAAAGTTGTGTGTTAATTGAACAGTTTAGCATTGACTCCCCCCTCCTGTTAACGTACAGAGTGGCTTCAGAAGCCTGGTGATTCCGTTCTAAAGGCTCTGATTGGCTGCACATTATCTTTTGGCCTCATTGTAAAATGATTAATGATCTGTAAACAAACACTTACATAAAATGGTTCAAGTACCCGCTATTTAGAGGCCCCTTGTGGTGAATCCTTTTTGTAAATGGAAGAACTGTCCAGTTTATCTCCTCTGTAAATATGGATTTTCCTATTTTGGAAGCTGTGTCGGTGAAACCTGCTCCATTTATGTGAATCCAAAACATGCTGCTACCATTGCTCTCTCCTCGTTCACCTGATCATTCCACCTAGTCGTTCGACACACCTGCCTTGAGCACCCACCACGGGCCGCAGAAATAAATAAGACAGCCCTGTTCTTAGTGCTGCTCCATTTGGCAGGGGACACGGACAAGATAATGATCACCATGTGGTCTGATATGAGAACAGCTCATAGCTGAGCCCCAGGAGACCAGGGAGTAATTTATGATGATCCTTGAGCTGTTTGGGGGAAGATGAGTGGCAGGCAGCCAAGCAGATGGAAGGTGAGGGACCAGGAAGGGCCGAGGACCACCATGTTCAAAGGCATATTATGAAGGAACGACTCCAACCAGTGTGGATGGGGAGCACTCAAGGGCGGAGGCTGGAGGAATAAGCAGTACCACACAGCCACACGGAGCACTTGGGGGTTTAGTCTTAAGGTGACAGAGGACCACTGAGAGCTGTTACAGGGTCACATAGGAGGCCATGTGACACTTCTCTTGAAAGACGACTTACGCAGCTCTTGTGGGGAGTGGGTGGAGAGAGGGGTAGGATCGGGGGCAGCGAGACCTGTCAAAGGACATTGTCTTAGTCCGTTTGGGCTGCTCTGGCAGAATACCACAGACGGGGTGGTTTACAAACGACAGGCACTATGTCTCACAGCTCTGGAAACTGGGATCTGCAGGGTCAAGGTGCTGGCAGCTTGAGGTCTGACGAGGGCCCACTTCCTCTCCATGTGAACCACTCGCAGGTTTCCAGTCATTTTAGAGACACACACCCAACTCTGTCTCAGAAAAGAGTGGAGATGTCCTTGTTTAAAGGCAGATTTTTGGGTCTTTTAGCTAGGCTTCTCAAAATTGTTTCTCCTGTTACTGTGGTCCCCTCCCCTCCCCTTCCCCCTTCCCGCTTTCTTTCCCTCCCCCCTTCCCTTCCCTTCCCTTCCCCACCCTCTCTGGCTTGTTCCTGAAGTTAACTGGGTCTCATGGAGGAAAGGACAAACTAGCTTCTCAGAGACTCTTTTATGAAGGCACTAACCTCATTCATGAGGTCTCTGCCTTCCTGACCTTGTCACCTCCCAAAGACCTACCTCCTAATCACCATCACATTGTCTTAGTCCGTTTGGGCTGCTCTGGCAGAATACCACAGACAGGGGGTTAGAATTTCAACATACGCATTTTTGGAATGCAAACATTCAGACCATAGAAGACATCAAAGTTACCTGCGTGAGAAAGGAGGAGGCTTTGAGCCAGAGATTTTTATACTTGACACAGTGGCACCTGGGGCAGGGTGTCTCACTGGACTTTGAAGAATCTAGAAACCCTTTAATGAAAAATAATGTGTTTTAGTGCCCATTTTCTCAAGAACAGGACACATAGGTTTTATCACCTTTGCAAAGGGACCCTGGACACTGAACCAAGGTCATGGCAGTGAGGACAGAGAAATTCAATGCAACAGGAGAGGTATGACAGATGGATATGTGGTGCAGTACATGGGGAGAGGATGGGGACAAAGGCCAGGCCTCTGGCTTGGGCCGTGATTGGGGAAATTGTATATCTTTTACCTAGAATCCTGGTGAAAACAGTTTGCAGGCAGGGGGTAAGAAAGGGGGATGAAATAAATCATTCATTCATTCATCAATTATTTATTGGGTTCTTCCTCTGTCTCAAGTACTGGTCTAGGCTGAGGATTCAGCTAAATGAGGAAACAGATATTTTAGTGAGGGTAAACCGACAATCAGCACATTCTCGTCAGGTAGTGGAAACTGCTCTCAGGGAAAATCCAGCTCGGTAAGGGGCTAGAGAGTGATGGGGGGGGGGGGCGCACTATGTATGATGGGCTGGTTAGAGAAACTTCTGTGAGCAGCTGGTGTTTTAGCAGAAACCTGAGTGAGGTGAGAGAGAGAGGTCCAGGGCTATCCGATCTCAGACATTGGATTTCAGGTAGAGGGAATTATTAGGACAAACATCCCATAATAAATGCCTCTTTGGCTTGTTGTAGGACCAGCAAGGAGCTAGGCTTGAGGAAAAGTTTAGATGATGAGGTGGAGGAAGAAGCTAGAATTTAGGACCCCAGGTCCTGGAAGACCATAGCAATAACAACAGATTTCCCCCTAAATGCAACGGGCAACCATGAGAGAACCCTAAGGAGTAAGAAGAACTCAGCATCAGTTTGGGAGAGGTTGCATTTGAAAGGGTGTGTGAGACACACAGGTGGAGGGGTGTAGCAGACATTGGATGTGAACCCACACATGGCTGAGGATTTAAGATATGTTTGTGAGATCTTATAGATGGAAGTGGAAATCATGGGTGTGGACAGGTGTGCCTCGGAATGTTGTGGAGTCTGATGAGAAGAGGAGGAAGCAGAGGACACCGGCAGTTAAGGGGTAGAGTCAAGAGAAGGAATTTATGATGAAGTCCAAAAAAAAAAAAGGCGGGGGGCACAGAGGGAATTAGGGAAGAAGGAGTCATCAAAGTAACAGGAAAGAGATTCTGAAGGTCAAAAGTCTCGAATGCTACAGAAAAAGTACGATAACACCCAAAGAATATGCTTTGCATTCCTCAGGGCACAGGGATTGGAACTGGGAAGATCACAGTGGGCGAATAAACGAGAAGTGGTGACTCAGTGGTAACTGTAGACATCACTCTAAATTTATAGGCCTGGCCCAGACTCGTTAATGTCTACGCTTCATGGGCCGTGCCCCTTGGGCTGATGGCCAAGCTTTAGGCTTGGCTATCAGGAGGACAGAACCCAAATATCTGATGCCAAGTGGCGGGCAGATCAGCAGGTTGTGGTCACGGGGTCCGTGTAGACTGGGGAGGAAGCAAAACCGGAAAGATTCTGATAAAGGGGAGCCAATGGAAGAGTGAGGGTCCAAGGTTCCTGATAAGCTTGAAGTGTAAGTAAAGTGGGTGTAACAGGAGGTGGGGCTGGAAGAACAGAGGGCTGAGATCCAGGGAGAGACTGGAGTGACAGATCTGAAAGATGAAGCAAAGCTGAAGGTGTGGTTGTAGGAGAAAATGGGTCAAGTAGAGCGGGAGAGAAAAAGTAATTTTGTTAATGTAGGCTAGTGAGGGGAAGCCAGTAGATCACCACCATGACAACCTACGGAAGAGAGCTTGCCTAAACAATTTAGTGGGTCCTAAGCAGCATTTAAAAAAATAATAATACATGAAATAAAATTAAATTAAGCAGAAATATGAGAGTGCATTATTTTTAATTAAAAAGGGGTGTTTTTAAAACGTTTTGTGGTGTGTGTGTGTGTGTGTGTGTGTGTACTGGGTCAAAATGTGTTTCATAGGAAGGTGAAAGGACGTGGAAGGTGAGACGGGGAGCTTCAGCCTGAGCCAGAGCCGCGTGGGGCCCACAGAATGGGCAGCCACCCAGTGGTAGACCAGTAGGAGTAGTGGGTACTTAGTTTAGACATGCCAACAAAGGACGTCGTTCCTCGAAGGTCCAGAACCAAGCTCTCCCAGAACCATGTGTGATTACTATCAATGGTATCACTTTCAGGTGTAGGATCTAGTCATAATACCTAGGAATCACACCACCAAAACAATCAATCAAACACTCGTTTTGAGAAAGAAGCAAGGTCTGGCTTACATTTAATTCTGTTGAAACATGGCAAAATCTACCGAGGCGGCGCTATGGATGCTACCTTGGTTTCTCAGAGACTCCATCTTCAGGCTCTTATGTAAGTAAAGGGGGTGAATGTTGATTTTCCCTCTTAGTATAAATTTCATTTGACTTTTCCCTTTTAGAGTCCTTATTATCCCCTCCCCCTTGCCCTTTTTTTGGTCTTGTCTATTTTGTTATTGTGCTGTGTAGTAATTTGCCTTTAGTACCACAAATCTGGGGACCAAATACTGGCGTTCAGTGGCAAGAGTGAAGACAAGAAAGAACAGATCTTTGATTTTCCAAACACAGCAGGGAATGCCCCCAGAGTTTGCACACGCCCTGTGTGCCAGAGACTGCTGCTCTGAATCAGGAGAATTTCCATTTCCTCCTGAGCAAACAGAGAGATCATTTTCCCAGTCTCCTTTGCAATTAGCTATGGCCACGTGACTGAATGTTAGCCAATGGCATGTGCCAACACGATATCCATGTTCATTTATTTATAGTTTGCTTTGGAGCCAAAAACAAATTGGTGATTTCATTTTCTCTTCCCGCAGAAGCTCAGCCTAGTGTTTTGAAATAAGCCTTCTCAGTTGTTTTCGTTTTAATTTGTGTTTTTATTTTCTCACCATCATGGAGAAGCACTCAGTGGTGTGCTTCTGATCCCCAAGGAAGTCCGGAGAAATGATTGCTATCCGGCGGAAACTCAGTAAATGTTGCTCAGCTGATTGTTCATCTTGCTTTAAGAAATGTTTTTCTCTCACTTTCGGAAGTCCTCGACTTACTTTACAATTGAGACAAACCAAGTGTTAGTGGAAATTCCCAGTGACTGTAAACAACAATGACAGTTACCAAGCTCTAGGCATTGTAAGATGCCAGGCACTGTGCTAGATAGTTTATATACATTATTACTGATTTAACAATCTCACAAAGTAGGTATTAGTACATTATTTCAGTTGTTTTGAAACAGAATGTGAGAATAGTTACAGGCCTTACCAAGGTCACATAGCTGGTGACTGGTCGGAGGCAAGATTTGAAGTGGGACGTGACAGGCTCCAAAGCCCATTCTTGATGCATTTGCTCCCCAAATGTGTGTTTTTCAGTTGCTAACTTTACATCTGCTCATTTGTGTTTTTTTTTTTTTTTTTTTTTTTCATTTTTAAAGATACGTCTTTATTGATTTTAGAGAGAAAGGGAGAGAGAGAGAGAGAGAGAGAGAAACATCAATGAGAGCTCAACATCAGTCAGATCAAACTTGCAGCCCGGGCATGTGCCCTGAAAGAGAATCAAACCGGGACCTCTCCGTCCTTGAGAGGACGCTCCGTCCACTAAGCCACAGCGGCCGGGCACATCTGCTCATTTCTTTCTTCTACTTTCCTTTGATACTGAAATCAATCCTGGCTCTGCTCATTGACTGGTTAACACAGTGTATTCCCCGAATTCAGCCAGGGCCACTTCATTTAACAGAGAAAATACACCTGGGCCATTCGGTGCAGGGAGCTCAGGCCCGCCCTGGTGGGTATTGGGATATGTAAATATTTGCACGATCCTTCCAGTGAGCACGTGAGGATGCACTGCTCACACTTACAGGGCAACAGCCAAAGGCAACACCTGTCTGGCCCCTTTCAATTGCCTGGTTCAAAGTGAAAGATTCGTAGGACTTGAAAATTCTTCATGTCAGATACCACACTGGAAAAGAACTTGGCACCCCATTCTCACCCCTGCCTTGCCCGGATCTGCAACTTGACATGTATTTGTTGAATGACTGTTGAATGAGTTGCCAAGTTCACATTCGAACTGTTTTTATTCAAAATAAGTGCCTGTGCTAAGAAGGGCAAGGTGACCAGGAGGCTGTGACCAGGAGACACCAAGGCACGCTGGGGTGTGGGGAGGAGGAAATGACTGATTGATTGCTATTATGGGTGGTCATTTTAAGGCTTAATGGTCTTGAATATTCTTCAGGACTAGAGGCACTTGACAGTCTAGTTCCCCTTCTTACCTCGGGCAAGTTTCTAAACTTTCCGGGAATAAAAACCAGCCCAAAGTTGTACAATTCAGGTTCAGACCTTGGCCTGGTCACCAGCTAACTATGTGACTTGGGGCCAGTGGTTCAACCATCTTGAACCTCATTTTCCTCAGCATAAAAATAAGGCTGATGCTATGACCTGCAACACAGGATTATTTTAGAGGCTAAGTGGCGCATGTGACGCATTTAGCACAGTGCTTGGCACACAAAGCGCTGGGTGAGTGTGAGCTACTGCCGCTGCTGACGTGGGTTGAACTGGGCTTTCTATCCTGTCCCCTCGTGGAAGTTTCACCTTATCCCGTCAAGGAAGGATTCAGTCCGGGTGCTGGGATTGGCACTAACGTGAAAGGGCCTTGCCTTCGGGGAGCTTAGAGGTTATATTCAGGATTTAACTATTAACACTGGCAAGACCTTGAGCAAGGGACTTCACCTGCCTGTGCCTACGTTTCCACGTGCGGAAGGAGACCGCGGACATCAAGGAATCTTCCAACCCGGTGTGTCCATGAGGCTTGATGTTGGCTGAAACTCAGTTACAGACAGAAGGAAAGAATGAGTAGTCACTGCCCCCATAAACAGAAGAAGCTATCATCTCCTTTTATTAATAGACTGGCTACGTAAGCCATAAAAATAGGGTAGGTTCAAAATCTCAGTTCTTTGAACTTTGGTTTTTGTTTTTGCATCGGATGGAATGTGAAAAGAGAAGTGTGTTATGGATGGATTCTGCGTGATGGTCCCTCTGTCTCATGCTGCAGATCAATGACTTGTTAGCTTTTATTGACAAGGAAAGGAAAATATATTCCTATTCATTTTAGCCTTTTCCTCGTCGAGTCTAGGAATATAATACTTGTTCTTTAAGAGAAATGAGTCTATTCACTCTTTCCTTCTGGAAGACCTATATCACATTACACAAAATTAAAAATGGGGAAAAGCAGAAAAGAAGAGCTTATCTTGCTACTCAGCCACTATTATGTTTAAAAGTTCCGCTTCCATTTTTCTTCTGCAGATTTTTACACTGAGGACTACAGGTTTCAATAAATACTACATAATGAGCATTTACCATGTTACTATACAGAGTTCATAATGATCTGAAACTGTACGATAATATCCCAGGAGGTAGACGCTGGCTTACCATTTCCCTATCCTTGTCGGAAGGCAGCAGAGAGGGCACGCGGGGTTGGGGCTGGGCTGGGTTCAGGCCTGGCTCTGCCTCTTCCCAGCAGTGCTACCTTGGTCACCCACTTAATCTCTCCAGGCCTCGATGCCCTCTCTCACTGGGTTATTGCGAAGACGGACGAGATCACGTTCGCAGGAGCTCAGCAGTATGCGGACCGCCCGTGGGGTTCACTGACGTCAGCGGCTTTGTGGCCTTCATTCCAATCTGATGAGTGATTCGATGTTTATAAACATCCCACAAGAAAATGCACTTCAACTATCATGCCATGTCACTCCGTCTCTCCGGGCCTGGTTCTTCATTTGCCAAGTGTGGTGGTAAGACTACAGAGTGTGACCTCAAAGGCCCCTTCCCCCACGAATGCTCCATGGTGTCGGTCATTACTCAAAGCAGCTGTAACCACCGCAGGGAATGACCTGCAGAAACACACAGCCTAGCTCACAAGTAAGAACGAGGGCCTGCGGGCTTGAGCACACTGGTTTCTCTTTCCATCCAGATGAACAGTTGGCATTTGTTCGGTGGTCTTCTTCCTGAAGGCCTCTCCTGGTTCAGTTGGTGCACCCTCGGATCTCCATTTTTCCAGTGGGTTCCGCAGCCTGTGTGCTCAGTGAAGGTTTTGTTTATCCATTCCACATTTCTAATGTCACTTCGCTGCTGTGATCATTTTCCTGTGTGGTCACTTAAGGAAGATAAATTGGACTGCAAATCTCAGGGGAACAGGCATTGTTCTTAGTCCCCAAGGGACAAAGGTTTTTTCCACTTTTAACATCACCTGTGTGTGCTCTCCCTGTAACCTCCCAAGGAGAGTTTTCTAAAAAAATATAAACTCTGACACCATAATGACACCAGGCCCCCTCCCTGGTATGTGGTTACCCATCACAGACAGAATTCCCAGATTCCCCAAATCAGGTGCCAAAAGGAACGGAACCGACGATCATGTTAGGATCAGAGCCACCGCTGCAGGAAACAGAGGATTCCATTAGCATAGAACTGCCACCTGCCACCTCTGACGTCTTGTGCCCAGGGCATTTCAGTGCAGCCAGCCTTGCCACCCACTCCCCCAGGGCCTCCCTGGTGCGCACACTAGTGCACCAGAAAGGATGGGGAGGCCTGGCTCACGTGGGCAGCCACTGGGAGGGGTGTACAGTCAGAGGCCAAGCATGCTGGCTTTGGATCCAGGTTGCCTGTCCTGACTGTGTGAGCTTAGGTGGGTTACTGAACCTCTCTGTGTCTCAATTTCCAAAACGAGAATAACAGAAGAGTTTCTCATAAGGTACGGGAGAACTAGATGAGTTAATGCATAATGTACAGAATGTGTCAGTCACATGTTCAATAAAGAGCAGCTTTGACCACGAGGGACCAAGGGCTATGTGTTAAATGAATGTACAGATCATCGCTTTAAGGGACAGTTGATAGTAATGGGAAGTAGTGGAAAGAGTTTGAGAGACAGACCCCAGTTTAAATCCCACCTCCAGTTTGTGTTTAACTTTCCATTGCTGGGTTTCTCGCACCCTCAGTGGCCTCATCTGTTAAATGGGAACACTTTCTGTGTCTTAGATGCTGTGGGGACTGTATGAGAGAATATTTATTAAGTGCTTAACACAGTGCCTGGGATGTTTGCGAGAATGTGCAGTCCTGATGTAGCCAAGCCTCTGGGAGCCAGAGTCTCGCCAGGGTTTTCGAAAGGAAACACTGTCTCACTTGCTCCTGGTGTTGGCTGCTGCCAGTCCAGTCTCGGCAGTTCCTGGGGCTTGGGTCATCCAAGCCATTTTGCAATTCTCTATTTTCCTCCAGTGTCTCCGTGCTGGTGGAGGGATGCCGGCCGCCAGCCGGTAGCCCGTGTGTTTTGGGCTGCTCTGCAGCTTCTGTGCCCTAGCAGCTCTGTCCTCTAACGAACCACCTACCAAGAGCTCTTCTGAATGCCTCCCCCGCTTCAGCTGCAGTCCGGCTCCCCTCCACCACTCAGACACAAAAGCCAACAGGGTCCCGTTCTCGTCCTCCTTCTGCTCACCTCTGCGGAGGGCGGGCGCCGGGAAACAGCCACCCCGTCCTGGGACTGTTTCTTCAGGTGGCTTCTCCTTGCACTGCTACTTTGCTACCTCCTCCTTTTCCTGAGCCAGAATAGTCTCCCTGATTCCAACAGCCCACTCCCACCGCCCCAGGGGAGCTGCCAGGGCCCGGCTAAAGTCCCATCTTTCTTACAAAGACTTCCAGACTTCTCCAGGTTCCAAAGAGCTCTGTCCTCTGACATTTCCAGAGATATACCCTTCGTATTGCTTAGTAAGGCCTTGGAAGGATGGATGCTGCGGGAGTTTTCCTGTGTGCTTCTCTGGTCCTCCGGCTTGCAAGCTCCTGAGAGCAAACACAGAACCTTGTGTACGAGAGCGACTTTGTCAACATTGGTCTTGGTTGATATACTCTGGAGAGCTCCCATTTATCGACGTACCTCTCTACCTCTTTTTCTCTACCATCAATCTTACTTGGTCATCACAGCACCTCTACAAAGTTGCTATTATTATACTTATTTTGTACTTTAAGAAAATAGGTTCAGAGAGAGAGAGAGAGAAAACTTGACCAAAGCCAAGTGGCTAGAAAGGAATAGGCCCCAGGATCACAAGTCAAACACATTTCCCAGGCGTGTGCACTGAACAAGTGATCTCTAAACTTTGTGTGCTGAGCATTTCTTTCAGGAAATGTGTATATCTTTGTTTGACATTTATAAAGTATACGTTATCTACCGCAGTATTAATATATTACATACATCACAAAAATTTAAATAAAAGGTTAATCTAATCCTAAATATAGATTGTGGTTTCTGAATACCATTTTTTACTAAAAGCAACCAACTCCTTGGAGAAGTCTGGAAAGTGCGCTTAGAACATCTTGTCACACCGTAAAGCAAGGAAGCTGTCAATTGTTATTGGGGTCATATCAAAAGGACTCAGGAGACAACTTGAATAGATTCCCATTGGCCAAAATGGGATACTTTGAGCAACTTCAATGGGTTAAACCACATTATATGTAAACCACATTAAATGAAATTCATCTGCTTATAATAATACTAAAAAGTACTCTGGAAATCACTTTTGGAGAATAATAGATGATCAACTTACTATTCTTGAAAACTAGTAAAGAAAAAGATTTTTTTCCTATAAGAACTGTGCCTCGGGGTTAGCAAATAGCTAATGACAAGATTCTCTTCACAGAAGTATTACAGCTAATAAATGAAGACAGATAGATGGAATCGGAATACCACACTTTGCAATTACTAGTAAATTAAAGAATTTGGCCATGATCATTGAAGACTGCTTATCTCACACACAGTAAAAGAGAAAACCACATACTATGCTCTCCTGATATATGTCCATAGCACCACCTACAAAGTATTCATGCAAAAACATTTCACTGGAATCTGACGGAGCCTCTTCCTTTTTCACTTACAGGAAATACAAGGGATCGAGGCATGTGATCAATGATACCATGGGAACATAATCAGCCAAATTCAGCTTGTAGAAGATTAACTAGGAAAAATAATCCAAGGTCTTCAAAAAGTTTGCAAAAATAGCAAATAAGAGATTGCGAAGGGGACCAATAGATTAAAAGTGACTTAAGGGCGTATGTATTCATCACAAATATAGGACATTGTTTACATTCAAACTGTAAAAAAAATACTTAGGACAATTGAAGAAATGAGAATGCTGATTGGATATTCAATTATATTGAGAAATTATTGTTGATGCTAGGAGTATAATGATGGCATTGTGGTTATGTTTTTAAAGAGGGAGGACTTGTTTTTTAGATCAGTATATTGAAATATGAATAGCTGTAAACATAGGCTGTCCAGCAGAGCATGGAACACTGGTTATCAATTCCAGGAGAGGAGTCCAAACACTTCTCTGCCATTGCACGGTGGTGTTGGAGCTGTCAAGGAAAATATTGGGTGAGATAACACTTTACTTACACGAGAAGAAACAGTGATATCGGCTTCGGTAGTGGGTGTTGGTCCTCCGTGGCCATCAGGTCTTTCCCAGCCGCCAGCCAAAGGCAACTGGCTTACATGCAGCCCTCTCAGAGTGGAAGGACACTAAGCCCTCCCAGTGCAGGCTGGGGTGCCTGACAGTCACTGATGTGCATGCTTAAGCAGAACAAAGGGACATTCATAGAGCCTGACATAGGGAAAACATTTCCCACACAAAGCGATAAGCAGTAAGACCAGCACAGCGATGTGGGCTCTTTATCTCTTGGTATGAAGTGCTCCAGGCCCAAGAACCATTCTTATGAAGCCAGTGGGGATCGAAAGACTGTGCGTGAGACTGCCTTTCCCAGCATATGGTGTCTGAGATTCCCTCCAAAAAGGTACCTAGGGAGACACCTCTCAGATGGTGGGTCAATAGAGGACACAAGACTAACCATAAACCAGTAATTTATTGAAGTTGGATGAAGGTTACATGGATACTTGGGAAGTTCATTTCATCATTATATATATATATGTGTGTGTGTGTATATATATATGTATATATATATATACCTAGATATAGATATATAGATAGATATAGATGGATATAGATATATATTTAAATTTTTAATACCAAAAAATGGCTTTGTCATGATAACATAAAAATACATATAAAAAAGTTTTAAGACTTTCTTTACTTCCAGTGGATTGTTTGGGGATAGCACGTCTGGGGGTGATACCCCACTTTAACTGCATTACCTCTCAACCCAGGGCTCACAGAAGACATGAGCATCAGAGGAGTTTTTCCCACCCAGGAACCAAGGTCTACATTCCATGTAAAGGCCTCCAGAGAAAAGGGCGTGACCCCCACCTCGCCGAGTCAGCAGTACTTAAAGCATCAGAAATCCCTTCCCTGTGCAACCGCCGTCCCTTTTATAGCAGTGCAAGGAATCTGCTCTCCAAGATTCCTTCAGAAGGAAAGATTTGCATTGTTTAAAGAAAAAAAAAACCTGGTGTTTCATAAAAAGGAAAAAAGACAAAGTTCTCCTTTAAGAAGTAACAACCCTGCCAGCTTACTCCAGGTGAAAAATAATGCCATTGGCAATGAGATTGGGGTGTTCTATCACCGTCTCAATAAACTTGCTCTCCCCTGGGTAGTATTTCATAGTTACTGCTTCTATGCCCCACTGCATAGGCATAATTTATTATTTGTTTACATGTTTCTCTTGCTCTGCTAAGGTGGAAGCCCAGTGATGCATTATTACTGAGAGCATCACTGTGTGTGTGTGTGTGTGTGTGTGTGTGTGTGTCCATGCACACACACATATTGAAAGACTCAAGGAGATCTGGCAGGTTCTGAACCTTTGACTTCCCCAGGTGGCCTCCCCAGGACTACAGGACTGTCCTTGGGCTCTCAGATCAAACATGTCCTATGTCCCACTACATAGTTCCTTCTCCTTCGTCGCAGGAGGACCCAGCTCCGTGTGACTGCTCAAGTTCTGCATTCCCTCCTTCAACTTACCTTCCTGCAGGAAGATTAAATTCCTCCCATTCCTGGGTGGAATGTCAGTTTGCACAGCACTTTCCTCAAGACGATCACGGCAAGGAAATAAAGCAGGTGTTATTATCTGCCTTTTATGTCCATAGGAGACCCAGCAAGGTCAAGAGTGTGGCAAGTTTGAATAGCAAGAGTGGAATCCAGCCCAAGCGAGCTCTGATGGGACAGGAGGGACCCTGAATGCCAGTCACTTACCGGCTCTCTGACCTGGGGCAAGTCTCTGAATGCTCAGGGCCTTCATCGTTAAAAGATGGATATGATAGCACTTACTGCTCAGGACTGTTTCTGACATGAGAGATTATTTAAAATGCCCAGCCGGTGACTGGCACACCATAATGTGCCAATAAATGTCACCTGCGCTGGTGAGCTTATCAAAGCATTGTGTCTGGAAAGCTCTGGGACCACATAACAACAACAACAACAACAGGTAATTCCCATGTAGCAATGATAACAATAACCGGGACGGGTGGTTTACTACTACACACCAGGCACTGTTTAAAACCCTTTTCCTGAATTATTCCATCTGTCATCACAACAGACCCATGTAGCAGGTATTATTCTTATGCCCATATTACAGACGAGGAACACCAAGGGCTGCTCGGTGAAGTAGCCTGACAATTTCCTTGCCCTTGGAAAGAATTAGCCCACACTAGTGTTTCCTGGCTCCAGCACCCTTTCTGTTGTCACTCAAGCCGCATAGACCTGTGACTGCCGTGTCTCCAAAAGCCCCAGCAGCCCTTGCCACGAGCTCGCCACCTCTGCAGCCTCCGTTCCCTGGCTCCCCCTCTGGGAGTGATATTCCCAAGCTTATCTGCCAAGGGGTCTTTTGGTGAGAAAGCCAAGGCCCGGGGGGAGTAGTGACCTGCTCAGATTCATGAGGTGGGCTCTAGGGCCTACCCTGGGATCATACTCTCCCCTCCATGTCTCTGGGCTGTCATTCTGTAAGAGAGCAAAGGGCCCAGCGGACTGCGGACCTTCAGGAGGCCTGGGCTAGGGCAGGAGTCAGGCCGGAGGGACAAAATCCCTCAGTAGGGGGCACCCGAGAGTCTAGATGGCCCGTGAGGCCGTGAGAGAGCTGTGGGCTCCCCTCCCTCGGGGCCCAGTGGACAGGGAAGGGCTTGGAATTCAATCCTCCGCATTCCACTCAGGGTTCCTGTGACATAATAAAGCCCAAGGAGGGATCTCGAGTGACTTGTCAGCAGAACCCCCAGAGAGATTTTCTATAGATAGCCAGGGTGTGTCTGTCCTTCTCTGCGGGAGGAAAGTTCTTTTATGCCTGGGCTGGGCAATGCCCTGTGCAGCAGGTGGATGGGGTGGGGGACTAGCCAGGCACCGGGCCCAGAGGACTGTATGGCTAGGAGAATTGTAGCAGCATTTGGAAGGGGGGGGGGGTGCGCACAAGGGAAACCAGGACGGGAGCGAGAATTCCAACTATGGTGTTTTGGAGAAAACTATTTAGTTATTTGCCCTCTCTGACCTCATCCCACTGTTGGGACTGCGGCTGAAATGAGATGTCCCAAATACCGAGCCCCACGCAGCCTTTGATGCTAGCTCTGAACAGATTCTGTGGCCTGGGCCAGGCTTCCTCTGGGCAGCGAGGCGTGTTTGAGACGTCGGTGTGCCAGCGCTGGGATCGGAGGTTTGGGGTTTCAGGGCTCCTCACTTTGCGTGGCCATGCGCGCGGTGTTCCTTTCCACAGGAGAGGGCTGGAATTTAAAACTCTGTTTACCTTCCCGGTTCCAAACAAGCAACATTCCTATAGATAGTGTCACATAAATACTGGCATAGAATCCTATCATTACTAATATTTTTTTCATCCTGTCTGCTGCTGGAGAGGAAATCTCAGAAGCCATGCATATATTTTACATAAAATAACAGCTAAGCTGCCAAGGGCTTTCACAATACAATTTCATCATGGGACTCTGGGCGCTTTGGTTTATGCTGCCATCAGAACCCCAAGACGGAATTAATTCATGTAAGTGGGACAAGCCCAAGTGTGTGTTTCCATTCCCTTTATAAGGGAGCTCAACTATTTTAATTGCCCTAACATTTGGTGGGTAGGGTATGAGGTGGAGCAAAGCCCACCTGATATATTCATTAGCTTCAGAATGAATTCATGAGACGAGATATACTGTTGTTGTTAAAAACATGAACATTTGGGTCGAACGGCCTGGGTTTGCGTCCTGACTCGGCCTCAAAGCTGCGACTGCAGATCTCTGAGCCTCCTCTTACCCGTCTGCAGGGCGCGGTGGTGATCACCCAGCTCTCGGGGTGGAGAGGACTGTGCTGCCCCCGAACTCCGGGAACGAATGAACACAATGCTGTGAATGAACGGGTCTTGGTACACTGCCGGAGCACAGTAACGGGCCGTACATGGTTGCTTTATTATTAGGTCCACAGCAAAAGCAAAACCTCCCCGAAACGGTTCCCTGCCACCGCAGAGGTCCAGGAATCTTAGCCACGTCAAGCCAGGAGCTTCTCTGTTTAGCCCCGAAATTCCCCAGATGCTCCACATTTGTGAGCCGCCTTGCTCCCAGCCGGAGAGCAGGGTGGCAGCCCCGCCCTGTCTGGAATCCCAGAGCACCTCTGAGATTCTGGCCCAGCCCAGCTGCCCATTGCAAATCACTCGGGGAACATGAAACAGAACACACTGCAGGTTCACAGCAAGGCCTGAGGCGTGAACCGAAAGTGTCTGTCGCGGATCCTCTTTCTCTTATGAGAAGCAGGAGTTCCTCAAATGCAGAAAATGGGGTCCGTTTCCCCCTAAAGCCTGCTGCAATGCTACCTTCCGGGAGACGTAAACACGGTGCCTGCCTGAGTGGACCTTCGCCTTGTAATACAAAACTATGGCTTTAAATCTTGTCCCCACCATGTATTAGCTGTGACCTTGGGCAGGGAGCTTATTGTTTCTGGACCTGCTTGTTCTTTTTTTTTTTTTTTTCTTTATTGATTTTTTAGAGAGGAAGGAAGAGGGAGGGAGAGATAGAAACATCGATGAGAGAGAACATTGATTGGTCACCTCCTGCATGCTCCCCACTGGGGATTGGGCCTGCGGCCTGGGCGTGTGCCCTGACCAGGAATTGAACCGGAGACCTCTGGGTACACGGGTCGAGATGCTCAACCACTGAGCCACACCTGCCAGGCAGACATGCTTGTTCTTAATATCGGTAAGATTAAGACAATGGTAGGCCCCTCACTGGGTGGTCGGGTGGATTAAATGGTTGATTGCATGTAAAGTGCCCAGTACAGCGTCTGGCACATGGTAGACTTCCCATGAACTTTGTTTTCCTTCTAAACATCCAAGAAGACCAAACAGAAGGATGATGTCCACTCAGTTTCCTCCTATCCTGTTCCAAGAGGGGGGAAACAGGGGCGAAGAACATAGAGCGGAGGAAGACAAGTTTGAGTGGCAATGTCCCATAGCACCTGCCAGAGTCTTCTGGGGTTGGGGATGCCCTGGGTGAATGAAATGCATGTCTTACAGCCCAGACCCAATAAGCTGCAAGACCCAGCCCAGTTATTGATGCCTGCCTCTTTCCTGAGGTCTTCTCCGAGGACACCAACCGGAAGGACCTACAGAAAGGTATTTTAGGGAGCCAGATATTACTGTAAACTGTCAAAGTAAAAGGAAATTTTATCTCAAAAATTTGTTGTTGTTTTTTTTGCTAAAAATCTGGCTACTCTATTTCTTAGCTCTGACCTCCAGACCTGGGAGTTCCATCTCATCAGGAGTACTGTTTAGTATCTTGAACTATTATCACCCACTTTCCTTGTCAAAAAAAGGCAATAGATGGGATCGTGACATGACCCACAGCTACTGGCAGGGTCCCAGGTAGGACACATGTTGAGATTTTCCTTCATAACCAGAATGACTACTAGCCCAATAGCCAAGAATGTGCGTTAGAGCTATGAAATTTCAAGCCTTTTTCTACTTATTTTATTCAAGTTTTCCTTATGTACCTCTGCTCTCTCTGAAAACATTTCCTTCTCACCTCTGTGTGTGAACTGGTCACAGTCACTTTTAGGAACTGTGAATGTAGTCGAATTTATTTGCAGGTCAACTTTACAGCTGCCACGTACCCAGAACAGATCTTTGGAGAGAAAGAACCCTAGCTACAAAGGAAAATAAGGGGAGGCTTGCTTATTTCACCTCTAGCACCTGTTAAGTCCTGTGTATTTCCCCACAGCACCTAGAATAGTTCTCTGTAGTGGCTGGCATTCCATAAGTAGCACAGTCTAATTTTAGGCTCAGGAAGGAACTCAGAGGCCAATGGAGTGGGGAGTGGGCTGCAGTAAATGGATTCCCCTCTTCTTTGTGACCCATTTTTTGTGTGATTGATACCGTTATTCATCCCAGAAGGCAAAGGATATGGTTGTTCACAGTAAGTCATTCTGAGAAAGTGTGAATATAAAAGACACTACACAAAATAGCCACTGGATCTGCTTTTAGATTGTAATCACCACAGAGCTGAGCCCCTGCTTAGTCTTCTTTGGATCATGCCCAGCACGGTGTCACTTATAAACAGGCCCCAAAGTAGGTGCTATTAGAAACTGACAATGATGCTGGAGAGATTGCTAGGCTGGAATTGCCTCTATATTTGCAATGAAATAACATGTCTTTGGTAAGCCTCTTTGGGTCTTCTGGGTCTTGGTTATATTTGTCAAATGATCAGTTCATTGCTTCCCAAACTTTTTAACCGTCAAAGAAATTCTTGGACGCTCTTCTTCAGCCCCACCATCTCATTAATTTGCTTGACAAATATTTATTGAGCACTTACTATGTGCCAGGCACTCTACTGGGGGTTGGAAATACAATTCGTGAGAAAAACAGATGCCCTCATGAAGCGTATAGCCACGTGGGAGAGGCAGGAGAAATAAATGACCATACAAATAGAAATACACTTGAAAATTACATTACATGCTCTAAAGGAAAACAGAGCTCTATGACCAGAAAATGGAAAACTAATTAGGGAATGGGGGATCCCAGAAAAGGCCCATGGTTATGCTTTTAATGTCCTTTGAGAAACCCATAATAATAAAAAGTTGTTGTCAATTGAATAATGTGCTTTTTAATCACAACGGCATCTACATACATATAGAAATGGTAGTTTGTATATGTCTAAGACAGCCTGAATCCATGAATGCTTTCTATATGAATATATACACAGACATTGGGCATCCTGAAAATTGTGCAGCGTCCTAGGGACCGAGGACCACTTAACCAGACTATCCCATGTCTCCCACCAGCTCTAAAGCAGCTTGCAGGGTTCCCCAGGAGAGATCTTACAAATAGTTGGTTTCCCAATCCGGGTCCATATCAATGCCCAGTGAAGGCCAGGTCAGCTCCCTCCTCCTCAGAGGTCAACCTACCCATCAGCTGGTAACAAATCAGCTGGTCTCTTGGCCAGACGTCCAGGCCAGCTCCCTACCACCTGGCGAAGTTTACTTGCCTCCAGGCCAATCTGATCTATGCCATTCAAAACTACACCAAGTCCTCTCAATATTCAGGAGACAGGAGGCAGCAAGGGCCTCTTCAGCCCCCACCCCCACCCCGGAACCCTGACGCTGTCGGTCTATATTTTATTTCTCAGGGCTCAACTAGGTGATTGCATGTTATCTCCCAGAAGGAAGCATATATTTCTTCCATAATGGCCTCCTAGCTATATCAATGACTATACATATCTGATTTATGTTTCCAGATTATAGTCTTTAAGGCTTTCTGTCAAGCTCCCTTATTGGAAGTAGAAGTTTTCAATATTCTCATCTTTGCTTAACCAGGAAGCAATGAATTTAGATAAGAAGCTGGGTCCAGGATAAAAACAATCCCCTTTAATAGGCAACACTACCTAAGGATGGATGAAGAATCCAAATTCTGCTTTTGACTCTCTGTCCTCTCCAGGTGGAGGAGGGAGAGAAGAGGTTCTATCTGTGCAAGGGATCTGTGCAGGATGAAGTTGGGGCATTGCCATCCTTGTCTGGAGAGGATGTGTAGGTAAGAAAATTCCTAGCAGGGTTGGTAATACTTCACTTATACCTTAAATCCCTGGACAACAGAGATGGCATCTTTGTCATATAGCTCCAGTGGGGACCATCTCAATGGGCATATAGGTCATTGTTTGTAGAAAGAGTGAATGGTTCTGGAAAGGTGTTTGGAGTGAGGTCACTGAGCCAGGCAAGTGGACAAAAATAAGCCCAAAAGGTACCAGGCGTGAGTCTGAAGGTAAAGAAGCAAAGGAGAGTGTGCTGGAGAAGTCGGGTAGGAGGCAGCAGGGAGGCCTGGGGACAGCACTGCTCCATTTAACCAGCCCGGGGCACGAGATGCCTTTCAGAAAACTCAGTGCAAGCACAGAAAGTTTCCACACCTTAGAGCTGAGCGCTCCTACTGCAAAAGGGCTGTTTGTGGGCCAAGCTTTGCCTTCACCATCCCTTTGGATAGGAGGTACCTCGCCTTCATTTGAAATATGATTGTATTTACAATTTATTTTTTAGAGATTGCACCTGAGGATACTCCAATATGTAAAGCACACATTTATCTGTCCCACAGGCTATTTATGTTTTTCTTTAGATCCTATCAAAGTCTTAAAGAGGATTTGAAGTGACGAGGTACTCATAGATAACTGGTAAGTACAGGCAAATAGAATAGTTGAAAAGAACACTCTACAAAGCATGTTCTCGCTGGCATCTGCTCCATCCTCACTGCAGCCCTGAGTCAGGCTCTGCGCTTGGTGTTGGAAGAACTGTGTTCAAATCTCAGCTCTGCCTGTTGTTGGCCGCAGGCCAGCGTGAGTTGGGATAAATCGCTTCACCTCTCTGAGTTGCTCTCCCTTTATTGTGAGTATTTCATTTATTACGTAATCAATTGTACTATTTTTGTGACGTGGCAGCTGAAACAGGTTTCCAGGATTTAAATCTAAATTTCATCAGAGTGATTCCTGTGCATGATTAAAATATCAAACGGTCCAAAAAGTTTTGGGATGTAAAGAAACAGAACCCTGACCTACCTCTCCCCACCGTCATTCCACTTCCCAGAGATGACAGCCTTGAACCAGTTTCTGTTTTTAGTTCGGCCTGTGGTTTCTTCTGCATCTCCAAATGGTATGTTTACACTGTTCTGTCTTGATCAACAACCTTAGTAGACATTATCTATCCACTTCCTCCTAGGGTACGTCAAGTTTTCATTTGTGTCTCCCATTCCCTCCCATGTTTGGAAAGTTTTAGCTATTCTAGTTTGTCTGTTACTGTTGTTAACTGTAGATAAACCTCTAATTCTTGTTCCATCAACAGCCAATGATATCTGTGAACACCCACTCAGTCAGACGAAGACAGAGGCAGAAAGTCTCTTTCCTCTACCTCTTCACCCCGGTACCTCCCAGATTCTGTCCATTCTGTAACCACAATTAAGTTTCCCCTGTTTTGTTTATAGGTTGAGTCTAAAAATTGAAAACCAGAAAACAGTGCTTGCATTATGGCTGTGTAAATATCGTTATGGAGCAAAGCAGGGCTCCCTGATTACATTTCTACTCTCTGGTTCCAATGTCATGACCGCAGGGCCACCTCTCTAAGCAGAATCTTTCAGCATCGAGAATTAATAGTCTTCTTTCTCACACTCATCCAATTGTTCCATACAGTGCCACATTTCAGTGTCATTACTATTTGGACTATGACTTATCAGCACAATTTTTGGGGTTTTTTTTTCCTGGAGTTTCTGATTGTCTTTCATCTTATTGGTAGGAGAAACATATGCTTCTTTATCATACCCAGTTTTTACTCATTCTAGTTATTTCTTGGAGTCCATTCTTCTCGAAAACATCTGCCTTAGAGTTCACTGATACTCTCTTTTCATGTGGACTAATTGCTTCTTGCTACGTCAGCTGATGACTAACATCCAGGAATTTCCTGGGTAAATTCTATTATTTCTTATATTAAAAACTTTCCCTTTTCTGGGATTTTCCCTTAGTTTTGCTGAAGTTGACACACTCAAGTAATATCCTCAGAAAGGAAATATAGGAGTAAGCATCTTCCATTTTTAAATATCTAAAACTGATTTTATTAGGTGTTCACCTTTAAATGTTTGTTTGGTTTGATATAGAATTCAAGTTTTAAAATAACGTGTTCTCAAAACTTTTAAAGACTTTATTCTACTGTATTTTGGCAACTGTGGTTTTGGATTCGAAATCTGATGCCAGTTGGAGTCTCTTTCCTTGTAGGGGGCTTATTCTTCCTCTTTGGAACCTCTCAGCATCTTCTGATCCCTGGTGTTCTGAAATGTCACAATGAGTGTGTCTAAGACAAAGAATTGTTTCTTTGTTCTTGCTGGGCATCTGGTAGCCCTTTTGATTATTTTACCTTTGTGTTTTAATTATTCTCTGTTTTAAACTCTGGAAAATTAGATGCTGGGACTTTGGAACTGATCTTCTGTGAATATTTTTCTTCATATTTTCTGTCTTATTCCCTTTTTCTTCTGTGTTCTGGAAGATTTTTCTCAACTTTACAGTCTATCATTTCTATTAAAATTTTAATTTTGCAATCATATTTTTGTTAATGTCTGGGAATTCTTTCTTATTTTCTGATTGTTCCCTTTTCTTAGTATTCTATTTTATTTATTTTTTATCTTCACCTGAGGACATTTTTGCATTTATCTTTAGATAGAGCAGGAGGGAGAGAGGGGGGAAGAGAGAGAGAGAAACATCCATGTGAGAGAGACACATCGACTGGTTGCCACCCACACGACCCCAACCGAGGCCAGGGACAAACTGCAACTGAGGTACATACCCTTAGTAGGAACCGAACCTGGGACTCTCTGGTCCTCCAGCCAATGCTCTAACTGCTGAGCCAAACCATCCAGGGCTTCTTAGTATTCTGTTCTCATTTATCCATACAATATGTATCCAGATCTTTCTGAGGTAGGGTGATTACCTCAGTCAGTTGGGCTGCTCTAACAAAATATCACAGACTGGTGACTCAATCCAACTTCTTGAACACGAAGATGGTCATACCTTTCTTTCTATCCTTTGCAATGAGGATAATTTGCCTTTCGTCATTTTTCTGGCAGATTTAAAGTTGAACCCGGTACCCATTCTCCCTCATTTGTAACAGAGGCTCCTGTTTAGTTGGCACATGGTAAGCGAGGGCATTTTGTGTAAGACATTGTTATTTTCAGTTTTCCTTCACTGCAGCCAAACGAACACCTAACTAATGTAGCCTTAAAAATGATCTGTGTGCCCTGGCCGGTATGGCTCAGCGGTTAGAGCGTCGGCCTGCGGTCCTGAGAGACCCAGGTTCGGTTACCGCTAAGGGCGCGTACCTTGGTTGCAGTTTGTCCCCGGCCCTGGTCGGTCGTGCGGGTGGCAGCCACTCGATGTGTTCCTTTCACATCGATGTTTCTCTCTCTCTCTCTGTTCCTCTCTCTCCCTCCCACTCTATCTGAACACACACAAAAAAAAAAAAAAGTGGAAAAATGTCCTCGGGTGAGGATTAAAAAAAAAAAAAAAAAATGATCTGTGAGGTATCAAAGAATGAGAAATGTGAAAGTGATTTATAAAATATTATTAATATTATACCTTACACTAGACAAGATTTTAAAAATATAGATCTTTATTGATTTTCAGAGAGAGAGGAAGGGAGAGGGAGAGAGAGAAACATTGATGTGAGAATGGAACAGAGATTGGCTGCCTCCTGCACGCCCCCTACTGGGGAATCAAGCCCGCAACCTGGGCATGTGCCCTGACCAGAAGCAAAACTGGCAATTCCTGGTCATGGAATGATCTCAACCAACTGAGACACACCAGCCAGGGCTAGACTAGATTCTAAGCTCCTCCTCTGGACTGACTACTTATTCATTTTATCATCAATAGCTGGCATAAAGTAGAATTCAATATATTTATTAAGTAAATAATTTCAATAGTATTAGTGCTTTAAGATCATTTCAAAACTAAAAAAAGACAAAAGGAAAATCGTTAAAATATTTTTTAGCTCATTAGTCTCCCAAATGAATAAAGAGCTTCTAAAAATAGGAAAGAAGATAAAAATCTCAGTAGAGATCAAATGAGCCCAGGGCCTGACACTGAAGACAAAATGCACATTGTCCTGAAATATATGAAAAGGTGCTCAACCTCACTCACAACGAGATAAACACAAATGAAAAAAATATACATAGATATTATTTTTGTGCAAGAAAAAGGAGGGAATTCAAATATTAGTTGGTTTTAGCACAAAGAAATATAAGAATAAATAAGATACTAATAGAAATCGTTACTTAACAGGATGAAAAAAATGAGGATAGAAGCGAGACTTCTCTGTTCTATTTCTGAATCATGTGAACAAAATTATTTAACAAACAAAACAGAAACAGAAGTATAGATACACAGGGCAGACTGACAGCTGTCAGAGGGGACGGTGGTCAGGGGACTGGATGAAAAATAGGTGAGAGTATTAAGCAAAAAGAAAAAATATATATGTATATATTTATATAATTCTAAGCACAAACAACAGTGTGGTGAAAGACTGAGGGAAAGGGGGTGAGGAGGTGGAAGAGGGCAAAGGGGGAATAAAAGGGGGTAGAAGAGACTTTGCTTTGGGCTATGGGCGCACGATGCAGGATGCAGATAATATTTTTTGTACACCTGAAATCTGTATGATTTTGTTAACCAATATCATTCCAATAAATGCAATAAAAAAAAATAAACTGTATATTTTAAAAAAATGTAATTTAAAAATAAACAAGCATGAAAGTTTTTCTAAAATTACAATTTCTTATAATATAGCCAGCATCTAAAGGACTACAGGTCCCACTAGAATTCCTAGACACATTAACACATTTATTGTAACTTGGATTACAGTGGTGTTTCTAATTTATAGACTCAGGGACTGTTCAAATTGATGAAGACCTAGGGTATGCTTGTTTCAATCCTCCCACTCTGCAGATGAACAAACTAAGGCTCAGAGTGGTTTAGTGACTTGCCCAAGGTCACACAGTTACTCATAGCAGAGCCAGATTTTATTTAGCCGACTCTCAGCCAAATTTTCTATTTCTCTGTGCTCCCTAGAGTACTTAAAAAATGAGTTAAGTCACACATAAATTCATACCGGATTGCTTAAACCAGAACCTAATGCACCAATTAATCTGTTCACCAAATATTTACCATGCCCTCTTATGCCCTAGACCCTATGGTAGGGGCTGGAGCTACAGACAAGTCAAGGAGGTCCTGCCCGCTCTGTCATCGGCACTCTGTCTCCCGGGAGAGATGATAGCAACCAAGTTTCCATTGCTTTTGTTTGAATTTAACAAAATGTGTGCTAAGTAAATTCTAATTATGCCGACCCTCGTGCATGGGTTGCAGGATTCACAACCACTGCAGTTTCCTGTTGTCCTCCCAAACCTCAGCTTCCCACCCCTGCCCCATATCTTTTCAAATGGGCAGTTTGCTCAATGGAGTGATCTCGCGGGGCAGCTCACGCGGGAATACTGTGGTTCCAATAGGGTTGGTGCTGCCCCCTCAAGGGCACTTGGAAATTGGAGAGCAGTGTTCTAGGTGGTCACAGTGATTGGGTGACCCTACTGGCATTTATTGGACCATTGCCAAAAACCGCTGTCACAATAAAGAGTTGTCTGCATCTCATACAACTTTGTCCCAGTGGACAATCACATAGGTGAGAACCTGTTTTCAATCATCTGAGCCTAAACTCTTAACACAAGTTTTGGGTTTTATTTGGGGGAGGGATGCCTATTTTGTTTATAGTTCAACAGACACTTAATTTCCAAAGACTGTGACCATGGTGCAAATAAAGGGAAGACTTTATTTTGTTTGGTGCTTTACAAAGGACCTTTAGATATTTTGGAGAACACGTGCACGCCGACAGCGACGCCTCTTGCAGCTCCCAGTCACCAGTGTCAAGTGCCCTCAGTCTACACCTGCAGCTGGTGCCGTCGTGAGGATTTTTTACGGGTACAAGCGTCTAAGCACTTCCTCGCACCCATCAGTGTGGCCATTTGCATGCTGAGATACATGTCATTTTACGTGAGTCATCTTCCTCATATATTCTGGCCTGCTTTTCTGGGTTCTGGGGGAATGCCAATGAAATTCTACACCTCTGGCTGGATTTTCCAGCCATAGAGATGCTCCTGGTCAAACACCTCATCATCATCATCACCAAGTTTTCTGAGTGCCTAGATATTACTGTTAGGCAAGATTCTGATTTATGTGAAATTATGTATGCATATAGGTTATATTTTCTACGCATTTTACTTCAGGAAGGTAAGAGGGCAGAAGAGGGGCTTGTTTTAAAAAGGATCGTCGGGCCTGATGGGTCAGAGAATGCCCTCTCACGCACCTGTGTGGAAGAAGGCACTGTCCGCACAGCTAACCCACAGCAGAGTAGTGCGTGAGCAAAACAGGCAGGGAAAATCCTGCCCCAGTCACAGCCTGGCTTAATGACCACGTTGCAGATAATGATCAGGTTGCTGCTGCATGCTTTGAGCAGCTGCAGGAAATCAGTCTGACTGCGGGCATGCTTTACTCTGAGTTGCTGGAGTGAACTTTGGCTTTGATTGTTAAGAGATGGCAATTGCATTTAGTATATGACAGATCGACAGAAGTCTTTCCATTTGCAAAGCACCTGGGAAACCCTCCTAATAGGCTTACTACACAATTGACACTTAATGAATATGTAACAGAAGTATAATTTGATTGCAGTAGGAGATTCTGGCCTATTTTTCTGAGTTTGGGAAAATGCTGATGAAATTCTACACCTCCGGTTGGATTTTCTAACCATAGAAGTGTTCCTAGTCAAACACCACATCATCAGCATCAGCATCATCATCACCATCGTCAAACAATTTTGCTCAGTGTTGAATTATTATTCATGGCAGCAGTATATGAGACTGCTCACCTTGATAGTACTGAATATGATCATTACAATTTCTATTATCCAACATTCAATTCATTTATTTAACATTCAACAAATGTTTATCAAGCACCTACTCTGTGCCAGACTATCAGGTCTAAACAAGAAGATGCAGTTCCTACTCTTGTGGAGTTCACAGATTCAGGGGGAAAAAATGGATATTAAATAATTATGCAATTATGTATGTATCTATGGTCGATTTAATTATAAAGAAGAAGAAAATTTGCCGAATACTCCATAAGTACCTGAACTCATCATATTTTGCCTTCTACCCTCAAGCTCATTTCTCTCCAAAAGTCCTGATCTTGGTTAATCTGCACTTCTCTCCAACCAGCCCCCAAGTCAGAAAACTGAGTTATCTCAGCAATTTTTTTCTTTCACAATTTCTACCCAATTAACCACCAAGTGCTGTTAACTTTACCTTCCAAATGTTTTAGTAATATGTCCGCGAAACTCTCTTTGTCATCAGCCTGGACACTTGTAACAGCTCTGTGACGGGTCTCCCTGCCTGAAGTCCGCGCCAGTATCGATCAGGATGCAGGCACGAGAACAGCACCCACTCTCCCCAGCTGGGGCAGAAAGTGGCATTAAATGGCTTACAGAGTTGTTGGAGAAGCTGAAGAAACGGGTTCAGCTTTCGAAAGCGGCTTTGAGAGCCACACTGCAGAACCTGGACACCAAGGGAATCACGGCCTCTTCTATAACCAAGAAGCTGCTTGCTGAACACAGAGGCTTCAGCTCCCAGCTCCAGAGCCACGCCCCCACGGCCATGATCAGATGCCAGCGTGATCGGGGGAAACATGGCAACTAGCAAACGGTCATGATCAGAAACAACCTTGATCATGAGACCACTGCCGGAAGCCTCAGCACCTCCGTGGACGAGCTGGCCACGCCACCAGCAGAAGCCAGGCTCTGCCTCATTCCTACCTTCCAAATCTAGGTGAACACTTCTGATTGATAGAACCTCAGTTACACCCCGGGCAGGAGCTGCAGTGGAGGCTTGGAGGCGTGGTTTTCAGCTTTCCCACCCTGCAGTGTAGGAAGACTCTACCGGGAGGTCCTAACAGATGTGAACCCACAACATCCACCCAACTCCCCTAACAGTCTCCCCTTAAAGATGTATCTGAAACACAGATGTGACCACATCTCCCCTCTGCTAACACCCTTTCCATGGTTCTCCACTGCCCATAAAGTGAAGTCCAAGTTCCTTGGCCAGACCTCTCTCCTGCCATATCACCACGGCCATTCACACCTCCAACATCAGGACCCACATCTTTGTGCCTTCCTGGCTAACTTGACTCATCCTGCAAGATCAGTTCGGGTTACCAGAAAGCCCTTCTTGACCTTGAGGGGTCATGTGCTACCATTGCAGCCTCCTGGGCCTGCCTAGCTTGGAAGTATCTGCTCACCTCTCTGCCTGTGCCATTAGATATGTGTTCTCTTGGAGTAGCAACTAAGTCTTATTCATTTTTGTAGCTTCAATGCCTAGCGCAGCGCCTGGCCCCAAGTATCCGCTAAATAAAAATGTGTTAAAGTGAAAACAGTGGTACTGAACAAAGCGGGCCTTCAGTCGGGCTCCCCAGGAACCAGACTGTGGGACAGAGCCAGCATGCAGGAAGTTTTCTGGAAGTGCCCTGGGGATCAGTCTGGGGAGCACGTGGAGCGGGGAGTAATGAAGCAAGATCGGGCAGAGGGAGACACCGGGCTATGATACAGTTGTAATGGACCCCAGCCAACCCTGTAGTGAGCTCCAGGACTAGAAAGCCCCTTCAGAATTAACCTGGAAGCCAAAGGGCTAGGCCTCTAAATCCCCAAAGTTAACTGGTCATTGGGTGTGGGGAGAGGATGTCACCTTGGCTCAGTGGCTCCCTTCAGCTGAGGGCAATTCCTGGAAAGTGACTGCATCAACCAGAGTTCGGTCACAGAAGAACCACTAGGATGAACAGGTGGATGGAAGGATGCAGGGATAGGTTGATAGGTACATAGGTAGCATTTATAGCTGATTTAATTATTAGAAAAGATATTCATGTATTGGAAGGATCTGACTTTATGGTATTGTGGGAGCTGGTTGCACAGTTTACGTGAGTTACTGGGTCTTCCTGGTGCTGGAACCTGAAGTCCGCAGGACAGATGGTGGGGAGAGAAAATGGACGTGAATTAGGGGAAGTGGCACAAACTAAAACCTGTGAGGCTGAGCTGGAATGCAAAAGGATGGATGGGAACCCATATCAGTCTCTCTGTCCACGCCGTCGTCCTAGCCAATGGATGTATAAAGTAGCTGGCCCTTCGCCGGGGAGCCAAGAGATGCCAGCCACCAACACTCCCAGTGTCTGGGGGACCTCATTTTGGAAAGAGAACCTCATTTTGGAAAGAGGGGGCCTGGACAGACAGCTGCAGCGGCCACTCTAAAGTGCTGTACAAAGAGCACCACTCAGCCAGGTTCATTTCCTCCAGGACCTCAGCACTCAAGGACCACAAAACCTGGCCTAGGAAGACAGGTCAATCACAAATAGTCGAAGCATCTCAATGATGAAATAAAGCTAAGCTGGTTAACAGATATCTCACATCCACATGCTGTGAAATGCGACGTGAGAGGAAAGAAAATAAGGAACATTGGTGGGTCAGAGGGAATTTCCCAGGGGTTCACAACATCAGAGGTGGTAGTGAAAGAGAGATCAGAGCTGCTCGGTAAGGACAGGAAACAAATTATAAAAATGCATGCTGTGTTGTTTTCATGGGGAGTATGGGAAGTGGGGTTTGGAGGATGGAAGTCTGGGAAACACTAATTTAAAAACAGCCTATTCTGCCAGTTAGTTGTACATTTCTAGGGGAATTCTGATAAATCTATTTATACATCTTCTTTTCTAGCCTTTCCTACTCCTTGGTCATCTTCTTAGTCAAGGATGTCCTTGCCCGTGGCAGACATTACTAATCAATCACGGCATTCTTTCCTGCTGTGCCTAAAAAACATCTCAGAATTCTTCTTAGCACAGCTTTCCAGATAACCACACCAATTGATTGGATGGAACTTCATAGTCATCCTTACCCATAATCCATTCCATTCATTGATACCTAACTTACCATTTCCCCTAGAAGTGCCCTTTTCTCATATCATCTTTCTGCATCGCTAGCCTTAGGTTAGGAGTAGAGTACTGGAGGCTGTTAACTCTGTTTCTCCACCGACTTCACCACAGCACACCTGCTTCTCAGGTTTAGGACGTGTGAGAACAAAGGCAGACATGGGGGAATAAACCCACCTGCCATTTTCTGAATGGAAATTGTTTTGGGGAAGCTGGCATTTGAAAGAAATTGGGGGAAAGAAGAAATAAAATAACAACATATGCAAAAACAACAGGGAAGCTTCTGTTTTCATCAATAACAATTATAAAGAAGATATATTCAGGGATGTACCTGGCTTTCAGCAATGGATAGATAGGAATTGAATTTTTAAAATCAACCTATTGGCTTAGATAATCATTTCAGAAACCTTGATAGCTGATTTATTACCTTAATGTTTTAACAATGCATTAATAATGCATTCTTCTGGCCTTACTCCCCAATTAATTTTCTGTAAGCAAGCATTTAAATGTTAAAGAATGCTAAGAAATCTCTTTGTAAGGCAAATGATTCATTTGTAGTGCAAATAATCCCCTGTTTATTTAATATTGATATTATCTGCTGCTATTATAGAAATTTGTATTTTTCAAAGCACAACCATACTTCAATGTATTTGACCATCCAAATACTCTGTAAGGTAAGTATGGGGGCTACTGTTACTCTACTCTCTGAAGAAGCAACAGGAAGTGTGCTTTGCTCAATTAAGTTCACATGGCTAGTTACTGACGGTTACAACTTGGTCCCACATCATCTGATTTGTGGCCAAAACGAACTGTGCCTTCCACTGGAGTGTGCTACGGCAAATTACATGTCTATTTGTTTATGTTTTAAGGTGACGTCAACTGTATCAAGTTCTCTGAATTCAAGTACATTCCAAAGCGATCTGCTTGCAGAGGAAGTGAACCATGGTCTTACTCAATGATTCTTGATCTTTGGTGTTTGTTCACAGACTGATCTGAGTTGCTTCTTACAAAGGCAGGTGCTGGATCCCACCTCAGACTTGTCAAATCCAAATCACAGGGACAATGGGAGGGAAGACATCTGCATTTTAACAGCATTTTCAAGTAATCCTAAAAGATATCAATGTTTGAGAACTACTGGTTGATTGCGTCTTCAGATGAGCACACACGACTATCAATGGCCAGACTCAGAAAGTTGAGTGCCGTCATCAGCTACAGTTTATACTAAATATGCCATTACTTTGTCTGTGAGAGTGTGGTGATCCAAAGGACCACACGGATTTGTATTACAGCACTCTTTGCCACCAAAAAAACACAAAATAGCTTTTCTTTCTGCCCTTAGATTCACATCAAGGGGGAAAGGATGTCATTCCCCTGGGACATTCTTGAGACCTTCAGGTAGTAGGCTCTATTAGCAATTGAGGAAGGTCTTGGGGATCATCTTCTGGGAACCCAGAAGTTCAGTGTGTAGGAACAATGCCCTGGGCTCACTAACCCTGTTTCTCATCTTTCTGGGAGCATCACTAGGCTAACTTGCAGTCTCCTTGCGTGAGATGGGGCCACGGGACTCGTTCCCACCATGGAATATGGGAGGAAGTGTGGGGTGCTATTCGGCTGGTGAGAGCAGGGCTGTCTTCTTTATGTGATTTCCTTTCCCTCGTCTGCTGGATACAGAGGACACAGTGGAAAACACCCAGCCTTGTGGGGAACGTCAGAGACACAAGGTGGAAGGAGCCTGGGTCCCTAAATGACTAGGTGGAGCAAAGCCCACCACCGTCTCCTCATCCCCCAGCCTCCAACCCACGTTGGGCTGTGATATCAATGAGGTTAGAGAAAAATAAAATTTGGGGGCTGAGCCACCACTGAGCATTGGGTTGTTTGTCACATCAGATTGCCTGCCCTGACCAGCATGGATAGGTCCTCCAGGATTTCCTCCTTCATTTTCTCCCCAGCCAATAAGTAGGAGAAGTGACAGTGATACTAGGGTCCAGGTCTGCCCTGTATGGTTGTGAATAGGCATGTCCTCCAATCCCATGACCAAAAGCTCACACTTTTACTGTCTTAGGCCCACTCTCTTCCCAATCCCTTTCAGCTCTTAGAAATCAATTCCTAGTCCAGCCAGTGTGGCTTAGTAGTTGAGCATCGACCCGTGCACCAAGAGGTCACCAGTTCAATTCCTGGTCAGGACACATGCCCAGGTTGTGAGCTTGATCCCCAGTGGGGCACATGTAGGAGGTGGCCAATCGATGTTCTCTCTCTCTCCCCCTCTCACTTCCTCTCTCTCTAAAATCAATAAAGGAAAAAAAAAATTAATTCCTCCCTCTTCTCCTCCCCACTCCATAGAACCTACACTAGCTTTCTAGTCTGCCTTTGAACTTTGCCTTGAAAATGTTGACCGCAATTAAACATCAACACAAGGCCCATTGGTTTTCTGCCTTTTTTGCAGACGTTTAATTTCCATATTCAATCCAAAAGGAATAAAGTGGGGATGAATCCCTCCAATGTGATTTTTCAAAAATCTGGTTCCCCGAGATGCCTAAAGGTAGAAGCAGATGAAAACCTGCTTGTGGAAGCTGACCCATTGGGATGAGTCTCCCGAGGAAGCCCTGTCGTTCTCAGAAGCCATCTTCAGCCCCAGGTGGCTGAAAGGAAGTCTCCACAGGCCAAATATCCATCACCAAATGGTGGTGGAAACTGCACTCAGGAAGTTGTTGCTGTGTTAACTCAAACGTTGCCTTCTCTGGAGCTCTTGGGGAGCGGTGACCTCAGGCACAAGGTGGAAGGGAATGTACATGGTGGGTAGAGAGGGCAGGAAGAAATGCCTCAGACATTGTCACTAATGACCTATGTGGCCTTGAGTGGGTTAATTAATCTTTCTGGCCTTAACTGCTGCATCTGTAAAATAGGGATGGTACCTGCCTCATGGGTCTGTTTGAGGGTTAGATGAAACAATGCCTGCAAAGGGCTTAGTGCCTGACACCTAGCAAGGGTCAATGAATGTTAACTGTTGAGGTGGTCATTGTGCTTGCGGTTATTATTATAACATTTGGGTTCCTTCTGGTGACTTTTGGTGACTGTCCAGCTGTTCTACAGCAAGACCTTGTCCCCAACTACAACTTCCTAGATTTTTAGAGACAGAAGAGACCTTTGTGAAACCCCTTCTTGTAAAAGTCGGGGACCGATGGCCCAGAGAGATGAAGGGGTGTGCCTAAGAGAGTTGATGGTAGCAGCACCAGGACCAAGGCTTCTACCACAAGATTCTTCTGGCCACCCCACCCTTCCACAGGGCTTTTCCTACAACCCTCAGTTTCTGAAACTGGACTTCCTGGGTTTGAATCCTGCTTCTGCCAATTACTAACAGTACAGTCATAGGAAAGATTCACTTCAACATGTCCCAGTGTGTCCTGGTCTGCAAAGTGGAGACAATAATAGCTTGTACTCCATGTTGCTCTGAGGATGAGTGTCTGGAGCAGCCTCTGGTTCACACGAAGCCCTCTGTAAGTGTAGCTGTGCTGAGCAAGCCAGGCTCGTGGGCGGGCTGAGCCTGCCCTCTCCTCCGAAACACAGGACTCCAGGCTGCGACCTGTGGGCCAAGGCTGGCCCATCACCAATAGTCTTTAGCACTTCTAGCAAGTGTTCCCTAGCAGCTCCGCTGAGTGGCATGGCCTAATCCTGCCTGCTTTACAAAATCCATCGAAAGTGACCTCATGAGGGTGACCTGCCAGGATTAGCAGTCATTGCTGATGCACGAGGAAAAAAGACCAAGAGAGAGTGAGCCCTGTGTCTCCTCGTGTGTGCTGAATTCGTGACAGAAACACGGTCAGGGCTGAGCCTTCCTGGGCCCTGCTCTGGAGCTGAGGGGCAGTTTTGGTGAACCCCACTCCTCCATACATTTGCTCTCACACTTTCAACCCCGGACACCCTGACGCACCGAGGCCCAGAACTCCAGGCTGGGCTCCCCAGGACCTCACGTTGCTTTGACTTGTCACACACACAATGTGCTGCTGTCCGGAACACTGCAGTGGGGTGCACAGAACTTCGTCAGCACAAAGCCCTCCTACCTGCAAGGAGCCAGGTGGGGAGGGTGGAGTGGAGGAGAGGGAGAAAGTCCCCCCACAAACACTCTTCAACCCTGTGTGATACCAAGAAGGCAGGTTCTAGTGGGAAGAGCATCCGCTGGACCCTCCGAGGCCTGGATTTGATCCCGGCTCAGGCAGACTGGGAGGTCTTTGCCTACTTGCCCAGGTCACAGAAGCAGTCACCAGTGGTCACTGAGCTGGATTTTTCTAAAGAGGAAACCATCGACCTTGTTTGTCCTCGCCCTTGTTCGGCCTGTTTTCCAGGCTTCTTCTCTGCCAATTAGCTCATCAAGCTTCCACTCCAGTCACCGGTGAGAGCCCCGCAGAGAAGGACGCGAGGCCCTAACCACGCTGCGGATTTCTGCAGACAGCGGCCAGCAGAGGGGCCTGTGGCCTGTGTGGCTGGGACGGAATCATCAAAGCTGTTGATGATAACAGCCAGTGGGCACATCGCAGGGCCCCTGAGTGCTGAGACAAGACTGTTGGGCCGGACAGACAAAATATAAACCTTGGTATTTTCAACCTCATCAGTTTGCCTTGTTCCTGTGAAATTTCAGTCTTTCAGAAACAACCCCAAACTCCACCCTGAAGTGGTTGCCTCCAGCTTCCCTGCCTCTGACGGGAAGTGCTGTAGGCTGGGATCAGAGGAGCACGACCCGTGTCCCAGGGCAGCCCTTTACTGTGTCCCCGATGTACCACCCCACCCTGGTGACCCCCACCACTTCCCCTCACCCACCCCCTCTATAATCTGAGAGACAGGCTTACAGGTCTGGTTGGAAATGATGTTAAGCCTCGTGGCCAGCGCTTCAGAGTAATCCCCGGGCTTCGGGGGCAACTACAGAGCAGCCTTGGGGGAGGCCAGTCCAGCAGCCTCGCCATGCGATCTGCAGAGCTCAGGGCACTGTGGGCGGCTTGAAAGGGAGAAAGGAGAAGGCCCAGGACAACGCCAGACAGTCTCTGGTTTGTTAGCAAAGACAAGATAAGCTGAACCTTCTCTCTATAAAATTCAATTAATTTTTTTTATCCCTGGCTAATTCGCTTAGCCTTGTTTATCGCGGAGGCTGAGATGTCAGATCTCAGCGGGCGGCGCTCCCCCACGGCAATGTTGTTGCACAAAGAGGAAGCAAGCCTGGGCCCAAGGTCACCCATCAGTCACGTGACCCGAGGGAGCCACCTCCCGCAGGAGCTGGAGCGGCGCTGAGTCACTCCTCGCCTGGGCCCTGTGAGCTCGGCGGCAGGACTTTCCTCTGCGCCCCCTCCTTCTTCCCTGCCGGCTGCCTCTTCCAGACACCCCTCCCCCCAGTCCCTTTTCATAAAGGATTTTTGCAGTCAGAGAGCTAAAGTCTCAGTCCGTGTAACACTGCAGCAGGACGGTTTGCCCGAGGTGGCCAGATGTTAAAGACGTTACTTAATTAAGTCTTCAGAAAACTCTCATCACTGTTTCCTCTCAGTGGCCAAAACACAGAAAAATACGGTGTGTCCAGTCCAGGCCCCAGGAAAAGGCACTGGAGAAGGAAACCCACCACTCCTGGGATTCAGCACCCCAGCCCCTCTCTAGCTGTGTGACTTTGGGCAAGCACCCTAACTTCTCTGAGCCTCAGTTTCTGCCTCCGAAGAATGGAGCACTGCAGAGGGTTGCTGGGGGAACGAGCTAAAGGAATTTATATGAAAGCTTACAACTACAGAAATGTTTATGCCCACTGAGTCACAGGGCCTCAGGGGGACAGGTGCCTCCTGGGACTTCCTTCAGAGTCCCTGGGTGCAGCTAAAGAGCAGCAACAGCAGTGAACTGAAAACTCCAGAATAGTCCCGAGCTAAAGGTCTCACCGTTAGACAGGGATGTGACAAACTTTCCATCCCTTCCTTTGGAAAATGACAGAAACTCTTTTTATGCATCTTAAAAAGAAAAACAACTTCCTAAGATAGGTTCAGATAAGTTTCTAAATGTGTTCCTCCCAATTCCGTTTTTAAAAGCCTACTTTCTGAAGCTGATTTCTCTCCCCAAAGTAAGCTGAGCATGCTCCCCACCTGCTATTCACTGCCCCATGGCCCTCCCTCCGGAGCAGCAGCTCCAGGCCATCCGTGGCTGGCGCAGTCTGCTCCCAGGTTCAGAGCGGGCTTTCAAAGGTGTGCTAAATGAGAAATATGCAATTTAGGCAAAGCATTCACATGTTTGAATGAGGGACAGGAACTGTCCAAGCTGCTGCCGTTGACAGGAAATTGATGTTCCCCTTTGCTATTTAGCTGACAGAAATTAGTTCTCAAAGATCAGCCTTAGCAAAAGGGATGGGGGTGGAGGGGAGGGGCATGTGGCTGGAGGAAGAAAGTGAATTCTTGTAAGTTTCTCCTTGTCATCTACACTCCCCTGGTATAGCCCTTGTGGTAGTTTGCATCATGGGTTTTTGCTGGTTATGCTTAGTAAATCGGATCCAACCTCCAGTGCAGAGCACAGAGTAACAGAAGCTTGAACAAAGGCAGGTGGGGGACACCCAGCAGAGACCTGGCAACAACATGAACATATCTGGAGAAGAAGGGCTTAGAGGGGAGAGGTGTCCTGGGAGTACTGGCAGGGCAGATCCTCTTCCCTAGTGTTAGGGCATCGGTCCCAGCCACACTTGGCCAGGAAGGAAGGAGAATCACCGGTTGGAGAAAGGCCCATGGCACAGCCTGCAACCCCCCCGTTTCTCCCAGCCCCTGTCCTGGGGCACACGGAGGGCCCAACAATGTCCTGGGTCACACGGAGGGCCCAACAACTCAGCGAGACTTCCAGATCTCTGGGAGACTAGGTTCAAATGCTTCTAGGACGAGGCAGGGCTTGTGGGCTTCTGCTTGAGAGCCTTCGGTCCCTCCTCAGGGAAGGGGGAGGCAGACATGCCTTGCTGTGATTACCAACTTCACAGCAAAAGAATGTTCAGCTGTCAGTCCTGGCCTCATGCTCTCTGGGCTCTAGATCCCTTTGCTCTGCCTTTTTACCTTGATGACCGCTTTTACATGTGTCCCTCACCTGCCAGGAATAAGCACCCCCGCACAAGCAGACCCTTACGAGAAAAGCGACCCCAATAAATCTCATGCTCTCATTCAGTCATCGCAACCCCTGGGTGTGTGTTCATTCTCAGTAAGTCCTGACTCTTGGTGCTGGTGGTGGGAGTGAGCAGGGGTTGCAGTAGGGGAAGGCAGTGGTCATAGGCCCCTTTGGGAATCGGATGAAAGCTACAGACTCCAGCTATGGAAAAATGAACCCACGTGCGAAAATACGTGTATAATTTCAGGCGGTTCACACAGGCCTTGAACTCCAGATTAAGAACTCCTACTTCAGTTGTCTTCAAACTTGGGGAGGTGCCTGGATCTCTGTCACCCAAACTTGGACCAGAAAAACATTTGTACAACATTTTAATAAAGGCAATGATTATCCACGCATACAGTCCCCCTCACTTGGGCCGGGGGAAGGACCTCTTTGATGCTTGTCTCTTTGCCATTTAGGGAAACAATGCTTTTACCAGTAATGGGAACTTCGTCTGTAAATGAATGGGTACAGACTATGGTGTGTGTGTGTGTGTGTACAGGTGTGTGGGGGGAGGCATCATTAAACTACTCCTTTCATCCATCAGATAACAATGAAATCTGATGGAAATTGGTTTTTCTTTGATTGGGGACTTTAGAAATAAAACAATATAGACTACTTGCACAAACTACTCCTTAAAAGCTCTCCAAATGGTTTTACGCCACGGTCAGACCATCTCACCCACACACGCAGTTGAATACCTACCATAAGGCAGTGCCTTTTTCTCGAAGGTTAGTTCCCCAATGAGCTATAGAAGAACATTCGTGAAACGCCTAAAGGAGCTGGGATTTCTGGGCTAGAGAAAAGGACTTCCTAGTGATTTCTTACCTGTCCCTACGCTACTTTCCAGTTCGTTGGCTCTCGACTCAGAACTCATAAAAGTTAGGGAATTCAGGGCTGATGGCACCTTTCTAGGGCAGCTGTGTTTGTACTGGGGGCTCAGAGAACAAGAGAAAGCTGAGGAAGGGTGAACAGATCTGTAGAGAAAAGCAGTCAAAGAGCCAGAGAGACAGGGAGGGAGAGAGCAGACTCCGAGCCTGGGGAGATTCTCTGCAAAGGCAGAGTCAACATTTCCATGGGGGCGGGGGTCCCTGTATCCTCCCCTTGAAGCCCAGCTGACTTTATGACTCACGTTGACCAGTAGCATGTGTTAGGGTGATGCTGTTTGACTTTCAGGACAGGTCTTCAGAGGTCTTGCAATTTCTGTTTTCGTTCCATTGGACGTCAATTGCCGTGTCCAGATGTGTGGGCTAGGTTACCCAGTGACAATGACCATAAACAAGAGACAGTCTATGTGACAGGGGACTGAAGGGCCCTAGCCCACAGCCACACCAAGTCCTGGATATGTGAGGAAGGCTGTCTCAGGTCCCCTAGCCCTAGTCTAGCCACCCCAGTTGATTCCACGAGAAGGGAGAGGTTCAGCCATCCCAGCCGGCCCATGTTTGAGCTGGTGCAGCTGCACCCAGACACTGCAGAACAGAGACCCACGAAGTCATGAGAAGAGAAAGTGGCTGTTGTTTTCAGCCAATAGGTTTAGGGGTCATTTGTTATGAGCAGGAGATCATTGCTACCTAACACTTCTTCTTCTTTCTTCTTTCCCAGCAGAAATCAGATTGTACTCCAAGTAGCAGTATGTCTACTTAAAAAAGAAAATGCTTCCTCATCTTTCTTTCAGCTGACCTTTTTCTTTCACATTTGTCAGGTGATCCTCACGGGAAATTCTGGCCAACGAGAAATCATGGGGTGGAACCTCTAGCTGGGCTTCCCTAAAGGTTGGATGCATCCAACATTCCTTTTCACTTTAACCTTTGCCCTTTGACCCCCTTCTTCCAGACTGGGACACAGACTGCATGCTTGGATGTGCGGCAGCCACCTTGCAACCATGAGG
The DNA here is from genome assembly GCF_014108415.1 of Molossus molossus. Lineage (NCBI taxonomy): Eukaryota > Metazoa > Chordata > Mammalia > Chiroptera > Molossidae > Molossus > Molossus molossus. The sequence continues at coordinate 105,311,216 of NW_023425377.1, read as the reverse complement.
ACAAAAGTCCCACCTCTGAATTCCTAATGACACGGATGACTGCTTACTTTTGAAATTACTTTACCAGAAAAATAAGCTTTTTGATTGTTTAAGCCAGTATTACTGATTGTTTTGTTTGTTTGTTTGGGTTACTCACATAAAACACATTTGTAACTTATGAGAGTTACAAATTCCAGGTCCTCCTGAGACCTGACTGCATTTCTGCCCTGGGATTCTGTGAGATACCCCTGTATCTTAATAATAACCCAGCTTGACTAGGTTTCTGTTGTCAGCAATTAAGCAATCCCTTGCCGAGACAAGGATGCTTGAGTTAAGGGTACAAAGGAGTCATTTTGCAAGGATGTTTTTTTTTCAGTAGTAGAAGAGGTGACCTACTCAGGTGGTGAGCCACTGGAAAGGTTGCCAAAGGTCTTTGAATAACTTTTGTTCTTGGAGATTGTTTGAGCAGAGTAGGCAGCTGTCTTTAGAGGCTTAGTTAGTTAGTATGGCCCTCCCCGTAGGCAAGGACCCCGAAGAGCTAACCTGGGATGTGTGAGGTGCAATGCCTTTGTGTAATCAAACAGGCAGGTCAAGCAAAGAGTTAAAGGCATCCCTTGGCCGTCTGTCTGCACTCGGTGAGGCTTCAAAGGAGAAATCATCGAGCTAAAGGGAGCACTGGGCACGGTCCTTTTACTGCTATTCTGTGTCCATGGGCTTCACTGCTCTGTTTAATGACATAGAATAGAACCGGCCCATTGACATTCATTAGTTCTGGTTTCTTGGAAGCATCTTCCCCACAAAGTCCTTCATCTGTAGGTTTCCTCTGTCCTGCCTTGTTGAAGCAGCTATAAGAGTTTTAGATCTGGCTGCTCCGGTCACCTGCAGGGGAGGTTGATCCTGGGTAAGACCATGTCAGCTCTGCTGCAGCACATGGAGAGATTGGGGTCTCTGGGTCTGTTCTGGTGTGGTCTCCAGGGGCACACTTCAGCTCTCCTGCTTGCCATGGTGAGGGGTGGCCTTTCTAAAACCCAGGGCCAGTCCCATCCTGAGGGGCTGGTGGAGCCCAAGCTGCTGCTGCTCCCCAGGAGGAGAGGAAGCTGTTCTCAGCTCCGGGAGGAGCATTCATTCCTCCGCAGAACAGCAGAGCCGCCCTCTTTCACACAATACAAACTTCCCTCCAACAGAACTATTGATCTTTCAATGTCATCTCGGTGGTGGCGGGCATTTTTAACTTCTCAGTTATTTGAGGGGAGACAGTCGGAGGGAAGATGAGAAGTAGAAAAATTGATAGTTCTTTTTAAAATGCCTTATGTAAAAGTGTTTTCTAAAAGATGTTGGTTTGTTACTATCCAGCATTCGACCCCAAAGAGAAAATTGCATCCTGGTGGAAAACTAGAAATTCATTTCTGAGCACTAAATTGCAGACATTTATCTGGAAAGATGCTCAGCATGTACTTTTAAGTGAAAAAATATGGGTTGCAAGACTGTGCATAGAATGATCTTAATTTCGCTTAATTAGAGAGAGAAAGCAATAAAGCAAGAAAGAAAGGAGGAAGGGAAATAATTTTAAAGATGTATTTATGTATTTCCAAAAAAGACCAAAAATTTTAGATATTAAAAATCATTGTAGTATATATTAGGTATGGAACTACTTGTGATTTCTTATTGCTTTTACTTTCTCTATTTTCCAGATTTTTACAATAAACAAATATTACTTTAATGTTATTAAAAGTGTTATTTTAGCTGACATTGATCTCTTGTGCAATTTATAAGAACAGTATATTGTTGGTTTCTTAACACATACGTGGGTTGGTGGCTAATTTCCCAACTATAGCTAGTCATGCTTTTGCTAATGAAGGAGGCAAAGAATGGAACAGATAAACTAAAGCACATCAAGAATCAAAAATATCATCAGAATCTTGTTTTCCAACCCCCAAGATTATTTATAAGTTTCCAGTTGAATTTACCATGCTTCTATTACTACACATGGCCCTTCAGTCATTCAACAAATATTTTGAATGTATCTACTCTGCGTGGTAAACTGGAGAGAAACCGGCGAAGAAAGTTCCTCTGCGGTTTACTCCCGTGGGTACGTTCCATCCTGAAAACCAGCTTCCGCTGCTGGTCAAAGGTTCCTGCAGTGCAGGACAAATGGCCCGAGATCGCGTATCAGCACAGGGAAATGGGTGCTGAGATCTCCCAGTGGGATCTACATGGCTGTAGGAAGGAAAAATGCGGACAGGTGAGCTCAAGATTGGCGATTCCTACTTGATGTTCATGATCAAGGCTAAAAGCAAAAGCAGGAAAGGAGCCAAAGAAGAAGACCCCCCAAATCTGATTAACCTGTAAGAAATAACGGGCCTTTGTTGAGGAGAAAGCCAGCCTTTGCCCTGCCCCTACTCTACCCAATGCTGCTGGTTTTCTAACCCGGTATTTCTGCAGTTCCACACAGGAAGCTGAGAGCCAGACCTGGCCACAGTATCTGCCCTCCCAGACCCTTTTCTCCTGTCTGCATCCACAGGCAGCGTCCTCAGCGGCCACGAGTGTCCCAGGACCTGGGTCCACAGCATCCGCGCCAGCATCCTATTTGTACCTAGGATAGTGCCGGCGCCCCGTGGAATCCTTTTTCTTTTCCGTTCAGGAAAGCCAAGATCAAGGTTAAGTACTCCATTTTGACAAAAATCAAATAAGTTTGAAAATCCTGGAGATATGTGGTCTGCTGGTTCCCACGTCTACAGCCACAACCATTTACAAATCTTTCTAATGTTTTGTCAGGTTCTGCATTCAATACCTTGCAGTCACACAGAGCTGCCCATAATGGTTATTTATGTGCTTGGCGAGTTTATTTCCCCCATTCTGCTAGGGTCATTTATTTCCACGGGAGGGTGATACACACAGTATTGGTTTTCATGAGGTGCTGCACTGACATTTTTGCACTGCAGGAGCGATGGTGGCTGAGGGAGGCAGACCAGGTTCAAGGGTGCCCAGCTTAGGGGTGGAGCTGAGCCCAGGAGATGAACTTTCTCTCATTCCTTTTCTCATGCCCTCCCCTTCAGTCGGCGTGCTGCCATTTCTGTGGAAGATTCCAAGCATCGTCTTCTGCTTTGTTTTTTATCATCTGTGTTTCCCAGAGTGGGGTCCCAGGAGCACCTAAATTAGAGAGCAACTCCTGTCCCCTCTGTGCTCGGCCCATCTCAGCCTCCACCCTAGAGCCCGCTGTGAGGGGCAGTTGGCAAAGGAAGGCCCAGACACCCAGTAGGATGAATCTCCCTCAGCCACCTTCTTTCAAATTAATAGCAGGGGTGCCCGAGGAAAAGGGAGACTTTTCTTTCACAGAGTAAATAAAGAGGGTAGGTCAATGTTTGATAGGTTGTATGAAATCCCCAGAAGTCTCAGGGCATTAAACAGCACAGTAGATTAAACGACACCAATTACCATTATATTACCGCGAGAGAATGATTAAAGTGTAAAGCATCACAAGGCATTTGAGTGATCTACACAACTCAATCAGCAAAGCAACCACACCACGAGACACTTGCGAAGTTAATAGAGAAGCCCCCCTGCATGTTAAGTAGCAAAATGTCTATGGTACAATTCAACCTGCTCCAGGAGCTCAGGTACTCTCAAGCCCCATAAGTCTGTATCAATCTCTAAAAATTAACGCGATGGTATCCTAATAACTTACATTGGAATGGCTCTTGGCAGACACTCAATACAGTCGTTTTCATTAAAAAGTTGACACGTTTTATTGCAGAGCATTTCTCCTCCAATAATAATTCATCATAAGGATAGAAGACTCACAACAGGGAAATATCATTATTATTAATAAGCATTTATTATGTCCCCACAGCATGTGACTTGCTGAAGAGGATACAGACATAGAGGGAGACTCTACACCCAACTGAATTAATACCTAAATAAAGGAATATTAACAAAAGTTATGTGTGAGGCTGGTTGTGTGGGTGTACGGAGCAAGTGCTGGTTATGAAACACGCAGCAGGCTTGCCGGGGGCAGAAGGGAGAGTGGACCTGAATGTGTGCCTTCGGTTGATTGTGCCAGTGAACGGGATGATGTACCTTCCCAGCTCACTTACCCACATCCCTTACTTACTAGGATGTCCCCATCCTAGCCCTGCTGGAATAGAATTAGAAACGCGTATAGAATTATATTCTGTGTAGGATGGTCCCTGTGGGCCAACCCATCCTGGTGACATTTCGTATAGAAGTTGTGACTGCCTCTGTCTCAGTAGAGTGCTGACATTGCCCGGTGGACAGGAACACTGTGGCATCATTGTGTTCTTTCCACCTGCAGTGTCCTCAGTCAAACACCGCTCCTGATAAAAGCCACCTCTCACTCTGCCCAGTTCCTCTGACCTACTTTGACCAAATGAAACAACATCCATAGGTGAAGTGGATCTCTCCTCCCCCCGCCCCACCAGAATCCTCTTCAGGGGAGATGTCAGTGTGCCCTGCAGTTTTTCCATATTTTCCGTGCTGTACCCTGTGGTCAGCCTAGTAAATTAAGGATGACTCAGTCTAGGTAGACATACCCTCTGGGACACTTTCCCCATTCTGCCTGAATTTCTCATTCTGCCAGTGTCCCACTGTTCCTCCTCAGATGTCTCAGATGGCTCCCGCTAAGGGAGAGTGGCTTGGTGCAGAGAATATGAATTTTGATAAGTTGTATAAGTCAGGCTCTGCCACTGACCGGCTGTGTGGCCTTGGGGACATTACTTTACCTCTCTGAGTCTAGTTCTCCTACATGTAAATAAGCACGACGATTCTTCCCTCAAAGGGTGGTTAAAATCATTACATGAGATAATACAGGTCAAGTTTGGGACGTGTACTGATGAGTACAGCCAGTCACCAATATCTTGCTTCTATGATAATCCTGAGGCCCAGCACCTGGTTGCCTTATACTCATGTGGTTTCATCACAGTTAATTTTTTTTTAATCCTTACCCAAGGATATTTTATTTCCATTGATTTTTACAGAGAGTGGAAGGGAAGGAGGAACAGGGACAGAGAGAGAGGGAGAGAAACATCGGTGTGAGAGAGACGTATCGACTGGTTGCCTCCTGCACAAGTCCTGACTGGGGACAGGGTCGACTTGCAACCCAGGTACCTGCCCCTGATCGGGAATCAAACCCGTGACCCTTCAGTGGGTGGACTACACTCTAACCACGGAGCCACACCGGCCAGGGCACAATCAGTTATTGAGTTTGACTTTTTTCACCTTTAAATTAAGAATGCAACAGTTTAAAATATATAAAGGATAAGTGCACAAAATGCAAACATATCACTTTACATCTCCATGTCAAAATATTGGCAAACTCCGTTTAATTATATACTGTTAGAAAAGGTGAGCTCTGCAGTGGGCTGGGAATTTAGTGACTATTCTGTATGTTAAGAACATTTCCTTAACAGGTCATTTGGATACTGAAACTTAAGCTGAAAATATGGTATTCTCTAATATCACACAGAAAAGAATATTTGATGCTATTTACATGGACAGTGGGGGGGGGTAATTATTAATTGTGTTTGTCAAACCTCAGTGAACATGGGAATCACCCTGCTATTCCCAGTGGGTGCTGACAGTAACCTGCATTTGGACAAGCTCATTGCATGATTCTGTAGGAGAATCGCATGTTGATAAACACTGACTCAGAACTGTGGTTAGAAAAGAAACCATCACCATAACCCAGCTGCCTAAAAACATTTCTTGCCTCCTGTTTCTTCTCATTTACCTTCTTCTTTGTCCTCATCTTCCTCCCCTTTCTGTATGTCTGTCTCTGTCTACCTGCTTGTCTGTCTGTCTGCCTCAATATGGCTCAGCCACAAGCCTGGGAAGAAATGGACATGTTAATAGTTTCCCTCATGTCCACAGTCCAAGTGGGAGTAGAGAATTAGGAAGACGTATCACCGAGCAGCCCTTGCTGAATGAGAAAACCTGTGGCAATCAAAGAGTCCTTTCCTGGAAAAAGTTAGGATCGGCAGCAGCAGAAAAACTCCAGAAGTTAAGCTTCTGCAGCCCCACTCAAGTGTGCAAGGTGAACATGGAAGAGAAAAGGAAGATAAGCCCTAGTCCAACCTCAGACCGCAGAAGAGTTAACGATGAGTGAGGAGGTGCCCGAAGACACATAGCATTGATACATCTCCGAAACAGGCTCTCCGACTTTTCACAGCTATGTGCATTGGTCAGTGTGGGCTGCGTTACAGAGCAGCGACGGATCAACCCTGAAATTTCAGTGGCTTGAAATAACAAGGGATTATTTCTAGCTTGTGCTGAATATTGAGGGTGGGCTGAAGACTCATCTCTGAGTTATCCTTATCATCCTCACCTGGGGACCAAGTTTGAGAGTAGCCATTACCTGAAACATTACCAGTGACCATTTGTCTCAGTCTGCAAGGGCTGTTATAACAAAACACCATAACGAGGTGGCTTCAACAACATATTTTTATTTCTCCCACTTATGGAGGCTGGAGAGCTGAAGATCAAGGCGCTGATAGACCCAGTGTCCAATGAGAGTCCTATTCTTGGTTCATAGATGGTTGTCCTTTTGCCGCACCCTACATAACCTAGAGCAGAGACATAGGGTCCCTCTCACCTCTTCTCACCAGAGCACAAATCCCAACGTCAGGGCTCCACGCTCACAGTCCGATTATCTCTCATAGGCCCCATTTCCAAACAGCATCGCATTGAGGATGAGGGATTGAACGTGAATTTGGGGAGGACGCCAACATGCAGGCCGTAACACCATGGCCGAGGGACCCGGCAGCGGCGGGAGTGGTCTGAGCATTTGCACTGGAGGTGAAATGCTCCAGAACAGAATGACACCGTCCTCAGCCAGAATTGGTCCCAAGTCTCTACCCAATCATCAGGAAGTTAGAAAGGACACCTCTACTATGTGCCCGAATGTTAGCGCTGATGACACCTACTGTGAAACCTCCTTTATTCAAATAAAATAATGCAGGACCCCACAGTATGCCGCAGACAATCGAAGCTGCTCTAATTAAAGCCGGGGCATGAGGCTGGAGGTCAACCCTCCTGGCATCCTCAGTGGCCCCTGACATGTCTCTGAGGACCCAGGATTCTGGGACAGTTAGACACCCACTGCTCTGAAACTTGCACTGTGCTATACATCTTATTTAAAGACTGGCCTCTATTTATTGATGATTCATGGCTTTAATAAATGACTTTGTCTTAGTGGAAAAAGTATAATTAAATGGAAAAGTACCACTCAGTGGTAAGCCTTGCTATTTGAGCGGGGCGGCTATAAACCAAGCATTATATTTTTAACATATCATAAATGCAGGCAAAATGCTTATGAAAAATAAACATCTCTAAGAATAGCCTCTGGACTTTACACTCAGCTCAATCAGATGAAGCTAACACAGAAGTCGGTGTTGAAAAGCATGCCCATGCTACACGGCGAACCTTGAGGACATTAAGCTAAGCTAACGAGACACAAAAGACTAATACTCTGGTTCCACTACGTGAGGTATCGAGAAGAGTCAAATCCATAAAAAACTGAAGGTAGAGAGCAGGGGCAGGGGGCGGGGAGGATGGAGGATGGGGTACAGTTCCAGCTTTATAAGATGGAAAGTATAGGAGGTCGGTTGCACAGCAGCGTGTACATACTTAACACCACTGAGCTGCACACTTAGCAACACTTAAGATGGTAAATTGTATGTTAGGTGCATTTTACCACAATAAAATAACAAACTTTAAAAAGTGCAGCAAGAGTTCCAAATGCATTCTCGGGGGAAAAAATTTTGAAACAGACTGACCGATCTCAGAGGGAAGGAGTCGGGGGAAAGATTAATCAAAGAACTTACATGCATATTTGCATAACCCAGGACACAGACAATAGTGAGTGAAGGCTGGGGGCAGGGTGGGGTGGAGCGAGGTAGAGGGGGTCAATGGGGGATGAACGGGGGATTTCTGTAATACATTCAACAATAAAGCTAAAATTTTAAAATAACAAAAAATAAGAAAATAAAACATGAAAAATTTATTTTTTGTTATACCTGTTCACTGGCTAAGATTTAAAACACTTTTCTTTCTCTTCTACATCTCCTTCAAAGTTAAATTTAAAACTTCACTTTTTGACCGTAATGGTGAGAAATCCGCTAAAAGTCCAGTTTTTGTTTGCTGGAATCTTCACTCTTCACTTAAGTCAAAATAAAAGGTTTCACCTGGTATTCTCTGTCCGGCAGAAAGGAAGCTTACCTACCACTGACCTACCCGAGCGTGCAGTGGGCTGGCACCCAGGGTCTTTGGAGAATCTGTACTTTTTGAGCTTTTCTGACCCAAAATGTAAAGAGATGCTGCCATTTCTAGAAGTTCTGCCTGACGATAGTCCGGCATCTTGGGAATTTGCTGAACTTGCTTTGGTAGGGGCCGGCACACTCCGAAAGTCTCCGCCTGAAGACACGAGTGGGCTGTGGAGCAGGCACCATGTGATGGTGGAGGGACCCTTGGGATGGTGCCAACAGAACATCAGTCACTGTCACAGGTGAGAGCAGGTGTTGGGATGAAGCACCTGAGCTTTGGGGTCTGAGGGACCAGTTGTGTGAGTTCAGGAAGGTTGCTTAATCTTAAGCTTCAACTTCTAACCTATAAAATAGGAATTAACAAAGATCTAAGAAAATATGAGAATTCCTTAACTTAAAAAATACTTGGTGAGTACCTTATTATGTGCCAGGCACTGTGCTAGTTGCTGGGAATATGTTACTTAACAAAACAGACAGAAATCCCCACCCTTGTGGAACTTAGATTCTTTGTTGGGAGAGGCTGACAATAAATAAGTAAAAGAATATGAGATTTTAGTGGTGGTGAGTGCAATGGAGATAAAGTGTGTGTGTGTGTGTGTGTGTGTGTGTGTGTGTGATCTGAAGCAGGGTCAGCAGGTAAGCCCTCACTGGGAAAGCAATACTTGAATAAAGAAATGCTTGAAAGAGGCAAGGGAGCAAGCCATGTGGATATCTGGCAGAGAGAACACCAAGTGCAAAGGTCCTGAGGCCAGCATGTCTGGATCAGAGCAATAGGAGCAAGTGATAGGAGATATGATCAGGGCCCTGACACAGGGCAGGGTTGGGGGGGGGGCACAATGCTTAGAGTATTATAGGCCAATGTAGAGACTTCGACCTTGATTCTGAATCAGAAGAGGGGATACTGGGGCCATGGAAATAACATGATCCAGCTCACATTTTAGTTGGGTCTTTCTGGCTGCTTGTTGAGAGTAGACAGAAGAGGGCAAGGACAGAAGAAAGGCGACCTGTTAGGAAGTTTTTGCAGTGGACCAGGTGAGAGATGATGGCGGCTGGGAGCAAAGTGCAAGCTGTAGAGGTGGTGAGATTCAATTTAGATAAAACCTGTAAATACCCCAGTTTCTGGCACATGGCAAGAGCTGGATGGGTGGTGATGTGGTTATTCTTCTTAACAAAGTGCGAGAGGAAATTGCAAAATTAGGGGGAGAAAAGACACAACGTTTCATGTGCCAGGCATTATCCGGATCAGGAGAAGGCAGAGCCAGAAACCTGGGATAATGACAGCTTGGGCATCGGGGGTAATCAGAGAGGCACTATTTTGGGACAAGGAAAAAAGATTGTTCTAAGCTTCAGAGGCACCACGCGGGTGCTACTGGGAGGGATCTGTCCCCATGCCAAAGCCTCCAGAGAGACAGAGAATTAAGAAAAGTCAAGGTCAGCTGGATTCAGGGACACAGAGAGACAACAGAGAAAGCATATAGTTTGTATATTTTTTATGTACCAAGAGCCATAAAGTAGAAATCTCCCTGGGGAGTGAGAAACTACATAAGTGTCTAAGACCGTATTTCACCACTTTAATTTCTCTAAATTAATATAGAAGGAGCAAGTGTGAAGCAAGCTTGCCCTTTTAGAAACCGCATGCTCTCTTGCCCTTTCTGTTTGGGGTAGATGATGCCGAGCCGTCCGCCATGGACCGAGCCAGGAGGAAACCTCCATTTGAGAAAGTCAAAGCTCTCATTTCCTTGAGGTATTGGAGATCGCCCCTTGGTCATGGACCGGGTCACACTCCTGAACATACACACATATTTGGAGTGAAGGACAGTTGCCAGTTGGTCCCTGGGCCCACCGTTGCCTGCAGCTCTGTAACTGCATGAGATGCTCCCCAGACAAAACGCGCAGGCGCCCAAAAACATGGACCTGGGGATGGGTCACCGCCCAGAGCCCCGTCACAAAGCCCCTCCTCTGGAAAGAACGTCTATTTCAGAATTTTAAGACGTGGTTGACATGCAGCAATGCCTCTCTTTTGTGTCAGTCTTCACATAGGTGATAATGGCTCTAGAACAGCACTGTTGAACAGATCTTACGGGGGATGATGGAAACGTCTTACATCTGAGCTGCCCCACTTGGGCACCGCTGGCCACATGCGGCTACTGAGGGTTTGCAATGTGCCTAGGGCCACCGAAGAACTGGACTTTTAACATTATTTCTTTTTAATTAACTAAAATTTACATTTCAGGGGGGCACATGCGGCTGGGGATTAACATATTTGGATAACACAGCTCTGAAAGGTTTATTAACTTTAATCCCAAATCCCCTCCTCTCAGCTCAGTAAAGAATGGAAGTGTCTCTGGGTTTGGGGTCTTAGTTTTAGTAGTTTAGGGAGCATGCATGGGGCTGGGGTGTCAAAAGATGCCAGGGGTTTGCAATAGCTCGGAGAAGCGTATGCAGTATCTGGCAGCTGTAGGACCAGGACACTCCCTGATGGCTCCCCTGAGCCTCAGTTTCTTCCTTAGCTTCCTTGTCAGGAGTTGTGACAAACAAACTACTCTAAAAATTGAGGATTTTTTTTCCCCAAAGGGATCACACTATTTCTTTAACTTTTCCCAGAGCCTCCGGGCTTCTAAACAAATGGGAAACTGTTTAATGATAAAGACATATAAACTACTCAGTAGTCTTTACTGCTTCCTAAATTCATCCCATCTCAAGGCAAGAAGAAAAACCACGTAGCCGTTCTGTGAAACCTCAGGACCAGCCCCAAGCCTAAGTGGCAGCATCCTAACAGCACCAGGCTCTGAAAATAGCAACCACAACATCCAACCAAAGGACCCAATGTGGAGCGTTGTGTCGTGTATATAACTTACCTTCCCAGTAAGAATCACAGGGACAGAGAGTGATAACTTCATATCCGCTGCATTGCCTTTCAATGGGAAGGTCAATGATCAATATAAGAGTCTACGTTAGAGTGAAGGATTGTTAATATTGCTGAAGAGCAGCTGATGCAGACATAGCCGGAGTAAACCCAGAACTGTGGACTTTGGGAACAGGGCCGGACATCGAAGCAGGAGAGGCATGTGGGAGGCACCTGTTTATGCTCACGCAGAAGGTGCTCCCACTGACATATCATTTCTCATTTGGTCCTTTCCACAACCCTATGCAGCAGCAATTATTATTCCAAGAGAGGTTAAGAAAGAAGCCCGAGGTGACACAGATGGCAAGTGGTAGAGCTGAAATCTTAATCCAGGCTGCCTCCACCCCAGCGCCCAGGTGCTTGGCGCTCAGCAACAAAGGATGGTTTGGGATAACATTCAGACGTTTTCATTTTTTCAAGTGAAGATTGGTAACCTGCTTACTTTTAAAAGACTTGAGGCAGCTTAAAGATTAAAACACGGTGCGAGAGAAGGCATTTAAGGCTAACGCTCCTGCTGAAGAAAGCAAAAGAAAATAAGATGGTCTCAGACACCTGCGTGGGGCAGATTCTAACATGTGGGCATTTAATTTGGTTCTAACTTTTCTGACAGCTAAGCCAAGAAGACAAGCATATCGGGTTGCAGAGGTTTTTGTTTTATTGTATGCTCTATACATACATATTCATCTACAGGGACAAAATGTTTTCCTGGAATAAAACTTGGGTAGGAATTCATCATGTAGGTCTTTGGATGAAGGACGCTGAATCACGCAGAGAAACGTACTCTCCTCATTTGTAAAACGAAAGGGCTGCATTCAAGTCACCTTCCGGTGCGGAGAGTGTGAAACAGGGACCACTACAGCTCCGCAGAGGTTGGAAACGCTGTTCAACAGAGCCTGCTTTATTGACCCTCTCTAAAGACAGAATATGCTCAGGCATAGCATAGTGAAGGAGTTCTATAAGGACCTGGGAGAATATGAGCTGGACTTTGTTTTATGAGGCCTGGCAATGCAGGGAGACACCCAGAGAATACCAATGGCGAAGGGTTACCATGGCCATGAGCCCTCCTAGATGTGACGTGTGTTGGCGAATGGGAATATTTTGTGGATAATACGGATGAGAGACCACTTTTGGGGCAGTAGGCATCCATACACAGGTTCAAAGCTAGAAATATAAATGTATATTAAATGTTCACAGTCACTCCTTTAAAATGAATGAACAAGATTCTGTTTCAAAACTGCATACTATGGAGAGTAACAAGTATAGAAGAATGGTCTCTGTCTTTAGGAAGCTTATAATCTGAGACAGGGTTTATCAACCTTGGCAGGATTGACATCTGGTCTGGACAATTCCTTGTGTGGGGGGCTGCTGCCCTGTGCATTGTGGGATGTGCAGAGCAGCATCCCTGGCCTCACACCCACTCGATGCCCATGGCACCCCCACAGTGTGACAACAAGAATGTTCCCAGACATTGTCAAATGTGCCCTGGGGTAGGAATGGGGCATCATCCTCTGGTTGAGAACGCTGACCTATCGTGTGAGATAAAGGGAAAAAAATCATACACGAAGTGATTCTCATTCGATGAGTGTAACTGTTACGATGGTCCAGAGGCAGAAAGTGCTCTCCCAGGGAGAAAAGCAGAGACAGAAGGAAACGGAACATCCATTTAAGCTGAGCCTTGGCGGGTTTGATGAAACCTTCACAGTGGTCGAGAGGAAGGGCATCACCAGAGGAGAGAGCAGGGAGGAACGAGGACCGTGCAAAGGCTGGGTCGGGGGAGAAAGATGAAGATGGGAAGACGAGGGAGAAGGCGACAGCGCAGCTCAGAGAGCATGAGTGAAGAAACCCCAGAACGCAGGCTGTCAGGTGGCCGGGAAAAGGGAGGGTAAGGGGAGGCACCCCAGATGTCTGTGTGTATGTGCCTTCCATCAAACACACACAAACCACCCTCAAAGGACATTTTTTTGAAAATTTTTCTTTCTTTATTGATTTTAGAGAGAGAGGAAGTGAGCGGGAGAGAGAGAAAGAAACATCGATGAGAGAGAACATCGATTGGCCGCCTCCTGCATGCCCCCCACTGGGGATTTGGCTCACAGCTTGGGCATGTGTCCTGACCGGGAATTGAACCGGTGACCTCTTGGTGCATGGGTCAGTGCTCAGCCACTGAGCCACACCGGCTGGGCCCTCAAAGGACTTTATAACCACTCCACAATTGCCGCCCCGGGAAGGGCAGGCTTTCTCGAGAGCCTCTCGTGAGGATCGATGGATGGTCCCTGGAGATACCAAGGTTGACTGCATTTGAGACAAGCTCCAACACAGCAGGTTAGACTGCACTGAGTACTGGGCTGTTTCCAAGGTCCGCAGGCCCGGCCTGGTCTCTGTCCTCATTCACCAGGTTGCCGCGCCCCTGTTCTTCCCAAGGGCCCCCAAGCTCTCCTGCACGGGGACTGTTTTGCAGTGAGAACACGGAAAAGCCCCTTTCCTCCTGCTTAATTTCAGGCTTCAGCACGGAAGACATTTATGGTCTCTGTTCCTGCAGTCCGCGGCTCTGTTAGGGCTGAATAAATATTGACTAGCCTATAAAACAGGCCCTTGATTTATATGCCTTCCGCTTGGAGGTCCGTGCTGGAGCCCGAGCTCGGACAACACGGTGTGTGTGGAGTGCTGGGGCCACCACTGCAGGGCAGCCAGTGGCCAGATCTGACAGGCCAGGGATGCCTCTCCTGGGGTGCAGCCCACAGCGGCACGCAGGTCACCGTGGCTGTCACTGTGGCTCTGGGTCAGTGAGGAAAGGTTCTTTCGTATCACATGGCAATCTTTTGGTTGCAAACAGCAGACACCTAACTACTCCTAGTGGCATGAGCAATAAAAACACTTAGCGGTTTCCGTACAAGGAGGGTGGAGACAGGGGTCCGGGACTGTGGGGTGCCATGAGGAATCCTGGCTCTTTCTAGCTCCGTGCTTGGCTGCCTTTAGCTGTTGGCTCTTCATTCTCAATAACTGTCTGTCTGTCTCATGGTCCCAAGGGGGCTGCTGGAGCTCTAAGCCGGAAGGAACGGGATGGGTAGTGACTGTCTCCTCGCACCCCCGGAGATTGCTTTTTCTGCCTCATTCTTTTCTGTCTCTCTGTCTCATTGGCCATAACCAGGTTGCATGACCAAGTGTTGGCAGAGGGAAGGGAGAGAACTGTGGTTGGCTTAGATCAGTCGAATAGCTTACACTAAACACGGTTCATCCCCTGGGCTTGGGCAAGAGTTTACTCTGCCCAAGACCAAGAGATGTTGGCCAATTCCTAATCCCAGGTCCCAGTGGCAGGACAGAAGCAGGGAGAGGCTGTAGGACAGGCACTGAAGAGAGTGTCCCAGCTGTCCTCAGAGCGTCATGCACAGGCAAAGGTCCTGAGGCAGACTGATGTCATTTTTCTTAGCAGCAAGTGCCCCCTCCCTGGGGACCTCCTGGACACGATTGTCCTTCACTATCATGAACGGTGAGCCAGGTCTTCTTATAAGGCTTGGAGTCAGTTGGGTCAGCACCTGAGCCATGGCTCTGCCACTTCTCAGCTGTGTGACCACAGCGCAAAAGGCCGGAGACAGGGACCACACTGGTACTTATTTTGACTGGGAGGGTTTATATAAAGAATTATTAACTAGAAAATTGAAAGAAAGAAACACACACACACACACACACACACACAAAGATACTATCATGAAGGTAGCAACTTCAGGAAGCAGCTGTCCCCCCTCCCCTAGGCCTAGGGTTAGAGCTGGGAACACACAGAAACCTGGAGCTGGGGCTCAAGACCTCCGAGGAGGGGGTGCTGGAGTCTTGGAAAGACCTGGTTCTGCCGGTGTTGGAAAAACAGCCAACTGGATTCAGTGGCCACGAAGAACAACAGCAATTGCTGGATGGAAGCAGCAAGGGAACCCTCAGAAAGCACCCAGGAGGGTGAGTCCCTTCTCCTAGCCGGGCTTCCAGGTTCCCTCTAGTGCCCCCTATTGGTGGAACCAACAGCAGCAGCTGGCTCTGTGCCCAAGAGGAAGCTTGTGCTAAGGGCAACCACTTAATTACAGACACATCAGGGCAAGTCCTTTACACGTCGCAACCTCAGTTCTCTACGTCTTCATGCTCTCAGCCGCAGAATCGGGAAAATATCACCCATCTCAAGATCAATAGCTACAAACACCTTGAAGAGTTCACATTTTGTTGGCCTGCTTCCCACTGTTTTTCTGTTTCCTAGAACAGTCCCTGATCCCGAGTAGGCAGAAATTGTCATTATTATATTATTACTCACAAAGGCAGATTCTAAAGCCAAAAAAATTAATTTAAAAAAAGTAGGAGGTCTTGCCCCAGATGATTAAGTCACCCAATTAAATAAGTGCCAGGGCCCAGCGCAGAGCCCGCGGCGAGCCTGTCCTGCACCCTGGCGAGGGTATTATGGGCTAGCATGGTTTCACTCTTTAGAACAGTGACGAATGCTGTAAAACAAGTTAGCCATGCAGGCAGGAGGCATCATCTGCTTTTCAATGAAGGTGTTTGCTCATCAGTTCTCATCACTGGTGTCTGGCTCTGCTTGTGCGCAGGCCAATGGTGTGTGTCCCTGAGGTCCCCAGAGGTATTTTCCCCAGGCTGGGTATGTGGCTCAGTGGTGCCAAGGACGGGATTTATTTTCTCTGGCTGGTTCCAGGGCACTGATGCACTCCACTCAGCTCAGGCCTCTTGCTCTATGTCCTTCATTGGACTTTCCTGCCCCACAGGCCACCATCCACCTGCTTAGGAAGCCGGGACCAGTGTCCTCAGAGAGTATGCAGTGAGCCGGCCCAGGCCGCTGCGGCTGTGTCCAGACCATCTCAAAGGCTGATGGGAATTTGCCGGGTTGACTCTGGGTAACTTTCCTTTGTGCTTTGCGAAAGATCTTTAGGGGAAGAGAAATGGCTGGTAATCCTAGAACCTCTTCCTCCGGCTGTCTTCTGCGGCTGCTCCAGCAGCTGGTTCTGGCTGAGGCCACCCCGGGAGGTGCCTCTCCTCCCGGGGGCCGGGAGCTCCACCTGGCAGGGCTCTGCCAGCACACCTGGCCACGCTTCCTCCCCAGTGGAGAACCCATGGTTCTTTCCCAGCAGTATCTGATTCCAGCTCATCCAGTTTCTGTCCAGGTGAGCAGTCAGGAGATCTAAAGCTTATTCCCCTGTCTCTGTCAAAAATGCAAATTAGGACAGATGAACAGTCAGATGAGAGAGCAACTGGGAAACAGATGAGCAATTGGGAAACAGGAAGATGTGCCTTCTGGCACCTTCTTTGACCCAGAAATGGTCTTCACATCCTTGTGGTGATGGCACATTAAACATATCAGGAATTCTAATACTGGAAATAGAAGAGACCCACTATAAAGTCTCAGGAGACAATGAGCTATCACCGGGGCCATTGCTTCCTGGCCACCCTGTGGGAACAAAGGACAAATGCCAAGGCAGGTCCCAGGTGATGTCCCTTCCAGGCACTGTCAGAGAAGAAGACCATCCTGATTTGGGGTTCCAGAGTCTCAGGTCATCCCTCCAACTCCAAATCTCATTGGTGGTAATATATTCCCTAGAGTCTTCTCCACTATTTATCAGCCACCAATTCTCTTATCTTTCCCATTCTCCCAGATTCTTCTCCCAGAGCAGACTGTGGGGCTGTTGTCCCAACTGAAGGAGCTAAAGCACGGTTAGGGCTAAGTCTTGACTTGAGGGGGGACTGCGAAGGTTTCTCAATAATGGAGCCTGGCCGTGGTCTCAACGTCCTGATTCCAAAGTCACCTCCGCCCTAAGGT
Source organism: Molossus molossus (assembly GCF_014108415.1). Classification (NCBI taxonomy): domain Eukaryota; kingdom Metazoa; phylum Chordata; class Mammalia; order Chiroptera; family Molossidae; genus Molossus; species Molossus molossus. Next base: position 105,294,256 of record NW_023425377.1, on the reverse strand, counting down.
GCTGTGAGGTGTTCCCAGGTACTCTCGGGTGGGGGGAGTTGTGAGAGTGCAGAGGGAGGGGGGCTTTCTGCACATCCCCCAGGTCATTCATTCATTCATTCATCCATCCAGTCAATACTGTCTGAACTCTGACTGTATGGCATGAGCGTGCTGAGCATCTGGGGTAGGATACAGAGGTGAGAAAGATGGTACCTTTGCCCTTAGGGGACTTAAGTCTTAGCTGGAAAGAAGGGAAGTAACCAATTTTAGGCAGTGGCCAGAGGTTGGGCTCTGCAGTAAGTAGGTGCTGAGACAGGGACTGGCAGGAGGTTTTAGGGGAGTACTCTCAGGAACGACACATGTGAGGGGTGAGGGACGCAGGGCAGGCAGAGGGAAGAGCTGAGCTCCAATCCACTTGCCGTGGAAGCCCCACCCAGTCCTACTGGGGTGCTCTGGGGCCTGGGACAATAACCAGAATCATCTCAACTGAGACCAGAGCACTGAGTATGTGTATCCCTGTGTGATCAGTCACTGGATGCAGGCTACCTCCAGGGAGGGGGCATAAACCTGGGTGAAGCCACTTCTTTTAGCAAAGGCTGTTGCCTGGGTAGCGTCTCAGGTCTCAGCTCTTAGCAGCCAATACTCCCAGCAGCTAGGTCAATGAGTGCCTTTCAGTCTCGAAGGGGCAGCTGGGTGGCACACCATGGCCTCCACTACTGTGGGGGAGGGGAGGCTTGCCAAGGAGCTAGAGAGCACCTTGTCAACAAGGTAGAGAGGAAAGGCCTCTCCGAGGTGTCATCTGAGCAGAAACTTGATTGGTGTGAGGAAGTGAGCCATCCAAAGTCAAGGGCACCAGTGGTTCTCAGCAGGGATAACAGGGAATGCAAAGCAGAGAACAAGCTTGGCAAGTCTGGGGAGCAACAATAAGCCCAGTGTGTCCGAGCCAAGGCAGTGAGGGGGAGAGTGGTTCATCAGGGATGTTCAGAAAACCAGATGGTGGAGGGCTGGGCAGACCACAGTGAAGAGTTTGAATTGAACTCCGAGCACAATGGGAAACACTGGAGCACTTTGAGCAGGGAAGATTGTGCTCTGATCCACATTTCCAGCACAGTCCTTCACCACAGAGACAATAAACGCACAGGAGCAGGAGTAGACGCAGGAAGACCTATGTCTAGGCAATTGCAGTGATCCAGGCAAGAGGGGCTGGTGGTGGGGACAAAGTTCCAGGTAGGGGGCCTGGCTTGGAAGCGATGGGATTATAACTATAGTTTGTAGGTGGAAGCAGAAGTTTGAGAGGAGAGGGCCTGGGAATGATGTCAGCTTTGGGGCCCAAACAGGAGAGGAGCACGGAGGGCACGGCATCAGGAGTTGTATTTGGACATCTTCTGCGTGAGGCTCCTGTCCACACCCAAGCCGAGATGCCTGGCACGTGGATATGCTGACCTGGAGCTTGGGGTCCTTTGTGAGATTTAGTTTGAAAATAAGAGTAGTATTACTAAAATCACACACACACACACACACACACACACACACACACACACACACACGCCACTGCATCATGCTGACCTGTCTAGAGGTGAATTTTCACATGCTCTGGACATTTCACCAGAGGTCTTATGGGGAAATCATAAGGGTACCCTTGGACCTCTGATTCTAATTCTAAGTTTGCAAGAGAGGCTGGCTGGCTGCTTCTGTGAAGTATTTACACAGAGCACGTTTGGCCTTTTTTTTTTTCCGTTTTAATTGAGGCAGTTGACTTTGTCAGCAAGCCGAGAATGGATTTCTCTCCTAGGGATGAATTCACGTGATCGGTGTGATCAGGCTCCCAAGAGACTGATCAAACAGAAAGTCTGTCTGTTCACCTTGATAAAATACAGTCATCTTACATCATGTCAGCGGGTCATACCCATTCCTTTCCTACAGCCAGAGACATACCGGAAACCACATTCAAATCAAGGGATCGCCTGGTGAGTTGGAACCAGAGAAAGAGAAGGAATCGAACGATTCACACTTGTAAGTTATTGACATAATTCTGAGTGGATTGGTAAATAGCCTCTGCCCTGGGCCACTTAAGTACTCCGACTCACAGCTCTTCCCAGACCAGGGATACCACAGACATCCTAGCCCCTAAAGGGTAAATGCTGGGCGTGGTGGGACCCTCAGTCCCCATGTCAGCTGTGGCTGAAGACCTTCCTGCTTGGCTGTCACTTGTGCAGTGTGGGTTGTTAATGATGTAGACTATCTCCTCTGCTTAGGGACATCCAGGTACGGTAGCCTGAAGCTCCCCCCGAATCTCATCACAGAGATGCAGCCAAGAGAGGGCTGAGAACCTTCTAATGTGTGGGGACCCTCCCCCCATTCTTGCTCCAGCCTTGTCTGGGCAAACTCTTAAATAAGCCCTGGTGCGCTTACGACCTCGGCTTCCCTTTCCCCATGCCCCTGATGCTCCAGGTCATTCTGTCCCTGGGGATGTGTGTGCTGCCAATCCGACTACTCTGGTCTAAGATCCGTCCTGGCCACTTAAGGAGACTGCACATACTTTCTTTGATCTGGCGCCAGCTGGTTTTCATAATTTTTCTCCCAGAAGAAAATTACATTTCCCATTTCCAGCTTCTTAGGGAAGGCCTCACAGTCAACCCCATTGACTACCCACCCTGAGGACTTTAATTTCCATGGAATCCAACAGAGCTAGAGCTGAAAGGGGACTTAATAATAATTTAATTCATCCTTCTTGTTTTACAGACAAGGTAACTGAGGACCAGAGAAAGAATGGCAGGTTGAACTATTGTTTATGATGAATATAACATTTACTACCAGTACAAATCACGAAGAAGACATTAATTCACCGATCCACACCAGAGAGCTGCTCACTCTGCTTTTTGATAGCAGTATACACCCAGTGACCTTCCCGAACAAACGAGACCAGCGCTTCTGCTGGGGAAACACTGGGAGGAAGCAAAGGCCAGGGAGCACCACAGGCAACATAGAATCCAGGAGTGGACATCTCAACCTCATCCGACAAACAAAGGGGTTGGGGGAAGCTACAGTAAATGTGTCGTGAAGACAGAGCATGGAGGTTGTCTAATCCAGCCCCCTCCCCACTTCGAGCAAGGACATGTTATGTTGGTAGATCTTTGTCATTGTTTTAGCGTCCCAACATTCATTCCCTTTTCTGACAGCTGTGGATTTTCTCGAGAAAACATTTCTTCCAACTCAAGGTAGTCTTGGACCGTTGTGAACCTGGCCGAGACTCAGGATCCTTTTCCTCCAGCCCTAGCACCGTGGTGATCCCAGCAGTGGGCTGGCCTCCAGGACTCTAGAGCTCACTCATTTCCCCCACCACGCTCTGATGACCCTGCACAGAGTATTTCCAGGACAGCACGGTTTCCGTTGGCCATCCCCCGTGGTGCCAGGGTGACCGCCTGGTTCTCCAGCCTTCCCACTGTGTGGTTGTGCTCTCAGTAGCATCCCGTTCAATTCCCGTGTTATTCAAATGTACCCGGGTTGTTTCTGTTGCTGACAACCAAAAAATTCCAGCTGACACATTTCCCAAAGTCACTTGCCCAGAGACAGAGTCAATCCTGAGACCTAAGTCTCCCCTGAATCTCACATAGGGGCACAGTTATGGGCTGAATTGTGGCCCCCAAACTCACGTGTTCAAGTCCTAACCCCAGTATCTCAGAACGTTGCTGTGACGGAAGATGGGCTCTACAGAGGTGATAAAGGTGAAATGAGGTCACTGGGTGGGACCCAATCCAACATGACCAGTGTCCTTATAAAAGGAGAACACTAGGGTACCGTCACACACAGAGGGAAGACCATGTGAGGACCCGGTGAGAAGGGGGCCATCCACAGGCCCAGGAAAGAGGCCCCGGAAGAAACCCCCTCGGCCTACATCTTGATCTTAGACGTCTGGCCTCCAGAGCGTGAGAGAATGCAGCTCTGTCGTTGAAGCCACCCAACGCGTTGTGGCAGCCCTAGCAAACTGATACATCCCTTTCTGCTGCCATGGTGCCATTCTTTGTGGATATCATGCCAGTTTCATCGCAGTCCTGAAGGAGCTCAAATTAGCAGGCTGTTCTTAGAACCACATTTCCTGGACAGGCTTCAAAAAACATTCGTTCTCCATGGTGATACAGACATCGAGAGCCACCAACACCGCCTACGGCTATCACAGTGGATCTTCCCCCCTCCACATCCTTGCTGATGGACAGTGCTCGGGAGAGCGGGATGGGGGCTCCTGGGAGAAAACGGCACCCTTTCCTAACAAGTAAATGAGAACACGGGCCCAAGCTGACCAGGAATTTATCTTGTTCTTCCAGCATCCGCACGGAGGAGGGGAAGCAAGCAGAGGCTTCATTCTAATATTGGATCGGAAAGGGAGGGTGAAGATCCCCAAAGAAAGGGCCCTTTGCCCCCTTCCACACTCCCCTCCATCAGACTCTGAGCATCACCAGTTCCCCTGTGTAGGCAAATAATTGCAGAGGTCTCTTGGGAAAAAGAGTCCTGATATTACCTCGTGGAGGGTCAGAGGGAAGTGCTTAGAGCTGAGGGAACGGGAGAGGGCGGAGGCCAAAGGGCCGGATATTAATGGTGGCTATCATCACCAGCTCTTAACATAATGGAAAAGCCCTTTGCAGGGTAATGCTGGGGCCGCCTCACACAGAAATGCAATCTCCTGGAACACAGAGGAGGCAGTGACAAGCAGTTTATCTTCTACTACTTCAAGGCCTTCAATCATTATCAACCCAAAGGCAGCAGAGGAACTCCACCACCGACTCTGATTAGGGTGTTCCCTTCCTGGAGACGCACATATGCGCCGCATTAAGATACATCGTTATGGGTGGAATTGTGTCATCTCCCCGTCCCACCAGGATAAAACATGTTGGAGTTCTAATCTCTAGGACTTCAGAATCTGACCTTATTTGGAAATAGGGTCTTTACAGAGATAATCAAGTAAAAATGAGGTCCTTAGCACGGACCCTAATTCACTATAACACGTGTCCTTATAAAAAGGGCCCTTTGGACACAGACGCACACACAGGAGAACGCCATGTGACGGCGAAGTGGAGATGTAACTGTTGCTTCTGCAGGCGAAGGAGTGCCCAGGACTGCTGGCCAACACCAGCGGCTAAGGGAGAGGCCTGGCACGGGCTGCCCCTCGGAGGCCCCGGCGGGAACCAACCCCGCGACAGCCGGGTCGCAGACTCCCAGCCTCCAGAACTGTGAGACCATACATTTCTGGGGTCAAGCGACCCGGTTTGTCGTCCGTGTTACGGCAGTCCCGGGAAACTCGCACTCACAGGAAAACCCTGGCCCTGAAGGGGGAACAAGCTCCACTTCATGATAAAACCATCCGCAAAAATGAATGGAGGCGAGGGAGTCTGAGTCGTGCCTCCAGCCTGGGCGTGCCTGGATACCAGGCAGTCAACAGGCAGACTTTTCCAAGGGGCATTTCCTCCTCGGGGGCGCCCTCGGGCCCGTCGTGCTGGCTGGCGCAGGGGGAAGCAAGGAGGCTTCTTCCGAAAGCGGTGCCAGGCCTCCTGGGAGGGATGCCAGATTTAGAAATAAAGAATACAAGATGCCAAATTTGAATTTCTGATGAATAATGAATACTTTTTAAATAAGTATGTCCCAAATAGTTAGGCTAAAATGCCCCTCTGTTTTCTGGCAGCCCTACCCTGGTCCCTTCTTCCAACCTCCGCATCCATCCCCTCCCTCATCCCGGCGGGGGGGAGGGGTGGCCCATTGGCACATCAGTGCCTCAAGGTCAAGGATGGTGAGATAACATATCAGCAAGAGGCAAGCTGGCTTGTCTCAGGGATGCTCCTCTGGAGGAACAACCTCTGCCTCCAACCCCGGAGCAGGTAACGGCTCTGTGCTGTACAGACCCTCCAGAGGGCCGGCAAGAGCAGCCTTCGGGGCCGCATGGAGCTCTTCCAGCTCACTGTTCTGCTGACAAAATCCCAGTGCCACGAAAACAGTCCCAACTACTGACGTCCACATCGACTGAGGGATGGGTGGGTTCAACCAACGAAAATAGAGCGCCCATGCGGTGTCAGCAGGCACCATGCCAGGCCTGGGAACACAAAGGCCCTCTGCACCGAGGCCCTCCCAGCCCGGAGGGGCTCACTGGCCCAGCTCATGAGACACGAGTCCCACTGTGCATGGGGACTACTCCATGGGCCTGAGAAGGACACCTGACCCAGCCTGGGGACCAGCGGGGAAAGCTGCAACACAATTCGAAGGCTTTTAAATATCACAGAAGTCACATACCTTCACCTTTTAAGGAGCTTATGGCAAAGATGTCAGCGCCATAGGGACCCTGCCCTTTCCAGCCAAGTCTGCCATTGGTCCTTCTATTCTGGTTATGCCAGTGGTAATGGGCCAACAGTGACCCTTCAACGGTATGAGGCTTCTCTTCACACGGGGTGTGCTGTGTACACTGCAAAATCCCCTTCCTCTCTGTGCCCTTGACTGTGTAAGTTCCTGGCATCTCCTCACGTTCCCGTTCCTCGCTCCGTTGCCGTTACAAGTGAGGCGGGGTTCTTCTTCCTTTCTGTTTCCAGCAAAGCCTCTAACATGTGTCATGAAATTTCATTCATTCATTCAACAAATATCCATCGGACGCGTCCATGTTCCAGACACCCGGTACCCGGGCACAGATGGAAAGGTGGGCTCGGGCTGACCTCCTGGGGTTCCGAGTGGCTCTCCAACGTGTGCAGGATGCAGAAGCCCTGCCTGATCCTGAGAATTAGACTAAAATGTCCCAGACGAGGAGACGGGCCAGTGCACAGTGGGCTGCTAGGGTGTGCGACCCACTGGTGAAAGGTGGGCACGGGCGAGAGGCCACCCAGGTCAGTCCCAGAGGCACCCTGTCCCAGCATCAAGGCCCGGGCACAGGAGCAGGAGAAAGCACAGCCCTATGAAAACTCCTTAGTACTCTTGTCTGATTATTATTCCGTTTGCCTAATTGCATTTTAAATGCTCAGTGGGAGGGGGGAAATGCCAAGTCTTTTAATAAATTAAAAGCAGGTCTGCTTTTTAACCTGCTGCCGGTTTTTGAAAAAGTCCTGCTGCTCAGAGAGACGTGGTCTTTGCAGATGAAGGTAATTAGTGAGCTCCTTCACCCCCAGAGATGGGAGGGGGTGTGAGGGCATTTAGTTGCTAGAGTAGCCTCTTCCTGATCGAGGCAACTGGGCACCGCAAAGGATGCCTAGGGATTCAGATGCTGTTTTGCTTGCAGCGAATCAGGAGGCAGAATGGGTCCAGGAACCACAGGCTACAGGACTGCGGGATGCAGCTTGGCTTGGCTCTAATACTGAGAAATCGTGTCTGATGTTTCCTCTCTGATGGGCAGTGATCAGGGACAGTTGGAAGCCCAGCAGAGCCGGATTTAGGGGCAGAAATGCTGGGCAGCTGTCCCAGTTACCAATCTCTGAAAGGCGCTAAAAGCTCACGAGAATAAATCAGAAACACAGAGCCGAATAACTCAGGTTTCCACACGTGTCTCCTGATAAAATTGGCAAAATGCAAACTTCAGCCACAGTACACCCTATCCTTGAGTGACACCGAACACACACACACTCCTGATGGCTGCAGAAAGGTCTGGTGGCTAGAGCCCGGAGTCGGGACCAACCTGCCTGGGTTCAAGTCCGGGTTCCACCACTTCCTCTTGTGTGACGTCCTGCAAGTTATTCTCCCTCGGCTCCCGTTCCCTCGTCTATACAGTGACTGCCGGTGCCGAGGGCTCAGCAGGCACAAGCGACGCGCTTGGAACCCAGCCTGTCACCGAGCAGCCACTACATAAGGGTGAGCATTTCTGTGACTAGCTCAAGCCAGTTGCCTGGTGCTATTTGAGTCTACACCTCCACCAAGACCAGCCAGCTGCATGTTTCCTGACAACGTGGGCTCCCTTAGGGGGAACTGGGAAAGCAAGTCCTGCGTGAGGGGCACTTCATTTTACTCTCTTAAAAATTTAAGCTCCTTGGTGTGTGTGTGTATATATGTATATTTTTTCATCTTCATTGTTACAGTATTTACAGATGTCCCCCCTTTTTTCCCCATTGATTCCTTCCTCCTTATTCCCACCCCCTCCTGCTTTCCCCAAACTATCGTCTGTGTCCATTGGTTATGCATATATGTACATAAGCTCTTTGGTTTATACTCCTTAGTGTATGTCTAAAGAAACCATCTGGTTTATAAAATGTAAAAAAACAAAAACAAAATCTGAACAAAATCAAGCATTACGGAGAAGTTTGGGCCATAGGAAAGCCCACGCCAACCCTCCCCAATAGCTGAATTTGTGTATATATTATCTCCATCCTAAACGGATAAGTAGCTAAACTCTCTCCCGTTAAGAGCGCCGGAGAAACTATGGAAGAAAAACCATTTCAAATAAGTTGAAATGTTCTGCTGCGTTTGGTGTTTGTCATAAAGCCCTGACTTTGAGCGTATGTAGAGGAACGTGAGTTTTACTAATAGAAATCAGAATTCCTTTATCCATCAAAATAATGTGGAACAATATTTACGGATATACTTTGGAGGGTACCAAAGTGTTGGGTTGCTCAGGCCTAATCTGGCAGCTTGACCCTTGGCCTGCCCGGGGGCCCTCTCTCACCCACCCTGGGCACAACCGGAGGCAGGGCCAGGCCTGGGCCAGACACGCGCGGCTGAGAGATTCCAGCCCCGGCAAGGAGTTATATTAAGCAGGACCAGGGCTTAGGGAGGTATCTCCGCATTAGATGAGATGTGATGGAAACCAGTCACGGCCCAGCTGCAATTCGCCCGAGATGTTTATATTTCCTTTTAAATGACATGATCGCATATGTATTTAAAATCTACAATCTGCAGTGTACTTGTGGGTGACTGGAATGCCATTATATTCCTCTAGAGTAGTTAATTCTGTTTTATTTTTAAAGGTAGAACAAGTTAAATATTTTTTCACTTCAAAGGTGATGCTACACGACCATTTTAAAGAATGTGCAAAATACAGAAGTGTGCAAAGAAGACCAGAGACATCGCCTACAATCTCACAACCCAGAGGTCATGGCGGCTAATCATTTGATACATTTCCTTCCAGTCTTTACTTTTTCCCTAGGTGTAGATAAATTCTATCTTTCTGAATATATTTATTCGGCAGAGTTCGGATTGGACTCTCCTCTGGCCACTTAACTTCATATTGAAAGATTTTTTTTTTCCTTATTGCATCAGTTAGGGTCCTCCAGGAAATCAGTTTCCCTTTAATCTCCTGAGGACAGGTAAAGGGACTTCTTCTGATGAGCACCCAGAAGAAGTCCCCCTGCTAAGCCGCTGGAGGGGGAGCCACTGGAGCTGGAGGGGAGGGGACAGAGGACAAGGGAAGGTACTGCCTGACATAGTCCATGGCCATCTCCTTCTGTGCCACCCACTGGACAAGCCCGGACGACTGTCAAGGACAGAAGCCTGAATTATGCAGAGTGGATCTGGAGGACAAAAGGAGAAGAAAAAAAGAAAGAAAAGACAGAGAGAAAGAAAAAGGACTGCCTAGTATTCCGTAGTATTCCTTTATAGGAAAGTACCATAAATTATTTAACTGAATCCCCGTGGGGTCTTTCTATTTTTTTTTTCTATTATAACTAGCACTGCAATAAGCATTATTATACATACACTTTTTAGCTGCATCTCTGCTAATTTTCTCAGGATAAATTCCCAGGAGTGGAATTACTGAGTCGAGGGAATCTAAATTTTTAAGACTTTAGATATATATTGCCAAGTAGCCCTCCAAAAGGTTTTGATACTGACTTAAATGCCCACAAGCAGTGCATAGAGTTACTAATCCGGGGAGAACCTGCCCGTTAGTCTATGGTACAGTCATTAAAGCATCACCTTTGCCTGAAGACCTGGTGAGAGCTGCCCGGGTTGGAGAAAATAACCTGGGAAGGATCTCCAGACCTGCCTGGGACCCCAAAGAGTGAGAAAGGTCACCCTTCCTGAGCCGCGAAAGCTGACCTGTCTTAAAGGCAGAAGGAAGCGTCAGTCAGTTCACTGGAGGGTCAGCAGGAGTGAGCGAGGTGATGGCCGCTGGGCTGGAGTTTTGTTTCACTTGACCTCATCTGCCTCAGGCCAAATGTATAGTAAACAACAGTGGCCGGTCATATAAGGCTGTTTATGGAGTTTTTTCTTTGGGGAGTAGTTGCACCCAGTCAAGAGTGGGTCAGGGCAGGACTGAGGTGCAAAGGAGAAGCCAGGACACGTTAGGACACCAGGGTGAGCGGAGGAGGAGCAGGAGGAGGAGGGTGAAGCCAGAGCTGGGGCTGTGGGCCCACAGAGCTCCACTCCCTTGATGACAGCCCCCACCTATGTTCATAACTTTAATGGACAGGGGCAACGAGACAAAACAGTGGGGACGGGTGCAGGGATCCCTGATTGAGGGATCCCTGTGCCAGTGGATAGATAGATCATAGTTTTTCTTTTGACTGAGGTTCTTTGCACATGGGGCTCCCTTGGCCTGGAAGGCTCTTCTTCTAGATATTCATCTCAGCTGCTCCCTCACTCCATTCAGGCCTCTACTCAATGGCGCCTCCTCCAAGCAGTCTTCCTTGACTGTCCTCTCTAAAATAGAGCCCATTCAACTCTACTCCTTTATTGTACTTTATTTTTCCTTTACCATCTGATATGTGTGTGTTTATGTATAAACACATGTTTATTTGTTTATTCTGTCTCTCTCCTACTTAGAGTGACATTCTAAGTTCCTTGCAGGAGGGTGACTTTTACGCAGTGTTTGCCTCTCAGGTCCAGCTGAGCCCATTTCCCAGTGTATCCCTCAGCTGTTCTGCATTGTGCCAAGGTTCTTGGTTGCAAGCAACAGAAACCCAGTCTAACTAGGGTGAAAAGCCAATTCACTGGGAGACCGAAATGCTGGAGTCCAGGCCAGACCCAGGAAACATCAAAGAAAGGGAGGCCTGGGAGCTGGAACCATAGCCTAGGTCACTATGGAACAAAGTGGCTAGGACACTACAGTAAGGACCCATCACAAGATATCACTATGCTGGACACTCGATGCTGTGCTTCTAGACTTTCAACCATTGCCAATAATTTATAAACGGCACCTGTTTCTTTCTGCCTCTTCTGCAAGTTTCAAAATCCCATGCGAATGACTGAGCCCGAGTCACAGACACACCTGCTTCCCCCATCCGTTTTGGCTTTCATAGTGGGAGGCAGCACATGGGGACCCCTAAGACAATACCCATTAGAGAATTGCTCCTGATGGAAAGAACTGAATGCTGGAAGGCTAACTCTCCATAAGGAGCTGCAACACATATCAATGCAAAGTAGCCTTATTCCCAACATAGTGCCAGAGACTTGCTAACCTCCCTTGATGGCAGGTGACTATCCACGTGCCCACGTCTGGATTCTGGAAGGTTTTCCTTCGGCCAGGAGTTGGTCAGAGCCAGGATGTATGTGTTTGAACCGTTCGTGGGCAGATCTAGCAGCATACTGGAGGCTAAGCCGTCTTAGGGGGTCGAGGAGAGCAGCCTGGGATGGTGGTCAGCCTCTCCTTGAGAAACCAGGGGAGACATTTCCATAGCACGCAGTCAAGTCCCTGCTCGTCCTAAACCCAGATGATCAGCTGCCTCCTTAGAGCCCTTGGTACCTCCTATGGGATTTTCTCTCTGGTAGCCTCTCCGGAGGAAAGATCAATGAACCTGAAGTCTGTCTTTAAAAGGAAAAACTCTTTTCTTCCGAGGACCAGAAATGAGACCCTGGAAGCTGACACTTTGTTTATTCTTCGTGCACCTCTATTAGGATTCTGGAAACACAGTGCTTCCTTACAGTCACCCCAGGGTGGTCCCTAAAACCAGATTCAAGAATCGACTAGAAGCCCCCAAGTCAGTGCTCGGCTTCCTGGTAAGCTGCGCTGGGCCTTGTTGAAGGAGGGGCCAGGCTGCTTTGACTAGCGAGTGCCTCCCAATACAACCAACCCTCACCGGCTACAACAGAGACACATACCCAGGTTTCTGGCTTTGGAGGGAAATACCACCCACAAGAGATCTCAGCTTTTGGCTCCTGGCAGGCTCTGAAGTCTGTCTCCTGGATACCAGACCAAAGGCCCTTGAACCATCCCGGAATGATGGGCCTCAGTCCTATTTTTAAAAGCTCTCCAGGAAATACACTTGCAGCCTACACTTCCTCATCACCCACTCACTGCTCACTGGTTTCTCCTCTGGCTTCCGCCCCACCTGCCTCCTGATAGAGCCCCAGGAAGGGCCCAGGGACCTCCTGCTCAGCCCCCGATCAGCAGACTTGCCCCTCCTCATCCTCAGCAGTTTACCATTTGTCTCCCCACTCCTGGTTTCTGTGACAGGAAACTCGCCTTACTTCCTAGCTTCTTAATGTGCCCGTCTCCCCAGGGATCTGAGCTTGGCTCCCTGCCCTCTCTGGGCTGCCTCCTTTACTATCTCCCCACCCTGGGACCTCACCAGCCACCCCACCCAGATCATCTTCACTTCAATCTCTTTTGTCAACACCAGGGCTGAGCACCATCCCCCTGCAGGGCACCTCGTCCCAGACACCTTCCCTGGACATCTAAAGATCCCAACCTGAACTGGACATTTTCTGCTCAAAATTTGTTCCTCCCTTCATTTCTCCTTCTCTGAAAGGCCACCCTTCCAATATCCACTTTCGAGATCTTAGCATCATCTCTGGCTACCCATTGGCCTGCTTCCCAAATCCAACCAGTTGCCAAATTCTCTTTGCAGTGTCTCTCCTCCATCACCACCTGTCTACTTCTATCAAGTGCTTCTTATCTACTCTTTTTCAAACTATCGTGATAACCTCCTCACTAATCCGCCCTCTAATCTACCCTCTCCTCCCACAGCCCTTTCCCCAGAGGCTATACTCTGTGCTTCTTCTTAGAGTCCAATCAACAAGGCATGGTCACCCTGGCCAGTTTGGCTCAGAGGTTAGAGTGTCGGCCTGAGGATGGAAGGGTTGAAGGTTCGATTCCAGGTCAAGGGCACACACCTGGGCTGCAGGTTTAATTCCAGCCCAGGTTGGGGTCATGTGGGGGACAACCAATCAACGTGTCTCTCTCACATTGATGTCTGTCTGTCTCTCTCGCCCTCCCTTCCACTCTATCTGAAAATCAATGGGAAAATGTCCTTGAGTGAAGATGAACAAAAACAAAGAAGGCACTATCTTTCTGTGGCTCCCCTGCTTTGAAACTTGACAGTGTCAACTCCCAACTCCTCAGCCCGGCGTCCAACCTTAGTTCAAAGCTCTCCAGATCCACTCCTTCACGTCCCCTTGGGCACAGCTTTCTGCAGTGTCACTCCAACCCCCACTCACCTCACAATACCTCCTCGCTGGCTTTGCTCAGGCTGCACCTTTCTCATGCCTTGTCTAGCTATTTGCTCCTTTCCGAATCCTGCCTTTCCTGAAAGGCTCATCGAAATGCCACTGTTTTCCCAAAGCCTCCCTGGTCTCCCCAGCCAGGAGCGCTTTCCCCTCCCTGTGCCCCCGGGTTCCCTGTGTTCTCTCACCATGCTTGTCACATACAGCCTCACGTCACCGCATGCTGAGTATGTGGCTCACCGTCCCCATAGGGTCCCCTGGGCGGGGGAGTAATTGGCTCACGGCTGGTATTTGTTGGGTAGTCATCAGGCTCGATAACCAAACACTAGTTCATTTTTCACTGTTGGAAACCACACGCCCGGAGTCGAGCCTCAGAGGGACTGCATCAAAGTCAGGAATATGAAAATAGGTCCTGTTCGCATCCATCAGGGCAAATCAACAAGGAGATCAAAACCCAGTTCCTGAGTGACTCGGACCATTACTGGATAGACTTTAATTAACCTTATGGAGAATATCCAAGGGTCTTAGGAGGCTGGGAAGGAGGAGGGAGCGAGGGAGAGGGATCCAGAGCTGCCCCTGTCAAGAAGCACTTTCTTCCTGTAACCGTATCCCCGGGGCCCGGCCAGTGCCTCTGCTTAATCTCCCTCTCTGTGGTCACTCAGGATATGATTACTGGCATCAGATGCAAGCACATGTCTCTGTTCCATTAATCTGAGAGGCTGAGAGAGACTGAAAAGGGAGCCACAAGGGCATTGCTGTGTTGGTCTAGTTACCACCTCAAAGAGGAGCAGGAGCGAGGGGGAGAGGAAGGATCTGGCAGATGGGCCAGCAGGGAGGCCTTACGGAAGCAAAGGGAGATGAGAAAACCACACAGAGAATGAGTTCCTGTACTGGCAGCCTGGTTCCTCTCAGCTGTTACAAGACGGGGCCTGGAGGAGGCACATGCCACCGTGTGCATGAGCATGCACACGCACACACACATGCACACGCACACACAGCAACGGAGAGGCGGAGCTTCACCGTCAGGTTTTGGCCATCAGTCTGACACCCCTCGGTGAGCATTGTTGCTCAGGGTGTACGGTAACCCACATAACATAAATCCGTCTCACAAGGTAACAGCCTAAACGGAGGCTGCAGCGCAGTAATGAAGATGTGAACAGCTGAAATGCAATGTCAGATGGCAGTGGTGACATCCAAAAGCTGTAATTTGCAGCTCAGCATATTTTTGTTCCAGGTACCAGAGCCTGCACAAACGCTCACCGACTTGTCCCTCTCCCCAGCAGCATCTCCGCTCGCTTGGCCCGGAGCCAGGTGATCTTTGCCTCGCCAAAAGGTTTCTGCTATAGAAGGCTCGGGAAGCCTCATCTTTGCCATGGAATGGGGTGGGGATGGAGGAGCAGCGAAATCGTTAAAGGCCTTATTCCTGAAGTGCAGGTCTCTTAAATGACTCATTTCCCCTCAGTTCAATCAAGGTGTCCTGGCCAAACATTTTGAAGGGTGGCGGGGAAGAGCCAAAATAATTTTAGCCAAGTCAAGGCCTGGAGGCAGCTGGAAATGAAAGATAATACATTACAGAGACAGGAGTGCCTGACTCAGTTCTTCAGCTGCGACTCCCTCCTTTTAATCTGTGACTGCTCCATCCTTCCTTTCTCTTGTCCTCCTTCCCTCCTCCTCTTCATTGCTACTGACCCAGCACCTGAGCAATGCAGACAAGCAACTCCACCAAGTACAGGCCTTCAAATGGAAGGTTACATTTTCAGTTCTAGCTAATCGCCTGGCAGTTAGAGGAACTCAGTGCATGGGCAAACGTTTATAAATGCGGAGGAAGGGGCCCCACAGAGCCAGCCAGGCTATGCTAAACCCGGAGGAAGCTGAGAAACTCTGCATTGGGGACAGAACCCGTTCCTGCGGCCCTAACCCTCCCTGCTGGGCTCCATTGGCGCATGTGTACATCTGCTGACCCGCTGCTGCTCCAAATGCCTTCCTGCCGGGCTCCACGGAGTGGGCGGAGAGGATCAAGTGACCATGAACATCAGGAGTCTTAACTCCTGGCCTGGGGCCCTGACAGCCCTGGCTGCAAACTAGCTGAGGCTGTCACTGAAACACCCCTTAGGTGGCTCTGGGACCCTTTCACATACGCAGAGGGTTTGCCTCCGGGATATATGAGGCGTCAACTTGAGCTTCACTCGGAGGTTTGGAGACCGATGGGGGCTCAGGTGTGCATCAGAAGGCCGCTCTGGGCCACGTAAGGGGTACCTGGGAGAGTAGGTGTGGGGGGAACTCGGCTCCCCCTGGCAGTGTCTGAAGGCAACCTGTGTAAGCATGTAAGCATGAAGGAGGGCAGCAGGCTCCAGGCCTAGCATCCTGCCCACCCTGAGAGCCTGGCCGGGCTCCGTCTGCTTCGCAGAGAGGTGTCTGAGGCTGAGCCCTCAGGATCCCAAACATTTTCCCACAGAAAATAGCACTCTTGTCATCAGCTGTAGACGTCAGATCACATAGGAACTGGGAGACGAGTTTGGTTTTTACTGTTTATTATAAACATTTCTGATTTTTTTTTTCCAGATTTACATTTGGGGTGGGATATAATTTATATGCCAGGAAATTACCCTTTTGAGTGTATGTTTCCATCAGTTTTAACAAATGCATGCAGTCATGTTGCCGGCACCACAATCGAGATAGAACACATTTCCATCATCCCCAAAAGTTCCCTTAGGCCCTCTGCAGTCAATCGGGATGGCTCAGTCCCTAGGGACCACTGATCTGATTTCTGTCCCATAATTTTGCTTTTTCCAGAATGTCTTATAGTTTGAATCACACAGCATGTAGCCTTTTGGATCTGGCTTCTATCACTTAGCATGATTCACTTCGGATATATACATGGTGTTGCACATTTCTGTACTTTATTATTATTATTATTAATGTATGGATGTACCACAGTTTATTTATCCATTAACCAGTTGAAGGACATTTGGATTAGTTCCACTGTGGGAAAGGGGGGGGGGCTGATTGTTAGTAAAGTTGCTATAAACATCCAAATGCAGATTTTTGTGTGACTGTAAGTTTCATTTCTCTCTGTTGAATACCCAAGGGTGAGATTCTTGAGCCATGTAGGACGTGGATATTAAACGTTATAAAGAAGTGCCATACTGTTTTACTGCACCATTTGATTCCCACCAGCAATGTATGAAAGTTCCAGTTATTGTCAGGTTTCATTTTAGCCATTATGATAAATATATGGTTATCTCATTGTGGATTCAGTTTGCATTTCAATAATGACTAATGATGTTGAACATCTTTTCATGTGCTTATTTGCCATCTATATAGCCCCTTTGATGAAAAGTCTGTTAAATGTTGCCTATATTTTATGAGGTTGCTTGTTTTCTTACAACTGAGGTGCCAGATTTCTATATTCTGCATATAAGGCATGTATCAGAATGGGCCTTACAAATATTTTCTCCTAGTGTGGTTTTTTTTTTTTTTTTTTTCATAACACTGTGTTCCAAAGGGCAAAAGTTTTTAACTTTTATAAAGTCTAGCTTATCAATTGGATTGTATTTTTTGGTTTTGTTAACTAAGAACTCATTGCTCAATCCAAGGTCACAGAGATTTTTCTCCTATGTTTTCTTCACAGTTTTACAGATTTATGGGTCAATGTTATTACTGTTGTTGCTATATAAGGTTCTAATTCTTCCAGCACCATTTATTAAAAATATATCCTCTTTCCATTGGATTGCCTTTGTACTTTTGTTGAAACTCAACTGAAGATGTATGTGTGGTTCTATTTTTAGACTCAACTCTCTATTCCGTTCTGTTGATCTATGTGTTTATACTTTCACCAATACAAGACTATTTTGATTATTGTAGCTTTATACTAAGCTTTGAAATAAGATAGCATTGGGCTTTCAAATTTCTTAAAAATTAGTTTGGTTAGTGTAGTTTCCATATACATTTTAGAATTAACTTACTGATTTTAAAAAATTTGCTGAGATTTTACATTGAATCTATAGATTAATTTAAGAAAAATTGTAATCTTAATAATATTGCATCATTTCATCTACAAACATAGTCTATTTCTTCATTTATTTAGATATTATTTAATATTTATCAAAGTTTTGTAATTTTCAGAATACAGATCTTGCATAAATTTTGCTAGATTTTAACCTAAGTAATGACACTTTATTTCAAATGGTATATAATTAATATAACTTTACAAATTGTCATTGCTAGTGTATAGAGATACAATTGCTTTCGGTATATTGATCTTATACACTTCATCCTTGGTAACCTCACTTACTAATCTTAGGAGTTTTTCTTAATGGGTTCTTAGGATTTTTTTATATAGACTCTTTTGATATTTACCAATGGAGACAGTTTAATTTCTTCCTTTTTAACCTATTTGGCTTTTATTTCTTTTTCTTGTCTTATTGCACTGTCTAGAACTTCTAGGACAATTTTGAGTACAAGTAGTAAGAATGGACATTCCAACCTTTCTTCCCAATCATAGGGGTGAAATTATTCGGCCAGTCATCATTAAGGATTATGTTAGTGATAGGTTTGTTCTGTAGATGCCCTTTATCAGAATGTTCCCTCTTATTCCTAATTTTCTGAGATTTTTAAAAAACTCATGAACAGACTTCAAATTTCATCAAATGCTTTTCCTGCATATATTAAAATGATCACATAGATTTTCTTCTATAAATCTGTTTATGATAAGTTACATTGACCAATTTTTAAAATGTTAAACAAATCTTATATTCCTGAGATAAACCCGACTTAATCATGATATATTATCCTTTTTATATATTGTTGGGTTTAATTTTCTAATATTCAGTTGACAAATTTTGCATTTATATTTATGAGAAATGTGTTTTGTAATTTTTTTTTTGGATGAGATATCTTTGTTTTGGGTATCAGAGTAACTTACTTTCCTAACCATAAAGTAACTTAGGAAATTGTTGTTCTTCTTCAATTTTCTAAAAAAGTTTGTATATTATTTTTTTCAAAATCATCTGGTAGAATTTTGCAGTAAAGCCATCTTAGATTCAAGTTTTCTTTATAAGAAGACTTAACTATCAATTAAAATTCTTTTAATATAATATAGGATAATTCAGGATATCTATGGCTTCTTGAATACGTCTTTTAAGAAATTTGCCCTTTCATCCAAGTTGTTGACTTTGTGGACTTAAAGTTGCTCATAATATTTCCTTATTAGCCTTTTAATGCCTGTCTAATTTATAGTGATGTTCCCTCTTTCATTCCTTATATTGGTATTTGGGAGTTTTTTTTTTCTTGAGCCATCTGGGTAGAGGCCTATCAACTTTACTGATCCTAAAGAACCAGTTTTTTTGTTGCATTGCCTGCAAGTATCGTTTTTCTGTTTTTGATGTTATTGATTTCTATCTTTATTATTTCCTTTTCTCTGCTTATTTTAGATTTAGTTTGTTCTTCTTTTTCTAGTTTCTTAAGGTAAAAGCTTAGATGATTTATTTGAGATCTTTTTTTCTAATTAGAGATTTATAACTATACATTTTCCTCTAAGCACTGTTTCAGTTGTACTTCAAAATTCTTGAAATGCTGTTTTCATTCCATTCAAATTTTTTCTAATTTTCCTTGTGACTTCTGCTTTGACCATAGGTTATGTAGATGTATTAAATATTATTTCTATTATTAAATTATATAATATTATTAAAATTTTAAATATTTTGTATTTTTTCAGATATCTTTTTATTGTTAATTTCTACTTTAATACAACTGACCTAGAAAAATGGTCAAATAACATTTTGTATAATTTCAATTTATTAAAACTTAAGATTTATTTTATGGCTCAGAATGATCTATCCTGTGAATATTGCATGTACACTTGAAAAAGGAATGTATAGTCTGCTATTATTAGGGGTAGTTTTCTATAAATACCAATTAGGCTAACTTGGTTGACAGTGTTGTTTAATCTTCCATGTCCTTACTGATTTCTTGTCTATTTGTTCTACCTATTACTGAGATAGGAGAGTAGAAACCTCTAATTACAATTTTCAATTTATCTATTTCTCTTTTCACTTCCATTAGTTTTTGTGTCCTGTATTTTGAAGTACTATTAGTAGGTACACATCTCTTTAGGATTATTATGTCTTCTTAATGAACTGACCCTTCTGCTTAGAGTGCTGGGTACTCTACTCTCATTTCCTGCCTTCCTTATGTGCCTGTGCTTCAAGGGAGGTCCTCTTGGCGCTTTTGCTCCTTATCCAACAGGAGACAGCTTGTGCTTGTTACTTGGAGTTTACTACCTTGATGGTGGAAGTTGCGGGGGGGGGGGGGTCTTTGTTTTGTTTTCCTGGCTAACTCTCCGTCTTAGCCAGGCTGCACGTCCTGAGTCTCCGTTTCGGAGCTTTCTCAGTGACCCGGCCCTTCCTCCCAATGGCAGCCACACTCTGCCTTGTATCTTTGGTGGGTCTTGTGTAGAAGAGAGTTTCCTGCCCTCTCCCAACGGTAAGAGGCCTCTCATGTTATTGGTGCAGGATCCTGGGTCTAGGATGCCTCCTGCCCCTTCTCCAGAGGCAGGTGTGTTTTTACCCTTTTGTCAGGCACTGTGAGTGTCAGGGTGTGTTGTTCACTTTAAGGAGCTCTAGGCTTTTGCTCCATGGAAGGGAAGGCTTGTGACTTTTCTGCAGTGACCGTTGCTCTTTCAGGTCTCCCGTCTTGTCCCGTCTTACCCGGGAGCACCCAGAGAAGGTTCATGGAGAAGAGGCTGGAAATAGATGCACTGTCCCTTATGTTTGTGACTCCCTGGGTTCTACGCACTCAAACTAGCCCACCTCATTTTAGGCAATTCATTACCATTTTAGCGGAATTCTTACCCATGAGGATAGCATGTGACAACATTTCCTCCCATGTTCTACCATAGATGAACCAGTGTTTATGCTCTTATTTGTTTTTTTAGAAAACACTCATTTTTCCTTAAATTTTAGACATCTTGGTTGCTCTGCAACCTCCGCTGTCCATGGTTCAAGAAAAGTTTCAATTTTGCAGTTTATCCAGATTTCTCTTCTCGTTGCTCTTTCCAGCTCTCTGCAGGCTAGGCACCACATTAACCAGGCCTAGAATGTTTAATGCAGTCCGCTCCGTGGCAGTGCATGTTCTTTCATATAAATTAGGTCCCAAGCGATTGGTAAGTAGAGGATGACGTCAGGGTAAGGCAGCAGTCATGTTGATTCCCGCGCAATTTCCCACAGCACGTTAACACTTTGATGTAATCTGAGGTAAGCTTTCTCAAAATTAAAATGAAAACCTCACACGTGTTTGCCAACTTCAGGAAGAAAACGGAAAATCTACTGTCTCGAATTTTCTGTAATGCACATATCAGCTGGTTCAGTAGCTTCCGTGCCCTGTTTCCACTTTCTTAAGCTATTCTGGGAAAACTGAGAGAAGATAAAGAAGTTGCAATAATATTAGGCTCTGTGTTAAAACAATGAACTAATGAAGAAGGCTATACCCAAAATCTAAATTTTAATATTAATGAAATGTTATCCATCAGAAATGAATACCCTCTAAGACATAATTTCAAAAAGAGGAAGTATGAACCTCAGCCTTCATATGCCTGTATGTTTACCTACGCCACTGTTTTTATTAAGATTGCTATTGATTTTCATTAATATTCTGCTTTCAAACTTCCATAGGTTTGAGTGCTCTGTCCCAATCCTATTTTCCCCATAAGCTCTGTTATTTTTAGTGCATGTTTTGCAGAATGGGAATTTTTAAGAATAAAAGAATGGTAATACAGAAGGAAAAAAAATGCCTATAATGTGTTATTTTTTTATCATGAAAACAATAGATGCTCATTATTGAAAAATTGGAAACTACAGAAAAGGAAAATTATTCAGAGATCATTTTCATTATACATATACTTATTTTAAGCATAATTGGAATCAAGATGCCACATTTTTCAGTTGTTTTTTTTTTAATCCTCACAAGAGGATATGTGTGTGGGGGGTGATTTTTAAAGAGAGGGAAGGGAGATAGAGAGATGGAGACACACACACATACACACAAACACACAAAGACAGACAGACAGAGAGAGAGAGAGAGAGAGACATCAATTGGTTGCCTCCCATATGTGCCCTGACCAAGGATTGAACCCACAACCTAGGTAGATATCCTGATCGGGAATTGAACCTACAACATTTTGGTGTACAGGACAACACTCCAAAATGCTACATTTTTCAAAACTGAAGGATGTAAACCATTAAAAAAATAATCATTTCTATAGCAATGCAGGAGAGAATACATTTAGAAAAACTTAACACACATACAAACTTAACACGCACACTCACACATACATACCAAAAAAATAACCCTCCCGTAGGAGTTAAAAATAACTCTTTATGGCAGAGAATGGGCACATTCATACATCCATCCAACTGAAGTTAAAACAGATGGAATCTATTCCGTGATTATTTTAAAGAACTTTTCAGTTCTCCAAATTTGATGTCCTTGAGATTTTGGGAAATTTAAACTTTAAAAAGCATTTTTCTGAATCAAGGGCATAAAAATGTATGATTCATCCAGGATCAATTAAAACTTTTTTTGGCATGTATACTATGGGAAGCAATCCATACTGCAGTCTCCAACACAAACTGTGTGTTAACCAGGACCATCTTGCTGAATTTGCTTGAGGAATGATCTACAATTCTTTCTACTCTCATCTTGTACTTGGGGATTCTGCAAAGGACCAGGAAGAAATAAATAGGGAAAAACATCTGAGGTAATTCAACAGGAACATGATGTGTGGACCATGTAATAAATGGTCCACACATTCAAATAAGCATATATATATTTTTGGCCGACAGGAAAAGATCCTCCTTCCCTCTTTCCTCCCCCATCAGAGAGAGAGGCAAACACTCTGGAAATACTCTGGTCTCCAGATGAAGGTTGATGATAGTTTTTTTTTTTCTTTATTGATTTTAGAGAGAGAGGAAACGAGAGAAACATCGATGAGCGAGAACATGGATTGGCCGCCTCCTGCATGCCCCACACTGGGGATTGGGCCCACAACCTGGGCATGTGCCCTGGGAATCGAACCAGCGACCTCTTGGTGCATGGGTCGACGCTCAACCCCCGAGCCACACTGGCTGGGCGATAGTTTTTTCTTAATGGAAAAAATAACCTTTAGTCAATAAGCTCACATGGATGGACAAGCACAGGCACATACAGTAGTTACTAGAAAAAGTAAAGCCATCACTAAGCATAAAAACAAAGCAACCACTAACCCGCAGGTCTAAGGACAACGCCACAGGAGGTGAGTGCGTGACCATGAGGCTTGGAGAGTCCATGTTTGATTGCCTTTCTAATTTACTCTGATTCACTAGAACTAATTTGCAATAGTAACTGGCAGTCAGCCCTTGGAAAGGGTGCTTCTAAATTTAAAATTCAATTTTAATTCATTGCAACAAATGCTTATTGAGCCCTAAGTGCCAGGTGATATGCTAGGGCCTGGGCATAGAGATGTGGACAAGAACCATGGTTGTCCTGCCCACAGTCTATAAAAATGTCAGAATGATGACTATCCATTGGCTTCCCTCATAATACATCATCTCCTTCCTGGAATCCGACCTGTGCTCTCCACTTGGCCAATCACCCTGGGCTACCTCATAGGCCCAGGTTTCATACACCTGTATGTGGCAGTGGCAGGATTAGCAGAAAGGGCGGCTGGGCCAGCGATGCTGGTGCTGGTAGAGTGGGTGGGACCCTGTCACAGCAGCTGGGGCCCAGCAGCATCAGTGGCCTCACCAGGCAAGCGCTGCAGCATGATTGGGGATATTGTTCCCAACGCGCAGCCTCTGCGGAGCCTCAGCAAAATGTTGTGAATTAAACGTCATAAGCTTTATTATATTCCCTTTCTGCTTCAATCTGCCGGAATCTGTTTCTGTTGCATGCAACTCAGAATCCTGACTCAATATAAGTGGCTGGACATTTGTCTCCTGAGAGCTTTCCATTCCACTTCAAATCACATGTAGAAAATACCTGGGGAATAATTGGACCGTGTTCTATATGGCTCTGACATATGTCATCAAATTAAGAAAGCCCTCTCAACCGGTAGTTCTCAGCTGCAGAACTAGTGCAGAAGGTCCCATCGCCAACTGTACGCGGTCCCTCTGTAAGTCCATTACAGACGAAGAACTGACATGTACGCATTAAAACTGATGGGCACCACCGCCACTCACTTGCATTTATATATGCTTCTTGAGTTGGAACTAGGGTACTGAGAGTTTTTTTCATGCAGTTTATTCTATTTGGGCTGCAGCTTGAGAAGGGTCTCAGGTGTAGGTGACATCTGCACTAAGCTACAGTCTTTCCCATGTGGCGGGGACCGCCCACTTGCACACGCCGAGCAAACGCCATTCCAGGGAGGCCTGCCTTTGCAGAACTGGGTCCATTCAGGGCACACGTGTTCCTTGCAGGTGCCCACGGCCAGCTTCGGCGGCCATGGTGTCAACCCATCCATCAACCTCCTTTCATATTAAGTTACAGAACATATAACTCGAGGACAAGGAAATGTTTTAAATTCTAGAGCTGCTCCGAGCCACATGAGGCTGGTCGTGCTGTGTAACCTTTCTTTACTATTTCGATATGAGCTCTACGCACAGCTGTTGCAACGTACGACATTATACTTTGCCCAGACTACGGCACCTGTTATAGGCAATTCGAAATAAAAACAAATTGGTGGGGAACATGATAAGATATCTGAGAGCACATTTCATTTGCTCGGAATACCCCTGCAGACTACTGCATTTCAGCGAACTCTGAAACCATTCTTTTTTGTCATTGTTTGCCAAGGCGGGGTGAAGGGGGGGGGGGGTGGATAACTCATCTCTTTTTATAGAAAACGAATCGGCACTCTGCTGGGCCAGGAAATACAGACACAGACTTCTTTTGCTTACACACCCGCAGCCTTTTCTCCCCTCTCTTGTTTATGCTAGTATTTCCTCCACCCTTTCAATTTGTCACAGTTGCCTTCCCAAAAGGGCTTTTATTTCCTCTTGTTTCTCTGTTCTGCTCTCTCGCGCCCCTTGCTTTTTATGAGAGCACATTGAGGCCCTGGCAGACCAGGCCTGGGAAACAAATGAATGCCACAGGCCCCTCCGGGGTGAGCATGTCTGGCTCCGTGGACAGAAGGGCTTGGCATCGGCGTCCACCTATGCAACCCTGAGGTGTTCTGCTCTGGAGCTCACCCGTGCCCCCCACACATACCTCAACATTGTCTCCTCGACCGTGACGTTGCTTAGGACTGCTTTGAGAACGAGCGTGGAGGTTAGCAATGTCGACCAGGATCGAAAAGGGAGCTTTGGAAAGCGCTCCGTACTGCTGACCCCTCCCCCCCCCCCCCCCCCCCCCGCCCGAGTCTTCCTGGTTTACTCCTCGAGGCCCAGACTGGTTTTTGACCGTTTTGTTTCTGTTCTGAAAATGACAGTATTAATGCCTCAACTCTTTATCAGCTGATGTTGTGTGGACAACCTGTTCAGGGCTGGGATGTAGGGGCATACAGACCTTGGACCAGGACGCAGAGCGAAGAGACATCAGATGGGTGATGTTTAACAAGACGTGGTCCAGGGAACGGGTGGTGGTCTGCTAGAGAACCAAAGGACCTGGGTTCAGGGCTGGGCATGCCCGGTGCCAGTCCCCACAACGCTCCTTGATAAGTACATGGCCTGGGGGAGTCACTCTGTTTCTTTACACTTCAGTCTTCTCGTCTGTACATCCCAGTAACTTCCTTGCAGGGTTATTACATGGATTTAAATAGATAATGTGTAAAAAGTGCTTGGTGTAGGACCTGACTATGAATAGCCGCTTCATAAATTCCAGCAAATATTTTCCATACATGTAATACCAATGGAGGGGTGATTCTAGCGATGCGTTTTCGTCTCCGGGAGCACCAGTGTCTGCTGCCTGTCGAGGCATCCATCGGCAAGCTTCGCCCTAACGCCATCCTCAGTTCAGTCAGTTCCGGGGTCTGCACTGAGCAGATTGTTCCTGGGGACCTGTGATATCATTACCGCAAATGCCACAGTCACATCAGGTCACGGAAAATGCAGGCAGGTGCGGGTGGGAAGAGGGCCTTTGGGACCTCACCTCCAGAAACCCTCAACTTCAGGGGACCAGGACAGGCAGTGGCAGTCCTGTCTCTCCGCTGGCTGCCTTCGGTTCCCCTCCCTGCTCTCTCTTGCATGCATCTCTCCAGCAAAGGTGGCTGGTCTCCGGGCGCCCGAGGGAGCCATCTCCCACCGCCTGACTCTTGTCCACCTTCTCCAGGGCACAGCTGCCTCTCACTTTGACGGAGCTTCCGGCACGTGAGGGAGGAGAAAGGGCAGCTGGAGAGGGGCCTGCCGGGTGCAGGGGGAGGCCCTGCCCAACGTGGCTCCAGAGGTGGAATCCTTGAAACAACCAGGAGCAGCGAGTGGGACGAGCCAAAGAGAAAAGACGAATTTTACATCTTCACCAGCCGGTGCCTCCGGAAGCCTAGTCTGCCCAAGTGTCCGGTACTTAGGAAGGACCTACTGACATGACTGTGGGGTTAGTGTGGAAACATAAACGTGCAAAAACAGCTGTAAATTATAAAGCAAAATTACCCTGCAAAAAGGTGATTAGTATTGCCTTGTTAAATAATTTCAGTTGGGAGGGTTTCATCTCTCTCTTTTTTTTTTTCTTCATTTCTTTACAGTTTTATTTACATATAATTGAAGCACTGTAAATTGCACATATTTAAAGTGTAAACTTGATGAGATTTGACCTACGTACACGCTTGTGAAACTTTCACCGCCATGAAGATGGACAATGTATCCATCACCCCTGAAAGCTTGGATCCGCCTTTGTCTTTCCACTCATCGTCTCTGGACAGCCACAGTATATTTTTTGTTATTATAGATCACTTCTAGAAAATTTTATAAAAATGGTTTTAGTAACACAATTGTTTTATCAGATGACTCCCATCAGGGACCCAAATCCTAGCAGACACTGCTGGAAGAGTCCTGACGGCCTTTCTCCTATGCTCCTGCTGGGGGCGCTCCAGTTTGGCTCAGGGTCCATGTCTCCCTCCGCCATCTGAGGAAGGCCGGTGATGGGGGGCCTTCTCCTCACCATGCTGGTGTAGACAGGTTCAGGGCAATGAAATGCCAGAGGAGACTTCTTCCTGGGCTTCTGGAAAGAATTACTTGTTTCTAAGAAGAGACATTTTGCCCTTTTTTCCCACAGGACATATCCATGTGGGCATGAGATGCCTGGAGAAACTCTGTCAACCATCTTGCTGTCTTGAGGGGAGTGAACCTAAAAATAACGCCCTCAGGAAAGAAAAACAGAACATGGGAGGAGCCTGTGTCCTCCAGGAGGTTGCTGAGCCATCAAACTGACTGACCCTGAAATTTCCTTTCATATGGGATGACAAATCCTCTTATTGCTTAAGCCATTTTGAGTTGCTTTTCTGTCATTTGCAACAGCAAGCATTCTGCTACATTACTGTATAAAACAGATTAAAATGGACAAATTATTATAAAATATTTTACAGACTTTATAACTTTTACTTATTAGAAGTCGATCAAGGAGATAATGGAAAATCTTTGTGACACACAATTTAAAATGGGGAGGTAAGGATGTAGATTGAAGTCCTGTGAGTCTATGCATCCCATCATTTCAGGACTTCATCTTGATTGTATAATAGGGAGGAAAGTCTGATTCCCACAGATGAGTAGCTGCAAATAGTAGCAGTTTTTGAAAACAACAACGATAACAAAATGTTGGCTTTGCAAACTCAAGACACTTTTCGGTTAATAGTGATAGCAGGAAAAGCTTTATGCCAGTATCTGGGCTCACACACAGAAAGTCAGGTTGGCAGGCACAAGCTAATGAGCTGACTGCTAAAAGTTGGTATATAATATATTATTTGTTTATAATAAAAAACGTATGATATTTAAAATTTCTTAATAAACCATTTGCAAACTTCCCAAAAGATCTCCGCAGAATCTTGGGTTCCAGAACACACTTTGAAAACTTCTGTCCTAAGTGTAATTAAATTATGCTAATCACGTATAAATAATTTAAAATCCAGGTTTCAAATGTGGTAGACAAGATCCTTTCCTCCTGCTCTAACTTCAATTTCCAAGAGCTCGTTTTGCCAGACCTTGTATAATGTCATTCAGGTTTGGCAATAAGACAAATACTCCATCAGCATAATAGAAGAGGTGCTCCCAGGAGATGCACAGAGGAAAAGGGCTGATTGTGGGACCAGAGCACATACTTGGCCTCTTTTCCTTTACCTCCCCCTCATTCCTGGTCCAAAGCATTTTTACCCCCCACGTCCGCTCCCAGCAGCAGAACCACACTGAGCAGAGGCTGTCAACCCACATGAGACCAGACAGGACAAAGCAGGAGCTAGATGAGTAACTGCGGGGTTGCTAGGGCAAGCGAGTCGAGGACCAGAAAGAGCAGGAGGAGATAACGGGCGTGAACCAGGGACATAATCTTTGCCAGCTGTGCATTGGCTTCAGGATGGAATCCAGGGCTAAGGCCTCTGTCGAGGGAAAAGATGAATAAAACTCGGAAAGCCACTAATCTCTAACACCAATTGTGATGGTTTTAAAATATGTCCATGGATTCTCTGTTATCTCTTCCTCCCCTTAATTGTGGGTTGTAGTTAATGACTTACTTGTAGCAAATAGGGTGTGGTGGAAATGATGGTATACGGCATTTGAGATTGGGATATAAAAGGCACAGTGGCTTCCTTCCTCCTTGTCCTCTCTCTGGGATCACTCACCCCAGGGAAGCTGGCTGCCATGTCATGAGGATGCTCAAGCAGCCTTCTGGGAGGCCCACGTGATGAGGAACTTGTACAAGTTTCGCAAATGTGTACATACATCAAATATCATATTTGAAAGTTGCTAACAGAGTAGATCTTAAACATTCTTGTCGCAAGAAAAAAATGTGACAGTGTGAGGTGATGGATATTAACTAGACGTATCATGACAATCATTTTTGCAATATCTACATATTTTGTACATCTAAAACTAACATAATGTTATCTGCCAATTACATCTCAATAAAACACACAGGCGGGTGCCCAAAGGAAACTTACTGGCGTGTTCCATGGTTTGTTTCTCCCTGAACCCAGGACAGTGAGTGGTTCTGCTGAATCTGAAAACTGGAGAAACCATTCCTTCCCAGCCCAGGAGCAAACTCCACCTTCTTTACCAACTTTAAAACTTCAAGAGCACCTTCCAGAATTCCTGAATGTGGTTTACAGACCCCTACGTGTTGTAGGGGAAATCCAGAGGGGACACTCAGATGAAAGGGGGGAAAAGAGATGGGAGGAGAAGAATAACCACCATTGTGTATGACTTTGCCCAGCAGCTGTTAAGAACATGAAATAGGACTGCATTTGCACCATAGTCCTCTATCTGCACCTGCGCAAAGATCGATACGTGTTTTTTGGCATGCACTTGTCTTTTCGTCTGTTTCTTTGTTTCTCCTATGTTTTTTTTTTCCCTTTGACTTTATAAATAGTCTCTTCTCTTAGGATAGTCATATAGGTCCTTAATTTAATTCTTATGGTCCATATTTGAAATACAGTTATCTGAAATCTGTATTTTATTCAAATAAGACATGCCAGTAAGTTCTAGGTCAATGAAAAGGGACGATGTGATCTATTACAAGAAAATGTTTTTCGAGTATGAAAGGATCGCCCCCAGAAGGCAGCATGAAAGGAATCCCAGAGGCCGGTGGCAGTTTTACTAAGGGTGCAAGCCAGTCTCAAGCGAAACAGTATGTTACAGTGTTATTGTATCAGCAGGGGGAAGAGGAGGAGGAGGAGGTGGAGGAGGAGGAGGAGATGGAGGAGGAGGAAGAGGGAAAAAAGGAGAAGCAGCACAATTACCAAGGGACAGTTGCTCAATCCAATAAAGTAATGATCTGCTCTAATTATTGTATTTGCAAAACGATACATGTAAAATGTGTAGACATTTCCCCCTTCTCCGTCTAAGACAATAAAGGATTCATTTCACGAAAACCTTTTGTGTTTTTCTTAGAAGGTTTGGACAACAACAATGCATCTTTAACTCTGAAAACAGAATAATGGACCCTTGAAAGACTTAACTGAAATCAAATGCAGTTGTCATTCTATATTGATCATCTCTGCTATTCATTATCATATTCAGCCCATCATTTATATGCAGATGACACTATCGTTTATGGTGGTAGATTATGCTGGGAGAAAGCTTAATATTATCTTCAGGCTGATTTAAATGAGCTTTAAGATCATCTGGCACAATCTAAATTACTCTTAAATATTAATGAAACAAAGATCGTGGTATTTGGCTCAAAACAAAAAGTTGGGAGAACTGAAAAACTGGCATACAGCATGACCTTGGAAAGTGTAGACAAATGTCAAGTATTTGGGGACACAGCCTGTCTTCACCTGTGACTGATAATAAAACTGACCAGCAGTGAAGGATAGAAAAATCTCGACTCCTTGTTCAAGTACATATAATTCTTTAAAAAAATTTTTTTTAAGAAAAATAAGATTGTTTTCCATCTCTCCAATGTTGCAATTATGTGCCTTGGGCTTTGTTGGTTTTATTTATTTGAATGCAGCTCAACATTTGTTAGCCAAGTTAAAAATGCTTTCTCCTCTCTATCTGGACAGATTTGCCTTGAATTATACATCTCATAAACATTACCGTCTGTCGTCCTTTAAACAATCGGCTAAAAATTAGAAGACTCTCAACATTTTTGTTGGCATAATAGCTTCCTTTGCACTCTGTTCCCAACATCGGACCACTTAACCCTTCTTTGTCAATCATCCACATTTTTCTCAGCAGAATTTAGTGAATGGAGAGAAAACGCCACAGCTGAATGAAGCAATCCCTGGAGAGTCCACAGTATTCGAGTTCCGTGTGTATGAGCATGTGTGAACGTGCTCCCAGGCATGCGCTTACATGGGAAAACGTCTTACATTATGTACACGACCTTTCTGATCCCTTTACTCTCAAATGTTTCACTAAATGGATGAGAAATCCCTTGGCTGCCAACTCGGGGTCTGATGGTGCTCATGGGATGCCAGAGTGGAAGCAACGGTCTGGCCATTTCCTTGGAGAGGATGTAGATGAGCCCCAGGCCTGGCCCACAGAGATAGCTCAGCCCCTGGCAAGTGGTGGAGCAGAGCCTTCTCCAAGGTAGAAATGGGGGTACTCAGGACACAAGTGATGAGAGTGTTCTCAGGGCAGACATCCATCTTTGTTGTTGCTGTTATTGCTGGTGGTTTCCTGCTTGATTCTTGAAAACCTCACCTAGTCATCAGTGTAATTGAGATTCATCTCTATGGCCTCGTTATACCCATTAGCAGCAACTGCTGCTTTTTGGGAGCAGAGTTTTCATTCCCCAGGCACCTACTGAAGGCCGTGTCTCTTAGCTGGCGTGTGTCCATGTGTCCCAGAGCTCATGCTTGCTCTCCACACTGCCTTTCACTCGGCGACGTTCCTCCATCTCAGCTCTTCCAGGACAAGGAAGCTGAATCAGGGAAGGGCTGCGTGCGTGGAGGATGGAGGAATGGATGCGTGGAAGGTGACTACAAGAGCAAGAAATCACAGATGTGTTTTGTTGCTGGCTCAACAGGTCTCCTCTCCATGTCTTCAGAGAAAAGAGAGAGAGAGAGAGAGAGAGAGAGAGAGAGAGAGAGAGAGAATGAGGAGAGAAAGAACGGCCTGGGAAGGTTGTGGGGATGGTACAGTCATCTCTCTAAGGCATGGTAGGATGAAGAACTTCCCGTGCACTAAGAAGTGTGGAAAACCCACTCACCTACCACAGACCATGCTCATGTCAGTGACTATTGTGAATCTTATTTTCCAAGGCTCAGTTGACTCAGTTATTTAATCTTATTTTTCAAGGTTCAGCTATAATTTAACATTCAGTGCCTCGGTCGTACTAGCCACATATGAGGTGCTCAGTCACCACACACGGATCGTGCAGAATTATAGGACATTTCCGACACCTCAGACAGGTGCACTGAAAAGCACTGCTCGAAACGGCAGACCTTGAAGGCAGAAACCAGCCTGTGCTCACCTGTGTTCCGAGTTCCTAGTGGCTCATCGTGCAGAAGTAAATAAATCACATTGCTGAGAAAAGCGATGCATGTTCTAAGGGCATCTATCCTGAAGGAGCTGGTCCTACTGGGTCGTGACTGATTGTTACCCCAGTGGTGCTTCAGTTCTCATAGGTGGCAGTGTCTATGGTCCCAGTCACCGCCCCCACGTCCCCTTCAAGCTTCCCCCTTTGCTCCTGTTGCTCCAGAACCTGACTTTCCAGCCTCAACTGAAACCTCTCAAGCCCTCGTGACCTTCTGCCTCTGAAAGGCAGCTGCACAGGAACGAGTTGTTGGGTCTGTGTTTGCTCCATTCGTCAGGAGTGTAGACACAAGAACTGTGCCCATGTAGACAGAAACTGCACACTGTGGCCAGACGTGAGGACCTTCCAGTCCCGCCCGGCAGGAGCCAGAGGTCCCACGGGGCAGGGCTCCTCCGCACAAGCCTGGACTTCGGCCCGTTGCCCGATGCTGGGTCACCGAAGCCTCGGGCATCCTCCTGCCTCTCAGGGTAAGAGATGACCTTGGCACACAACCTGCGTGAAAGTGCAGGTCACGTGTCCCAGGAAAACTGCAGCGCACCCTGCTGCTCCTCTGCGGTGCCCAAGCTGGCTGGAGGGCGGCGGCCCGGGTGCCTCCCTCCGACTCGTGCCCGGGAAGGGACTCTGCCTCTCTCCCTGGAGAAGTCCACCTCCTCTTGCTTGTCTGCCTTACTGACTATGTTTAGTGTCTGTCTCCCCCTTCCATTAGAATACAAGCCCCATATGTTGGTCTATTTTATCTACTGATATAGACCCAGGGCCTAGAGCTCATGATACCTGACACTGTTCATGCTCCATAAATATTTGCTCAATAGAGGAAATGTCATAGTTATTATAGCATCATAGAACCCCAAAGAGCCTTGCTGTTTTGCCTTTTGCATGGGTCCTTCCATCCTTTCTACCTTATTAAACGTATCATTTTACACACACACCCCCTCCATGTGGTGGTGTTTGTTTACTATGCAAGGGACTTAGCAAGTAGTTTCTAATAACAGGTTTCTGCACAATGTGCCTTCAAATAGTCAGGAGTACAGGGTTCCATCCAACAATGTCCTGGGAGCCTGGACTGGAGCCTGGGGACAGTTTTTTATGGTAAGGTCTTCCAGAGTGTCAAGGTCACAGACCAGAGCTAGACAAGTAATAGCTGGGTTGTCATGTCCAAGTGAACAAAAGGAAAAGGTCTCCAAAGAAGCCAAGCCAGCCCTGGTCAGTTTGGCTTGGTGGTTGGAGCGTTGGCCTTTGGACCAAAGAGTCACAGGTTCAATTCCTGGTCAAGGGCATGTACCTTGGTTGTGGGTTCGATCCCCGGTCCTAGTCAGGGCCATGCAGGAGGCAGCCAACTGATGTGTCTCTCTCACACTGATGTTTCTCTCTCTCTCTCTCTCCCCCACTCTATCTGAAACAAATAAATAAATGGAAAAATATCCTCAGGTGAAGATTTTACAAAAGAAGCCAAACCCAAGAACCAGGAGCCAAGGGAGCCGGTGGACAGGGAAGAGCAGCTGGAGGCAGATGAGGTCTCCAGCGTCCTGGGGGCCTGAGAGCAGAGTCAGGGTACAGGAGGCATAAAGGAGTTATGTTCCAGAGAAACACCGAGTCTAGCATGGGTTTGCCTTGGACCCCATCCAAAGAGGGGGAGAAGTTCCTGCCAAAGGGACCCCATAATGAGACTGGTTTTTTTTCTTTAAAATCAATAATGTATTGGGGTGGGGGAGGGCTGGAGCACGAGGCTCTGGTTGGGGGTTCACCGGCACCGAGAAGCGCTCATCTGGCTCACACTGAGATCCGAGGGAACACGGCAGGGTGGCTGCGGCCCAGAGCTTTGAAGTCGGCCGTTCTCGGGTTTTCTCCTTTTTCTTGTTTTGTTTTATTTTCTGTGTTTTGTTTATGTGTATGTGTGTGTTGGTGGTTTGTTTTTTGTTTTTCCCTTGGTGTATTTTCTTTTCGATTTTCTTTATTTTTGAAGTCAATTTCCCTTTGAAAATCCTGGCTCGTCTGGCTGGTGTGAAGGGAAGAAGAGAAGGGGGTGGTGGCTTCCCATGTGTGCACCCAAGAAAGGGGGGTCCTCTGGGGCTGGGCGTGGCGAAGACGGGGCCTCCCTCGGACCCAGGCCCAGGGATGGAAAAAGTCAGGCTCTGCCGCACACAACAAGTTCCCGCGGCCAGGACACCCTCCTGTGGGACTTCCGTCCGCCCAGACGCGGAGGGCTTCTGGGTCCGCCCACAGTGCAGGAGCCCCCTGGGACCGAGCCCTGTTTTAAAATATAGGTTTTATTACTATTCCGATATGGTAGGACCAACAGATCAGTAAACAACGACCACCGGAAAGACGTTTTGCTACGCGCACACATCCCAAGAGGAGAGGCACACTTAACGGCGGTGGGCGCGTGGGAAGCCCCCGAGTCCCCAGGCTGAGGGGGAGACCCTGTAAGGGCCTTTCTTGTGGTTTCCACGGCAAAGAATCCACGAGGCGGGACAAGGAGGCCCAGGACTGGCCAGTGTGAACACCGTCAGTAGGCTGGAGGGCAGAGGGGCGCTCCCTAGCTGCCTGGCACCCGCCTGGGGTATGCGGATTGTGGATCGTGGGCTGGAGTGTGAGAGCCCGAGCGAGGCGGCCGGGGTGTGCTCTGCACTGGGGTCTGTCTCCGCAAGGCACGCTCGCAGGTACCCGAGTCCTTTGCTCTCTCTAGGAATGAGCGAGCCCTGGGAGGGGCAGTCTCTCTGCGTCAGCAAGGCCCCAAGTTGGCAAAGCATCAAAAATACAGAACAAGCCCTGGCCAGTTTGGTTCAGCACTTAGAGCGTTGGCCTGCGGTCCCGAGAGACCCGGGTTCGGTTCCCTCTAAGGGCACGTACCTCAGTTGCAGTTTGTCCCCGGTCTTGGTTGGGTCATGCGGGTGGCAGCCACTCGATGTGTCTCTCTCACATTGATGTCTCTCTTCCTCTCTCTCTGAAGATGAATGCAGAAATGTCCTCGGGTGAGGATTTAAAAAATAGAGAGAGAACAAAAAGACAGGAGGAATCCAGTCCTGGGGGCAACTAGCACAGGGAGGGGGCGCTGGCCTTGGAGTCAGGAGCCCCTAGCACGGGGCTTAACTCCTTCTTTCTCCTGAAAAATGAAGCAGCTGTAGCTCAGCACAAGGACCCCAGTCGCATGAATATTCTGTTATCTTAATTTAGACCAAATCAGTGACCCCAAATCAGTGAGGAAGAAGAGGGTGAGGAAAGGGAGACCAGGTGGAAAGCCGGGGAGGCCATTCTTGCGTGGGCTGGAGGACACAGAGCTGGACAGAACAGTCAGGATTCGGGTAATTGAGGGAGAAAAAAAATAAGGAATACAGTGCAAGGTGGTGAGGTGGGTGTCTCCCACGTCCCCCACATCAGTCCCTCCCATACCACCTCTTTCACACAACCTGCCAGGCCACGCCCAGGCAGACAGTTAGGATGAGATATATGAAAAGGAGAGACAGTAGAAAGAATCTTTGCACAAAATAAAAACCAAAGTGCTTGGAAACTAACAGGGCTAATTCTCACTAATGTCATAGTGACTGAATATATATTTCCTTCCAGAAGTAAATTTATTTAGAAAGAAGACACCAAGAAAGAAAAAGATCATGAGAGAAAGCCAATGGCTACCCTAGCAATATTTTCCAGTCCCAAGCATTGCTGCTTCAGAAAAGTCAGTTGATGATTATGTAACACTGGAAACCACTGCTGAAACCTCCTTCCTTGAGGTTCACCAATTAGCATGAGCACCTGAACCGCTCAGAGAAGACTTGGGGTAAGGGAACCTGTTTAACCTTGTTTAACCCAATGTTTCCCGAATGATTTCATCACGAAACCCTTTCCCCTCTCCACGTAAAAACTATTACCATCCCATATAGAACTATTAGCTCTATATCTTGAACTAAAGCAACATATTTTTAGTTGTGAGATGTTAGGTACCTTCAAATAAATGAGGATGATTACCTCCATCTGGGTACCTCTCCCCTCTCCCCCCGCCCCCGACACACATATTCATTGACCCAGGCAGAGCTACTACTGCAGAGATTCATAATCCAGGAGCACCCAGGTCAGGAGTAAGAGAGTCAACTCTGGTACAAGGCAGCCTGTAACATTAGGGAGGTACCAACGGTTGAGGCTGAGGGTAAAATGTGAAGTCCAAGGACAGCGGTGGATATAGGGGACAGGATCAGAACCTCGGACCAAGACCATGAGATAAATACTGACAGTCTGCTCACGGTCTGAAGCGGGTTTTGTTACGCCAGTCTCATGGGCAGCATCCCTGGGGGGCGGGGAGGGGAACCTTAAAACATTGCACGGCCTTGAAGACTGGTGCCCCCCAGGGCGAATCATAAAGCCAGCCAGGGGAGCTGATTTGATTGCATGGGCCAGAGCCACACTGTTAATTAGAGTAAGAGATGGCCGCCCTGGATGAAATGACGGTGGGGACTCATTCTCCCTACCAGGTTTGCAAGGGAGGAAGCTTGTCTAACTGGCCAGGAAAGGCTAGGTTGTATCCGGTGCAGAACTGGAGTAGCACAGACCTGTCAGAATGAGAAAACAAGTCATCATGTGCACACAGCAATCGCCATCACAGAGAGAGTGGATGAACGGGTTCCACACATTTTCTGATAACAGGGACTAACACTTATTGAACGCTCACGCTGTGACCAGCACCGGGCTAAGCACTTTACCCGGATTATCTCATTTAATCCTCACAGCAGCTCCGAGAAGCTCAGGAAGGTTAAGCAGTTTGCCCCAGGTCAGGGTAGCTGCAGGAGCTGGCACCTGCCCTTGGATCTGGCGGTGACTCTCCAGAGCCCACGTGCAAACACTGAGTTCTTTCTGTCCCCTCATCAGGTCCACTGACATGCTCCTTACCTCAGGACATTTGCCATGCCCTCCCTTCCTTCCCCGGAAAGCATCCTCTCCCCAGACACGAGCCCATCTCTCTTTGCTGACAGTTGCCTCTCAACCAGCACTTCCCAAAGGGTCTAACACCCAGTGGGCTATAAGTAGGCTGAAAAGTGACCCCCTCATCCTGAGGGACAGTAAGATGGGACCCAAGGCAACCAGACACCTTGGGCTGAGTGCCAACTATTAAGCTACATTGTCCTGGCTCCTAATCACCCTTCATCCTCTGCTCTGTGATGCTGGTGCTGGGGAGCTGCAACTTTGTGTCTCCTTTTCCAAATGGCTCCCCAGGAGGTTCTCACTACAAGGGGATGGGAGGGAGGTTGACAGGCAGGAGGAGGGAGAGAGGACTTTCTCTGCCTGTTAGCTGGCTGTTTGGCCAGCAGGACCTAGCACCGGCTCCTCACCTCTGAAGCAGGAGGGGGTTCCAGATTCCAGCTTTTGTCCACCTTCCCAAGACGCATCTTACTGCCCCTAGAAGGGCCAGCAGCAGCCAGGGGTGCCCCTCCCCGAGAGCGGATTCCCAGCATCCTGGGCTCCTTCCTCCAAGCTCTTAGCCACCAGCAGGCATGGTCAGCACCCCGCCAGAGGACCGGTCCCAGCTCTCTGGGACCCTCTTCTGAGCTCCAGGTCTGATCATCCCATCTCTTTTTCTCAGCCTGGAGGCGGCAGGGGCAATTCTTCCCTCCGGTTAGCCTCTCAGTTCCAGTGCCTGTGAGCCGGCTCCCGGGATTCAGCTCTGTCTGTCACAATAGCTAGAGCATTTCTGATTCCCTGAACTGGCCCCCACTAACATACCTGGTTATCCATGCGCGCCCCACAAACATCCTTTTCTCTGTGTGTCACGAAGGGAAAAGCTTTGGGAAGCACCGCCCCACCCCCACACGGGCCCAGGAAAAGCAGCCCATAGACAACACAGAGTCCATCCACGGATATATACCCGATGAAATACTTCCACACTCAGAGTTGAAAGAGGTGCTTGTGAGTATTTAATTGTTCTAGATGCATGCCTGTGTCCTCCTGGGACTAGACATGCAGACCAACCTGCTTGTCATGAACTGAGCCCCCGGGCATTCCTGAATGACCGGGGGGGGGGGGGTCCTCTCTTTTCTGCTCCAAAATTGAGCTATTATGGCTATTGTGATACAGAAAGTTTGAAGTTTGGACATCTTCAAATATTAAAGGCAAAATGTGGGATTGCAGTCCGTATTCCATTTCCCTTTGCCTATTAATCCATCACCCAGTATTTACCAAGCAGCAGTAGACGCTGCCCCAGAAAGATGGGCACTTGCAGAGGACTGCAGGGCTAACCTCCAGGGGGGCATGTGGCTCCCCTGGCAGCCCGGCCACTGCTCGGTAGGCACTTTCGTAATTTCCCATTGTTGCTGGGCTATTTTTATCCTTCCGGTATGAATCCAAATGTGATGTTCTGTCCCACTGTTAAAAATCCTTATCCTGGCAAAGCCATTATTATTTATTCAATATCTTCAAATGATTTTTTTATGGCTTGTTCGCCCACCTCAAAATAAAATGAGAAGGATCTCATCACTAAATACCTTATGCTAAATGGACAGAAGTAAATGAGATCAGTGGGGGGGAATTTACAAAACTGGCAACTTGGAAAGCCAGGGCCGCCACACTCCCATGACCCAGACTCCTAGAAGGGAGGTGCTGATAGGCTCGTAATGCCAGGTTGGGGCCAGGATTGGCTGGTTCTGTGCAGCAAACCTGGAGACCAGCATTTCAGATGGCCTGATTAAAAACTAATCATTGAGGCTAAAATGTGTCCAAAGTAAAGGCAACATCATCATCATCATCATCCTCAGTAATTCTCCAGTGTAGCTCAAAGTTCTTGGCACATGTTAATCCCTTGTTATGGGCTGAATTGTGTCTTCCTAAACTTCCTGTGTTGAAGCCTTAACACCTAGTCCCTCAGAATGTAACTATTTGGAGATAGAGTTTTTAAATGGAAACTTAACTTGGGATGGTGAACACACAGTACAGTGTACAGATGCTGTGCTGTAGAACTGTGTACCTGACACCTGTATGATCTCGTTAACCAGTGTTACCCCAATAGATACAACAAAAAGGAAAAAAAGTAATTAAGTTAAAATGAAGTCTTTAGGGTGTGCCCTAATCCAATCGGACTGGTGTCCCTATAAGAAATTCAGAGATGCCCAGCTGGTGTGGTTCAGTGGTTGAGCATCAACCCATGCACCAAGAGGTTGCCGGTTCGATTCCTGGTCAGGGCACATGCCCAGGTTGTGGGCCCGATCCCCAGTGGGGGGCATGCAGGAGGCAGCCAATTGATGTTCTCTCTCATTGATGTTTCTGTCTCCCTCTCCCTCTCCCTTCCTCTCTCTCCAATATCAATAAAAAAAAATTAAAATATGTTTAAAAAAAAAAGAAAAGGAATTCAGAGATGGGGAGATGGAGGAGGCAGACTTGTGCACACAGAGAGACAACCGTGTGAGCGGAGTGGCGGGGGGCCATCTGCAAGCCAAGGAGAGAGGTCTCCGTAAAAACAATCATGTCTGCGCTTCGGCCTCAGTCTTCTTGCCTCCAGAACTGTGAGCAGACAAATTTCTGTGTTTAAACCACTCCGTCTGTAGTACCCGGTTATAGCCACCCTCACAGACGAATATACCCATGAGTTTTCAAATGACCCCCTAACATGAAGGAGACTTAGCTACAAACCTTTCCCCTATTTTTCAGCTGGGTAAAGCGGAGGCAGGAAAATATTGGTGGACCCGGCATGACTGGGATCCACCCAACCCCTCCTTTGCTCACTGGCCACGCTCTGTTCTCCAACCCAAGCGACTAGGCAGGAAAATCAACATGACACAGATATTTTCAAGGAACAATGATTGTCCACTATGAATGTGGAACAAAGCTTACACAAGAAATGAAAAATACCCATATATTTCAAACCTAGTATTAGCCATGAATATCAACATGCTCCACACTTCAGACTCTATCAACGCCTGCTATTTTCCTTGGAGAAAAATCCTAGCAGTGTTTTGAATTAATCTATTATCTTTAACTACTCATAAAATATCTTGGGTTTGGAAAAGCCCAAACTTCTCTTTGATAGACACATTCTAAAGTTTATATCTAGTCTTAAGGGAGAAGCGGAACTTCTATATCCTTGACTTATTTTTTAATTGCAAATGTTAAATTAACATTTTGTAAGACGGATTTGATGCAAAATGGTTGGTGTAGTCTTTCAAAGATCCTCAGTTTGAGAGGATGCTGGGTTTCTCTGGGTAAACCAACTAGAACCCACTAAACATTATCTTAGAATGATAGTGCTAGGAGAGATCCTATAGATATCTAGTCTTATCATTTATTTTAACTATCTTTTTTAAATCAGCAGACCTCTCTTTTCAAAAACAACCTCTCTGCAGAGTGCGATGCAGGAAAAAGCTAAATGCTGAGCTTCTCTGGTTAAAGTGAGCACGTCAGATCTTGAACCTTGCCCACTCAGCCTCCTTCTTGCCCTTGGTTTTCCTGGAACCCTAGAACTCTGAGGAAAACAGTATGAAACCACAGATGTATTTAAATCCTTTCGTTTTACAGACTTGGACACTGAGGCCCAGAGGGAGAACCCTGCTGTGGCCAAGGCTGAGCATTTGAGGAGGACGCAGTCAGATCCAGAACCCACGTCTCCTCATTCCCGGTCCATGAACTTTGCTTGCCCCACACTGTGTTGATCATCCTGACTTTGTTTCCCTCTTTGACAAACTGGGTCCCAGGACAGATGTAATGCATCAACCAGTTGCAGTTTTCACTGCCGAGAACACACCTGTGTGGTGAGACGCACATGTCAGCATCAGTTACGTTGAGCAAATCTAAGTGCCCAAAATTCGTAGGCTGATTTCCAGACATTAGGTCCCAAACCCCGAGAGTAAGGTTTTTGCCTGATGAAATATCCCTATACTGTAACTTATTGGTTCTCCAACCCCAGTGTGCCTTTAGAATTACTGGGGGGGGGGGGGGGGGGATACAAAATACAAGTGCCAGAAATGCTGATTCAGTGTGTTTAGGTTACAACCCCAGGATCTGTGTTTCAACAGGGATCCCAGTGACTCCCATGAAGTGGTCCCGGACCCCACTTTGAGATAACATGGCCTTCATTGTTCTCCGCCTTTAGAGCCTTCCACGAATTTTTTTTTTTTTTTATCCTCACTCGAGGACATTTTGCATAGAGCAAGAGGGAGAGAGAGAGAGGAAAAAAAAACGTATCGACTGGTTGCCATCCACCCGACCCCAACCGGGGCTGGGGACAAACTCCAATGGAGGTACGTGCCCTTAGTGGGAACTGAACCCGAGACTCTCTGGACCGCGGGCCGACGCTCTAACCGCTGAGCCAAAGCGGCCAGGCTGGAACCACGAACTTGTAACAAGGTCTCGGTCTGACAAGAGCCCCATCGCTCTGTCCTCAGACCAGTGCGCAGCGCGGAGCAGCCATCCCGGCGAATTCGCAGAAGCTGGACCGATCCGCCTGGGCGCTCTGTCTTCCAGCATGTGGTTTCCATACAAAATTAAACAAGCAATGGAGACACACGAAAAGGTAGTGTGTGTAGCAACACCACCACAAACTTCCTCGGAGGGGGTCACTCCCCTAAGTTTGGAGGTAGCACTAGCTTCCAAAGGTCACGTGTTCAAGTAGCAGGGGGTCCATCCAAGGAGCTGGAGAGCCGCGAAGGTGAGGAATCCCGGGTAAAGATCAAAGCTCGCGCTGAGAAATCCCTGTGCTGAGCTGTGCCTAAACCAGATGTGTTTGCTGGTAATTACTGTTATGATAATTCATTTAGCGGGGAATAAAATAGGGCATGATTGTTTACTGCTGCCTGTTTCCCCAGACAGGCAGAGGAACGAGAAGAAAGATCTCAGAGGTTTTACTCTTGGCTAAATGGAATAATCTTCTCAATTAACCAGGAATAAACATAGCAACGAAATAATTTGCCTTACATGATACAGTAGTTGTGAATAGATTTCTGATACCTCCTTGCATGGGAAAGTCGAGGTGGAGACAGACTGCCCAGAACTGAAAACATCTTGAGTGTGGGTTCCATCTGAAAAGGCACAGTCCTTGGACACCTATTCACGCCTTGGCATAAGGCCTCCGAATGCTATTCCTGGTGTCTCTCCCCAGTACTGAACCCATTCCAAGGCCAAGGGATTGTGCTAAGACGAAAAAGTGCTTCTGAGCAGTTACGGGGAAAGCTCGCGGGACGTGGGAGAGCAGAGGGCCTGTTTGAGAGGAGGTGGATCGTCGGGCTGGGGTTTTAGGCGAATCCTTAATATAAACTAGGAATTGATAGTGCTTGAACCTCCTCGTGTTCATGGGAAAGCACACCCTCAGTCAGGAAGCTACTCGACTGTCACTGATGGAGCCCAGGAGGAGGGCACAGTGGCATGTTACACCCTCGCACACATCTCGAAGGAAAAACTATTTGTAACTGTCAAATGTACGCGGAATCAACCAGCAAGTGTGCCGCGTAAGCTGCGCTGTAAAGCAAGCTACTGCCATGCTTCAAAGCAGGGCCGAGACTGATATATGGTTTTTTTCCCCTCTTAAGCATGATTTTTAAAAAGGAAAACAACACTACTCTCCAAACAAAAATTCCTTTTATCATTATACATAAAAGAAGTTTCCCCACTTCATAGTGAGAGTTTCCCCACTCTCGTTATCTGTTGCCATGGCCTCTTCTTTGACCTCACCCAGAACTTCTGGAAGAGACGGAACAGGAGACATCAGCATCTCCGAGTTAGGAGTTGTGCCCATGCCCCATGAGATGACATTTCTGTTCAGGACCAAGGACAGTGGTCCACAGGCAGATGCTGCCACCTCTCCCAGCCCCTCCTGTCCCCGCCCCCACATTTTAGTCACATCACCCCTAGGGGAGAAATGTAAACCATATGGTTCAGATTAGACGGCAAAATAGGGTTGAATTACTATATCAGAAAAGGAGCTTTCTCCACTGAAGTCCTTTTTTAAATCAGTCAGCAAACACATCCAAGTTCAGGGGGAGGACCTGAAAAATTCAAAGTGTTGATTTACTACCTCCTTGGGTAGGTCTCCCCTACTGACTTAGTTTGGAAGATAGCGGTTGCAGATTTGGGGGTGGGGTGGCTGAGTACTTTTGTTTGAGCCCCATAGCTACGACAGCTGCTGCGGGCTCCCCCTTGGCCCTCATCCCACCCCACCTCGGTGTGTCTCTGAGATCATCGTGGCCTTTCAGAGGAGGCTCATTCTGAGGCAGGAGAACCCAGCACACAACTCCACTGGCCAACTCTGGCCACCGGTGTCTGGGAGGTCCGGATTCAACCTGCAGGGAGCCATGGGTGTATGAAATTTGCTTCTTTGTGCACCTTTTGCAGTCAGTCGGAGCCCAGGCATCTCCTGGGATGATGTGCTTTTGCAAGATAGAGCAGAGGTACAGAGGATATAAATATCCTACAATTCTGTTAAATACCTTTATTTATAGAGATGAAAGTTAGGGAGCAGGATTAATTGCTGCAATATAAAGAAAGTAGAAATTAATTAAAAATGAACATTTTAGCATGTTATCAAAGGCCTGGGGCTCCCTTTGAAGGTGCCCTTCACAAACAGAAAGAGGTCACAGAATGAAGAGATTATGCTTTTCCTGATTTAGTCATAGTCTCTCTCTCTCTC
Organism: Molossus molossus; assembly: GCF_014108415.1. Classification (NCBI taxonomy): domain Eukaryota; kingdom Metazoa; phylum Chordata; class Mammalia; order Chiroptera; family Molossidae; genus Molossus; species Molossus molossus. The sequence goes on along the minus strand of NW_023425377.1, from coordinate 105,251,193 downwards.
TCACACACACACACACACAACCGTATACCTCAGTATACTTAGTATACTTAGAATACTGAGGTCAGAAGAGAAAGATAAAAAATGACAGTCTTGGCCAGCCGGGGTTGCTCAGTGGTTGAACGTCGACCCATGCACCAAGAGGTCGCTGGTTCAATTCCCGGTCAGGGCACATGCCCAGGTTGTGGGCCCAATACCCAGTTGGGGGCATGCAGGAGGTGGCCAATTGATGTTCTCTCTCATCAATGTTTCTATCTCTCTCTCCCTCTCCCTCCCTTTCTCTCTAAAATCAATAAAGAAAAAAAATTTTTTAAAGGCAGTCCTAGCTAACCTCAGTTTACCACATTCATTTTCTCCATGTCAAGGGTAAAAGGAAAGATGAAGTGTACAAGGGAACCCAGAACCTGTGTAAAACCTAACAAGGCATCCAGGTGCCAGGGGTCATGTTCTGGGTCTCGACAGGGTTGGACAAAGCCAAGAGCAAACAGTCACTGCCCTGTAGTGTGCTGAGCAGACTGGCCCCTTTGGAGATGCTAAGGGAAGGGAGACCATCACAGCAGCCCAGGGAGCTACCCCTGCTGGCTGGGTACAGCCTTGCACCTGAACCTGTCCAGGGTTACCATTTGCTTCTTGGAAAGCTTCCCAGTGAAAAACAAAGCATTTATTATGCACCTTTGACACCCATGTTATAGCAATAAATAAACAAGAATGGAGGTAAGAGGAAAGGAGACAGACAGGGAGAACTGCATGCCAGGATCTTTTTATTTTAATAAAGATAACATTAATTTGAATAACAAAGCAAAAACCATTTCTAAAAACATGCTCATATTGAATGGCTATTTTTATTTTATTGTTTTTTGTTGTTGTTCATCCTCACCTGAGGATGTTTTCCCATTGATTATTAGATAGAGTGGAAGGGAGGGAGGGAGAGAGAGAGAGAAAGAAACATTGATGTGAGAGACACACATTGACAACATGACCCCAGCTGGGATCAAGGATTGAACCTTAACGCAGGTATGTGCCCTTGACTGGGAATGGAATGCTCTAACCACTGAGCAAACCAGCCAGGGCTATATGACTATTTTAATCATCAATAATAAATATTGATCCATTGCCCTGGCCAGTTTGGCTCAGCAGTTAGAACGTCAGCCTGAAGTCCAGAGAGACCCGGGTTCAGTTCCCGCTAAGGGCACATATCTCGGTTGCAGTTTGTCCCTGGCCCTGGTTGGTCGTGCGGGTGGCAGCCACTCGATGTATCCCTTTCACATCGATGTTTCTCTCTCTCTCTCCCACTCTATCTGAACAAAAAATGGAAAAAAATGTCCTTGGGTGAGGATAAAAAAAATTGATCCATTGCCCTGGCATGGCTCAATTGGTTGGAACATCTTCCTATACACCATAAAGGTTGTGGGTTCGATTCCCAGTCAGAGTACACACCTAGGTTGCAGGTTTGATCCCTGGTCAGGGTGCATACAGGAGGTAACTGATCAATGTTTCTCTGTCAGGGAGCCACAGTTGTAAGATTTAACATTGATATTTCTCTCTCTCTCTCGCTTCCTCTCTCTCTCAAAAAAGAAATAAAAACATATCCTTGGATGAGGATTAAAAGGAAAAAACAACTGACCCATTATTTTTTCACCACAGCAAAATTCTGCTCTGTGACACCTAACTGCTCTTAGACTTACTTCTTTGCATTCCCAGGCAACTTCATTCACTGCCCCTTGAGTCTGTTCTGTTGAATAAATAATTTAGTCTCTTGAGTTGAGAATCATTGACTTTCATGTTCCTTCCAAACAGGCAACGTCCCTCACACTTTCCTTATTCTCATCCCAAATCTCCACCTATCCCACATCTCTCTCTGCCACTTGGTCCTCCGTGAAAAGTCTGCCCTCCAGCTAAACAAGACACTGCACAGTCTGCTCGGGGGAAGTCGTCAGCTCTTTGCTTTTTCTGAGACTTACTCACTTGAGCAGGACCGTAGGAAAAGGGAAGGGGAGAGGGTCAGGAATGGATTTGCTCTGAGCGGTGTGGACCTTGAGAAGGGACCCGGCACGTGGCTTGTTTAAACCCGTTTCCACTCTCAGAGTGTCTACATCCTCATGCCCAGCCAACCGTACTAAAGGAAGTTGGGTTTTTAGCAATACAATGCTTGCATCTTGGGTATCTTTCTGCATGACAAGCGATCTTGCTATTGATTCCCCCAGGTACTTGGTGCATAATGTTAGTTGGATTTCAATATTGTCATGACAACTGTGGTCTTCAGGAAATGCTTCTGCAGGTATCCCTGCCTACTGCATCTTGGTTACCCCCACAGAAGAGACCAATTACCTCCCCTAAGATTTGCTCTGACTAATTTCTCTCAAGCTCTCTCCTTGGGAATCCATCTCCTAAGGATCGGCTGAATCAAACCCAATCATTCTTTTCCCTTCTAAAGGAAGATGTCCCCTTGGGTCGACGAGGCTCATCAAACAGGTTTATTTTACAGAGGGAAGTCTCGGTTTCAGATGGTTAGTTGTTTTTTTCTCAGAAATGCAAAGCTATTTTCAGCCATCCAATGTTACAAATATATATGCACGTGTGTGTGTGTGTGTGTGTGTGTGTGTGTGTGTGTGTGTGTGTATAAAGTTTAAAAAGCATTTCAGGAGGGGGCCTCTAACATAACCCACTGATACTGCAGAGAGGAGACTCACAGAGGAGCAAAAATGATCTTCGCCTCAGACAGAGCCCAGTTCTGACCCCTCACAAAATCCATTTCCCCAAAGGCCCAGAATTCCCGTGGGCACCTCTACCTTTGCTGTCTGTCCAGCCAGCCCTCTCTGTACCACCAGCAAGCTCCCTTCACGTGGAGACAGAGAGAGATGGCCATCTGGGAGAAAGGGTTTTCAGCAGTGTCTCAGTTGGGTGGGAGCACCTCCCCATCCCAGAGGAAATTAAAATGAGAACCTGTGGACAAATTAAACACTGGATGGCAGCTGTGGGGGCTGAAATGCACCAGCCTATTATTCGGCACCTCTCTGGATGGTGAGGGTTAATTTATCACATGGAATCCAATCACTTCTTATAAAGCCAGAGCAGGTTTCATTTAGTTTGATGAGGCATATTGCAAGATTTCAGAAAATCAATTTTACTGAGAGCCATATTAAGCCCCAGGGAATATAACACTACATGTACCTCACATAATTTTTGTTATTACTCAGAGGATCACTGGGGAAATTATACACTTAGCCCAACAAAGGGTAATGGCTACCTTCATTGTATAGGCAGGTCCCACCCTGCTTACCTCTGTGAAATAACAAATAAAAAGGATGGAACTCCAAACTGGTACTTACCTAAGCTCTGCAGAGTTAGCTGCATGATAAAAGTGAGCAAAAGTGACTTGATATTCCAGAGATCCTAACTGCTGCTCGTATAGCATATGACTAACCCATGCTAAAAACAGGCATTATGAATACTGTCCATTTTGACCAAAGCCCTGTTCGGATGCAGCCTTTTTGTTCTTGGAGCAGTGTTTGCAAAGGAAGCCACAATGGACTCAACGTTGCCTTTGACTCATTTGCCAGGTTAATATTTCCAGAGAGGTATATTTCTTCCTAAGAAACTTTTGCACTGCGGCTAAGAAACATTCCTATCTATACTCGTCTGGTCTCTTGGAGACGTTTGTATGCAAAGCAATAAACCTAGTTAGCTTTTCATGGGGCCCCCAACTTGAAGCTAGGGGCAGGGAGTGAATACCGCAGCCAACTTTGGCAATAGCCTCTTTCTCCAATGACTATTCAAATTGATAGCAGAGGGTATGGGTGTGGGGTGTATGTGTTGATGTGTGTGTGTGGGGGGTTCTCCAATTCTACTCGACTCCACAAACACGAGAGCTGCTCTTATTTATCCTTAGCCTAGGACTGCTCCGTCCCACATGGTAGCAATTATCCTCATGGGGCTAATTAAATTTAGATTACTCGAAATTAAAAATTCAGTTCCTCAGTGGTACTAGCCACATTTCAAAGGCTTAATAGCCACACGTGGTCAGTGACAACTGTGTTGGACAGCAGAGACAACATTTCCACCATCAAAGAAAGTTCCAGTAGACATTGCTGGGTAGCCATTTCGTTCTAGAGTCTTGGTGGCTGTTACATGGGCCTGAAAGTTTAGTTCAGGCAGAAGTCACTGCCCATCAACCCCAAGTGTCCCCATCTTCCAGCTCCTTTTTCACCAGCATAAATTGGGGCCACACATGATCGCTTATGGCCTCTAGGTCAGAGAAACTCTCTTCCATCCGACCAGAACCAGCTTCAGGGAAAGCTCAGAAATGGTTTTGCAAATTAAGAAATGAGGATGAAAAATATAAGCTGTAAGACAAACCTGGTAGTTGGAAAAGGGGGAAGAAAAGGTTTTCACCAGCTGGATGTATGCCCTGTACCTAGAACACATTTCTGCACTGTTATGAGAGAAACTGTACTCCTCTGAATGCATATGTTGAAGTTCTAACCCCCAGTATCTCAGATGTGACTGTATTTGGAGAGAGAATCTTTGAAGAGGTAATTAAAGTAAAATGAGGCCCTTAGGGTGACCCCTCATCCAATATGACTGTCATTAGAAGAAGAGAAGATGAGGACACAGGCACACACAGAGGGAAGACCATGTGAAGACACACTGATGATGGCCATCCATGGGCCAACAAGAGAGGCCTCAGAACAAACCAACCACAATGACACTTTTTTTTTTAATCCTCACCTGAGGACATTTTTGCACTTTTTGTTCAGACAGAGTGGGAGGGAAAGAGAGAAACATCGACGTGAAAGGGACACATTGAGTGGCTGCCACCCACACAGCCAAGCAAGGCCGGGGACAAACTGCAACGGAGGTACACGCCCTAAGCGGGAACCGAACCCGGGTCTCTCTGGACAGCAGGCCAATGCTCTAACTGCTGAGCCAAACCGGCCAGGGCCACAATGACACCTTAATCTAGGCTTCTGGCCTCCAGAACTGTGAGAAAACAAGTTTCTATTGTTCAAACCGCTCAGCCTTTTGTTCATAAACAAATACAATCACCTGATGATTCTTCACAGAGCAAACCAGAGGCCTCTGCAACACGGACCGTCCAGACATCTTCAAATGAACTGGAGATTCTCGGGGGACACAGTGCCCACCATCAAATCTTTGCCTAAGCATAACGAGCAGCTGTTTGCACAGAGGTTGATGGTTCTGCCCCTTTGCCTGCAGAGAAATTCAGGCTTTGATGCCACCCACAGAGCCAATGGGGCAACTGGAACCTCAGGAAGTAACAGAAAAATTACCCATGAGAAAGGGTGAAACATGTCAGAAGAGTGTTTAAAAAATCCTTTTGCCTCCGCCGATATTATGCTGTGACACCCATTACCGATTTCTAATGTGTCAACGTGACGTTAGATCTGCACGTGTGTGCACATCGACTCATGCAATACACAAAACAGATTTCCGGCTGCTCACAGTCGCTCCTCTTCTAGGTGTTTAACAAAAATTAATTAATGTCCCATGCAACCTACCATGTGTTCCATGTACCATGCAAACACCCACAGGGAAGGTGATGCAAATTTTAAAACAAAGGGAAGTTCTGACGCTAATACTTTTTGTTTGATAGGATTCTCGGGAGGAATTACTCAGGAGTCAACTACTGAATGGAGATTTGAGCACCTAGTTAAGAGAGAGGCTTAATACTATCCAATAGGTTATCTATATAGTTATCTTTACCGCAGCCCCCCTCCCTTATCTCCTTATCTGTGGTTTTGCTTTCCAAGGTTTCAGTGACCCACCACGGTCAACCAGGGTCGGAAAACATTAAATGAAAAATCCAGAAGGAAACAGTTCACACGTTTTAAATTGTGTGCGGTTCTAAGTGGCATGATGAAGCCTGGCACCATCCTGCTCCACCTCGCCCGGGACGTGGATCATCCTTTCGTCCTGGGTCTCCACCCTGTACACGGCACCCGCCCTTCGTCACCCGTGGCCTCTCAGTGCTGTCATGGCATCGCAGGGCTTGAGGTCCAGGAACACTTCTTGTACTGGGCCACAGCCCGACACAAGAGTACTGACGCCGGGAATGCGGTACGCCAGAGAGAGTGTCACCTGCTTCCTTTAAGCCGAAAGGTGAAAGTTCTCGACTTAATAAGAAAAGAAAAGAAAAAAAGCTTATACTGAGTTTGCTAAAACCTACGGTAAGAACGAATCTGCTATCTGTGAAATTGCTGGGGGCGGGGGCACATTCACCTAATTTATTACAGTATACTGTCATCATTGTTCTATTTTAGTATTATTAGGTATTGCAGTTAATCTCTTACTGTGCTTAATTTATAAATTAAACTTTATCATATATACATATATATATATATAAACATAATATATATAGGGTTCAGTACTATCCACAGTCTCAGGCATTTACTGGGGAGGTGTCTTAGAACAGATCCCCCATGAGTAAGTGGGAACTTCTACAATAAAAATTTTAATCTGAATCTTTTCTTCCTATTTTTTTTTCTGGCAGCATTGCAATATTACATTAGAAAAAACAACTGTCTGCCATACTGAACAAAAGCAGTATCATTACACAGTTTGAAAGAAAACATTGGTACGGCATTTTGGAATTCCAAAATGTGTTTATAGACAAATTTTTCATTTGGTGCTCATCATACATCTTAAAGTGAGGTTATGGCTCCCATTTTACAGATAGGGAAACTAAGTGTCAGGATGGTGAAGTGACTTCCCAAACTCTCACAGCTAGTCAATAGGGGACATCACTGATTATACCCAGGATCGGTTCCCACCAACGCAGGCTGGTCGTGAGGATGGCCAACCACCTCTGCGGTGGCTTGACACAGACAACCCACTAGAGGATCTCTGCGTTGGATGGTGACAAGTTGACCCAATCAGACATCTCTCTTGGTGAATAGGAACGCTGGGTGTGTGGGCTCACATGATTCAGGTTCTCCACTCTCTGGTCCCGACTGAGCTAGAACCTGTGTGTGCGAGTAAGAAGAAAGGGTTTTCTATTCTTTGCCTTTCCTTTGTGTCCTGGAAGTAAGTCCCCACCACCTAAGGAGATGTGGGTAAGTTTCTTGGCAATATTAAATAACCCACCTGATGGAGAACAATTCTCGTCTCTTACAGGTAGGTTTCCAGGACCCAGGTAGAAATGTAAGACACAAAAATAACATCCCCCTCTCAGAGGGATGCTGCCCAAGACGCAGATTGTTAAGTTATTCTCCCCCATGTTTTATTTTCTGCTCCCTGCATCACTGGGCCAAGAAAAAAAGGTACTGAGTATTCTTTCCTAAAGACTCCGATGAAAAGTAGCTGAAAACTGTCAGAACAGATAAAACAGAGATTATTGCTTTCTTTAAGGTCTGTTGCCTGATTTCCCTTAGGGCCCCTGCTGTGGACAGTGGGGCTCTTCCTGCGAGTCAGGCGTGTGTTAATTTGCATGATTGTGTTAACTAACCATCAGCCACTCCACCTCAGTATAACCTAAATTAATTCAACAGGAGCAGGTGGTTTCATTTGTACACTATTCATATTTGCTAATAAACAAGCAATTTGGGTTTTAGCTAGAATTTTTCTCTTGGGGACAGAGCCAAGGATGTCTGCTGAGGAATCGGCCTGGGGAAATTCATACTGTGTGTTTCTCTCATCCAGACGCTAACTCTGACCTACCCTTCAAGACTGTCATACTGAGAAAATCTCGTGAGCACTCACCTCCGGCGCCTCCAGTCCCCTGTTCCTCAGACTCAGGCCTGCTGCAGACGGAAACAGCTCTGTCTAGCCTATGTTAAAGTTTAGGTTCACCCTTGAGTGACTTGCAGGACTCTGAGAGTTCCCCCCGGCCACATATGTCTGCCACATTGCTAGGGCTACCTTCCTCTTACCCGGCTGGGAATTCTCCCCGCCAAACCAGCTCATTGGTTTAGAAAAAAGAAGGCCCCTGGGACACCCACCACCCTCTTAGTTTTCACATGGTTCTCACTGTGCCTCTCTTCACCTACCAGGACTTTTCTTGGGCATAAGTCAAGCGAGATGGGAGGTTATTGGCCAGCATCTTCACCAAGGTCTTCAGATGTTAGGGTTCAGGAGCTCCATTTTTTTGAGTTCATGGAAGTTCTGGTTGATTGGTTCAGGCTAATCAAACGTATGAGACTGGCCGACAGCTGCTGAGCAACTTTTTTTTCTAAAGGGCAAAGTATTTTTCAAAAACAAAATTACTAACGCAAGGCAAGGTCACAGAGCAGGGTATGGGAAGCTCTCATGAACCTCTGCCCTAGTGGGTGGCACCCACCAAGTGGGCCTGGAGATCCTTGGAGTCACTCAAGGCACCCACCCCTCTGGACAGGGCCAGAGACAAACAGTAACTCTTCACTCATTCTTCTGTCTTTAATGTGGTATGGTTTCCAGGATCACTGTTTATTTCAGATCAGTTGCATGAAGCAATGTCCCTGGGGGGGCTCTCAGCTTAGCTACAGCACACTTCAAATCGTCTCTTCGACAGATGGCCAGTCTCTCCATAGGATGGTAGGTCTGTGGGGCTTTCATTTCAGATGGTGGCATTTCGCAACCCTATCCCAACTCTACCCTCTTTGTGTCGCGGTATCGAAACAATGCAAAGTCTGATAGAAAAAAAGACTGACAGGAAAGAAAGCAACAATTGGAGATTCTGGTTGGGCTTGAGGTAGTTTGGAAATGGGACCCAGAGTCTCTCATGGGTCAGGGTGAGGTCTCATTGCCGATGGGTCCTGCAAAGCTGCAGCTGAGGTGGCCTGTTCCCCCTGGGCAGAGAGAAGGGAATGGAGCAGGCATGCAGAGGTGGAGAAGCAACAACACCTGCATGTTCCTTACATGCAGGGCCCCTCCACCGGTGTGGCTACCTGGACAGCACCCGGGGGAGGGGGGGGAGGGTGACTTCTTTTGCAGCTATTTCTGTTCTGGTCTCGGGGCCATGTGAGGCCCAGCTGTGCTACCTGCTCTTGGAAACTATGAAATGACCTATCTACCTATTTCCCTCTTTTCTCCAACTAGCTGTGATTGACTTCATTTTCCTGCAGTTACAGGGTCTTCATCAGGACACCTGGGAACTCCCCTAGGCCTCACCTGTGAGTAGATCAGGAAGACATCCCATGGGCTAGCAGACATTAAATAAGCATAAGATTCCAATAGGAGGATTATAAGAAAGTCAACTAACACCCTGGCTGGTTTGGCTCAGCGGTTAGAGCCTTGGCCCATGGACCAAAGAGCCGCGGGTTCGATTCTGGTCAAGGGCACGTACCTCGGTTGCGGTTTACTGCCGGCCCTGAGCGGGGTCGTGTGGGAGGCAGCCAGTCGATGTGTCTCTCACATCCAGGTTTCTCTCTTTCTCCCTCTCTCCCTCTACCTCCCTCCCACTCTATCTGAAGATAAATGGAAAAATATCCTAGGGTGAGGATGAAAAAAGAAAAAAAAGAAAGAAAGAAAGAAAGTCAGCTAAGGACCAGGTAGGAACTGGGAGCCAGTGAGAACTACTGGAATGAGGGAGTCCATAGGAGGAGACCACGTGAAGTTCAGAAATAAACTCAAGTTAAACTTTACATCATTCATAACACACCTCGATACCAGACAGGTCTATAGGAAATGACCGTCATTAAGGGGACCGAGAGCACCGTGCTTTGCACCCTCAGAGCCAGGCAATTCCAAAACAGGTCGCCTGAATAACCCAGACGGGCCCTCAGCTGTGGTCACAGCTGCGGTTTAACTGCTGGCTCCCCGCTGCCTGTACGTGTGTAGGTTGCTTACAGAGATGCTCACACGTCCATCACTTTCCACTCCCGTCCTGAATAAGAGCAGGGATTTCTTCCTCACCTCAGCCATCCTTTCTCGTAAATGCAGTCTATTCTCTGAAAGCATGAGTGGATTGAGGGATTCTTGCCCCACCATAGCTCCGAGACAAACTCGATATTTGTTCTTCTCAGTCCTGATGCCTGCTCATGGTGATTTTAATGCCACTTTTTAAAACTGCTGTGGTATCTTAATAACACAATATTCTTCCTGGGGTTGTTGAAACATTACATTATTCAATGTATCCAATTGCAATACATTTTTCTCTGTCCTTGTGGCGCAGTATTACTGTGTACTCTTCACAGAAGTATAATTTGGGGAGCAATTTTCTAGCAAAGCATTGAAGGTGTTGCATTACAAATGTGAGGCGATGTGCCACTGCCCATGCAGCCGCGTGACGAGGCTGCGAGCCTTTATTCAGGGGAAGCTCTGTTTTAGCACAGTGATCCCAGTGGGACTCCCACCTCCTACCTTGCTCACCTCTGGGGTCTGACTTACATAATCAGTGTCTGGTGCTGAGAGGCACTGCCAAGTACAAGGCTCTGACTGACGGACACGATCACCTTCTCCTAAATCTGTTTTGTCTGTAGAGTTAGATTTCTCCTTGACAAGGTCACGTTCGTCACTGCAACTGGATTTGGCTTTCTCTAACACAGAACTCACTCAAGAGTGGTTAACAGATCGCCTCTGACCCACAACTGTGGGCTTGTGATTATGTTTTGACTTTGAAATTTTAAAACCGTTTAAAAAAAATTTGTTTTTTGGAAAGTAGTGAATCTTTGGGAATTTTTATTTTATTTTAAAAAATGTTTTTATCGTTGAGGGTATTACAGATGCCCCCCCCCTTTTCTCTTTTGATGCCCTCTTTCCTGCTCCCATCCCCTCCTGTTTTCCCCAACCTAATGTCTGTGTCCATTGGTTGTGCATATGTGCATATAAGTTCTTTGGTTTATCTCTTCCCATCCCTCCTACCCACCATCCCTTGAGGTTTGTCAGTCTGTTCCCTACTTCCATGACTCTGGATCTATTTTGATTGACAGCTTATTTTGTTTATTATGTTCCATAAATAAGTGAGATCATGTGGTACTTGTCTTTCTCTGACTGGCTTATTTAGCTCAGCATAATATTCTCCAGGTCCCTCCATGTCATCTCAAAGGGTAAGAGATCTTTCTTTCTTACAGCTGCATAGTACTCCATTGTGTAAATGTACCACAGCTTTTTATCTATTCCTCTACTGATGGGCACTTGGGTTGTTTCCAGATCTTAGCTATTGTAAATAGCACTGCTGTGAACATAGGGATGCATATATTCTTCGTGATTGGTGTTTCAGGCTTCTTAAGGTATATTCCAAGAAGTGGGATCACTGGGTCAAATGGCAGTTCCATATTTAATTTCTCGAAGAAGCACCTTATAGTGGCTGCACCAGTCTGCATTCCCACCAGCAGTGTACTAGAGTCCCCTTTTCTCCACACCCTCGCCAGCACTTGTTTGAGGATTATTGATGGCAGCCATTATGGCAGGTGTGAGGTGATGTCTCATAGTTGCTTTAATTTGCATCTCTCTGATGATTAGAGATGTTGAGCATTTTTCATATGTCTCCTGGCCATTTGTATGTCCTGTTTGGAAAAGTATTGAGACCCTCTGCCCGTTTTTAATTGGATTTTCTGTCTTCCTTTTGTTAAGTTGTATGAGTACTCTACATATTTTGGATATTAACCCCATATCCAATGTATCATTGGCAAATATGTTCTCCAAGAGAATGGGCTCCTTTTTCATTTCCATATTGGTTTCTTTTGCCGTGCAGAAGCTTTTTAGTTTGATGTAGTCCCATGTGTTCCTTTTTTCCTTTGTTTCTCTTGCCCTAGGCGAAGTATCAATGAAAATTCCACTACATATGATGTATGAGATTTTTCTGCCTACATTTTCTTCTAGGATTTTTATGGTTTCACAAATTACATTTAAGTCCTTTATCCAATTTGAGCTTATTCTTGTGTATGGTGTATGTTGGTGGTCTAGTTTCTTTTTTTTTGCATGTAGCAGTCCAATTTTCCCAACACCATTTATTGCAGAGACTATCTTTTCTCCATTGTGTGCTCTTGCCTCCTTTGTAGAATATTAATTGCACATACTGTCTTGGGTGGGTTTCTGGGTTCTCTGTTCTGTTCCATTGATCTATATGCCTGTTCTTGTGCCAATACCAGGCTGTTTTGAAAACAATGGCTTTGTAGTATAACTTGATATTGGGTATTGTGAGTCCTCTCACTTTATTCTTCTTTTTCAAGATTGCTGTGGCTATTTGGGGTCTTTTTTGGTTCCATATACATTTTTGGAGTATTTGTCCTAGATCTGTGAAATATACTGTTAGTACTTTAATAGTGATTGCATTGAATCTGTAGATTGCTTTGGGTAGCATGGACATTTTAATGATGTTGATTCTTCCAATCCATGAACATGGCATATGCTTCTACTTTTTTATATCTTCCTCTATTTCTTTTTTCAATGTGCTGTATTTTTCTGAGAACAGGTCTTTTACCTTCTTGGTTTAGTTTATTCTTGGGTATTTTATTTTTGTTGTTGCAATAGTAAATAGAATTGTGTTTTAGTTTCCCTCTCTGAGTGTTCATTATTGGTGTATAAGAATGCCATTAATTTCTGGATGTTAGTTTTGTATCCTGCTACTTTGCCATATTCATTTAATAAATCAAATAGATTTTTGATGGAGTCTTTCGAGTTTTCTATGCACAATGTCATGTCATCTGTGGATGACAGTTTCACTTCCTCCTTTCTGATTTGGATCCCTTTTATTTATTTTTTCTTGTCTAATTGCTGTGGCTAAGACTTCCAGTACTATGTTAAATAAGAGTGGTGAATGTGGGCATCCCTGTCTTGTTCCTGTTCTTAAGGGAAATGCTTTTAGTTTTTGCCCATTGAGTATGATGTAGGTTTTTCATATATGGCCTTTATTATGTTGAGATCTGATCCCTCTATTCCCACTTTGCTAAGTGTTTTTATCAGAAATGTTGGATTTTGTCAAATGCTTTTTCAGCATCTATTGATATAATCATATGGTCTTTATCTTTCATTTTGTTTATGTGGTGTATCACATTTATTGATTTGTGAATATTATATCAGTCTTGCATCCCTGGGATGAATACCATTTGGTCATGGTGAATACTTTTTTTAATATATTGCTGAATTCTATTTGCTAATATTTTGTTAAGGATTTTGGCATCTATGTTCATCAGGGATATCGGCCTGTCATTTTCTTTCTTTGCAGTATCTTTATCTGGAATTGGAATTATGCTGGCCTCATAGAAAGAGCTTGGAAGTTTTCCTTCTTCTTGAATTTTTTGGAATAGTTTGAGCAGAATGGGTGTTAGTCCTTTTGAATGTTTGGTAAAACTCCACTGTGAAGACATCCAGACCTGGGCTTTTGTTTGCTGGGAGTTTATTGATTACTGCTTCAATTTCCTTTGTCGTTATTGGGCCGATCAAGTTTTTTGACTCTTCCTGATTCAGTATTGACAGAAGAAATTTCTCGATTTCACCTAGGTTGTCCAGTTTGTTGGCATATAATTATTCACAGTATTTTCTAACAATCCTTTGTATTTCTGTGGTATCAGTTGTTACTTCTCCTCTTTCCTTTCTGATTTTGTTTATTTGGGTTCTCTCTCTTTGTTTCTTGGTGAGTCTGGCTAAAGGTTCATCAATCTTATTTATCTTTTCAAAGAAACTTCTCTTCATTTCATTGATCTTTAAAACCATTTTTAACTTGTCCTCATTTTAAACTCAGGCATTTTCACATGAAAATCAGGACTTGTAGATTTTCTTGGCAATCGGTGGGGCACTCAGTGGAGGTTGTTCTCTTTGGAGAAGTCATGTCCTCTCCAGCTCACCCCAGACCTCGCTATTCCCTATTACAAACCCTGGGGGTGTCATGGGACAATCGTGATGATCTTTGTAGGCATGTGAGATTGCAACCCTGCTTTCAGAGCTATGGGAGGCAGAATTTTAAGGTGTTCCCCTCCCCAAGACAAATACCATATGGTTTCACTTACATGTGGAATCTAAAGAATAAAATAAACAAACAAAATAGAAACAGACTCATAGATGCAGAGAACAGACTAACAGTTGTCAGAGGGGAGGGGCTTGGGAGTTGGGTGGAAAAAAGATGAAGGCATGAATTACAGAATAATCCTGGGGATGTAAGCCACAGGATAGGGAATACTGTATAGTCAATGATATCGTGATAACTATGTATGGGGCTAGGTGGGTACCTGAAACACATGGCAGAACCACTCTGTAAAGTACATGATTGTCTAACCACCATGTGTACATTTGAAACTAATATAGAATAATGTCGAATGTAAACTGTAATTGAAAAAAGTGAAACAAAGATGCCCCCCTTCCCCAACATTTTCTGCTATCATGTGTACATAGCCCTCACTTTGTGTGATCCTCTCTCCTTGAGTGTGGATGGGACCTGTAAATACAATGGCATATCCCTCTCTGATTCATACAAAGGAAAACTGCAGACTAATTAAGGTCACCGATCACTAGTCTTTGAGGTTATAAAAAAGGGCAAGTATTCTAGGTGAGCCTGACCTAATCAGGTGAGCCCATAAAAGACACCAGAAGCACCAGCAGCAGATGCTCTCTTGCTGACCTTGAACAAGGATGCTGCCGTGCTGTGAAAGGGCCACCTGGCCAGTCCCTAGGGCAGCCGACCCCCCGCTGAGAGCCAGCAAGAAAACAGGGATCTCAGTCCTTCCACCACCAAGGCCTAAAGTCTGCCAACAACCTAAATGAATTTGGAAGAGGTCCCGGAGGCTCAGAAAAGATTGCAGCCTCAGCCCTGGCTGGTTTGACTCAGCGGCTATAGCGCTGGCCCGCAGACCAGAGAGACCCAGGCTCGGTTCCTGCTAAGGGCACATATCTTGGTTGCAGTTTGTCCCTGACTCCAGCTGGGGTCGTGTGGGTGGCAACCAGTCAATGTGTCCCTCTCACATCAATGTTTCTCTCTCTCTTCCTCCCTCTATCTCTCCTGCTCTATCTGAAGATAAACGCAAAAATGTCCTCGGGTGAGGAGAAAAAATAAAGATTGCAGCCTCAGCCATACCTTGACCCTGAGCAGAGGATCCAGTAACCTGTCCTGGCTCCTGACCCGCAACAACTGTCAGGTAATAAATGCGTGTTGCTGTAAACCACTAACTTCGTGGCAATTTATCATTCAGCCATAGAAAAGTACTACAACAGCTTACGTGCTGCATCATTTGCTTTCATGCCTTTACTCGTACCCCTAACCAAACCAGAATCATGTGCACGGCTTTCCCCTAAGACCGGGAAACATTATAGAGGCTGCTCTGCTATCTCAAAAGGAGGGCAGAGGAGTTGCAAATGTCTGAGAAAAAAATATCTGGAGACAAGCAGCTTGAGCTCAGAGAGAATCGTGGAATATCATTCCTGTGACATGCTCTTAGCCATCACCTCGTCTAGCCCTTACCCCTTGCAGATGAGGAAACTGAGGCCCAGAGAAATGAAAAGACTGGCCCAAGGTCGCATGCCTGAATGAACCATGTGTTTCCTATCATTAGCAAAGACCTTATAAACTCTTGACTTGTAGGAAGAGCTCCTGCATCTGGTGGTGGGTAAACATGAAGAGATTTGAGGAGATTACTCTTCCCTTGAGGAATCAATACGTAAACCCTTGCCAGTGCATTAAGTCCAAATGGTTATTAATTTATTAATAACCGTTTATTAACAAGCATCTATTTCCCACGCATTGTCAGGAACAGCTGAGAAAGCAGAGAAGCGGATGCGTGGTCACTGCCTCAGGCCTTCCTCCTCCTCTCCGCGAGGAAGCTCACTGCTCTCAATGTAAACAACGCAAGGGCTGAACGGCAACTCAGAACAAGCAGCACACATTCGATGCATGTTTTCTTCTGATTGTTTTTGCTAAAGTCTGGAACCCCTCAGCTGGACCCCCTGCTCCCAAACGAACCTCCGCCCACTTCAGTGCCTAAGAACCCAACGCGTGTTCCTACCCTGTGGTTCTGCCGCCGTGTTTTGAATACAGGAGAAAACTCAGTAGTGGCCGTGAGGTAGGTTGTGGCCAGAGGTCTGAGAAGCACAGATCCAGAAAAGGGCGAGACGTGGGTTGTGCTAAAAAGCAGGTGGCGATAAACCCGTGGTGGACACTCTGCAGATGTCTGTGGCCTGTGGAGAGAACTGAGAAGTGGGCATCATGCCTGGAACACTGGTGGTGAGAGAGAGCCCAACTGCTGTCTCTCAGCCACCACCTCCTGCTTTGTTTTACCTTCAAAATGTTCAACCTTCTGTTTGAGAAAAGCTATTTCATTTAGCTCCCTGGTTTCAGGCAGAGCCACACCCTAAACAACAGTGACAGCTGCCTCCTCTATTATTAAACATCTCTAAGGATAGAGACTCTAAGTCCCCCTTGGCCATCTCTCTGTCTGCCCCACCCCAGCACACCAGCTGTCCTCCTGGTCCTCCATTCCCATCACGGCTCCCCTGTTTCCTGACCTACTATCTCCAGCCAACTGGAACCAATAACCAATCGTAATTCTCTTTAGCTCTGTCCTCAGGTTCAAACAATTGGACCTAGGGTCCAACTGGGTCAGTTCTGTCCTTGAATGACGGGTGTCTGCCTGTCTGCTCCGCGGCTGTCATGGGTCCTAGGTGACCGTGACTTCCTCAGGGAGTGGATGCTCCCCAAGTCTTTCCAGCATCATTCTCTCATTGTTCCTGTCTGTCCTGGAATAGACCCCCGCCCTCTGGAGTTTCAGCTGGCCACATGGCTTTTCAACTCGAGTCTGGACTTCTCTATCTTTTATGTAGCTCCGTGACTCAGCCTGGGCCTGTGGCATCTGAGTGGAAGCGATGTGTCCGATTCCAAGTCAGATCCAACTAAATACAAGCCACAGCTTCATACCCTGGATCTCCTCCTCCCTCGTCCCCCTGACTAGGCAGCGGAGATGAAGTGACATGTTTAGCACAGCCGAGCTGACAGGTAACAAAACCGAACTGCAACTGACTCAGCCATCCTTGGACTATAACGTCAAGGAGAAATAAATGTCTATTTGTTTTTAACTGAGGTATAATGAACACCCCCAAAATGCATAAATCTTAGGGGTTCCTTTCACTGAGTTTTGATAGTTGTATGTCCCTATGTAACCATCCCACCAAACATGGTACAGAACAAGAATGCTACATGCACGCTATTTAAGCCATCGTGGGGTCTCTTTGTTACAGTAGCTAACCTGTAGCCCAATCCATCTCACACATGGTCACTTTGCCTCCAGTTCTCCAGTGGTTCTTCCAAGTTAGGTATTTTGCTTTCCTGTTCCAAAGCTCAGAGACGTCCTCATTGCCACGCTCATTAAAATCAACCTGCCTGGTCCTTAATAGTCTTCTCCCTTTCTTTTTCTTTGCTGAGAACTGTTCTTTCTTATGCTGGGTAGGATGGTTTCTAATTTGATCCCACCCACAGTCAGATTTTGATAGAATTCCAGGAGGTTTTGATCAATTATTCTATGTGGTCCTGAAGCTCCCATGAAACCACACATTTCAATTCTCTCTTGAGAAAAGAGGGAGCGTGATGGAAATAACCAATCAAAACGTTTAACTGTTTGTTCTGAGGTCACACCAAAGTTTGTATGTACCTATCTCTGAAGCCTAAATTTTATTTTTCTGCAATGAATGGTATATGCACAGTGCTTACGAATTTGACATGAGAAATTGCAATTGGAAAAATGCTTGCTGTTTAATGTTGCTACCAAAGAATAGAGAGAGACCCACCCAGAAAAACCTTAGTGGAAGTCATGGGTTGTGATCAAATGCCACACCCACCTGTAATTTCTATCCCACAGGAGATTTTTTTTTAATACTCACCTGAGGATATGTTTTTATTGATTTGAGAGCAAGAGACAGAAAGAGAGAGAAAGAAAGAGAGAGAGAGAAACATTGATGTGAGAGTGAAACATCAGTTGGTTGCCTCAAACATGCGCCCCTATTAGGGATCGAACCCACAACATGGGTATGTGCCCTGACCAGGAATCGTACCTGCAACCCTTTGGTGGACGATGCTCCAGCCAGCTGCACCACACTGGTCAGGGCTGACCTGTACATGATTAAAGGGGTCAGATACCTTGAAGACAATACCCCATTGTAACCAGAACCTGTGTGTCCACTCCCCAAAAGAAGGGAGGGGCTAAAATTTGCTGAGAATTAAAAAAAAATGACTCATTAGTAGAAAGCTGAAACAAATAAGGTAATATCTAAATAATGTTACGGGTTTGTTTTGCCTAGAGAATAAAGGGATAGAAAGTTCACTATAGGTCTCCTGGGGTAACTCCATCCCTCTGGTCCTGCCTGGCTCCTGGCTGGGGTTTACCCCACACCTGCCAATGGTTGCCGTAAGGCAAGCCCCAGGACGCCACTGTGACCAGAGCCGTTAACAGCCATGTTGTCCCTGGACCAGATCTGTCCCAGCCTCGCTTCTCTGCCAGGCAGGCTCAGTGATGCACAGAAAGCTCACTCCTGGCCCAGAAAGAGGAAGGGATTGACTGCCACTGTCTGCACAGCTGTCATGAGGGACCAGCCTGGATCTGCTGTGACTACTCCCAGGGCAGAACGAGGGCATCTGGATGGAGGTCGCAAGAAGCACATTTCAGCTTACTGTGGAGGGACTTTTCTGTCATTCTGAGAGCCTGAAAGATGAATGAGTGAATGAGCCCCTGGCCACTGGACACAGCCAAGAAGCTACATGATCATCTGCCCGGAGAGTTACACAGTGATTCTCACACTCCCGGGGAAGACGGGTTGTAATTTCTGATGCCTCTTCTCACTGAGAACAGCACGCCTCTTTGCTCTAGAACCCCTCTGCCCCTCAATCTATAGGCCCTTGACCTTCTCAAGGCTCCCACCCCACGCTTAGCCCTGGCCCAGGCTCCAGACAAACTGTACCTCCGCCCAGTGGGATTTCAGGATCTGGAACCCAAAACTCTTGAACCTAGGTCCTGGGCATAGAGTCCTGGTCTCATTTCCATCAGATCTCTGGTGGGACCAGGGGAGGAGCTTGCAAGGGAGGGGCGGGGCAGGTAGCTTCAACCCACCCCTATGCTATAGGCCAAGGACTGTCAAGAACCAAAACTGAGTCCTGGTTCAGTTTCACCTGCTTGTGCACACACACACACACACACACACACACACACACATTCCATCTGCCAAGTGGTTCAGTCCAAGCCCTGGGTCACCGAAATCTAGAGGGGGCTCCACAAATCCACCAAGACTATACTTGTACTAAATTCGAAAGTGGAACAGTTGAGCCCAGAGGCCAGAAGCCAGAGCTGGGAGAGGCCCCAGCAAGCTGAGTCCCAGGGGCCCAGGCTGTGGAACTACTGTCATCTGGGGACCAACAGCGGGCGCCAGCCAGGGGCTGCCTAGAAGTAGTCCTGAGGCTGACCCTGACCAGTGGCCTCTGGCTTCCAGTCAACCCTCACATGGTCCCGGCACGTCCCCAGCCTTAAAGGCCCAGCAGGCAGCAGACTGTAACCCCTCTCAGGTCCCTGTGTAATAACTGGTCTGGAATCCCAGGTCCCTGGACGGCAACTCTAAACACAGGATGAAGGGTTGGACCAGGGAATTCCTGACAAGGGGGGGGGGGGGTAGGGGGGGAATAAAGATGTAAAACTCTGTCTTCAGTAATGTACATGTGCAAAGGCAAGAAAGCTAGAGGAGAAACTATATCAATGTGGTTATTTTGGGTGGTGAGATTATGGTTGATTTTTATTTTCTATCTCCTTTTCTGCATATCTCAAATTGTCTGCAATGAATATGTATTACTATTATAATCTGTAAAAGGTTAGTCTTAAAATTCATATGAAATTACAATTTCATGGTAGTCATTTTGCAATCCGATCTATTTGGCGTACATGTAGAATTCTGGTTTTCGCTGTTCTCCTTGATGTTTCTCCCCCTCTCTATTTCCACGGCTTGGCTTTCAAGGCCCTAATAGGCCAGCTATCCCCTCCAGTCAGACACCCTGTGTGTGGGTTTAAGTGCCCTGTGTGCACAGAAAGCAACTCCAACAGCACAAACAGTGCGCATGCTCTTTCCTGAGCCCACGCTCCGATCCTCGGCCCCTTCCGACTGTTCGACAGGCGAGATCAGCTTCCCCCCTTGCCTCTGAAAACCCAGCTTACATTTACTTCTCTGCTCTTTCAGAAATTCTGTTCCCATAAGAAAGCTTACATACCTCCGTTCGTTCATTCATTCATTCACTCACAATATTTATTGAGCATCAGACACCATGCTAAGGGCCGGAGACATGGCCACAAACACACGCAGCCCCTGCCTTTGCCCTTAAAAGAGAGTCGCCCAGACAGCGTGCTGTGGGGCTACAGGCAAGCCGGGCATTGTTCTTTCAGCCCTTGGGACGGGCTGCAGGTCCCTGCTTAGCTGGGACAGTGTATGCATGTGTATATATGTACACATGTCATAAATCATTGCAGTTATTTTAGCAGGCAAGCATTACGCTAATAGTAGCTAACATTTATTGAGGACTGAGGCCATGCCAGGTTCTACCTGAGTACTTTTACATACCTAACCTCATCCATTCCTCACAACAGCCCTGTGCTGTAGGTACCACCATTGTCCCCACTTTACAGATGAAAAAGGGACGGCACAGGGAAGGAAGCAGCTTACCTAACATCATGAAACTAGTAAATGACGGGTCTTGGTTTCAAACCCAGAGGGTCTGACCTCCGAGCTCCACTAACTGCACCGATTCCCAGGGCCTGACACCGAGAAAGCGCTGTAGGAAGTGCAGGCCAGGAAAGTTCCAGAGCAACGGTGGACCCCAGAGAACACCAGCCCGGTCTCACAGAGGAGACAAGGGCGCGAGGACATCAGGTGGAGAGAAAATCAAGTGTGAGGTCGAGAGAAACAAGTCTGCTTCTGGAGGGAAAGGCAAGTCCCTGGGCCTGGGGACAGACTTTGTAGCCAGCTAAAGGGCTGGGCTTGTCCTTAAGATCAAAGGACACACCACGGTCCGATGGGCCTCCAGAGCAGCGGCTCTCAACCTGTGGGTCGCAACCCCTTTGGGGCCGAACAACCCTTTCACAGGGGTCGCCTAAGACATAACAGTAGCAAAATTACAGTTATGAAGTAGCAACGAAAATAATCTTATGGCTGGGGGTCACCACAACGTGAGGAACTGTGTTGAAGGGTTGCGGCATTAGGGAGGTTGAGGACCGCTGCTCTAGAGAGGTCCTCCAACATCTCAACATGGAGAACGAGTTGGAAAGGGCAAGACTGCAGACGCAGAGATAGATGATCCCATGTCGCAGTGACCAGGAGAGCAGGAGGCGACCCAGGCGAGGGGCAATGAGGGCAGAGAGAACCATCATCTTCCCTTGTCTGCATTTCGCCTGCACCTTGGTTTGAGGGTTCTGCCATGCGATCTGGCACCTGCTTAAACAGTGCCTTCCAGCCAGTCGTTCTCCGGTTTTTCCCACTGATGTCCTGTCTCAACTAGACCATGAGCTCCCCTGGGGACAGGGACGGCTCTTGGCAAATACACCTGTCAGTGCTCAGCACAGCGCTGGACACGGAGATCAGCTACGCACGCTTTGAATAAGTAAATTATCATGTTTGTTATTTCATCGACCTTACAATCAAGGGATTTTATACTCTGAATGCACCTTGATGAACACGAACACTAGTTCTGCAGCTCATTCCTTGGGGTTTATAGGCAATCACATGCAGAGTGAAACTAGGTAACTAATATGTGTAAAATGCCTGGTGAAACAGTGCGTAGGATCAGTAGGAAGAGCCAATGTTACACAGGTGGTGTGTGTGTGTGTGTGTGTGTGTGTAGTACACAGGACGCTGTAGGATATGGTCATCTTATCTATATTTGCATCAGAGCTGCATTTGGCTTCTCAAAGTCCCTTTTCCTCTTCTTTAGGGCTTCTGAAGGATTCATGCACCAAATAACTAAATTACGTCTTGGTAGCTAAACAAATTATGTAAAATTATATGCCATGAATATTTTATAATTCTAGACCCCGAAGCCAGACTCCAGACAGCTTTATGTCTGCAGCAACCTGTATCATACCCAGATGAATGAGGCTAGACAAATGACTTCTTTCAAAAACTTAACTTTTTTTTTTTCTTGGTGCCTTTCTCTTTAAAGATGTCTCAAAGGTTTTATTGTGCATTGGTAATGATAGTAAATGCACTCCACCTTCCTCTTGGCTGGCTGGAGCGAGAGATTGTGCCCAGCATAACTTGCCTCTCTAAACATGCACAGAATTGACTGAGGTGCGCAGAGGCCTACCTTCGGCGTTCACTGAACAGACACAAGAATAACGGCTGACAGCCGTCCAAGTTCAACCTGTTCCACACACTTCCTTTTGTCTCCGAATGTCGACATTGCCTACAAAATTCATTTTTCTAAATGAGGCTTTAAACGCCCAGGAACAGAGAGAGGGGCGGCTGTGTGTGATCTCAGGACTAAGGAAGATCAGAACTGCTTGCACGTTCCCGTGGGTTTCGTTCTCCTTCTTCTTTCTCAATTACCTTTGCCGGTTCCCATCCTCTCCTTCTGGTTTTAGAAGAAAGCGCTGCCCGACAAAGGTTCAGGGCTGCGTTTGCAGAAAGGCCAGCAGAAGAAAACGAGGAAACTGGAAGTTAATAAGGCTCTGTGGCCCCTCTCCTGGGCTCCTGGGATGTGGAGTCTTGCAGGTTAATGGTTCAAACTGAGCGACGTCGAAATGGCTGTGAAGGGAGGGGGCACAGGGAACGCTGTCTCTCCCCCTTCCTCCAACTATTCTGTGGGCTCAGAGAGGAAGCGAACACAACTAGGCAAACTGCACATGCCTCCAGCCAGAGGCTGACAAGGATCGCCAAGCAAGAGAAACAGTTGATTTTGCTGGGGTGGTATAATTCTAGGAGACTGTGCCTCTTTTTTTCTATGTCTGCTAGTCTTACAATTACATTTGTGCAATAAACAAATAATTTTTTCCCCCCAAATACTGCTGACTCATCGGAGCACCACCGACGTCAGAAGCATCTTTTCTGTCTGATCAGCCAGCTGGGTTTCCAGAGACAGCATTTCCATCTCCTTTTCCAGAAAAGGGAAGAAAAAAAAAAATGAGAGAGAGAAAGAAAAGAAGGCTTGTTACTCAGAGATCACCAAGCAGATCCCGGACTACCCTCTAAGATGGCCCAGCTCTGGGCATGAGCCCCAGAATGCGTCCAAGGACAGGCAACGCTGGAGGCAGGGAAGCACCGTGGGGAGGAATCATCTCTCATCTTCCCTGTCAGCCCAGCCCGAAGCTGGAAGTGATGAAGGAGGGGGCCAGGGATGTGGGCAGGAATCCTGGTGCTGCCACTTATTAGCTGCATGACCTTTAACCAGTTTCTTAAGCCTGGATGAGCCTCAGGGTTTTTATCTTTTTTTTTTTTTTTTTCTTTATTGATTTTAGACAGAGAGGAAGGGAGAGGAAGAGATAGAAACATCGATGAGAGAGAACAGAGAACATCGATTGGCCGCCTCCTGCATGCCTCTTACTGGGAATCGGGCCCACAACCTGGGCATGTGTCCTGACCGGGAATCAAACCAGCGACCTCTTGGTGCATGGGTCAACGCTCAACCACTGAGCATCAGTGTTTTTATCTTTTAAATGGCTATAAATTTCACTCACTTCCCAGGATTTTATACGGTTGCTTGAAATAATTGCGTAAAAGCACTAAATACAGTGTCCACCACACAGTAAATGCTCAATGGAGGAAGAGGCGTTGAGGATGAGCCCCATCTTGACTGCTTATGTCCCTCCCGTAGTGACCCATGACCCCTCGCTATGAAACACACACCCACTGCCCACACACTCTTCTCTCCGATGTTCCTCTCTCTTCCCACACTTTCAGAAACTGGCTCAGGAAAGAATTTCATAAAACTATTCATACTCAAGAATAACTGTCTCATAAGTTTTTCCTTTTCTAGGAATATTTGCATTTTAATTGGGTAACAAACTAAAACTACTTCTAGCAGGGCAATTTTAGGTCTCAGCAAGCTAACATGGGACACATTTTTCTTTGTTGTTTGTTTGTTTGGTTGGTTGGTTGGTTGGTTGGTTGTAAATCGGGTAATAAGAAACTCTTAGTGAGTTCTTAAAATTATGCAAATAAGTGTCTATTTAAATGGTTGAGCCTCCAAATTTAACTACCAGTTTACACAGAACACAGAAGATAGAAGAATATGATGAATAACACTAAGAAAATGCAACCAGCAAAATCCATACTGAGGGCTCCTATAGGATAAATAATATATATATTTTTAATTAATTGCAAAAAAGAGAGAGAAATGTTGGGGGAAGCTATAGATTAAGAAATATATAAACATATATTTAACCCATCACAAGGTATAGACTTCAATTGTATCCCAACTGAAAAAAAAAAAACCCAACAAATTGTAAAAATAAAATTATGACATTTGTAAAACAGAAGAAAGTTAAATGTTAATTTAATTGCCTATCTGATGATTTTAAGATCATTGTTAATTTTAAGTATGTGATAATATTATGACAGTTGTTTTTTTTAAAAGAGTCCTTGTTTTTGACACATACCGAAATTATTACTAATAAAATGGTCTGATGGTTAATTTTATGTGTCAACTTGGCTAGGCCCAGTACTTGGGTCAAATACTAGTATAGATATTGCTGTGCAGACATTTTTTCAGATGGGGTTAACATGTAAGTCAGTAGACTTTTTTTTTTTTTTTTTTTGTTCAGGTAGAGTGGGAGGGAGGGAGAGAGAGAGAGAAACATTGATGTGAAAGGGACACATCGAGTGGCTGCCACCCACATGACCAACCAGGGCCGGGGACAAACTGCAACCGAGGTACGTGCCCTTAGCGGGAACCGAACCCAGGTCTCTCGGGACCGCAGGCCGATGCTCTAACCACTGAGCCAAACCGGCCAGGGCTAAGTCAGTAGACTTTGAGTAAAGCAGATTGCCCTCCGTCTGATCAGTCGAAGGCCTTACGACAAAAGACTGAGGTTTCCAGAAGAAGCAATTCTGCCTCAAGATTCTAATACAGAAGAAATCCGACCGTGTCTCTAGCCTGCAAAATTTGGATTCAGAACTGCAATGCCAACTCTTAGCCGAATTTCCAGCCCCCACAATAGGTTGAGCCAATTTCTTAAAACAAGTCTTGATAGATAGGTGGGTAGATAGACAGACAGACAGAGAGAGAGACTGCTTCTCTGGGGAACCCTAATATATGGTCTTTTGTTAAAATTTGTTTCAAAATGATACAAGATGTGGTGGGAAGTGGATTAGTGAATGGGGACATGGCAAGGTTGACCACGAGTTGTTGAGGCTGGGTAATGGGTAATTTTTAAAATAGGGATAATAGTATCTAATTTTATGTATATTCAAAATTACCCATAAAACAACAGCAACAACTAACTCTTGCTCCATGGAATTATTCCCCAGGGTCATTGCATGGCGCCAAGGATTATGTAAGGGGATTTTTAGCCCAGCTCTGTGCAGTATTGATAAGCCCCTCTTCCCTCCCCATGCTGCCCCTTGAGCAGTCAGCACCAGGGGGGCTGATTCTCAGGCAAGGCTGCCTGACCGGGCATCCCAGGATGAATTCCACAACCACAGGCAGCGAGACTTTGGCAGGATCAGGGAGAACCTCCACTACAGAGGAGGCACCCAGGAAAGGTAAGAGCTCACTGCAGGTCACAACTCCCAAGAGAGGCAGAACTAGTTCTAGAATCTTGTTCTCTGCACATCCATCGGGGGTAGCCCCCCCCCACACACACACACACTCTGGTTTTCCTACAATGGTACCTGATCACAATTCAGGGAGAAGCCATGGGTCCTCCTCTCCTGAGACATTTCCTGTCACCCCCATCTCATCCCCAACAAACTAGCCAGCTCTCCTTTGTGCCCCCTCATTCATTGATGAGTGATTTCAAGCATACAGAGAGTATACCTAGTAATATGGGTAATTCCCCATGAATTTATCACCCAGTTGAAAAAAGTCAATATTCCGGACTCAACTGAAGACTTTGAGCCCTGCCCAGACCCACACCCTTGCCCCGTCCCTAGAGGTAACCACTCTCTGAAACTTAATGTGTGCCATGATCATGCATTTCCTATCTTTGCTTTCTTTTTGTATGCATTTATCTTCAGATAGAGTGAGAGGGAGAGAAGGAAGTGAGTGAGAGAAACATCGATGTGAGAGAGACACATCACGTGGTTACCACCCACACGACCCCATGGGGCCAGGGACAAACTGTAACCGAAGTACATCCCCTTAGCGGGAACCGAACCCGGGACTCTCCAGTCTGCGAGCCGAAGCTCTAACCACTGAGCCAAACCAGCCAGGGCTCTATCTTTGCTTTAAAAAGGAAAAAAAAAAAAAGGGATCTGTTGGGTTTTTTCTTTTTAATTTACGGTGGTTTTTTTCAATGCTCGCATTGCATATATGCTATTCATAAACAATATACAGTTATAATTATTATTGATGCTTTAAGCTCTAACAAATGCTTTCATACAGTAGGTAATTTTAAGCAACTTGCTTTCTGCACTCAGCAATGTGGTTTTGAGATTTATCCACATCGATATGCATAACTCTGGCTTATTCAATGCACACTGCTGAGTGGTACTCCATTGTGTGAATGTACCACAATGTATTGATCCATTTCTCCTGGGATAGACATTTCTGTCATTTTCAGTTTTTCTTTTTCTTACAAACAAGGGGGAAGGAATATTCTTGCAGTTTCCTTGTTCACATCTGAGAGCCTTAATCTAGGCCTCTTTCCAGCCATCACCTCCCCTCCATCCTCTACTCCACCAAGGTCACGGATGAAGAAACGGTACTGGCCTGTGTCCTTCCACGGGCTAAGTGTGTCCCTCCCGGGGCAGGTGAAGGAAGCACTGAGCAGTTATCTATGGCTCGAGGCCGGCTTCACTCGGCCATCTCTGCAGACTGTCTCACTTTAAGAATTAGGTTGGGGGAACGTAGTTATCTGAACAATTGCCCTGTCTAGACTCATTGCACTCCCTGAAGTTCTTGGCAGTATCCAAAAGGGGTCAGCACTCACAGAGCACAGCTAAATACAGACATCTAGGAACAAAAGGCCTAATTAAGAACCAGGAAGCTGCTCTTGGGAAATTAAAAGCGTTGGCCAAGGCACCCTGGGCTGTGCCAAAGCCTCATTTGGCAGGGATGCTGATGAGAGCCCCAAGTTGAGGGGAAATAAAGCAGATTTATCCCCCAAACCGCTAGGGCTTACCGGCTCTTCTTCTTGCGTCTCCCCCCACGTCACACTTTCTGGGACAAGGAGGAGGAAAACCCCCTCCAGGCGATTGGATTCACTTCTCCACCAAGTCGGAGTCGCTCTCGCTGGTTTCTCTAAACGACTAGTTTCCTGGAATGGAGAATTTTGGACCCTGAAGAACGTTTCCAATTCAAAATGCATTTCTGATCTTCTAGACTTGGGAAGGCCCAAGGTTACCTTTACGTCTTCAGGGAGGGGAAGTTCACCTTCCTCCACGAGGTAGCACAATGAAAACACCTTTCCATCCTGACGTGAGGGAACAGGGTAAAGACCAGTATTCTACCCTGTCGGTGTGGTGAACTCTCGCTGTACTTTGTAACTATAGTTTCACAAACTCTACGTGCTCATCGGGAGATATGGCCATGTTTCCAGTCAATTCTCAGGGGTTAAAAATAAGCTGGACTTAGGAATGTTTCAGTGAGATTCTTAAAACTCCGTAACACACCCTTGATACAAAATATAAAGTCATTTTTATCTAGCCCACAGCAGGTGTATGGAGGCTACACCGAGCAGCACGGACCTGGTTCTGAGCCGTCTCAGACGGTGCCTTCTGACCTCGCCTGTAAAATGGGCCATCTCTTCGGGTTCCCGGGGAGGGGGGGGGGGTCGATGGAGATAATGTACTGGAAGGCACTTGGAAAAATACAAAGTGCGAATTCAAATGGATTATTGACCGCCCTTTGTTAAATGTTGGTTTGATTGCCGGATGTCCTTGAACACAACGAAGCACCATTTCTTATAAACCGTTTTAGAACATACACCTTCTCACCAGTTCGGAATGATTTTCCCTCCAATCACTTCAGCTCCTGTGGTTTTGCTCCAAAGCTGCTGCGTGGAGGTCTTCAGCGGCATCCAGCATCCCACCTCCTGCCCCCCCGCGGCGGGGATCTCCTCTGCACCTCCCAAGGCAATTCCTGGACCTCTGCTTGGAAATCTCGTGAGGACGGCTTCCCAGGACACGGAGCACCCCTCCCGCGAGGGTGTCTCCGCTGAAGTGAGCTCCGTGGAGTCAGAAGCCACTTCAGCCCCTTGTCCGGAGCAGGTGTTGAAGCCACGGCCCCGGGGCCGAATCCCCCCCAATGCCTGGTGTCACAGTCTGCAAGCTAAGAATGGTTTTTACATTTTTAAATAGAAGGGAAAAAATTTTAATAGTATTTCATAATAAGTGAAAATTACATGAACTTGGAATTTCAGAACCCATCAAGTTTTATTGAAACAGCCACGCCCACCTATTTTGACATGTCTGTGGCTGCTTACACACAGGGCAGAGCGGAGTAGAGACAGAGACCTCACAGCCGGCAAAGGCCAAGCTAGTTACAGAAAAATGTCCACCCCTACTTTATACTGGCATTTCTGACCTCTCTTTAAAGGTGTGAACCATATTTTCATGCCATTGATCCACCTAACAAGCCTTTTTAAGGGCTCATTCTGGCCCAGGAGCAAGGCGAGGCACTGGGCAGGTTTTAAAGAGAGAGGTAAACAAACAATAAGAGCACAACACAGAGCCACCGTCGGAAGAGAAAGGAGTTTTCAGAAAGATTTCACAAGGAACTTTGAGCTGGAACTTCAAGAATGAGATCGGTTTTGAAGAGTTGGAGAGAGCTGAGAGATTCTGTTAGCAGGAAAACATCTCACTTAAAGCCATGGAGTCAGGGAAGCTTGGGATGTGCTGGGAGACTGCCGTCTGTCTGCCCAGCACGCGCTCTGGGTGCTGGCCATGCGGCAGGCGTGATCCGAGGTGCCCAGATACACCAGTGCACAGGCAAGGACCCCCACCCCCGGGGGAGATTCCGTTCCAGTGACCACGTGACTGGAGTGAGCGGTTCATCGAGGAGAAGGACCCACAGTCGAGAGTGGGTGACAGGCAGAGTGAGACACCCATGGGGGGAAGCCCCCAGCTCTGCTCTCTCAAGAGCACTAGAATTACAATCAGACACATGTGGGAGGTGGCCCTGCCCCTCAGCACTGCCACACACTCTGGCCGTGGGCATATATATGCCTTAGTCTCCTCATCCTTGAAATTAGGGGCTAGGACCAGATCCAACTCAAAAATTCTATAACGGCAGTTACATCTTGCAAGGTTTTCCAATCACACAGTTTCTGGGATTAGTAGGGAAAAAAATCTAGATAGCTGCTCATTTTGGTTTCATCTATAAGTTGTGATGTGTTTGTTTTTCTTATTTTGAGTGTGTTTCTTAAAAAACAAAACAAAACAAAACAAAACAAAAAAACCGAGTAGTACTACGTGTTTCCTAACTTCAAGGATCTAGAATCCAGTGGACAACAGAGAGGATGCGTGCAGGGTCCACGGACCCCGGAGCCAGATTGCCTGGCCGTGGGTCCCGGCTCTGCCCTCACCAGCAGCAGGGCCACATCCACCTGGGAAGTCACTTGACCTGCCTGTGCCTCCGTGTCCCAGTGAAATGGGGAGAGTGCTGGTATCGACAGGAAAGGGCTCTCATGAGGATTAAATGAGACAATAAAGAGCCCAGAACAGTGCCTGGCTTACCTCATCCTCTCTCCCACCCACAGCTCCTCCTCCTCTGGGAATAGGACTCCTCCCCACCCCACCACCACTGGCTGCTCCGGTAACACAGGAGTCTTCCTTGTCTCCTCCCTCCAGCTCACCCCCGACTGAGTCATGCTGACTCAGTATCCCACACATCTCTCAAATCATCTCCTCTCTCTCTCTTCGTATTTCTCCTTCTCTCTAGATCTCTACGTCCTTCTATATTTCTATAGCCTTCCCATGGTTTCCCCTGGCTCCTAGAATCCAACCCCACTTCCTGACCCTGTTGGGGTCCCTTTCCTGCCTCCCCATCTGCATCCCAGCAGCCTAGCTTTCTCTCATATCCTCAGAGGCTTGCTATTCCCTCTGTCTGAAATACCTCCCACTCTGCTCTCCCACTCTCCCTGCAACTAGCAAAACGAGTTATTAATGCCACCTCCTCAGGAACACACCCCTGACTCGTGCACTGGACTGGTACCCTGTCTGGGTTCTCTGTCCTTTCCATAATCAGAACTGGTCAGTTCTATGTGTGTGCCTGTTGGGTATAATCAGTAAACCACAGGATTTCAGGGTAGGGAGTTTTTTAAACCTGTCTTTTCCACTGATGCACTGATCCACCTCAGCATCTAACACGGTGACTGACAGATAGGCACTCGAAAAAGATGTGTTGAATAATAAAGTTCTCCTCACTAGACAACAAGCTGCATTAGACTCTCCCTGTGCTGTGTCAATATTCCCAGAACCTAGCTCAGTGCTTGGTTTGTACTAAATACACCATTAATACCTGTTGGGCAAATGAACAAATAAGTGAATAACTTAAAAAATATATCTCCAAATGTGTTCCCAGACTGGTTCTGAATAGCAGGGAGCAACGCCTCCTTCACCTCCTGAGCGATATACTCCATGCTTCTGTTAACGTGACCTAGAGGGGCAGGAACTTTTTAGCAGCAATCCCACAAATCCAACCATGGCACCTCAGAAACGAAACGAACCTGGTGGGTGATTTAATTCAGTCCCCATTTGGTGCTGAGTCCTTCCTGCACTGCTCTCTTCATGCTTATTCAGCCTAAGCTCCAATGCCACAAGAAGTACCTCACTGCTTCCTGGGGAAACCAACCCCATGCCTTCTGACCTGATAGAAGTTCTTCATGATCCTGAAGCGAGAGCTAGCACCTCATAGCTTCCATCTGTGGGTCCTAGCTCTAGTCCCTGAGACAGGCACTTTCAAACTATGTATTCCAACCCATTAATAAGTCAGGAAAGCAATTTAATGGGCTCAACAAGCATTTTAATGATAAAGAATAGAACAGAAAGGACAAAATAGAATAGACTAGAATCGAATAGAATAATAGATCAATGTGAGTTGAACATAGCACAGATAATAATGTTTTCTGGAAGGCTTGTTTCAGTTTGTATTTATGTGTATTCTCAGTTGAGATATAAAATATAATTCTCACTATAGGCAATTAACGGAGCAAGTTCGAAAGCCACTGTCCTTGAGGGTTAGGAGACGCGCTCTTCTCACGGGCCGGCCACTCCGTGCGTGAAGACCAGTCAACATGGCCTCTGAATTTGTGTCTCCAAGATGAACATTCTGTCTTCTTTCTCCCTTGTTTCCTGTATGATTCCTTTCCCCTTGTTGCTATCCCTTGGAACTTTGTCTGCATCCCAATTAAAGTGTGACTCCAAAAACTGACAGCGACCTACTCAGCAGCCTTCTCTCACGCGTGTGGTCCACGCATCGTGGTACGTGCATCGTGGTTGGTGCATCATGGTTGGTGCATCGTGGTCCGGGCATCATGGTTGGTGCATCATGGTTGGTGCATCATATTCTGTGCATTGTGGTCCAAGCTTCATGGTTGGTGCATTGTGGTCGATGCATTGTGTGGTGGGTGCATCGTGGTCAGTGCATTGTGGTCTGTGCATCGTGGTCGGTGCATCGTGGTCGGTGCATTGTGGTCTGTGCATCGTGGTCCCAGTGTTTTCCTGATGGCGCAGACAGACAACAGTGCTAAGGAAATCTGCCTTCCCTCTAATCCATCAGCAGGACACTAATGACTCCAGACAGCAGACATAGCCCTTTTTGTTTATCTTGCTCCTAATCCCATTTTAGTTGTGATCTTCTCAGGATGGATTAAAATCTAATTAGTGGGGTTGTTTTGCTTTTGGAGCTGCCACATCACACTATATTCTGACACCCCACAATCTCCTCCAAAGCCGTGTCCACTGCATCCTGTATCTGTATAGGGTTGGGGGGCGGGGAGGACTCCATGCCGATGTTAAATTTACCCTGTGAAATTGCTTCTTGTTGGGATTCAGACTATACCCAATAGCATCATTTGGATCCTGATGACTTCATCTCATGTGTTCACCATCTCTTTCTCCCACTTCAGCTTTTTGGTGTCATTGATAAAGCAGTGGCTTTGATCAGATAATCTAGTGTTCGAATCCCCAGTCTCCAGCTTCATCTCGGTGTGCCCTTAGGGAGGCTATTTAATCTCTCTGTAAAATAATACCTATCTCAGAGTTTTATAAAAATTAAATGGTATAATATATATAAAATATGTTACATGACACATAGTGGGCACGTAAGAAATGCTAGTCATGAACAAAAATTATGTTTGAACTGGACAAGCGAGAGACAGAGTTTTACCCTGCATGACCAGAAACTGCAGGCTGAGATTCCCCACTATCACTGCCCTTTTGGTACCGTTTCCACGTTTGCTAACTATCTGTGAGTCCAGCTCACTTTTCCTTTTCTTATCCCCAGCAACACCAGGAGCGATTTATCAAGTGCTTTGTTGAAATTCAAACACACAGTTCAGTAGACTTCTAGGATCTTTCGGCCTAAGAATACCAAAGGAAATAGGAGGGGGAGGGGGAGGGGGAAGGGAGGGGGAGGGGGAAGGGGATGTGGCTGTTCCTTGTCATCCTGTGCTAGTTCTGGTGATGAACACGTTCTCTTCAAGGGGCTGACAAATGAACATTTCCAGAACCAAATCTCATCCAAGACGAACAACACACTTACCTGTCTATACTCTGTAGACTCAACTTCCTCTCCATTTCTAAAAATAAACAAATGTGTTTGCCAGAATTTCCCCCCAGCAGCTCTTCCTTTCTTGAAGCTTCTTCTCATTGCAACCAGTAACGACAACACAATCTTATCGGCAGGTTGCCTCAGTACCTTGCAAAACTATTTATTCCAGAGATCTGAATGCACTTAGAGTAGCTCCACGTTTCTCAAAAGCTCGTTGGCTTCCACGGTCGCTTAGCAATGCTCATTCTTTCTCGACACCCTGTTCTACCCTTCTCCTTGGCAGAGAACACAGACAGAGCAGGTGTCTCAGAACTCTGCCTGCTCTACAGTTTCACCATCAGCTCCAAACCCTGGGTCTGCTTATCCACCCTGATCTTCATGCCTGGAACATCTGCAAGCCTTTTTTGTGTTCTTGACAAGTTTTCTGCATGTCTTGGTGCATTTTAGACTTTCGCCTCCCCAACACCCCTCTTGGAATCGCTCTTGGCTGTGCGCTTTCTCTCAATTTTCTGCAAACGTTTTTTTCAAACCTGAGCTGGTTACATTCATCACAGTCATCTTGCATTTCTTTCAGTATTGCCCTGTTTCCTACCTCCTCAGAGCCTGTTGTGATTGCAGAAATGGAGGTCACTTTCGAGAGCATCTCACAGCTAGGAGGAGTCCCTCCTCGCATGGTCACAAGTCACAGGTACACATGGGCCTGCTTTCTCTGGTCCCTTGACATTTGTCTTTCTCAGATCCTCAGTCTGTGTCCAACCATATCCAGGTTCCTCTTTTTGCTTATCAAGGACCCTAGGCTGACAGCACCAAGTTCTTCTTTTGGACAGAATGTGACGTCTAAACCAGTGGTTTGCCTGTTGCTTCCCATTCCTTCGGGAGACCAGCGCACAACCCAGTGAGCTTATCAGGAAACTGCTCACTGCACCTGGCCAAGCTGTAAAATAAAAGCTGGGGAATCTTTCGTTTTGCTTTTCTAAAAGAAATCTTTGTGAGTAAAAATAATAATTATTGAATCTTACTGAGTGCTGATTTTGTTTTGTTGTTGCACTTTTCTGAGCAAACTGAAGTGTATTATTTCATTTACTCTTCCCAACAATCCTTTTGGGTGGGACGTGTCATCACTTTGAGAAGAACACTGAGCACAGACAGGTGAAGGAACCTGTGCGTGACCACAGAAGAAGTGAATGGCAGAGGCGTGATCGACACACAGGCCCACGCAACTTGTCTGTGCTCTTGCCCACCATGTAATGATGTAATGTCGGCGGATTTCCTGACCTTTTCATTCCATTGGTCTTTATAAACGTATTCCAGGCCATACATTTATGTCTATTACATGTTGTTCCTGCGAGTTTCACACAGACTTACAGCCTATAAATGTCTTCTTGCATTTTGATTGTGTATAAAGTCATCAAACACTTCTAGTTTTATGCCAGAAATTTCTGCATTCTCCATCTACCCATATTATGCTTCTCATCACCTCCTTGCATTGCAGTCATTTGTTTCCATGTCTGTGAGCTCCCTGCTATAAGGGCTATTGCCTCTTTCAGGGTTGTGCCTGCTGAATGAATGAATGAATGAATGAATGAATGAACAAATGCACTCTGTGTTTTCATTCACAACTTTAAACACATTGAATAGACCGACTCTAAGGGGGAAGCAATAGCACCTGTGTTATGTCAAGGACGATGCTATCCTTTCCTGGTGGGGTTGACCTTTCCAAGTGGAAATGTCATAAAACTCCCATCTTCTCACACATGCCTGCAAGTCCACAATTAATGATTTATTCCTTTGACCTATGTCTTAAAAGCCATTTGTACCACAGTCCCCCTCCTCCAGAGAGGGGAGATTTCATAGAGCCTAGAGGAGGGAGCGTAAAGACCATGGAAACGGAGCAGAGGGACACAGGCGACCGCGGGGAGTGGCCCAGGGCCAGCGGAGGGCCTGGAGGGGAAGACCATGAGTTCCACAAGCAGAAGCCCTTCAGTCATAATAATAAAGAAAGGACCCAGAAGCGTCCTGTTAGGTGACTCTCAAAACAGTTTTCAGTAAGATGTAGGGTCATAATTTTAAAGCAGAGAAGAAACTTAAACCAAATCAACCTCTTTAAAAAATGAAAGTTTTATCAAAACAGTTCTTTAAGAAAATTGCCTCAAAGGCCTTGGTTAAAAAAGCACCTGAGGAGTTAGACCAAATGAGGTCAGCTTAATGTCTTGTGCGTGTCCACAAAGATTGGAACCAGCTGAATGGTACTTATCTGCAAAGTACTGAGTGGGCGAAGAGGCCAGCTGCACCCCACAGCACCCACTTCCGAGAGCCAGGCTCCGGCTTTATCTTGGCCCAGTGCCCGCCCCTCGGCCCAGCACGATTCTGACTCCCCAGCTACACACACTCGGTGCTGGTTTAGAAAGAAAAGGTTGCTGTTTCGTGAGAGAGGGAGCCCTTATTTGGGCATTTCTTTAAAAAACAAAACAAAACAGGGTTCATCAGCTTGCGGGGTCGCAGCATCCGTCTCCCTGGCTCTCGCTCCTGACTCTCCCCTCTCCGGAGCTGGGCGAGCGGATTCGGCTCCCTCTGCCTCAGTTTCTGCCTCTGGGCTAGGGACTGGGAGCAGAGGAAAAGGAAGTGACTATTTCCCTAGCAAAGTGTTTTATGCCATTTCATTACCCCATTAGCGTCTTCCTTCCCGTCTTCCTCTCTGGGATATTTTGAGAACTGATGAGATAATGGTCTGAGAGTGGCTGGCACCCCCCCCCCCCCAGGAAGTCTGATAGGACCCAGGACACTGGCTTCACTCCCTCCTGAAGCAGCTCTGGGTACCAACGA
Organism: Molossus molossus; assembly: GCF_014108415.1. Classification (NCBI taxonomy): domain Eukaryota; kingdom Metazoa; phylum Chordata; class Mammalia; order Chiroptera; family Molossidae; genus Molossus; species Molossus molossus. Next base: position 105,215,621 of record NW_023425377.1, on the reverse strand, counting down.
GGCTCACTGGTCAGATCCAGGGGGGCCTCACAGGGCAGCCACAAGCCATACACTGACCTCATGGTCAATCTTCACAAGAGGCGCCTATGTTGCATTCTGATTCGCAAAACAAATGGACAAAGTAAATCTATAAGAATTTTGTATGAGACCAAGAATCTCATATTTTAAAGTGACAAATGATAAATAAATAAGAGAAACTCACCCAATTCTGACCTGGAAGCAAGAGGCTGTACAATGTATTTGCAGCGAGTGTGCTAAAGATAAAATCCAAATTCACATTGGAAAAAATCAATTGGTGTGCAGAATAAAATACTAGTAGGACATGCTCATCTTCTTGGATATCTCTGATAAGCACACCACAGGACAGGGAGTTCATTGGGAACAGTATAACATGAAAAGAAAAGACCTGGTTTTAAACAAGCTCATGGAAATCAACTTAATTAACTGATCAATCTGGGAGCAGATTAGAAAATAAATCCATTCAAGTATCTCTGATGAAATTGACAGGTAAGTATGGTGCAAATAGGTGGAGAGAAAAGAGGAAGGGAGAGAAGAGGGTTGGGAGGGAGAGAAGAGGGTTGGGAGAGAGAGAGAGAGAGAGACAGAGAGACAGAGACAGAGAGAGAGAGAGATTGAGAAATGCATCTCTAGCAAGCAATTCCTTCCAGGTCTCTGGTTGGTAGATTTTGACAGCCCCCTCTCCAGTTTCACAGCTTTGCAAAATTTAACTCTTTCTCTGTGTTCCACTGAAATACTTTATTTCAGAATTCTGCAAAATGATTTTGTCTTCTGTTCATTTGTATTAGGAATTTGGAGACTGACATCCAAGCAGTGCAGGCTATGGGAATTGGGGAAGTAATGTTAGAGCTATTTAGATTCTGCTTTTCATTCTACAAATATAGGGGATGGTTTTAAATATTAGATGGAGGAAATAAAATATGGATAAAGAGGTATTCAGACTATCTGGTCTTTATGGAATAATAATTGCAAACCTTTTCCAAGTCTTTCTCTTAATTGTGTCTTGAATATTGAAACTGCCTCTCTTGAGTTTTTATGGATAAGTTCACCTCCGTAGGATTTATGTTAAGCAAAGAATTATGAACACAAATAGCTCCAGCTATGGCTCTCAGCCTGGGGTCCTAACAGCTAGGGACTGAGTGGCAAGTAATCTATTACAAATAATGAAGAATTGGAGCTTATTAATGATTTATTATACACCATATAAACAGAATATTTCAAGATTATGACCATGAAGATATCTCTCACTCACCCAAATTCCAATTTGATTTTACTGCCTTTTCTTTTTTCTTTTGGACCAGAGTTGAATTCATTCTATTCTTCAGTCCACAGTGTACTCATCAATTCATAAAAGGACCCCTTTTTTATTTTATTGTGGTTTTTCTCTCCTAATTTTTGGTCCTCGCTCCAGTCTCCCTTCCCCGCTAGACCCCTTCACTCCAATCTTTATTTAGATGTATGTATTTACTTGAATAATACATGACATTGCTTTGCGTGTGCATGCTTAATTTATAAAAGGCGATGCACCATAAATCTCATTCTCTTTTCTACTTTTTTCACCCAACTTGATGCTTTTGTAATCCATCTTTGTTGTTATATGTAAACCTAATTATTACTGCTGATGGCTTCACACAGAACCACAGCTGCCCCGCCCCTGTCCTGGTGATGACCTCCTGGTTGACTCTCCTTCTTTGCTGCTACAAACAGCGAAGCAAGGCCCAGGTGCAGGACCGGCCATCGCGGGTCTGGGCGAGCCTGTCGCTGGCTGCCCTGGGGTGGGACCACTGAGGCCCCAGCTCCCACGCCCCCTCCAGCAATGCCCGGTGGTCCCACTTCCCCACGTCCTTTTCAGCACTTGATTCTAATAAGATTTTCAATTTCGACAATCTGCTGATTTTAAAGTGGATCACATTGTCATTTAAATTTGAATTTCTCTGATTACTGGTGAAGTATCTCTTCATAAGCTTATTAGCAATTTGGATTTTTCCTATGAACTGCCTGTATCCCCTGCCCGCATTTTTCCTATGTGAGTTTCCCATTGTTCTCACCAAACTGCAGGAGTCCCGTAAGGCATTAATTCCTTATTGATTCTGGTCACTGCAAACATCTTTCCCCTGCCTTCCGTCCGCCAGGCAGGTTAACTGTTTAGAACTGAAATCTTTACTTTGGATGTCGTCACGCCCACCAATTTTTCACTGATGGTTTATGCTGTTTGGGTCTTGGCTAAGAAACGTACTCAAAACCCCAGAGCAACAGAGGTATTCTTCTAGATAGCCTTCTATAAGATTTGTACATGTTCCCTTTACAATCTGGTCTTTAACCCACTTGGAATTTATTTTTGTATGTGTTGTAAGGTAAGACTCTAACATTTTCCCCCACAGGGAGTCAGTTTTCTCACCACCATCCACTACATGATCCATGTTCTTCCCACTGGTTTGGGAAGAGCCTCTATTTTACAGCAGTTTCCCATGGGTACATGGTCTGGTGTCTACACTCTCTGTTCCTTCCATGTCTTTGGTCAGGCTGCCTGTCCTGAATGTCCCCTCCCCAACACTACAGTTTTATTATAGTAGTTTCAGTCAATATGCTTTTGTAAGTGGAAGAGAAGGGTAAGACTACATTAGTAGACTGGGAATTATGCATAATCCCACAGTCTCTCTTATCCTTGCCCTAGCCCACAATCCCCATGCTGGGTCACCCATGGAAGGGTCCTACATGTAAATGTCATCTGTAATGTATGCCAACATGGGGGAAAAGACGAAAACATCTAAGCGATCACCTGTTTGCCCTGTACAGTTCTTTGGAATTAAAAGGATATTTTTCCCATTGATTTTTTTAGAGAGAGTGGAAGGGGGAAGGACAGGGCAGAGGAAGGGAGAGAGAGAGAGAGAGAAACATTGATGTGACAGACACATAGATTGGTTGCTTCCCACATGCACCCTGGTTGGGGCTGGGGAATCAAACCTGCAATCAATCCAGGTACATGCCCTTGACCAGAAATTAAACACGCACCCTTCAGTGTGTAAGCTGATGCTCTAACCACTGGGAACACCAGCCAGGGCAAAATTGCAAGTCTTTCAAAATAAGAAAGAGAATCAATATTTTTTACTCTTGAACTTGAAATTTATTACCTTGAGAACCTATAAAACCATTTTTATGGAAATTAAAAGTCTTCAGGAATAATTATACTGGGTCTCCAAAATTTTCTAAGATGATAATATGTCTGAGGCATTTGAGGGGCCAAGTGGTGAGCAATTTGCTCCACTTCAATGGCTAATCTGTATTAGAACTAAAACTAGAAGCCAGATCGCCTGAGACTTTTTTGTCAACCTTACAAATGGGTATCCAATGTCTCCTGTGTGCTAGGCACCACTGCACAGAGTAGAAAAATGAATAAACAAGCATGATCTCTGCCCACATATTAGTCAATTGGTACTTGCCTGAAACTTGGGTCTGTGCCCTCACTCATGGAAGAAAGGGTCTATTACAAAGTTGGATAGTTTTTAGTCCATCCTATTAGTCAGAGGCCAATTCCAATACATTTTACACAGACCAGCTGACAATCAACTAAAAATTCTAAATAGATACTGCCATGATGGATTTACTGGCCAAATATAGACCTAGTCTATAACTCAGAGAAGACAGAATGGCATGGCAAACGGCCTTCCAGAACAGGAATTAGAGGGAAGCTACATTCATTTTGAATACTCACAGTTGAAGAATTTGCAGATGAAGGAATGGACAGAATATTCAGGTTGAGAAAAAAAGGAAGGAAGAAAGGTGGATAGGAGGAAGAAAGGGAAGGAGAGAGGAAGAAAGGGAGAAAGGGAGAGAGGGAGGGAGGGAGGGAGGGGAAAGTAATAAGGAAGGGAGGGAAAGAAAAAAAGCTGGTTTAGTTGGGAATAACTAGGAAAAAATAAGACCGTCTATAACAGAAAGAGACATCTAGAAAGACTCGTCCCTTCAACCTCTTCAACTTCACCAGCATCTCATTTTGAGTTTGAATTACTTGTGAATAAATATTAGCACTTAAACAGCACAAATACAGTATGGCTGACATAGAAGGTGTTCAATAATTATTAGCATTTTTTTTAAGTAGACAATTATCTCTTAGAAGTAATGGAACTAAGGAGTGCATCCAACAATCATTTACAAGTGAAAGAAATCATTTGTTTTCCCTAAGGACATATTCCTGAAGAAATTGTGTCATTTAAAAATAATCTATGTACTGTTGATCATAGCAAAAAATAAAATAAAGATAGGAAAACCACTCTAATGTTTGGTTAAAGAAATTTCAGCTTATTCATATTTTGGGATTTTATTCAGTCTTCATAATTATTTAAAATCATGTAACAGATAAAGAGTAACATGGAAAGATATTGAGAGTTTTTGAAATTAAAAAGCAGGTTAGATAATAATATAACATAGTATTTAAGAATTCAGAACCAAGCTGGGCCAGTGTGGCTCAGTGGTTAAGCATCAATGCATGCATCAAGAGGTCGCTGGTTCAATTCTCGGTCAGGGCACATGCCCAGGTTGTAGGCTAGGTCCCCAGTGGGGGGCATGCAGGAGGCGGCCAATCAAAGTTCTTTCTCATCGATGTTTCTATCTTTCTCTCTCTCTCCCTTCCCTCTCTCTAAAAATCAATAAAGAAAACAAATTTTTTTTTTTAAAGAATTCAGAACCTAGAAGTAGGATGCTTGGGTTCCAATCCCACCTCTTCCACTTAAATAGCTATGAGGCTTTCTTTGGGCAATATTTTTAGCCTCTCCATGCCATAGTTTCCTCATAGGCAAAATGAAAATAGAAATTAAACCTACCTCATAGGACTCTTGAGATTATTCAGTGAATTAATACATGGAGAAGCAATCTAAACATAGTAAGAAGTCAAATTTTAGTTATTATTATTATGATTGTAATAGGATCATCTCATATCTCTCCCTCATAGACAAGTCTATAAAGCTATCCCATAAAACTTTGAGTGTTTATCTCTAGAAGGTGAATGTATAGATTTTTCTTCTTCTTTCTGCTTATCTGAATTTTTCTAATTTCTCCAACCATGAAAATATATTGATTTTCTAATAAGGAGCAACAAATTATTTTTAGTTTTTGAAAACAAGGTCTATGAGGTGGGTAGGGATGGAAAAGAATTGGCACATTCGTACAGTTAAGAGTTCCCTGGAAATACAGTCTAGCAATGAGGAGAAGTTCTGAGTTCTATCCCCAAACAAAGAGGGGATTAAGGAGGCCAATGAGGGGAGACACGGAAAATGGAGGGGAGTGACATGTTTTTTATTTGTGCTCAAGGTTAAGGTTCAATACAGTAGCAAAATGAAAACAAGAAACAAAGTGCCGTGAGAGGTCGCAGAGACAGACACTGACTGCTCTGGAGTCTTGAAAGGCATTGGATAATTTCATGACCATTAATAACATCTGCAGTCCTGCTGGGCAAGCTAATGGCTGGGGTAATTAGAGCCTGTTCTTGAAGACAGATGACCGCTTGTCAGCGTGGAGAGGCAGCCCACCCCAGGGGCCACACTGCCCATGAGTAGGCAAGGCCAAGAGGGGACAGGGCCTTGTCAGGAAGGACCCATTTGATCATAGCAAAGGAACAACCTAGGCTGACCTCTGTGGACAGACTGTTAGCTCACAAAGGAAATAGCGGGTGTAGATGCCACTCAGGGCTTGGGTCTAGATATGAAACTGGCCCACATGAAGGTCCTGCAGTGAAATATTTGCACATTCCAAGTACTCAGGATTTAGGCTTACAAAAATACATTTGGCTCACAGAAGTTGTAAAGTCAATAAATTGTATCTTTAACCAGTAGTTACCCAGCAGTGATTATGTGCTGGTGGAGATTTTTCAGTTAGTCACTCAAATTAAGAAGTGACCATTTCAAGACATAACCTCTTTGCAAGGATGAGAAGAACATGGGTTTCATATGAATGGTTTGGTCCGTCCTTATCTCTAAGACAGCATACGTTGTTCAGTTCTTAAATCAGAATAACTAATATATACCTTTTCTAAAAGTGTTGTTATGAAATGAAAACAAGTATTTTCAAAGTGACAATTTCCATCTAGGTAAGTCTTAGAATGAATCCCTCTCTCCACAGAATGGTTCACAATAGAGAAGTTCAAGGAATAATACTTGGAATGCCACTTGGAGATTTGTCCAAATAATTTCACCTAAGCAAAAACTATATTCAATGACTCTTTCTGTAGATTTCTGCAAGAGTTTCCGTTCTTGGAGGTATCAGACCTCCTAATGCAGTGCCACACAATTCTAAAATAAGAATCCTAACCAACTTCCATTTAAACATTTCAGATTGAACAAAAGTATCTACCAAGTTTCCCCTGGAACCTCTCTAAAATGACAGAAAAGGAACTTTAGATGTTTACAAATCACAAAAACAAAAAGCCCCAGGAAAGTTGTTGACAGATAACCAGCAATATCCATGAATCTTTACAAGAGCGAAAGCACAGGAATGGGAATCAGGACTTCCTTTTCCAGCAGTACGACAGTCTGGACAGTCTGACTAATTCTATTGCCCAAATACTCTGAAATCCTTGGTAAATAACATGCAACAAACAAAGAAACAAGAAAATGGAAAATGTGAGGGAGGGGTTAAGAAGAGAGGAAGACAAAGTGTGAAGATATGATAGTCTTACAAAAAGAGAATAGGGAGAACAGAAGAAATGCAAAAGATACTGAACTAATGAAAAGCATGAATCTATTGATACAGGACACACTCGTCTAAGAAGAAACCCATTGGTACTAGTAATCTACTTTTTTAGTTGGGTGGTCAAAATTCAGTCCATAACACCATCCTACTGTGAAGGAAGTCCACATGTCCATAAGCCTTGCCCCATCCAAGCCAGAGCTTCCCATAATATCTTTTGTGTCTCAGTATTAAATATAAAAAGATGGCCATGTGGCCCTGGCCAGTTTGGCTCAGTGATTAGAGCATCAGCCCATGGACCAATGAGTAGTGGGTTTGATTCCAGTCAAGGGCATATACCTTGGTTGCTGTTCATCCTCGGCCCTGGTCGGGGTCAAGTGGGAGGCAACCAATCGATGTGTCTCACATTGATGTTCCTCTCTCCCTCCCTCCCTCCCTCCCTCCCTCCCTCCCTCCCTCCCTCCCTCCCTCCCTCCCTCTCATCCTGTCTAAAGATGAATGGAAAAATATCCTCGGGTGAGGATAAAAAATAAAGATGGCCATGTATTAACAGACATTTGAGGAAAACTCCTAATAGGAAAGTCATACACCAAAACAAATTAACAAAATTAAAAAAAAGAAAGTTGGAAGAAAAGAAATTAGGCAGAGAAAAACTATAACAACTGCAATTAATATTCAAAGACGAGAGATAATATTGCAACTAAAAAGAACAAAATGTAGTAAAAAGAAACAATCATAGGATAAAAGATACATCTTAAAATTTAAAATATCATAGCAGACATTTAAGAGTTCAATAGAAAGAGTTAAATGATAAAAGTTGAGTAACTCTTATAAGAACTAGAACAAAAAAGATGGAATACTGCAAAATAATAGTAATAAAATGTGAATATCAGTCAAGAGTTCCAACATATAAATAACAGGAGTTTCAAAAACAGAGAAGAGCCCTGGCCAGTTTGGCTCAGTGGTTGAGCATCGGCCTGCGGACCAGAGAGTCCCAGGTTCGGTTCCCGCTAGGGGCATGTACCACCAAAAAAAAACACAAACAAACAAAAAAACAAAAGGAGAGAAGAGAAAAGCACAAAGGGGAGCAATTATTAAAAAAAATCACACACAAAAAAATCCTCCAAAATGAAGGACACAAGTATCCAATTTGAAAGGGCCAATTGAGTGCCCAATAAAATAAATAATTTTTTAAAATCCACCCCAAGTCACGGTGAGAAAAACTTCAATAAAATAAATTTAAAGGGAAGATCCTAAAAGCTTTGAGGTCACATATAAAGAATCAGGAATGAGAATATTTCTCATTCTCAGCAACCATAATGAAACCTCACAGTGGAGCGATTGCTTTAAAAAAAAAAATCTAAAAAAAAACTATTTCCTACAGAGAGTTTTATACCCAGCCAAATTATCAATAAATGTGAACATATAAAGAAAGCTTATTTAAACATGGGAGTTTATTTTGCATGCATTTTCTGTTAGATGCTATAGGAGGTTGTGCTCCAGTAAAACAGGGAAATAAATCAATACAGGAACTAAGAAAATGTGAAATCTAACATAGGCAAGAACCAAAAGGAACACCTATGATGATGGAAGAAATAAGCAATAAAAATATAAGCTTGTTATTTAGAAATTTGGGATTGAATACCAGAAAAAAAAAATATCCAAAAGACTTTAAAGAGTTTGTCACAGGAGAATTGAACTTGAGGTTGGGTAGGGGTAGAGCATGATGATTGTTTTTCAATATGTTTTATGCTACTATTTAATTTTTAAATCTATATGCATATATTACTTTGAACATTTTAAATATTTAGGCGAAAAAATATAACTCAAATCTAATCTACAACACCCAGGAGCCTCGTCCTTTTCTTATCTTATTTTTTAAAACATCAGCTACAGCTTATTTTATGTATTCAGTTTTTCTATTAAAGGAATTCAACACATTAGAGGAAAACTGGCAACAATAAAGAAATGCGGGGAAATCATATTACTACCCATAATCCCACAACTCTATACAATCATTCTAATAATTTCCTGTACAGGCTTTTCGTGTATAAATTCCTTAGTTGCAGTCACAGCGTTCATACAATTATATCCTGCTCTCCCTCGCCTCAACCTTGTACCACGATCAATTTCCAACTTGCTGCATAGCATCATAACCATCTTTCTTTTTTTTTTTTTTTTTTTTTTTTTTTGAAATTTTTATTTATTTATTTTTTTGTTACAGATATTTTACCTTTTTACCCCATTGGCACCCCCCACCCCACCCTCCCTCTACCCTGTCCCCGGCTTAGTTGTCCATGTCCATTGGTCATGCATACATGCATATAAGTTCTGTGGTTTATCCCTTCCCACCCCCCCACCCCCCATCCCCTCTTCTGAGGGATGTCAGTCTGTGCCCCACTTCCATGTGTCTGGGTCTACTGTATTCCTCAGACTGTTATGTTCATTATATTCCGTATATAAGTGAGATCATGTGGTATTTGTCCTTCTCTGCTTGGCTTCTTTCACTTAGGATAATACTTTCCAGGTCCCTCCATGTCGTCTCAAAGGATAAGAGATCTTTCTTTCTTACCGCTGCATAGTATTCCATTGTGTATATGTACCACAGCTTTTTGATCCATTCGTCTACTGGTGGACACTTGGGCTGTTTCCAGATCTTAGCTATTGTAAATAGTGCTGCTATGAACATGGGGGTACATATATTCTTCCTGCTTGGTGTTTCAGGCTTCCTAGGGTATATTCCCAGCAGTGGGATCACTGGGTCAAATGGAAGTTCAATATTTAATTTTTTGAGGTAGCACCATATTGTTTTCCATAGCGGCTGCACCAGTCTGCATTCCCACCAGCAGTGTATTAGAGTCCCCTTTTCTCCACACCCTCGCCAACACTTGTTTGATGATTTGTTGATGGCGGCCATTCTGACAGGTGTGAGGTGATACCTCATTGTTGTTTTAATTTGCATCTCTCTGATGATTAGTGATGTTGAGCATTTCTTCATATGTCTCTTGGCCATTTGTATGTCCTGTTTGGAAAGGTGTCTATTCAGCTCCTCTGCCCATTTTTTAATTGGGTTCTTTGTCTTCCTTTTGTGGAGTTGTATGAGCACTCTGTATATATTGGAAATTAACCCCTTATCTGATACATCATTGGCAATGATGTTCTCCCATACAGTGGGTTGCCTTTCCATTTTGATGATTGTTTCTTTTGCTGTGCAGAAGCTTTTTAGTTTGATGTAGTCCCATGTATAACCATCTTTCTTAATGGCTTGACCAGACTTTTTGACCTGAGTGCCCCGCTCTATACCATAGATCACTTCCTCTCACTCACTCCCTCTCTTTCCTTGTTATGTCCTTCAGACTCTCCAAGCCCCTGCTCCCCTAAGGGCCTCAGCCCTGAGACACACATCCTTAAGACAGCTACTTCGCTGTCACCTTTTTGGGAATCAGCTTAAATGTAACTCCCACAAGACATTCCTTGACCTGCAAACTAAAGTAGACCTCTTTTTTTCACATCCTGCTTTCATTATGGCAGTTTTTATTCCCTGATTCTTTTTTTGTTTGTTTGTTTTTAATTTTTAGAGAGAGAGGAAGGAAGATGGAGAAAGAGATAGAAAGAAACATTGATGAGAGAGAACATTGATTGGTCGCCTTCAGCATGCCCCCTACTGGGGATTTGGCCCACAACCTGGGCATGTGCTCTAACCAGGAATTGAACCAGCGACCTCTTGATGCATGGGTCTATGCTCAACCACTGAGCCACCCTGGCCGGGCTCTTTTTTATTTCTTAATTTGTTTGTTCATGGCCTATCTCTCCAATAAACTATAAGCTCCATGAAAGCAGGAATTATACCTATACTTCTTCCCACTACATTTTTCGCACAGAGAACAGAGCATGGCACAGAGAAAGCACTCTATATATTTGTGGGGTAAATAAATGAATTAATAAATGACTAGTGATGGATGGATGAAATGCTAACTATGTCAGGCCATAGAGAGAAATATGAGGCCCAGGACATGTAACAAAGAGTTTGTTAAATAGTGAGTCAGGAGACCTGCTCCTAGTCCAGGGTACCACTAACCAGAAGCCTGACTTGGAACAAGGCACAAGTAACCCCTCTGGTCCTAGTTTTCTCATCTGTGAAATGAAAGGGTTGAAGTAGGTGGCTTCCATCATCTGTTTCAACAATAAGTACTGATGGCTGCACCTCTGCAAGTCCTCACTTTGCTAAAAATGTCTGTTGTTTTGGAAAAATAACTTCTTGGTTCCAGTTCCCAGGATGATGGATGAGTGGGAACTGCAGTCAAACATCTACATCTTTTTTTCTGCATGACAATAAGCAATTACTTTTAATAGTTCTTGTCTCTGTGTTTTCCCTTGGGAGAGCGGGAGATGGATTCATTGATCAGGTAAATGAAACAGCCTGAAATCAGAGATCACTCTGACACACAGAAACCTCCCTGACAGGCAATGACCTTCTCTAGGGGACCAGTACAGAACCGCGGTTGTCCCTGTCTATTCGGGCTGCCATAAGATACCATAGGCTGAGTGGCTTATAGAAACAGAGATTTATTTCCCACTGTCCTGGAGGCTGGAAGGCCGAGATCAAGGCTGCGGCAGGTTTAGTATCCAGTCTGCCGGCTTCTGGTTTATGGGTGCAGTCTTTTCGCTGTGTCCTCCCATGGCAGGAGGGGATGAGGGAACTCTCTGGAGCCTCTTTTATGAGGGTACTAATCCCATTCGTGTGGGTTCCACCCTCTGACCTATCACCCCCCAAAAGCCCCACCTCCTAAAACCATGACATTGGTGGTTAGGTTCCACATATGAATTTGGGTGGGGGAACAGAAACATTCTGACCACAGAAGTCGCTAAAAGCACATGGTGTGATGTCAGAGAGGCCTGGTTTCAAGCAGCATGGATGCATGAACTTGGGCAGGTTGCTTAGACAGAGGACAATATAGCGGTGCGAAAGGCTGGAGCTAGACTGCAGGGGTCGAGTCCCAGCTCTGCCACTTGCAGGCTGCGAATCCACTGCTGTCTCAGGACCCCACCTGAAAATGGAGCTCAGGAAGTTCCTACTTCAGAAGGTCATTATGAGGATCAGCCAATTCCAAGTTCACGAGACACTTCGGACAGCGGCCCTGAGCACTCACAGTCACCACTATCCGGGTTTGCAGCTATTGTTGTGTTGTTGTCACTTAATCTCTTCAGGTCTATTTTTTCATTCATTGATTCAATAAATATTTACCAAGTGCTCTTGAAGAGGCATCACCTCACTTCATTAACTTAAGAGGAGGCTTCTGCCCTGGCCGGTTTGGCTCAGTGGTTGGAGCATCGGCCTGAGGTCCAAAGAGACCCGGGTTCGGTTCCCGCGAAGGGCATGTACCTCGGTTGCAGTTTGTCCCCGGCCCTGGTTGGGTTGTGCAGGTGGCAACCACTCGATGTGTCCCTTTTGCGTCGATGTTTCTCTCCCTCTCTTCCTCTCTCTCCCTCCCACTCTACCTGAACAAACAATAGAAAAAATATCCTCGGGTGAGAATAAAAAATTTAAAAAAAAAAAAAAAAAAAGAGGAGGCTTCTGACCCTCAATTACAATGCCATTAGCCTATAGGACCAGGACTGGGTGTGCTCCTCTCTTTTGCAGTAGTGTATTAACATGCTTCCTGGCATTACATCTTCAGGGGAATGGCCTCCTGGCTGCTCTGGTCATCCAAGGGAGCACATGTCACCACCACTCTGCAGCCTCCCCCGCCCCCTCCAGACTACTCTCCGATTCCCAGTCTGGGCCAGAACAAACGGGGGAGATAAACAATAGAGAGAAAGGAAGAGTGGCTCCAAGGGGGGATTACATTCAGACGTTCAGAGAAAGATATGGGTGACAAGGGCTCGAGGCTGCCTCATCCTGATAGAAGGGCAGAGATGGACTGGGGACTTGGTGTTCATCTCCACCCTCTTTCTCCATCACTTCCTTCATTTCCACTCCTAACCACGTGAGAATACTTCTGGGGGAGGGATTTGGAGCCATGATAGTGATTTAAAAAATGTGTAAAAATAGAAGTCTCTCTTACCCTTTGAGACAGCATGGAGGGACTTGGAGAGTAGAATGCCAAGTGAAATAAGCCATTCAGAGGAAGACATGTACCACATGATCTCACTTATATGTAGAATCTAAGACATGGAACAGACTGATAAACCTCCAAGGGAAGGGGTGGGGGCCAGGAACGGATAAACCAAAGCACTTACATGCATATGTGCGCAGCCCACGGACACAGACACAGTGTGGGGAAGGCGGGGGTGGGGGGGAGTGGGAGCAGGGGACCGAGGGAGGGAAGGGGAAGACATCTGTAATATTTTCAACAATAAAGATAAGTTTAAAAAATGTTTAGAAGTAAATAACAGCAAGTTGACCAAAAAAAAGTATAAAAGTTGTTGGGTTTGCTTATTCTCACATAAAAGAATCAAAATTTTAAGTTCATAATTAAATAAGAGTAGGTCTTGAGATTGTAGCCATTGAATAATTTTTGGATCAATAACTGAAACCTATCGTTGTGAAGTGTTTCTAGTTCTGCTTTACCACATTCAGAATTACCATCCATGATCATGTCTGTCCAACTGCCTTAGGATTGCAAACTTCAAGCAGAAGTCCCAACTTTCTCCTGCAAGCCTGGTCTTCCCCCGTGTTCCCTCTCTGTCTGAATAAGCCATAAAACCCAGGAGTTATCTTCACACTCCCGCACCCTTATCATATCCCAAACAGCAGCAAACCCTATCAATCTGAGCACACAAACATCTCTCAAATAAATTGATTTTGTTCTTAGTTCAAAATAGTTATGTTTAGGGTGTTCCAAGAGATAAACATAAAATAGTATCTATAAAAGTGAATAAGACATCATTAAACATAAACAGGCAATACTATAATAAGAATAGATGAAGAGGGAAAAGAACCAATTAGAAATCTCAGAAATAAAAATGAAGTCATTAAAATATTTTAAAAAATCAGTAGATGCGATAAAATTTAGATTGGATATAGTCACAAAGATAATTAGAGTGAAAGAGAGTAACTGAAGAATTTATCCAGATACAACACAGAGAAACAAAGAAATACTGACTCTGAAAGAGGAGTTAAGAGACATGCTGTGGTAGGCGTTCTCCAAAGACCACTGCCCCTGTCTTCTCTCCCTGTACATACTTGCTCCTCTTCTATCAGGAGGTGGTGTCTTCCCCTCCTCTGGAATACCAGGTTATTTTTTTAAAATTACTTTAAAACGTAAAGATCTTGCATTGGCTGGTGTGGCAAGTTTGGTAGGGGGTCACCCTGTGCACCGAAAGGTCGCTGGTTCAATTTCCAGTCAGGGCACATGCCCAGGTTGCGGGCTCCATCCCCAGTAGCGGGGAGACCGCGGATCGATATTTTACACTCACATGGATGTTTCTTTCTCTCTCTCCCTCTCTCTCTAAAAATCAATTAAAAAATCTTAAAAATAAGAACGAAGATCTTAAGCACAATAGTAAAATGTTAACAATGTATCCGATCTGAATTGTACTTTTGTGTTTACTTAAATATTTCAAATATTAATGAAACAGATGTTTCACCAATAATTCATGAACACGATTCCATTGCTTTCTTTTATAGTCACGGCCGAAAACTAACCCCACCAGTATGTGTGCTGGTGGCAGCCCATGGCTGATTTGGCCCTGTTGGAGGAAGAGTGGGATATGAGCATTTCCATCACCTCAACCACGAATTTACATGGGGCTGCGAGGGGAGCTCCAACGATACATGACCACGTTTGAGGAACTGAATTCCCAAATGAGGCCACATTGTGTCTTTATGATGGGGAGGCAAGGCTGGCTTTAGCTACAGCTTTGATGAGATAAAGCAAAAGCAAAGTCCCTGTTCTACCCGGTGAGGGGGAGGAGGGGGTTCCTGAACATTCATTGCAGACTTTGGAAGCCTGGCTGGGCCCCCACTTCTAAAGGGGCTTTGAGTCACGACAGGGACGAGAACTTGGGGGCTCTCCCTGGGCTACCTCTTCTGATTGCCTGGCCTTCAGGAGAGGAACAAGGTGAATTGTTTGCCTTATCGCCACTTGCTCCACAGGCTGGATAATCAGGATCTGCGGGGGGCAGGGTTGCCCTCCCTTTTGGTATTTCCTACTATACACGCTACCAGAAGCCGTCACAAGGTGGGAACTAATAAACTCTACGTATAAGCTGTGCGTGCTGGTACCACAAATATAGGTTATGAGTTTCTCTCCCTATTTGAATCCTTGCTTCAAGTCTTCTCCTCCTTGGGCTGTGGGGTTCAGCTCCTGCTACAAGACCGGCTGCCTTTTGTTCAGGCCCAAAGCACAGGCTTCAGTGACAGGGCTCCGGACACAGGGCCTTCCTTCTCTTTCCCTTTCCACCCGCCTCTCCCTTCCCCTTCCTTCCCTCCGCCCTCCACCCTTCCCCAAACCCATTTCGTTTGTTTGAAATGACCAGTGTGGCATTTCCCACACCAGTGCTGGCAAAACCTGAGTTATAGATGCTGAGTTTCCAGTCCACTGCCCAAGCAACTCGCAGTATTTATGTTATGTGCCTCTTCCGAGCAGAACAGGCAGCAAGAAACCCTAAGTGCAACGCGAGTCTGCCGCAGAGAGCTCACGCTTCTGCATAGACCAATTAGACCTACATAATTAACAGCATGTAGGTCTCCAGTCAGATCTGGGTGTTGGCCCAGGTTTGGGAGCTAGAGACAGGCCGACAGGCAGCAGAGAAGTGAGGAGGGCTTGCCAGGCATCGGCACCCCTCATTCGGCCTCCTGCTTCTAAGGGTCTTTGCTGCCTGCCTCCCAGGCTTCCTAGCATCTTGTTCTGCGCCCCCACACCCCCGCCCCGGGAAGGAGGGAGGTGGAAGCAGAAAGGGCCATCAGGGCCATCACCTTGTCCTGCATCTCTGAAAAAAACACCATCTTATTTCCAAACATAAAAATATATATACTCTTACACATGAGCAGAGCAGCACATTTCAATCACTGGTATACTAGCTCCTTCCTCCTTCGTAAAAATAGATCTAGCCTGGAGCCGATCTTTTGACTTAATACTAAGAACCTGCAAGAGAACCTTTAGATGTAGATTTCAGTTAATATTGCCACAGATTGCAATGGAATGGGAGGTGACTTGCAAGACTAATAATTCCTCATTTTAGATGAAACCACCAGAGAATTATGTGAGTCAATGTATTATTTGTTTCGAAAAGGCTTAGCTACTTTTCAGTTGTTAATTCTCGCCTGAGGATATTTTTCCATTGACTTTTAGAGAGTGGAAGGGAAGGACGGAGGGAGAGAGAGAAACAGAAACATTAATGTGAGAGAGACACTTCAGTTGGTTACTCCCCGCACAACCCCCTACAGGGACCGGGGATCGAACCTGCAACCCAGGTACGTGCCCTTGACCGGGAATCAAACTCACAACCCTTTGGTCTGCAGGCCGACACTCTAACCACTGAGCCAAACTGGCCACAGCTGCTTAGCTACTTTTTGACTGTACCATTATACACCTGTAGCTGTGCCATCTCCGAGCCCGGGCCAGGAGGAAGGGCTAGGCTCCCAGCACTTCAACTTGCTGCGTGAGCTCAGGCCAGCCACTCCCCCTCTGGGTCTGCATTTCTCCCGCCGTAAATCAGGAACTGAACTAAATTATTTCTAAGGTCTCTTCCCAGCTTAAAATTTTATGAGAGTCTATTGGACTACTATTAATCCAAGTCCATTCATGATAATTAACCCCTAGATATCCCTACAAAGATGGGTTATTGGTGACTTTGAGTACTCGCACTTAAAAAGAAAAAAATTATTAAAATATAACATAGAGAAAAGTGCACATAAGTGTTCAGCTTGATGAATTTTTCCCAAACCAAGAGACAGAACATGACCAGCTCCCACAGAATCCTGTTCCATACCCCCTTTCTGGTCTCAGGTTCTCTCTTAGTGCCTCATAAATAACAAAGTTTAACCTTATAAGGAATATGTCTCCAAATCTGTTTTCTTAGGCAAATTCATAGTGCACACCTGCTGTGTAACAAACATGCGGCACAAAGTAGGTGATTTCACGGAACTAGAAGCAGACTCCACTACCCAGAGAAACTTGTCACACACAGAAGAGATATGCAAGAGTCCGAGCAAAAGGAGAAATGTTGTAAAACATGGTAATTGTGGTCAACAGCATCGACTGATGGAGTGTTCCTGCCTAGATGTGGAAATTGGTCCATTAGTGAAAGGAAAATCCAGCAATCAGACACATTTCCACTATGCGTACACACACACACACACGCGCGCGCGCACACACACACACTGGCACAGTACATTCAGTTACCAAACCTAACTCATTCCTTTAGAGTTGCCCAGGTCACACAGCCCAAGATGGCAGAGCCAGGTCACTCCTGCACCCTTCCTGCTACACCACCTGTTGTGTCCGTACTGTGCCCGGCTCTGGCGGCTATGGATGTGAAGTCATCTGCACGCCCTCTCATGCACCAAAAGCAGCAGGGGAGCAGGACACAGTGCCCAGTGATCCTCCCCTGGCCCAGCTGCGGACAAGGCGTGCGGTAGGCCATCACCTTTGCCCTTTACCTTGGCCCTAGGTGCAGTCGTTGATCTGACGTAGCAGATCCCTGCTTCCACCCGTGCTGCCAGCATCCATCTCTGCCAGTTCTCTCTGGTCTGGGGGAGGTCTTTGTTTTCTCCTCCATTCCAGCCCCATTCACACTGCCTTCCTTCCCGCAGGTGCCCCGCCAGTGGATGTGATGTGTGCACACCCCTGAATGTCGTGTCCTCATAAAACATGTGAGTTGGGTTTGTGAGTGTCTAGGGTTTCTAAGTTACTTCAATGGTGTCGTGGTGCCAACTTCTTTCTGCTTTTTTCCTTTTTTAACTCACCCCTAGATTATTGAGTCCCACCCATTCGCTGTGTGTTCACTCAGTTCACTGTTTCTAACTTTGCAATGTGCTCAGTAGCTGCATGGATCTCATTTTGCTTATGAATTCTGCGACCAGCGTGAATGTTTTGGTCATTCTCCCAGCTCCCTCCCAGGGGCCTCTTCGGCAACCTCCTCTCCTCTTGCTCCCCAGCCGCCCAGATGCCCTGGCCCTATCTTTGCCCCTAGATTGTGCCTCAGTTTGGGGCTTTTCCTCACCTCTGTCCATCCAAGGCCACCCTCAAGGGTCCTGTTCCTCAGGGGCCTGATTGTGTCTCAAAGACTGGGGCTCCCTCTCCCATTTCTGTGGAGACAGTGAGTCTCTTCACACATCCCCATGGGCGCGGCCTTCCATTGGGCCCCCGTCTCCTCACCCCTCGTACGGACTTATTTCTCTCCCTCCTTCTTTCCTCACTGGAGGTTTGTTTCATACACCCCACGGCTCATGTTTCTAACGTTCTGCTTTCCACGTGTTTCTCCACTGGCAAGTAACTGCTGTGCAGGGGAGAGAGCAGTCCTTCGCCTGGCCCGGGTCTGCATCGTTGACAAGAGAATGGGCCAGTGTGATCCCTGGATGCAAACCTTCGCTCTGCCACTCACCGGCTGACAAGCTCCCTGTCCTGTGCCTCAATAAGAATGAAAATAAACTACGTCAGGCTTTAGATGAGTGTCCAGCACATAGTAAGAGCTCAATAAAGGCTAGCTGTTTTTATTATCATCATTCAGCTTACTGCATACCAACACAGACTGCTTTATCCCCACTAAGTCCATGCTGTCTTCTGTGCATAGTTCCCATTTTTTCCCACCTTGCCAGGTTAACCAACCACATCTTCCGTATTCTTCAATACCAGACTCTGCATCCTCCCGCAGGCCTCTCCCCCTCCCAGGAGCCCTCAGCTCCCACGCATCCAGGACATGCTTTGTCTGCATTATTCTTTTTGGTTCTAGATTATATCTTGCTTCCATTTGCTAGGTAACCTGAATAAAACCTAGAGCCCCACCCGTTCCATTCATAGCCTAGTGTCGCATTCGGAGAAGCATGGTCCAACGAGGGCAATTGGTTACTGATGCTTCATATCCCGACTCTGCCTCTCCAGCAAATAGCAGAGGAAAGAGCGGGTACCGGGGTACAGCAAACATCACTGAAAACAATGAATGCCCATCGCCCCAGCAGAGCCTCTCTCGACATCTTCCAGCCAGAAGGCAGACATTCTCTACTTGGCTCTTCCGCCACCATCTTCCCTTTTGCCTTTTCCCAAACCAGAAATGACCACCGACACTTCCCCTCCGCTCAGCTCCCACGCCGGGTCACATCAGCGTGGGCGGAAGAGGGGCAGCTGTTTTCCCAGGCCTTCCTCTCTAGGACGGACAAGTACAGTACCCCTGGGAAGTCGAAGTCTATTAAATTATTTCTCTGTGGAAATCTTATGAATATAATTCTCTGTTTTATGACAGTTATTTAACTTTGTAGCAGTCTTGCGGTTTGGGTTTGATTAACCACAGTCTCAGCCCCACAGGTGGCCCTTAACTAGCAAGACCTCTTGGCATAGTCTCATCCAGAGGCCATGCTTAAGGGATGGACCTGCACCGCTTGTCACCTGGCCTTCTCTGGTCACTGTAACTAATTAGTCCAATCCATGTGAACTACAGGACTTGGTTCACAGTTGGGAAGAAAGGAATCTTTTGGGCCCTGATGGGTTTGTTATGCAGATGTGAGGCCTGAGGCTGCAGCAGCCTTTTTGTGCTATGAGGAAAGCCAGTCTGTGGATGATGCCAGTACACGAAGGAAGGCAGAATCTGGAGAATCACAGAGGCACAAGAACCAAAACCCAGATAGAAATGTTCCTAGAATCTGCTGTGTCATGAGATTTACTGAGTTGCTTTAGCCAATAAATCCCTTTTGTAGTTTGAAACCAGTTGAGCTGGGTTTGCCATTACTCTGCAACCAACAGTATGCTAAACTGTTCATTAACTTCTCCAATCGCAATTCCCTCTTCTGAATAACGGGAGTTTTAAAAATTACCTCACCTCACAGGATTACATGAAATACCATATGTCAAGTGCTTAGCTTAGCATTAGGTCTAACCTGTAATAAATAAGCACTTACTAAATGGTTTTCTTTTACATTCCCCTTCTCCCTTAATGGACTGACAATTAGTAGGGGGATAACAGTACATATACATCCCAACAGATAGAGAAGAAAGGAGAAAAAAGGGTGTTGTCTTCAGCCAAACCCAGTGGTAAAATTTGGTCTCTACGAGTCACCAGTCACGTTGCAAGGACCCGGGCCTCTCTGCCTCCACCGGAGCAGGACGTGGTGTCCATGGGCAGTTCCCCAGTTAGTGTTGGTGTGGCTGGGACAGAACACATCCAAGGGACACAACCGCCACACGGAAAGAGAGACTGACTGCTTGGCGCTCACTCTTCTACTAGGGAAAGAGGAAGAGGATTTGTGAGAAATGTAAAGACAGCTTTTCAAAAAACAAAAACCAAAGACAACTTTTTGTTATGGAGAAATTCAAACATGAAAACAGACATGAGTGTATAAACTGCTACTAGCCAGGCCCAGCTTCAACAGCCATCAAGGCCTGGCCGGCTCATTCCCCCAGGCCCCGCCCACTTCCCCAAGGTCTGCATTCTTTCTGAAGCAAATCTGAAACATTCATTCCATCAGGAAACATTTCCATACATCTCTAAAAGAGAGGATTCTTTTTATGTTTTTAAGCACAACTATAGTACCATCGTCACACCTAAAAACTAACAACTTAAGGACACATTTTCTATACTTCAAATAGTGTCCAGACCTGGTTGCTCTAAATTTTTAAAATGTTTTATTGTTACTTAATAAGTAGTCAGTAAATAAGAGGCTGACAAAAATTTCATTAGATGAGGCTAAAGGATTCACCAACAAAAAATATATTTCAGTGAATTTACTACTTCTGGAATGAAGCCTTTAAAAAAATCTCATTATCAAGTTATAAAACATGAAAAGTAATGTGTTAAAATTAATCTGATTTAGGGATTATAACAGCTGTTTGATAAACTGTGGATGAAAGATAATATTTCTCGTACTTAAGATTGGTGGTGTTACAAACAACTTAAGGAGTCAAATCAGTACCCCCAAATCCTTCCTTTTTTTATTTTACTATAATAATTGACAGCCTATTATTTAAAAAAAAGGCCACCAGGTCACTTATCAAGGCATAAATATGCCCATTATAAGCTTAAGGAACTACACTTGATGCTTTAAAATAAGTAAACTGCTAATGTGTACATTTTTAAAAAAAAAAAACATAGTATATCTCTCTAAACAACATATTAAAATTGCCCTTTAAGGTGCCAACCTAATACTGTATTTGCAAAGATTTTATACGAGCTGAAGACAGCAACAAGAACAGGCACACCGGCGATCCCTTCTGGCTCGCTCCTTGGAGATACTGAGCCTGGATGCGTCCCCCTCAGGCCGGAGCAGTTGCCAGACGGGGCAGTGAGTGATGCATATCCCAGCCCTGGCACCTGTGTTTAAAGGGGGTTCATATCGTAGCTGTATTACCATCCCCCCGGGTGGGTACTTATTTTAGAGAGAGGAAAAAAATCCTTGCTTTCTTGTACGTTTTTAAAATGTAAAGTTGAAGAACGACTCATCTTTAGTTCCTATTACCGGGAAGCCTGCTTTATAAACTTGGGGGTGGGGGTGGGGAGTCACGTTCTTTCCTACTAAAAAGAGTATTACTCTGAAAAATCATTTGGGATTTTTAGAGAGCTACGATGTGCTTCTCATTTCTTAATTTCCTTCTCAAACACGGGCCTGTTTTGATCTCTGATTTCCTTTACACTAACAGGGAGGCAATGTGGTCTCCAACCACCACCTTGGATGTGTCCTAAATTATACCCCTTGGAATTGCTTCGGTAATGTTCATTTCAAAATGGTTTCTCAACATTTCTTGAATTTCATTTATGCAGGTAAAGTCTTTAAGCAAAAGGTTATTTGGGGGCCAGCACTCAGATTCCTGAGCTTACTCAGCCTCCTGAGATGATTTCCTTTGGAACCAGCTCAGGAAAGTATTCCGGTTGAGAGGTACAAAACAGCAAAAACGGGCAGCGAATTAAACACGTATCTGAATGCATTTGCACTTAACAAAAACTGGAGTGGAATGTCTGCTTTCACCCCCCCCCCCAAAGATCTATTAGACTGATATGTTTGTTTATTTCATAATTTAATCTTTCAGTTGCAGATTTAATATCCAATTAAACCCCCCTTTTAAAACAATGCTCGCTTTAGAGAATAATTAGCATGCTCAGAAAAGAAGCTTGCTCATTACTGGGGGGTCTGTATAGAGCTCAAGCAACTGCAGTGACCTCACTAAGAAGATGATTTTCAGTAGCCAAGTAGATGATTGGTGAAGCAATTATGTTATTTAAGGCCCTTCTCTAGCACTGAAAGATGAATCACATTTGCATAGGTGAAAACAAAGCCGCAAATGGGAGAAAATAAACCCAAGTTGTTTTGCAGAAACAAAGAAAAATAATGCTTCGGTAGTTTCTCTTTCTGAAACGTTTTCTTGCTACTGCCAATCTCTGCGGGCTAGAGCAGTGCGTGTGACCCTGGGGATGTCCCCGAAGCTCGCCCCAGAGGAGCTGCAGCATCACTGCAGTCCTATGGAAAGGTTCACTCAGGGATAAAGGAACCAAACTGAGAAAGACAATAAATTGGACACGCACATTCATGGCACATGGGTCACAATATCTAAAATGCCAAAGCAACCCACCCTGGCCAGTTTGGCTCAGGGGTTAGAGCGTCAGCCCTCGAACCAAAGAGATGTGGGTTCAATTCCAGTCAAGGGGATGTACCTCGGCTGTGGTTCGTCCAAGGTCCTGGTTGGGGTCCTGTGGGAAGCAGCCAGTGTGTCCCTCTCACACTGATTATTTTTTCTCTCTCTCTCCTTTACTCCCACTCTATCTGAAGAGAAATGGAAAAATATCCTCGGGTGAGGATTAAAAAATAAATAAAATAAAATGTCAAAGCAACCCAAGTGTCCATCAGTGGATGAACAGATGAACAAAATGTGGTACATGCATACCATGGAAAATTATTCAGCCTTAAAAAGGAAAGAAATTCTGACATGCTACAGACCGGATGAACCTTGAAGACATTATGTTAAGTGAAATAAGCCAGTTACAGAAAGAGAAGTGGCATATGATTCCACTTATATGAGGGACCAAGACTCAAATTCAGAGACAGAAATAGAGTGTTGGTTGTCCAGGGCTGGGGGAAGGGGATTTATCGTCTAATGGATACAGAGTTCCAGATTCACAAGATGAAGACGTTATGGACATGGCTGGTGGTGATGGTTACATCATGTGAATATATGTAATGCCACTGAATTGTATACCTAAACATGGTTACAACAGTAAATTTTAATTATGTATACTTTACCACAACAACAAAAAAATACATCTTAAGCCCTGGCCGGTTTGGCTCAGTGGTCAGAGCATCGGCCCATAGACCAAAGAGTCGTGGGTTGATTCTGGTCAAGGGCACGTACCTTGATAGCAGTTCATCCCTGGCCCTGATCAGGGTCATGCGGGAGGCAACCAATGGATGTGACTCTCTCACATTGATGTTTCTCTCTCTCTCTCTTTCTCCCTCTCTCCCTCTCTCCCACTCTATCTGAAGATAAATGGAAAATATCCCCAAGTGAGGATTTTTTTTTAAAAAGCATATTAAAAAAAAAGACAAAACAATTGTAGGATGTACGCAAATGGGCAACCCCTCTAAGGTGTCATGAAGAGGTAGCACACATCTGCAGGCCTCCTGATGATATCTGCACCCCACCCATTCCCTTCGAGCTGAGGTGTTGACAGACATTCCCAGCATTGCCATCATTACTTGATATCAGAGCCAGTGTCCCGAATGTACAAGCAGTGAAGTTGTACAGGGCCCGGAACTTGGGATTTAATACTCTGTCGTCTCGTGGTGATATTCTTAATCATCTTACCTTTGGGAGTTTGTGTTTTATATATAAAATCTAATGGGACAATGAAGTGTGTGTTGGGGCCTTGGAGTCTCAGCAGACATTCATCCGGCCTCTTGTGGGGCCCCTCACCTCCCTGCGGCAGGTTCTCAGCATCTAATCCCAGCCCCTCTCCAGTGACCACAGCTGCCCAGCACCCCAGAAGTCTGGTAGCTCTGGGGGACTTTCCTGAGTTGATCCAGCAGCTGGTGGGCAGGAGAACCAGACAGACATCAAGCTCCAAGTGCCCTGAAGTGTCCCAGGCCTTCCTTGAGGGTCTGTACTTGGTCCCTGGGCCTACTCTATGCCCAAAGGTCCATCTGTTCCTCTTTTCCATCTTTCTGAGTCTGGCTCGTGTTTACCTCCTCCAGGGACCAGCCGGGAAATACGAGCTGTGCAGTTTCAGTGATTCTGCATACAAGTTGAAAGCTCTTCCATTTCCATTTAAAAGAGATATTGCACAGTGTAAAGATAAAAGGTAAGATTCATGCTAATAACTTGAATTTTTAATTGTTCTTGACTTCCAATACCATTAAATAGTATATTTAAAAACATGTCAAATCAAGAGAGAAACTGCAGCAGGAAAATGCTTTATATTTTAGTGCCTTTTACAGCACGTTTTCCTGCTTTTTGAACTAGGAGTCCGAATTTTCATTTTGCACTGGGCCTGGCGAATTCTGCAGGAAGTCCTGTTTGGGACTTAGCTCTGCCTCTGGAAGACCTGGTAGGATGCCAATGTGTCATCTTAAGGCAAGGGCCAGCAATTTTTTTGTAAAGGACCAGAAATAGTACTTCAAGACTCAGGCTTTGTGGCCATACTGTCTTTATCATGACGACGGACTCTCCCACTACAGCGTGAAAGCAGCCGTAGGCAATGTAGGAATATTTCAACAAAATCTGATTTACAAGTAAATCTGGCTTGTAGGCCACAGTTTGCCGATTCCTGTCCTAAGGGGCCCCTCCATGGCTTCTCTCGATCCCACTGACCAAATCAGCGAAGTACCATCTTAGACAGCAGGCATAGACCCGCACAGGGGGGATGGAAGTAGGTCCTCCCCCGAAAGTTCTGTTTTAGCAAGAATAGTGTGGAAAACCATGAGAACAAACAGTCCTGTAGAGCTTCCATGATTCAAACAGGGTGGCATCAGCATGTGAACACACAGAAAGGGGAAAATGGGCTTTTTAAAATAAGTAGTGTTGGGTTAAATGAAAGGTCACGTGGAAAAAAGATAAAAGTACATCTTTTTGCCCTGGCAGGTTTGGCTCAGTGGTTGGAGTGTCGGCCTGCGGACCAGAGAGACCCAGGTTCGGTTCCCGCTAGGGGCACGTACCAAAAAAAAAGGTAAAAAGTACATCTTTTCTTTATCCAGACACAACAACATACATTCAAATGGGTCAGAAATTTATGTAAATAAAATGAAACCATACAACTATTAGAAAAAAATAAGAATGACTTTTTCTATCACTCGGGGGTAGGGTAGACTTTCCTAACTACAACTCATAATTCAGGTACAATAAGGAAAAGACTGATATATCTGACTATTTAACAATTTAAGATAAAACAGCACCATGAGCAACATAAAAAAAGAGAGAAGGAAATAAATTTTGAACTGAAAAAAAGTCTGCAATGTATTCACAGATAAAAATATAAGCTTGATGAAATAAAAACCCTATGTCCTGAATTTAATTGGAAGTATCAGTATGAACTTAAAGTATATTTTATCTTTTAAAAAGTACATACCCGAAAAAGGCCCAGAAATGAAAACCAGGCCTGTACCGAGGAACGTCCCTGGTGCTCAGATTATAGTCTTTAAATGCATTTCCACTCAAAGGAACCGAGAGAAAACGCTGATTTTTCCCAGAGAAAAAGCTGACTCGGGGTCTAAGGCAGGAAATGTACAAGACGAGCTGGAGGATCTTGTGATATTGACAGCAAGGGAAACATCAAGGACCGTTGGAGCCGGATCAAAACACTCCGGAGCCAACTTGAAGAAGTCCCCAGGCACCAAACGTAGAACATTATAATCATCAGTAAGAATAATAACTGCAGTGGATCGAAACACCTCAAATAAGTTTAAATCCATGAGTTCAGAATAACACTTAACAGAGAAACCTATGGGTCCCTTTTCATGGATTCTAGGAAACAAGCAAATAATTTTGAATCAAACATGTATCTTGCCTTTCCTAAATGAACCGTAGCTCAGGGTAACCAAATAGTTGATGAGAAGTTAGTAGTCTTGTTAACAGATACGAAGGAGAGATGATAGAATCAGGACGTTCCCATTTTGCAACCCCTGATGATTTAATAGATCTGACAGTGATCATCAATGACTGCTGACATCGCAGAAACAGACTCAAGACATTGTGTGCCTCTTGACAGAGGTAGACAATATTGCCTTTAAACTATTGCCAAAAAGTTGAACCTGAATCTGCATGTGACTCTAGTTTAGGTCTGAAAACCAATTTAAGGGAAACAGAGTAGATAAAGAAACATTTTAAATAACAACATTAAAATGTGGTCAGCAAAATCCAGACTGCAAAAACTACAAGACAATGATTCACCTTCCTGATGAAATACACTGCAGGAAAAGACAGGGAGGGAATGGGAGAGGGCCTGGAGGGAAATGAGGAAGATGAAGAGAAGGAAAAATCTGTAAGTTAAAAGAGACTTGAGATATCAACCATGAGAAGGTGTTAAGCTTATTTGAAGTATGATTCAAATAAAGAAACTATAAAAAAAAATATTTTGAAGACAATTAGGAAAATTTGAACAGTGACTGGATAGTTGATAATATTAAAGTTATTATTTTAATTTAGTTGTGATAATGGTATTTTGTTTATATTAAAACTTTTCTTTTACAAATATGCACAGCAGTATTTATAAAGGAAATAATATAGTGCCTTGGATTTGCTTCAAAATCAACACGAGAGAAGAGGAGATAAGAGAATATGTGAATACAAAGACGCAACCAGATTGGTCCAGAGTTGATCATTCCTGAATCTGTGTTATGGATGGATATGTGGGAGTTCATTGTATTAGTCTACTTTTTTAAAGGCTTGGCATTTTCCATAATAAAAATTTTATTTTGTTTCCTTGTGTGAGGAAATGGCTTTGAGGAGTTCCAGTTATTTCAGGTGCGGCAGAAGCGTCCCACAAAGCACTAATGAGCACATACTGTATACATAGCATAGTGAGAACACCTAGGACCACACTGCAGTGGTTCAGGTGAAAGACCAAGTAGAATTATGGTGGTGGCAGTAGATGCAGGAAAAGGAAAAAAATGGAAGTTTTTTCTTTATTAGGAAAAACGTTAGCCACTGTGAAATCTATGCATAGTCCAACAAAGGAACATTCATATGTGTTATATTTAATGTCCTTGGAAGAACCAATGAACAAGCCAATTGTCTAAAGAGATAATAGATTTCTCTATTTGAATGGAAGTTCAAGTTCTTTGAATTTCATTAGAATTAAATACCTTGAGAATTTACATCTTTTTATTCATTGACGTTTAGAAACCAAACATTCTGCTACAATTTACAAGGTCTGCACTATTGTCTATAAAAGGAGGAAAAAAAAGGAAGGATAACAAGATTGCTTGTAGAATAATTAGCAATGCTCCACATTGTTGCAAGCATGACCTTTATTTTACCTATTTATCCCAGCCTCTGCTTTCTGCCAGCAGCCCACACGTGGCTTGAAGTGGACCCTCGTGAGTGCCTGTGAAGGGTCCATCCTCAAGCGGCCACCGGAACAGGGGTCAGTTGAAATGCGTCAAGGCTGTGTCTGGGACTAGAAAAGCAGCCGGAACCAGAGCAGCACCCAGGACTAACTGGCTCGGTCTCTCTCATACTGGCCCTGCGTTCTCTGTGCAGAGGATGCTCTCTCCATGGCCTCCAGCTTGCTCTCCTTTCTCTTTACCTTGCACAGGGCCCATTAGGGCCTCTTCGGGCCCAGGCCTTTGCAGTTTCCTTACTGTTTTCTTAGTTCAGTCACCGAGTAAAGCAATCTAACTGGCCAAGCCTAGCTTAAGCCTGGTCATTGGACAGCCTAAGGACAGCCGCTGGGCCAAGGGCCTATGCCTGGCCAGTCAGCTGTGACCCAGGCAGGAGGTGGGCTGAGTTGCAGAGCATAAAGCATGGCTGCCTATAATTGCCCCTTGAGCAGGCCTGTGGATCGGGCAGAGGCTCTTAGAAGGGGCCTTGGGAAGACCAGTACTATACAGATGTTTAATCTATTCTGCAAACCTGGGTCTATTGCTGCTCGTTCAGATATCAGTCTCAAAATCGATTATTTGGACCTCCATTTACCAAACCCCAGAAGCTAACACATCCCAAACGAAAGAGGATCCATTTAGGCCTCAACAATCCACTCAATCCAACCCATGAAGAAATGACCTTGAGTCCCAAGAACAAAACCGTTATCAACTCCTGCTACTTTCTAGTTCCTTAGAAGATACAAATAGAACAAACTACCATCTTAGCCCCTAGGGAAAATGTTTGTGATGGGGGTGGGGTCAGTTTTGCTCCTTCTGATATTTATCAGTGTTCAAGGCCACTGATAATTATTTGACCAGCTGCAGTTTGTTGTAATTTGTTATATACCAGGCACTGTGCCCAGAGCGTTTGCCTCCGTCGCCTCATTTAATCCTCCCAACAATAAGCACAGTCTCTATTTGACAGAGAAGTAAAGTAAGGCTTTGAGAGGCTGAGTGGTTTGTCTAAGGTCACACAGCTACCAAGTGCACATCAGCATCTGGACCCAGAAACCCAGAGCTAACTCCTTTCTTAATCCATATGTTATTTTGTCTTCTGTGCTGGTCTCATTGAGTTTATTGCTGCCTTGTTACCACTGATCATGTCACCTAACTCATTGGGACTTACCATATTTCTTCAATGAAGAGGAACCATATTTTGATCATGGAATGAGTTTCCCAACTTGGTGGACATTGCTAGTCAATGTCCCAGCTGCAGTGTCAGAGGGTGGCCTCGCTCATTCCAGGGACAAATGTCTTTGATTTAGCAAACTCACTCAATGGCTACAACATTTTCTGAGATGGGGGTTCTTAGCCTGCACAGCATGCAAATGCATTTTAAAATGAACTCATTTATGATCGCATTAGAAAAAGTCCAACATAATGAGCTTCTGTGGCCTTGTTTATGAAAATGGAACTTTTAGACTCTGCAATTACCCAAAGCAGTAAAACGGCAAAGAAAGCCAGCGTGTTAAATAATAATTGCAAATGTTATATAAATGAGAGTGGTTTGATTGAATTTATTAGACATGTGTTGCTGGCATTTTAAGATATAAAGCATTTATCACACACAAAAAATGATGATTTCTTCACTTAAGCTCATTAGGAAATCACACATCAATTCACACATAATTACAGAGGAATTTCTGCTGCTCCCCACAAATCATTACCATGTTAGCTGAAGTTGAATGGATTTTTACATGATTTGGAAAGGTGAGTTCTCAACACCTCACTCATATAAAATAAGCTATACATCTGACTGGGGCCCCATCTCTTGAGTCATTCAGAGGAAAGACTGGCCCGAGGATTCTCAGACAGGAGACTGTCCTGAAACATGATCTTCGCATCATAATCTCACATAGATCTTCCTGCTCCAGGGACTTAAGAGTTAAGAGTCTAGAGATAAATATTTGCATCAGATGATAATCACTATTTGAGAGTAAGTTGGAAGAAGGAGAGAGTTATAACAAAAAATAGGGGTATCAATGTAAGTTTAAGAAATTTGTTGAATTTGGCATCAATTTATAGACAGTGAACAAGATACAAGGCTACCAAGCATCTATCAACCACCCAAGAAGAAGAGCAGTCTTCATACTGATGCAGATGCCAGGGAAAGGGCCTTTCTTTTCTTCATATAACATCTTGTAAAATATATAGTCACTGGATATTCAAAAACATACTTTCTTGCAAGCTTGACGCTCATCCTTTTTTCCTGTTCCCAGAAACAAGGTAAAGTAAATATACAAGAAAGTAGCAGCAGAGTGAGAAAGTTGATATATGAGAGCAATCATTAATTGTTAGAAGTAAAACATGAGGGCATGAATCATCAATCCATGTCCTCAATATATGAAAGGCATTTACGAATCAATAGAAAAATAATCAACAATTCAGTAAAAAAAAAAAAAAAAAAAAGAATGGGCAAAGGTCATAAAAAGGTAGCCCATAGAGAAAGAAACACAAATGGTTTTCCAACACAGAGAAGATGCCCAACCTCATTTAAAATTAACTGTAGATTAAAACAATAATGAAATACAACTTCTAACCTGTCAGGTTGACAGAGATAAAAAAGTTTGGTAACATATTGTGTTTATAAGGACACCAAGGAACACTCATATTATTGGTGAAGTTTAATGCACTACAACTTCTTTGGGGGGTGATATATGTCAATGTGTATCAAACTTTAAAATGCACACATTCTTTGACCCAGCAATTCCACTTCTAACGATTTATTCCATAACTTATATACATGTTGACAATTCATATAGGGATATTCATCATAGCATTGTAATAGCAAGATACTGTAAACGCTAAATTGTCCAACAATTAGGAACCAGTTAAAGAGTACCATGTGTCCAGCCAATGTGGCTCAGCGGTTGAGCATCAACCCATGCACCAAGAGGTCATCGGTTCGATTCTCAGTCAGGACACATGTCCAGGTTGTGGGCCTGATCCCCAGTGGGGGGCATGCAGGAGGCAGCCAGTCAATGTTCTCTCTCATTGATGTTTCTATCTCTCTGTCTCACTTCCTCTCTCTAAAATCAATAAAGGAAAAAAAATTTTTTTAATAAATAAATAAAGAGTGCCATGTAGCAGTTAAAGAAGAATGCAGTAGGTTTCTTCTTATGTATTGATACCCACATTTTTATGTATTGATACAAATCCAAGAACCATTACAAACTTTTAAAAATGATATAAGCTATATAATATACTAACATTTATATAAAAACAAAAAGATATATATATATGAATATAGGACATATTCATATAGAGAATACATGAAAATAGAAATAACCCTTTCCCATTGAGAATGAGTAACTGTTACCATTGCCCAGCCATGCCAGCATTAAAAAGTGTAGAATTTATTTAATATAATTCTGAAGGTTTCTTCCTTTTTTTCTGTGAAAAAAACAGTCTTTGAAATGTAAACTCTGTGTGTGTGTGTGTACATACAAACACTTACATGCTTTGTAAATAGAATGCTTCTGGAAGGACAACGAAGAAAGTCTGGGAAAGGAGGTGTCTGGGGAACTTGGAGTGTTTTTGCATTAAATTTCTTGTATTAAACTTTTTTTTAGAACCAAGTTTCCACATTATCAGACTTATGGAGGGGAGCTCCACATGGTATAAATAGAAATGGCATCTGTGAGAACGATGTAAACCAAGGAAGTCCCATGTTAGGTCCTTGGGAGCAAAGGGTTTTCATCTTGAGAAGACAGACAAGGTCAGGTGGAGGGGGCCACCCTCGGGCAGGACGCCACTGCTCATTGCTGGACATGGGTTTCGATTTCTCTGCTTCTCAATGGGTGAGGGGTGGAGGAGGCATATACTTCCAGCCCCTTCCCCTACCTTCAGGAGATGTTTCAGGGGTAAAGGAACTATTATGTGAGGTGCTTCCTGAAGACTTTTCCACAATCTGTCCTCTCAGAAAAGATGCGGAAGATAAATGACACAGTGGAGTGAAGATTCCCCTTCAGAGAGCAAACCACCCTTTGAAGGGAAACGGCTCTGGAAAGTGCATGGACTTCAAGGAACTGATGCGAATCACAACCCTCAAGGAGCCCTGGCCGGGTGGCTCAGCTGGCGGGAGCATCGCCCCATATGCACCAAAAGGTTGTGGCTTCGATTCCAGTCAGGGTTTGACCCCTGGCTGGGGTGCGTACAGGAGGCAACTGATCGATGTTTCTCTCTTTCTCTCCCTGCCCCCCTTCTTCTCCCTAAAAATCAATGAGCATATCCTCAGGGAAGAATTAAAAAAAAATCTTCGAAGAAACTCCCGTCATTGAAACTCCCAGACCTTTTCCTACGGGTGGTTCGGGGAGCTGCCCTTTCTCTTCAACCTGCTTTGGGCCTCAAGGCATTTGGTGGCCTGTAGGCCACATCTCCATCCACAGAACAGAGGCTGTAGCGTGAAGAGCGTGGCCATTTGTCCTTGGTCCAGCTGGCGAGTCAGAGATAAAACATTCCAGGTGCCCCGAACCCTTCCGCCCCCCCGAAAGCATGCTCTGAATCAGAGCAGCCACTGCCTAGGCCTTCCCTGATCCCCAGACGCCGAAGCACTCATTACCCCAGCGCTAACGGGCCCTGATGCCGGCTGGAGCACGCGCTTCAGAGCTGCGGGAGGCCAGTGAAGAAAACAGAACCGCAGCTTTAAAAACCAAACCAAACCAAAAACTGTGCTGAGGCCCAGGCAGTCCAGGCACTTTCTCCTGTAAATGAGCTTTGCATGATGAGCTCAGCTGCTAGCCTAGGATCTGAGCCGCTCAAACCCAACATTTGCTAGCCTAATAGCCAATAAAAACAAACAAAAAGGGCAAAAATATGACAAAACCCAAAGTCTTCTCGAAGGATGAGCTAAAGACTTACACTTGGCTTTTTTTTTTTAATGCTCCAATTGCCAGGCAAGTGAGAGTAGGAAAGAGATTCTCTTGTTAAGAATAAAAAAGGGGGTGGATTTCACCTCTCTTTTTAGGCGTTGAAGGAGAAAAGCACTGAATAGGAAAGTGAAATGGTTTTGTCCCTTTTTTGGGAAAGAATAGTTTTAACCTTCAAGTAACTGCAGAGGTTGTTGGAGCTTATACAGGGAAACTCTTCAGAGAGACAGGGGCATGAATCATGGGTCGTTTTATCTCCACTTTAAAGCACTGGGACATTCAAATTCCCCAAAGAAAAGAGAGCTGGTGGTGCAAACGACCCAATCTAATGGATTTATTAATATCCCCAGCACCAGCCCAGGAGGTGCCTTCCTTTCTGTTGGTGACACCAGCAGTGTTTTTTCCTGAGTTGAGTCACCCTCTCCCTGCTCGTGGGGTTGAGGTCACTGGAGAAGGGAAGTATGAGCCACTCTGGGTGTGCTTTCTATTTTTCACGTGTTAGTGAGAAGTCGGCAGGATCTGGGGACAGGAAGTCGTGCGCGGGACCAGAGTGCTTGCTACTGGAGTTTGACGAATGCCTGAAGAATGTCCTGGAAACAACACGAAAGCTGCGATGACACCGCGGAAGGGGCAGCCCGGCGGAGTGCATTTCGGAGGGCCGCATGCAGGCACCCTGTGCACGCCGGGCTCCTCCAGGTCGGCAAAGAAGTAGGAACTAATGGGAAGTAGCTGGCTGGCCTTCCCCGGTGATAGATGAAGGATTGCGGGGCAGAAGTTTTATGATGGGAATTTATGTTCTCTGGGAAAGGGCTGATGCATTTCCTTCTCCGGCAACATCCATCAGAGCCTGATGTTTATTTGACACTCTCTCATCAGATATTCATGAACGCACACAAGCTGAGTGTTCACTTGGTATAGCACGGCGAACACGGCGAACACGGCGGATGAGACCCCTTCCCTTGGGAAGCTTGCAGGTTCCTGGGTGGTACCCGTGGGAAAGGGGCACCAACATAGTGCCTGGCAAGGACCACCATGAGAGTAAGCACAAATGCCCAGGACACACGGCAGGAGCCCTGGTGGAGGGGGTCAGAAAAGGTGTCTTGGAAGAGGAGGCAATCAGCCCTAACAAAATGTGAAACAATAAAAAATGTACATATGGGTCTCTGCCCCAGTTCCTAAAACTCTTGCGAGTTCCTATGCATTAAGAGCACTAAGAGCATCTTTTGTTCTACTATTTGGGCTTTGACTATTTCCTGACTTCCTTGGAATTTCCTTTGTGGCAGTATCTTTTGTTCTAATGAGGTGACTCCCGGAGGCTCCAGAATGGGGCTGGTCACCAGAAAGATCAAGCCCAGATTAGAAGCTTGGAACTTTCAGCCCCGCCCCGTTCCCCAGGAAAAGGAGAGGGTCTGGAAATGGAGTTAATGATCAATCAAGCCTGAGTGATAAAACCTCCATAAAAAACCCAGAGGTACGGAGTTCCGACAGCTTCTGCGTTGGTGAACCCATCTACATGTCGGAAGAGTGGCGCACCCCAGCTCCACAGGGCAGAAAGTTCTGGGATTCTATGTACCCCTTCATCAGCTGTTCATCTGTGTCCCTTATCATATTCCTTATTACATAATAAACTGGCAAACCAAGTACATGTTTCTCTGGGTTCTGCAAATAATCGAATCCAAGGGGAGAGTCATGGGAACCTCCAATTTGTAGCCAAGTCAGACAGAACTTGTGTGTAGCCTGGGAACCTACTACTTACAATTGGCATCTAAAGTGGGGGCTGGTCTCGTGAGCCCTTAACTTGTGGGGTCTTCAGGAACTCCAGTGAGGGTCAGAACTGAGAACTGCTTTGTGTGGGGAGCAGCCCTCAGTTCTGGTGGCAGGAATGTCCCGAGTGTGGCAGTCGCGTGAGAGCTGAGACAGTGGGGAGCGTAGTTTCTTCTTTGCACAGAAGAGGGACGTGAAGAGAGCAGGGTGGGCAAGTACCAGCCGCAAGAGGTGCAGAGGTCCCTCGGTTCCCCGGCCGAATCTTGATCTTCCTCTCCCTCAGCTCTCTCCTTCGGAGTTTCAGCCTCTATGCCCTTCAGAACAGTCCAGGCCTGCCCTCTCTGCCCACATGGCACCCTGCCTACTGCACGTAGGACTCCTGGCCCCGGGTCCCCGCTCAGGCGGCCCAGAGCCCACCTGGTGCTCCACGGCGTCTGACTCCAGCCCAGCTCCGTCCTGAATGGGGCCTGGATTTCATCTCCATCCTCAGCTACCACTCCACGCTTTCTCCTTTTCCCTCTCCTCCTCCCACTCCATGAAAAGGGCGGAGAATGTGAGGGCCACATAAGCAGAAAGAGAGTAGGTAAAATGGAATTCATGAATGATTTATAGCAGGAACAAAAACAAAAACAACAAAACAATCCTTCAGTTCAAGTGAGCCCCTCTCCGGGAAGCTGGTATGCAGTTCCATCTTGCCTTATCCCACCTCGGGCCCCAGTGAGCGAAACCACGGAGCTGACAGAAAAGGAGAAAATTCGATCTGACAACTAATTTTTCTACATACTGTCCAATGTCCCTTTTAGATGACTTTTCATTAGATTGTCCAAATATTTTCATTTTTCATTATAGATCCTGGGACATGTGGTATTTTCAACAGAACCCTAGTTGACTTCCATAATGGTTTTATACTTTTGCATCTCTTTGTTCCCAAAGTGCCTAACCTACTCAGTAAGTTAATTTTGAGTGAACGAATGACTTAAATTGTCCTTGGGTTAAGTTTGAAGTTGCTTAAAGGCAAAACCCAAAAAAGAAAAGCTCTCTCGTCCAGGCACGGCGAATTTGCTTTGCAGAAATCACCGCTCCGGAGAGGGCGGGAGGGCAATTCCTAACTTTTCTAACTGGCTGCTAATCAGATCGATACCAGCTGTTTACCACGAACAGAATGCATCCAAACCACCAGTAAGGCAAACTCTGCCCAAAAGTATTTCCTCTGTGTAAACTGTCCAAGGCCTTGTTTCTGTGTCAGAAACAGAACTGTGGCAGAAAAGAGAGAAACACTTTCTGCAGCAAATGTCCGAGTTAATAACGCAGAACCGTCCCGAGGCTGGCTCTTTGGACTTCGCCTTCTCCCTCTGCCTGTCTAACAAGCCCCTCTCTCCGCACAGATTTGCAAAGCACTCCACTGGATCCTCCCTCCGACCCAATTTGCCATAATGTGTAGTTAATGGAATCTGGACCTGGGACGCCATCCAAAATCATTACCAGAAGGACCAGAACAGTCCCACGGGGACATTTACACCCATGGTACAAGCCCATGACAAGTGCCCCCGAGACTTCCAGTATTTTATATTTGAGACCGCGGGGTCCTTTTGGTTTGGGTTGGGGGGTAGACATAAATGCTTATTTGGTTGCTTGTCTTACCCTTCCATACTTCCTGCACAAATCGAGAGACCACAGTAAAGCTGTACGTGGCGATACTCTTAGGAAGCCCGAATTTGTAACCTTTTCTCAGACACCCAGTAAGCAGACAACAAGCAAACAGGCCCCGGCGTGGAGCCGGCAGCAGGATGGGCTCCTCGCTCGGCCACCGCGCTGCCCTCCGACGGTCCCTCCACAGAATGACAAACTCTACATGCTGTGCACTTTAAACTGGAAAACAAACAAGCCCTGAAAGTGACGGTGTCATCTGTGGAGAGCAAGACTCTGCCATAAAGTAACCTCCCAGATTTAGGTGCTTCCCGGTTAAAACAACCTTACAGCGTTGTCCCTGATGAGCGTGGGGTGAAGCTGGAAAACCCTCCCAACAAGTCTGAAGGGCTCAAAGGTCTTCTGATACAGGAGCACTTACTACAGCAAGACCAACCCACCCTGGAGGGCAGGCCAGGCACGTTCCACCCCTTCGGAACCCTTTGGGGCAAAGGTAAAGACCTGGAGAAGGCAAGGGTGCACGCCCACAGGAAGGGCCTCCCGCCTTTGCTGGACACGGAGCTGGGCTGCCACTCACGCTGTCCCTGGATGCCTGGCAGAGGTCCCTGCGAACACGGGGCAGGTGAGAGGGGCTCCCTGGCCAGAGGCCACAGCTGGGCACAGAACGCAGACTTGGTGGCAACTCTGCCATTTTGCCCTCACATGTCCCTTTTCTCCCAGGAGTGCTCGCTGCTGATGAGGCCGCGTATCATCTGATCCTGTTCATTAAATGAGAATTGGAGACTGTGGAAGGAAGGAGGAACGTGGCTTCTGAGCTCAGCATCAATGTCCCCTTACGTACGCGCATCAAGAAGCCAGTTTCCCAGAGAAAGACGAGTGTCATGACCTCACTTATATGTGGAATCTAATGAACAAAATAAACTGACCAACAAAATAGAGCCAGACCCATGGAAGTAGGGAACAGACTGAGGAATCTCAGAGGGAAAGGGGGAGGGAGGGTGAGCAGGAAGAGATTAACCAAAGAATTTACGTGCACATATGCATCAATATAGACTAGGGTGGTGAAGACCTGGTGGAGGGGTTGGGGGCCTTTGCATCCCGCCCAGGATTGCTCAGGCAATGAAGTGTGTGCCACCTCGGGCCTGAATGTGCCTGGAGCACTCGGGATCCCTGAGCCAGGTTGACCAGTGCAATCAGGACACTTCCTGCAGGGGGACACCCAGCCCTCCCCCTCTGGACACCCGTGCCACAAGGAGAGGGCCACAGGTGTCCTCTGCTGCTGCCTCCTCGGTTCACTGGGCAGCCCTTCTCCCGAATGTCATCCGCGCAAAGGCGGTGCCTCCCCAGCCGCAACACAGCAACAGCCACTCAGTGCCCCGGACCCATCTGGCGAGCTCGCGAGGAGAAACTGCTCACCTGGCAGCATCTCTCCTCGCCACCCCACGCCAGAGCCGAATCTGCGTGTGAAGGCCGCGAATGCTCTCCTGGGGGCCACAGCTGAGCTCAGTCTAGAATCCGCTCCCTCGGCCTCTGCCCCGCTGCTGCCCCGTTTCCCTGAGGCCATTTTCTCCCTTTCGTTCTGAATGAGGACGAGCACTCTCCTGGGCCTCTGTTCCCCCAACCACGTGAACGTGGAGCTCCCAGGGCTGTCACCCCCGAATGTTCCCAGGGCACCCCGTGCTCGAGCGGGAGAGATGCCCCAGAGCACTCCCCAGGGAAGATTTTCTTCTCCCCACCATGTGCACAGCTCACACGACAGACAGCTGTGATCCGCCCTGGGGACCAGTGTGATCAGGAGAAGGAGAATAAAGAGACAGGGAGATAAAAGAAAACTAAAATGAAAAAAACCCATATAAATATATGTATATAAGTACATCTACAAACGAATCACTAAACGTAGAGGCAAAAAGACAAGTGGTTCGTTTGGCAGATCCATTTGTTTGTTTAATAACATTTCTTTCCTTTTAAAAAAATTTTTTTTTCTTTATTGATTTTTTTTAGAGAGAGAGAGAGACAGAGGAAGGGAGAGGGAGGGAGAGATAGAAACATTGATGAGAGAGAACATCAATTGGCCGCCTCCTGCATGCCCCCCACTGGGGGTTTGGCCCACAACCCAGGCATGTGCCCTGACCAGGAATCGAACCGGTGACCTCTTAGTGCATGGATCTACGCTCAACCACTCAGCCACACCGGCCAGGCTCAATGATACTTCTTTAGCCTTATTAATGTGCCAGACCCTGCTCTGATTACCCCATGACAAAGGGGTCTGAGTGTGGGAGACAGCACTCTGCTGGGATCTCCAGGATGTTCCTATGACTGTGGTTCCAATAGCCCCCACCAACCTCCACCCTAAGACCTTCAGAGGAGAAAGTCCTCTGGAATCGCCCTGTGGGGGCTCAGTGTCTCCTACAAAGGCCATGGTGGTCACAATTGGATGGGAAGGGACGTGTGCCTGGCCAGAGGCTGAGGACAAGTCATGAGAGCTCCCTCTGGCTCGAGGTCACCTGCTCGGTTCAGCTTCCTCCATGTGGCGCATCAAATCCCCTCAGATCAATAAGGCCCGAGTCAAAGAATACACTCCACGCTGCAGCTTATACACAGAGGGTAGCTTAGAGCAGTACTGTGAAGACAGGTGATGTGTAGAAAGCTTATGTAGATGGAAAATGAAAGGATTTCATAATTCAATATTTCCTGATATATTAAGGTATTTTTATAGGGCTGTCTGTGCTGTTAACCATAAAGAATATTAACTGATTTCACAGGATTTGAAGAGTAGGTATAAAACAACCATTAAGCATTATTTTTTTATTAACAAAAATAAAATAAGGTTATGTGTGTACAGTGTGTTTATATTCAGCTTTTATAGATGTACCTGCTGCTTTTGACTCCAGACCACTCTCCTTAGCTACACAGACAGATCTCAGGGGCTCTCCCTGTAGGGTGGGTTGGGTCAGGAGAAGACACTTGTTACAAAGAGGGATGATGATGGGAATGAGGATGATGGTGGAAGTGATATGATAGTGATGGTAGTGATGGTGGTGATGGTAGATAGTATAATAGAAGATTGGAAATGAGGTAAATCAGTTATAACAATCGGCTATTTTAATATTTTTAAACAATATCTTATAATTTTAAGCACTCAATGAAAGATTAACTTTCACCATCTGGCCTCAGTTCTTTCTTTCTTTCTTTTTTTTCCTTCTCTGTTACACCTAGAGGACAGTCCATTTCTCAAAAGTCAAATCATAAAGGTAAATTATTTTATATCTTCAGATTCCAGGGTCATTTCAGGATTAAACTAAGACGTATTCACCCCCAGGCACAGATCACCCTCTTTTGAGGCTTCCTCCAGGAAAGCAACTTGTAATTTATTTATTAGCCTACTATCTGCTTGCTAAAGACACTCCCCTCATGATCCTGGCATTTTCCCCTTTCCTTTTGGCCCCCAAGATACTATGGCACTACGACCTAAAGCAAACCAATTGCATGCAACAGGGAAAGGGGTAAACAAAGCTAGAAAGAGAGTCTAGAAATGATGCCTTTGTTGCTTTGCCCCTCTGATAAGAGAGCTTCTACAACACCCATTCATTCATTCCTCATTCATTCGACAAGTATTTACTCCAAGCACAGTGGACAAGGTCCTGGGGGGAAATGGAAAACCAAAGATTCCCATCCTTCCCTGAAGGATCTTAGACTCCAGAAGACATAATAAAGAGAATATTCCCAATGGAAAGAACAGCCAGGGCAGGGAGGGCCCTACACACCCCAGGAATATGGAAAGGAAAGATGAAGCAGTTGCTGAAGTATGATTTTCTGAATGCTCTATGGAAATTCTTTTAAGATCTCCTTTAAGAACTATAGGATTTCATAATAACTAAGAAGCTAGAAGGATGTTTCTCATGTGAGTCCATGGACTAATGGCATTATAATCACCGAGCAGTTATTAAAAAGGCAGATCCTGGGATCCCACTGCAGGCCTACTCAGTCAGAATTTCTTTTTGGAGAGGAAGGGGTATGAGATCAGGGTGCCTGCTTTATGAACATGCCCCATAGTAATTCTGCTGCACACAAAATCGCTAAGCAAAAAATAAGGAAGGAGATAAAAAAAAAAAATAGAGAATAGAGAAGGGTGTTTTATGACCAAGGTATGAAAATGAAGATGCCAAGAAACAGTTAAATAGAGATTGTGTTTAAATAGTAGAACATTTGAAAAATTGGACTGGGACCAAGAGACCTGGTTCTAGTATTGACAAGCTCAACGGCCTTCACCATCTCACTTCCTTCCCTGAAGGATGCAGCCCCTTCCTCTGTAAACTGAAGGGAATGGTCCAGATCTGCACCATCCAACACAGTGGCTACCAGCCATGTGAGAATACTGGGCCCTTGGAATGTGGCTGTTCTGAACTGAGATGTGATGCCAGTGAAATACATGCCAGGTTTGAAAGACTTTGTGTGAAATAAAGAATGTAAGATGCCCCAATAAAAACAAACAAAAAAATCCCATTTATCATTGAAAAATAATAATAATAATAAAATACCTAGGAATAAACTTAACCAAGGAGGGAAAAGACCTGTTCTCAGAAAACTACAGAACATTGAAACAAGAATATAGGAAGATATAAAAAAGTGGAAACATATACCATATTCATGGACTGGGAAAATCAACACCATTAAAATGTTCATACTACTCAAAGCAATCTACAGATTCAATGCAATCCCTATTAAAGTAACAACAGCTTATTTCACAGATCTAGAACAAATACTCCTAAAGTTTATATGGAACCATAAAAGACCCAAAATAGCCACAGCAATTCTAAAAAAAGAAGAACAAAGTGGGAAGGATCACAATATCAGATTTCAAGTTATACTACAAAGCCATTATAATCAAAACAGCCTGGTACTGGTACAAGAACCGGCATATAGAGCAATGGAACAGAACAGAGAACCTAGATATTGACCCAAGACAGTATACACAATTAATATTTGACAAAGAAGGTAAGAGTATACAATGGAGGAAAGACAGTCTCTTCAATAAATGGTGTTGGAAAAATTGGACAGCTACATGTAAAAAAATGATACTAGACCATCAACTTACACCATACACAAGAATAAACTCAAAATGGATAAAAGACTTAAATGTAATTTGTGAAACCATAAAAATCCTAGAAGAAAATGTAGGCAACACAATTTCAGACATTATACGCAACAGAAATTTCACTGATACATCATCTAAGGCAACAGAAACAAAGGAAAAAATGAACACATGGGACTACATCAAACTAAAAAGCTGCATGGCAAAAGAAACCAGCATCTAAATGAAAAGGGAACCCATTCTCTGCGAGAACATATTTCCCAATGATACATCAGATAAGGTGTTAATATCCAAAATATACAACTCAACAAAAGGAAGATGGATAATCTAATTAAAATGGACAGAGGACCTGAACAGACACTTCTCCAAATGACCAGGAGACATAAAAAAATGCTCGACTTCTCTAAATATCAGAGAGATGCAAATTAAAGCAACTGAGATATCACCTCACACCTGCCAGAATAGTACCATCAACAAATCCTCAAACAACAAGTGCTGGAGAGGATGTGGAGAAGAGGATACTCTAACACACTACTTGCGGGAATACAGACTGGTGCAGCCACTATGGAAGAAACATGGTATTTCTTCAAAAAATTAAAAACTCAACAGCCATTTGACCCAGTGATCCCACTTCTTGAAATATGCCCTAAGAAGCCTGAAACACCAATCAGAAAGAATATATGTACCCCCATGTTCATAGCAGCACTATTTACAATAGCTAAGGTCTGGAAACAGCCCAAGTGCCCATCAGTAGATGAGTGGATAAAAAGCTGTGGTACATTTACACAATGGAATATTATGCGGCTTTAAGAAAGAAAGATCTCTTACCCTTTGAGACAACAAGGAGGGACAGGAGAGTATTATGCTAAGCGAAATAAACCAGTCAGAGAAAGACAAGGAGCACATGATCTCACTTATTTATGGAATATAATGAACAAAATAAGCTGTCAACCAAAAGAGATCCAGAGTCATGGAAGTAGGGAACAGACTAACAAACATCAGAGAGTTGAGGAGTGTGGGAGGGGGAAGATAAATCAAAGAACTTATATGCACATATCCACATGCAATGGACACAGACACTAGGTTGGAGAAAACAGGAGGAGATAGGAGTGGGAAGGTGGAGGTCAGTGGGAAAAAAAGGGGTCATCTGTAGTACTTTCAACAATAAAAAATAATTAAATAAAAAAAATGTCCAAGCCCTGGCCTGTTTGCTAAGTGGTTAGAACATTGGCTCGCGGACCAGAGAGTCCCTGGTTGGGGTTTTGCCGGTGGCAACCAGTCAATGTCTCTCTCTCACATCCATGTTTCTCTCTCTCTCTCTCTTCCTCCTTCTCTCCCTCCAGCTCTATCTGAAGATAAATGCAAAAATATCCTCGGGTGAGGATAAAATAAAGGAAAATGATAATATTTTGGATATAGTGGGTTAAATACAATTAAGTTAAATTAAAATTAATTTTACCTATTTTTTTTTTTACTTTTTAATGTGGCTACTAGAAAGTTGAAATTACGCCCTACTGGTTTGGCTCAGTGGTTGGAGCATCGGCCCGTGGACCGGAGAGTCCCAGGTTCAGTTCCCGCTAAGGGCATGTACCTCGGTTGCAGTTTGTCCCCGGCCCTGGTTGGGGTCGTGTGGGTGGCAACCACTCGATGTGTCTCTCTCACAGGGGTGTTTCTCTCTCTCTTCCTCCCACTCTCCCTCCTGCTCTATCTGAAAATAAATGAAAAAAAAAAAAAAGAAAGAAAGTTGAAATTACACATGTGACTTGTATGTATGGCTTGTTGGATATTTTGACATGATATATGACGTGATGTTGGATGGCACTGGTCTAGATGATCTCTAATCCAGCATTAGACATTTGTGCAATTTTTAGATAGATTAATGGAGAATTGACAGAAGTGCCACTTGAATTGGTCCTGGATCAGAGCTTTGGTCCCTGGTCAGAAGTCAGTCAACTTCTAGCAAGAAGTTCTGCTCACCCAGAGCAGGAGGAAGCTGCAGAGAGGAGATAAACTGAAGAGCTGAGACACAGAACAACCTCAAACACTTTCTATAATGCATTTGGGCAGTGTTTAGCCTTTTTAAATTTATTTTTATTTATTTTTATTTTTTTACCTTGACATAATAAAGCTTTAATAAAACATGGGAAAATTACATTGAGGGAGATAATTATTCTAACATAAAATTTAAAGGGAACTTAATTTCTTATTCTGCATGTTTAGTACTTTAAGATTAGTGTCATTAATGTCCTTTTTTCTCATTGAGAGAGGATACATAAAAATATTCAACCCTCTCCAATTTGTTTTCTTTTTTTTTTTTAATTAATTTATTTTTTTTGTTACAGATGTTTTTTCTCCCCCCTCCAACCCCCGCTGATTCCCCCCTCCCTCTCCCTCCCTGCCCTGTCCCCAGCTTTGTTGTCCATGTCCATTGTTCATGCATACATGCATATAAGTTCTGTAGTTTATCTCTCCCCCACCAACCCCCTGCTGGGGATTGTCAGTCTGTACCCTTCCTCCACGTCTCTGGGACTACCCAAGGCAATATGCTCAATTAATATTTGACAAAAGTGGCAAAAGTATACAGTGGAGTAAAGACAGCCTCTTTAATAAATGGTGTTGGGAAATTGGACAGTTATATACAAAAAAAAAGGAAACTAGACCATCGACTTAAACCATACACAAGAATAAACTCAAAATGGATAAAAGACTTAAATGTAATTTGTGAAACCACAAAAATCCTAGAAGAAGATGTAGGCAACACAATTTCAGACATCATATGCAGCAGAATTTTCACTGATACATCACCTAAGGCAACAGAAACAAAGGAGAAAATGAACACATGGGACTACATCAAACTAAAACTCTTCTGCACAGCAAAAGATACAATCATCAAAATGGAAATACAACCCACTGAATGGGAGAGCATAATTGCCAATGATATATCAGATAAGGGGTTAATTTCCTATATATATAGCCTTTTCTTAAAGATTTTTTTAAATTGATTTTTAGAGAGAGAGGAAGGGAGAGGGAGAGAGAGAGAAACATCGATGTGAGAGTGAAACATCAATCGGCTGCTTCCTGTATGCCTCCTACCAGGATGGAGCTTGCAACCCAGCCATGCGCCTTGACTGGGAATGGAACCAGCAACCTTTCAGTGCATGGGACAAC
The DNA here is from genome assembly GCF_014108415.1 of Molossus molossus. Lineage (NCBI taxonomy): Eukaryota > Metazoa > Chordata > Mammalia > Chiroptera > Molossidae > Molossus > Molossus molossus. The sequence goes on along the minus strand of NW_023425377.1, from coordinate 105,171,664 downwards.
GCCCAACGAACTGAGCCACACAGGCCAGGGCTGTTTAATCATTAAAAAATATATATATTTTTTTCTTTCTTGATTTCAGAGAGAGAGGAAGGGGAAGGGGGAGAGAGATAGAAACATCAATGAACGAGAACATCAATTGGCCAGTCCTGCACACCGCCCACTGGGGACCTGGCCCACAACCTGGGCATGTTCCCTGACCGGGAATTAAACCAGTGACCTCTTGGTGCATGGGATGACTCTCAACCACTGAGCCACACTGGCCGAGCTGTTTGGTCATTTTTAAACCTTCGTGGTCATTTACCATTCCTGGGCATTTTGTTGGATTTCCTCTGATCTCTGGTCAGCACACACCTGAAGGTTTTCTGGACAATCTGACATTCCTAGAGTGATATTTTGAAGTGAGTTTTCTTTCTGTGCAGGCTTCGTCTTGAAGACCATATGGACTATACTGAATATTAGACATCTTCTTTTGACTTACCAATAATAAAAATAAATTTTATTTTTCTCTCTTTCATAGGAATGAAAATAAATGTTTTAAAATTTCAACTCTGCCTTTGCTAACTGGACTGTGTTAAGTATGCCTAAAATAAACAGATCAGCTTCCTAGAAAGTTCTCATACACTCCTAAGTCGCCAGGATTTTGCCTTACATTTCTAATACTTATCGCTCTCCCATTCATCTTGGCATTTCTGTCCCTCCTTCCAGACCCCAGTTATTCCTCTCTTGATTCTCCTGCAACCTCACTGGCTTTCTTCTCAGTCTCCTTTACTGGGTCCTCCTGCTAGAATGCTCCGAGCCTCAGGACAGTCCCATCCTCTTCCGTGTCGATCTCCACACCCTCGGTGATCTCGTGCAGTCTTGAGGGCTTACAGTACACCTGTGTATGAGTAACAGCAAACTCTCATCTCCAGATTGCACCTCCCCCTCAGCTCCACATTTGTATCCACCACCTACTCACACATGTCACTGGTCACCTGCATGCCTAATGAGCACCACAAAGTGAACAGTCCAAGCTGAAGTCTGGTCTTCCCCACTGATCTACTCATCCCAGAGTCCCCCTGTCTTGGCAGAATTCGCGGAGTCACCTTTGACTCCTTTCTCTAACATATCCTCTATCCTATTGATCAGCAAAGCCTGTTGGCTGTCCCTCCAATATATCAAGCATCTCGCCACTTTCCACTGCTCTTCCTGGTGTAAGAAGCCACCATCTTATCCGGAGGCAGCAGCCTCCTGACTGGTCGGCTTGCACCCTCGCCCTTTACACACTGAGCTCAATAGGGCAGCCAGAGGAAGCCTTTTGAAATGAAAATGATGTAAATGAGATTAGGCCACTACTCTGCTCACTCAGAACACTTTACAGTGACCTAAGATCTCCTACAAGGTCTGGTCTTTGCTGTTTATTTCTTTCACAAAACTTGACATAGTAAATATTTCCTTTATTATCTGTTTCTTTCCACTAGAATATAAGGTCTTGAAGGCAGGGACTTTGTTTTGCTTAGACCGAATTTTCAACAGATAAGCCAGTGCAAATAGTTTTAAGTACAGTATTGAATGAGTAGAAGGTGTTCATGAAGTGAGTCAGAAGATGAGTGAGTGGTGAAATCGGTTGGTGCACACATGCCTGAAGTTGCATTTACAACCCTGGGAACCCAGAAACCTCTTTGCTTGGGCTCATGTGGCGGGAAGGGGGCTTTATGGGAGTAGAGCATGATCATGCCTTTCTCCTTTTCTCTCGTCTAGACCTGTATTCATTCAACTGGCGTGCACTGATGTGGGCTTCCACTGTGCTGCACATGGGGAACATACTCATGGTCTCCCATGAGCTGTTGTTTACCCAGAAGACCTTAGAAACATATGACCTTAGAAATGAGGGAAGTGGTGGTGCAGAGATGTATCTGGGGGGCAGTGAGCTCCACACAGGGAAACCGTGGGAGGCCAGGGAAGACTTCTCCAAGGGGAGGCAACGAAACCAAGTCTAGAAGATAAAGAGGAAGTCTTCATACAGACAAAAATAGAAGCACTCAGGAAAACAGGACCGGAGGACAGGGGACAGCATGGCACTTAGAGGGGCTACAAGTTGTTGGGAATCCCACGGTCCAAACAAAGCGTCAGAGAGCTGAGAGACATAAAGCAAGAGAGATCATCAAACATCATCGGGGGCTTGTTGGTACATTGGGTCTTCATTCTCCAAGCCATACAAAGGCTTGTTAAGCAAGAGGTTAGCACAATGAGGCCAGAAAGCAGTAATACAATAAAGCCCGGTGAGTGCAAGATTTGAGCTGTGCATTGAGTTCTTGGACATACAGGGGCGGGGTAGAGCCTAAGCCAACAGTTTAGAGGATTGGGGCAGGAAGGAAGGAGGGACTGACAAAGTATCCCCTAGGAGGGGTCACTAAGACAGCTTTAAAAGAACAGGGAGGAGTAAGACAGGCAGGCAGGAAGGACCAGGGCTTTCCTGGGAGAGGAACAGATTTCAAAGCCAGAGCTGAGTGTGGGCCACAGCTGAACGCCCACATTAATACTCATTTTAAAACCTAAAAGGGTCACCTAAATGCTTTCATACTTGCATCTTGCTTAATCCTCCTTGATCTTCATCAAACCAAGGAATCCTCGTTCTGAAGGGCTGAAGGGCATCTTAGACACATCTAGTCCAGTGCTTCTCAGTCCTCCCCACACAAGTTCCCTGAGCAATAAAGAATATGAACTAACTTTTTTTTCACATTGCCTATTACAGTCTTTTTTTTTGTAGTGTTAAATTTTGCATTCTGAGTCAAAATATCTGCATTTGTATTAATGCAAAAACAACAATTCCTCCTCAAAAATCTTCTAGTAAGGTTGATCTTCCATAGGAAGTTGCATCATCTTTATTCACAAATATCCCTCAGCCACACCCCCAGGAGTGTGGACACCCTTGGGAAATGCTCCATTTACACATGAGGACACAGAGGCCAACAGAGAGGTTAAGCCACCTGCCCGAAGTCACACAGCAGGGTAGGTATAGAGTGAAGCCTGGGAACAGCACCAGAACTATCCTCGGACCCTCTTTTCTCATGGGCCCTGTTTCACGGACTGCTCCTCCTTTACCCGCTCTTGCCTCCCCCAACCCCATTAGGGATCCAGAGGGTTCCGAGGCATAATGGAGAGAGAAGAGAGAAAGCCCTGCCAGGAGAGGAGGTCACAGGAAACAATACACTGAACAGCACTGGTCTGATTCTTAACTGCTACAGCTTCTCCTTCCTCTAGGATCAAAGGTTTATGAGGGCTTTTTAGCTGGTCTTGATTAATTATACCTTTGTTTTCTGGAAGCACTTAGAACATATTTCTGAGTGACAGCTTAGAGCACAGAAGGGAACACCAACAGCCCCCGTGCCTGTCCTGGAAAGGCTCGTGCTGACCACTTTCACCTGTGCTGAAGGTTTTCCGAGCATCCAGCAGGGTCCCCTGGATGGACAGCACCCACACTTCCCTCCCACAAAGCTGAAGAGTTGCTGTTTCAGAAAAGTCAGAATATTCTGGAGTTCCCTGAGCCAGGCGGCGCAGGAAAACAGCTAGGAAGCTTGCATGGTTTCTCTTCAAAACACAAATCTGATCTGGTCACTCCCTCTGCCTAAATCACGTCAGCAGCTCTCATTGTTCCCAGGACAAAGACATCTCCCTGAGGTGGCCTCTCAGAGCCCAAGTCTGTTCCCTCCTTGTGGTTCCAGACAACACCTGCACCCCTCTCTCTCCTCTTCCGCTCCAGTCACAGTGATGCCCTTTGCTTGCCCCTCTCCCTGAGCAAGGGCTTTGTGACTGCCCGACCCTCCACCTGGGGGCTCCTTCGTGCACTCTTTGCCTAGTTTACGCCTCAGCATCCTTCAGCTCTCAGCTCCCACCTCCCTCCTCAGAGCAGCTGACTCTGGCGCCAACAGTCAAACCCTCCATGACGGGTTCTCGGAGCACCAGGGGCCTTTCTTCACAGCACTTACCACAACCACAAATTTGCATTTACAATGATATCTGCAAAGACGTAATTCATTAAGAACAGCCGAATGTGACTGATTACTTGATTACTATTTGTTCTCCCGCAAGACTGTATGTATGACCCACAAGGGCAAAGTCCACGGAAGGAAATGCTCATCTTCGTATCTTCATCACCTAACATTATGCCTAGCATACAGTAGATACTTTAAAAATCTGTTTAAATGACAAATTATACAATGAACAAATAAATGAATAGATTTGCTAAGTTCAAAAAGTATTTGGGGAATGAATGAATGCCCACTATTATTTATAAAAGTTGCAGGGAACCAGAATTTAATGCTTGGACCTACCTGTCTGCTGAGGAGCATTTCTCATAGTAAGCAGCACTACCCCTCATTGGTTGTCACTGCACCATCTGGAAGTGTCCTTTATGTGCCTGTCATGGGGAGTATTCTGCTAAAAACTCCCTTGGTTATCCTCTTTCCCTCATCATCACCCTCTAGTCCAGTCATCAGGAAATTCTACCGACTCCATTCCAAGGTACATCAAATTCCACGAGACATATAAAAACTTACTTTATCACCAACACACTTTCATGAAAGGAACTTTAAAAGATCGAGTTTTGGAAGAAAGAAAATCATCTCTGAGGGAAGATCTAAGATGCAAGAAGAAATGTAAGCCAAGAACTGGCAAAGATACAAATAAATCTAAATAAATGGTTACTGTATAGAACTACAATAATAATGCATAATTTAGGAATTGCAAAAAAGGCAGTCAATAATAATGTGTAAGATACGAGGGAGTGGTCAGATTTAATGCAATGAAAAAGCTGTGGTACATTTACACAATGGAATACTATGCAGCTGTTAGAAAGAAAGACCTCTTACCTTTTGAGACAATATGGAGGGACCTGGAGAATATTATGCTGAGTGAAATAAACCAGTTAGAGAAAAACAAGTATCACATGATCTCACTTATTTGTGGAATATAATGTACAAAATAAGCTGACGAACAAAATAGATTCAGAGACATGGGAGTAGGGAACAGACTGACAAACCCCAGAGATAAGGAGGGTGAGGGGTAGGAAGAGATAAACCAAAGAACTGATATGCATATATGCATAACCAATGGACACAGACAGCAGTGTGGTGAAGGCAGGGGAGGCAGGAGTGGGGAGGAGGGTGTCAATGGGGAAAAAAGGAGGGAGGGACATCTGTAATGCTTTCAACAATAAAGACAAATCAAATAAATAAATAAATGTACTAAAAGTTTAAAAAGGAGTAGGAGACACTGGTAACTTTAGGCTTTGTTAAATACAATTAAACTTTTAAGGCTAACCAATAATGAAAATAGAGTTTATACTTTTCAAAAAGTAATAGAGAAAATACTTTATTAAAAAATCCTCAATCAAAAAAAAGTCACAAACTAAAGAAAAAAAGTATTTAAAATATTTAAATAAATAGCACAGGATGGTGAAAATAAGTTTAAATATATAAGCAATCACAATAAATGTAAATGGGCTAAAGTTGCCAGTTAAAGATGGAGATTGTCAAATTATGTTTTTAATATCAGCTCTGCTGTCCATAAGAGACATATCTAACATATAAGGAAAGGATAAATTGAAAATATCTAATAAAAAAGGAATAGTATATAAATATTAACTAAAATAAATCACATATAGTTATATTAATATAGATAAAACAGACTTTAACCCTTTTAAATATTAGGGAGCCACTTCATAATGATAAAATGTTAAAGTCACTAGGAAAAAAAATAACAATTTTAATCTTGTATGAACTAACAACCTAGCATCAAATATATAGATCATATTTGATAGAATTACAAGGATCAGTTGAAAAATCCATATTCAGACAAAAAATTAATATAAGTATAGAAGATTTGACAACACAATTAACGGCTTGATTTCACAGACATATAGAAAGCCCTGGATTAAAAACCAGAAAACACATGCATAAATTTATTTTAGAACATGTGTTAAGGGGTACGTGTGTAAAATTGACTTCATAATAGAGATCAATAAATAAGTCTCAATGTATTTGAAAGAATCTGTATATTTACAGACCATATTTTATAACTCTATGCAATTAGCTTAACAATAAATAAAAATATACCTTAATAACATTCATTTTAAAAATTAAAAGCTTATATCTAGAGTATGTCAAAAATGATAATAATCACGAAATAATGACCCATAACGATAATACTACCTGTTAAAATTTATAGGATGTGGCTAGCGGTCCTTAGAAGGAATTTTGTAGCCTCAGGGCCCAGTGAAGCTTTCCTTCATTTCTCCGATTATGCAGTTCATTGATTTATATGTTCATTCAATACATGCTTACTCTGGCACTGTGGAAGTCACATGGATGGAGGCTGCACAGCCCTCAGCTCCTAGAACAGCTCTAATAACTAACAGTTGCTAATAGCTGCAAAATGAAAACCCTGAGCTGCCCGGTCTGTTCTCCACTGCAGAGCAGCAAGAGCTGCCGGGAACTTAGATTCTCTCCGAATCAGGACATCAGAGGCTATAAATTCCCCGTGACTATTCTGCCACCAGTGAGAGGTATCGACGGTAGTCTCACGTTCAGACAGACTACAGGTAGTGGAATTCTTCAAACCAAAATGTGATACAGATCATCCCTGGATATGTTCTTGTCTTCTTGACTTTCTACTTCATCGACTGTGTTTCCCTTTCTCTCTTGATCGTAAAGGCTTCCTCCATATTCGCTCCACCCTTAAATAAAAAATCTCATGCGATTAAAGGCGGGAGGTGGGGGGAATCTACGGGTTTCCCAGGAGCAAATTTCAAGTGGAAATAAAAGGACAATAGCCACCAAAGCTTCCTCACATTTGCAGTGACAGAACAACATGATACAATTAGCAATGGTAATGAAGTCGAGTTTAAAGAATTACACAGAGTATATTTGTTTTTACAGATGTGTGTCATTATTTTTTTTAAAGCATGGTCACTTTCCACAGTAGAATCAGGATAAGGTCAATCTCTAGTCCATTTCTTTTTACCTTTCCAGGTTGTCCCAGGTTACCAGGTCTTGTCAAGTAAATTGTGTTCTGTATTTCTCTCAGTCAGTTGTCTAAATCCCACGCTGGAAAAATTGCCCCTCATCTTATTTTCTGTCATCAAAGGCTGTTACTCATTTCTCAATGGCAGGGACACATTTAAGGCTATATAGTAGTAGCTGAATTTTAGGGCCACCTAAATCCCAGCATTTGTTTGTTCTGAAACATAATACTTGCTGTTCTTTATTGATTAGATTTCCTCATTATGCAGGACATTTTAATTACAGTGCTATCATAGATTACATTGGATATGGCTCCTCTTCTGCAAGTTAAAAATAGTGTGCATGACGCAGCTGACTTTACAGATGCTGCGTCTGGGCAGATAACACTGAGTGTGTTACTGCAAATGCAAACTAGGGAAGATGAATACTGCTGCTAATCACAGGAGCCCGCTGTGTAGCTATTAGAGTTTGACTGTTCAAGTTAAAACAGTGGCTATGAGTCAGGCTGTTCCTCCCTCAGGCTTCAGAAGACTCGTCTCTTTAACCAAGAGGGGTTTACGCACTGGGTTGTGCATGATGAGGTTCCAAGGCAGGGCACTGGGAAGCCGGAGAATACACACCAAAGCAGAGTGCATGAGTCCTCTCCTCGATAACCTCCTCTCCCCAAAGATTTTCTGCTGTCTATTTAAAGCTGAGATTCCACAGATTGGTCTTCATCCCAGGGCAAGCTTGATAGACGACTGGCTTTAAGCAACACACTATTTATGGGCATGGAAGACGCATGCGCTGCCTACAGGTCCCGGTTCTTTATAGATGAACTTGCACTATCGGGCTCAGGATGCTCGGGTAATGGACAAACCAGCATTAATAAATCTCTGCAGAGAACACACTACATTCCTCTTCCTTTTGAGATTCAATTAAAAGCACCCTTTTAAATGCCTACTTAAAGACCATGACTGCACACTTTATATGGTCCCTTTGGTTTGACTCCAATAGTAGATGCCCTGAGCTAGTATAATATAAACTTCAAATAGAAAGCCCCACTTGGAAGAAACCAAACAGACTATCCTTTGAAATAGCATTCATAGCATTTTTTTTCTCTACTATAAAAGTAATACATTTCCATTGTAGAAATATTAAAAACAGAAAAGCAGAAACAGAAAATAAAAGTTACCCATGATCTTCCCACTGAGAAATTATTCCTTATATCCTTTTAGTCTTTTTTTCTAGGCACACATAGTTTTATAAGCCTGGACCATACATATATGTATGTATGTGTATAATGTGATCTGCAAGTTTTTACTTAATATGTTATAACCATTTTCTCCATTATCCTGGAATATACTTTTTGATAGTATTAAGTCATATGAATTTACCACAGTTTTGTAGACGAGCCCCCTATTGTTGAACATAAAATTATTTTCAATTATTCACTATTACAAGTCTTACAATGGTGAACATCTTTGTACATAAAAACCACCTTTGCATTGTTGGCTATGTGTATTAATTATTTAATATACTATTAAATTTTCCAGCACTGCATTTTATTTAGAAGTTTTGCATCTTTTGCACCTATTAATGCACTATTTCTAAAACTTGTGAGAAGTGCATGCAACCTAAATCATTGTGTCCCATGTTTCAGAAAGAACTGTCTTAGGGAAGAGGCTTGAAACGGAGCAGACTTGGTAACCCAGCTATGTACCGCGGTGTTTGCTACAGGTCCTCTGAAGAATGCAAAGCCAAAGTAATTCAATTGGCATTGGAATTAGAGCAACTGTTCTATTATTGTGTGCAAACTCCTGCTATAAATAACCTGACAGTATCCATCTGCATGGGATGCAGAAAAACAAGAAACATACAAAGTAAAGACCAAAATAGACTTGGATCCATCTGGTACACCCTCTCCATGGGGCCCCAAACAGATGGTACAAATTCCCAAGATATACCTGCCTAATGGCATTGTCCTATCTCAGGGAGGAACGGGGATTCCTTCCAGCAAATGGGGCCAAAAAGGAAAGGGAAACAAGCTGCTGAGATGCATCCTTTTATTTAACAAATAATCTGTGAACACCTGACATGTTCCAAGTATTATTTTAGATTCTAGAAATACAATGATGAACAGGAGAGACAAGTTCTCTCAACTGACCGTCTGGTGGTGGCGACTATTTTCCAACCTCATTTTGCCAGCTTTTCCATCTCTCTTCCCACCTGGTCTTCTTCTGTTCCCCCAGTTACATTACCCAGGCTGAGTGTCTGCTTTCCACTGAGTTTTTCTCTAGACCAGTTTGCAACAGCTTGTAAAAGTTCAGTAATTAGTAATGTCTTCAGCTTGGTTCTTCATCCACTAGACTTATTGGCCAGTCTGGAGTGCAGAGACTATGACCTGTTCTTTGAACTTCAGGCCCAGCATAGAGCCCAGCACCTAAAAATTGCTCAGTAAATAATGAACCTAAGAAGATATTCACCTTTCAGAAGAGACCCACCATCTCTGAAGAAGCCCTAGAAATTGGCGTCATCTTCTCTCCCTGATCTCTTCTCAGAGGACTAGAAAACATCATTATACTGTCTCGAGGAGGTGTGATGGAGAAAAATGTGTGTCATTTCAGGTATATACTGAGGTGTGCTTACTATACATTAAACTTGGAGGAGCTTTCTTTATGGGTCTCGCTAGCATTTGTCAACTCTGAGCACAGAGATGGAGATATATATATATATATAGAGAGAGAGAGGCGGACAGGTAGATATATCTATAGATAGACCAGTAGATAGAGATAGATGGATGACAGAGGAAGTGGAAACTGGCAGGAAACACCATGTGTCCCAGGCAGAAAAGAGATGAAAGATGAAAAGAAAGACTGATTATAGCCCAAAGCACCAAAGCTCTGAGTGATCCACAAAGGGGTGAGAATCATCGGGAGACTTGAGAATTAGCACTTTCCAGTAGACAGGGGCAGGGCTTGAAAGGTTTTCGTAAAAGGGCTCCTCACTTTTACTGTTTGCAGCTGGAGGGAAAAAAGAAAGGACAGTCGTTGAATGCTTTCAGCAAAGGGAGACGAAGACATGCGCGCATAGGTGCAGAGTGAGTCCTGTGCACTCAAAAGGTAGCGGGATGGCCTCCAGTCATCCATTTCTGACCAAATCCAAGCCCCGGATATGTCTCGGGATATGTTCCTTATGGCAAAGTTGCCTCAATTCCTGAGAGAGACAGAGTGAGAGAGATCTGAGATCCTCGCAGAGCCTGGTGCTGGGATTTGGAGAATGATGACTTTGAAAACAGGTGACCCTGCCCTTCCTTACCCACTGCCTGAGTCCCGCAGGGGGTTTTCCCCTAAGGACTCTGCAGTGAGGGGGTGCCACCAGTGGAGGTGAAGCTACATGGCCTCCAAAAGTAAGCTGGTGAGAAAACGAGGGCAGACTCAGCAGTCCCTGGGCTTGGCCCAGCACCTCTGAGCTTCCTGGCAAGCCATGACTCATGATAAATCAAGCCAAGTAACTGAGAATGAACTCGAGTCTGAATGTGGCCGTTAATCCAACCCAACCATCTGTGCCAAGAGAGAAAAAATCAAGTAGACAAACTTCCCCTCTGCCAGAAATATAACAACAATCAAACAAACCATTGCAAGAAATGTCCAGTTAAGTCTGCCCTCTTGTAAGACTGCTTGGTGTGGGCGCTCAGCTGGGCCTCTTCTGTTTCCTTAACCTCCTTTTACGAAGTCCACTTCTGCACACGCTGTGCTGCAGAGAATGGGATTCAGAGTCACGGGGATGTGGACGTGAATCCGTTTCAAACACTTACCTAGTCATTTTTATTCCTGGGAAACTCTGGTCACCACTGGATCCACAGAAAGCTCAAGCCAAGGTGAAAGCCCCCCTTTGGGAGGCTGAGCGCCCCCATACATTGTCCCTTTCTCTCCTTGAGTTTAACAGGAGGCATGTCTTGAAACCAAGAGAAGACTAAACCACTAAACAAGCCCAGAGAGACGGGCACAACATGGGTATTAAATGTGATCCATCATCACCGTGTACAAAAGACGTCTCAACCCATTTCTATTCATCCGCTTCACGAACACGTTCAATGGCCTTATTGTGAAGAATCACCACAAATATCAATCCTGCCAGTTCACCTCTGAAATTAGCAAGGCTTCCTGGAGGCTGCCTCCCCCACCTGTCAGAAGCAGCACTCTGCTGAGCACGAGGCCGAAGGCGCTGTGGAGGACAGCCCTGCGCAGGTGGGAAGGCGGTGATGCAGACCCAGTCCCCTTCTCTTGGCAGATACTGGGATGTGCTGTCAGGTCTAAATAGAGCCTTTTAAGAAAATAACTCAGTTCTTTCCTTGGCAAGTACGTTGGCCTATATTTTTAATCCATGTGGGGGTGTGCATAGATCATATTTATGCAGTCGTGTTCTCACTGAAGGATGAACCTGCTGGCAGTGTGACTGCGCACGAGTGTGACCGCAGAATCTGCCATATCCCTTCATCTGTCCATATGGGTATTTGGATGAGCTCTCACAGGGGCAGCAGTGGCTGGGCTCTCATGGACTCAGAGGCCCCAAACTGGGCACTCTTGAGATTGACTTGGTGAGTTTCAATCAATTTCTGCCTGCAAGTAGCCTACTCACAGGGAAGGAATGGGGAAGAGAGAATACAGTCACAGGTTTAAGGTAGGGTGACTTTCTTTTTTTTTTAAATCCTCACCCAAAGACATTTTTGCATTTATCTTCAGATAGAGCGAGTGGGAGGAAGAGAGAGAGAGAAACGTCGATGTGAGAAAGACATATCGACTGGATGCCACCCACACATCCCCAACCGGGCTGGGGACAAATTGCAACTGAGGTACGTGCCCTTAGTGGGAACCAAACCCAGGACTCTCTGGTCCACTGGCCAACACACTAACCACTGAGCCAGACTGGCCAGGGCGGTAGGATGACTTTTCTTTTCTTTTTCTTTTGGTACGTGCCCCTAGCGGGAACCAAACCCAGGACTCTGGTCCACAGGCTGACGCTCCAACGCTGAGCCAAACCGGCCAGGGCTAGGATGACTTTTCTAAAGGGAATGATAACTTGTACTCTGCCCTACAACATTTGTGAATGTGATTAAAGATTTATTGATTGAGTGCGAGGTGCATCCATGTACGTCGTCTCATTTATTCTTCAGAGGGCAACCTCAGGATGTAGGTATTACTAGTTCTACCTTTGTCAACGGAGGAACTCAAGCTGAGAGAGGCGACATGCCTTGTTCAATAGCACCCGAGAGTGGATGGCATAGCTGGGATTGAAATCTGGTGTTCCAGGGCTCCTGAGCCTGTTCTTACCACTGCAGGTCATTGATGGACGCATAGCCCCAGCCAGGCAGTGTTCTGAAACCTTCAGGTGGAGAGGAGAAAACAAGTTGAGGTCAAGCATGTGACCCACATGGGGCAATATCTGAAGGAAATCAACGAGGGCAGCTGGTAAACCCATTTTCCTTAGGAAAGAACCAGCAGAACCTTAAACTGAGAACAGTTCAGGTCTCCACAATGCCCAAGGTAGTTGGCACAGAGCCCAGCATGAGGACTTCGTTCCGGACAGTGGAGGTTTTTCCATGAACAGTGGGATCCTGGGTTGTCTGCAGAAGGATCTATTTAAGCTGAACACATGGGACAGCAGAAGTCAGGGCAAGCTTTGGAGAACACAGCATGCAGGACAGGGTAAGAGAATGTGCTTCTTAGTTCACAACTCCCCAAGAGGAGGCAGAGCAAAAACAATGAAATTAAGCTTCAGAGTCCTGTTTATGCCTTCCTGGGACCACCCGAGCCGACCTGTGAACGGCACCCTGAGGGGCAGCTGGCCACTTCTCCTGCCTGCTCCCAGGCACACCTCCCTACTGCTCCCCGCATCCTCTTCCTGGATTCCACATTCCAGCAGCTTCCCTGTGCCCCTTTGCCTCAGAACCCAGGACCACCCCCACCACCACCACCTCCACCTTCTGCTTCTTGGATCTTAGATTTCTCCCACCTGGTTTCTTGCTGAGGTGCAAAAATGAAAAGAGAAAAATTATTTTCCTGGCCTGGTCCCAAAACATTACTAAAACTGCAGCCAGTGGGGGTATCTGTGGTTCCCTGCCCAGTGGGAAATTGGCTGGAACTGGCTGGTGGGACTTCATAATCATCATGAGAGTACTTTAGTGGGTTTGAGAGGATGAAGCTAGATACTGTAAGTTGTAATGTATGTTCCAACTTCAGGGAAAAGTGACATGGTGGGTATATTGTTGTAGGGAGTTCAATCCAACTTGATTGAACAAGGTTTGAGGTGAGGGAGCATGGTGTTAAACATTGCTTGGGTGTTGGTTCAGGAACGGGTATTTAATTGCTTGCTTGCCCAATGCTTCCCATTGCTCTTTTTAACTCACTGTACTGAGAACTACAGCTAAGTCAGTGGAGACAGATGTATCAGTGGGAGATGGGGACGTCCCCATCCAGAATGTAATGGTCTTGAATCACCGATACTCACGGCCGAAGTTAGCAAGACCCCCATGGAGACACCCCAAAGAACCAAGGCATAGATTCACCCCTTACCAGGAGATGCTGCCCTCGAGGTTCTGTAAGGAGGCAATGGTCAGGGAAACAACAAGCAGAGGCAGGACGATGAGGGGACTCACACAGCCAGAGGAGCCCTCGAGAGGGGCTGCAGGGGAGGAACACGGAGGGTACAGCATTGCTTGCACAGAGCTTTATGAGCTCCAGGTGCACCCTGTGCAGGTCCCAGACCGTGGCTGTCCCATCACAGCTGCCACGTCATGCCATCTGAAGGAGCATTCACAGACCTACCTTGCCACCGTCTGCACTGAGTCTCACTGCTTTCTGGAAGGCTGGACAGAAACTCGTTTGTCCTGGGACTTCCAGCTTGGGTCTTTCTGCTGTCTTTGAGGGCCTGTCCCTGACCACCCAGCGGGCGGGCGGGCGGGCGTGTGTGTGTGTGTGTGTGTGTGTGTGTGTGTTCTGCACCACGCTGGGTGTGAGAGACTACTCAGAGATAAAGGGAATCGATACAGGAGGCTACCCTCAGGGAGTTCATAGTTTAGTTTTCCAAAATTTTCTTTTATGATCTTTTCCTTCCAGAATCATTTTAATAATACGTTCCCTAATAATTCTGTGAGGACTTTAGCTGACATTACATGACATTAAGTCTATACCTTGTCCTGGGTAGAAGGGATAGCTGTACAATACGTAGTTGTCCCATCTAAGACCAGGTGGCCTGGCCACTCCTTCTCAAGTTTTCTTTGATCTCTTAAAGTTTGTCATTTTTCTTCATATAGAGTCCACACATTTCTCTAAAGGGAGATTTTTCTAAGCAATGTTTTTACAGTCTTGAATTCCTTCAACGACATCGTGCAAGACACTAGGACTCTAGCAGTAGGCCGGACACCTCTACCTTGCCTTCTAGTCTAGTGGAGAAGCTACCTGTCCAGTAGGAAAGACAGAAATTTAAGCTGGAATTCGTCACTCCAAAGAACAAGGTAAGTATAGTGCTCTGAAAAGACAGCAGGGGGTCCCTCAGCAGTCTGAGGGACCTGGGAAGCCCTTTCTTAGGGCACAATATCTGTGGTTACATCTGGTTAACAGGTAGGAGGTAGTTTGACAACCCCATGGCAGTTCCAGGCCAAACATTTTTTTGTTTGTTTGTTTACCTCTTGTATTTTTCTTGAATATTCTAAGTATATTGGATACACTTGAATGTTATTAATTTTTTTTTTTTTTATCCTCACCCGAGGACACTTTCCCATTTTTTGTTCAGGTAGAGTGGGAGGGAGAGAGAGGAACAGAGAGAGAGAGAGAAACATCGATGTGAAAGGAACACATCGAGTGGCTGCCACCCGCACGACTGACCAGGGCCGGGGACAAACTGCAACCAAGGTACACGCCCTTAGCGGGAACCAAACCCGGGTCTCTCAGGACCGCAGGCGGACGCTCTAACCGCTGAGCCAAACCAGCCAGGGCGAATGTTATTAATTTTTATATCCTCTCCCGTTTATATAAAATTTTATTAATTCTAATAACTTTTTAATTAATTTATTTGGGTGTTCCTGGTAAATGATCATTTTATATACATATCTAATCTTTTTTTTTTTTTTTATCCTCACCCGAGGATATTTTTCCATTTTTTGTACAGATAGAGTGGGAGGGAGAGAGAGGAACAGAGAGAGAGAAACATCGACGCGAAGGGACACATCGAGTGGCTGCCACCCGCACCACTGACCAGGGCCGGGGACAAACTGCAACCAAGGTACACGCCCTTAGCGGGAACCAAACCCGGGTCTCTCAGGACCGCAGGCGGACGCTCTAACCGCTGAGCCAAACCAGCCAGGGCGAATGTTATTAATTTTTATATCCTCTCCCGTTTATATAAAATTTTATTAATTCTAATAACTTTTTAATTAATTTATTTGGGTGTTCCTGGTAAATTATCATTTTATATACATATCTAATCTTTTTTTTTTTTTTATCCTCACCCAAGGATATTTTTCCATTTTTTGTACAGATAGAGTGGGAGGGAGAGAGAGGAACAGAGAGAGAGGGAGAAACATCGACGTGAAGAGACACATCAAGTGGCTGCCACCCGCACGACCAACCAGGGCCAGGGACAAACTGCAACCGAAGTACGTGCCCTTAGCGGGAACCGAACCCGGGTCTCTCCGGACCGCAGGCCCACGCTTTAACCGCTGAGCCAAACTGGCCAGGGCCATATCTAATCTTTTAAAGACTATTTATAACTTCAATTTTTTCCTCTACCCCTTAGGGAGAGAAGTTTGAAAGGTCTTTTTCCTGCCAGATAACAGGCGTTTCCTTCTGTTGGTCCTAAATGTACAAACCTCACCAGGTGCCCACTAGTTCTGGAATTCCATAATGTGGTGAACAGGCCATGTTCACCCTACTTCTGCCTTGTATGAAATACACAATTTATTCACAGACTAAAAGCAAAAATACATGTAGTGCAACAAATTGGAAACCCTCCCCTTCTTTCATCAAAAAAATCCAAAAAAATATAATCCAAGCCAGTGCCGTCCCTCCTGGGTACATAGAGAGTTGCTTTGTTGTCAGTGCGGGGCTCTTGTAACGGAATACAATGGCAGATTCAAGGAAAAAACAAATGCTTCTTCGCACAGTAAAGGCAGGGACTACGGTTCTGAAGGGGCAAGAACAAAGCTCTCCCAGTGGGGGCAATGCTATTTTTTTAATAAAGTTAAGATTGTGTCATCTCCAAGACAAGTTAAACCTTACATAGGTGAGGTGTGCCACCTCTTAGGTGAACTAGTGAGGCGGCAGCCACCGGAGGCCGAATTAGCAGAGACAGACCCTCCGTGACTCTCCTCTGTGCTACTGGTGCAGACAGCAAGACGTGGGAACAGTCAGGGATAGACCCTCCTGCTCCTATGGGGATGCATAGGGTCTCCCAGGGAAGAGAATAAAGATGGGGAACCCAGGGACCTGAAAGAAAGAGAGGTTGGCCCTGGCCGGTTTGGCTCAGCGATTAGAGCGTCGACCTGTGGTTCCAAGAGACCCGGGTTCGGATCCCGCTAAGGGCACGTACCTCAGTTGCAGTTTGTCCCCGGCCCTGGTTGGGTCGTATGAGTGGCAACCACTCAATATGTACCTTTCACGTCGATGTTTCTCTCTCTCGCCCCCTCCCACTCTATCTGAACAAAAAATGGAAAAATGTCCTCGAGTGAGGATAAAAAAACAAAGGAAAGAGACACAGGTTGGATGGGAAGAACATGCATGGTGGATACCCTTTTTCCAAGATTCAGCTCTAGAAGGACCTTTCCTTATGTTGGGCGAGGGTATTGATCAAATTGATGAAGGTTCCAACTTTTGCCCCACCCCTTACCCCCGAAATGTTTACTAATCTGAGAACTTCTTTTTTACCTCTCTGTCATTCCTGCTTGCTGGTCAGGGGTGGGGGTGTTGATGAGACAGGGTGGCTCTGAGATGGTATGAACCCCACCTGTATCACTCTTCCTAAGGATCATAGGAAGGACTCAACACTGGAGCCAGAAATGAGCCCAGACTGTACCACTCACTGGCTGGAGACACCCTTTGAGACAGAAAACAAGTTCCACCATATTTGAATCACATGAGTCATGAACATCAAGAAGAAGTCAGTTACAGCACAGGAGGCCAGCCAGCAGGCCACCTGAGGACTGGCCATGTCTGGTGGGAACATTCCAGCACGAACTTCCATCGCTAGTGGAAGCCCGGTTCTCTGGTCCTCTTGGAACTGAATGGGAAGCACACCCAGGCCTGTGACTCAGCCTCTTCTGGAGAAGCTCTATCCTGCTAACACCCTGTCTATGACAGAAAAGTTTAAATCCTTGCAACAGGATTATTGAGGTGCATTTACAATCCCAGTTTTACAGATGAAGAAAGAGTATCAAAGAGGGTGCAGCAGATACTATCAGTTGCCAACCCAACAACAGCTCATCCCTGCCCTCCTATCCAATAGAAGCCTGGTTTTACTTAGGTATCCAGACTTTCCTGCATGGCCCTGAACGTCAGGGATCCCATCACCAGCCTAGGAGGTAGCAGGAGAAAACTATAGTTTATCTGGGTCAACCATGATGATTCTATTTCCTTTGCCAGTGATTCTTTAGAAGGTGGGCACGAGATGAACTTCTGGGAGTAGAATGTGAGGGTGTGTCTCCCAGATAGCTTCCGGGAACTGCCTTCTTCCTCGTGAAGCAGACCAGCCTTCTTCTGCAGCTGCACATTGTTGGGTCTGCATGAGGTTCGTGGAGCTGAGGCAGCCTCCTGCCATCACAGACCAGGTCAGGAGCCAGGGCAAGTCCATGCAAGGCGGCAGAGGAAAAGGGTGGAAAGAATCTAGGCTCTTCACATACCCTGAGCTGCTGCATTCCACATCCTCAGAGTTACCTTGAATCAGAACTTCTTACTCTAGGACATAAAACACTTTAATTTCAGTCTTCTGGGTTGGGATTTTTCTTATTTGCAGCCCAAAGCACCCTGGCAGATACAGAAGGCGAGTGACTTGCCTGGAGTCATAGCTGGAAGGCCGTAGAGTTGGACTAAATGCCAGGTCTGTGAGTTTAGAAGTGGCACGCTTTCTCCTCTGCTGGGGTGCACAAGTGTGAAGAGTCATTTCGCAGAGTCATCAGAATCCCTCCCCACCCTGGGATCTCTGTTCGTCAGGCATCTGTCAACTTTCTAGTGCTAAAAAAAGACTCCGTGAAAATGGCTTTTTAAAAAATACAAAACAAATCCCCTTCTCTCTCCTCACAGTGTTTTTCCTCTCTGAAGCATCATAACTGCTTTTTATTCTGCCCGTGGCATCAAGATAACAGGATTTAATTATCAGATTTATACACCACCAGCATGGCAAAAGTGCACCGGCCTGAACAGAGATGAAGGCAGTTGTTATAAAAGGAAAGAGATGCTGTCCATACAGTGGCAGCAGACTGGAAGACGGCAGTCTCATTTACTCTATCTCCTTGAAGGAAGCTGTTACGCCATTTCAAAGAGATTATTGGGTTTTAATGATCCAGGACATTATGTGTCCCAGTGACAATGGCACTGTACCTCAGGTAGAGGAGGCAATAAATTCAAGAAACAATGGGCTCTTTGTGACTGTCCCCACTGTGGTCATCCACCAACCAGTGCGGGCCGCTGGCGGGGACGGCCCTGAAGAATGCTGTTTAGCCTTCTGAGCAGGCGTGGAGAGCTTTCCAGGTCAAACCTCAGGAGCAGCTTTCAGGCTCCACCACGAAAACCACAGCCGGCGCCGAGCCGTTTCCAGGTGCCACAGAATTCCATCGCCCGTGCGCTCCAGCTGCCTCACCCATCCAGGGCTAAGTCCAGGCCCAAGACCCAGAGCCTCCTTCGGGTCCTCTGGGGCTGCTGGGCACTACCTAGACATCAGGTAGGGAGAGGTTCCCAGCTGACCTGTCTGATTTCCAAGGGCCCTGAGCAAATCAGCGCCAGAGAGCTCAGCCAGAGCAGTCTCCTCATCTGCCTTACACTTTGGACGTTCATAACAGGCTGTTTTCGAAGAGAAAGGAATGCAATTTTAAATGTCTGGAGACTGCGGATCTGGTCCAACCTCTTTACTTTGCAGAAACTGAGGACCGGAGAGGGGAAGCTGTGGTCTGGAGGTGTTGAAGAGAAAGAGAATGCTGGAGCCAGGTCTCCTCTGTCCCCAGGCTGTTCCTGGACCCCTGAGGGGACACGGACGGCACTTGAAGGGGTGATTTTTGAACCTCTAGCCTCCTTCCCCTTCCAGCAACCACACTAACCGGTAGCTGCGCCTCGTCCAGGTAAGTAAGTGGATGCGAGCGCTCCTCTCCCCAGGTGGCTTCTCTGAGATTCACAAAGGAAAGATTCAGTCATTCATTGGGTATTACCTATACAGTCAAAATTGAGTGAACTTCCTGGTACTTCATAGCCTCCTCAAGTTTTCTATAAGAAACCTGCTCCAGAGCTGTTTCCTTGGAGATGTGAAGAAAATAACTTTGTTAACCATTTTCCTAATGATATTCCTCCTCCGTAAGCATATTGGCACTTGGCTGAATTTTGCAGAAATCTCTGGACTTTTCTGCTGAGCTTAACAAGAGTACACCATTTAGATGCAGCTTCAATACGGTCATGGTCATCGGAGGTGATCTTACCAGCTTAAGTGGCGCCCTGCTGCTTTGTCGTGGAGGAACCTCTTGGACCACCGAGGCCAGAGAGCCCCCCGGAAGCGCATTTTACTGGGAGGTCAGGGCCCCAGCATCTGGGCAGCTGAAGACACTCAGCCCAGGGCGGGCCTGAGGGGGAGCCTGTGTGAGCAGGTGTCATGATGAGAATGTGGTCGGCTTGTGAGTGGGGAGAAATGGATGCTCTTGTCAGAGAGGGACTGAGGTGCCTGGGAGTGAGGAGTCTCAAGGGGGTCTCTGCAGAAAAGGGAGGCATCCCTAAGGATAAGGGAGCCCCAGTGACAATTCAAGTCCCAGATCTAGATGGGAAGCCAAAGGAAATAAAGATCATTGCTGGCTACTCCCCAAATAGTGCTTACAATGCAGACATGGAGACAGGCAGATTCCAGGTCACCTCTTACCAACGTAAAAAGAGAGAAAACCCAGGATGAGGTGGTCCAGCAGCAGCCAGCAGCAGCCAGCGGTTGGAGCCAGCCTGTCTGGGTCTCAGCCAGTCCCCCAGCCTGAAAGCTGAGCTACATGGGAAAACTCTTTTGCCTCTTTAGGCCTCAGTTCCCACAGCTGTGAGATGGGGCTACGCTCACTCACCCTTGGAGAGGCTGAGGTTGAAAAGACAGCAAGCCCTGGGGGCACTCAGCAGGGGGCCTGGGCCTCAACACCGGTAGCTACTGTGAGGGCTAGGCTGTTCTTCAGTGAGGTCTCTGTGGGCCAATCAAGTGCCGGATTAGAAAATCCCACAGAGCAATCCTTCCACCTTTTCAGAGACCTACCTGGTGGCCCCAGCCAGTTCTGGGGCCAGAGCGAGGTGTTGGTTCTAAGCATCTTGGGAATAGGAGGTGCAGGAGGGGGTATATCCTGAAATCTTTCTAGGATTCTCAGAGAGGAGGGGAGCTACAGGCTGCGCTACCCAGAGGACAGCCTGGAGTCCACTCGTAGGGCGGAGCCGGGAGGCAGCCCAAGGAAGTCCCACCTCCTAACGAGAGCAGAGGGTGCTGCCTGGAACATCTCTGGGCTCCCTTCTCCCTCCTTTAATGTGGTGACTGTGCGTGTGCTGTAAACAACCCTCAGGAGAACAGAACTAGCAAGACTTGGCCTCAGGAACTGTTTGAGTGGAAGCTGGATGATCCAGTGCTGGCGTGGGGTGCCCTGTAATGCACAAGGCTGGGACCAGGGGAGCCCCCCCTGGGGCATAATCTTCTACAGCTAGATTGCAGTCTATATGCCAGCAGGCCCAAGTCCAAGTGCTTAACACACTGTTACTGGCTCCATCCCCGACAACAGCAACACGAGGCAGGCACTACAGGTAACCCGGCTGTACAGAAGAGGACACTGAGGCACGCAGGTGGTGAGTCACTTGCCCAAAGTTGCACAGTTACTAGAATACAGAGCCAGGGTCCAAATCCAAGCACATTTCAGCTCAGAGCCTATGAACTAACCATTGCTCTGCACGGCTCCACCCAGGCAGTGTTCATCATTCCCCTGTCTGCAGGCTACTTGTGGCCAAGGCCTTTGGTGACAAAGGGGATGGGAGGATGCAGGTCTGGGAAGCAGGTGAGGGCCAGGGCAGGAGGCTGGCAGTTCCTTGCTGGCATTGCCCCTCTATCCTGGGGCGGGGCCCTGGCCCACAGCTCTCTGTATGATCTGAGAGAGATGACCCTGACTGGGGCCAGGAGGGTTCTGGGATGTGTCTCTAGCAGCACCGCTGGGTAGTTGCTTTACATGCCTACTGCTTCTGAATGTAGTAGGCATCTGATGCCCCACGCCTGCCAGCTCCCCATCTGTCTTCTCTTCCCTGCACAGTGGAACCTCGGTTCTTGAACTTGACTCATTCTGGAGGGCCGTTCGAGAAGTGATTTGTTTGAAAACGGAATCATTTTTTCCCTTTGGAAAATATTCACAGCACAATTTCCTGACTCACACTCATGCATTCTCTCCTTTGTTTGTTGCCGGAGAGACGTGTGACTGATCATACAGGTATCAGCACGAATGGGTTGCCAAACTAAGGATGAAAGTTTTGTTCAACAACTGGGACATTTTTTTCTGTGAACAATTTGGTCAAGAACTGAATTGTTCAAGATGAGAGAGATTCGAGGACCAAGATTTGACGGCATACCCAGTCCCTGAAAGGCACTGTCACCTGGCAGAGGTGTGGCTGTTGCTGGGCTTGGGACTGTCCTCCTTCCCCCAGCCCCCATGTCCCCATTCCTTCCCATCCCCCCCAAAATATGGAATCATTGACAAGAAGTGGATGAGAAGAAACAGAAAAAGCAGAATCAAGAAATAAAAACCCTAAGGGCAGCAACAATTATTACTATTATTTTTGTAGTTTCTTTCATTCCGTTGACACAATAGAGCAATCGATGTATGTGTTTGGGTTAACATCAGACTGTGCCTCTGTATCAAGGCATATATTTACTTAGATGAGAATATCAGGACTTCCCAGTCTCAGCATTTATACAATTTCTCTCTGTATATACTTTTCAGTCATATCTGAGCCAGAAATTTTTGCACAAATCTTTTACTCATGGAATGTCTCTGCCTTTTTCCCTAATGCTTCCCTGTGACACAGGCCGGCCCACTGTGACTTCATTCCATTTGCTAGGAGCCCACTGTTTACTGCTGTGTGAGGGACTGCAGAAGGCACCTACAGAGTCACCACAGTAACAAGGTGTTCCCTCTGCAGGACAGCACTGGTCTGGGGTGACCAGTGACTCTGAGGAAAAATGTACCACCCAGACTGAGTGAATTTTGTGATGTGCACTGAAGACTGACTTCACT
Organism: Molossus molossus; assembly: GCF_014108415.1. Lineage (NCBI taxonomy): Eukaryota > Metazoa > Chordata > Mammalia > Chiroptera > Molossidae > Molossus > Molossus molossus. Next base: position 105,149,200 of record NW_023425377.1, on the reverse strand, counting down.
TGGAAGGCTTTCTCACATTCATTGCATCCACAGGGTCTCTCTCCTGTGTGAATTCTTTCGTGTTTAATGAGAGACGTGTTCTCTGGGAGAATTTTCCACATTCCCTGCACACGAAGGTTGTCCTTCCCATGTAAAATCTCTGATGTGTTGTGAGGAAAGTCTTCTGGCCTTTTCCACATCTGTTGTATACGTAAAGTTTCTCACCTATTTAAGTTTGTAGATGGACCATGAGACTGTGGGATGAAGCTTTTCCCACAGTCACTGCATACAAACACGGTTTGTCTCCTATATATTTTGTAATGTATACTGAGCTGTGATCTCTTGAGAAAGGCTTTGCCAAACTGTGCATTCATGAGATTTCTCTCCTGTGTGCAATCTCTGTGTTTGTTCAGTGTGACCTTTCTATAGAAGGTTTTCCCACAGTGGCTACATCGATGGGGCTTCTCTCCTGTATGAAGATTCTGGTGATCACTGAGCAAACGCTTCTTCATGAAGGCTTTCCCACATTCACTGCACAGATGGCGTGTCCTTATTTTCTAAGACTGCTGATGCTTAGTGAGGGGGAACGTAGGGCTGATAAGTTTTCAGCTTTCTGGGAATCTCATTTTAATCTGAAACTGTTCACTGTTAGCATGGAGAAAATGATTTCCCAACTCCAGAACATTTACCAGGCTTCTCGATTTCATAGCTTTTGCTCTGGTTAAGTAAAGATAAATTTGATTTCGTACTTTCTCTTTGTGAGTCAAACATGACATGATTATGCTGTAGCAGAAATTGAGTTTTGCTCTGATGGACAGAATTTTCTAACACGTTCTTTTCATGCCACTGTTCTAGGCTACTGTCCATGCTTTCATCCGGCAGATGATCATCAAGATTTCCAATTTCTGAATGGGTTCGACAGTAGCTTTCACTTTCCATTGCCCGTGGTGGTTCTCCGTGACCTAACTTAGAGAGTGCATCTGGTTTGCTGGCTTGATTACCCACTGACGCCAGGTTGCTGCAGTTCTCCATCATCACATCCTGGGACAGGTTCTTCTGAACAGGAGTCAGGAGCTGCCACTCCTCCAGGTGAAGTCCACGGTGACATCACTAAGTGTCAGGATTCCTGAGCCTGGAACATTTTCTTCTGTCCTCTGAAAAAAGCTGGCAACGGGGAGGCTCTGTGTTGGTGAGTTCTGAGTCTGCTCTAAATTTCTGTTCAGAAACCCGTCTTCAGTCAAGTGTGTCCCTGGAAATGCTGATACCCTACCCTGCAACTTCTTCCCCATCACATGATTCTGTTGTTTCTGAGAGGCAGACCCTGTGCCTCTGAGGCGATGCTCTAAAAAGTCCCACCATTATCTGTGTGAAGTTCTGCTCAAATGTCGAAGCTGAGTGTCAGGAGTAGAGACACCATCAGAGAAATCCACTCTGAAGGGCACTCTGGCCTCCTCAGCACCCTCCGGTCACACTGGGGGCTGTGACAGAGCCCTGCACACTTCCGCTTCTGACCCCAGCATTCAGGGCTGTAGGACACGGGCCAAGGCCACTCCTGGCACCTCCTCCCATCACCCTCAATGGGCTGCCCAGGAACCAGTGCCAACAATTAATATTTAACTTGAAAATTGCCTGGGAACCAAAGTACATGCTATTCATGTGCAAATCATATGCAAACAACTCCACACCAATCCCTGGAATTATTCTGTAAACCTGCCTGTCCAGTTCTAAGGGCCGGTTTGAGGACCACCCCCAACCTCCCACCCCAACGCTGCTCCAGCTGCACAGTGCCCTATGCCAGGATTGGTAGGGGCCTCTGGGTGACAACTAGCTCGCCCTAGAACTTCTCAGGTAAAAGCCCCTTCAAATTCTGAGGGTCTGCTCCACCTGCAGGGGGTGTCCCTACCATGCAGCATAGCTCCCTCACCACTCCCCACAAGTGCCTTCCTGAAGGTCACACCAGACTAACTGATACTGAATCCCTGTAAAAAGAACAAAGTTGGAGGAATCATGCCACCTGATATCAAACCATACTATGAGGCCATGGTAATCAAAACAGCATGGTACTGACATAAAAACAGACATATGGTTCACTGGAACAGAATAGAGAGCCCAGATACAAATTCGCACCTTTATGGTCAATTACTATTTGACAAAGGAGGCAAAATCATACAATGGGGTAAAGATATTCTATTCACTAAATGGTGTTGGGAAAATTGAACAGATATGTGCAAAAAAATGGAACTAGACCACCTTTTTACACCATACACAAGAATAAACTCAAAATGGATTCAAGACTTAAATGTTAGACTCAAAATCATAAAAATGGTGGTTTTGAGAAGAAAACACAGGCAAGTATAATCGCAGACATTTCTTGTAGCAATACTTTTTCTGATATATCTCCTTGGGCAAGGAAAACAAAAGAAAAATAAACAGATGGTGCTATATTAAAGTAAAAAGCTTTTGCACAGCAAAGGACACCATCAACAAAATGAAAAAAACCACTGAATGGGAGAACTTATTTGCCAATCCATCTGATAAAGGGTTAATATCCAAAATTTATAAAGAACTTATAAAACTCAACATCAAAAAAACTAACAATCCAATTTAAAAATGACATACAGATGGCCAATAGGCATGTGAAAAGATGCTCAAGGTCACTAATCATCAGAGAAATTCCAATTAAAACCATAATGAGATATCACCTCACATCTGTCAGAATGGCAATCATCAATAAATCAACAAACCACAAGTGTTGGCAAGGACGTGGAGAAAAGGAAACCCTTGTGCACTGTTGGTGGGGATGCAGACTGGTGCAGCCACTGTGGAAAGCAGTATGGAGGTACCTCAAAAAAAGTAAAAATGGAACTGCCTTATGACCCAGCGATTCCACTTCTGGGAGTTTATCCAGAGAAACCAGAAACACTGATTCGAAAGAATATATATACCCCTATGTTCGTTGCAGCATTATTTACAATGGCCAAGATTTGGAAACAGCCCAAACGCCCCATCAGTAGCTCAGTGGATAAAAAAGCGGTGGTATATATACACAATAGAATGCTATTCGGTTGTAAAAAAGAAGGAAATCTTCCTCTTTGGAGGGACCTGGAGAGCATTATGCTAAGTGAAATAATCCAGTCAGAGGAAGACAAGTACCATATGATCTCACTCATGTGCGGAATCTAATGAACAAAATGAACTAACAAGCGAAATAGAGACAGACTCATGGAGAGCAAGCTGACAGCTGATGAGGGGTGGGCCGGGACGGGGGTGGAGAAAGTGCACAAAAAAGGAAAAGAGAAAAAACCTCATGGACACAGACGACAGTGTGGTGATTGCCGAGGGAGAGGGAGAAGGGGAGTAAAAGAGGGTAGAGGGGGGATAAGTGGTGATGAACTGCAACTTGACTTGGGGTGGTGAGCACACAATACTGTGTACAGCTGATGTGCTATAGAATTGTGCACTTAATACCTGTATAATTTGTTAATTGGTGCCACCCCAACAAATTCAATAAAAATATATATCTATGAAAAAAATAAAATACTAAAATGAAAGAAATCCCTGATACTAATGCCTCTGCTCCATCCTCCATGTCCAGGCAAGAACCGGCTGGTGCCTGAGCTGGCTCCTCCATGACACTGCCCGTCCCCACCCTCCCCCTTCTCTGTCCCTGTTGGTATTAACTCTAAGGTCAGGGTGGCCTGAGTAGGCTCCTCTCAGATAGGGGCTGGGTAGAGTGGGTCTCTCCTGAGGATGTGGGGTCAGGGAGGAGGCTAAGCTTTCCAATTATTCTGCATGTGTCAGGAAAAGAGTTCGGTGCCCCCTCCCTTCCCCGGGTCCCCAAGGCCCATCCCAAATGGGGCTAACCGGGAGCCCAGAGTTCACCTGCAGGGTTGGGTGACATGGCCTTCCAGGCTGAGGCCACAGGCTGAAGACAAACTTGGGGTGAAGAGCCTTTCCCTTTCTCCATGCAGTGGGGGGCTCTCTGAGCGGGAAACAGCCCACAGGCCTGCTCTCACCACTCACCTGGGCTCTTCCTGGCCCCGCCTCAAACTGCAGCCAACCTAGGAAAGGCCTCTTGGGCCACGGCCAGCGGCAGGTTCCCAGCCCCGCGGGGCAGTAGAACCTTCCGCACAGGCACCGTCTCCCACCTGGGCCTGAGCCCCTCACTCTGAGGCGTCAGGGTCTAGGAGGGCAGGGCCAGGACTTATTTATTCTGCATCCCAAGCACCCAGCCCCCAGCCCCCAGCCTGGGAGCCTACCTACAGCTGACCCTGAACAACGTGGGCGTGAACTTACATGCCGGTGTTTGCAGTCAACGCGGTCTGCCCCCTATCCTCGAGCTGCCCATCACGTTTCCCATCTGCGGGTTCAGCCAACCTGGGTATCAGTCCTTTTGCATTCCCAACAGCAGATTCCCAACCCTGGATGAAAAACTATTTTTGCATTCCCAACAGCAGATTCCCAACGTGAATTCCTAACCGAGGATGGAAAATACTGTTTTTGATCCACAGTCGATTGCATCTGTAGATGCAAAGGACCGACTGTAGTTAAGTTTGCCGGGAGTCAAAAGTTATATCTGGCCTGGCTGGTGTGGCTCAGTGGTTGAGCAGCGGCCTATGCACCAAGAGGTCACCAGTTGGATTCCCAGTCAGGACACATGCCCAGGTTGTGGGCCAGATCACCAGTGGGGGGGCATGCAGGAGGCAGCCAGTCTGTGTTCTCTCTCATAGATGTTTCTCTCTCTCTTTCCCTCTCCCTTCTTTTCTCTCTTAAATCAATAAAGGAAAAAAAATTATTTTTAAAAAAAAAAGTTATATCTAGGTTTTCCACTGAGCCAGGTGGGTGGGCACCCCTTACCTCATGGTGTTCTAGGGTCAGGCTGCATGTGGAGAGAGGGCCTGCCAAGACCTCAGTACATTGGCTCACGTTCGGCACCTAATGAGTGCTAACTGCCCTTGACAGTTAATGTTGAAATGTCTTCCTCCATTGCACTCCCACGGCCTAGAGCAGTGTGCTGGGAGGCCCTGGGCCAGCATCCGAGGCCACCAGGCCCAGGGCTGGGTGGAAAAGGTTGGTGGTGAGGGAAGGAGCCCCCAGCCTGTGCGCCCTGCTGGGCCTGCAAGAAAAGTTCTGATGCTGCCCCAAAAGGAGCTGACGGTCCAATTGCTGAGTTACAGAAGGGACAGCTTTCCTGGTGGTGATATGGAGACGGCAGGGGTGAGGGACCCAGGCAGCCGTGATGTTAATGCATTGAAGGCGGGTTTCCCTCAGAAAGCTCTGAGGAGGGAGCGCGGGGTGGAGACTGGAAAGTTGGAGCTGGAGCTTAAAATGACAGAAGAGAGAATGTGCTCTGGGTTTGGAAACAGCTTGGGCCAAAGTATCAAGGTGGCCGTGGACCACAAGCCCGGTCCTGGGAACTGTGCCTGGGGCATCTCCTCCCTTTTACTCCTATATGACAATCCCCTGATTCGGTGACACCCATGACTAACTGGGTCACTCATTCCACTGAATATTTAGTGAGTATCGGTGTGCCCAGCACTGTCCAGCACTAAACCAAAGCCCTTCCCTTCGCGGTCTTTCATGATAATGGAAGAGGTTGTTCTTCAGACGAAGCCTGATTGGCCAACAGCTTTGAGAGGAAACACACACACACAGTGTTCACTGCATTAAACATAAATAATGAGATCCAAAGTGAGATCAAAGTGCATCCCATTTTCAGAACCATTAAATGTGGGAGGAAATGTGCCTCTGAGATCTGAAGAATTATAATAATATAATTTATAGTAAAATAATCATAGTGACGTAGAGTAAAAGGTACAGTGTAGTAATATAATGATAAAGGGAGCTTAATTTTAATTACAACTCACCTGGTTGCAAAGAAGAGAAACTCCATCACATGTAAAAAGAACACAGGGCAGCCCTGGCTGGTTTGGCTCAGTGGTTAGAGGGTCAGCCCTCGGACCAAAGTGTCATTGGTTTGATTCCGGTCAAGGGTGTGGTACCCCAATTTCGGGTTCAATCCCTAGCCCTAGTTGGAGTCATACAGGAGGCAGCCAATATATGTGTCTCTCTCACATCGATGTTGTTTCTTCCTTCCTCCCTCCCTCCCACTCTACCTAAAAAATAAATCAATGGAAACATATCCCACTGTATAAATAGTGATGCAGCAGATGTTCCATTTGTAAAAGCATTGAGGGTGCCCATTTAATGATGGGACTTGGAGAGAGGATACCCATGGTGACCAATGTGGGAGAGATTTGGGAGTTTCATCTCAGAGAAAATCACTTTATCTGTTTAAGCCAAGGAAAGTATATTAGGTTTAGGTTTGGTAAGGAGAGAAGAGAAACCCACACAAGAGAGGGAACAGGGGGGATTTACAGTGGTCAAATTCATAGGTAAGGAATCTTACCAGAGTTTCCAGCAAATTCCTACTCTCAGTTTCCTCATCTAGATAAAAAAGCTCTCAAGGAGGACGGTAGGGAAGAATATTTGAGACAACAGGTATAAGGTACCAGGGGGTGTCTGCAACAGTAGGCGCTTAATAAATGGTAGTGTCTTTAGATTTGCGTGCACAGAAATGCAGTGCCCGGCCCAGGGCACTGCTCAGTCCGGAAGCTCAGACACTCCTTCCTCCCCTTTTCCAATCCTTGGGGATGTGGTCCTCCAATTCTAGAGGGCGTAGAGTCAACCCCACTCCCAGGGATTCTGATTTTGGTAGGCCTCGGGTGCACCCAGGGACTGCGTTTTCTTGCCATGGAATTTGGGGCCGGTGGTTGAAGGGCTGAGTTTTGAGAAATACTACAGAAAGGGAAGCGCCATCTCTCAGGCTGACTTTTCTCATCGACACAATCATCTTCTTACACAGTGGTCAACTCTGTGCTCCTAGGAATACAGCTTCTCTTGTTACTTTTTATGTGGTGTTTCCAGGGTGGTGGGGGGTGGGAAGGGAGTTGTGGGAGGGAGGGTGAGGTGATGGTGGGGTCATTTGGTCGTAAAAGCTTATTTGGAGCATCCACAAGCCCCATGATGGCTTCTCCTTTCACACTCCATTAGAAAACGAGCTCACCATTTGGGCAGCATCTGTGGTTGTCGCTGGGACCAGAATGTGCAGACCAGTTGGAGACACGGAAGCTCTATTAATAGTGGGGCTGGGTGAGGCCAGGCTTAGGTGTGAAATGCTTCTTCAGGGAGCTGACAGGTCCTTTGAGAGCCCAGGTCATCTCAGACTTCTAGTCATCTTGGCTGCCACCTTAAGTGTGACCTCTGGTGCCCCGGGTGAAGCAAGGACCTGGCCACAGGTGACCCAAGGGCAGCCCTTCCCGAAGTTTTCCTTTCACGCACAAGACACAGAGTAGGCCCTCAGTCCTCTGTACCTAATATCGATTGGATTTTTTTCCTGATTGCAGAAAAAAAAATATGCAATCATCATAAAAAGTGTTTTATTGGAAGATAGAGAAAGGCACAAAAGAAAAAGAAAAAGCCACCTGTAATTCTATCATCCAGAAATAACCACTCACATTTTAAAGTAACACGCTACTAGTTTTTCCGGTGCATATATTTGCATAAACTTGCATATATCCCATTTGGATTTTACCTAGTTCCCCTGCACTGTAACTCGCTTGCTTCACTTAACAGTGTATGATCCCCGCATCATCAACCGGTCTCCATCCTCACATCTTTGACAGCTGATCACGCTCTAACATATGGGCATACAACAATTTAGTCTGAGCATTTAGGTTTTACCTATTTTTTTGTTTTTATTTGTTCTATTTTGCTATTATCAATCTTATTTCATGTCAGTGATGGCTTTCCTTAAGATGGATCATGAAAAGCTAAATTCTTAGATCCAAGGGTTTTTTGTTTATTTGTTTTAGACATCTGTCACCGCAGTGTATATGCAAGAAGATATTAAAGACGTTGTAGACAAGGAAGAAGGTGTGATGAAGGCCAGGGATCCACACCAGGCTTCCGGGTGTGGGCAAGGCGGTCAAACTGAGGAATGTCTAACCGGAGCTCAAGTCTGGACACCACACAGGGGCATCTGGCCAAGCTGGGGATGTTAGGAGGATACCCTTCTCCCTGTTCCCTGTCAGAAAGCCCTAAGGGCCCCTTCATGACCCACTGAAGACTTCGCTTCTGTCTGTGCTCAACCCATTTTAGGGATTCTATGCAAATCTCTCTCTGGCCCACAGCAATTATTTCTGAAAACCAGACTTTTGACAGAAGTACATTTAACTTTTTTAAAAATAGCATTTTTAGTGCATGCTATTATCATTGTTACTTATTCAAATATGTTGACGGGGGAGTAGGTGGAAGGGTGATGTTTGCATTGGCATGGCAACCGGTGACTAATTGAATTCCCCTCACCACCGGCTTGGCTCCTCTGACTCACATGCGGCCAGAAATGGGTTTTCTCCGCCTGTGTGTCATTGGCGTGTGGCAGGGAAGCGGTCACCCACTCCTGGTCTCACCATCTTCTCTTCCATTTGTACTTGCAGGTTGGGCCACCGTCGGGGCTAATCAGTTCGGCAAGTTGACTTCCCAGCCTGTGAAGTCCACTTTCTTTTGCTCTAGTTACCTCTTTTTGGCTGTACAACATGCTAATTATTACAAAAGCTAGTATTTACTGAAACCTTACTGTGATCCTGGGGACTCACTAAGGTGTTTCACATATGTTATTTCTTTTCATCCTTGAAGAAACCCTAGGATTCGGGAACTGTCCTTTACCGTCCTTTCTTAAACTGATGAGGAAACTGAGGCAGAGAGCAGATGGCTTGCTGAAGGAGGCCCAGTTCACAAGAAGAGAATCTGAACCTGAGAAGTTGGACTCCGAGGCCGAGGGTCTAACCACTACCCCACCCTGGCAGCTGGGGGGCGGGGCTCCTCCTTCTGCTCTGGGGAGCTGGGATTGGATGAACCGGTCCGCGGGCCAGCACAAGCTTTCCTTTCATGCTGGAAGCCTGGAACAATGCCCTCTCAGACTTCCGAGGCTGGAAAGTGTGAGCAAATCTGTCTGTGCTCGTGTAAAAGTTCAAACCCTGGGAATTAACCAAGATTTTCCTCTCCCTTGTCTGAGTCACTGATGGTGCCTGAACCTCACCGGCTCTCAGCTCCTGCATCTAAAACACATGCACTCTGCAAGCTAGCTCCCCTGAGGGGTGGGACGGGGGCGAGGGACGGCCTCTGTAAAGGCCCTTTGCACCGGGCCGGCCAACAGTAGGTGCTCAATAAGGCTTCCTTCCTTCCACCTCTTGTAGGACTTCCGAGAGTAGCCTGTCCCCATCATTGAGATCTGGACTGTGGTCATGTCCGGCATCTGCACGCTTGTCCTGAGGGCAGAGGGCAGAGGACAGAGCTGACCCTCCTCTTTGGAGGGCTTCCACGCAGGCCCCGTCGGGACCCATGGTGCTTGGATTCCGGCCTGGTCCTCTGGTGAGTCATGGGGCAGGAATGTGCATGTTTGGGTCTATGCAGTTCCATCACATGACAAGTCTTTTTTATAGTAACCCAGTCAACACCCCCCATCCCCAGGGAAAACACTAGGAAAGTTGAACTGGGCAGGTAAGGCTGACGATCTCACCTCTTAATAGGGTACTTATGTTTGAAACATTAGTTTATGGAGAACGGTGGGACTAACGCAGAGAAAACAAGAGTTTTTAAATCTATCCTGAGGAGTCTGTAAGGTAGTGGACATTCGTAGGTTGACCCTGCCAGCTTCCAGGCCCCCTTCTGGTGGCAGAACTTGTATTTTGCTTCGAGAAACTGTCTCTCCGCCACTTGCCGGCCACAGGTGCAGGCGGGTCGCCCACGTGCTGAGCTTTGAGGGTGGGCACCTGGCTCAGGCCTGGCCTGGCCACCTGTTCCATCTGCCTGGCTGCAGGCCTTGGTCCCAGGACTTCCTGCTAATTCTCTCGGTGAAGACATTCTCGCTTCACCTGAGTGGCTACGCTGCTAAGTTACAAGCTTGGATTTCTGGGGGCCACCTGATAAAGAAAGTCTGGCTGGGAAAGAAGTCAGCTGGAAGATGGAGTTAGGAGACCGAGTCTTGACATGGAATGGTCTCCTAGAAGGAGCCGCGCCTGAGGGCCGCTACTTTTGGACTCCCCAGCTGAAGGAGGTAAAGAATTCTCGCCTCTTATTGTTGCACAAACCGGTTTGAATTGGGTTTCCTGACCCTTGTTCCTAAGAGTGTTTGAGTCGTGATTTACCTTAGTTCCTGATGGTAAATAGGGTACCCAAAGGAGGGTGGTGGTATTCTCCTCTTCCCAAAGTTTAAAGGGAAATAAGTACAACAGAAGGGGACACACACATACACAAACACGTGCGTGTGTGCATATGTATATTTCCCCATCTACCTAAGGGTTTCCAGACCAGTCTGAGAGTTCGCATGGTTATGTGGGTACCTGCCGACAGACTGATGCGTTTTCCTTCTTGAAAGAAAACCATGTGTGCCCTGGCCAGTTTGGCTCAGCAGTTAGAGCGTCGGCCTGCGGTCCGGAGAGACCCGGGTTCGGTTCCCGCTAAGGGCGCGTACCTCGGTTGCAGTTTGTCCCCGGCCCTGGTTGGTCGTGCGGGTGGCAGCCACTCGATGTGTCCCTTCACGTCGATGTTCCTCACTCTCTCTCCCTTCCTCTCTCTCCCTCCCACTCTATCTGTACAAAAAATGGAAAAATATCCTCGGGTGAGGATAAAAAAAAAAAAAGAAAGAAAGAAAACCATGTGTGTGGGGATCAACAAATATATGTAAATGAAGCCTCACACTGGGAGCCTGTAAATGTGGGTATTCCAATTTCCCTTGATATGGACAGATACAGCCTTGAGAGTTTCTTGGGTCTTTTGTCATCTGCCATTTACCAAGAGTGGGAAGTTAGGCAGCAGCAGCCTCGTCGGGGGGAGGCCAGAACGTGTTAGCACCAGCCGCCCCCAAAATGCATAGATGCACCCGAGAAGCTACTTAAAAAAATGTAAAAAGAAAGGTCCAAATTGTGAAATTACATCTCGTTCTTCTGCTTGATCTAAAGGGCAGCCACTTGGTTGCTATTGTGTTCTTGAAATGTACTGTAAGGAAAGTTTATGGCACTGGGAACTTAACTGTGGCCTGTTCCGAAGGTTTTGCCTTTTGCAGGAAATTACACTTGAGCTTTCCGAGCCCTGTTTTCCACGGTTGGCCAGTTCGGCTGGGCCAACCGTATTGCTCCTCGATCGTTGCTTCTTACTGGCAGTGCGGGGCCCAAGGTCTGAGGACAGCCATGCGCAGCTCGGCTCTGGCCTTCATGCTGTGCAATCATGACGTGTTCGCTGCTTCTCTTTGAGCCTTGGTTTTTCCTACATATAAAGTATCATACTGATACCTATTTCAGAGCTTTGTGGTAAAGATCAAAAATAGATAAGACACTTATGATCCCTTTGTAAACAAAAAACACTATAAACACATAAGATGTGACTTTGCAAACTCCTAAGGCCATGTTCTAGAAGCCACACGGTACGTACACACACACACACACACACACACTCCATCAGACCAGCCGTATGTGGGGAGAGTGTGATTTTCTACGACGAAGTAAGTTTAGTAAAGAATGGGTAGACTTTTACACTTCAGGGTTTGTATTGAAAATAATCAGAAGGGACTCTAGTTTGAAGGATGATAAGGATGCAAAAGGTCCCTCAAAATTCTGGGGAAAACAGGAGGAAGTTTCTGGAGCTGACCCTCGGGCTCCTTGGCATTGGGCAACTACAGAATGGTTGTGAGTGCACAAGTCTTGCAGCCCGAACAAGCAGAGTTTGAATCCTTGCCTGTGGCCTCGCCCGCATTTCCTTCCTTAATGTCTCTGCGCGGTAGCGTTAGACAGGATACATGCCAGAGAGGGTTAGTGTGAGGATTAAATGAGATAATGCAGGGAGGCTTTAGCTCCAAGCCTGGCAAGAAAGAATGCCAAGAATGCAATTATTTGAGGAAACTTGGGATTCCAGGAGAGCTAAAGAAAAGCATTTTTTTTTTTTAACAAGGCAAGAGAGAAAATAGAGACACATAAAACCACCCAAGGTTTGCAACAGATTAAGCTACATCTCTTCTGCTTTCATGTTACTGTTTCCTCTGTCCCTCATTGTCACCCCATCTGCATGCTGCTCTGACGTTTTCTGTCCTGTATCTCGACAGGCAAACCCTGTGGACATGAAACGGTATTTCCAACTTACAGAAAGTTTTCAGGAAGGGCAGCCTTGTTCCGGGTGATGCTTTGCATCGATCCAATGGATGAAGAGTCCGTTCCCAGCACCGGGGCTGTGAGGAGAGGTGTGAACGGAGGGCCAGGCTAGGGAAACTGGGCGGATCCCCAGATCCAATCGAGTTGGGTCTTTTTCAGCTCTGCTTCATCATGCTGTTGGGAATAAATTCCCAGAACATAAGATTCTGCCATTAAAACAAGATCCCAAAGCCCCATAGAAATGTTATTTTTCTGATCAGCGTGTTAAAGATGGTCAAGGCCGTTTTTCTCACCATCAGTACAACGAACCAAGAGCTGGCTAAATGGGGACTATTTTAGAAATACCATAAATAGTATTTTTAGCATTTGATCATAGCTCATCTTAGGATGGCCAAATATCATCTCATTTCCTTCCTTCTCACTCCAAGCAGGGGCTACACATCCTATTTATACAGTGAGTGACGGATGTCCCCAGGGTTTGAGGGAGAAATGAGGGCTGTATCTTATTCAACTTTATTTGCACAGTGCTGGAGTGGATACTAATGTGCATAAGCAAATAAATGTGAGATTTCTCAAAAGAAAAGTTTGCCTTCAACAAAAATACTAACTGGTTAGAAAGAGTCGTACACGGGTAACACGCCAATTCATATCTTCTATTAACATGTAATGAGGGCCCACTATGTGCTACACACTAAGTGCTAGAGATGTGAGCGTGGTTTGGTTCCTGCCTCCGAGATCCAGCCTGGCAGGGAAGAGGCGGGGATGGTCAAGGTTCTTGGTTGCAGACAATATGACTGACTCTAGCTGCTTTAAACTGAAAAGGATTTATTAAGGTTTATAAACATCTCACAAAATCACTGGGAAGACACAGGCTCTAGGATGTGCCTCCAGGGCTCCACCAAACTAGGGGCCCGAAGACAAGCTGTCGCTGCCATGGACAGGAACCCCTGAGTTGGTAGCCACCACCACCCCTGCGAGCTCCCGACCACGCCACATCCGCCATCATCAAGCCAGCAGAATGAATGGAGAATGATGTGACAAATGTACTCCCAGAGAAGGTTTCAATAACCCAGCATGACGGAGGCTTCATGGAAGTTAATTAACTTATTTGGACCTTGACTGAGTAGGATTTAGCCAGGCAAAGAAAACATTCCAGTGACATTCAACATCCAAAAAACAGTCAAGTCAATGTGAACAGACTGGCTTTATGCTCGTACTGAGCAGAGAGTTGGGAAGAAGCAGACCCGTGCCCTGCCCAGTGGAAGTCACGCCAGGGCCCAGGGAAGAGAGGCACGCATCTTGCTGGAAGGCTGCGTGTCCTGCCATAACCTAGCATCATGGTGCTGTGCTTAGGACATGCCACACGTGGCTTACTGTCCTCTGTCCTCATACTAGCTGTTGCGTGGACACCAGCCCAAGGACGGCTAATCCATGTCAGCCAGTGACCTCTAAGTCGCACTGAGCAACACTTCTCCCAATGGTGATTGGCTGCTGAAACTGGAATCTCTTTTTCTAAGGACTGAATCGGGGAGAAAGTGAGAAAACTCATCCATCGATTCATGGGACCAGAAGCAGAAAGGACTCATCTGCACATCAGAGAGCTGGAGCTCGGGGGGCCAATGGAGACCTTGAGTTACGTGTAAACAGAGGACAGGAATCCATGCGGGATTCCCAGTGGGTGGGACTCAGTGGTGGCAGAGGGTCTACACCCACCTGTGAGGGGCACAGTGAGGGAGCCGAGCCCCGGAGCATCACATACACCGCTTCCTGGGCTCTGCTCCCGTCTCTGCAGGGCCTGGCTCTGTGGCAGGGACCATGCTCCTGGAAGGTCCTGTCTCTTTAATTCCCACCTGCAACCTTTCCTGGCCACCCTGTGAGGGCGCTGCCCAGCACCTCTAGTCCATGCATCAGCTAACACACTGGAAGTTGAAGGTCCTGGAATTTGGTGCAACCAACATGGAAGGGTGAAAATATTTTTCTTAAAATCAAAAAGGAAAGCAGAGTTAAACATTAATTGATAACTGTTTAAATTTTAGATTTAATTATATTTAATTTATATCTATATGCTCATTTCTTACCAAAATGCTATATAGTGTTCATTGACTTCAGTCGCTATGAAAATGTTACTAACAATGAGTAAAATAGCATGTGCCAGGATCATACCCTCCCACCCCAACGCCCTTTGACCCCTGGCTCCCTTCCCGGAGGTGAGGTTTGGGAGCTGGGGTCACCAGGAAAGCAGGGAGCAGGAATGCATGTTGTACTTGATCATTGTAAAGGAAACCTACTTGACATTCAGAACAACCCAGTTCTCACTCAGCCTCTGCATGCAGTAAAATGCTGAACACATATCTGGTGCTCTTAAATGCACATTGATTGATAATGTTTAAAATCAAAGGACATTCAAAAACAGTTTTGCTTCTGTGTGAAGTCAGATTGGAGAAAGAAAGGCTGAGGGTTGCTGACCTAAACGGTGCAGATGTATCCTTTCCCGGAGCATTTCCTTAGCAGAGGGAGTTTGTTCATCCTCTGCCGGCACTGAGCTTCAGCGCGTCTCCCTTGGCTTCTACTGCACCTGGGAAGGGAGGGACACGACAGTCCAGGTGCAAGGCTAAGAGGTGCCGATGGACACCCAGGAGAGAAGAGAGGAGGAACCCGAGCTCCAGGGACAGGTGAGGGCCAGAGCAGGTGGTGACCCAGGAGGACTCAGGAGCGAATGTTGAAATAAGAGAGGTGTTAGGGCTGGGTCATTTTTTGATTTGTTCATGCATTCATTCAGCAGAGATTTATAGAGTGAAGATAGAACTAGAAGACTTAATCTTTGTTCTCAAGAACAAAGTTACAAAGTTACAAGTTAGGGAGTCCGGTCATCAGGGTGATCTCTATGAGGTGACATATGCAGGTGATAGAGAGGAAAAGCCCAGCCTCGTGAAACGGACTGGGAGGAGCTTGAAGGGATGAATCCCCAGCGGCCACCTGTGTTCCTGTACGGGCTTCAGCGCTGTCACGGGAGCAGGGTAGAGAGAGGTGACTGGCACACGGTTGCAGTAACAAAAATCAGTACCCAGGATCCCAGGCAGAATGTCAGTCAGGAAGTCTGCTATCATGATTATAACCATTAGCTGAGTGCTACATTTTCTTGAGCATTACTGCTGTGTGTAACACTGTGCCTGGTACTCTCTGTCTTTCTCCTTTCATCCTCACACCCACCTTAGGAGGTAGCGACTTTACAGGGGAGGGGCACCGAGCCAAGGGCGGCGAAGCTACAAGTCACTGTTACACAGTAGCAAATGCTAGAGCAGGGATCCAACCCAGGGGCTCCCAGGGCTGCTCCCCAGGCCCCCAGGGCTCAGTTCACGTGGAGGTCACAGGCACCTAGGAACACGGCCGGTCCTGACCCCACTTCTTCTGGCGGAATCACAGCTAGAGCCTGAATGTGCTGCTGTCACAGTCCTAGGGTCAGTGGGACCTCGGGCTAGGACAGAAAGGGTCGGACGTTCCCGCATTGGTAGAATTGGTGATGAATTGGCTCTCAGAGGACTCCCCCTCCCTCCAACAGCTTCTGCCAGACATTCTGGGTGTTGAACGAAGTTTAGCAGATTGACACAGCGCAGGGGTAACAGCGGCTAGAACAATGACGGCTGTTCTATAGAGAGATTAGGAGGTTTCGTTCCCGACGTAAGGTGAAATTGTCGGAGTTGGCTGGGGAAATAGGAGGATCCTGCTGAATGGAGCAGGGTCAAGTGGTGGGAAACTGAAGGGCTCCCTGTTAACCACGCAAGGGAGCAACCGCACAGGTGGCCAAAAGGAAAATCAGGGTGAATTAGGGAAATAAGTCTTAGAGAGATGTTTTTATGCATGCAGTTGGTTTTACCTTTAGGGTTCCCGTCTTCATTGAGCCCTGTTCTTTGGTCCTAATATTCTGTTCCATAGGGATGTTTTATTGAGTGCCCACTGTGAAGAAGTGGGCTCATTTAAATAAAATTTAACATTAATGTGATAATCAATCTTTAAACTGGAAACTAGGGGGCCAATTTGTCTTGATCGATCACATCCCCATTTAGATGCTGATTTATTTCTGTGGCCTCCCGTTCCCTTCCCTGGAAGTCCCCCCAGCCCCCGTCACTGTCATCATCATTAACGGCCCCTGCATCCAGTCCTCCCTCGGCAGGCATGACAGTGGCTGGCAGAGGTGACTCCAGCCACATCTTGATTTCCTTGTGCTCCAAGAGCTTCTTTATTTTATTTTATTTTTATCATCCTCACCCGAGGACATTCTTCCATCTTTTGTTCAGGTGGAGTGGGAGGGAGAGAGAGGAATAGAGAGAGAGAGAGAAACATCGATGTGAAAGGGACACATCGAGTGGCTGCCACCCGCACGACCAACCAGGGCCAGGGACAAACTGCAACTGAGGTAGGTGCCCTTAGCAGGAACCGAACCCGGGCCTCTTCGGACCGCAGGCCGACGCTTTAACCGCTGAGCCAAACCGGCCAGGGCTGTGCTCCGAGAGCTTTAGAAAGGGTGCAGACAGGTGCTGCGGGACTTCAGCGAAGGGAGCGATCCTACCTGCTGGGGAGAATGAGGGCCGGCCTCACGGAGGGTTAGCAGGTCTCCGTCAGGTGGCATTCTTAGGTCAGGGGAGGAGATCCAGGGGCAAGAAAAGAAAATGTTAAGGCCAGAAGAGAGGGGTGGGGGCGTGGGTGGGAGCTGGGAGAGATGGACAGGAACGAGAGCCAGGGGAAGGATGAGTTCGTTTTACAAGGACGAGCCTATTAAAGCTGCTACCTGCTCTGGCCATTGCACAGTAACAGTAGCCCCCCCTTATCTGTGGATGTATGCTCCATGACCCCCAGTAGAAGCCTGAAACCATGGATAGTACCAAACTCTGTATGTACACTGTTTCTCCTATATATACACAGCTATGATAAGTGTATTAGTAAATTAGGCACAGAAAGAGATGAACAACTAATAATAACAGAACAATTATAACAACATACTGTAATAAAAGTTACACGACCATCTTTGAAGCATTAGTAAGTAAAATAAGGGTTACTTGAACACAAGCACCGTGTACGGTGACAGCTGAAATGCTAACCCAGACGGCTCCTAAGTGACTTGGGGCAGGATCCTCAGCATGATTCACGGCCCTGGCGGCACAGAGCGGGAGGGCGGGAGGTTTCAGCTCAGTACTCAGAACAGCAGGCAATTTGACTTACGAATTATTTATTTCTGGAATTTTCCATTTAGTATTTTCATACAATGGTTGACGGAGAGTAACTGAAACCTCAGAAAGCAAAACTGGGAGCAGGGGACTACCGTGTTCTGACTGTGCACCAGGGCCCCTGGGGCGGAGTGTGAGCAAGGTCTCTCTCCCGAGTCTTCCCCAAAGCTCCATGAGAACGCGCGTCACTTTCCGAGTCACGAGTCACATCCCAGGCTGTGGGGCCCAGCCAGCTCTGGCTTCCAACGCAGTGGAGAAGCCACACTTAGTATTTCCAACAAGTGGATGCTGCTGGCCCGGGACTGCACTCTGAGAACCACCGCAGGCCTTCTGCAGAGGGCTGAGGCATCGCGGTAAAAACGACCTTTGTTTTTGTCAGGATAACAACTTGACTATCCTTTATAAAGAAATCTTATCAAATGAGATGAACCAAATGGAACACCAGGACACCCCCCCACCACCACCAAATTCTCGAGATGTAAACCGTCAAGTTAGATGCAGAGCATGTGCTAGTAAGTAGCAAGTGCCTGTTGGCAGGACCCTGACTGCACAGGGCCAGGAAGTGGGGTGCCTGGTCTGTGGCAGCTCTTTAGAAGCTCCTAAACCTGGGACTCCCTCCTCTGTAACCATGCACTTACACACCCCCGGCACCCACGTGCCAGGGCAGGAGGCATCAAAGAAGTTACCAGAACAAGCTGCTGCATCTGGAATCCAAGGCTGTGCTGGGTTCTCAGGAGGCCTCCTGAGCCCGTCTGGAACCCTTGCGGAGGGGAGACCTTGCGTCTCGGTCCCCTTGCTGTCTCATCCTCCCAGCAATCGCTCAATGTGGGACTACCTGGCTCAGATCTTCTTCTCCATCTATGGCTGTTACAGAAACAACAATCTCCTGCAAGCGTAGGAATCAGGAGCCATCTCACGACTCACATCTGTCCAAACGGAAATCTTTGAAATGAATGTTAAGGTAGTAATTTCCTTCATGCGTGTCACAGAGAATTTCTCTAGCATTAATGTCCTCCTTCTCCAACATGCTCACAAGTCTGTGGCACACAATTTATTTGGAACAAGAGGGTAGAGGGTGGGGTGGGGAGGGCTTGGGAAGAAGAGTCCTCTAAAAATCATATTTTGAAAAGATTACATATTTTTCCATTCCAGGAAAAACTACCAGATATGTAGAATATCATGTTAATAGTTGTTATCTTTGGTGGTAGAATTATGTGCGTTTTTTTAAGTTAGTTATTCTTTGCTTTTGTGGGTATTTGCAATTAAAAAAAAAAAAAAAAAAAGCATGTATTGGGAAAAAATCAGTCTTGGTCCCACCGCCTCTGGGGTGTGGTGTGTGCGCAGGAGCCCAAACCACAGGCACATGGTGGCAGAGACAAGGGTCCAAGCAGGAAGGGCGTCTGCGGGCCAGGGCAGAGGAGCCCAGGAGAAAGGGGTCCGCTGGTGCCTGAGGGCTCGGCTCCTCTGACAAACACGAGAATGTATATAATCTTATTTCTGAAACGAGAACTGCATCTAATTCGAGAGAGAGGAGGAGGAGGACACAGACTGCCCTTTAGGGAAGGCAGGGCTGGATGGATCGGACGTGCCCTCACCCTGGCCGGTCCCTCCGCCTGGACCGCGACGCCCTCACCTTCCCCCAGGGACCCTCGGAGGTGGAGGGAGAGCCGCAACCACTGGGTTTCCATACCTTTGCTGAAGCCTGAGTCCTTTCCTTCTTTCTTTCTCTTCCCCTCTTTCCTCTACAAGTGTCTTTGTCAGGAGCATTACACCTGATGCTGATGGTTCCTATAAAGTCTCCCTTCCCTTTGGGTCCTGCCCTCTTCTCGTCCTGAGTGGCTCGGCTCCTTTCTTCCACGTGCCAACAGCTCTGGGAGACGACCCTTACCTGAGCCACATACTCCGCTCACAGGGTGCCACCCTGCGGACCTCAGGGCTCGGGAGCCTCATCCCCCATATGCTTGTCGTCAGTGTTCCCTGAGGATCTTTCTTAGATTCTTGGACTAGAAATAACCTATAGAAGTCCATGATGGCCAATTCACAATAAAATGAAGGCTCATTAGAACAGCGAGATCTCATTTCTTACCTATCAATTGGCAAAGATTTTTAAATGATCACGTTTACACTCCCTCGTTTACCATTGTTGGAAGTAGACACGGAGGCATCTTTCCGGGAGGGCAACTTGGCACTGAATGTACAAACACCTGTAAGACCGTGTCGTGCCCCTTGACCTAGCCATTCCACTTCTCGTAACTAATCATAAGGAAATAATCAGAGATGGACACCAACAGTCATGCACAAGATATTCCTTGAAGCATTATTCACACTATTTTTTTTTTTAATCCTCACCTGAGGACATTTTTCCATTTTTTGTACAGATAGAGTGGGAGGGAGAGAGAGGAAGAGAGAGAGAGAGAGAAACATCGATGTGAAATGGACACATCGAGTGGCCGCCACCTGTACGACCAACCAGGGCCAGGGACAAACTGCAACCGAAGTACGTGCCCCTAGCGGGAACCGAACCCCGGTCTCTCTGGACCACAGGCCGACGCTCCAACCGCTGAGCCAAACCAGCCAGGGCTATTTACACTATTTTTAAAGGAACAAAATTAGGGGTTGATGAAGTAAATGTAAAATAACTGCATACAATAGAGTTCTTGGCAGCAATTAGGAACCATGTCGCAGAGGTATATTTGCTGCCATAGGAAATTGTTCGTGCCAAGTTGCCAAATAAAATACTGAACTGCACACCCTGCCTGCCATGACCACGGCCTTCTCCGGAGCAGGTGTTCATCGACAGCCACTTGTGTTTGTGACATGCGACACACCTCCTCCTGCCCCCACTACCCTGAGGTCTGAGGTCTAGAAGATTAAGACCAAATCAGCTTTCCCCTGGGTAGGCTTTTTGAAAATTATAAGTGAAAGAGAACCAAAAGCAAACAGGCTGAGGAATAAAGGTATTTAATTGGCTAATCGCCCAAAGGCAGGGCTGGCTTCAGTGCGAGAGACCATCTGTCAACGGTGTCACCAAGGGCTCGGCTTCCTTCTGGGGAAGTTACTTATCTCTCCCCGTTTTTTCTTATGAACGGCCTCTGAGTTGGTCATTGACAAGGATAATTGCCAATTTTCAATCTGGTAGAGGAAGCTGCTGGAGGAGTCCCTCATTTTATTACCCCTGAGGCGGAGCAGGTGCCCGACTTCGGCTTATCTTCATTGGTGGCTGCCGTAAGTTCATCTCTACCTCTGATCTTCCAAGGAGCCAAGGGAAAATGTTTCGGAGCTTCTGTGCGTGAAGTTCTGGGATCAGTGCTCTGGGTGCCCAAATTCTTTCACGTGACCCCCGACCCATCCCCGAACACGAGGGGAGGGGTAGGATGGGATGCCCAAATCGGCTACAGCTGGTCATGAGAGGCGACCGAAGGAACCCATGCTGAAATGAAACCCACCAGACACGGATTACATAAAGACAGTCAAATAAATATGGAAAATGTTAAATTAAATAAAGTTACTCAGATTTCATCTCAGCCTTTAATATGCTAATGTGCACTATAAACCACCAGAAAACAGGTGGGAAGAGGGAGGATAAAATATAATTTTACTCTGGAAAATGCTAGAGAAAACATAAGGGAGATCAGTGCCTATAAGTGAGGTGAACATACATCTGAGTGTTCCTGCGACAGTCTCAGCTTATTTCTGCTTCTCCAGGTAAAAAGTGTGGTATAATTATGACTGTCACTCACACTCACTCTCCAAAGGATCCCCACTTTAATGACAAATTATATGGTTACCTCCAGTGACCTGTACTGAGGACTTCATGTTGCTCCACGTTGAATTGTGACTCATTGACCCAATCAGATCTTCTCTTGAGGGTTGAGACTTAGAAAAAGAGACACAAGGAAGAAATCCAAACAGTGAAGCAGAAACAGCAGCTGCATAGACAGAGGGAGGCAGGGTCCTGAGGCTGGTGGGTCACCAAGCAGCAGCGGCCTGAGCATGCTCCCCCAGAATGGTAGCAGCGGGAGGGGTGGGGATTGTGGGACGGAGACTCAGCAGGCGCCTGCCCTGATGCCCCAACATCTCGGCTGCTGGGCTGCTGTCCTGGGTCTGCCCCCTCCCAGGATGCTCGCAGCCCTCATCCCACAGCTCCCTGAGCGCGGCTGCACGGCCGCGATGACCCTGGTCAGTGTGGTTCTCAACCCTGGCTACAGGCTCTCCAGGCAGCTTCCAGGGTGCAGGACCCCAGACCACCTCCATCCCGGCTCCAGGTTTCTGATCTATGAGAAAAAATATTTCAAAAAATACCATGAAACCAGGTTTCCAAAGCCTAGTTTGCTCTAGATGATGAGATTACAGCAGGTTTTAATATATCTGCTTTTGTTCTTTGTTGTATTTTCCAAAACGTCTGCAATGAACAGATATGTCTTTTGTAACAAGAATACAAAATGGTTATTAAAAAACAAGGCAATAGAAAGGAGAACTTTCCTCCTTGCTGGAGGTCAGCTCTCTCCGATTACAGAGTAATGGTGCTGTGCGGGGTTAAGTTCTGCCTTCCTCCAACCATCGCCCAGAGACCCGGGCTGGGGCACTGGCTCTGCCCCTCGGAAGCCGTGTGAGCTGAGGAGGGCAGTTGCTACCTGTCCCGGTCTCTTTTCCCCAACCTTCAAATGAGAAGCTGTGATGAGAGTTGCTAAGTCCATGACTCTAGTTGGAGTTTTGTGCGGCGTCTTTGTGGGCAAGGACAGTCAACTCCCTCCCAGGAAACCTGTAAAGCCACTGGTCTCATCCGGGGTGTGCATGAGAACCACTCACAAAGCACTGAAAACTTAGCTCTGCACAGAATCCCTCCAGCCCCGAGAAGCCTGGTGCTGTGGTTTGGACACAGAGCTTGGAGAGTTTTCTTTTCCTTTGTTTTTTTGTATTTCCTGACGATTCCCGACTGATTGACAGACCAGCTGACACATCTCCTTGCTTGTATCTCCAATACAAAGTGTAACGGATGTATCTAGCTATTATCTTATTATTAAGTTCGCTTGAACAACCACAATTACCAAAGAGGATGATTCTTGACAGGAAACAGAAACGCACAGGCTGGCTTCTGTGCCCTGATCTGTCGCTGGGAACTGGGGTGAGGTTTCACAGTGTGACAGCCAGAGCGGAAACAGCCCGCGCTGCAGCCGGGGTTGGCCCTGTCGGCTCTGACACAGCTGTGGCGGCAGAGCCGGGGCACGGGGGAAGCTCCTCTGCCCCTCTGTGTTGCGGTCCCCTGGAAACTGGCAGAAGGAGGCTTGCCGGACACCGAGGGTCTGTCATGAGCTGCTTTCAGTTCCTGGAGGTGGGTCGGAGGGGGTTGATCTCCAGGAGCTGTCATCATTTTAAAGACAACTGTAGGTCGGGTGGGAAGGGGCAGCCCGGCTCAGCTACTGCGGCTGAGACACACTCACCGGCCCACGAGACGTGGGGCCTCCGAGCTTTGTCCACGCACCTTCCCCTAGGTAGGCTCATATCCGTACTGTGAAGCTCCAGGACTTCCCCAACGTGGGAGACGCAGGGAGAACGGCACTGCCCTGGCCCGGGGCTAAGTTGGCTAGAGTGTCATTCCCAAATACTAAGGTTGGGGGTTTGATTCCCGGTCAGGGCACATACAAGAATCAAGCAATGAATGCATGGATGGGTGAAACAAGAGGCCCATCTCTCTCTCGCTCACTCTCTCTCGCCCCCATTCCCCCCCAAATCAATCAATAAAATGAAAAAAATTAAAATTAAAAAAGGAAGTAGAAATAAACCCTTATATTTACAACAAGGGTGATGAGGTCATTCAATAGCGGAAGGAATAGTCCTTTCAACAAATGACGCTGGGGAACTACCCCACCTGTAACAGAATGTAGCTGGACTCTTACCTCATGTCATACATAAAAATTAAGGTGGCTTACAGACCTCGATGTAGGTGCTAAAACTGTAAAACTCTTAGTAGAACATGTAAGCAATGGTTTCTTAGATACAACACGAATGGCACAGGAGACAGAACAGAGAAAGATATATTGCACCTCATCAAGATTTTAAACTTTGTGCTTCAAAGGACGCCATTCAGAAAGTGAAAATGCAACCCATGGAATTGGAGAAAATATTTGAAAATTGTATAGCTTCTGAGGGACTCATATCCAGAATATGTAAAGAATTTTTATAACAAATAATACAGTTTAAAAATTATTTCTATAAAGAAGATAGGCAAATAACCAATACGTACACAAAAAGGTGCTAACATCTGGCATGATGTATTAATTAGCTTGATTGTGGTATTTCACAATGTATACATATATAAAGACCTCAAGTTGTACATCTTACATATATACAGTCTTTATTGGTCATTCACATCGCAAATAAGTTGTAAGAAAGAAAAGAGAAAAGGTACTCAACATTAATAGTCATTAAGGAAATCAAAATCACAATGAGATACCTGACTTCACATCCAAAAGAAAGACAATAACAAGCGTTGGTAAGAAAAAAAATGGAACCCTGATACATTCCTGGTGGGACTGTAACATGATTTGGCCACTCTGGAAAACAGTTTGGCAGTTCCTCAAAAAGTTAAACACAGAGTTACCATATGACCCAACAATTTCATTCCTAGGTATATACCCAAGAGAAATAAAAACACATGTCCACACAAAACTTGTACATGAATATTCATAGTAGGATGAATCCTAAGGGCCCAAAGTACATCAACTGATGAATAGATACATAAAAGGTGATGTGTCCAGACAATGGCATGTTATTTAGCTGTAAAGAAGGAATGCAGCCCTGGCCGGTTTGGCTCAGCCGTTAGAGAGTTGGCCCATGGACCAAGGAGGCCTGGTTCGGTTCCCGCTAAGGGCACGTACCTCGGTTGCAGTTTGTCCCTGGTCCCGGTTGGGGTCGTGTGGGTGGCGGCCACTTGATGTGTCTCTTTTGCATCGATGTTTCTCTCTCTCTCCTTCCCTCTCTCCCTCCCGCTCTATTTGAAGATAAATGCAAAAATGTCCTCAGGCGAGGGAAAAAAATTTTGGAAAAAAAAAGGAATGGAGCAGTGATACACACAACAGCATGAAAACTTCATGCTAAGTGAAAGAAGCCAGTCACCAAAGATCACACATTGTATGAGTCCATGCACAGGAAATGTTCAGAATAGTCAAATTCATAGAGACAGAAAGTAGATTAGTAGTCACCAGGGTGTGCAAGGGTGGAGGGAATGACTGCTAATGGGTATGGGATTTCTTTTGGAATCATGAAAATGTCTTTTTTTTTTTTTTTAATTTTTTCTTTATTGGTTTTAGAGAGTGAGGAAGGGAGAGGGAGAGAGAGAGAGACAGAAACATCAATGAGAGAGAACATCGATTGGCCGCCTCCTACATGCCTCCCACTGGGGATCTAGCCCACAACCTGGGCATATGCCGTGACCAGGAATCAAACTGGCAACCTCCTGGTGCATGAATTGATGCTCAACCACTGAGCCACACCAGCCGGGCATGAAAATCTCTTAAAATTAGATAGGGGTGATAGTTGTGCAACTCTGTGTATTTCTGTGAATATACTAAAAGCAACTGAATTGTACATTTTTATGTACTTTTTATTCTTTTTTTTTTTAAGTTTATGTGTTTTTAAAAAAATATTTTTAATTGATTTTTAGAGAGAGAGAAAGGGAGAGGGAGAGAGAGCTAGAAACATCGATGAGAGAGAACATTGATTGGATGGCTTCTACGTGCCCCCCACTGGGGATTGAGCTCAAAACCTGGGCATGAGCCTAACCGGGAATTGAACCAGCAACCTCTTGGTCCATGGGTTGACGCTCAACCACTGAGCCACACCAGCTGGGCTGAATTGTACATTTTTAAAAGAATGAACTTTCTGGTATGCCATTATATCACAATTAAGCTGTTATTAAAAACAAAAACAAAAAACAACAATAATCAAGGAAGTCAGTGGTAACAAATGTGGCAGTGAACTCAGGGCGTTTTCAGAGGTGCTGAGGTTGGAACAATGGGAAGGACTGGGAAGGAATTTGAAAAACACACAAATGAGTGGAGATGAGGGGGGTGGTCCCCTGAATTTATCCCCATCCCACTTCATGTGGCCCACTGGTCTGAATCCTTTCAGCTATCATTGTGTTCTGGAGCATTTTTTTAAAAATCAAAAGATGATTGAGGGGCCAGTTATATCTTGCTAAGTCATCTGCTCCTGTTTTTAAAGATACATTTTATATTTTAGAACAGTTTTATATTTACAAAAAAATGGTGACGATAGTACAGAGAGTTCCACACACCCCACACTGGGTTTCCTCTACTAGTAACATCTGACACTAGTATGATACATGTGTTACAATTAAGGAACCATGTTGATACATGACCATGAACTGAAGTCTATACTTCATCTTAGTTGTCCTTAACCAATGTCGTTTTTCTGTCCCAGGATCCCCTCCAGTATACTGACTTCATTTAGCCACTGAGTCTCCTAAGGCCCCTTGGCTGTGGCAGTTTCTCAGACTTTCTGTTTTTCAGGACCTTGACAGCTTTGAAGAGAACTGGTCAGATAGTTTGTAGAATGCCCCTCTATTGGGATTTGTCTGTTTTTCTCATAATTAGACTGTGGTTATAGGATTTTTGAGGAAGGTCTTAGAGGTAAAGTACCATTTTTATCATATATCAAGGGTATATATTATCAACATGACTTACCTCTATTGACATTGACCTTGATCACCACCAGGCTGAGGGTAATATTTGTTGGGTTTCTTCTCTTGTAAAGTTACTGTTTTTGCCCTGGCTGGTTTGGCTCAGCAGTTAAAGTGTTGGTCTATAGACTGAAGGGTCTGGGGTTTGATACCCAGTCAAGGGCACATACCTGGGTTGCAGGTTTGATCCCTGTCCCTGGTTGGGGTCGTGTGGGAGGCAACCAATTGATGTCTCTCACATTGATGTTCCTTTCTCTCCCCCCCACCTTGCCACTCTACCTAAATATATTTGGAAAATATCCTCAGGTGAGGATTAACAACATTAATATAAAAAATGGTAGTTACTCCTTTCCCCTCCTTTTCCACACTCTACTTTTGGGAAGGAAATCACCATGCACAGCCGACGCTGGGGAGTGGGGTGTTAGGCTCTGCCTCCTTGAAGTCAGAGTATACAGAAACCCATGAATCATTTGGAATTCTGCACAGAAGAGTTATCTTTTCTCCTTCCTTATTTATGTATGTATGTATGTATTTATTTATTTAATCACTGTGATATTAGTGTGAATATTTATTTTATACTTTCATTTATAGTCTAAAGTACTTGTTTTTAATGCTCAACTTATTCCAGCGTTGGCTCTTGGGAGCTCATACACTCGGCCTGCTCCCGTAATTGTGGGTATTTTGCTTTTGTGCTTTTTCCAGCCCTGCCTTACTTTCTGGCAGTACAAGATGAGAGCTGTTTTTTTTTGTTTTTTTTTTTCATTATTGCTTTTAGAGAGAGAGGAAGTGAGAGGGAGAGAGAGATGGAAACATCGATGAGAGAGAACACTGGTTGGCCGCCTCCTACAGGCCCCCACTGGGGATCGGGCCCACAACCTGGGCATGTGCCCTGACCGGGAATGGAACTGACGACCTCTTGGTGCATGGGTCGACACTCAGCCACTGAGCCACACCAGCCAGATGAGATCCTACTTTTTACTGAAAAAAAAAAAAAATCTCAATCGGCCCAGGCTGGTGTGACTCAGTTGGTTGGGCATCATCCATGTACCAAAAGGTCGCAGGTTTGATTCCTGGTCAGGGCACAGGCTCAGGGTTGCGGGTTCGATCCCCGGTGGTGGGCATGCAGGAGGCAGCTAGTTGATAGTCCACTGATCTTTCTCTTTCTCTCTCCCTCTCCCTTTCTCTCTCTCTAAAAATCAATAAAAATGTATTTTAAAAAAATCTCAAACAAAGGTAGAGAGAATAGCCTTATACTCATCACTTAGATTTCACAACTGTTAATATTTTTGACATAGCCACCTCACATCTGTTTTTGTTTTTATGTCTAACAGATAAAGACTTTAAAAACATAACCACAGTATCACTATTACACCCAGCAAAATGAATACTGATGCCTCAATATCACCTATTACAAATCAGTGCTTAACATTCCCTGTTTAAAAAAAGAAAGCATTTTTACAGTTGGCTTGTTACATTGGATTTTGCTAACTGTATGACCATGGTGCTATTTAAGACGTTCATCTATCTACAATATTCCTGATAAACTAAACTAGATCTGGGAGCCTGACTATGTTTCTTCCCAAGTTAAAAGCACGAATAAGGGAGCCTACACCCTGAGTCCGACGATTCCTCTGGATGGAAGTTACCTCTAGTGGAAGCGAATGCCCTCTAGACCACATTTGGAAGGAGACAGTGAGGCCCCGGGAGAAGAGGGCAGGTCGGCTTTAAGGTTTCAAAGAATTCACAGCAGGTAATGCCCAGTGCACATGCCAAGACGGAGGGAACCAGGCTCGGATTTCATTAGGGTGTGACTGCTCTCGCTAGTGCTCTGGTTACCGAGTTCCACAGACTTCTATGGACTGCACGCCTCTATTTTTCCCACACGCCCTATGATTTTTCAGCATGCCATTTTGTAGAAGCCAGGGGCTTGGGCAATGTACATGAGATGCTAGAGCAGAAATGCCAGCACCTCCTCAGTGAACAGAGTCAGGGCAGCTCTGGAAATCTCGGACGTCTGGTGTCTCTACGTCCAAGCCCCTCCTGCGCTTTGCCATCTCTGCAGCTGGTCGTGATTCATTCACAGTGCGGGGGGATAGGACTGTTCTTTCCTCTAGGTCTCTGGTTTATTCCCTCTCTTCCTTCCCCATCAGTGTTTCAACAAGTGATTCTGAAGTCTTGGTGCAAGTATCTTAAGAGCCATTGAGGAAATTAAATTTAAAATGTACGCTTTATAAAACAAACACACAACCAAAAACACTTTATGGTGCTTGTAGGAAGAGGCCTGGCTGGAAGACAGGTGTGAACTGACGGAGGCCCGGAAAGAACTGCTTTGCGTACACGGGCCTGGGGACCCCCCTCTGCACTGGGGCCCGGCTCGTCCCTGTCCCGAAGGCTAGGGCAGTACCACCGGCAGCCGTCTTTGGCACATGGAGTCGAGTAAACGGAGACTGGCGTCAGGACTGCTTCCTGCTGCTTGGGAGAGTGTCCCGGGGAGGGTCCCTGCTATCTTCTGGGCAGGGGTCATTTGGGGGAGGGGGTCTCGGGCTGCAGCTGTGGTTTGGTCCATGATGGAGCGTTTCAGGACTGGTTTGTGCTGTGTCCGTCCAGGCTCCTCCTTGGCTACGGTCCCCATACTCGGGGCTCCAGGAAGTTTCTGAGGGTCTCGGCTCCAACAGGGTGAGAGGAGGAGAGCCTCCCTCCTCACCGCCCAGAGCTGGGGTGACCACGGCTTCCTCCCACGCCTGATACCCTCTCTCTCCTTCCTGGATCCTTCTCTCTTGTGATTTCTTTCCCGAAACGCCACTTCCTCCACTCCTCTGGCATCCTTGCTCCCTCCCGCAGAAATCACATCCCAAGTCTCCTCTCCTGTCTGCTGGTCCTGCTCCCAGCACTCCCTGGGGCTGGGCAGAGGGGAGGCCAGCAGGGTTCCCTGCGTGGAGGCTGATCCCCAGCCTCACCACCACCTGCTTGGCAGACACACACTCAGCTCGTTTGTTCACTGCTCAAACGCACCCATTGCTCGGGCTCACTGCAAAATGGGCTCACAGCCGGGAGGTGGCTGTGATTACCATCATCATTTTAGGGCTGTGTTCCCAGCCCATTCAGCCGCAGCAGCATCCTTCCTAAGTCAGACCTCAAGGCTGCAGGGCGGCCTGGATGGGGCGCGCCTGCCGAACCCCAGCTTCTCAGCCACTTTCAGGTTCCCCTCTGGCCCCTCCAGTGAGCGGCCACGCTGCTGCTGCTCTTCCAGGGATCGGTTCGGCCACATGTGGCACCCACAGCCTTCCCTTTCGGTGCAGACCCAGGGAGCCAGGGTCCCAGCCTGCAGGCTGCCCACCTGGTCTTGCTGGTCTACCACTGCCATCCAGCTACAGGAAGGGTCTCTCCCAGTTCACCTCAACTTTCTAATCATGATGCCTGGGGAGGGATGGTTGTGGGGTGGCGCAGACCTGTGAAAGTTTTACAGACCCAGCATGGCCCCCTCAGGATTTCTAGTTCAGCTGCTGGAAAGTCAAGTTTTACAGGGTGGGGGCTGGATCACTGGGGTTTCATTCCTTACAGATCTCCGGGGGCGTGGGGGTGCTGCAGATTTGGTG
The DNA here is from genome assembly GCF_014108415.1 of Molossus molossus. Classification (NCBI taxonomy): domain Eukaryota; kingdom Metazoa; phylum Chordata; class Mammalia; order Chiroptera; family Molossidae; genus Molossus; species Molossus molossus. Next base: position 105,119,499 of record NW_023425377.1, on the reverse strand, counting down.
CTGCCCCAGGACATCTCATGAGATGTATCTTCCTCCGGGAGTCAACTTCTTCATTTCCCCAAAGTTGTGCCTAGAACCAGGCCTGGTAATGCAGGCCCCGGGGTATAGCATCAGGAGTCACTGAGGACTCACGTCAGGGCAGCTAGATAGTGCACAGAGTTTTCTCCAAATCAGCTCTGCTGCAAGCTGGTCCCTCCCATCCCCTGAGCTCGCGGGAAGCTTCTGGTGTGTGCAGCAGCAACTCAACGTCCACTTGGTGAAAAACGGCCTTCTTATTTACTGATGGCAAAATACTCTATCAAATCATTCCAGGGTCCTCTGCAGACACAATGGAAGGAAAACCCAAAAGGAAAATCAGTGCTTTAATGCGGTCTCACAGGCTTCTGCTTCATTACCTTGTAAACTGAGTGCGATAAAACACAGCCAGGCAGCTGTATAATTTTCCTTTGTGCAAGAAACTAATCCTGAACGAAAAGCCACAACCTGGCAGTAGACTGGGGTTGTGCTAATAATAATAATAATAATTATTATTTTTTTAAAAAAAGGCTTTCTTAGTGTAGTCACTAGGTGTGACTTGCCAGCTCTCATCACTGCCTGTTGCAAAAGTTGCATGTTTTATGGCTGTTTGTTTCCCCACGTGGGTCTCCCAGGAAGGCTCTCTTACTTTCTTCAGGTGCCCTCCCTTCAGCTCTAAGAAGTTAGAAAGTGAGAAACAGTGGAGTCAGGGGAGGGGATTCCCACCTGGGCCTGGTCCCTCAGCTGTAGGGTCTCTCTCCTTTTAACACTTTGCTCCTGGAGGGTGGTACTGAGTGTTCATCTAAAAATTCAAGGTCTTTCAAAGTGAGAGGCAACAAGCATTAATTTGAGGTCAATAAGAATAGCTATTCAGGCCCTGGATGGTGTGGCTCAGCTGGCTGGAGTATTACCCTGTGCCCCGAGGGGTCACCGGTTCGATTCCTGGCCAGGGCACATACCTGAGTGGAGGTTCAATCCCCAGAAGGCAACAGATCCAAGTTTCTCTCTCACATAGATGTTTCCCTCTCTCCCCCTCCCTTCCTGCCCTGGGGTGTGGATTATTAAAAGGAAAAAAAAGAAGAAGAAGAAGAAGAATAGCTCTTCAGGATGCACTGATTCAGGCAGAAGCCCAGATAGTGTTCTGATTAGGAAATAAAGGCGGTGGTATTTATGAGAAGGGAAAGGGAACATTGATATCAAAAGAAGGCTTTTCTATTGGTGCAGATAAGTTAACAGAATGATGCTGATTCTAAACAATGTTTCTAATTTTCAGCCCAGTAGTGATCATTTATAACTGCTTTCCTGTTATCCTTGAAAACAGATCTTTGGGGCACAATGTTGCTTTAGTCCCAGTCCAAAGGTTATTTTGACCTGTTTCACATTCCACAGATGGAACGAAGGTCGTTCCTCTGGGATGGCAGCTCGACTCCGTTTTAAAGTGGCTCCATTTCTGTTACTTAGAATGCGGATAATCTAAGAGCTAATGGTGACTGTGCATTTCACTTTACTATGACTCCTCAAAGCGCAGGGTTGGAGAGGGAGGACCCTGCAGGTGCTGGCCTGGAGGACGAGCCACGGATTCCGATTGATCCCGCATGTCTGGGCGGGACCGAGATTCTGCATTCCCGGGAGCTCGCTGGCGAGGGCTGCCTCGGCTTCCAGGACCACACTTTGCGTCCCTTTGCCCGGGCTCTCCGATTGCACCTTCGTTACAACCTATGAGGCAGGTACTGCTTCACAGATGAGGCCATCGACGTGCAGGGAGAGTGACACAGACCTGAGGTCACCTGGTTGTAGGCAGCAGGGCCCGGTTACTTCTGCCACTGCAGCCTGAACACACAGCTGCTGCACATCTGCCTCCCGTGCTCAGCGGGCGCTCTTGTGACGAAGATAGGAAGTGGATTTGACACGCTGATCTTAGTCCAGAAAATTCTGTGCTGAGTCCTTGGTCAAGCTAAGAGCCCATCTCTTCCTTTACCTGGTGGCAGTCGAGGTGGGCATTCATCCAGGCGTGGTGGTATTGCCGTCAGGAGGACCCAACCTCAACAAGCCTGCCGGGACCAGCCCAGAGCTCCATCAGGGCAAGGACAGAGCTCTCTGGTCACGTCTCTGGAACGCTGGCAGCAGCCCAGAGAAACCAATCCGTACTCTCTCTCCCTGCTTTGATTCAGGGTGCTCAGAGGGGATTGCGGCCAGGAGGGGTAGCTTTTGCACCTCCCTTGAAGATTACAAATGGCGCAATAGACCTCTGGGCGTGCTTCTCCAATGTGCTAAATAACCCGCCACCTAACATGGTGCACCGAAGTCAGGGTCCGAGGGGAGAAGCAGCGCCACCTGGCAGTTAACTATGCAGGAGGGAGCCAGCCTCCTGGGCTCAGCTCTAAAGAGTTGCTATGGGCTGGCGCAATTTGCATCATCTCATCATCTCTCTAGGCCTCAGTTTCCTCGCCTGTGGAGTTAATGATAATGATAGTATCTACCACTATTGTGAAAGTGTTATGCACTAATTCATGTGAGGTACCTGCCATGAGAAAACTCTCTCAAACAACATGAGCTACTGTTATTGACAGGGAGCCGGAACCACCTTTCTGAGAATGTCCCCTGACGATGCGGGTGGCATTTTTGTTTCTTTACATATGTGTAAGGCCAGGTAGCTAATTTTACTAATTCTTCCCAATAGGAAATAATGGGAAAAGACCTGCCACCCGGCCCTCCGCAGGCCGCACCATCTGGAAAGAACTGACAATAGTCCAAAGCGGAGAGAGAGGAATGGACGGGTGGGCGTCCGCACATGCTCGAGTTGTGCTTCTGTTTACATGTCTAGTCTGGAAGCTCTTTAAGATCCTGTCCTTTGATGATAACTGTGTATAAGGCAGTGTTTGCTGAGCCCAGTGCCTGCTTTCAATGCAGGATTGGAAGGCAAACATACTTGTAAAGTGGAAACACACTTTTATTTCCTAAGGGCTCTGTAATCAAGGCAAAAGCTATTACTTGATCGCATAATTAACCTTAGGAATAGGAGTGTAAACAGCACAATTCATGAATTTGTTAATTGGTCTTCCCTGCTATTGATATTAGCCCCAAGTTGATGTGTTGTTCTCCTCTGTTGATTTATCTTAAGTTTTCTAATCTGGATTTCTTTCGGGCAAGCAAAGAAAAAGAGTGAAGGAAGAGCTTTTTAACAACTGGAGGGTACTCTGAGTAAGTTTTTTTTTTTCCTTAGAGGTGGACACAGCTTGAAGGAAGTTAGTCTCTGTCCTAGTAGATTCAGACCTCTGGAGATCCAAATTTCTGTTCTGGGCACTGATGAGCCAGGTTGCCACTTACTGCGGTGGGAGGCCACCCGTCCGGGCCGTAGAGACAGAACACCACCAGCCACGCTCCTCGACGTCATGCTTCCAGGCCTCTGAGTCTCGGTCTAATTTAGTTCTAATTTATTTTGTTCATCACTGTGACGCCCTAGCAGAGTGGAATTGAACAGAAACACTAGGGTGTGTGTAGGCTCCGGCTCTGCGGTGGGAGGGGGTGTGTAATCAGTGGGGAGAGGCTTTGGTGAGCAGAGGACCAGAATCCCTCTCCCAGGAGTTTGGAAGAATGCACTCACCAAAGCAGGAGACTGGGATTTGGGGGGCAGAGAACTCTCACAGCACTCGTCTCGTTGCTGTTTCTCTTCCAACGTGGCACACCTGTGTGGGGCCTTGGGCCGATTTGCAGAAGCAGCAAATCAATATGTAAAAGATTCTTTCATTGGAGCCCTGGTTACCTGGTCATGAAGCGGAGTTGCTTAATTAGCCCCAGGCCTCTGATGGCTGCTTATAAAAAGGAAAGAATTCACCGAGGGTAGTGATACTGCCTGATCTGCTCGCACATACTTAAAATCCGAGGACATGTCTTGTGAATAGTCCCTGAAGACTTCAGGACAGTGAGAAGCTGCCCACCTCAATAAACAACGGACTTCAGCTGACAAGTGATGGTTAAATAGCTCAAGGAAGGAAGGAAGGAAGGAAGGAAGGAAGGAAGGAAGGAAGGAAGGAAGGAAGGAAGGAAGGAAGGAAGGAAGGAAGGAAGGAAGGAAGGAAGAAAAAGAAAAACTTGCCAATGTTCCCTCCAGCTGCTTTGAAACCTCCAGGAATCCCGCTGGGCAAGAGTCTAGATCACCAACCAGAAGCCACAGGGAGATGTACACAAATGAATAAATAGCCTGTGGCACCAAACCCAAACACTACATACCGCCAGATGCAGACATGAAAACTGTGGCTGGGGGCTTTTTGGCAAGCTAGGGTGTGTGTAGAAAAATCTGCCTGTCTGTCTGTCATTTAGACCTTAGGACTCGCCTGAAGAGCTGAGCTGACAGCCTCCACCCCACCCTAGCGCCCCAAGCCTGTGGGCTGAGGGTTGCACCTCTAGGACCTGTAGAGAGAGTAGCCAGGGCACGTGAGGAATCCACAGGCACCGCGGTGACTGTGGTAGCTGGTCTGAAGGGTCCGCAGCTCCCAGGGACAGCACCGTGCGCGGGGCAGCTGGGGCCCACTGTGCGCCAGGCTGGTCCCCACCTCCCCCCACCCCCAGGTATGCGGCAGACTGAATCCAGGCCCCAAGGGAGCTCTGCCCACCCATTGCTCCTGCTCCCACTGGCCCCACTCTGGCCTTTTCGAAATTCTGACCTGGAATTTCAAGGGAAAAATAGTTTCCGAAAGAGAGACCCTGAACTCCATTTTACACAAAGTTCAGTCATTTTCATTTTGCTGAGAAGTATTTCCAAGTAGAGAAAATGCATAAGTAGCTGGTGGAAGAATTTGGAAGTAAAACCCAAATTGCTAATTAGCAAGAGATGATGGAAAAACAGGTTGAGGGTGGGGGTGGGGTGGGGAATGACTATGTCCTTGGGCCTCAGAAACGCCAGCCCTCTTGATCTAAGCTACATGGGGCTACAACGCAGTGTGTCCACTACGCATGCTCAGATCAGAACCTGAAGTCCGAAGCTCTGGGTCCGCTGGTTCCAGACCTTAACCCAAGTTCTTCACCTTGACCCTGAAGGAGGGTAGTGATAATAAAGAACCTTTAGCAAGAGCTCATATGCCAGGGACTATGCTAAGCATCATCTATTCAATCCTCCAACAGCCTACAGAGAGGGGTTATTATTGGGCCCTTTACAGGAAAAAAAAAGAAAAATAATCGAAAACTTAGGTAATTTGCCCCATCGGCTCTCATCCCAGCCTGTCCTTTGCTCCGAACTCTCTGGAAGGAGCGATCCCTTCAGTGCCTCAGGCTAGGCGACTCGTGGTGACGCCCACGGCTGTGCTTGTAAGGATACTGACTGGAAGGGGTAAAGAAATGTCATTCTTTCTGAAAAATGCTACACTGGTTGTTTTTGGCTTTGCTTTAAAAAAATTTTTTTTTTTTTTTTTGCAAAGTAATACAAAAAAGCAAAGCATATCAAAATGCAGCACCCACCTCATTCCCCCAACCACAAAGGCAAACCGTAGCTTTCGGCTGATTTTGCTGATGCGTATGCCTGTCCTTCATGATACGTGTATCCTCTTATTTCTTTGTTTCCTTTTTTCATTTTAGACATTAATAATTTTCAATTATGATAAATGAGGATTGAACTTTTTCCCCACCTCCCTCCCTCCCCTCCCCTGTAAAAGTTTTAGCAACAGTGTTAATCAGTATTTACATTTTTATATATAAAAATGGTTATATATATATATATATATATATATATATATATATGGTTTACTGCAGGCTAAATAGTGCACTGTGCCTATGTTTCTTTCATGCCCTATTTAGAATTAATAATTGCCTCATTTATATCTGTTGCATAGCTTTTAATACATTGAAACTTAAAAACATTTTTTCTAAATGTATCATTAGATGTCCTGAGTGCTGAGGAGCTTTTTCTCTGAACGGTCTGTGGTGAGGGTGAGGTGGTTTATCACGTCCCTTCTCCTAAGGCCCTCCTGCTCACCCCTCAACTGGTAGTTGCTGGGTCCAAAGGCCCATCTATCACCCTGGAACCCCCTTCACCCCTCTCCTGCACTGAAATCCCTGTTTTCCGTATACCATGCTGTCCTTTTGTGTTTAGTTCCTTGTTTTATTGGGCCACATTTCCCACAAGCTTCTTTCTTTCTTTCTTTTTTTAATTTAGTGTATTGGGTGACATTGGTTAATAAAATTAAATAGTTTTCAGGTGTACAATTCTATAATACATCATCTGTATATTGTAGTGTGTGTTCATCACCCAAAGTCAAGTCTCCTTCTGTCATCATTTGTCCCTTTACTTTCTTCTACCTCCCCTCACCCCTTTTCCCTCTAGTAACCCACACTGCTGTCTGTGTCTGTGAAGTGTTTTTTTTTGCTTAATCCCTTCACCACTTTCACCCAGCCCCTCCAAACTCCCTCCCCATGGACAGTTAGTTGTTAATCTGTTCTCTGTATCTATGAGTCTGTTTCTATTTTGTCTGTTGGTTTATTTTGTTCATTATATTTCACAAGTGAAATCATATGGTATTGTCTGGCTTATTTCACTTAGCATAATACTCTCCAGGTCCACCCATGTTGTTGAAAAGGTAAGATTTCCTTTTTTACAGCTGAGTAGTATTCTACAGTGTACACGTACCACAGGCTTCTTCTCCACTCATCTACTGATGAACTCTCTTAAGAAACTTGTGGACTGGAAGATTTGGAAGCAGTCTGCAGGCTTCTTAACAAAGAGTTTGTGAGAGGTGGTGTTTAGAGTCCTTATATGTATGGAAATGTATTTATTCTCCCTCTGACTCACTCAATAATTTGGCCAGATGTACAATCCTAAATTGAAAAGAATTCGCCTGTCGAATTTTGAAGAGCTTTCTGTTCTAGCATCTGATGTAGCTACTGAGAAGTCTCAAGTTCCGATTTGCAATTTTTAACCTGATTTTTCTTTCCACAAGACCTTAGGGCTTCTTTTTAGCCAGCCCATGTGCTCTAAAATTTCATAATGATGAGTCATGGTATGGATTTATTTTCCATTCATTTATTCAAAGGACATTCAGTGGGCCCTTTCAATCTAGGGATTTTTGTCCTTCAATTCTGTTAATTTTTCTTGTATTAATTTTTGAATAACTTACTCTGTGCTATTTTCTTTTTTGAAAGTTCTATTATTTAGATGTTGGATGTCTCAGACTGATCCTCTAAGTCTTTTACAGTTTCTCTACTAACTTCCATCTCTTTTTACTTTTATCTTAATTTTTATTTTCTAGCAAAGGTTTTTCTTTTTCTCTTTAAATTTCTATCACATTTTGGTATCCATAAGGCCTTTTAAAAATTGTATTCTGTCCCTATATTATAAGATGTAGTATCTGATCTTCTTGAGGCTATTAATTATAGTTCTTTGTCTAAGTTTATTTCATAGATCTTTTGGCTTACTCATTAGATGTCTTTCTCAGATGTTTGGTGGTTCTTGACTATTTTTTCACATTTAAGAGACACTTAAAATCAAATAAGAAACTCCTTCTGCCTTGTTGGGGTTTACTTAATGAGAGGTTTCTCCTTTGATGGAGTGGGGAGCCAATAATTTATTTGGAGAAACCTTTGCCCGTGTCCAATGCCAGTATACGGAGAATTTTTCTCCTGGGTTGATCATTTCTCTGGGGAGGAATCCCCTGGTTATGCCAGCCTGTTGGCATTCTGGGAGAAGGTGAGGGAGAATTGCAGACTCTCCATATTCATTTCTGAGCTTTCTCCTGTGGTCTCAGTTGGGATCACATCCCCTTCGGCGTTCTCATAAATGATGTGGGGGGATGTGGGGGTGGTTGCATAGGCGGTCCTCTGGCTGCACGAAAGGGAAGTGGGCCCCACCCACTGCACGTGCCCCTCCTTTCCCTCGGCCCCCCAGTTCTCTGCCCCATGTCTTGCCCTTGCCTTCCGCAGTAAAGGAATGAGCTCATTTGTCATTATTTATCCCCCTCTTCCTGGGCACTTAGGTCGTAGTTTCTCTCATCTACCATCTGGACACCACTCCACCATCTGCTCTCCTTCATCCAACATTATTGATATCTTTTGTCTATAAGATTTTTGTCTCCTGTTCCCCTTTGGGGGTTATTATGCCTTTTTGATTTCTCTGTTACTTAAGTAGGTCTTTGGAGAGAGATGATCTGTCATTTTAAACTGGGTTGCACATTACTTTCTAACACAGGAGGTTGCTCTCTTGGGTTCCTGGCACACTGGGAAGGTGGTTTGGACACTGTGTTCTGGAAGTCTTATAGATGTCCTCTTCCAGATGAAGCCTGAAATGATGCCCTGGAAGATGGTCACCAGCCTCTCTGTTGTTAGTGGCAGTGATAATACTCGAGATGGCTACCATTTATTGAGCCCATAACTAGCCAAGCCCTGCACCAGGTGCCACCGTGTTACCACATCTAACATCACAACAGTCACCTTCTCCTTTACTGATGATGAAAGATGTTCAGAAAGATGTAAAAAAATCTTCCAGTTACACAAATGGCTGAGAGGAAAATTAAACACAGCTGTATTTCTCATTAATAATAATAATAACAGCCCTGGCCGGTTTGGCTCAGCGGTTGGAGCGTCGGCCTGTGGTACAGAGAGACCCGGGTTCGGTTCCCGCTAAGGGCATGTACCTCGGTTGCAGTTTGTCCCCGGCCCTGGTTGGTCGTGCGGGTGGCAACCACTCGATGTGTCCCTTCACATCGATGTTTCTCTCTCTCTCTCTTCCTCTCTCTCCCTCCTGCTCTATCTGAACAAAAAATGGAAAAATGTCCTCGGGTGAGGATAAAAAAAATAATAATAATAATAATAACAATAATAATAATGGTTGCTAAGATTATTGAGGATATACTAAGGACCAATATAACTTCTGCGTGGCCCTGCCTCTCACTGTCAGAGTGCAGAAGCCTCATTTGCCCAAAGTTATCTCAGAAAAAAGGGATCGGCATCCAAGGCTTCGGTAATTGTTGTGATCTTCATCATTCTAGTTGTTCAGGTGTGGATCTAATTGTCTTGTTTTTCAAGAGGGTCCTTTATGAGATTCAGGTCCCCAAAAACCCTTTCCAGAGTTGCAGACAGTTCCACTTGTAACCTCTGTCCCTTCCTGTGTCCTTGAGGAAGCTCACTGCAGGACTGGATAGCATCCTCAAACTGAAAGGCTCCTGGTGGCGGGGGCTGTGCTGTCTGGCTGATTGCCTAAGGCACTGGGTTAGGTGGTCTTAATGGGCTTCATCAACACACGTTTAAAAAGTTTCACAAATCACCTTCCTCTTGTGGTGAGTAGTGGTTTGATGTCTCTTTTATAATCTATGAGCCTTCCTAAAAAAAGAAGGTGCATTGGCAATATATTTTTGTGGTTTATTATATTTGAACCTTTGATGTGCAAGAGTGATTTCAATGTAATTTTTCTTTTTGGGGAGCATGACTGCCAAAGCAAAACAAGCCGAAGATAAAGTCTTCGTAGGGGTTGCCACGATAGATTTTTCCGAAGCAAAGAATGAAACACCGAAACGTCCACTTGGTTCCTTGTCCTTAAAAATCTCGGGGAGAATCAGATCATCTGAAATAGAAACTCTGCTATTTTTATACCCAATTGCAAATTGGGAAGTCGCCAGCTTCTGGTCTCAGCAATGAGCCTTCTTAGGAACCGGATCTAGAATTTATTTATACTTTACACTCTGGGAAAGGTGCACTCTGAATCCTTCAGCTTTTGGTGCCGTTCATTTCCCTGAAGTACCTTTGAAATTGCCTTTTGACATTTCTGGTCTCCTCCACCTAAACAAGAAGGTGGTAGAGGAATGGAATTGGCAAGGACCTCACTCATTCGGGCATCCCTAGTACTAATAGAGTGGAAAATGAGACATGTTGGCTAATGAACAACACCATGCTATGCTTGTTTGTAATTCAAATCAGTGACTAAGCACTCTCATGGAAAGGGACCTGGGTGCTGCCACTTGGGATCTAACATCAAGTCTATCTCCTGGAGAGCAGAAAATGCCAAAATCATGAACTGTTCATCAGCTTTTCAAATTGCCAGATGGTTGCTTAGTGCAGGACTCCAAGAACATTGTGTGAACACACCCATCGTCTTCAGATGAAGAGGCCCCTGATCGATCATGGAAAAGACTTAGCATGTCTCCTCTTGGCCACCAACCTCCTTCCTGTCTATGACCCATTCCTTTTTTTCATGGACAGAAAGGGGAAAAGCCTAAGGGAAACGATGTTATGAATCACTGAGAACAGAGGCTGATGCCCAGGTTCCCATGTAGTCTTGTGTCACACAGACACACACACACTCTATCTTCAAAAGGCAGCAGGCAGGGACCATGACAACCACCTGCATCAGAAGCACTTACTCAAATGTGTCCATCAGCTTTCACTCTTAGCAGAACTACAAATGGTGTGAAGAGAACAGGAGGCTCTCCTGGAAATGTTGCGAGGGCCCATGAGGCTGACTCCCTCATTAGCTGAAGGTTACAATCCTGATGGAGGGGGAGGGGGACTAATAGAAGGAAAAGAAATGAAGATGTGTCTGGGGGAAGGAATCAGAAAAATGCTGCACCAAGCTGTTTGTTTCTGGTTTCAACATGGACGGGGAGGAGGCGCAGGAGGGTGGAGTTGGGCAGGCTCCTTCCAGCGTCCTCTCTCCACCCTGTCCCTTTGTTCCTGTGGCGAGTGCACCAGGGAAAGGCCCTGCCTGGGTCCGGGAGGTGCCCTTGGTCCCTGCTCACTGTAGGTTCTCATCAATCCAGAGAAATAGAAAGGAGACTTTGTAACAGACTAGCTCAAAAGACATAAAGAACACTGCTTAAAAATAGTTAATACAAAGAATTACATATCAATTACTTTTTGAAATTAAACAAATAGGTTGAAACATTAACTTAACCATTTGGTGTGCAGTTGCTGTTGCAAATTAAGGAAATAGCTGTGGTTATTGAATTTCAGTAAGAACGTTTCAAAGTGTCAAAATTATAAACACTTCCATTGGAGAGGAGATGGGGGGAGGGGGGGAGAAGGGAGAGGGAGGAGGGGAGAGGGAGAGATCTCCCTTTGCACAATTCCACAAGTATTCCCTGAGCACTTGCTCCGGGCTTTCATGGGTTACCTCTGTGTCCCAATTTTAGCTTTAGTTCCAGGCAATGTTTGATCTTTGGGAACCTGTGACATCTAAATGTGGGGACACCTTATATTCTGATATGAAGATTTAAAAATTCAATTATATAAGGTGGTGAGTATCTTCATTAAAGAGGCCACAAAGCAGAGTTCCCTTCGTGATCTTTCTTACTCTAACGACAATAATTTCTTTAGAATGAGGTAAACATTTTCCCTTTTGGAAACAATGATTATTCATTTATTAATAAAAAACGAACACCTACGTACATACAAAATTACCAGTCTATCTCACAAGGTTTCTGTAAGGGTCAAGAGAAATTTATGTTGCTCCACTCTAAAAGATGTAAATTGCTACATATAGAAATGCTATTTTTATTACATTCCTGAATGAGTCACGAACACGTTCCCAGCTACAGAAGCTACAATTATCTGGGTCTGTTCTCTTCAGTGTACTAGATATGCTTTACAACATATCTCGTGTAAACCTGCAGTCACCGTAGAAGGGGGCTACTCTTCACATTCTAGATGAGGGAACATGAGGTCAGAAACATCAGATGAAGGTCCCACCACTAGGAAGTAGTATCTTAGAAGAACCGGGATTTGAATTCAGGTCTATTTGTCTGCAAAGCCTGTGCACTCACTCTATTCCACATTGGAGATGATGCCTTTCTTCAACTAGATTACCGTTAAGTTACATTTATACTATGAAACATCAAGTCGTTTCCAGACTGCCAAGTAGAATTACAACTTTCCTTGACCATCAAGAGTCAGCGTTTACCCTGAAGCGGGCGGGGCTGCTCACTCCTGCACTTCATGGCCTAATGGGACTTTCTGCCTTGTGTCATGCGGCTTATCTGTCATTTCCTTTAACCTGTCACTCCTCCCTGATACTCTAGTGCTTGTAATCTTCTGTGGACGAAAAAACCGAATAACCAAATGCACTGGAATGGTATGCAGGGCAGTGGTTCTCAAAGTTGTGCCCAGAACACACCTGGTGAGCTAGTTAAATGCAGATACCCGAGTCCCACTCCCAGATGTTCCGATTTAGGCGTTTTGGGAAAGAGAGGCACTCAGAGTAAAGCATACATACTTTGTGAGAAATTGATTCATTAAATAGCATCCGTTTTTAAGTTTCAGATTTTCATCTACGGCTTGCAGAGCTGAGATGGCTGGTGAGTTAAGATTTCTATCTTAAATATAAGGGAGAGAGAACCTGATATTTGAGCGACTAAATAATTTGGATAACTTTCATTTTTTTTCAGTTATATGCGATGTACTACATAAAACGGTGACAGAAGAGCCTGAAAGTACCACAAAAAGGATTTACTTTTTTCCCTAAACCTTACACTGGTTTGTCAAAATTCTAGGTTTCTTTCTTCTTGAAGAAACGGGGTGCCCTGCTAGTTACCTGACTTCCAGCATCACCTAAGCAGCCTGAGCCGCAGGGCCCCCTCTTCACAGTGGAAAAAACAGTACAGAGGTCCTTGGGTAACGTCATTTATTTCAGTGCTGTTTTGTTTTAACGTTGACAAGATGTCCTAGGAACGTACCTTGTTTATATCAATTAACCTGTGGTAAAACCGTTTTCGTTCTATGTTGTTTCATTTCAGGTTGCAGAACCTATTGGCAGTAAGCGAGACCTTACTGTACCTACTTCGAAGGGGTAGTGGGAGCCCCACAGACCATGCACGGAAAGTTCCTAGTTGCTATGAAAGATGTGGTCAAATTTTTTTTTTCCCATTTTTTTTGTTCAGATAAAGTGGGAGGGAGAGAGAGGAAGAGAGAGAAACATCGACGTGAAAGGGACACATTGAGTGGCTGCCACCCGCACAACCCAACCGGGGCCAGGGACAAACTGCAACCGGGGTACGTGCCCTTAGCGGGAACCGAACCTGGGTCTCTCTAAACCGCAGGTCGACGCTCTAACCGCTGACCTAAACCGGCCAGGACGTGGTCAGATTTTTTTAAATGGACTGTTTATAGTAATTCTAGTTGTAATGGTCACAGAAGTTTTGTAACTTCTGTCCCCCTTTGGGGGACTCAGGTCTCATATTTATACATTCCAATGTAATTTTAGAGAAAGAACAGAGGGGTATCCTTTAGAGTGTAAGGAGAGAAATAAAATCTGCATTCACAGCACAGTATTCTCACGTTAGCTGTATAAAATGGGCCGGAACGTATTGATTTCTATGTCACACTAGGGAATGCAAAGAAACCAAGACTTTGCTATCTTAAATATTAGAGTCGAACCCTAAATATTTATAATGAAGTATTATGACCTCAGTAGAAGAAACAGGCATACTAACATGAAAAAACACATTTTATTGCACTTAAGTTATAAGAAAATAAAATTTCTAAGTGAATCAAACCATAGACACAATCCCTTTAAAGGTTGTTTTCCTCCATCATGTCAGGTTGTTACATAACTAAAATTAACCAACTTGAATCTGATTGCTTTAAATCAGACTATAAATAAAACAAACAAAAAAAAATAAACAGGAGGAGGAAAAAACGATCGCCTAGGATACAGTGTTAAACCACTTTCACAGTTCAGCTTGAGTTGTGGCTCTTGGAGAATGAGGCAAACCATCGACCTTTCCATTCGTCCGTGTGTCTGCACGTGATGTCTTTACTACAAAAACCGAGTCGTTTCTGCTTCGTCAGTTACTCAGAGCAATCAGACTGTAACAGCTGTTTTCCCAAATACTGTAAAACACTGACTGACCAGCAACTTTCTTTTACTTCTGTGTTTTATGTGTTTTTGAAATATTTTGTCAGTTTTATTATGTACTTCATCCATTCACCACAGCCCTCAAAAAGAAAAGTTTCTCCGCAGAACAGGCGGCAACAGCGCTGTTCCAAGGAATGTGTTTTAATTTTTGCCCAGATAAAAGAAAATAAGCTTTGCACACACTCTCAATTCTTTACTTGCAGGCAAACTTCACTCTTTATTATCTGAAACTCTTCCATTCTCAGCCTCTTAGAGGCACAGATGGTTCAAGTTTCAGTGGCAAAAAGTCTTTTTTCTGTAACCAAACTAGAGCAAATTTGGAATTCAGTCTGGGACTAAAACGTCACAGCAGAAAAAAAATAAAAAAAAATAATTTGCTTTTTTCTTCCTTTCATTTAGCAGCATAAATAAGTTTGGCCACTGGGAATACAGTACAGGGGCGGGACCACAATCCCATGTTTGAAGACCTACTTCTAGCACCAGCATCGAGAATTAAATCCATCTCTCAGGACTCACAGAACCCAGGACAACTTGCCGCCTTTGGGCAACATATGCACTGAAGAGTGTATGTGGAAGCGACAGGAAACAGATTAACAGAGGCTAATACTGTGATTGATTGACATTGGCAATGGTTGGCAAAAAAAAAAAAAGCTTTTCATGATAACTGTACAAAAACAATTCACAGTAATATATCTTTTTAGCTTTTCCACTCCAGAAAAAATGACTTTTGTTGCAGACGCTCTCTGATTAGAAAGTCAACCATACTTATTTCGATGCTATTGCAGCTCCTTTCTGGGTCTCAGTGGTAAGAGAACAGACTCGCAGAATCTGTAGCGATGTCCCAGCATTCACGCTGCCCAATGACCACTGGAGAAGAAACAAAGAAAATAATTGCACCTGGTTTGATTTAGAAAGTCTCACTTTGCAAAGCTGCCCTCAGTCGAAAGTGAAGCCGTTCAGGTGATGAGACAGCAGCGGCCTCTCTTGTCAGTTAGGTTTGTCATCTCTTCCTCTTTCCTTCTGAGTCTGTAGGTCTTTTCGTTCTGTTGCCCCAAGCCAACATCCTGCACCACTGAGAACAAGGGGTTTTTTTACTTTTTCTTTTTTTTCTTTTTGCAGGGGGAAGGGCAGGGAGTATATCGTCTACACATTTGGACAAACTCATCTTTTCTGCTCTTCACTTCATGTCCACATCAAAGTCCAACACCAGCAGCTTGGTTTCTTCAGTCCCATTCCGACTCCCAACTGCACACACCAGCTTTGTGTTCGAGGCTCTGATCCGCCACACGACTCCCCCACTCCCCCCACTCTCCAATGTGACTAGGTTTCGAATAAATTCACCCGTTTTCAAGTCCCATAGTTTTACAGTTCCATCATCTGAGCTGGTAATTACAAAGTTCTTGTTGAACTGTAAACAGGTCACAGCACTCTGATGCTTGTTGGGACCTAGGCAAAACCAAAGGAATTTAATTACTGGTTAGTTCCCTTGTAATCTGTAGACTTCTACACTAGAATATATAATACATGAAATATTTAAAATGCTGCATATTTAGAAACTGTGTTCTGAATATTTTAGGATCAGCAGGGATGTAAGAAAATCTGGTAGGTGCTTGTGACTGAAACATTAATTTCAAGAGTCTGTCTTCCAAGAAGCCTGGTTAGCTGCCCGCACACATTGTTTTTCTGGCTGTGGAAATGAGAACTTTCTGGGGGGGGGGGGGGGAGTGATACAGATAGTCCCGCTTCATGAATTCTGCTGATGGACAAGTGAGCATAAGAGACCCACTGCCCTACTGTTTTGAACTGACCAGTCAAGGGCAAAGGCTGAATGGACACTATTCCAAAACTGAGAAAGAGACAAAACCAATAAGTAAAAAACTGCAATACGGCCCACCAGATGGCCTCGTTGAAGGGAAAAAAAACACTTTCTAAGGGCTGTGACCAATAAAAAGTTAATCATGACTTTAGATAACACTGTTGTGCCTCACTTCATAATGATGGCTTTTATATTTTTCTTTCTCTAGCTCAGCGGTTCTCAACCTGTGGGTTGCGACCCCTTTGGGGGTTGAATGACCCTTTCACAGGTGTTGCCTAAGACCATTGGAAAACACATATTTCCAATGGTCTTAAGAACCAAAACATGGCTCCTCTCTCCGTCTCCAGGCGGGTCCGCCCACATGCAGATCCGCCCACATACATGAGGAGCTGTGTTAAAGGGTCGGCATCAGGAAGGTTGAGAACCACTGCTCCAGCTGAGTGGGCACTTCATTCCTTCCTATTCTGGTTAAGCAGAGAGTTAAGTGTCTAAATTGAGGCCAGAGCAATTTTCCATCAGATTAGAGAGCTCCCCACCGCCCCCCAGCAGGACAGCTCTTTAATTTAAAATTGGACTACAAATCCCAAATGAAATGATCACCCAAATAATAACATTAGCACGTTGCTTCTGTGATACAGAGCTTTCTTTGCATTGTTCTTTAAGGTTAGACAGAGTTAACTGTAGATGCAGAAAGTGATTAAATAATTTCATATCAAAAACAATTTACACTTTATATTAGAAACACAATTTAACACTTTCTCAAGGATAGCCTAGTTTTATTATGTCACGATGGAAATGCTCATAAACTTATCCAAAATTTTCATCTGTATGAGATTAATTCTTTTTGTGACACAAAGCTCCATAGTTCTCTAATGTTTAACAAACACAACTGAAGGGGAGCAGTCAGTTCTTACCTTGCAATGTTTGTAAACACTGTCCCGTTTTGATATCCCAGATTTTAACTGTTGAGTCTGCATTCCCAGAGACAAGGATGTTGTCTTTGAGTTCCATCCCACTTGTTAACGACTGGTGACCTGTCAACGTGTGAATGCAGTTCCCTGTCTCCACGTCCCAGACCCGGATGGATGTATCAAGAGATCCACTCACCACATGGATGCCATCAAACTACAACAGATACCGTTTATTAGACCAGAAGTACGGATATTCTTGACATTATTCACTGACCTTAATCTTAATGGGGAGGGGGTGGGGCACGAAGAACAGGTCATGCCCGAGCAAAAGGAGGTGCTAGGATAGACCGCGTGAACCAAGCCACTCTACACTGCATGTTCTCAGAAGCTTCTGTCCGAAAGATGCAGAAACAATTAAAAAGAAAACAAAACACCTAAGATGAACATATCATTTTCAGAGCATCTGGCCACACATAGTAGCTACATTCTATGGAAAGTTAATAAGGACTGCCGTTTAGTTTTACTTCCCAACAGGAAGCTGAAACTACTGCCACAACTTGTGCTAAGGGTGTGCTCACGACACCTCAGGCATGAGAAGGGCTAGAGGTACTGATGATGTTTAAAAGTTAGTTACAATAAAATTTGTATGTAAAATAAAAATTTCACTTAAAATAACCTAAATGCTCATTAGGAAATGTACCAACAGATAATTATCTATTCCCAGTTATACCAATAGTCAATAAGTAGCTATTACTTCCCAGATCTATGATGACGTTGCTACCTCTTTTCTAAATCTAAAGGATTATGTAAGAACATTATTTTCATTAAGGTTCTGAGCATACCACAAAGCATAAAAATAGTTGCAGCCAATGCCCTCTCCTCCAAATTAATAACCTTTTCTAAGTTAACAAACATCTTTATTATGTGTATTTCATGGCATATTCAGTATTCCATCAATTAAGACACAAATACCCCAAGAACAGGTCTGTGTTAGCACTGGGACCACATACTAATTTGCTGATCACTAATGAGCAGTAACTCGTAAATGAACTATATAAATAATTGGAAATATTTTTGAATGCAAATGCTGTTATTCAGAAAATAAAATAAGACATTTTAAAAACTTGCTATTAATTAATTTATCTCGAAATATGGCAATCTATCCAAGGACATCAAGTTCAATTGTAGACAGAAAACGAGTTTAGTCAAATTTCTTCCTTTATGACTGCGAGTCAGCCCTGCGAGAGTAGAACAGCTTTATGCAGAAAGGCTCCACTTTACTTTGAATGGGGATGGAATCACAATTACATGGTCCATCAACTTTCAGCTATCAAGGCAAAGGGACAGCTTTTGGCCAAATTAATCCTCTGCTAAGGAGTTTATTAAAATCCAGTTATTCTCCTATGAGGCTATCTACCCATTAATTAATATAGCAAAACTTAGGGCTCCAAAATCCCAGGTTCCAAGACAAATATTTATATTTTGGAGGTAAAACAAATCACAGAACAACTAAAACAAATCATATAAATAATTTCAAAATTTATGCTTTCTTCATGCTAACTTTATATGGAAACAACAAGTAATCTGGTTAGTATTTTTGGACTGTATTGGACCAACAATTTCACAGTGGTTATCTGAGTAAAACTATGTTGTGATTCACCAGTAGAGCATCTAAGGGTGGGAGAGATATGATCTCTTACCTGTAATGAATAGACTCTATTAGTATGCCCCTGCAACGTGTGTAGACAGGTTTCAGTCTCTGGATCCCACACCTTCACCATAAAATCATATGCTCCACTAACAACCCTCCTGCCATCATATTGAACACAGCGAACCGCTGCTACGTGACCCATCAGTACATGTAAACACTGGCCTGTCTCAATATCCCAAACCCTAAGAGTGGCATCTCGGGAACCGCTAACAACTCTGTAGGGCGGGAAACAGAAAAAAAAAAAAAAAAGTATTACAATTTTTAATAACATAAGAAAGCATGATATATAGCATCAGTGATTATTAAACCTTTGTTTTTTCTTTTAAGTAGGAACATCTGTTTTAAAGAACCAAATAAAACCCTGATATATAAACATAGAAAAGCTGAGTTACTCTGATGGGGATGGGCAGTTGGGAAGCCTGTTTGGCTCCCCGCCTACGCGAGACTGAGCGGCTCGCTGGGGTTCCGTGGAGCAGGCTGAAAACTACTGTACTGTGTTTAAAAAGAAGACAATGACGCAGCAGCAGGAACAGCAGCAAAAGCAGCCAGCTCTAAATACATCCAGCAAGATCTTAACTTTTAGAAATAAAATGCCAATGTGCACAATACGTAAAAAGTGCTAATGGGAGAACTCTGGGTGACAGTATTTCGAAAAAAAAATTTTTTTTCTTTATTCTTTCTGCCATTTCCCAAAATTCTGATGATGAACACATACATAGTCCCTTTGTACTATGGGAAGAAATTCAATAAAGGTTATTCAACAAAACAAATCAGAATTTGGAATTGAAACAGCTAAAGATATGTGCTCTACACCATATACTTTGGCAAAATTAACCTGTTTTAGACATGTCCTCAAAGGCTGCATATGTTAATATTTATAAATATTCAATAGGCTATATATGGGCATTATGATATACAGATTTTAGAAGATACTTATGTTGAGGCAACAAATCCCTTCAAAATTTGGCCCAACATTACTGAAGTTATACTCTTCTGAAGACCAGAATGATACAGATACTGCGCCATCTCTGGATTACATAGGGGAGCTGAAAACACAGGTATCTTTATGTCACTCCTAAGAAATAAAGAAAGGCCACAGTTTCCACATTTGGAAGAACAGAAGAGGAAGTATTGAGAGATTTAAGTCAGAACTAATGAAAACTGAAATGCAAAGTCTCTTCATACCAATCCCCCAAATTTTAATAGTAGAGTGCACTGCTCAAAGTAGATCCAAATTACAACAGAAAAGGTCCATTTTCTTCACATATTACCAATCCAGTATGAAATCTGCCTACCGTAACGGTTTCTAATAAAGATGACGCTACGGGGCAGAGTTAAGGTAGAAAGACTGGAGCGCAGTCACTTTAAGGGCCTTCACAAGCCCTTTCCTGATACATGGAGTGGGTACTCTGTGTAACGGTGCACCATGCAGACATGCCCATAGGAGACAGAGAGGACTTTACACAGGAGGGCTTTGCAGGAGGAAGTAACAGAGGCACTGAGAGAAAACAAGCAGCTTGGTTGGGCTGAAACCATTCTGAAAATTGACGGAGGGCTCTGTCCTTAACTCGGTAGGCAACCGCTCCCAAAGGGCAGTGATACAGCCACTTTAGAGGAGAGTTGTCCGTCCACTGGGTGAGAGGTGAGAAGACCAGGTCTGAAAGCTATGTCAATAGGTCAGGTAATAGGTAACGAGAGAATAAATTAAAAATCACAGGCCTGAGCTTTTGCCTAGATATAGAGAACATGGTGCAGTAGGGGTAGGATGAGCACATGGTTAAAAAAACTTGGAGACTTGAACCCTGAATAGCTTTGTCCCACTAGCAGAAATATGAATAGAAAAAAAAAATGATTTTTTAAAAGATGATGAGTCATCAAAGATGTAGAGCAATAAGGTAAGATGTTATTAGAGAGCAGAGAGTTTCAAGGAGGAAGCCAACAACACTAATAAATGAGGAAGGAAATTTAAAGATGATCCTCCAACTTTAAGCCAATACACTACTGCTTTCCTAGTACAGAAACATCCGAAATCTAATAATTAAAGTCTAATTTAAGAGCACCTTATCACTATCTCTTTATTAGACAGAATGTTTAAACTCTACACAAAACACCCCAAATTCACAAGTGACAGACGAGGAATTCCCACCACGATGGGCTTCTCCCTCACCTTTTTTCATGAAGATGCATACAGCGGACGGTGGAAGTGTGCCCATATAAGGTGTGTATACATTCTCCAGTCTCTGCATTCCACACTTTGAGTGTCCGATCTGTAGATCCACTAATGATGATATTGTCTCTCATCTGTGATGACCATACTCCACCTGTGTGTCCCACTAATGTCCTCAGACACTGGAAAAACACTTAAGATAATTAATTTTGGGTAGAAAGAAAAATGATTTAAATAACATTTCAGTAGCTCATTATAATATGGAGTAAAGTTATATTAACTCCATTTGATTGTTTGGCATACCAGAAAATAATGTCTCACATCAATAAAACATGACCTCATCACTTTCTTGCTTTGTTTTTCAGTAGCATTGCAGATTACACATGCACACACAACTGGGAAACAAGTACACAGAAAGTAAACATTTATCATTCAACTATGAAAGCTCCAGCCTGACCTCTTTGATGCAGTAGTACTAAAACTGTTTTCATCCAGGGGAGTGGATTCAATGAAAGAATGCCAACAGTGTTGGGTGTGGCTACATACCACGTTTCATCTCGTCTGCCACAAGGCAGTAGTTAGGAGCCAGGTAGGGTACTTTTAGACAAGTAAAGACAGACATTAAAGCCCTGAAGTCAATCAGAACTAACATGAAACTATGGAAATGTAAAGCTGCTTTAAAAAATGTTAATATCTAACTTGGAAAATCTAGAAGATTATTGCTTGAGAAATCAACATGATATAAAACATCTAAAAAGAGATCTTTGTCTCCACACTTTCTTCCATTATTTTTTAGGTGGTCAATTCATGAAAATATTCTCCATTGGACAGATAAATATAAGCATTCACTAGAGAACCATTAAGGTATAATAATATTGTATGCAGTGACTGCTTTTCTCTTCAAACTCCTATCTAAATGCCTACCTAGTCTGCTTAACTTTCAACCTTACAGGGCTTGAGATAAGGCTAAATTTACACGATTGATTTAACTTCTAAACTGTAGGTAGGTTACCAACAAAGCAGTTTACAAGGAAAAGCAAATATCCATCATATTTTTGAAAAAGATTAAAAAGGAAGAAGATATAATCTAGATGGTTAAAAAGGTGAGAAAAATTAAGACAAGAAAAAGATAAAGCACATCTGTAAAATCTGAACAGGTACATCACAGAGACAGACAAACTGTTTAAAAAAGAAGAAACTAACGACATTCCTATCATGAGAAACATCATCTCACGCCAAAGCAGCAGCTAAATTAGAAGCTCTGGTATTTGCTATCAAAATAAGCTAGAGTGAAAAATGGATCCTTATTTTACTCTGACCAGGATCCTTGCAAAGACAGATACAAAACGGTGACTCTATGAAGTGCAGAGAGAAGTACACTTACTTTGCCTGTGACTGCGGACCAAACTTTTAGAGTGTTGTCATCAGAACCACTAACTATCCGGTTACCACAAAACTGTAAGCATGTAATCACATGATCATCGTGTCCTTTCAGCACCTACGAGGTCGATGCACAGATTAGGGAGGTTAGTAAATTCTGTTTTTTAAAATGCTCGTGAAAAGAAAAATGAAGCCATAAATAGGAACAGTAATCTGTAGTATACTTCTAGAATTAGAATTTATATGAAATATGAAGCATCATCATTCCTGGCTGATGAATCAAGTATTAAACATTTTATTGTTTCCATATTCTATTCCTTATACTTGAGATGAACTGCTACCATTTTACTGAGTCAAGACTTCATAAAGACGGTTCAAACACAATGTATTTTATAGTCATGTATTTTATCTGTGCAAACCAAACGTCTAAGGTTTTACAATTTGACACACAAAAACAAAAGCACCTATTAACTAGGAAGACAAGAGCAACAATAATTATCAACTTTTTAGCTCAAAACAAAAAGAGCCTCTCTCCAAATTGCTTTTTTCCAGTTATAAAAATAAATCTAAGAATTTCAAGCATTTTTGCTATTCTTTATATACCTGAAATAGGACAAAAAGTCAGAATAGTTGTATTTATACAAATAAACCACACAAAAGCTACCAAAACAAAACATAGGCAGTCCTCAAAAATCATATTCGGACTTTGTGGTCAGAGAGGGAGCAAATTCTTAGATAGAAGAAAGTACATGACACAAAATTCAATGAGATATTCTGAAATTTCCGTAATTTTTAAGATAGAACTACATGCCAATCAACTCATCTTTTATTCAAGACAATGAGCTGTCAGACCAGAGAAATTCACAATAGAAGGATATTGTCAGTTATGCTTTCAGTTCTTCCAAAATATATTATTTTCTTTCTACTGGAGATAGGTATCAAGTTATACTGGGTGCCAAGAAGTAGAAAAACATACCAGGTACCAACACTGATTAATGGTTTCTGTTACAATGTGCATGAGTTCAGTTACCTTAGGAGATTTGAGTTCTCCTCGCCTCCAGTTAGTATCAATTCTATGCTGTCTGATGTACGCACTTTTCCATGGACTGTGTATGAAACCTGGTTTAATTACTTTTCTTCTCTTGATGTGCAATGGTTCATCAATACCTAGTTTTAAAGAGTTAAAGAGTATAATTGCTTTCACCAATAATAAATATTATTTTATAATGTATCTCATTTCCCCCTATGCTGAAAACCACCAAAATGCAGGATACTAATTTCTAACACTGTTACTACAAAACAAAATAACGTAAAGTTTATTATATTTTGTATGGTGCTCTTTTATATTAACCATTTCATTTTCTTTCTCAAAATGGTCCTATGAAATGTTGGTGAGGACGTGCGAAAATTGGGACCTATATGCAATGCTTGTGGGAATTTAAAAGGGTGCAGCTGCTGTGGAAAATAGTATGGTGGTTCCTCAAAAACGCTAAGCACAAAATGACCCTATAGCTAGCAACTTCCCTTCTGGATGCATACCCCAAAGAAAGGAATCGGTACTCGGACAGATATTTGTACTCTCATGTTCGTAACAGCATTGTTCATGATAGCTAAAAAGGAGAAGCTACCCAGGTGTCCACTGATGAATAAATGGATAATGGAAATGTGGTATATACATACAATCGAATATTATTTAACCTTAAAAATATTCTAACACTGAGCTTGAAGGCCTTATGCTAAGTGAAATAAGCCAGTCACAAAAAGACAAATACTCTATGATTCTACTTATACAAGGTACCCAGAGTAGTCGAATTCACAGAGACAGAAAGCAGAGTGGTGACTGCCAGGGGCTGCAGGGAGGAGGAATACGAAGCTACTGTTATATGGGGATGGAGTTTCAGCTGGGAAAGTTAAATAAGTACTGAAGATGAAAGGGTGGTGATAGTTGTACAATGTGAATGTAATTAATGCCACTAAACTGTATACTTAAAAATGGTTAAAATTTTAAATGTTACCATTTTTATTTTTTTCTTTATTGATTTTAGAGAGAGAGGAAGGGAGAGGGAGAGAGAAGAACCGCCAATGAGAGAGAACATCGATTGGCCGCCTCCTGCATGCCTCCACTGGGGATTTAGCCCACAACCTGGGCATGTGCCCTGACCGGGAATCGAACCCGAGACCTCTTGGTGCATGGGATGTTGCTCAACCACTGAGCCACACCAGCCAGGCACCATTAGTTTTTTAAATCATTAAAATAATGATACTATGAGAGAAGTAAGGCAGAAATGATTAATCCCACTCTATGAATACAGACACTTGAGAAGAGATGGTTTCACTGCTGAATCCAAGCCATAGACAGGGCAGAGGCAAGACTGGAAACCAAGGTCCCTGGGTCTTCACCTCCAGCTGTCCTACCCACCAGTGCTCTGATTTCACCACAATCTCCACGAAGGGGAGATAACCTGTGGAGTATCTGTCCCATGCTCTAGGATTCTTTCTAAAAATGGTGCCTGTCAAAGCAAATAATATTTTTACATATTGTTTCAAAAATATTTCTCTAGATGACTGCTGGGAAAAAAAAGTCCTTTCTTTAATTAATATGGATGATACCTATTCCTCTACTAAGAAAGGAGATTCTTTTTTTTTTTTCAGGTTTCAAGAACATAAGCTCCATGATGGGAGGAAAATGGGAGTTTATTACTATATAATGCCCAGTTCATAAAAGGTGTCCAAAAAATATTTGTGGAGGAATGAATAAAATATGGAATATTTGAGTATTTAAATGCTAATACACCATTGGATTTCCTTTAAGTCAGCCTCATCTTGACTTCTGCATTGTTCATTACTTCTACTGGAGCGGGAAGCGAACCAGCTGTGCTTGCTGTTAGTTACAGTGTTCATTAACAGGACTCGCTGCAGGGTTTGGCTCATTGGAACGTGCGGAACCACCCATGGATTCTGTGAGCAGGTAAATGCACAAGAACACTCATTGTGGATTCTCTGATAGGCTGGCAAAGGTTCTCTTTTTTCATTTACCCACCACTTTATTCTGCTTGCATGTAAAACTTATTTTTCTCTGTATGAACCTTACCCTCTTCTTTGCATTTCTCTCTCCAGAGAAGGTTGTCTTCAGCCAAAATTCTCCAGTAGCGACATGTCTGAGCCGCTTGTAGCAGGTCTTTGGGTTCCAGGAATGAAAGCACATAAAGTGCCAGCTATAAAAAGAAAAGGCATAGTAGACCCACATTTTTACATATATAAAATAATATGTTAATTATTCTCTATGGGACAAAGCACTTATAAAAGTAATATAATTCTACATTCTAATTTCTAAAATTATGAAAGGCAGTACCTTCTAATATTCAATTATAATAAATATATACCAGATTTAAAAAACCCAAACATTCAATTGGTATTTATGAACTTGACTCTACTAACTCCTCACCTCTTCAAGGAATACTTATTTAATCTCCCAGCCTCTGCTCCTGCCTTTGCTTGGTCTCAACACAAGAATTCTACTTACTCAATTACCATCCTACCCACCTACCTACCTACCTATTTATTTGACTTTAGTAGTTGTTTAAATTCTGTCTTTTTTCTCTCCCCAGTACAATGTAAATTCATTGAAGACTGGACTTAAGATTTCTTTATATTCTGTGTGGTATGATTTGAGATCACTTCTGATAGATATAGTTAATAGTTTTGTTTTTTTTTTAATCTTCATCCAAGGATATTTTTCCATTTATCTTCAGATGGAGTGGAAGGGAGGGAGGGAGGGAAAGGGAGAAAAGAAAGGAGAGGAGGTGGGGGGAGGGGGAGGGAGAGCCATGGATGATTTGTTGCATCCCACATGACCCCAACCAGGGCCGGGGACCAAACCACAACTGAGGTATGAGGTACATGTCCTTGACTGGATTCAAACCCATGACTCTTTGGTCCACAAGCCGTGGCTCTAACCTTTGAGCCAAACCGGCCAGGGCAGTTAATAGTTCTTTATCACATCAAAGTGTTTATTACCACAATGATGAACTTTTCAAATATTTGCACCCTTTATTGTAAATGACAAAGGTGACAATTACTAAACCTCTCCATAGGTATATAATAGTAATTGGATGCTAATTACTTTACATTGCTTAAGGGGATTTTCATGATGGGCCAGGTAGTTATATATGGGAGCCAGCTTTTTGGTACAGCATTAATTTTAAAAATGTGTTTCCAATACTTGCAAACCATCAGTTTCTTTACATTGTGTAAAGTCAATTCAAATTACTAAAGTAAATAAAAAAAGCTAAAGAAGGGAATGAAAGCTTCTGAGTATGCTTATTCAATTAGCCACAAAAATCACATTGAAATTTAAATGATAATAGGACAAAAATGATCTAAACAGAGCAATACAGTTTAGCTTTCATATAAATTACAAGAATTAAAACAAACTATTGTTTAAAGGGCCAAAGACCATATAAAGAAGTAAAAGTACAATGTGAATTATTTTTTAATGCTAGACAAAAACTACATGGAACTCATCATTAATCACAACTTTACTGAATCCATTCTATATAGAGAGTACTTCAAGTAGTCAGTATTCAATTTAATATTACAAATGACAGTAGAAAACTTTGTGGAGTAATTATTTTTGGTTTGTTAAGAAAGATCATTCAGTAGCATATATAGAAACTGAGTCATTTAAAATAATAAGGCATAAATATGTTCAACAATGTATGTTCATGTGTACACATACACGCACATATACATCTCCACATTGTAGGGTTTTTTTGTTTGTTTGTTTTTTATCCTCACCCAAGGACATTTTTTCCATTTTTTGTACAGATAGAGTAGGAGGGAGAGAGAGAAAGAGAGAGAGAGAGAGAGAGAAAGGGACACATCGAGTGGTTGCCACCCACATGACCAACCAGGGCCAGGGACAAACTGCAACCGAGGTACGTGCCCTTAGCGGGAACCGAACCCGGGTCTCTCTAGACCGCAGGCCGACGCTCTAACCGCTGAGCCAAACTGGCCAGGGCGACATTGTAGTTTTTTTTAATGGATACTTCATAAACCACTTAATTTAGAAATTATTAATCAATCAAAGCCTAGGCAAATTTACTTAGAGTCAGTATAACAGTAATGCAATACCACCATATTATTAATCTTCCTAGTGAAATTGATATTTAACACAGAAATTACTAGGAACAAGCCCTAGCTGATTTGGCTCAGTGGTTGAAGCATCAGCCCATGGACTGAAAGGTCAAGGGTTCAATTCCCGGTCAAGGGCGAGTATCTGGGTTGTGGGTTCGATCCTCCTCCCCAGTTGGGGTTGTGTGGAAGGCAACCTATCAATGTGTCTCTCTTGCATGGATGTTTCTCTCCCCCACCCCTTTCCACTCTATTTAAAAATCAATGGAAAAGTATCCTTGGTGAGGATTAAAAAAAAAAAATTGTTAGGAACAAATTTTATTTTGTAAGAGATGCTATTTTATGCCCAAGAGTTTTAGAATGGCCATATGAAAAAGTCTATTCTTTGTTCTAGTTATCTAGAAATTGGGTAATTTACAGAAACAGTCCATTTTAAAGGCTAGAAAACTAATCCAGAGCATCTCATATTTCAAAGGTACGGGTGTGCTGAGGCAGGCACACGGGTGTGCTGAGGCAGGCACACGGGTGTGCTGAGGCAGGCACACGGGTGTGCTGAGGCAGGCACACGGGTGTGCTGAGGCAGGCACACGGGTGTGCTGTGGCAGGCACACGGGTGTGCTGTGGCAGGCACACGGGTGTGCTGTGGCAGGCACACGGGTGTGCTGTGGCAGGCACACGGGTGTGCTGTGGCAGGCACACGGGTGTGCTGTGGCAGGCACACGGGTGTGCTGTGGCAGGCACACGGGTGTGCTGTGGCAGGCACACAGGTGCGCCACAAGAATTTCTAAAATTACCTGACTATTTAGCCAGGGGCACTGACCCCTTTTACCTTAGATGGTCAAATAAAAATAAAATAAAATAAAAACAACAGGCAACACAACAAAATAGTGACTGATTCTATGTTAAGAATTTAGGTTTTGTTCTAATTCATCTACTGTTATCACTATACTTTTCTTGGTATTAACTTACAAAATAAGGAAGGGCATTGTCCCAAATGCTGTTTATCACAAGCCTCCCAAATGAGACTAGTGAGATTTCTGGCAAGGTTTTTGAGGTTAGTAAGTAAATGCTGGTAAAGAGCTTTAAGATGCGTCAAAAGGAATTATAAGAAAAGTATTATATGTCTATTTCTTGACATGAAGGGAATGTTTTAAATAATGATAATACTTAGTCTCTGAGGAAATAATATTCATTTCCTTACAGATTTACATCTATACCATTATTTCTCCACATACAAAATGAAGCATTTTTCAAAAAAGAAAAAAAATGTTTCTAGTAGTTTAAAAAAAGGGTGGGGGGGGGGGTGAGGACAGCTGGACAGATGATATGATATTCTAAGTCAGGGCTCACTCTCATTTCCCAACCTAACCTAACTTCTTCTTCAGGTGATCTTGAAAAGGACACTTAATCCAAAAATATTTTTTGTTTGTGCTTAATTTTTAGACTCTCAAAAGTACTTTCATATTCTTATTTAAAATCACATTTTTGTGTGTTAAAAAGTAGAAATACAAATAAAGGTAAAACAAAAAACTCACCATTATCAGAGATAAGGGGCAAACTAGACTAAGAGAAAGTCTATCTTTCAACAAAAATACTACCTTCTATAATAAGAAGGATATCAAGGGAAACTATGACGCACATATCAAAAGTGAATAAATTCACTTTCAGTCAAATACTTATAAAAAAAAGTGTTCCCTATTATTAACATCCTTCCAAAGGAAAAGAGCTTATACCACTTTCATAAGCCAAATCTATTCAAAGAATTCAGTTTTAGAATTAGCCAGCAAGAATAAAAGTTTTTTTCTGGGATAATGTCATTTAAAAAAAAAAATCACTCCAAAGAAGGAACATTTCAGGAATGAATGTTTTTTCCACTTTGTTTTTCCCTGAAATTATGCGTAGTTCATATATTTAATAAAATAAAATTATTTTACTCATATGCAATGTGAAATTATTATTAAGACTATCTTAAATGCCTTTAGGATACCTAGAATCATTATCTGAAAAATCCTTTTCTCTTCAAATGTGAAGTTTCAGGATAATTTGCAACGGTGTATTAGCCTTTTTAGCTGACACATACTGGTGGCGCACACATACTCTGTGAAAATGTGGTGATGTTGATTAATATACTATTTCTGTTGACAAAAAAATGAAACTATCTAGCCTATTATATCAATAAAAGACTGCAACAAAACTATGCCTCATTTATACAGTCAAGAATGCCCAAATGATAATAAATTTACGATTAAAAAATAGTGTCAACATATATAAAGATATAAAAACAAATAAGCATAAAATATTTCAAAAGAAGTGCTCTAAGAGACAACATGGAGGGACCTCGAGAGTATTATGCTAAGTGAAATAAGCCAATCAGAGAAAGAAAAATACATGATATCACTTATTTGTTGGAATATAATGAACGAGGTGGGCTCATGAACAAAATAGACCCAGAGACATAGAAAGTGGTATGGTTCAGACTGACAAACCTCAGAGTAGGGGAGTGAGGGGGATGGATGAGATGAACCAAAGAATTTATATGCATGTATGCATAACCAATGGACATAGACAACAATATCGGGGGTGGGAGGATGGGATGGGGAGGAGAGAGTCTAGGGTGGGAAAAAGGAGAAACATCTGTAACAAAAAATAAATTAATAAAAATTGGAGAAAAAAAAAGAATGTAACTGGTATACAAAATGTGTGTGTGTGTGTGTGTGTGTGTGCGCGCGCGCACGCACACACATACGTTTGTGATGGGGGAGAAAAGAGGGATGATTAATAGATAAAGACATATATATTAAATTCCATGTTTCAAAATAATTACACAATGTAAGTAACAGAGGACTACAATTCAACAGAATCATAAAACTTAAAGGGATTTAGAATAAACAAACAGCAACAAAATGTTATTTTAATAAAATCAGTATTTTAAAATACCTACTATGATAAACGTACCAAAACAACTAAAGAGTGGG
Organism: Molossus molossus; assembly: GCF_014108415.1. Taxonomy (NCBI): domain Eukaryota; kingdom Metazoa; phylum Chordata; class Mammalia; order Chiroptera; family Molossidae; genus Molossus; species Molossus molossus. The sequence continues at coordinate 105,089,563 of NW_023425377.1, read as the reverse complement.
TTTCAAATAACCTGGGGAAAAATTCTTGGTGAAGCAACAATCAAATTAATGAAACTCAACAGCTTACTCCCATATGATTCATTCCAGTAGCAGAAAGAAGTCACCCAGTCCATAAGTATACTTTAATATGTAAATTATATTATTAATTCATGGCAGGTTCTCATTTACAGCCCTCTTTAGCACTAATTAAAAGTGCTAAACTGGCAATACCGAATACCATAGGATGACAATGTTTAAAGGTGGTAACTGCTGAGTTACATTCTCAAACAGCACACAGAAGAATATCGATCATCCTTACCTCTTTAGGAAGCAACGAAATGAAGTCTCGTTGAAACTGGGGTTCTATCACTTGCATCATATGTTTTACTTGGGTTGGTTCACAACTATCAATAAGTTCATCTAAAGCAAGCAATTTCTCTGGTCCACTCCAGCTCTATCAAAGAGGAATTAGAAATTTTATTATTTTCATAGATGTCTCGAATTAAAGAAAAATCCTCACACATACCATGAAAAGGAACTGCTTATAGTGACATTTTCTCTAGAAGACAATGAAATGATAATCACTGAGTATCACCAAATTTATTAGATACCTTAATTTTATAAAAGCTTTAAAAATGTCATGGTTTTAACAGGAAAATATTTTTGCATTAACTATTATGATTATTATATATTCATCTACCACTAAGATACTGGTTTAGAAACCAACATTTTATTCAGAAACGTCACTTCAGTTTACTGAGTAAACAGGGAATTCTGACATGATTTTCTTTCCTCTACATCTTTCAAGTGGGTGCCATACAACGTGATGGTCTGAATGAAGTAGTCGTCTGAGGAGACTGTCAACATCATTTAGAGAAAAATTAATAACTGGACATACTGCACATATGACAAGTGTCTTCTACAAATCAAAAGGACTTGGATTTGTTGTGTGAAAAGAACTTCAGATAAAACACACCAAACAGTAGAAAATAGTAACTAACTTAGTAGTAAAATTTGAATATGAACAAAGAGGGTAAGAAATAAAGTACTGCATTCCAGAAAAACAAAAACACATAATTATACCTCAGAAATATGAACTCCTTTAAACTATACTAGGGAATTCTTTAAAAAAAAATTTTTTTTTTCTTTTTAGTGAGGAACACCTGCACAGAAAAGCCATGTTCTTTAAAGGAAAAACTAAAAAGGGCATATGAGTAATTTAAAATGTTAAGAGTTTTCCCTCAAAATATTCATGTAAAACAAATAACCTTGGAATTCTTAAGTGAAAGAACATCCGTGAGGAGGCTGATTTAAGGACCTTTGTGAATTATGTCCATTTTGGAAGTGGGTAAAGAGAGAACAAGAGATGAGGTTTGAAGCTAGAAAGATCTGAATTTTGATTCCATTTCTTGCTCAAATTAGGAACCTGCATTTTGTAATATGTGAAATAGTTAATAACTGAAAACTGAGATATACTGAGGACACAGGAAGCCTTATTTAGAACACTTTTTATTTTTAAATGTATTTACGTATACTCTACAATAAACTTCATCTAGTTTCCTACCATAAAGTATACATTATGATAATACTATCCAACATTTCAGCAGTACTTCCGGAAAACCTGTCACAAACATAATCTCATTTAACCATTACACAAACCTGGGAACTGTCCTCATTTCATTACCGAACATGAGAAAACACAGGCTCTGTCTAAGAAGTGGGCCCTTTCCTTTTACTTCTGCACATACACATTCCCAGACCACTGCCCTTGAGTTCTCACCTTGTCGCCTTCGGGTTAGGGTGAGGATTCATGCATAAAATTAAAAATACATACATGTATATGCACACACATGACCAATTAAAAGTAGTTAATTTGAAGTTTGATTATTTTGTTCAGTTCCCCTCAAACAGATTAAATTCCTGGTTCAAAATTAACCTTTTTGACAAAACTTACACTGACCACCAATCTCCACTTGTCCCTGATCAATTAGTATCAATGCTATAAACTCTGATTTATTGATTTACATTCCTCACAAGATTTGAGGTAGCTTTTTATAATATTGTTGTTCCTCTCTGTCTACATGATAAAGGTTCATAAACACTAGTATTAAGGAGATATACATTTTGGGTAAAGGATAACCATGCTGACTTCATTAAAATGCAGCTTTAATTAAGTTACTTGATAACAGAATAATTTTAATATAAATTTCTTAATCTCCTATACATATATTAATGCATTTCAAAATATTTTTTAGAAGTGGTTAGGGTTAAATATTGATATAAAAATAAAGCTAGCCTATGTAATCCTCTATAGTAAAAAGACAGTGAAATGTATTTCAATGTAGTACTACCTTATACACTATATATTTTACAGCTACTATGAATACATCTAATTCAAAGTGATATACTATACATGATTAATGTTTTCTTTAAGTTAATGTATTATTACTAATTTTAAAAAGAAAGAAATAGAAGAACACTACCAACACACAGTATACAATTGCTAAAAGATGCAAAAAATACCTTTAATCAAGGATTTGAAGAGATGGAGTATAAAATAAAAAAAGCCAGAAGAGAACATAAATAACTAATTCAGATATCAGGTAAATGTCAGAAACTTCTATATACTTAAGGCAATGTCCATGATGAAAATTAGGCTGCATAGTAAAATGTTTCTAAGACTTTAAACTATATTTTTTATTTTGTGTTAAATAATATTTGATTTAGTAAGTCAAATAAAAGTAAAGTTATATCTCATTTAAATAATACATGCATTTAGCAGATGTTACTTCGTGACTTTTTAATAAAAATATATCCCATGCAGATCAGTAAGGTAAACTATAAACTACACAGTGAGTGAGACTGTTCCCACTGACCAGACATACTCAGCAGTCTAACTGCTCACACCCACATATCTTAGGTGGTTCCAGTAAAAGTCTGGACCACACAGACAGCTCTCTGCCCAGCCTGGATTTCTTCCCTGAACTCCAGACCTGTATATAAAATTGCTTACTCAACATGTATTCTTGGATATGTGATGGAACCTAATATGCCCATGATCTTTCTCCTCAAGTATGCACATCCACAGTGCTCCCTATTTCAGTAAAACGCAGGCCAAAAACTGTGGGGCCATCTCTCACCTCTCACTCCCTCACTCTCACTGGTAGATGGTTCCGATCCATCGATAAATTCTAAGGCCTTAAACTGCAAAATATATCCAGAAGGTGACTATTACTACACTGGTCTAAGCTCTTATCTCTTACCTGGATTATTCCTATAACCTCTTACCCACCTCCCAGCTTCCCACCTTTGCCCTCCTCATTCTATTCCCCACAAAGTAGTCACAGTGCCACTGCTAAAAGTCACTCCCTCTTCTGCTTAAACCCCTCCAGACCCACTTCACTCAGAGTAAACACCAAAGTCTTTCGGTGAGCCTACAGGGTTGTACTTTCCTATTCCTTTTCCTCATTTACTCTGCTTATTCAGAGACACTCTTCCTGTGCCTCAAACACACCAAGCGTGCTCTGCGTCAGAGCCTTTGCACGGGCTGTTCCCTGGAACATCACTCCCCCAGGCACCCACAGGGCTTGCTTCCACACATCCTTCTCTGGGCAGCCTTTGTGAAACCGCAAACCGGTTCCAAGCCCCCCAGTCCTGTCACTCTCCCAACTAGAATCTAAGTTCTGCAAAATTGGTGTTTTGACTTTTGGGTTTTGGGGTTTTTTTTAGAGTGAGTGAGGGGGTCTTTTTTGCTAACTACTGCAGCCCGTATCTGAAGTACAGCCTAGCACCTAACAGGTGCTCAATAAATATCTGTTAATATTCAATGAATGAATCCCCAAAGAGTCAACAAATACTGTCCCAACACTATCTCAACACACTCTCTGGAGTGTTTTTATCCTTTATATATGATGGTATCACTAGAACTTTCTTGCTTTGTCTGGTTCCAAGACTGGATGCAAGTTTTGTAGACATACATGCTTTAGCAGCAAGGTGAAGTATGTATTAACTTGAAAACCTTGCAGCTAATAACTATATTAAAACAAAATAACAACCCACACCAACCTTTAATGAGGAAGAATGGAAAGAGCACTGAACTGGGGATCGGAAAATCCACATTTAAAAATGTTTTCATTGATATTTTAGAGAGAAAGGATGGGAAAGAGAGATAGAAACATTGATGGGAGAGAGAAACATCAATCAGCTGCCTCCTGTACACCCCCTACTGAGGATCGAGCCCAAAACCCGCGCGTGTGCCTTGACGGGGAATCAAACTGGGACCTCTCAGTCCATGAGACGACACTCAATCCACTAAGCCACACCAGCCAGGCAGAAAATCCAATTTCTGGAGGAGATACTGACATTAATTAGGTTACAACTTAACCTCTGCAGCCTTAGTTTCTTTTTTTTTTTATCCTCACCTGAGGACATTCTTCCATTTTTTGTTCAGGCAGAGTGGGAGGGAGAGAGAAGGAGAGAGAGAGAAACATCGACGTGAAAGGGACACATCGAGTGGTTGCCACCCACATGACCAACCAGGGCCGGGGACAAACTGCAACCGAGGTATGTGCTCTTAGCGGGAACCGAACCCGGGTCCCTCTGGACCGCAGGCCAACGCTCTAACTATTGAGCCAAACTGGCCAGGGCCAGCCTTAGTTTCTTTATCTGCAAAAGTGTTAGACAATTCTGATAATAATTAATTTATTTCTATTCTGAAAAGTAGTTGTATTGAAAAAGAAAAAAACTTCCATTGGTCTTTCATGGTAAAGCTATGTAGGGACATGTTAAAGGGGTCAGGAAAAACATCCCAAATTCAGAAAGGTTCACAAAACACAAACTTTAATTTGTGGACAAAACTGCAAATGCCAACTTGAAAACTGCCCATGAAAGTGATATTTCATTTCAGATAATTAGAGAATACAGGTAGTAGAGAAGAACGGAAGGAACACTGAGCTGTAATCAGATGCCTGGGTTATGCTGGTAGATTCACTGTGGAACCACTTGGAAGTCCCATAATTAGTCTGAGTTGCAGAGACCCCACCTGTATAATGAGGGGCTTCGTCCAGATCAGTGGTTCCCAAATGCTGGTTGAGGAATGCGAGAATCATAGAGTCCTACAACCCACCATCAAAGAGTCTGATTCAGTGGTCAAGGTGAGGTTGAGGACATTCTGTTTTAAATAAACAACTCATCCGGGATTGATGCAGGTGATTCACACACCAGCAGTAAAGCTGACTAACACACCTGGATGATCCTTAGTATCCCAGTCAGACATATACATTATGACTTTGGACAGTACTAGAGAAATCACTGCTCTCGTAAGCCCAGCAGATGGTATCCAGTCTGTTCCAACAGTTCCAGGAGTAGAGTACTTACTATCTCCCATTCTACTGTGGGCCAGTTCTAATTGTTAACTTCAACTTATATCCAAGTCTGAATCAAAGAATATGATCCAGGTTTTGTTTTCTGAAAAAACCAAGAATCAGCCTGATATATTTTTATACAAAATTCTTCAAAATGTTAGACACAATATTTTTCCTTAGTCTTCTCTGGCTTTCTTCAACTCTTCCTAACACAACAAGGTTTCTTGATCATACTGTTTCAAATACAATTGCAAAATAATACTGAATTCATGTCCTGCTTTAATATTTATTTGGTTGACTGTCAAAAAATATCTAAATAAATAAATTAGAAAAGTTTTGTATAATTTCTAAATGTTACCATGAAGCTTGATTAAATCCTTCAATAGATTAGTTTTTACTCCTTTCAATTTTAAAACACAGAAGAGTTTTCTAGTTTATCATTTAAACAGTATTTTAAGTGTAACAGGTATTTTCAAAGTACATTTGCAGTTTTAATGCAATGCAAATATGCTCTGATTAGAATAATGCTAATAATGTTAAGCTAATGCATCAGTGTGAAGCTGGTGTTAACAGCCCCTTTCAGACATGAGCCATCTGAAGCTCACAAAGGCTATTTCTGGACTAAGAGAGGACACTAATATTTATTGAGTCTCCACTATAATTCCAAGTATAGCTTAAGCATATTTACATGTTTCTTCCCTTTCGACAACTTTTTAGAATTATATCTATGTTACAGAGAATAAAAATAAAGGCAAGAGTGGTTATATAATATCAACAAAATTACTCAGTGATTAAGAGGCCAAAGCCAGAATTTGTACTAAGAGCTTTTCCAAATCATATGTGCTTCTCATTCTATCAGGTTGCCTCTGAATATAAATTTCAACATAAGAGAATGTCAATGTTATTGGTGTCTTTACCTAGGCTAAAATTTTCAAGTGAAAAACCATTTATTAACACCCAAATGGCATAAACAACAAAAAGTTTTCTTCCCCAAAATTAACATTCTAAAGCATCAATCTGGCTGCCAAAACAAGCAGAATCAATGACTACTGAAAATTCAAACAGTGCGAAATTTCGGGCGGGGGGGGGGGCACGACGACGACTTTGTTTTGTTTTTAATTTGTACTTCTATTTTGCAGCGGCATTCTGTTTCAATTTCCCTTTCTCCAAAATGGTGTGTCATTTGTTCTCATTCAATTTATAAATTGAGAACAGAGTAGTACTCTGTTAGAATAGATGGAACTGGACCAAAACAATGCTGTATCACTGCCTCAGGAGCAACAGCAGAACAGTAAGGGGACAAACTCTCCCATTTTGCTTGTTATGTAACAGAACAGTCATCATTAAATCCCCCACAGCATATCTGTAGAAATCATGCCAGTTTAATTACCCCCAAGTATCCAACAACGGTCAACTCATGACCCCCTGCCCCCACCTTAAAAGTGTATCTCTCTGCAAGTTAGGCATTAAAGCATTGTAAGCCCTTAGGCAAATGATTCATTTCTAGTTACTTTGGAATCAGCCTTGAAAATAAAGGGCAGTGAACAACAATGAGGCCTTGGGTGTGTCAGATACAGGCATGGTAGTCAAAGGATTAGGGTTCTGATCTAGCTGTCTAGGTGACCTTTTGTTTCTAATAGACTTCCATGCTATAGAATATTTATCTGGAAAAAAAAAATAGTATGATACCTACAGGGACAATTCTACATACTATTCTTATGAACTAAGAACAAATTTTCTTCACTGCATCTACTTTTCATACGTAAAACAATCAAATAAGCCCTTTTTACCAAACAAAAGCTAGCCTAATATTCTTTAGTTTACTGAATCTCATTAATCCTAAGAAACAAGTTAAAAAAAAAAAAACTCTTTCAAGTTGTGATGCATCTAACAACCTAGAATGTCTCAGATTTGATGATATACAGTATGTGGTAATGTGGACATTTCATTAAGAAAAGCACGTGCTACCTAAACAAGCAAACATTGTAGCCAGGACTCCCTAACTGCAAAATAATTCACAAATGCCCCTACTATACAGATCAGTATTTGAGAAAGTCCCATTAAAAATGGGGGGAAAACAAAACCAAAAAGCTAGCAAACAATATTTTGGAATATTGGAAAAAATGGGCTCATACTCATTTTAAATCTCACTCTGGACAACTTTCTCATAATAAGTAAAGCTTTCCATATAAAACAAATATTTTGGAGGCTGTCTACAATGATGATAAAACTATTACTATTAGTGTAATTTTCAACCAGGTGGTACTTTCATATAAAAATGAGATGAAATAGGTTCTGCACTACCTTCAAGTGCTGTGTTGCTCACACTGTGAGCATACGCAGTGTGACCACGCACACCCATACTCGCATTTCCTTGGTTTAATCGCAGGTGGTCAAAGTCTTGAAAGTATTTTTTAAGATTGTATTAATGTCTGAGTCCTATTTTTACCTCTTATTGACACATAACTTTCTTTTGAAAAGGATGCAACAAAAAAAAATTAGACTCTAGGGCCTGCATATGAAAAACACTTAAAAAAATTTTTTTAAAATCATGAACCTGGGCCCAACTGGTGTGGTCAGTGGCTGAGCATTGACCTATGCACCAAGAGGTCACCGGTTCGATTCCTGATCAGGGTATATGCCCAGGTTGTGGGCCAAATCCCCAGGGTGGGGGGGCATTTAAGAGGCAGCCAATCGATGTTCTCTTTCATTGATGTTTCTATCTTTCTTTTCCTATCCCTTCCTCTCTCTCTAAAATCAATAAAGAAAAAAAAAATTTTTTAAACCATGAACCTGGAAGGAGGAGAGAGGATAATCCTGGGGGAAGGTAAAATTAATCAATAAATGACTGAAAATGAAAAAAAAACCCATCACAAGTCTTTGTAATTGTAGAGCTTCATAATACTGCAAAAACAGTGAAATACATTTTTCATTCCTCTAACCATAAATTCTCAACCTCAGCACTATGACATTTTGGGCCAGATGATCCTGTTGTGGGAGGCTGTCCCTTACACTGCCTCCTCCCACTAGAAGCCAGCACTGTCCTGCGGGTCCTGTCTGCCCTCCCCCATGCCTGCAGTCGTAACAATGGAAAATGTTTCAACCAAGGGAAAACCTGCCCCCTGTCAAGAACCACTGCTATAACCTTTCAGTTACCAATTGGAAAAAAAAAAGTTATCTTAGTTTTTCTGAAATCATGTGAAGGGTAGAAACAATGTAAAAAATCCATTTAAAAGAAATATTGTTTCATGTGAATATTCTAGCTATTGAAGAAAAAAATTGGGACATTTATTTATTTTTTTGCCCATGTATTTAAAATACTAGGATTTACATAAATGGACATCTTAAAAATCTGAAATATCAAATAAAGTATCCTCTTTTCAACCATTATTCCCTTATGCATTCATAAAATACCACCAATAAAGCAGCAAGAGGTAAGAAAATAGATTCATTTTATATTAGAATGGTGACTAATATCACAGAAAGCTTCACTTTACATAATTTATATTATTTACTATTTACAAAGAATAATTAAGCAAGTGTTTAATCCATGTCAACTCTTTTGCTAAATATGTGATTTATATGCATAATCTCATTGGAAGAAGGGAGAAAAATCAATATGACTATCATGAGTCATGAAACTCATAATTTTCAAGGCTTGGTTGTAGTTAATCATCCTGGTAAACTTTTGAAGAATTTAAATACTACTATAATACAGTAATCAGAATTGGAACACAATAAACCATACGCAAGCACGGCACAATGAAAAGAAGCTGCATCAACTATTGGAGGCTACTAGGTGGAGTAATAGTGGTGGGTACGTTACCACCAGTGACTAATTAGTGGAGTTCTTAACATTACTCCTAAATGCTTAGCTTCCAAGCAATGCAGTTTAGAACATGAATACTTTTAGCAGCCTCAGAAACCCAAACATAAAGGGGAGAAGGAAGAAAGATCTTATTACCTAAAAAGCAATAAAAGAAATACAAATGCACACCTCCATAAAATAAGCACTCTCTTGAGTAATACACTTAAAAATGAAAATGAGCTCCCCTATTTTTAATAGCATTTTAAAATTGAGATATACTTCACGTAACATAAAATCCACTATTTTAAATGTACACTTCAGTGGTTCCCAGTACAGCCATCTTGCTGTGCAACCATCACTACTATCCAATTCCAGAACATTTCCATCACCAGAAAAGAAACTTCGTGCCAATTAGCAGTTAGTCTCAACCTCCCCTACAACCACAGCCTAGCAATCACTTAATACACTTTCTGTCTTTATGGATTTTCCTGTTCTGGAATATAATCATACAGTATGTGGCCTTCTGTGTCTGGCTTTTTTAAAATTTAGCATAATGTTTTCAATGTTCATCAAAGGAGCATGTAACAATTCCTTTTCATGGATGAATAATCTCTTATATTTTTTCAGCAATTAAGTGAAGCATTTCAAGTACTATTTTTAGACATGTCACCTGAAACATTTTCAGCCATTCCTGGAGGCCTGTAGGTGGTTGGACAGATGTAATTCGGCGACGCTGTTGCCCTTGGCCATTGGCTGCTCTCAGATCTCCAAAAGTCGTTGGTGTCGCTGAACATGGTACAAGCCCAGTGGTACTAGAAAAAATATAAGAGTGAAAGCAAACACAGATATTTATTAAGAATAACAGGTTCAAATTTAATAAGAATGATGATCTGGCATATTTTAAACATCAATCAAATTATTATTTTTATTTGCTTATTCCCAGAGAACAAGAATACATAAAACCAATTCTGCTATTCTTAGAGTAAGTTTCCTGCCTCCTACATAACCACCTGTTATTATCCCAGCAATACTAATTGCAACCAAATGACAGAATCTCTATGGCAAAAATGCAAATTGTTGATGCATACAAATAATGTTAAAATATTTCCTTAGAAGATAGAGGTTCCACGTCTCTTTTGACTGGTCTTCAATGACACAATTAAATAAAAGTTAAAATTTTCTTTATAGGGGTGTGTGTGTGTGTGTGAGACTCTCAAAAATTCAAATGTAGAAACAGTATGTTCAGATGTTTTGGACATTTCACTAGTCACACTGTTCCTTGAGTTTGCCCCAGATGCCTTCTAAACTGTTTATAGTATGTGCCCATTTCTCTCCAATTTTTGTTATTATAAAGCGTAGTCTAGATAATATTTGACAGGAGCAAACCTTGATTAGAAATGTATTTCCTCAAAACAGGTTAAGTGTTAAAAACATACTATATGCAAAATTAAATGAGATCATCCAAACAGTTTTATTTAAACTTTGAGATTTTTTTAAAAACTTGAAATTCAATTCTACCACTAGTAAAATAAGGAGTTAAGACTAGATTATCACCCTCCAAAACTGTCCAACTCTCCTAAAAACGACTAATTAGAAAAAGTATAGTTATAACTGTTATTCATATATTAAAAACCTTACTTTCTAATTTCAATAACTAAACCATTTAAACTCAAGGTAAATACTATACATCTCCTATTTTAGAGACAGTTAAAAAAGGAGCAGAAAGATTTAGTTAACTAGATACATTTGTATAATAATCTTGAATTTATTGAGCTATGATAATAAAGTGTTTTAAATCCAAGAAATTGTACCCTAATGGTTGAATATCAAGCTCTGATAAATGACTAATGAAACAACTCCAATTCTTTTCTAGTCAGTGTATCTAATTATTTTGTTAAAAATGTATCTCAGTCACCATATTTTTAAAAATTTTCATATCTACCACCTTTAAATCTTTTAACATACATCTATGACAATTTCTCTAACATTCAACAATTAAAACTATTTTTTTCCTCTATCAAATTTCACAGGTAAGCTCTATTTTTTTCTCTGAAATGAAACAATTTTTAAACAGTGATAACTTAAATTTTCTAATAAAAATGATAGAAAATTCTAATTTTATCTTATTAGAAAAATCTGTCAAAAAATTAGAAAACATCAAATATATACTGAAAACATCTCCAAAAAGACAGGGTATGCTGTTTGGTTTGCTTTGACAATATTATATGTTAAAAGCCTAAAAATAAAATGTTCACCTTTTCAGGTGCTTTCTCAATATAAAAATAAGCAACTAAAGATAAATTTTACTAAATTGTGTTCTGCAGTAAAAATCCAGCATTCATTTATAAGCTCCCTTAAAAAATAACTGAACAATTTAATACCTTTGTCCTGGTATCAGCCATATTAATAAAAGACCAAAAATTATATGATTAACTGGAATCTACATTTTTTTTTAATAACACATTTTTTAACATTACACTCAACTTTCTTATCCAAGAAATACTTTATCAAGACTAGGAGGAAAAGGCAAAAATGAAGTGAGTAGTTTCACTTGTCTCTGTGTCACTCCACACCCTCTGGTGGAAGTACCAAAACACAGTGAAACTGTCAAGAGGCAAAGGGTTAAGTAAGAGGAAGGGGGACAGTTAACATGAGAAAATAACACAAAAAGCATTTTCTGAATAACTAAGAGATAGTTTAATTTTTGTTTTCTGTATCATCTCTGCATTTTTTGTATATAAAACTATTCTAATTATTATGATTTCTAAGTTCCATAAAGAAGCATTTGAAAGAAATATTTCCCACAACTGAATGAAATAAAAATATAAACTGTTTTCTGTAAAAAAGGATGCAATCTGCAACAAATTCAATCACAAACACTTAAGTCTGAGCAATGTTAATTTTACTGCATCTTATAGAATAAAAATAACTCTAAATCAAAATATTTAGGGAAAAAGAAATGTCACCATCATGAAGTTCTTATGGTTTCTACAGCTAACTTTGAATCACCTATCTGAAAAAGTGACAATTATGCAAAAAAAGACCAAAAAAAGTTTTTAAGATACTTTTGTCATTTAAATTTTAAAATACCACATTTCCAGTGATATCCAAAGCCATTTTTAATGGGCTGGGTAATAGATATTGTGCTTAACTTAGCCTAATTAGCGTGAGGGTGGGAAGTTTTATACTGATGCAAAATCCAAAAATGATGGAATGGTGCAGGAAACAAGACTACAATTGTATTTAGTTGTTATGGAAACTATTGTACTGGTGTAGAAATGTATGTGTTAAAAACACAAGACCTACCAAGCAAATAAAAGGGGATTTCTAACATAGTAATTTTATGAAATATGATTTAGCTAGTAATTACGAGGCTTTTTTCACTGCTAATAAATATATCTTCAATTTTGCATATATAAAGACACTCCCTAGAACAACTGTTGCTATAGTAACAAGATACATTTGCTCATATTTACATTTTTGGATTTACTTTTTTAAAATTCCTGAAAAATTGTGATTTAAAATTTTTATTGACAAGAGAACTTCTGCTTGTATCTTACGTCAATGTATTTGTAACAGAATATAAAGCTATAGTGGTAACATTCTTCTCCTTATTTTAAATGAAGTATTTCCCAATTTTCAATTATGTGAAAATGTGTTTGTCAACAGTGCTAGTGACATTATAATTCTATGAGAATAAACTGAAAGAAATGCTTTTACAATCATCAACTCTTTGAAAAAACACGAGAATTATGAGAGAATCAATTATTATATTTAATATTACCTTGTATATTCTGAGACTTTGCATGGTTTCTTTCCCAAAGAAAAAGAGCGGACCTCAGAACCATGGTCCAACTTTCTTTTCATCTATAAGGTAAAACAAATAAGATATGTGTTTTTTTTAATCACCTGTCCAACTATCAAATTTTAACATTATCATTGGTACTACTGAAAAAATCTTAAATTTCCATCTGTCTACAATGTTATTAGGAATAGTTAAATAATATAGAAAATAAATGTTTCATAGTTTCTTCTATTAGTTCTACTTTGTTCTACTCTTTATAAGACTGGAAAAGTGAATTTTCCCCCCTAATATTTTGTCCAGAGAACAGTGTATGGGGACTTAAAAATTGATATCCATCACATATATTTCTTGAGAGTAATATACCTTTCATGCTTTCCAGTTTAAGAACCAACATAGAGGAAAATGTCATATTAATCCACACAGAAAAGAACCATATTTAACATGCCTTTCTTATTGATCTTCATTTTCCTTTAAAAACATATCTTAAGAAAGATCAAATAAACAAAATTCAAAACTTCAGATGGAAAGTAACAGTAACTGAATTTAAAACACATATTATTATAAAAGGTAAAGAGAACAATGCAAATAAAATGATCTTGAAAAGTAAATATAATAAGGCATAAAGCAATGAATATGGGTAATGAGGACAGTAAAAAAAGTAAGTCCATAATAAGAGAGAAATTTGGAGATGGTTAAATAAAGGTGGGGGGAAGTCATCAATTGATATTTATACAGAATATAGTTCTACTGACAGATACTCAGGGCAAATAATTCTGATTTGAAAAGTAACAAGAAAAAGACTTAAAAAGAATAAGTTATCCATCTTTGTAAGCTATATCCAATATTTTATAGCTTTAAAGTATTTCATTATGCTGTATTTATGTAATACTATAAATATATTCAGAATTATATTTTATCAACATGAATACCGAAACATTTATTTTTTATGTTTCACTATCAGTTAACGGAGGTCATCGAACTACACATATACCATAAAACCAGAAAATAAGATATAATAGGATTCAACTTTTTCTATTTCAACAACCCCTCTCAGATGTGCATCTGCTAATTAATTACTGTATTACTGAAAATCACATGGGGGGAAAAAACCCAGATAGACAGCTATCCTCATTTTTATAATAAGGTGAAATCCTTGCTTTGCAGAGCCTTATTTTCTTACCTACTGCCTCACGTGGGGACATCATAACACATTTATGCTACACTGTAAATACTGAAGAGGACCAACAAGACTCTAAAAATCTTTTTGAACCACACTCTGAATCATAAAGACTATGTTTTTATCACCATGAAGAAAGTCTTCCAAAATACATGAACAATCTTACAATATTAGGAGCTAGGGGTGAGAGTATAAGCTCATCCACAATGTATATCTTAGTTCATGAAATACCTACTGGAAACAAATTGAAGTGGTTTTATTTCAACCCTTTAGAACTTTCTGCACTCATTACATTGTTTTAATGTGATTCCTCTAAAAAACCATTATTTTCTTTCTTCAAATAATTTTAATAAAAATGAAAAATAAGTATGAAAGATTTAATACATAGGTAGCCACGTGCTTGCATGTATCTAAATTATAGACACGTACACATATACTCAAATGTATCCATCAGGAAGGTCAGTAAGTACAGATTACCTTAAAATTCTAGTTTTTTTTTTTATAACTTCCACAGATTCCTATTTTCAAAATTATTATGAAAAACTTTGATATTTATTCTAATTAAGTTTGGAACACTGCCTTTCAGAACTTCCCTGGGTATCTTGTAAATACATTGGTATAAATGCTATTTGGCACTAAAAGCAAACTTTATTTCCATCTTAGAAAACATTCAATGAATAAAAATGCCCGATATACACATCAAGGGAACCACTGAGAAAGGATTTTTACCTTTAAAATATTTTATAAAATAAAGCACTTTCTGTACGACTACAGAAGTCTTTTAAATATTATATCTACTGAAAATACTGACTTTAGAACCAAAATGTAATTCTGCAATTTTTAAGGGTGCAGAAAGTAAATATGATCTTTTAAATATAAATTCCCAATAGCTTATAATTCTATACTTTAAAAGAGTCAACTAAAGGAAAAAGAAAAAATATATAGATATAAGGTATAGAAAAATTAAAGGCAAAAGGTTCACTAAAAGCCAACTATGGGTAGAGTATTTCCAGGTCAGCATTTAACGGAGCCACATTTCTAAAGTCTGAATATATTTTTAGTGAAAAATTCTTAGATTCCAATATCCATTTTCTTTTCAATTTAAAGCTTTTTTTTTTTTTTTTTTTACAGCTCACGTCTTTCCCGTTTGCTTACATTCACAATATAAAACAGAATAGCAGACATCCAGCCACCCACCAAAATTAGAGGATACTGCAGCCATCTCTGATGATACAGATTTTCCTTCTCAGGCAGGCACACACTCACACACACGCACACACACACACATACACACAATCATACAACACAGGAAGAAAACAGATTACTTACTTTGTAAAAAATCATTTTTAGTGTGCCGTAGAAACCCATATTTTCTGTATTTTTCCCCTTCAGTGCTTCTGTGCCCCCGTGTGTCCGGCTGCTTGGCAGTCTCTGACAATATAAACCTTTTTCAGGTAGGTATGTCACAGATTCTAATGTGGACATGCTCAGGCACGTCAGAAAAGGAAGATTAGGGAGCAGAACCGGCAACAAAACTCCACAGTAAAGGCCAGTGCAGCTCAGTATCAAACCGCGTCTCGGGACACACACACATACATGCAGCTTGACTGAAGAGAACTCGAGGGAATAATGAGAGAGAACCGAGAAGATTATTGGAGGAGACTATGCCCTGTCAAAGCCTTGACTGAACAGATTCCTCCCTCAGCAGCAGAGGGATCAGATTACATCTTCCCTTGAACACAGAATGGTGCAGTCCAGGATTCAGCAATGCAGACTGCACATCAATTATATGGTGATCCGCTCCAGGGAACCCGTGAGCACACAACGCACTGAACACAGGGAGGATGTGGGCAGCAAACGAGACCGCCCCCACACGCCAGCCCCTCTACCCTTTCAAACTTTCACGAGGTTATTTTTGCATTTTGTAAAATCTGCCTTTTTGAAGACTTTGAAATGGCAAGCATCATTTCCACAAATCAGTCCTTTCAGAAACATTTAAAAAATGGAATAAATTTCCATCGGGTCCTCCCAACAGAAGCCAAGCAGGCTATTTTCACGAACTTATCCTGTTGCAGTCCTGGCACAGACTGACCAGATTTTTCAAGTAGCTGGATGGTACAAAATGGGCAACCCCTAAGGGAGAAGTTAAATATTCTTTGGGGTATTTACAATAAAGTAAACCAGTTTGAAACATATGGCATTTGCAGAAAATATGTATTATTTTTCAACCTGTATATTTCTTATATTAAGATTTAATGAAAATATTCCCTATGCTTTTCCATTTCATTCGTTTCAAACATAGCTTTCAAGAAAATTACCAGACACTTCATCAATCCTTAGTAATTATAAAACTATCTCTTTAAGATGAACAAACTACTACTAACTGTATAAAGTTTACCTAAAGGTTCTATTTCTCCAAGGGAGCAAAAACTGTGCTCATAGGAGAGTTTTACACTTATTGTTAATCTTGAGTAAACAGGAGGCACAGGACTTCTATCTCCAGAATTATTTTTACAATATGTATTGCTTATCATTAAAAAGGCCTTTTACATAATGATAAAGGTACCAAAGTTTGCCTGAAGGCAACCTTTTTCTTAGAATGACAGCAACACAAATCTAAAATTTCATTTTAACTGTAAAATGAAATCTAGATATTTCATCTTGCAACCTGCTACACAACTAGCTTCAGAGGCAATTTATTAGATTCCTTGGACTAGAAAGACCCATTATTAAGGGTCTAGTTAATTAACTCCTACCCTCCCCATTTAACATTCTTTATTACAAGTAAACTGTGTGCCAGTAGTTATTTAAGTACTTAGAATTCTTCAGAAAAAAGAAGCACCATTTAGACTTACCACATTTTAATACTCTCTGCTGTGGTAATAAATGACTTTCACTAGGAAATGATTCTAAATACTGCATAAAATAGTATCATAATTTAAAAAATAAATGTTTACCTTTATAACTAAGACATGAAGTCAGAGTAATGCATTTTACTTTGAAACATAAATGAAATAATCTAAAATTTTATTTTGGGTCTTCTCCTAGAAATTATATTCTATAGTCTATCATCTTAAAAAAAAAAATCTACCTGACTCTTAAACGAATTCTTATCTTCAGACACAGTATATACACATGTACCCAGGAGAAGTCATCTTCTAAGTAAAAAATTAGGTTACTTCAAAGGAAAGTTCCTTTTAAAAAGAAATCTCCTACTCTAAGAAAAAAAATCCAACTGCTAGGAATGGACCCACAATCCCTTTTATTAGAGGCCTCAGAGGACTCAGGATTTAAAAAAACAAGATGAGGAATTCTTCCCACCTCCCCTCACCATTTCTGGGCTATCTGAAGAAATTAACTGTAAAATGAACACCTGAAATTTCCTCTAAAATCAGTGGTATCTAGCTTGTCAGAGAATAAATGGACTACCTACCAGTCACAGAACAGTATATACCTTGACTTCAATTGAAATAATTTCCTATTTCTAGTTGCACTATCCTTTTCAAATTAAGTCTACTTGGTTGAAGACAGACCAACTTTAATAAACCAGGGACACTGTCTCAAAATCTATGCTATTTAAAGAAAAAAATATATATCTTAGTTTGTATATTCAAAGAATGCTCTTGGGGTTACATGGATCCTATGTATGGCCTATGAATTTATAGGAAAACCTGATTTCCACAAATGTATGTTTATATGTAGGTATGTATATTCATGTTTTGTTTTTGAATAGACAAAATATTTACAAGGTTCAAAAATCAAGAAGATATATAAAAAATATACATTGGGAAGACTTCCCACCACCCCACAATTCCCGTCTACCATTATTCTCACTTAGTACTGATTTTTTATTTGCTTACCCTTTAAGTGAGAATGAACATGTTTATAAGTACTCACGAAGACTTTATTTTCCCAAGTATTTAAATAATTTCCCCTAATATCTTGTTTACAATGTTAATTTGAACTATCAAGAAACAATTTGCTAAACAAAGCTAGTCAACCAAGTCTCTAACTAGATTTCAAATTAATAGAATAAAAATGAATGATTTTCAATATTCTCTGAAGTACTATTAACAAAAATTGTGATCTATTATATTATTTTCATCCTAATCTATATACAAACACAGCAAATAAAATCATTCTTCCATTCCTATTTCTGGAAGTCTTGGCTAAAATACAGATGTTTGAAACTTTATGTAGAGATTTAAATTTTTTAGTAGTATGATTGAAAAAGCCTTTGTCTGTCTGTCTGTCTTATTTAAACATTTAAAAACTGAGATCAGCCTATACGTACGTTAAGTAAGTTTACCAAAAAAAAAAAAAAAGTATTTTATGCTTGATGTTAGAATGTTAACTAGTAAGTTCAGAGAAGGTTAGCTAATCAACCATGATAGCTAAGAAAATAGTTGTGCAAAATTTTAGAATATCTCAATGTAGTAAATATATTTTACTATAATATACTAAATCTTGACGTAGTTTTAGTTAAGTAACATGTTTCCCACTTTATAAAAAATTATTTCTTGCCCTGGCCGGTTTGGCTCAGCAGTCAGAGCGTTGGCCTGCAGTCTGGAGAGACCCAGGTTCGGTTCCCGCTAGGGGCATGTACCTCGGTTGCGGTTTGTCCCTGGCCCTGGTTGGTCGTGTGGGTGGCAGCCACTCGATGTGTCCCTTTCACGTCGATCTCTCTCTCTCTCTCTCTCTCTCTCTCTCTCTCTCTCTTTCTCTCTCTCTCTCTCTCTCTCCCTCTCCCTCCCACTCTATCTGAACAAAATATCAAAAAAAAAAAAAATGTCCTCAGGTGAGGATAAAAACAAAAATTCTTTCTTGTGGTGAGTAACTTATAAGCCTTATTGAAAATCGATTAGCAAGGGGGAATGACTGACAATGAGGTCCTGGAATACAGTCTATCGGATAACTTAGACCCAATGCTCAATCATATCATAACTCCACATAGCTAGGTGTACAAGGAGAATGGATGAGAGCAGTAACTTAAAAAAAAAAAAGTACAAATATATAAAGATGTACTGCTCAGAGTCTAAGCCTCTGGGAATAATGGCCATAGAATGACTAACCTGTGAGCTAATACAAGAGAAATGGCTTTCTGAGCAATTGGGTAGGCAATACGTTTTTACAAGAGCAAGTTGTGGCTATGGGCAAAAACAAAATTAATCTATATACAAAGTGAGAAAAATATAAACAGTAAAAGTCTTGTATCTTCAGAGAAGTATGCATTTTTATACATGGTATCAATAGAGGAAGGAATAATTAATAGATAAGAGTTCTCCTCCTCACTTTGACCACTAAAATTCATTACTTTCATTAAAAACATATTCTTCCATTATTGCACTTATCATACCTCATTGTCATTCTTTTTATACATCTTTCTCCCCTACTATCTGCTCCTTGAAGGTTCACATCTTACTCTAAGACACTGTGCATAAATATAATATTTTGAATAATGATCCATATAAGCAATACTAGCAACCACAGCATCATCCTTCTAAAGCACATACTATGTTATAAAGTTTATCTATTATAATTAATCGATGATACTATGAATACTACTGATTCTCTTTTCATTACCTTGCTGACATTTTTAAGAGTAGGAAAATGTGTTTATATTCTTATGTCAGTGATTTTCTTTACTATCATCATGAAAACATACTTTACTCTGACATTACACCAGAAAAACCATCTACTACAGTTAGATGTCTTGCCCTGAGCATAGAATTTAGATTAGAGACAGTTCAATATTTCAACATCAAAGAACGGAATGCCAAGCATGTTGAGGCTGAAAATTTTTTTTTAAATCTCACTAACATACTGTCATTAACTTTCTGGGATGAAAGTTCTTATTAAAAGGTTCATGACTGAAACTGGGAAGTTAATAAACTTGTTTTATCACAGGTTTTATCAATTAAAATAGTATATATGCCCAGTATCTGTATTTCCTCTAATGCAAGTAGGTGGCAGTATTGATCAATAAGCTATAGTCATTCATTAGGCACTTATTTAACACTTATTATGTGTTAGGCACAGCAAAGCATATAGTTAAGAAAAAATTTTCTTCCTCTACTGAATTTGTGGACAGTTTAAGACTAAATAGGATAATACACACACATACACACACACATATGACTCTTAGGACTCGCACTGAAATCAGTTCTAAACATTTTTTGAGAATAGGTAAAATTAACAAGGTGAGACAGATTTTCTTTGAAATTACCATCCAAGCAAACAAATATCAAAATATTACTGCATTAGAAAAAAATTGCAAACACTAAATATTGTAAATATCTAACTTATCTTTAACATAAACTTGTTTGGAGAGGGGGAATATTTATAATATTACAAGCAAATAATATAACAAAATCCTAACCTCAGAAAAGCAAAACACAAGTCAAAACTTCATAGCTCAGAGTGGTTTTAAATTTTTTTTCACAACACTTATCATTATAGAACTGGTATAAATCTTATTTTTCATTAAAGTTTAAGGCATTTTTACCTCTTTTTACAAAAATGCAGCACCTGAGGATTTGACACAAACTGCAACATTAATTCAAGCAGAAATATTTTTCCATCCCTTCAGACTGGGCCACATTTGTGATCTAATAAACGCGTGCACCAATGTATGCATCTACCCATATGTAAATATCCACATACACTGAGTTTGACACAATAACAGAAGTTAAGAGTTTGATTTATCACAGCCACAGAAGAAAACAATGACTATGGTAGTTTTCCTTGCTTGTTTTCTGAAATTTATATTGTTACAGAGCTGTCAGAGAGACTTAATACATGTATTAGAACATTTCTTACAATATTTTAGACAGGCAACACCTGCAATCCTGCAATAATTTAACAAAGTTAAGTCACTCTGGAGTTTATCTAGAAAGCATAATCTTTACATCTCATGTTTCAAACCTAAAATAAATTACCAATAAACATCTTAAGTTCATATCCAAAAATTTCCTCTCAAATTTTTGTATAAAAATTTTATAGTAATCCCTTTACTAAAGTAAGAAAAATATTATGAGAAACTATAAAAAAATAAGGTTGACTTTAAGAAAAAAATAAAACAGCAAATATAACCCAGGAAAGAACTTAACTAATAAGCAGAAAGAATGATATCAATATTCCCTCACTGTAAGGCCTAGAATCTTATTCACTCTTCTCCTCTATCCAGTTCCATATTTACCACTGCTATTCGTGATGTTCAAATATATCACCTGACTTGAGAAAAATTTCCTATAAATTGTGTATATCAATCTTATATTTTAGTATTAAAATAAACTTTTATTTCAAGGATTGTTTAAAATTCTGTAATTAATTTCTTAAATCACCTAATAGTCAATGACCATAAAGTTTTGAGAAAAGAGCTAAAGCCTAAGAAGTAAAAAAAATTTCATCCCCTGAATCAACAGAAAAGCATTAATAACAGAAAACCACAGTTTAGAACTATCAGGGATCTTGGAAATCATTTTATCTAATTTCCCTTTGTTTGTGAAATGAACATGAGCTTTGGAATCAGAGAAACCCGTGTTTAAAACCAGGTTTGCCATTATCAGAGTGTAACCTAGTAGGGGTTACTTGACCTTTATGAGTTTTCTCTTACTCATTTCTCCCTCACCAACCTAACCCACAGAGTACCTGTGAGGACATAGTAGATGCCTAGCACACAACACATATCCTATAAATACCCCATAAAATAATAACTATTATTAATAGGTGAGAAAAGTGAGGTAGAGAATTAAGTGTCTGGCTTGGGTTATACAGCTATATTGGAACCTCAGACTCCAGTCCCAAGTTCACTACTATTTTCTGATTTCTATTAGATATGTGATAGTAAAGGTTGAGCTAAAAAGAATTAGACATTGCTAAAGAAGAAAAAAGGGTTACATTTTGCAAAAAGCAATTAAATATGTGGACTACAACTACATCTTGATCATTCATTCAGTTCATGGAATGATTATCCAGGACCATATAATTATGCTTCTGCTACATGTGGGAAAACTGAGGCAAAGACATGATGATTGGGGAAAAGGTGACAGAACAGATGTAGGTGAAGAAGAAATCAATCAAATAAGAAATAATCACCTACTAAACCCTAACATCTCTAAAATGCTTCAGAGGACAAATAAAAACATTACAATAACTCTCCTCCCTCAAGATTCCTAAAATCCAACTAGCAAGACAAGAAACTCATTGAGAACAATATTTGACTAGATATCAAGTACCAAATGAGGTAGTGTAGGAGGTCAGAAAATGGGGAAATAATTTAAATAGTCTGAGAAGATTGTATAGACGATATGGTCTTGCTTCTAAGTTTAAAATCAGAAATTTAGTAGATGTTGAAGAGAAAGAAGGACCTGAGTTCTATGTGGAAATGCCACTGCCATTAACTTGAAGGATTAACAACATCCTTCTAGAAGTCACTGGTCTTAAAGGTTCATTAGGAGATAACCTATTTAGCTCTGTGTCTCCGAATTCAAACATTTAATATTACAGTTAGAATATTCATTTATTCGTTAACTTACAAGTAACTGTTTCTTCAACAGTACTCCCTGCCATGACTCATTCTTCCATTTTAGGGCTCATATGTGTCTCTCTGTATAAGCAGAACTTTATACTGTGTGGGTGTGAGCATTGTTGACTTTTTATTGTAGCTACAAACACTGACTACTAAGGAGTCCTGTTTCAAGAGGCACTCCTACTAGAAATCATACATACAAGCAGGCTGTACTCTTTCTTTTTTTTTAATCCTCACCTCAGGATATTTTTCTATTTATCTTCAGATAGAGTGGGAGGGAGGGGGAAAGAGAGAGAAACATTGATGTGAGACAGAAACATCAACTGGTTGCCTCCCGCATGACCCAACCAGGGCCGGGGACTGAACCGCAACCGAGGTACCTTGAACGGAATCGAACCTTTTGACTCTTTGGTCCGTGGGCCAACATTCTAACCACTGAGCCAAACTGGCCAGGGTACAAGTTGCACTCTTAAATATGGGGGGAAATAGTACAAATCATTTAGGATCTTGTAAACCATGGTCAAGAGCCTGGACTTAATTCTAAGTACACTGTGAAATCATTAGAGGATTTCCAGATTGGGAGTAATTTAACACAGCTTCCATATATATCTTTGTTTATATTATTTTTATATTTTCAAAAATGTATATAAAATTGAAGACTGCTCACAAAGAAATTCTCACTTGCTAAAGTCATAGATACAGAGAAAAAAATACATAACTGTATTTGAACTCTTTTCAACTCCTTCATGTAGCAATCACTCTTCCATTTCCTTCATCACTTGTCACCACACACTAACTCTCAAACTCAGCACCTATCCCAAAAGATTCCTAAACTTGGAAAAGAATTGGAATAGCTGGTAAATACTTAATTAACCTATAATGTATGCCAAGCACTATTCTAAATTGTTTTCATCTAGTAACTCAATTCTACAAGGAAGGGGTACCTACCAGATCACATCTCTGATTCTTTGCTCTTTAACTTTCTGTGTTTTGATTTTATCACTCCAGTTGATAATTTACTCTTTTTGAAAGAGAGAGAGATTGGGCTCAAATCTCTAGACTATCAATGCATCTGCCAGCTTATGTTAGCAATGTCTACGACAGTGAAAGACATGCTTACCCTGAGTTATTGGAGGTGAAAGGATCCTACCTATGGTACACTTTTTTGAACTGCTCCTCTGTGACTCTAAAGAAATCCAGAACATAATCACAGAATCTCAAGGTTGGAAAAAACCTTCAATTAAAGTTTAATACAGCCTCAGGTACAACTCTTAGGTTCACTCTCACTAGCATGTAGTCCTTCAGGATCCGCTTAATCTAAAATACATGTTACTCTCAATTCTGTGAACTTCTATTATTTGGCTTACTGATTTGGTTAATTATGTCCAATTATACATATCTGACTAGCAGATACATAAAGTCCAGGTTCAAACTATTATATTTTAAAAAATACTGCCCAGCTGGTGTGGCTCCATGGTTGAGCATCTATCTACCCATGCACCAAGAGGCTGCAGGTTCAATTCCGTCAGGGCACATGCCAGGGTTGCTGGTTCAATCCCCTGGTAGGGGGTATGCAGGAGGCAGCCAATCAATGTTCCTCTCTCATCAATGTTTCTATTTCTTTCTCCCTCTCCTTTCCTTTCTCTCTAAAAATCAATTTATATATATATATTTTTATATATATTTTATATATATGTATAATATATAAATATGTCTTCTCATCTCAAGCATCTTACAAACGTACCAGAAGAATTCAAAATGAGAAAGGATACTTTAACTAAGTCTATGGACTTATTTCACTTATTTAAAAACACTGATTAAGTAGTTATTCCATATTGATGTTGGGCCAAGAAGGAGTATGAATCACACCAGATCCTTGCTTTACAAAGTGTACATCATAGTGATTTTTAATCAATTCTTCACTTATTTTGGAGTAGTTTGCCTGCTCTTTAAGTATTCAAGTGTTAGAAGTAGCTGTCAAATGAGTAGGGAAGAAGCTAGTAGTCAAGCCCCCACTACATTAAAAAAGGATTCTAACTATCCATTTTAAATACATCAATTTACATTTAAAGCAATTACCATATATATAATTTAACAAACTGCATTCCTTATTTCAAAAGAATCAAGCACTATGCTTACATGATTCCCCCACCTTTTCAGGACATTCCAAAAGACTGTGAAGACTTGGCAAATTAAATCTGAATACAAAGAAATATTGCTGGAAATATGTGGGTCAAGGTAGGGTTTGTCATAATTTTGCCTGTCATGGAAATATTTCCAAAATAACTGTTAATCGGAAAAAGTATCTCACCTATAGTAGTCTTTTATTTCCAGTGAACTATGAGACTAATGGTTAGCAGCACTTTGAGATCTTGGCAAAACTATTATAATAAAAGTATTTTATTTGTAAGTTAATTTTCTTTACTAAAATATTCTTTAACGTTTTAGTATATAATTTAAAATATATATATATGTATATATACACATACATATAATACATATATATATAAGTACTCAAGGACTCCAAATGTTTAAAAATTAACTTTGAAAGCTTGTCACATTTGATATATGACTCTAAAAGGTTCTTTCCATAGGAAGAACATCATGGGTTTCCAGCAGCTGATTGAAGACATGGTATGAGTGACAGCATGACTACCACTAAACAAATGTGTGTTACAATGTAACCAAGAAGTGCTCTGCACATACAGTTGGTCTGTTGGGAAGTAAAACATGGTAATTTGAGAAAGTTTTTAAAAAACTAAATCTTAAGTTTTTTATTGAGTCGATGAATATTCAAACTTCTACAAAAACAAACAAAGCCTATGAGGAATAGCTTATTTAACTCTACCAAAGACTGTAAGTCAAAGCTAGCATAAAGGTGTTAAACTTTAGAATATTCTTAAAATTGTGATATTTTGTTAGTCTTTGGGATAAACACACACAAAACTCTTGTTTTCAAGCCTTTCCTTTAAAGTTATTCTATCAAGAGACAAAATAACATATTGAAAACATAAAATATTTTTCAAGAGATGTTAAATAAAGACATGTTAGTCATCATAATAAAAATGTAAGCAGCAAAGATTATAATAAAATAGCATTGCCCTGGCCAGTGAGTCTCGGTGGGTTGGACAATGTCTTACCCACCAAAAGGTTGCCAGTTCCATTTCAGTCAGGGCACATGCCTGGGTTGTGGGCTCAATTCCCAGTAGAGGGTGTGCAGGAGGCAGCCTATGAATATTTCACTTTCACATAGCTGTTTCTCTCTCCCTCTCTCTCTAAAAAAACAAAAATCAATAAAACTATTAGAAAAAAATAAAAATAATAAAATTAAATGGTATTTTCTAAGATAGTTTTACCCAACTAGCTTTTATTAAACAATTACAATAAACAGATTTTGTTAGACCAAGAAACAATTTACTCCCCACCAATTCATTTATTTCAAAAAATTTAACTCTATATATTCACTGTATTTGTTTATAGAAAGGAAAAGGAAATTATTAGAGAAAAAATTATGGTGAGCCTCTAACCCCAACTTCTACCAAATTATTATCAGTCTCATCCATATGAATCCTATGAGTCATATAATGGTTGTCTATTTTCTAAACAATAAAACAAGAGGGGAAAAAAAAAAACTAAACAGTGATTCAAACATTTTATTTTTACAGAGCTAGATCCATCACATTCAAGAAATATGTAGCCAGGGTTACTAGAAACCAAACACTAAGTAAAAAAAGGATGTGAGCCCTGGCCAGTTTGGCTCAGCGGTTAGAGCGTCGGCCTGCGGTCCGGAGAGACCCAGGTTCGGTTCCCGCTAAGGGCACGTACTTCGGTTGCAGTTTGTCCCCGGCCCTGGTTGGTCGTGCGGGTGGCAGCCACTCGATGTGTCCCTTCACGTCGATGTTTCTCTCTCTCTCCTTCCTCTCTCTCCCTCCCACTCTATCTGTACAAAAAAATGGAAAATATCCTCGGGTGAGGATAAAAAAAAAAAAAAAAAAAAAAAGGATGTGAAATTGAGCACGCTGTAGTCTCTATCCTCAAAGAACTTCCAATTCAGGGGGAAGAACAGATAAGTCAATAAAAAAAAAGACAAATCAATATAACTGATAAATGAAACTGCTTAATTCTTTAAAAAAATCCTCACCCAAGGATAGAGTGGGAGGGAGGGGGGAGAGAGAGAGAGAAAAACATTGATGTGAGAGAGACACACTGATTGGTTGCCTCCTGCATGACCCTGACCAGGGCTGGAGATCACACCTGCAACCGAGCTAGCTACGTGCCCTTGACTGGGAATAGAACCCATGACTCTTTTGGTCCTCAGGCCAAAGCTCTAACCGCTGAGCTAAACTGGACAGCACAAAATTGCTCAATTTTTATGACAATGCATAGAGCTAGAAAGAACAAGAGATAAATATTTTCAGGAAATGCATATGGCAATATTTTAAATCAAAAGAATAAAGGAAACATAAATACTAGATTTTTATCTGACTTGAGTGCTCCTTAAGTACGTACTATTAAAAATACTACTATTTAAGTCTGTTAAACAACTAAAGAAAACTTACTGTATGACAGGTACTCTTCTATGTGCTCTACTTACATTAACTCATCAACAGTGTATTATATTAACTCACTGAAACCCTGTGAAGCAGGTACTATCATTATTCCCCCTTTACAGATGAGGAAACAGGCACAGAGGGTTTAAGTCTCTAAGGTCACATAACAATTAAGTAAGGGAGCTAGGATTTGAACTCTGGCAGATCTTTGTCTCTAGTTTACAGAAAATGAAATAGGGTTTTCTACATACATAGCAAGAAGTACTAGTGGTAAAGAAATCTCCAGGATGTTTCCTGAGATATTTCAATGTGCAAATATATGATATGTGGATGAAATATAATTCAGGGTCACAGCAGACACAAAGAAAGAAGAGACAAACTAGGCAGCTAACTGTGTACTCTGGCACACTTCTGGGAATTTACCAAGAACTTGACAAAGAATTAATACACTACTGCCAACACTTTCTTGGTGAAGAATTGATCCCATCATCTTTGACATTAAGTGATCAGTAAGCACAGTGAACGATGTTCACACTATACGTGTTTTTACTTCCTTTTCCTAATCTCCCTAAGAACTTCTATATCCAATCTTTACTTCTTCATGCGCTATGCTTTATTTCTCTAAAACATAAAATGACGAAAAAATGATGAGAACAGAATACACCAAAATAACTCCATTGAAAATCCTTTAGAATGAACTATTATGTCTTTCACCCTAACCAAAATGATTGGAACACTACAGAAAGCTGACAGAAGTTATATGCATCATAACATTTACTCAAGAAACTGTTTCAAATGCTCCTTTATTGGTTACTTGTCAGGGAATTATGACTTTCACTTGATTTTGATTTTTTTACTTTAGTAGACAGCCTAAAAAGACTTGACTTATTAACCAAGTAGTATGTGTATGTATATATGTATGCATGTGCGTGTGTATGAGTGCATACAGAACACACTCTTGAATATGTAGCTATCACTTGACCCTGTTTCTTAATTTCACCACATATGACCTTTTCTAAGAGCCAATCCATCTTCAATACGTGTAGATTTGATCCATGTGTGGTATTACTTCCTAGCAGTCAACATCAGTGTTGACACATGCCTATCTCTGTGATTCTATCCTACACTTTGTTTCAACTACCTCTAATCACCTTTATTCTACCTAGAATACATAATCATAACAAATAAAGATTTATATGGTTACTTTAATCTCCCACAGACATTCATTCAACAACATTTATTTGGGTGCCTATTATACATAAGCTAAAGCAAGTATGATCTCAGCTTTATGGCTGGAGTGTAGTAGGAGAGAAAGATAATGAAACAAAACAAAGCAAAACTGAAACTGTGGTAAATGCTATGGTGTTAGAAAGGGGACAATGTTAAAGTGCTGACTTAGTCTGCAGGTTCAGAAGCCTCTCTTCTCTAAAGAAACAGCTAAGTTGTGTTATAGTGGAGGAAGGGCACCACTATAGCGCAGTGCTGGAATAAAAGTACTCTGACAGGTATAAGACAAGCCCAGAGAAGCAGGCAAGGGACAGATTGCACAAGACCTCATAAGGGATTCGGTCTTTACCACAAGAGAAATGCAAAGCTAATGCAGGATGTTAGTCAAGGGAAGGACAAGATCAGATAAACCTCTTGAAAAATCATTCTGAATGTAATGTTAAAAACAGAATGGAAGTGAGAGTGGATGTGGAGCAACTATGTGAGAAGTTATTCCACCAGACCAGGTAATGTTGGCCTGGACTAGCAAGGTGCAACAGAGATGGACAGAAATGAACAGTTAAGAGATATTTAAGCCCTGGCCAGTTTGGCTCAGCGGCTGAGCGTCAGCCTGCAGACCAGAGAGTCCCGGGTTCAGTTCCTGCTAGGGGCACGTACCACAAAAAAAAAGAGATGTTTAAAACATAAAACTGATAGATCTGGTGACAGATGGGTTATGGGATGTAAAGGCGAGGGAGTCTGTAAAAGATGGCAGACACAGGTTTTCTTATGCAATGGCACAGAAGATGGCAGAGGGTACTGGGCAAGCGCAGCACTTGTGCCTGCTTCTTGGGGTAGGGAGGGTCACAAATCCAATTTCTGGTCATATTTGGTTAGAGGTGTCTTTGAGACATCCAGGTGAGGAAGTCACACTCCAACTAGCTCTGGTGCTCAGAAGAAAGTTCTGAGTTGGAGCTGAAACATGGGAGTCACCTGTGTACAAGCCAGTTCCAGTTTCCTTCACAGAGCCTCTCCTCCCCATTCTTTATTATTTTTTTAATCTTCACCCCAGGATATTTTTACACTTATCTTCAGACAGAGTGGGAAGGGGAGGGGGAGGGGGGGGAAGAGAGAGAGAGAGAGAGACATTGATTGGTTGCCACCCGCATGACCCCAGTCGGGTCCAGGATGAACCGCAACCGAGGTATGTGCCCTTAGCAGAATCAAACCCAGGACTCATTGGTCCGCAGGCCGATGCTCTAACTGCTCAGCCAAACCAGCCAGGGCCTCCCCATTCTTAAGGTGTTCAGCACAGTGCTTGCACATTAGTGATATGACTATCTTCCCCATTACACTGAGTTCCACGGATGCAGTGACCACTTCTACTTTGATTGTTGTCATACCTCAGCTCCTCATGTAGTTCCTGCACATATCAGGGTATCAATAAATAACATTTATGAGATATTTATGAGATAATTAGCAATGTAAGACATACTCTAATCAACAATGACAGAACTACAGAAATAATAACTGAAATATTTTCAGCATAATTTCAAAGATTCATTGTTTTCAGAGTAAGGTAAGGTAATGTGGGTAGGAAATGCAGAAAAATACATTTTATGTATTTCTCATTTAGTATTAATGTATTATATATAGTATTATTTAAAATATTTTATATATTTATATGTATCTTTTTCTTTAGGGAAAAGTAATAAAACTTTCTAGATATTATCTGTTACACAATTCTAGCATAAATTAAATTGGACAAAAACACAGTTTGATATGCCATGAAAATGCAATTATCTTTGTTATTAAAAGACAACCTCATTCAGGATTTCCTGTACCTTTAAAAATGCCCAAGAGAATATAAACTTTTACTGTGAAAAGAAATACAGTTTTAACAACAACAATGTACACCATTTCCCACAGATCTTAAAGTAGTATTTTATGTATTTGCAGGTATTAACCTGAAAGGTAGCATTTTTGCACCTCCATTTTACTGACAACAAAGTTTTTGAGAGTTACCAAAAGCATTATAACTAATTTCAGCTAAACAAAAACACCTTTGGCAATATACATTTTAATCTCTATGAACAGAATAACAGGCCGAGTTCCATTTCCATTAAAATTAAATTGAATACTGCATATCTTACATATAATTGCCTAGCTTTATGCTACTTTGCCTGCTTTTTATCACCATATACCATTGAGACAGAATGTACCAAGAAACACTACACTTAATGAAAAGGGTCAAAGGGTTAAGATCCCACTGAAATACCTTTTGAAAAAATATTAATAGTTATTTCATTTACTACATAAATTTTGGTTTGGGAAATATGAAAAATATTCAAGTAATAATTTCAACAACAGATACACTTCGTATACACCATTCACTTCTAACTTCGAATACAGAGAGATCATATGTATCTAAATCTTCCAAGCAGTCGACACTATACACACGAATTTCAAAATCCTCTTTGGCTTCCAACTTCTAATAAATACTCTAATATCATATATCCAAACTGAAGAATGTTATTACATTGCTAAAAGCATATACATTTTTGTATATAAACGCAGTCCAGAAATTTTAAATAAATATATTGAAGACTACAAAAGATAGCGCATGATTATGAAAGATGCAAGCTAACATAATGGAGGTTTTTAAAATTATATTCAAGAGAAACAAAATATACTAAAATAAAAAAGGAAAAACAGATAAATATTTGGAAGAGGTGGTTGGTCATTTATTACTTTTCTGCATTAGAGTTAATTAATATTCTACAAAGGTCTACAAAAGGCTGAACAACCTCTCAAGCTCTGAATTCATGGCACTGACCTTAGACTTTCTCAGAATGATTTTTAGTGCACTGTTATTAGTAAAACCTGTTCAAACACATGCCCCATCTGCCAGCACCCCATCTGCAAGAGAGCTTCTTATTCTTGCAGACAGTACAACTTCTGCCTGTTTCCTTCTCTTCTCTACATACCAGCTGTATGGTAATGAGTATGAGCAGCTGAAAATACTGCATGATAACAAAGCTAATATGAACACAGCAGAACAACACTTCCCCTCAATGAAGCACTTGCAGCATGAACATAGCAGATAAGCTAATAAACAGAGGTCGGGGCGGGGGGTGTATTGGGGGGTGCTTGTACGTATGTTAAATATGGGGTTTCCACATAATTAAAAATAAAAAGCAAGAGCAGCACGGGGTACAAAAATAAATCTAAATTTCTAAGTACTTTTGTTAAGACTTGTGAATAAATTCTTTAAGTGTTTCTAAAGTCTCAATTCTGATATAGTGATGATGATATACCCAGTACCCTTTTGACAAGCTAGTTTTCAAAGATGTTAACAAGTATGTTCCATTTCCCAAGTAACTGACTTGGGGCCTTTAGGGAAAGAAATGGAGTCAGAACTTAAAATCAAAATGGCAACTATTTGTTAGACATTTTAGCAGCTAACATAATGTGTAAATCAATAAATTCTATGTTATAAATTCTTACACAGCAATTCAAATTTTTTTAATTGAATGGTATTTGAAGCCAGCAAATTTATTCTGAACATCTGAGAAACTCCAAACAAAACACTAAGATGGCCCATGTTACCTTCTTAATTGAGAAAGACATAATGGGGCTGATTTTTTCATTTATGATAGTCACAATGCATGAATCTACATAATGTAAGTAGAACAAAATTACATTCCTTTTTATGTGCAGTATCTTTCCATTCAGAGATTAACAGTCACTCAGAAACCAGTTTAAGAAACATGATTATTCAAAATTGATGCTGTGCATTTTCCCACAATTTGAAGAAACTAAACATGAAAAAAATATTGAAAATACTAATTGTAAGTAAAAGAAATAAGTACTAATATATCATAAGAATTATAATTTTTACCAACATATCTTTAAAAAAGTCTTATGTGGGCCTGGCTGGTATGGCTTAGCGATTAGAGTGTTGGCCCTGGGACCAAAGAGTCGCGGGTTCGATTCTGGTCAAGGCCACGTACCTCGGTCGCGTTCGTCCCTGGCCCTAGTTGGGTCATGGGGGAGGGCAACCAGTTGATGTGTCTCTCTCACATCGATGTCTCTCTCTCTCTCTCTCTCTCTCTCTCTCTCTCTTGCCCACCCTTTTCTCCCTCCCACTCTATCTGATGATAAATGTAAAAATATACTCAGGTGAGGATTAAGAAAAAAGTCTTATGTGGATTTCAAAACAGACATTAATGTGTTATTACATAACCATAGTTTCTATAGGTTATTTCATTTCATCCTTACAACAACCCTATGAAGGAGAAACTATTATCTCCATTTCACAGATGAAGCTAAATAAGTGGTGGAGCTAAGAACTTAACCCGGGTCTAACTGCTTCTATCACTTATGCTCTTAGCACTCTGCTTCTGATATAAACTCCAGCAGAGCAAGGATTTGGGTCTGTTTCTTCAGTTGTACTCCAAATACCTAAAGCCAGTCTTTATTTTTTCCCATCATCTTTTATCCCTTCTATGCCTTCTTCCACCTCCACGCTTCTCCCTCCAATCCCCCCAATCACCATGCCCATGAGTTCTCTCTTTTTTTTTGCTCCATCCACCCACCCTCCCACAACCTCCCTCCCAGGTATCTGCCTGCTCTCTATCTATGAGTCTCTCTCTATTTCGCCATTCTTGACTCTTAGGAGTTGTCGAAGAGACTATAACTACTCAGTTGTTTTCTTTTTAGTGTAAATCACTTAAAGTGAAAAAAAAAATCAATAAATTTTGTAATAGCTCTAATTGCTTTGATATTTAAAATATTTACTGATTAAAGAATCTTTAGACTGCTCAGTAACCTAAGCTTTGTTCACTTGTTAGTTTGAAAAAATTAAGACTTTATTTTTAAAAATTCACATAATTAAACATTCATTTTGAAAGGCTAGTACAGAATGAATAAGGACAAAATTGCACTAATTTTAGTATTTTGCATATTTTCACTAATTCACTTGTCCTCATTTTTACTGTTTAAATATAAAGACACATTTTTCCTGTTGACTAGTTTAACATATTCCTTGACTTCAAATGTAAATCAAGGCCACAAGCTTCTATAATATGAAATCTTTTATATAATATGTATATAAGAGAATAAAAGAATAGTTCCAACTTAACAGTGCCAATTATCCTTTAAAAAAACATACAGTTGCATTTTCTCAAAGAGTAAATTTTTAACACTTATGGATTAAAAAAAAATTTCAGATGAGATTTACAAAAACAGTACTATACTGCCCCTACATGTTCAAACTCATAGTAACGACATTTTAAAATCTAAAGAGATAATGCAGAGATTTCTGTGGATTACTGAAAGGCTGTTTAAGCTTAAATTGTTCCCAAGTGAAGTATATGAAATCACCCACACATAAAAATGTAATTAATATAGTAATAACCCATAAGTTTCAATTTTCACTTTCAATATAGCAAGGAGAAAAAAAATTAAGAGAATTTCATCCAACATTATCATATATTTTTTTCTCTCAAAACAGATTTCCTCATCATTACATGAAGATGCATAAAATAAACATAAACAAATGGCTAATTCTTTTTGGGTTAACATTAATGTATAATGTTTGAGAAATACTGTTATTTGTTTCCCCTCTAGACCTAAATAAGTGTCAATAAAGTTTACAAGTATATACATAAACACATATATAGACACTATGAAAGTCATAAGAGAAGCCTTTATTTAACTAATATCAGATTTACCTAAAAACTTTTATTCTTTATTTTACCTTTCACATTTTAGGAATAAAACACGATATGCAAATAAAGAGATGTGCTGCATCAACAGGTACTTGCAGGAGGAAAGAACTGAATTGTAACTTCTGACATCTAGCGTGTCATTGGCTTTACCACAAATGGTAGTCCTACTGCTATTACTTCTACAGTAAAATTTACATATTAAAAATCTTACATTAGATTCATCATTTATAATTACCATAAATTATATCTATCATTATTTAACTGGTTTATATGTGAGACACACATTACTTTATACAAGTTTCCACAAGTCAGGGATAGGGCCAAGAACTTCAATTGTGATTCAGGAATAAACCGGAAAGAAATCACAATGGTGAGCATGATGGGATATTAAAAATTGAAGTTTCCTTGCAAGAACATAAAAAATAGAATAAGATGAAATACTATTTAATCTTTCACAGCCTCCAAATAATATTCTGTACTGGATACTACCTAACAGTATTTGAAAGCCAGTAAATTATACATTTCATAATCCGCTCGCTACCAACATAATCCTATCAAGTCAGGGAAAGCGTGTATCTGTGTATGTAAGTATCCATATATACATATGGAGAAACCATAAGACAAAGTATCATCTGTTGATTTAGAAATGAAAAGTGTGTAATTGAATAAGGAGCCTGGTGACACACTGTACTGGAGCCGACCAAACATGCTGCCCATGCCTCTGCAGAATTCTCAGTCACTAAAATGTTAAATTATATAAAAGGTAGGACTTTTTCTGCTTTGTTCAATAATGCAACTCAAGTACCTAAATCTGTGTCTGGCAATTAGTAGATACTTGTTGAATTAATTAATCAATGTTCCTCTGATTTTGACATGTGACCACAGAATGGGGACAATGAAATAATGCAGCCTCCTTTAGGGAAGGTCTCTGCCTTACTTGTCTGTTATGCTAGCAACACACACAGGGAATATGCCTAATATGTATTAGCAGAATTAAAATTAATTTAGTGGTGTTAGTTTTCCAAGGAAATACTGGGACAAGTAAAAATGTGGTCAGAGTTTCTATCGCTCATTTTAAGTATAAGTATGCTAGCATGAGTTGTAGTTAATCACTGAAAAAAATAATATATAAACTCTGAACTGCTTTTATATTATATGGAGCTCCCTATAACTAGGTTAGTCAAATTTAGGTATTCCTTTATATATGCTTTAAAGCACTTAAATATGCATGTACTTGGAGACTTAAGGCTTAGACTACTGCATTTCAAAGTGTATTCCATTTTTCGTGTGGGTAATGTCTGTGGAGTTATTTCCACAACTTTAGAGAAAACTGTGTTTCTGACTTTAGAACTTTTTTGATTTAAAAATAATAATATGGTACATATACAGTATACTACAGAACATTCCCAGTACATTACACATTAATATTTTTACAGCAAAATATAAGAATATTCAACTAAATAATAAAAGTGATGTTCTTGTCCTAGGATCAGATTTGGCTAACTTTAAAAGGTTTTTTTTTTTCTTCAGTTTTCAAGGCTTGTTGAATTTATGGTCTGCAGACATGTAACTGAATTTATTATTTCATATTTTTTTTACCTTCCCAGGAGCTTAGTGCTGTTTCTTTTTAACGTATTTTTCATCTGTCTCTCATACTGTAAGTCTTAATATTCAGTTAATTTCTGTAAAACATAACCTACAAATTTAAACAGACTTGCCCTGTGATGTTAAAATTACTACAGACTGTTATCTATCAACAAAAGGGATAACAACTCATAGCAGTTATTTCTATGATGCAGTTGTAGATTTATAAATCATGTTATAATTTGTTCTACATTCATATCTGACAACTGAGGCACAACCTAATCATTATCTGATGACAAGAACAACTAGATAGCAATGTTATCAGTAATGAGATATTGAGGCCACTATAAATTGTGGGAGCAAGTGAGAATCCCATAATTAAAAGCACAGGATTATATGGCAAAAGTTAACCCTTAAAACATTTGGAAACTAAGGATCCGTTGACTCAAAAAATGCTTACCCAGGTCAGCATAGCAGTGTTTGTGATGCTGGAGCCAGACACCTGACTTAGAATCTCAGCTCCATCACTCATTACCTTTGGGCAAGCTATTTAACCTTCCTATGCCTCATATTTCTCATCTGTAAAATAGGTTATTCATAGGATTAAATGAGTTCATACATGTAAAATTCTTAGAATAGTGCCTCCCTTGCATCCCAAGTTAGAATATTCTATTACCTTATTTTATTGTCAACAAAACATTAGCCTTAACAGTTATTTTTCTATTCCCCTAAATTAGAATCCAAGCTCACTGTTATATTCAAATGTTCTAGAAAAGTTCCCAACTAAGTGCTCGATATATATTTGGGGGCTGATATTAATATTAATAAATTTTATGTCAAGTCATAGGTGAATAATCCGCAGTAGTATAATTAACATGAAAAATCAAGATAGGAGCCCAAGTTCCTTCTGGCCATCATTTCTCTGATCATCTGCTTAGTGAACATCCTTCATGTTTTATTTTTTATTTATTTATTTTTTTATCCTCTTCCGAGGACATTATTCCATTTTTTGTACAGACAGAGTGGGAGGGAGAGAGAGGAAGAGAGAGAGAGAGAGGGAAACATCGATGTGAAAGGGACACATCGAGTGGCTGCCACCCGCACGACCAACCAGGGCCGGGGACAAACTGCAACCAAGGTATGTGCCTTAGCGGGAACCGAACCCAGGTCTCTCGGGACCACAGGCAGACGCTCTAACCGCTCAGCCAAACCAGCCAGGGCACATCCTTCATGTTTTAATCCAAAGTTACTGTTGAGCCTTTCCTGACCTATTTGCATTGAGACTTCGGTGACCTGCTCATGCTCCCACCAGTACTCTGTACATCGGCCCATTTAAGCAATTATCCTTTTGTACTCTAAGGGTTGATTTATGGTTTTACCACTAGACTATAAGAAGCTTAAAGGATTGTGACTTTTTTCACTTTTGAAAATGAGGATGAAGAATCATCACCTTTTTATTTATAAGCAATGCCTTCCACAGTGCAGAGAATAAGACTGCAAGAAACTTACAATTTATATTGTTTACTCATGTTTCTGCATGAGACATGAAACATTCTTAAGAAAAGACTGATACGATCTAATTAATTAATTCCTTTATTGATAAAATAAGTAGTGGCAATAAGTGATCTGAAAATGCCAATTTCCCCCAATTTCTGATGGAATATATGTATCAGAAAACCACTTAGGAAGTCACATTTAAAAAAAAAACCTGGTACCCCATTGAAATTTCTCTCCAAACTTGCTCATACCACCAAACTGTTCTTCCTACTCACCAAATTATTATAATAATTCTTCTTTATTTCAGCATTTTCTGACATTTCGGGGCTATTATAGATGGTCTAAAGTACCTTCTAAAGGACTATATCCTATGTTTGTTTCTCCTTCATTTTCAAAATTGGTAAGTAGTAATTTATTTTAAAATTAAATGGCAAACTGTATCTGAGTTTAGTTAAATTTAGAAAATAAAATAGTCAAAATCACAGCTGTATAGTCATTTAAAAACATTTAGTAAATAAAAACATGCCATAGGTTTTACAGTATCAGAAACTCCTTAAAGAATTTTCCAAGTTTAACACATACTTCAAAGAATTGATTATACAAATATTTATACTCACTTTTTCCTTCAAATCACTGGGAACATTAAAAGATATTAAACTCTCTGAGTTCACAGCCTAACTGAGACAGGAAACTATATGAGGCTGCCAATAACCCCACTGAGCAGTACATACATGCTTAAGGGCCAAAGGTAATGGCAACAATGACAATATGTTCCACTAATGGATGACGACAATGGTGGATGCAGTAGCGCCAGGAGAAAGGTTCCAACCACAGAGGTAAGCTAGACTGTGAAGTCATGGAAAAGGTCTGGAGAGACAGAGGCACAAATGTATCTGGTTGCTACCGAACAGATTAGTTTGAGGAAGAACATGCTGCTGGCTTTTTAAAGATTTCACATTTCTGTACGTACAAAAAAAAATCCATTTATTATTTCTACTTAACTAAGAGTTCCATGAAATGGATGTTGAGTTTCATGAAATGTCTTTCAGGCATCAAGACATTTTAGAAGAGCAGACTTGCTACAACTACTTTAAATGAGGATTAATCATGGCTGGACTAGAATCTTTTTCTTTTTCGTTTTTTTTTTTTTAGAAGGCAAACCTGGATTGGGGCTAAAGGCAAAGCTATGTCAGAAATGTGAGACTAAGTAGTAGTGCTATAAGAAACAGGCAAGTATTTCTGGCAGCTGCTCTTGCTAGGATGAGAAGTACTCTTGTAGTAGAGCTTATTAATAGCAATATACTTTGGGAGAGGCTGTCATTTATACTTACAAATATCACACTAAAATCCAGAAGTGAAAAAGTATAAACTAAGGTGACAAATAAAATTTGAGTCAATTATAAAACTTGAAGTAAAAATAATGTGTTAAATAAATGATAAATCATGAAACTATACATGTGGATAGTCTGTTTAGATGAAAACAAAGATATAGTTTTAAATTATGGGAAGAGTAAAAGAAATTGTAGTTAAAAATAATACAGATGACAGATCTATGACAAATATTATTTTCTAGAAAGAATAAAAAATAAAATCACCATGAGCAACAAATAATTTTTTTATCTATTTACATATTTTCCTCATGAAGCTTTAAGTATAAGCATATATCATTATTTTCATTTTTAAAAAGTCCTCTGTAGAAAACCTAGAATAATAAAGATGGAAATGCAATAATAAAGTATCAACTATGTAAAATCCACAAAACTTCGCCATGGTAGGAATAAACTGGCTTAGAATATTATTTCTTTCTCTCCCTCTCTCTTTTTTAATCCTCACCCAAAGATATTTTTCCATTTATCTTAAATAGAGTCGGAGGAGAGAGAAAGAGACTTCGATGTGAGAGAGAGAGAGAGAGACATCATCAGGGACGGGGAATCCAACAGCAACCAAGGCACGTGCCCTTGACCGAAATTGAACTGGAGACTCTTTGGTCCATGGGCCAACGCTCTAACCTCTGAGCCAAACTGGCCAGGGAAGATTTCTTCAACATTAGAAGTCCCTCATGCTTTTTTGTTTTTTCTTTATTGATTTTTTTTTTTTTTTTTTTTTTTTTTAGAGAGAGAGGAAGAGAGAAAAAGAGAGAGACAGAAACATTGATTAGAGAGAACATTGTTTGGCTGCATCCTGCATGCCCCCCTATGGAGATGGGCCCACAACCTGGGTATGTGCTCTAACAGGGAATCAAACTGACGACCTCTTGGTGCATGGGTTAATGTTCAACCACTGAGCCACATTGGATGGGCGCTCATGCTGGTTTTTAATTGGTACAATCTTTCTGGAAAACAATTTAGCAATAAAAAAAGTTCATACTTCTAGACCCAGTAATTCTACTTGTAGAAATCTGTGTATAGAGATGTTAAGGATTTATGTATAAAAAAGAGTTCAAAGCAGGTCACTGTCCAAATCAACAACAGTAGGAAAACTGTGGTACATTTACTTGTCAGATGACACACATTTGAGTAACTACAGCCATGGGGAACCATCAGTAATACATTAAAAATATATTAAAGTATCAATTTTGTTTAAAAAATTATTTACTTAAAATTGTTATTATGGTTATTTCTGAGCAATGGAATTAATAATAATTTAGAAAATTGTAAAGAAAAATTTTTTTTTCTAAATTTTAAAAATTGAACATGTCTTATTTTTATCAAGAGAAGTAAAAGATGGTAATTATTGGAAGAAAATAAAAATTCCTGTATCACCATTCAATTCCGAGAAGTTGGGGAATTAAAATTTATTAAATTCAGTAGGATAATAGCTCTCAAATTTGCTTTACCAATAGAGCTTATTATAATCTACGTTTGAGCTACATACAAAATCTTCATACAAATAAAAATTTCATTATAAATAAGTAGAGATGTTTTCTGAAGCAAAGGCAATACAACTGATAAAACTAGCAGACCTTAGTTGAAAGGTACCAATGGACTAATCAATAGTCTATTACAGAAGCATAACAGATTAAAATTATATACAGCTTGAACTAACTGATGATTATACATACAAAAACAACAAATTAGATTATGCATGAATGAGATTAAAATTTTGAATACAGGTATGTCTATTATCATCACTAAGTAAACAATGAAGAAAAAACTTAAACCCAAAAGACTGAAGCTAAGAGGTATTATACTGTTTTTACTTTTTGTCATCACTGTCAAAAGTATAATTAAGCAAATTGATGAGAATGATACCTCATTGCAGAGTTAATGGTTAATGTCAGACACCTTGTTCCCAGTTACTGCCTCCCAAGCACAGACCCTGAAGTATGACAAAGATTCTTTCCTTGACTGAATTCTAGTGAGGCTCCTCTGATTTCTTTTTCAATGAGACCTTGTCCTTGGGCATGTTCTCAAGAGCCAAATTTTGGCAAGAACCCTACTAAGTCAGTTTAACTAGAATCTCCCAACCTCGATATCTGACCACCCTCCATACCAGATAGCCCTCCATATCTGTTGGGTTCCTCATCCTCCACCATCTTCCAGGTCATGTCTGACCACTTTTGGTGAAGATGATTGAGCCAAAATTCTCCCTTTACCCCTGATGTTTCCTCTTAGTAATTTTCTATCCGCTACCTCTCACCCTGTTCCTTGGCTATAAATTCTCACTTTTCTTTATTGTATTTGGAGTTTAGTCCAATCTCTCTCCCCTACTACCAAAACTCCTTGTAGTAATCTCTATATCCATGGTGATTGTCCCCCAAATAAATTCTGTCTTACTGTTTTAACAATGTCATGAATAATTTTTCTCTAACTGGTATCATTCTTCAGCTTACAAAAATACCAGAGACACAAATACTGTTCAAATACTTCCAGTCTTTTATGACTATAACTAATGCATTATCTGTAGAGTAACTTTATAAGTGAAACATCTTAAAAGACATTACACAAAAAAAATCCTAAATTTATAATGGACTATGCTACTAAAAGTTATTTGTAGGTCAACTATTTCGGTCTTTGAATGTATTTTCTCCTAGAAACAATGTCAACAGTGATAGGCTCCCAGGCTTACCCTCTCAAATACTAATGTGACAATAGTTAAAAAGTGTTAAGTTTACAAGAAAAAAATTTGTATAAAGGTCACAAAATATAGTAGAAATAGAATGACTAATGCCTGAAGCATTAGAGACTCCTGGGGTTAAATACCTGCTTTACTATTTAGCAAGAAAATTGGGGAAAGTTAACTTGTTTGAGCCTCAATGTTCTAGTCTATGAAGGGAGATATTACCTAACCTATATTACTTAATAAACATTTAAGTCATTTACAGACTGAGTTAAAATACACAAAGTAGTTGGAACATACATAGTAGGTTTTTTAAAATGATAGCAATTGCCTTGACTGTTATGACTCAGTAGGTTGGGCATTGTGCCATGCATTAAAAGGCTGCTGGATCAATTCCTGGTCAGGGCACATGCAAGGGTTTCAGGCTTGATCCCTGGTAGGGGGAGTGCAGGAGGCAGCCAATCGACATTTCTCTTTCACATTGATGTTTCTCTCTCTCCCTCTCCCTTACTCTCTCTCTAAAAATCAATTTTAAAAATCTTTAAAATATATATATATATATAATGACAATTATTAGTAGCATTATACTAATACTATACATTAAGAAAATAATAAGTAGTATGTTAAAATCCTACTGATAAGACACGCAAAGATTTTTCTCTACTTAACTACAGAAGAATAAGAAGAGCAGATAGGGTTTCAAAGCAAATGAAAGGCTTAAGGTTCTAACAATCTCATTCTAAAAATTTACCATAACCTGAAACTCATATACAAGCTAAAAGATATATGCACAAGAAGATCTACTACAGTATTATTGTAATTGTAAAAACCTGTATCTCACTGTTCTATAAATAAAGTTTTATTAAAACAATCATGTCCGTTCACCAATTCGTTTAAGTACCGTCTACGGCTGCTTTCCTGTTACAATGGCAGAGCTGAGTAGTGGTTCTAATAATGACTTATGAGGTTCATAAAGCTCAAAATATCTAATAGCCTTTCACAGAAAAAGTTTGTGGATCCATGATTTAAATTAATCTTCAATGATAAAACACAGGAGTGAGATCAACATTTTCTCAAATGGCACAAATATTTTATTTTAATTTTATTCCTATATTCACTTTAAATAAAAAATTTAAATGCAGTATTTTTAATAGAACTTGCTATGGAATACAAGCATTACAAAATTATTCCCAACTAACAGAAATCCCAGTCATATATTTCATTACTGCCTGAGCTCTTAGGTTTCAGGTAAGCAAGTACTTGTCCCACACTGTCCCTACCTCACCTCCCTGCCACTTCACCAGCAGCTCTACCCTGTTCTCTTAGTCAGCTGTGTTGCCGATGCTCATGGGACACACAGTCTGTGGTTCAAACCCAAGAATATATAAAGCACTCTAAAAACAACTTGTCTATAGACCAGCACAGTCAGCCAGATTATCTTAAAAACTCCTAGATATACCAACAATTGCCTGTCATTAGAAATCACTACCAAAATAGTAACATTTAAGCATAACCTTATGAGAATATCCTAAATGCTTAAATGTCTCCAAACAAAACCAAAAAGAGTTAAGAAATGAGATTTAAGCATTGAAGTGCATTTTCTTTCAACATACTATTTTTAATTGTAAGGCAGCATTATTTCTCTTATCACTTAAAAAAAAACACTGCCAGACAAGCTATGAAATTCCATCAAGCTGTATCCTTATTTTATATGTGTTTAAAATGTAGAAAAATAATGTATCTTAGGATTTAAGAAAAAGTATTCCCACAATTATGCATTCTAATTTCAAAAAATAATAATTTTTCAGAGATTTTATAGGTAAGTTTTTCCTGTAAAATTTCTCTTCCTTAAAGGACAATCAGTTATTTTTTTAGAATGAAAAGTTAAGTACTCAACTAGTATTCTCAAATTTTCCTGAGATACTTTGGACTTACTTATAGGACTTGTAAGAAATACATATAAATCCCTGAGCCTTAATCTAGACCTTTTATATAAGACTATCCAAAAGAGGGAACCATATGTTTTTAACAAGTATTCTAGGTGATACTTATAATCAAGAATGTCTGAGCAAATACAAATTAATTATGAAGACCTTAATAATAAAAACATTTTTGTTTTAGGTAACTGATTAATAGCTAGATTGTTATTTCTTTACTATTGCTAGTATTAAGTCCAAAGTATCTCTGATGCGAAACTAGAATAATTCAAACAATAATATATTAGACTACCAGTACTAATATTATAGTTAATAACAGAGTTAATAAATTTCCTGAAAACACTCCAGAGATATAAATTGAAGTTGTAGTTATAACAACTATTTTAAAAATTTTAAACAATTTTCAAAGTTATTTTATTGTACAAACACTAAGAGGGTCAACGTCTATGATGGAGGGACAAGATCATGTTTTTCAAATTTTAATAGGTCAAGGCTACATACAATCTTATAAGAGGTCACGGTACTTTCCATTAGCTCACTACTTGAAAGAAAAACAATGGCTTACAAAATACAATAGTATATCAGCTTTATGTACTTTGTGTATAACAAACTGCTTAAAAGAAGCTACCCCTAAAGTAAAAGACAAACTGGATGCTAGACACAAGATACAGTTATATGCCACACCAAAAGGCCTTTTTAAGTCTTTGATGAAGAAAAATATATTTTAAAAATATTTATCATTAACTTTACCAAGGGAAAGTTAGCAAAATGAATAACAAAGAACATGTAAATCAATTTAAAGCTACCTATATAAACCAGCTGCAAAAAGGAGAGAGGGAGGATATCACACTATCTCTCTAATATTTCTCGTAGTCAGAGTCAATGAGTTATGCAATAGTAAGTTATTGACAGGCAGGTAGTCTAAAACTGAATGTGTTAATTTTGGTTTTTAACTCTCTTCTGAAATTTTCTAGTTTGAATTTTACTTTTCAAATTTAGTCCCCTTCTATTATTGAAAATCCAAAGCTATAATTTAATATAACATAGTAACCTAGAAAAGTCAAACTGAATAGTGACCCTGGGAAGCCCTCAGGGAAAGCCTTGAAGTTCTCTATTAGTTTTCAGAATAAAATATCTTGATTGTTAATACTTTAACGCTTTAATTAAAAAAAAAATGCCACACTTCCTTTCCTCAATTAAAAAAATGTACTTGTATTGGTATTTTCTTTTACAGAAGAATTAAAATAATAAGCTAATTTATTAATGACTTTAAAGCTAGTAGAGGCCTCTGTGTAAATGCTTATATCAGAGCAATGACCTCATTCAAAAGTTTAAAAAGCAACAAAATGAAAGAAGATAAAATAAAAGAAACACTTTCTGAAAACAGTAGAGAAGAATATAAAAGAGTGATGGAAATATTTGCATTCCATTCTCAATCTTTAAACTGTATTACATTTAAATATCATTTGAAAAGTTTTTCAACATGGCTACTACTTGTTTGGAGTTGAAGTAGAAACTACTCA
Source organism: Molossus molossus (assembly GCF_014108415.1). NCBI lineage: Eukaryota > Metazoa > Chordata > Mammalia > Chiroptera > Molossidae > Molossus > Molossus molossus. The sequence continues at coordinate 105,044,813 of NW_023425377.1, read as the reverse complement.
AAAAGAACTAAGATAACAAAAAACATATTTTACAAAGGTTATTTTAGTCCCAGCAAATAGCAGATTCTCTGTACTAAGAAGAAAAATATTTTTCAGGTGTTATGAGTTAATCTACTTATTTAATACAATGTTTCCCGTTTAATTGAAAAAAAATATATAAAAATAAAAATGGCTACTAAAACAGTAATAGCACTGAGATATGCAAACACTCATTTAATCTCAGACAGGTTTTTTTGGTTCCTTAATGTGTTCAGAATCATAAACATATTTTAGATCTAAAAATACATCACTTAGATAATAATTCAAAATGGCAATACCAAGTAACTCAGAAAATACAACAAAACTGCTTATATTAACAGGGTCATTATCTGGCAGGGGAGAGAGGGCAAGGCATCCTAAAAAACATTCAATAGATCATAACTTGATTATACGTTAGCACAAGTCCTACAAGATGTTTGTTAGTTCAGGATTGTCTATATATAAACTGTTATCGTAACAGCCACACAATGGCATGTTACTTTTATTTTACATAACAGCAAAAAGTAATGTCTCTATTATGTTAAGTTTGAGTTTAAGAAATAGCAACTTAAAAATGACACAGCTTAAAGTGCCAGATAAATCTAGGACTCGGAATACTCATTACAAGAGCTAAATGCTGTAATTCCCATGTATAAGGAGAACACCACCAGCTTTTTGCTTTTCCGACAAAATAAAAACTACAAACTTTGGACTTTAGCATTTGCCAACATAATTCAAAACATACTTTTTATGTTTACCAATGTAAAGTAAGAATTCTAATATCATAAAAAATACACAAAGGAGAGAAAAAGGTGGATTGGGTAACCTTGCCCTAGAGGCTCTCTCTCATATCATCAAAACTATCACTTATACAAGTTTTTGCTAGCTATGTAATGCACTGCGAGTTTTAGTTATAAAAATCAACTGAAAATTGAAGCGTTTCTTTAGTCAAGGAGGCAGAAGTACTTCATTTAAATAAATATTCCTGTTTTTCAAATGTGTGAGACTTACCCGTCTTCGACAAAAGGGGAGGCCTTGGGCAATGATGCTAATGCTAAATATCTTCATCACAGTTTGGTGTGGTAGCGGCTCTTTTGCACTTTTAAAATCAACAGGAACCAAGCCATGGTTTAGAGAAGCTTTTCCCAGTTTTGACATTTTAAAACTCTTCCTGATTGATGAATACTCTCTACATGTAATATAAGCACATTACTAAAAACTCTAACCACCAAATTAAAATACAATTTTCTATTTAAAAAAATAATAAAAAAGGCTAAGAACCCAAGGCCTGCTGCTTTTGTCTTTCAACCTTCTCCTACCAAATGTCCTGACCTGCCTGAGGCTTGGTGAAGTGCAAACTCTCCTAGAATAGCCCGGAATTATAAACTACTGAAGTGCAAGCTCCTGCTCCTGCCAGTCAAACAGCTGGTGAGCCTCCCGTACAAAGTCAGTAATGTGAACACAACTGAAGCAGGGCTATGCTGTGTAGGCCCTTTTAAAATGGCTCCAACTACCAATGTAGGTATTCCCTAGAAAGTGAAAGTAAAGTTTTTTACAAAAATAAAAAAGTAAACACCGTATTTCCTCATGAATATCTAAGCCTTCCTTAACTGAACAGCAGCATTAATATTTTAGGAATGTTTTGGATTATACCACAAATTTAAGAACAGTTTTTATGCATGCTCGAAAAAAATATATACACATTTGTTCTATCTTAGATGCATTCAGAATGAGCACTATATTTTCAAGTATTTGTCTTAAGCATGCTCTTTCCTTTCCCATATATACCAGTTCATTCTCTATCTCATACTCACCAAGACATTAAATCGACTGAGCTCTCTATTAATACGCATTTCAGATTAATTTTAACAGCAGATATTTTAGTTGTTTGCAAATTTCAGTTCAATCTCTATAGTTTTGAAAAACTCAGTGATTCCACTTAAAAAAATAACAGGCATGTGTTGTGATTCATTACGGATATTAAAAAAACAAGTATTTATAGATGTAACCTGTGATGAAAAGTAATCATAGTAAAATGAATAATAACTAACCAGTTCATCGCCAATCCTTAGCGTCTAATTATTCCAGCATACTACGACCATACAAAACTTTCTAAAGCACAGAGAGGGAATGTGGTGTGCAATCCACTCCTCAAGAACTTTCAATGGTTTCCAATGCCTAAGATAAAGTTTGGAGATGAAGACTCTCCTCTAAGTGACCCCAAACTAATCTTTCCAGCACGATCTCAAATATTTCCCTAAATTAACCACTTATGTCAGTGTTAATTAATCTTTATACTACATTTCATATTTAAACCCATGAACTAAACGGTTACAAAGATGATAAGAAAGAAAGCTCAGTGTGAGGATAGCAGTTTTAATAGATGGCAGATAACAGATGTAAGCTATCTGCTCAGAATGCTGTTAATTAGTTTGTTTTCTCCTTCCATTTTATATTCTTCATTCAACAGCCACCCATCTCATTTATCTCTTCTTCCAAGAGCTTTTATGGATCTTTACAGTGGGCATTTAGAATGTGATATGGAGAGAATTAAAAAAGGAGAATGTCAGAAGTGGGTGATTTCCTTTCTAACTTTGGAAAGAACTGTCTTACCAAATATAAAGTGGGCTGTTGGGAAGTCAATACATACACAAGAAATACTCTGAGTCCTACCATGATACTACTTTCTTAAAGTATACAGTTCTCTCACCTCACAATTTAAAATGTAATTAAGAATGCAAAACCATTAGCAGAGGTAACATTTTTTAAATACTCAAAAGTAAACAACTGAAATTTCTCCAAAGATATAAAAATGAGCAATAAGCACATGTAAAGATTCTCAATGTCACTAATCATTAGGGAAATTTTAAATCAAAACCAGAAGAAACCACCAATGACCACCCATTAATGAACACCAATGAACACCCATTAGGATCGCTATTATTAAAACAAACAAAAAATGGGGAAGGAGGGAATAGGGAGAGAAAATAAAAGTGTTGGAAAGGATGTGGAGAAATTGGAACTCTTGTACATCGCTGGTGGGAATGTAAAATGCACATAGCTACTGTGAGAAATGGTATGGCGGGTCTTCAAAAAATTACATTATCCAGCAATCCCACTTTTGGATATACACCCAAAAGGATTTAAAGCAGAGACTCAGATACTTGTACACCCATGTTCATAGCACCATTATTTACAATTCACAATAGCCAAGCAGTGGAAGCAACCCAAGTAACCAATGATGGATGAAAGGGTAAGCCAAATGTGGTATAAACATACAGGGAAATATTCAGCCTTCTGATACATGCTGCAACATGAATGAACCTTAAAGACATAATGAATGCTAAGTGCAGGAAGTCAGTCAAAAAGGGACAAACATTGAATGATTCCACTTATATGATGACCTAGAGTAATTAAATTCATAAAACAAAAAGCAGAATGTTGGTTGCCAGTGACAAGGGGAGAAAGGAATGGGGACTTTGTTTAAAGGGTATAGAGTTTCAGCTGAAAAAGACGAAAAAGTTCTAGAGATAGACAGTGGCGGGGGCTGCTCAACACTGTGAATGTACTTAATGCCACTGAATTGTACACTTAAACATGACTAAAATGGTAAGTTTTATGTTATAGATATTTAATCACAATAAAAAATTATTTTAATAAAAATGTAAATGATTAGGATAGAACTAATCATCATAAAAAAATAAAGCCCTGGCTGGTTTGGCTCAGCATTTGGAGCGTTGGCCTGAGGACCAGAGAGTCCCAGGTTCGGTTTCCGCTAGGGGCACGCACCCAAAAAAAAAAATAAAATAAAAAAAGAAAGAAAGAAAGAAAATAAAGAAAACAGAGATCTGAGGATAGAACAGAGGGTACTGGAAATCTGTAAGATGGAATGGAAGAAAAAAGGTGAGCTGGATGTTTGAGCTAACTATGTCTACAGCCTCACTGGACAGCTGCTTTGCAGAATAATTGTCTCTAGCCTCTCTCTCGTCTCAGCATCTCCACTAATGCTCACTTTATTTTTTAACACAACACTAAATTTTTTCTGTATAACAAAACCTTCAAACACACTGTCTTGTTCTCCTCACTAGAAAAATTTCTTTGAAGTAGTTCCCTTAGAGTACTCCCTCTCCAAATTATTATAAGTACCTATTTTGTTAGTGTAACACATAGTTTTATGCAGACCGACATTCTTTATTCTCAAAAAATTCTGTGATGTCTTTGAAATTAGTTAACCCCTCAAAATTCCTTTCTCTGAACCATATAGAAGATATAATTTAAACTGTTATTTCAGTGCAGAAAAATTAGAAAAGCATATTATATTTCTCCAGTTTAACACATTCACTCTAAAGAGAAAAAGGAATCAAATCAACTCCAAATTTAACTTTCACTTAATCCATTGGTTAATAAAGATAACATACTAAAAATATTAATTTTTTACTTTTATACTTAAAAGCCCTCAAAGAACTTTATAGCCACAAGTATTTACATGCAGACAATTTAAAGATAAGAAAGATAATGAAGCTCTCTTATCTCTGTGGAGTCTGATTCTAAGGAGGGGGAAAAATAGAATTGAGAATAATTTGGACTGGGAAAATTAAAACTAAAATCAAATGTTCATTCTCTTGCTTACAAGAGGGCAGAAATTATTATAAAAGTAAATTAAGTTTTTCATTTTCAGTAAATTGTTTACAATAATAGGAGTGTAAACTAAGACTGTTTGTATATCAAATGTTGTGTTTTACACTAGATGCCTGGTTCTGATAAACACAAAGCGGTGACATTCTAATTCAACCTCATCTTTTAAAAATCAGTAAATAGCTGCCCTCAACTGGATAGTACAGGGAATTGCAACTCTAGCAAACTAGACACTAAATCAAATTATGTCTACAACTATTTATGGTTTTGTGAAAAATATATATTTATGAATGATTAAGCAAAGCGAACGGTAATTTCCAAATGTCTGTACCACCATGCTTCCTCGTCTTTGGAACATTCACGTCAACAGTGCTTCTAAAGCAATGGTCTTAGCCAGCATGGAAACATTCAAAATACGGAATCTTCAAATACAGAAGAAAACCCATCAATGAGGGAAATCACAGAGAATGCACAGGAGAACCCCAATTGTTAATACTTTTAAAACTGCAGCTATTTACATGTGTTCAAGAAAAAAATCAAGTTGTAGTTTCAATTATACTTTTAAAAACATTTAAGATACTCTTATTAACCACCCCTCCCAAAATAAAACTCTTCAAAACAGACAAGCTCCTTTTTAGGTGATACCAACAAATTCTGAGGAAGTAAGTATAATACAGTAGGTAGGAGCACTGGCAGTGGGGCCAAATTGCCTCAGTCCAAAGTCTGGTTCTACCACTTATCAATAGTATGACCTTAAATTTGTGCCTCTGTCCCTCCATTTCATCTAGATAGAAACTACCTCACTGGATTGCTGAGGATTAAATCAGTTAATGTAAGTGAAGCACCTAAAATAATGCTTCACATCTAGTAAGTGCTTTATAGATTACATTTCAATTTAAAAGTCACTAGGGAAAGCAAGTGAGATTCCAAAATCTGCCTGTAATAACTTTACAGAATATTTTAACACATAATCACCTGCAACTTTTAGAAAGATTTCCACAATGCTGTCAAAATTTTTACCTAAAAATGAAGCTGTACTATCTTAGCTGCAGTGTCTCGGCATCTGAAGATTCCAGATGTTACTGACTATCCATCCAGAACCTCAACATTGAGGTACTTGGCCCACTTATTGCTTTCTGATTGTCCTTCTTCTAAGAGTTTGCATTGGTCAAAGGTGATTATATATAAATGCTACATGCAACAAAATATCACCAAAATGGTATTTCTAAAATGTATTACAGTCCCACACATTCCAATTCTCTTAGAACAACAACAACAAAAAGATTTATAGCAGTTTATTCTGGATTTTGACCTTTACTTTCATTCATTATTATACAGAAAGCTAGGATTTAACTGATCTTGACCAAAGGCCACAGCATATGAATGGCATCAAGTTTATCCATTTTTCATAAAGTATTTTTGAATCAGCTAAAACAAATCACTTGGCAGATATAAGTTTACCAACAAGTATGAATGACTTTAAACCAAAAGATCTGAAAGGCTCATATCAAAAACTTCTGACAGGGAGACTTAGCATATGTCATTTAAACTAAGTGTTATTCATTATGTCTATGAATTTAAGAAACACGTGATTTACTTTTTCATAGAAAAAGATAAATTCCAGATGCTAAAATTATACCACTAACATAAAATGAATTTGAATCAATATCTTTTTGAGATTAAAATATGATATTATAAAGCATGCTCATTTATTCAGGGATATAGAGTAACACAGATTATTCACTATATCTAAGTCAATGTTTCAGTCTTTGCTAACACCTTAGATACCATAATGTTAAAGTATCTCCCTAAGTCTAAGCAATTCATGCACAAAGAACAATGTAAACACAGAGGAAAACAATATAAATTAAAAAATTAAGTTCTTTGCTTAATGATAAATGAATTGTCAAGCTTACATTAGTAACAAGTTGCAAACACTATATCATTACTTCAATTTCAGAAACAAAAGTACAATTAAATTTAGTATGAAAGAAAAATGTAAATATATGACATTCAATTTAAAGTTTTATTATTCATAAAAGGCATAAGTCAAATAAATAGAAATATTTTATAAAAATTAAAATCACATTCAAAATAGTTCCTTAAAAAGTTCTAAAAGACATTTAAATGCTTAAAGTGTTCACTAAGAAGGATTACAATTTTCAGTTATAATGTATTTCAGATATTATATTCACATAAGTACTTAATGGATCAAAACATATTTTTGTATTTCCCTGACAATTTTCTTTATCCAGGCAAAAAACTGCCCTTAACTACTTAAGAGAAATTAGCTTGGTTACTGAAACAGCACATACAATTTATATAAGTGCTATAAAAATGTGACCTGATAATTAGATATTTGCAAAAAAAAAAGTAAATTTTCAAAATAAAACTGCTATAACAGTAGGTTAATAAACTACTGTAACTGCTGTGATATATAATCAAAGTCTGATTGCTGGACATTTAGGTTGTTTCTGAATTTTCCTAGTAACTTCCAGTTATTTCTAAATAATTGACTAAAAAATAAAGTTGTTACACTAGAAATTCCATGATTCAAAAAACCCAACTATTTATTTCCTTCCTTACAAGTTTATTTACAACAAAACTATTCCTGACTTAACTGCTGCCTCAATCAGCTTTTGGTCAAATTATCTGGAGTTCACACTTCAGATAAAATTATCAGTACACAAAAATACCGAGTGAATTTTAAGTTCTAGTTTCAGCTCCTTTACTAATCAGCCACCTTAGATAAAAGTCTCTTAACTTGTCTCAGGTTTCAGATCTCTAGAATAAGGAGGCTGGCCAAATGACTGTGAATGAACTCCCTTGCAGCTTTCAGAGTGTATAACAGGTTTTTTTGTTTTTTTGTAATCCTCACTCAAGGACATTTTTCCATTTTTTGTTCAGATAAGAGTGTGAGGGAGAGAGAGGGAGAGAGAGAGAGAAACATCGACATGAAAGGGACACATCGAGTGGCTGCCACCTGCACAACCCATTCAGGGCCGGGGACAAACTGCAACCGAGGTACATGCCCTTAGCGGGAACTGAACCCAGGTCTCTCCGGACCGCAGGCCAGCGCTCAAACCACGGAGCCAAACCGGCCAGGGCTAACAGTTTTAACAGTACCAAGTACGGAGCTTTGTTGTAATGTGTTAGATTGTCAATTTGGTAAGCCTTCCTTTACTATAGTTTAATTAATAGAACAGTTTTACAAACTATAAAAAAATTCACTACTCAATTTACTTATGTATAACTTCTAAAAATAGACCTCTATTCCTGTGTTGTGATTAGTACTGCTTAATAAGAAAATATTTTTATTTGGGAAAAAGTTACAGGCATAAATGATTTTGTTTTTTTAACTTTTTTTTTTTTTTTATCCTCACCCGAGGACATTTTTCCATTTTTTGTTCAGATAGAGTGGGAGGGAGGGAGAGGAAGAGAGAGAGAGAGAAACATCGACGTGAAAGGGACACATCGAGTGGCTGCCTCCTGTGTGACCAACCAGGGCCGGGGACAAACTGCAACCGAGGTACGTGCCCTTAGCGGGAACCGAACCCGGGTCTCTCTGGACCGCAGGCTGACGCTCTAACCGCTGAGCCAAACCAGCCAGGGCCATAAATGATTTTTTTAAAATGACTTTAAAAGATTAAAAAATTTTTAAACTCAGGATTTTTTATTTCATACTATACCATTATATATATTTCCTTTCCTACCTACCTACCTACCTACCTACCATAGTTGTCTAAACAGTGACATACAGAATATATTTGATTTTTTTAAGTCAACTTTGGATTTTATTCCCATATTTGTGTCTTAGAACTTCAATTGTTAACATAAAATGATATTTTTCCTCATTCTTCATTAAGCATTTAAAGAAATAGTTGAGATAAAACAAAAACCCAGCCTTGGCCAGTAGCCCAGTGGTTAGAGCATCAGCCTGGGGACCAAAGGGTCTCAGGTTTGATTCCCAGTCCAGGGCATGTACCTGGGGTGCAGGTTCAATCCCTGGCCCTGCTCAGGGTCATGTGGGAGACAACCAGGCGATATGTCTCTCTCACATCAATGTTTTTTTTCTCTCTCCTCCTCCCTTTCCTCCCTTCCACTCTATCTAAAAAAATCATTGGAAAAAACATCCTCTGGTAAGGATTAATAACACACACACACACACACACACACACACACACACACACCCACCCAACTACTGGATTAAATTTTTGAAGTATTTCAGAAATGCCCAGTATGAAGTCTCAATGACTATAACATAAGTTTAACTCTTACAGTCTGTGCTGGGTTACCCCAGTTGTTAATTGGTCTTACACAGCTGCTCACCAAGAATTTAGTTGATGGTTATTATAGTTACACCTTTAAGTCAACTATGACAAAAATGACACAGTAATTATAGGTATTTCAGTTATGCAAAAGCCTCAAGTGATGACAGAGTAAGTGATTTAAAGCAACTTAATTTTCCACAATTCTCAAAATATAATTTAAGTGTAGGAAAGAACACAAAAACTTCTTTAGTATCAGTTTTTTTAAGGTCCCTCATCTAAGTTCCTTTTATGCAAAATTTAAGCATAAAAGAGTCATTAACCTCAGTTAAACTATATGCTACTTATCAATTATTTATTTCTCCTGTAAAAATTTAAAAGCGTGTTGTGGGCCAGGCAATCATAAATAAGGGTACAATACTAATAACTCTTTTAAAGCACAGTAAGTACAGCAGGTGGTTTTCCTATACAACTTAAAACAAATTAAGGTATAATGCAGAAAGTTCACCAAAGTGATAGTTTAACAAGTTTCATAGTTTCATAGTTTCATAGTTTATCCTATGAAAATACTGAACCTATGAAAATATAAGATGTTTAAGTGCTGACAATTTTTTTTTTTCCTCACCGGAGGACATTTTTGCATTTATTTTCAGATACCGCAGGAGAGAGAGAGAGAAAAACATCGACATGAGAGAGACACACAGACTGGCTGCCACCCACACAACCCCAACTAGGGCCGAGGACAAACTGCAACCCAGGTACATGCCCTTAGCAGGAACCGAATCCTGGACTCTCTGGTCCGCGGGCAGACGCTCTAACTGCTGAGCCAAACCGGCCAGGGCTAAGTGTTGACAATTTAAAAAAGTAAAATAGTAAGGAGAGGGGAGATAATTTGTTCCTACACTGCTGCAATTACAAATAAAAATAAATTATTTTGAGTGAAATAAACATAGTTCCACCACTTCATTTACATAATTCTTAGTAATATGCTATGGAAGCATATGAAATTTATCAATATTCACTAAATATTAATAAAATTTCATTGATAAAACATTCACTTATCAATATTCACTTCAGCATCAAATTAAAGTATGAATTACTTTTATCAAATAAAATACTTTACGTATAGAACTAAGCTATAGAAAATACATTATGTAGGACCTCATTCTTAGATGAGCTGACAGTTAATTCAACTGGACTTTTACAAAGTCAAAATTATACAGTCAATAAAATGCATTATCTGATGAACATCAACATTAATTTTATAGCTGAAGTTTAAATTAAACTGACAGTCTAAGTTTTCATTCTTTCCAATAAATAAAACACTAACTGGTTATCAAGAAATTTTAAAAACAAAAAAAAATCAAAACTCATCTCTGGATTATGCCTGAAACAGAGATCAAGAGTTGATGTAAAGGAAGTTTGCAGCTAAAGGGCTAAGAAAATACAAATGTGTTATTTCAGATTGGTACAATGATGTGGGAGAAGGATTCAATACTGACAGAGTTCCTAGTAGACCATGTTTTATTTCACTTTAAATATCAAAGCACGACTGTAAGGTACCATTATCCTGCATTTTACAGACAAGGAAACTGAGGCTCAGAAAGGTTTAAAACTTTGCCCAAGTAACAGCTGCCAGGCGGTGGAGTTGAGATTTCTACCCTAGCATGTCTAATTCCTAACTTCATGCTTTTGGAATAGAACATATATTCTATTCCATTGAATGTTAAGCCTAACCTATTTGTGTTACTCTCTAATCTAGTTGGAGATTTACTTGTTGTTAATGTTTCAGATATGTAAGTTTGGCAGATAACTGAGTTTTAGATAAGTGAAATAAAATATTATATAAGACATATTATATATGCAATATGATTTAATGAGCCTGATTTTTGTAAAGTCCAACTGAAAAATAAAAAACAGCCTAACTGTTGTGGCTCAGTGGATTGAATGTCATTCCATGCACTAAGAGGTCCCAGGTTCAATTCCTAGTCAGAGCACATGCCTGGGTTGTAGGCTTGATACACAGTGTGGGGCATGTAAGAGGCAGCCAATTGATGTTTCTCTCTCTCTCTCTTTAAAATCAATAAAAACACATTTAAAAGAAGAGAGAGAGAGAGAGAGATGCGATTGCCTGGCTGGTTTGGCTCAGCAGTTAGAGTGTCAGCCCTTGGACCAAAGGGTAAGGGATTCCATTTCTGGTCAAGGGCACATACCTGGGTTGTAGGTTTGTCAGGGTCGTGTGGGAGGCAACCAATCAATGTGTTTCTCTCACATCGATGTTTTTCTCTCTTCCTCCTTTCCTCCCTCCCTTCCACTCCATCTAAAAATCGATGGAAGAATACCCTCCAGTGAGGATTAACAACAACAAAAAGATGCAATTGATTGTTGCCATGGAAGCACATGAGCCCAATAAGGACAGATATTCCACATTTGCAAAAGAAGGTGAAAAATCAATATTTTTATGTAAACTCTCCAAATTTTTAAATGCTAGCAACAAATTTAAATGTTTTGAAAAATACTATAAAAGACACCAGTTTGTAATCTCTGTTCTATTTCTTTCTGGAGTAAAAAAAGCATAAAAATACAGTCAAAACAAAATATAAGATTACTGACATTTAAATGATACAGAATAATAATTCTACCTTAAAGTTTAGTCTTCTTTTCTATACCAGTTAACAGAGTAAAATAGCAATAAGAAATAAACCTGAAAAACTAAAACTGTCATAAACATTACAGCTGTTACCTCAGCATTTTAAAATTTTTCACTGATTAGATCCTAAGACAGATGGCAGCATATTGGTAAAGTACAAACAATTCCTTCCAGAAAATTAAATGTATAATGTAGACATATAAAACCAACATCTGTAGCTAAGAAAATGCATACTCTTGGCACTTCCCAAATTCACTAGTACTTTCTTCATACTTCCGTTCTTCATTGCATCTGTTTTTAATAACCAGAAATTGCCATTTAAGACCAACCAGAAACACACAAAATTAAAGCATTTTCACTTTGAAAGTAAAGCATCTTCTAAAAGCAATTGTTATTTCTAAAACACAGAAGCTATCTTTAATAACATCATCATCAAAGACCAACTGAACAGAAGAACATGATACATTTGAACAAAGTCAATCTTTTTTCTAGACAAAAAAATCTTATATATTATCCTTAGCCCTAGTGATCTATGAAAACAATCATCATTCTGTATTTACATTTCATATAATTAGAGGTTAAAGTTTACATGCAAGATGCTACCTTAATAATTCTTACTACTAGTAAGAATCAAGTTAATATTCTATATCAGCCCTGGCCAGTCTGGCTCAGCAGATGGAGCATTGGCCCTCAGGTTGCAGGTTTGATTCCCGGTCAAGGGCATGTACCTGGGTTGCAGGCTCGATCCCCGGCTCCAGTCTGGGTTGTGCAGGAGGCAGCTAATTGATGTGTCTCACTCACATTGGTCTCTCTCTCTCCCCACCCCTCTTCCACTCTATCTAAAAATCAATGGAGCCCTGGCCAGTTTGGCTCAGTGGTTGGAGCATTGGCCTGTGGACCAGAGAGTCCCGGGTTCAGTTCCCGCTAGGGACATGTACCAAAAAAATAAAATAAATAAATAAAAATCAATGGAAAAATATCCTTGGGTGAGGATTACCAAACAAAAATATATATATTCTACATCAGATACAGCTAGTAGCTATATCAACATTCTTCAATACATGTTCTCTATAATACATCCTAAATAGAGATAATTTCAACCTGACTGAAACTTATTCTTTCGTTTGTAATGACTGTTTTCATTTGTTTACAACCATCTCTTAACTGAAAAATTTAAGTATTTCTTGTAGTATCAAGCAGCAATCCTAGAATTTCTACAAAAGTACCAAAAACTTTTCCCTTGTAGCTATTCAGGTCAAGAATATCCAAGTATCATTACAGAATAGCACTAGAATTGTCATCTCTTCTGAACATTTTCATGCGAGAGGACTCAAAGCCCCAAGACTACCAAAATGTACTTCTAGGTTCTCTTTCAAATTCCTTCTAGGTTCAGCATTAAAACCCAATGGGAGCCCTGGCCAGTTTGGCTCAGTGGTTAGAGCGTCGGCCTGCGGTCCGAAGAGACCCGGGTTCGGTTCCCGCTGAGGGCACGTACTTCGGTTGCAGTTTGTCCCCGGCCCTGGTTGGTCGTGCGGGTGGCAGCCACTCGATGTGTCCCTTCACGTCGATGTTTCTCTCTCTCTCTCCCTCTCTCTCCCTCCCACTCTATCTGTACAAAAAGTGGAAGGATGTCCTCGGGTGAGGATAAAAAATAAAAAAAAACCCAATGGGAGGAGGGCAGTGTGTGTGTGTGTGTGGGGGGGGGGATTACTGTAGAAAGCAAAAGTGCTTCACAGTTAACACTAACAAAATTTACAATATCAAATAACTGACCTCGATGCTGAAAGTCACAATAATTTAGGCCAAAAGAATTAGTAGAATAGTTTCAACCCAACTAAGAAAGTAGGTATCTTTGAAACTAAAAATTGCATAGCATATTATCTAGCCTGGACTAGTAAATTAAGCTAGTTTCAGTATTGTCTTATAACATTTCAATAATAAATCTTATGAAATGTAATAGCTAACACTTATTAAGGACTTACTATCTGCCAGTTATTTTTCTAAGTACTTTATATACATTATCTCAATAAATCCTCACAGTAATATTATATTATTGTTGATACTACTACTATCCTTAAGATAACTCTACAAGGAAGGTTAACAGTTTGCACAAGGTCAAGGGACAGAACTGCTAGTATTTGGAAACCCCAAAGTCTTATTTCAGAGATCACACTCTCTACTCACCATTACTCACAAGCATTGATGCATTTGTTATAGATATTATGCTACAGGGAACAAAGCCTGCTGGATCACTTATGAAACCTATGAAAGAAATCCCTTTTATATATTAGAAAAGGGGATTGTGTATGTGCATGTGTATCTGTGTGATGACATGTTTTCTCTTCCTGGGAGAACTTGGCATATCCTCCCCCAATTTTATTACAAGGAAGCAAAGATAAACTAATAGACCAATATTTTGCAAACTTTAATCTATACCAGAATCGTGTGGAAGCATAATAAAAATGCACACCCCAACCCTAGAGATTTGGTTAGGCACTTCTGGTGTGTAACCCTGCACCTTGTATTTTTAATAAGCACTCCAGGTGTTTCTGATGCATCTGGTCTAGGGTCACACTTTAGAAGAATACGGGTGTAAGCCCGCATGAGTGGCCAGCCTGTATCCTATTAACAGCTTACTCCAACTCATCATAACTCACTTTTTACTCTTCTCATGGCCTTGTCTTCATAGTCTACTCCAGTATTTTCCCTGGTTCTGATTTTCAGGTACCCTTGATCATTTTACTAAAATTGTTTCTCCTACACAGGCCACCTCAAATTCCTTGTGGAAGTTATGGTACACATTTCTTTTAAATGAGGCCAGTTCATGTGTAGTTCAACACCTAAAATCAGTATATTAAATTCATAAAGGAAGAGGTCCTTAGGTCACCGACGGAGGCTCTGACTGCGCTATGCATATGCTGCACTTACTCTGCAAACCACTCAATTCCCTGAATGGATCTGCACTGGATGCAAACTTTGTTCCTTTTGCAATGAGTAATAAATTGCACACTCTTCTTCTACATATAATGTCCAGTGAAAATGGGTGGTCCATAGGTCAAACCAGCCCACAGAAATGCTTTTGAAAAATTTGGCAGTCAACATATAAAAAAAGAAATAATTGCTTAAAAACTGGGAATCCCAGTGACTTCTGAGAAACTGGAAAATATGGCAATATCAGGATCACAATTTTCAGTTACCCCCTTTAGTGATACTTTGGCTCCCTGGGTTTTATCTTTAGTCCATTTCATTCATTTAAATTACCTTTCTGGCCTGCACTGCCTCTTGAGTTTGTGTCTCCTATAAACTGTGATATGGAGAAGTGAGGTTAAGAAGTTTTTCTGGTTAAAAATCATTTCAGGGTAGTCAAGGAATCACTGATGGAAATTAGTTACAATACAGGAAGTATTCTAGAAATATTTCTAGTACTCATACTAACCCGGTTTTCCCAAACCCTCTGAATTCTGAGGGAATCTAGGTGATCTTTTACCTTTGTAAAATACCACATACCCTCAATTCTGCATTCGCACCTCCCCATTAACCTTTCCGAAATGAAATGCCCTTAGTGAGGTATGCTTTTAGCATAGTAATGTGCTCCGACACCTTCTTCCTCCTGCTCCCACAAAAACTGGTATCAAATTGTGGCACATCTTAAAAGAGAAATGGGCATTTTTTCAGTGCTCAATAATATTGCTAAATTGAACAAATGTTTAACTAGTAAGCTAACGTTTTCTCTAGACACATGTCAAAAACACAATACTTCAATCCATCAATAATATCTAATATCTCTCCTTCTTGAGAAAAGAGCAATTTCGGCATTTTTCACCATTATCTAATACTGATTTCTGTTTTTACTTGTTTTATATTTGATCATTGAACATTCATTCACCAAATTGTGCCATTAATAGCTAATCTATTTACCTGAGCAAAAAGATCAGAATTCAAGCTCAGTGCTTAAGCACTTAAACTCATGTTAATCAAAATACAGCAAATGGAGGTGATATAAAACACACCCCCCCACCCCCTCACCCCCCCACCCCCACACACAAAATGTAACTATCAGAGAATACCACTTATCATAGCAATGACTTCAAATTGAGAAGTTTGTCAATATTCAAGAGGACTAATTCCTCAGTAAAATTTAGAACTAAAGATCAAAATTTTGTCACCTCATTATAGTAACTAATTTGAAGAAATAATTTAATATATTAAAATGAACAAATCTAAGGAAGAAAAACTCTAAAGATAAGGTTCTTTTAAGTCTTCGGAAGTGTTATTGCTCTTTCTCTGTTACAGGATCCTTTCATGCTCTCCTCTGGGTATAAACAATGTGCTTCCCCTGAATTCATCCTAATCTTCCTTCACAAAAATAGAAGTGTTAATACTAGCTGAAGAGAAAATGTCCTTATTTCTCCCCTGAAACATAATACATAAATTAATAATGCAAAGTACTCTCCAAAGTATATTTAAGAGAGAATAAAAATTTAACTAAGACTCTACTGAAGAGAGTGAACTTGGTCTTTAAAAGCAATCAAAATCGCCCTGGCCAGTTTGGCTCAGCGGTTAGAGCATCAGCCTGCGGTCCTGAGAGACCCGGGTTCGGTTCCCGCTAAGGGCACGTACCTCGGTTGCAGTTTGTCCCTGGCCCTGGTTGGGTTGTGCGGGTGGCAGCCACTCGGTGTGTTCCTTTCACATCGATGTTTCTCTATCTCTATCTGTTCCTCTCTCTCCCTCCCACTCTACCTGAACAAAAAATGGAAAAATGTCCTCCGGTGAGGATTAAAAAAAAAAAAAAATAAAAAATAAAAGCAATCAAAATCAATAGCAATCCATAGGTCAAATGTAGCTTTAAGACCATTTTTTTGGAGCCTGCAGAGTGTTTTTCTTTTTCTTTTCTTTTTTTTTAGCTGAATGCTAACTACCACCTTTTAGGAAAGGCATATTACTCTGCAGTTCATAAGAGCCTGAGCAATCTTACTGGGAAATCATGACTTTCGTCATTCACCTACACTACCTATTTGGGCTTGTCAGTTAAGTTTTCTCATTTTTTCACCCCAAGCAATCAAAAGAAATTAAGGATGAAGAATCATCTGCTCAAATATTCTTTAATTCAGGATGGTCAGGTGGTAACACCCTGCAAATTATCTTCTATGCTAATAATACAAGAGAAAACTTAGACAAGAATTTAGAGGGATCCTTCTTTTCTCACATATTATGCCGAGGAAGCCCAGAATAACTAATAATGAAAAGACTTTTAAATACGTCTATGTGCAGATACTTGAGAAAGTTTAAAAAAGAATACTTATATTCCCAAAGCACAGTAAGTTTGTGCACATGTCTACATTTATTCTAAAGCTCACTTTCTTCACCTTTGTTGCACTGTTGCTTTAAAATAGCGAAAGGAAGATATGCTAACTGCTGGTTAAAAAAAACAAAACCCTAGGTATCTCACATATAACTACTTCAAATATTAATTTCAAATTCCTAGCAAGAAATAGTGTGCTGGAACACAAAGCAGAAGAGAGACAGCACTTACTAAACATACTTAAATACATTAAAAGCAGCTCTATCAGTAGCACTAAAGTACTATATGGCCCTCTAGTGTTCAATGAAGAAACAGATGTATTCTTAAGGGATTAATTCTTATATATAACATTTCATAGTGAATATAATACTTCATGATTTATTAAATATGCTAAATAAGCTCATGTATGACTTCTACAAAAATCTAAATATGTTGTATCTTCTGTGACTTTACTTCTCTGTGCCTTCTTTTGAACTACTATCCATATTTAGAATATGCACTGAGAGAATTCTAAAATGTTTTTACAGTTTTCCCATTAAAAAAAAAAAATGTCTGGGTGAGTTGGGTGAAGGGATTAAGCAAAGGAAAAAAAAAAAGACTCATGGACACAGACAACAGTATGGTGATTGCCAGAAGGAAGGGCATGTAGGGGGAGGAAGAAGATAAAGGGGAATAAATGGTGATGAAAGGAGACGACTTGGGGGTTGTAAACACATAATACAATATACATATAATGTTTTGTAGAATTGTATACCTAAAATCTATGTAATTTTATTAACCAATGTCACCTCAATAAATTCAATTTAAAAATTTTAATCTCCATACTAAATGAAAAAGAAATAGCATTTCTCAATTAAAACCAAACAGTATTGAATTTAAGAAAATTTTCAAAGAAGAAACAAAAATAATAGTGTCATGACTATAAATTCGGTATTTAAAATACACCTAAATTCTCTAAGCATATTTTTCTTTTCTCTGTGTTTTACTTCTGTAATTCATCCAACTGGTTTTTTCTCTTTATCATAATTTATAGATAATAGAGATTCACTACAGCAACCAAAGCAATGAAATACATAAAAACTATGTCCCCCAGAAGAGATGTCAAAGATGGGATTTGAGACTTAAGGGCAAGAGTCAAGTAAAAAGTACACTCACAAACAAAAAAGAATCTTGTTAAGAAGATTCTTAAAACTGTAATCGCCAGTGGAAAGGTTTAAAAATTAATATTACCATCAAATTAAATTTGGTAAAATAGTTGTTATATTTATATTTATTAATTACATATTGGAGTTTTAGAAGGTAGTGTGCGGGAGGGGTATATGAACAAGATCTAAATTATACTCCCAACTCTGTCATTCAATTTCTGTAATCTTAAGCTAATAATATTTCTAAGTTAAAACTTCAGAAACTACAAGATTTTGTGAGGTTCCTGTACTTGCCATTAAGATTAATCCTCCAAATATCAAGGAAAGGTAAGTTGCCTACAACATGGAAACTCTGCAAACAACCCTCCACAGTACCACCTAGCCTTCAGCAAACCATTAAGAAACAGATAGGATATAAACAGAAAATTTAAATAAATTTGCCCAATATAAACACATAGATATTTGGAATATATTTAAATATTCACCTAGGGAGGTTCTATACTTATTTCTAAAAATTCTGCCAATATTTAAAAAAGTTAGTACTCTTTATTTTCATTTCTGTATAACTTCCCAACACTGTCTAATCCTGCTTATCCTTTAGGTCTCAATCTAGCTTTCATCACCTCCCTGAAGATATCACTGATTTAATTATTTGGATGTGGTTACACATGCAATGAGAACTACAAAACTGAGAACAGTGAAAATGCTGAAAGACAGAATCTTGACAGAAACTCACCTTAGTAAGGAGGAACTTGGTAAGGAAGGACCCAGAATGGAAACTGAGTGAGGATGGAGGCACCATGTCAAATAACAACAGAAAATCTAATAGGGGCACATTTAAAGTCTTGTACTTAGGTTCAAAACCTGTAAAAATCCACACTAAGTAGAACAGGATTAAACCAGACCACGTTTATAAAAACGCTTAAAGATTTTGTTTTCTGAAAGTTCAATTCAATTTTTCAAGCATTTCCTGTATGCAACATACAAGGCTTTGTAAGAAATAGTAGCATCTTGGAGGATCAAATCTGTCAACAATCTAAATTTGGAAGGAAAGGAAGGAAGGGAGGGAGGGAGGGAGGGAGGGAGGGAGGAAGAAAGCTTACTATAACTATCACAATTCTGCCTAATATTACCTGCCCAATCTGTAACACCAGGATTATGATTCAATAAAAAACAAACAAAAAAACAACTAGCCCATAATGATTTCCACAGGTTACCCTACGGGGAAAAATGTGAATAAAAAGAAAAAAGGAACAAAATAAACAGCCTAAGAATAAACCTACATTAATAGAATAATTTTTGACAAAGGAACAAAGGAGCAAGGGTAAAGAGAGTCTATTCAACAAATAATGCTGGAAGAACTGGACATGCACAATTCAAAAATTAATTCAAAATGGATCATACACCTAAACATAAAACACAAAACTATTAAACTCTTAGAAAATAACCTACAATACCTTAGTGATGACTTTTTAGATGTAACACCAAAAGTACAATCTATGAAAAAAATAACTGACAACCTGAACATTAAAATAAAAAATTTCTGCTCTATGAAAGACAATGTCAAGAGAATAAGAAGAGAAGCCACTGACTGGGAGAAAGACTATATGATGGAGGCCTGTTATCCAAAATAGACAAAGAATTCAATTAAACTCAACCCAATTAAAATGCAAAAATGAGAAAACAACCCAATTAAAAATCAGGCAAAAGATCTGAGCAGACCACCCCTCACCAAAGAAGACAATACAGGTGAAGATAGAAGCTACTGAACATCATATGTCATTATGGAATTTCATAAGAAAATGAGATGCTACTACATACCTATCGGAATGGCCAAAAGCCAAAAACACTGACATCATCAAATGCTGCCAACAGGAACTCTCATTCATTGCTCGTGGGAATACAGAATGGTATAGGCACTCTAGAATACTGTTCGGTAATTTCTTACGAAATTAAGCATACTCTTTAACTTTCAATCCAACAATGGCACTTGTTGGTATTTACCAAAAAGAGTTGAAAACTTATGTCCACACAAAAACTTGCACATGGATGTTACAAGAAGCAGGAATGCAAAATAGTATACACACTGACCCTAGCTAGCCATGTAAAATATCTATCCATGTGTTCAAAAACTGGCTAGTAATGTGTAAAAATGGATTCAATAATTATTTATTGACAAACTATTAGGCATTGGGATGTCTTATACATGACAAATATTATTAGGCAAGATAAATCAAAGGGCTTGAATAGGAGAGAGGCAGAAAAAGAAGTTTAATATAATGTGACATGAATCATAGTAAATATGCCATGGAAATAGGTATTAAGTTAGGGCAACTTTGGGGACGGCATGAAAACAGAGGTTAAAGTGGTGTCTTTATGGGTTATTCTACAGCCCACCTCCTCTCAAAATTACTAACAAATTTTAACAAAAGTTCAACCAGGACTCAGAATGAAATCTGGGTTCAAATTCTAGCTGCACATTGATGAATTACTTAATCTCGCTCACTTGCTTCTCATCTCTGATGTGGGGATAAAAATTAGAACCTACATAAACAGGACTTTTAAGATTAAATGAGATTATATGTGTGAAGTATTTAACACAATGTCCCGGCACATAGTAAATAGTGTTCAATAAATGGCTTATTATCATATTACTAATACCATCATTAATGCTGTTTTCATTGCACTGATGAGGTTCAGAAGAAGAACAGGTGATAGCCTGGCCCTACTGCACCTCAGCAGCACCATGTTAAATACAGGACACAACATTCAAGAGCAATTTGTCCAGAAGAACAACCAGGGCGGTGATCCTGAAAGACACATTGATGGCATTCAGTCTGGAGAAGGATTATGGAGGAACATGATGGCAGTCTTCTCCGATAAGAGCTGCCATCTTTAGATGGAAGAACAAGGACCAAAGAAGAGTAATAAATGTGAACATAAAGAACTGTGTAGCCCTGGCTGGTTTAGCTCAGCAGTTACAGCATCGGCCCTTGGACCAAAGAGTCGTGGGTTTGATTTGGTCAAGGGCATGTACCTCGGTTGTGGCTCAATCCCCAGGCCTGGTTGGGGTCGTGTGGGGGGCAACCAATTGATGTGTCTCTCTCACATCGATGTTTCTTACCCTCTCTCTCTCTCCCTCCTTCCCTCCCCCTCTATCTGAAAATCAATGGAAAAATATCCTCAGGTGAGGATTAAAAAAAAAGAAGTGTAAATATATAATGTTATTTCATACTGTAATATTCTCTAGAAATGACTTCATTTTCATGCCCAAGTCTATTGATAAAACTGCTGGGCACAGGTTCAGACTTGGTGATCTCAAAATTCCCCCTCTAATTCAGATTCTATCTCAGGAGACTTAAAATTAGGATGGAAAACCTAAGCAGTTTAAATATATTCATTAGTGTGAAGAAATGGGGAGTTGAGAAGAGGGGAGGAGAGGGAAAGTACTGGTGAATTCCTGGTAAAGCACTTTAGAATTATATTTTAAAACACAGACTTTGAAATTGCTCACAGTAGGATTTTAAAATGAAAGACATTCATGTTTCATGGAAAGCCAAAAGTGCTATCAAGGCTCCTGTGACTAACTCTTGAAAGAAACCTCATTTTAAAATAAATGTCTTAAAAACAAGGAAGGATACCACCATGCTAAACTATTACTAGAGCATGTGGTAAAATGACCTTATATAAGAAAAAAACAGAACTAATTCGATCATACTCAGAGAAAATTACTAACACTTGGTTTAATTATTTCTGATCTTTTCCCATGCGTGTATACAGAGATTAATGCATATCCGCTTCATAACTAAGATCATATTGTATACATAGTTTTGAGTTCTACATTTTTAGTAAACATTATTTATAAACATTTCCCTGCTATTAAATTTTCTCTAAAAATACGTTTTGTAATGGCTGTATGAGTTACCTTCAGTTGATTTCTGCACCTTAACAACATAGTTCTTAAACTGGGATTTTAACTTCTCCACAGGGAGTCTTACTCTAGAACTACTAACTGTATTGTAATATTCCTCAATGTAACCATCTTTATATTGAATGCATGAATTTTAAAAATAAACATAAATGGCATACCTATTTACAATTTATAGTCTAGCCTGGGTACACCTTAAGAGCTAAAATGAGAATCATTTACATTACAATTTGTGAATCTTCAACTCTCAACCAGAATCAGCACTAGAGAAAAATATATCAAATTTCTTCTGTTCAAAAAAATAAAAGAATTAAATGTCAACTCAAAACAAAACTTACAAAAAAGTCACGACGTGATAAATACCAAATGAACTGCGCAATGTAGAAAACCAACAATGGGTTCAAAGATTTAAAGTTTCTAATTCTAACAAGGTATAAAATAAAGACGGAACTTGGCCTGGATTTTTAAGGATCTGGCTAACTGGAAAGGAGCAAAGTCATAAAAGCCAAGTAGAGGCATGGAGATGAAATCAGGTTGAAAGAAACTGTAAGATTATGAAAGACTTCAAATATCCACTTATGGATTTGGCTTCATCAGTGGGAAATGGGGTACCAGATATAAAGATTGAGGTTACAGAGATAAAATCCATTTAAAAAAATTCACCCAGTCTTCATACTGCCAACTCATTGTCAAGGACATGCCATTATAGCCTAGTGCAAACAGAAACCTAAGCAAAGATGCTCTTAGCATTTTTCAACATTGACTCGCCAATTTTTACTTTACAAGCACCTGGGGGTAAGATAAAGGAAGTCCAAATGTTCAACTCTGTTTAATTTTCAGCAGACCCATAGAATTAGGTAATAAGAAAAAGTCAACCTATTTTCCACCAAATGACCAGAAGACCAGGATATTAACAAAGAATGTAAATCTGGGGAGGAAAATAAAATATCAGTATAGAGAAAACAGTAGTTTTAAGTCTACTCAGCTGACGATGCCCAATATTCGGAAGTGCAGGACTAAGGCCTAGGTACATGATGGGAGCTTGAGACATCATTCTGAAGTTGTCTACCCAAGTTAGAAACAGAATCCACTATGACATATTCCTTTATCATCTTCACAATATCTTCCCTAATACCAACAAAAACAACATTGACACAGATTAGGTCGCTGTAACTACACACAAATAAAACAATTTGCCTCAGGAACATGTTGGGGATAACTATTTGCGGTATTTGTGGATACTCAGAGATGTTTATCTTCTCTGTGTACAAACCAGTGAAACACTTAAAATTTTTTTTAGTTCTCCATTCTGTGGGGAGACTATTTTTTTTTTGTCTAGAATAAAAACCTGTAATCAAAGTAATCTTTAACTGCTTGCAGTGAAACAGATTTAAACATGACCAACATTTACAGCTGTTATGGTTTAAAATAACGTTAACAAATATTTTTAAAACTGAACTGATAAGAAATATAAATTGACCATAAAATAAAATTCACATTGGCACCCAACTGTAAGATTCGAATATTTAGATATATAGATGTTTTAGAAGAAGAATGTTTAGAGAAACTGACTTAAATTCTAATGAAAGGAAATGGTACATACTTGTCAACTAGAAGATCTGTGAACAGCAATCCCTTGAAAGTTTGTCATATTTTTATTTTTATTAGCTATGGGCCCAGCTTATTATAGTTTTCCCAATCCTCCTGTGTATCCTTTTAAAAATATGTATCTATTCCTCTATCTATATATCTTTTTCCACTAGAGGGTGATAAAATGACTCACTTCTAAAGGTCATAAAAAACACACAGATAAACTGGTATCTGCTGAGGGGAATAAGATTAGGGGTGAGGAATGACAGACAGACACAATGAGGGTGCAGGCCTATATCTGTAAACTACCTGAGTGTCCCAGGCACTATACTACTTGCTTTATATATGCTACTTCACTTAATTCTTACAAAAATCCTGAGAAGTTGGTACTGTGGTCTTATTTTATAGCTAAAGAAACAGCTCAGTGAGATTACATACTTACAGTCATATAATAAATGGCAAAATCAGACTGCAAGCTCAAATCTGAAAAGCTCTCGTCATTCTACTATGTTAAGGGAAAAACCTATCTTCTCTAGCGTGCCTCCTTTTCCTCCACTTCTACTGCCCTCTCCACATATTTAAAATTAGGTTAAACTAAGCTGAGTGATTGTTTCCAGTTCTTCCTCCTTCACACAAAGGCAGGAGGCATGGTTATTAGTTGGGCTGTGCTTACTGGTGAATGTTATTCAGGATGACTAACATTACACAACACTTTTTGTTCTCTGGACGTGTCACCTAACAGAATTTGAACTTGAGTTCTTTGTCTCACAAGAACAAGACAAGACCAAGGATGTCCTGGAGCTGCCATACTCTCTAGGTTTCTACCCATAACAGAGTAGACTTTAGTGCCCTATTACATTTCAGATATTAGCCACATTGTCCTAAAGTTTCCCAATTGCTGTGGTTCCGGGGAGAGTGGTTGGAAGTTGGTGGACAAGAAGCATTAAACATTTATTTATTTGCGGCAAAAAGGATTTTAAAAATGAATTAGTTTTAGGATGGGAAAAAGACTCATCTGAGATCAGGACTGAAGTTGTGTGAGAACAGATGAAAGGCACTAAGGCAGACAGGGAAGCAGCAGAAATTGGTGCTCAAACATGGTTCTCTTCATGAAAAGATCAGGAGGATACGAGATCTGGTGTAATGGTAATCTCTTTTGCTTTTCATTTCAGTAGAAAATGAGTGTAACTCTGCATTAAACATGTCAAAGAAGTCTTTAGTATGGGCTGGGCATCTCTTCAGAAAACAAGTTTCTTTCTTTCTTTCTTTCTTTCATTCATTCATTCATTCATTCATTCATTCATTCTTTAATGTGATAAGCCTCTTGACAGAGGGAGTTAAAACTGAAGCGATTGGCTTTCCTATCTGGGAAAGCAAACTGACTTCAGAATTTATAGGCAGACTAATCAAACTGACAGAAATGGCCAGCATACAACCCCTGGATAAGAAGCACATTTGATTATCTCTAGAGAGAGTGGTATCTGTTATCCAGTCTCAAATGTCATTGTCATATCTTCCTGTTACAACTTGAGCCTTGAGCACTCCTATCGTCAACACTGTTAAATACACAAAGAAAAGACTGAACAGAGCTCTGTGTTTTCTAAAGGGTAGCTCTGGTGATTGCAAATGTGACATGGCATTAGAAAGCCACCACACTCCAGAGTCTAGAACCTACACAGACTTGTAGTTCTGCTGAAAATCTTAGTCATGTTTGCCAAATCCTACCTAAGGGGCAGCATAGCACATGGAAAGAAAGGATGTTCTGTCTTGTTTTGAAATTAGACAGATCTAGATTAAACTTCCCGTCACAGAGTGATTTTTGGGTAAATCATCTGGTCTCTCTAACTTCTGCTTACTTATCCATCATAGGAACTTGCAAACAGTATGGTCTTAATAAATACCAATTCTTGCCTGATAATATGCTTGACTGGAATGTCTATATTATCACCATAGGCTCCCATAAAAACAAACCTTTGGTGACTACGGGAAGAAAAGATTGTCCTAAGACTTTTGATAGTTTTCAAAGAAAAACTAATGCAAAGAAGGGCCAAAAATGATTTTTTCATTAATATCATATCTACATATACAACATGTTCAGGAATGATGAATAATTCAGTCTAGTTGTCCAACTGGGTATGTTAAGAAACTGTCAAAAAACAAAATCTGAAGGATATGCTGGGTAAAACAATAGAAGGCTAAGCCTTCTATTAAAAATGGGATTTTAAAATGATTATTACACCTCTACTCTTCTCAAAGACTTCTTAAAGACTTGAAACTGTGGCCTAGGGTAATGTTTATAGAAGTGTCTTATGTATATAATCAAGAATTTAAGGCTGCTCCAAAATAAAGTATATGAAATAGAGAGAGCTTTCCCCCATTTACAGTACTAAATACATTTATACACATGTGTGACTAACATTTGCTTTTTAAGTGATATTATTTAAAAAATAAAGTACTCTTGGAATGATCCTAAAGAAGAGTTTCAGCAATGGACAAAAACAGGCCAATTTCAACTGAAATCCTATTTCCATAGAAGGGCTTCGCCACCTTGGCAATTAAATCATTTTATATTCTTTTTGCCATATTTATGGAGACAAATGACCTCAAAATGAAGAACATATCAAAAGCACATATACACACATATATGTATATGTGTATATGTACACAACATATAAATGCATACACACACCTATCTCTGCTATCAGTACTCAGTATATGCCTGTGGGCTTATATGTACAAAATAGTAATCTGTATTCAGAACCCAAGAGTCACCAAATTCAGAACAGTTTGTTTTGTTTTGTTTTTTAATCCCCACCTGAGGAGGTTATTTTTTCATTTTTTGTTCAGATAGAGTGGGAGGGAGGGAGGGAGGGAGGGAGGGAGGGTGGGAGAGAGAGAGAGAGAGAGAAACATCGATGAGAAAGGGACACATCGAGCGGC
The DNA here is from genome assembly GCF_014108415.1 of Molossus molossus. NCBI lineage: Eukaryota > Metazoa > Chordata > Mammalia > Chiroptera > Molossidae > Molossus > Molossus molossus. The sequence continues at coordinate 105,018,337 of NW_023425377.1, read as the reverse complement.
TGCCACCTGCACAACCAACCAGGGCCGGGGACAAACTGCAACCGAGGTACATGCCCTTAGCGGGAACCGAACCCTGGTCTCTCTGGACTGCAGGCCGACGCTCTAACCACTGAGCCAAACCGGCCAGGGCCAAAACAGTTTGTTTTTAAACAGTTTGTTTTAATATATATAAAACATATCTAAAAGTTCTGTTTATGGTTTCATCTTGAAGGAAATATATAAATAAAGCACCTGTCAAACCTGTGTGCTAGAAGTTTCCCCACTGAACTTTGTGACGTCGTCTCCTTTTAGAAAAAGGTCTGTTTTTTCCAGCTAGCTTTCTTGTTTTTTATTTAAAATGTAGCAGAAATCATTGGTGGTTTTGCACTGTTCAGTAAGGCTTAGTTTTGATTAGATTTTTTTCTTAAATAAGACAATGCAATTAAATACTAAACCCCCATTCCTCCACTGAATCCTCAGAAAAAAGAGGAGAGATATAAACTCCTTCTTTGACACAGTAACCTTGAAGGAGAGAGAGATCAAATGGTGGGGACAGAAGCTGGACAAATTGCACTATGAAGGGTCTGAGCCTTACCAACAAAGCAGGCTAGTGTTAGAGCCATCTGGCTGAGATTCAAAGCACTGCGTCAACATCTGGAGAGAGGGATGATAAAATGGCTGAAAACCACAAAAGGAACTACCTGAAGGCAGTTCTTTCTTAGATCAAACCTCTAAATAAAATCTACACTAGCAGACAGGCTAGGGGAATTAGGGATAAACATGTTAAGAGTTTAAGTTTCACACACTGATGCAAAAACGATATTGCAATTCAAGTATTAAACTAAGTGTCTAGGATATTTCATTCCAGGTCAAGTTAGTTTAAAAGAGATGATGTTAAATCTGTCTGTATATTGTTTATGGGCTAAATCAATGGTTCACTGTAAAATTTAAAATTAAATAAATAGGAATAATAGGGTAAACTACTACAGCCCTGGACAGGTTGCTCAGTTGGTTGGAACATCATCCCATACACCAAAAAGGTTGTGGGTTCAATTCCCAGTTGGGGCACATACCTAGGTTACAGGTTCAACCCCCCACTAGGGGTGCATATGGGAAGCAGCTGATCGATGTTTCTTATATCGATGTTTCTCTCTCCCCACCTTCCTCTCTCTAAAAAAAAATCCAGAATTTTTCATCTAATTTTCAAATGATAAATAAAGAACCAGAGAGCATGCAAATGTAAAGATCTATGGGCACTGAAGCCTGGGGGTGGGGATGGGGGGGTGAAGTATAGAAGTTGTTAAATACCTCATTCATTCTGAGTAAAATTCTTTTTACTTCCTCCCCTCTTTGAATAGAGCATTAGATAGCAACACTGCCTAAAATAATGATTACAATAAATTCTAACTCCAGTGGGGGAAAAATACATGATGTCTTATTAAATTTCCTATAATTTCAACAGTAAAAATATTCAGCTAAAATAAAATTCAACGTGGAAGAGAAGTCAGCACTTATTTAAGAGCTAGTCAATAAAACCAAGGTATGTAAAGAAAACTCCCATTTCCAGTTTTGGTTATAATGTGGTGGTGGTGGTGGTGGTGGTGGTGGTGTGTGTGTGTATTCACTTTCTTGACAACAAGCACATTTTATCATGGAAAACTTTAAACATACTTGAAAAACTACACAGAATAATATCCATGAACCCTCACATCCCTATAATCTAGTTTCAACAATTAGTAACTCATGGCCAATCTATACCCTCCTCCTTTTTCTCCCCTTCGGTATTATTTTGAAGCAAAGCCCAGACACTATATAATTTCACTTTGACTAAATTTTGATAGGGGTGGGTGGGGAGAATACACTAGAAAGACTGGGTAGTGAAAGAAATAATGCATCTTCTTTCTCTCCACAATTCCCGCCCCTGGTCATGATCACAATTTTAAGTGATACAGCATCTAGGAACGTATTGAGGAAAAAAGCCCACATGCCACCCCAAAGAACAAACACTGAGAAGACCAAATTTACTGCAGCTGCCCAACCACTTCCTCCCTCCAGCTCAGACAGACTTACACATTTCAGCACCTCCCTGCCTGTCCAGTAGCAAAGATAAAACTGAGAAGCATGACAGTATGACTGGTTAGTGTATTCTAGTTCCTGACCTCTGGCATAGCCTCAAAGGACTATACCCAAAGAAACTGTTTTTCTCAGCACTAGACTAATCAGCAAGTCCCCGAGATGATAAGATTCCTCCAGTTTAGATAGGAGTCTAACCGTTCGTTCACCTTTTAAAATATGTCTATGGCTAACTCCATGCTAAATGAGACAGAGAGGCAAATACAACAGAGATTATCTCTCAGGAATGGGATGGGACAGGACAACTGCAGGCAAGGGAAGCAGTGGCAGAAACTTGACAGAAAATGGAAATCTCAGCCTCTTCACATCATCTCCTCCTATCTCTCACAGTCTAAACGATTTGTTACCCTATAGTAAATATTCAAATCCCTTTGAGAAATAAACAGTGTCCTATTGAAATGGAGTTAGAGAGAAAAAACAATGATTCTGGTGTTCCTGAATATTGTATTTATAATAAAATCTGGAGGAAAGCAAGCAGTGAAGATAGCACCATGAATTCTTGTTGTTTCATAATGTAGGAAAAATCTTAAATGTCAGTGTTTAGTACTTTATAACTTTTAAAAACACCAATTCAGATTTCACCAAAACCAAAAATTCATATTCAGGCTGTAGTCTCATCTTTAACTACATAATAAAGAGAAGACTATTTACAAAGAATACAATTTAATCATCATAAGAAAATGAATTTAAGGTAACTTCTGGTAACGTGTGCCTTGGAGTAACACCTGTGAATACATAAGCCATCCCACAGGCTGCATTTTGTAATAAGACAAGATTTTTTACTGCCTAATTTACACAAGTCATGTTTCACCCCAACCCCTTCCACTGCACACAGCCCACTAACCTCTTTCCCAGGGACAAAATTTATAATAATATTTGATATTAATGATTTTTCATCATAATAAATAGGATCAATGACCTTCCCTCCATTTGTAATAAGAATGTCCTATTATCAGTATTTCTATTTCCAAAATTTTCTAATATCTTCTGTAAAACAAAAATCAATCCATTTTATTATTACACATCTGAAGAATAATTTTGCAGTAATACAAAGACTGGGAGAAAACTTTTATTGAAATTAATATAGATAAGTAAAATTACTCAAGTGCACAGCAGACTAAATATACTCACTTTTGTTGTCTTTGTATAGAATGGGGAGGAGAATTGGTGAATAGGCAGGTCCGCGATACTACTGGAGTTTGTGACACTGTTACTATGTGTATGTTCATCTTCCCTGCTACTGTCATCAGACTGATCAAAATCATCACTCTCCTGGTCCATTTCCTCTTCCTCTTCATCCTCCTCATCCTGTTCCCCAGCACGTTCTTCATCTTCCTCTGGTTCTTCTTGGTTTCCTGAGGAGTCCTCATCTACTGAAATAAAGCGATTATTGTTTTCTTCCAACTGTCCTTGCTGGGAATCATTTTGGTCTCCAGGTCTAGGTTCTGCTCCTATGATTTCACCATTCCTTGCGGTGTGCTCCTCCTCTGGCTGCCTTAGCTGTTGCTGCTGCTGTTCCTCCTCCACCACACGATTCATCTGTTCCTCATCTGCCTGGCTTGAGGAAGGGTTACCTCTCAGAGAGCCTCCAGTTCGTCGTCTTTTGCTGCCCACAGAGAGCAGTTCCTGATTCATTTCCAAAAGCCAGCTTGCTACTTCTTGGACCTTGGCTAGACTATCAGAAGATGCAAAGGTTTTCACATTCTGTAGGGGAAAATGAAGGGGGACAAAAAAGGTTTGTACAATTACATCATCTTCTACTTTTATGTTTTATGTCTAATTTGAAATTTTATTAAAGATGATAAAAAGTATATGATGCCACTGAGGCATTAAGATGTTCTTTAGGAATCAATATAGAAAGTCTAAATTTTACAAGTTATGAGACTTTATAAAGGCATAGCCAAAAATCACATAGTAAGCAGCTTTATTTAATCTCCTTTTAAAAAATAATTTTAGAATGAAGATTTACTTGCTCTGACCACTAAAAACAATTTGAAATTTTGGATCAGTAGTTCATAAACTGTATCTTTTGTAAAACTTCCACAAAATGCTAAAAAGTGTATCACACACAGAAAACATCCAATACTCAGTTAAGTTCAGGAAATGCTGAGGTAAGCCAAGTTAAAAAGGCTTTTTTTACCCCAGGAATTTCCCGAACTTCTCTGATCACAGAACCTTGCCTTTAGACACAATTGTCTGCCAGGTACCCAGAATAATCATTATGGTTTCACTTTTCACAATGAATACAAATCAACTGGATAACAAATAAACTAAAAAATTTTATTTTTTTTTTAAAGAAAAAAGTTCAGAAGATCATACCCTCTGACCCAGTAACTCCACTTCTGGCAATCTAGCCTAAGGAAGTAATCCTAAAATAGAAAAAAAAATTATGCATAGGATGCTCACTGCAGCTTTATCCACAAAAGTAAAAAAATTAAAATGTCAATAAAAATAAGCAAAATCTAAATGTTCAAGACAAAGGAATCAGTGCAATCCCTAAAAATGATGCTCAATTTTTAATGTGAAAACATGGATGCTTATATTAATTATATTATGCTAATAGCAAAAAGTAGGAAATGATATGATCATAGCATGACTTTTAAACTACATAAAGACTAGGAGACAATATTTCAAAATATAAACTGCATTTAGGCAATGGTATTATTTCTCCATATTTCTCAAATTTTATATATCAAGCATATTTACTTTTATATTTTTTAACATAGGCTCTAAAATCTAATCTGACAGAAACTTTTCATAATGTTTATTTTTAAATTTCATCCTTTGAAAAAATATGGACATGTTCAAATAATACCAACACATTACACAAGTTCATATAAAAAATTTTTAAGGGTTTGCAAGACATAAGAAATACACTATCCATTTCTATCACACCTCAAGAGTAACTATATTGTATCACAGTGGTCTTCGGATAAAACAGTCTTATTTACATTTCCAACCCTTGCTACTATATGGTTAATCCCACAGAGGTCCACAGTTCTCATTGCAAGCTTTGAAACAAGATCAAGAAAGTCTGATAGTTTGAAAATAGCAATATTTAATTTCATTTTCTATAATCTACACTTTCTAAGAAATAAGCTATACTGTTGGGGTGGGGGGAATTCTTGAATTTTAATTATACTAGAAACATTAAGTGTAGAAAAAGTTCCAAAAATTAAGCCCTGAGGCACTCCAACATTCTGAAAGAAGAGGCCGTAACCAGCAAAGATGACTGAGAAAGAAAATCAGAAATGAGTGGTATCCTTGAAGCCACATAAAAGACATCCAAGAGGAGAAAGAAAATAACAACCACCATTGTGACAGATCAATGGAATGAAAACAAAGAACTGACCACTGGGTTTAGCAACTCAGAAGTCGCTAGTAATGGGAGCAATTTTTGATAGCTGAAGTCTTATTAAAGCAGAGCTAAGATACTGGGATAAGAGAACAGGGGTCGTCAATATGGACAAGTTAGAAGTTTGCTGCAAAAGGGAACAAACAAGGGAGTGGTATTTGGTAGGGAAAATGGGTAATGGTAGGAAAGATGTTTTATTCTTTAAGATTGGATAATTAGCAGTATATCTGTATAACAAGAATGATCCAGTTCAAAATAAAAAGTAGATAATACAAGCAAGAAAAAGAATGGTGATGTCTTTAGTTGTTAAAAGGGGATGAAAAAGAATTCAAAAGTGGAGGAACCAGTTTTAGTTAGGAAAATGGATACACTGTTTATAGTATTATATGGAAAGCACAGTTGTATTATAGGTACTTAAATTAATTTTATTTATTTATTTTTACTATATTTCTCAATGTGGAAACAATTGAAAATAGGTAAGATTTTTATAGTGGCAGGAGTCTTTGGAAGTTCCTTTCTCATTCCTTCTTTTTTTGAATTGATTAAAGTAGGAAGCAAGGTCATCAGCTGAGAGTGATCTTGGGAGAGGAGGTATTCGAAATCTGAAGAGGGAAATATGAAATAGTCCTCTAAGGAGAGAGGAAGGGAACTTCCCTTGGCGCATATGATTTTGATGATCGGATGTAATCAATAAACCATGATGTAATATATATGAAATGTGGCTTTTAAAGGTCAAAAGATTCTTATTTACAACTCAGGCTAGCACAATAAGATAAACTCCAGAAAATAAAGGTAATCAAAATCTTACCATCTAATAATACTTGTCAAAGACAAACTGAAAAACATCACAGGACAGCAGGTTAAAAATAAGACACTGAAAAACACTGACAAAAATCACAAATGAATATATATAGTATCCCAATTATATAAAGGTAAATCTCTTGGCCCTGGCCGGTTTGGTTCAGCAGTTGCAGCGTTGGCCTGCGAACCAGAGTCCCAGGTTCGGTTCCCGCTAAGGGCACTTACCACAGTTGCAGTTTGTCCCCCGCACCAGTTGGGGTCGTGTGGGTGGCAACCAGTTGATGTGTTTCTCTCAAGTCCATGTTTCTCTCCCCTTCCTCCCTCTCTCCTTCTTGCTCTATCTGAAGATAAATACAAAAATGTCCTTGGGTGAGGATTATAAAAAAAAAAAATTAATTAAAAAAAGTAAATCTCTTGTTTATAGGTTTTCTTCAAAGAGAGAATCAAAATCTTGCCTTAGTAACTATATTTAAGGCTAGCTTTCCTAACACTAACAAGAACATTTTTCACTTGCATATTTATGCATAGAACGGCATGAAATCAGGGATGATGCCTGGGATAATGCAGGCCCCCCCAAGCAAATTGTCCTTTGTAGGCCCAACCTAACAGGCATAGTTTTACAAGATTGAAACAGGTTTAATGACATATTAAGAGTAACTTACAAAGCAAAAAGATGAGAGAACAAAGGTCATAAAACAAGTCATAAAGAATAGCAGTCAACCTATCAACAAATAGAAAATTTATTATTGGCAGAACTTGTCATCAATGAATAGTTCTGTTACTAATTATAAATAATAAAAATTCAAATCTCTATCATTGTGTAACTTTAATGTTATATTGGGGGGAAGAGAAAAGAAAGTGTCTTAATTTAAGCCAATAAATTGTGTATTTACAGTGTAACATGTAAATATCTTTACAGTGTAACATGTAAATACCTTTCAAAATAATACAGATTCTTATAAATAGACCTGGTCAAAACTGTTAAATCCAAGCTGAAAAGTCAAACTTAAAGCATAGCTAATGTAAAATAAACAACACAGCTAAAAGTCAGAAGACAGGAATTCCAGAATATTAGAAGCTGAAAATATCTAATTGATGGGCATATAAAAAATTTCTTTAAAAAAAAAAAAGTTTTCATTTATTGATTTTAGAGAGAGAGAAAGAAACATCTATGAGAGAGAACATTGATTGGCCGTCTCCTGCATGCCCCCCACTGGGGACCCAGCCCACAACGCGGCATGTGCCCTGATCAGGAATCAAACCAGCGACCTCTTGGTGCATGGGTCAACGCTCAACCAGTAAGCCACAATGGCCGGGCTAAAATTTTTTCAAACAGTATATATATTGGATTATATATTTCTAACCTATTTTAGTAATAAAAATGGGAATGAAGATAATAAATTTTCGCTTTCTGTTGATATTCATAAAATTATAATTAAACAAAAATAGTATTTCTAAGCCCTGGTTGGGTGGCTTAGTTGGTTAGAGAGTCATACTGTACACTAAAAGGTAGTAGGTTTTATCCTGGGTTGTGGCACTTACAGGAGGCAACCGATTGATGTTTCTCTCTCACACTGATGTCTCTCTCTCTCTCTCTCTCTCTTCCTCAACATACCTCAGGTGATGATTTAAAATAAAATAAAATAAAACAGTATTTCTAGAAAATTAGTTCTAATAATAATTTATTAAATAAATGAATGACCTAATTAAAATATTTATCTAGTAGTTAATAAGAAATCAGAATCCACTCCTAAATATTTTAAGGGGTAAAAAGTACCTTTTAAAAAATAGTTTATATAGGAAGAAGGGTGTCTGCAGGGAAAAAGGAGAAACATCTGTAACAAAAATAAATGAATTAAAAAAAATAGTTTATATATGTCCAGGCGGTGTGGCTCAGTGGATTGAGCATTGTCCCATGGTCTGGGAGGTCCCAGTTAGATTTCCAGTCAGGGCACATGCATGGGTTGTGGGCTCGATCCCCAGTAGGGGGCACGCAAGAGGCAGCCAATCAATGTTTTTCTCTGACATTAATGTTTCTCTCTCTTTCCCTTCTTCTCTCTCTGAAAAGTCGATAAAAACATACTAAAAAAAAAAAAAAAAATACATATATATAAATAAAAAAATGGTTTATAAAGCTCCACATTAAAAGAGATTTTAAGCACCCATGATCTAAAACTTGAAACTGCCACACAGGAACATTGATAAATGACATATTATCAAAAAAAAAAATGCATATTCTTGCTTTTTAAATTCTAATTCTAAACTTTTTTAGATAAAACTTTTTATATAATTTTGGATACTGTGTCATATAAAATACAAACAGAATCCTATATCCTTGGGGGGAAAAAATGTAAAATGCCAGGATGTTCTCTTATTTCTTCTTACCAGTATATAACGTCAACATAGATCAAATATGTAACTTACATTTTTATAAATAAGTGGTGAGACTACACTACAGGTCTGTAAAATAAAATCTGATGACTAATATATCTGACATCAAATTATACAATTTCCTTGACAATTGAGCATAATGAGAATGCAAATAATTCAAAGTCAGGAATAATACTGATTTTCAAAAATCATAGACATTTTAAATTAAAACTGTTTCTCACTTCACAGACAAGCAATTGAGCTCAAAGAGATTAAGTAAATTTCTCAGATGGCTAGCTTCTAGCAAAGCAGGGACCAAAAATTGACACTCAACTGAGTTTTCTTTTGTGTACCTCAGTCTACTAACTACATAAGAATATATTCTCTAACAATGATATTGCCTTCTTTTTCCAAAACCAGAATCACTACAATCCTTAAAGATTATTACTCTAAAACAAAGATTTTCTGAGACCTCAATATGTTTCAGGAACACACTAATTTTCTAAAGGATAATATTTAGAAACATTTCTTTACAAGTTAATCAAGGGCTTTTAATCTGACCAGAATTCATAGTAATATTAGATTTACAGTTTAACTCTGAATACATGTGTTCAAACAGACCTAAAACAGTCATTTCAGAGGAAGGAAATTACAAAATGTTTTAGATACCTTAAGTCTCTGTAAGTCACCACCTTTCATTAAACATAGTCCATTCTCATTATTAATGGTAACTGTTCTCTGTTCTATAAAGTTGCCACAAATACTGAATGATTGCTCGCTTCCAGGAGAGCCACAGGGTTAAGTGCCTATAAGCCTATAGGCATGACATTTCTGCCAACGGATCAATACATAATCTTTTTATGTATGGGTTTCTATGTGAAGACATGCTATTTAAATGACGTTTCTATTCGGTAACTCTGAACTCATGGCCAACAGCACTATAACGCATGCCTGAAGAAAGCTCATCTAACACATGTATGTTCTGCATAAGGCACACCACAACTCTAGACAGCACCTCATCACTGCTTGGGGCCAATTTAAACACCAATAAGAGCACGAAAAACTTTTAATGAAAAATGTTTCATTAAATGGACTAGGAAAAGGAAACACTCATAGTATAAGCTGAAACAAGAAAGCAAGGGTCACCCTGTTTGACCTCATCTAGGAACATGAGTGCCAGGTGACAAATGCTTTTGCCCTCTGTGCACGGGCATGTCCATAACAACTGTGAAAGCACTGATTTGATGTTACAAATACATTTTTCTGAGTAGGGGAAATCACAAATACAGTCTTCAAATAGTTAAAATGAACTGCACCTACTTGATCTAAATCCTCTAGACAGGGCACTGCTTGCAATGCACGATTCACAGGGTATTCTGACCTATCAATGAAACAGCCACTGCATTACCCATTGTTCTGATTCTGGTCATCTAGCAGAAGATAAATGATTAGTGATACTAAAAGCTTCAATATAGATATAGATATTCATCACTAAAATTTTTCAAATATATCAAAAGTTCATATAGTCCATATTAAATAAAGTTGGACTTTGTATAAAGTAATCACTGGATTACTTTTCCTCCTGTAAGAGGGGATGACATTCTTGTGGCATCTTTCACTGTACTGTGAAGCCCAGAGAGAGCCTAACCTAAGGTAACCAAAGGGGGAAATACTTACAGTCAGCTCCATCCCAAGATGAAATAATATAATAATTTTACTCTTTTTTTTTTTTTTTTAATCCTCACCCGAGGACATTTTTTCTATTTTTTGTTCAGATAGAGTGTGGGAGGGAGAGAGAGAGAGAGAGAAACATCGACGTGAAAGGGACACATCGAGTGGTTGCCACCTACACGACCCAACCAGGACCGGGGACAAACTGCAACCGAGGTACGTGCCCTTAGCGGGAACCGAACCCGAGTCTCTCCGGACCACAGGCCGACGCTCTAACCGCTGAGCCAAACTGGCCAGGGCAATAATTTTACTCTTAAAAATTCAAAATTAAGATTATTTAGGTAAAACAGAACTACTTCATGACTTTTCCCAAATCCTAAAAAATGCAGGGCAACTTTTAGTTATTATACCTGTTGACTCAGCGGTACCACCTTCAGACCAAATTTCAGTGCATTTATTTTTTAAATCAGTGTCTCACAAACTTTTCAACAGGTTCTCATGAACCTTGCTTTCAAAAGACTTTTGATTATCTAAAACCATTTGAACTGCTCATCTCTGAATGCTTAAAGGAATCAAAGTGGACAAAGTACATATGCTAAACTGAGCTCTGAAAACCTGTCTCAGAGTGAACTAGAGTTATAAGCCTCAAAACAAGAGTCCAAGGCAAAAACTAACCTTGAAATCACAGAAGACAATGAGGAATACTGGTTACACTAATAAAGCAAGGGATGACTTTAGCAAATTGCCAAAGCCTCCAAATGACTGCACAATATTAACATTTTCAGAAGCTATATGGCAGGCAGGATTCATTAGGTTTGAGCTACAAAGTCATTTAAGAAGCTTTAAGACAAAGATGACAGGAAAAGAAACCACAATGTACTAATCACCAGAAGGATAACTCAAAGCTTGGAATCACATTCTGCAAGGAGTTAGGAAGTTCATTAAATCCTAAAAAGGCTTCCGTAATCACCATCCTCTTCTGGCCACACCACTTACTAACACTCTAACTTCATATTGTAACTCTCTACACTCCAAATTAGTAATTTATTTGTTCATTACTATAGCCAAACTGACTAGTACTAAGTATCTGGAATATATGATAAAGTAAGTCAGATCACTCTGCTAACTCAAAATCTAACGAAAGTCTCCCATCTCATTCAGAATAGAAGTATTTCTACCATTCTGCACTCATATTCTACCAGACTCTCTTTTTCACTTTGCTCCACTCTTTCTGTCCTTGTTTTTTTTAAAAGAGGAAAATATGCTGCTACCTCAGTGCCTTTAAACTGGCTATATCCCCTCTGCCCAAATGCTCTCCCCATATAGCTGCATAGTTCTTCCCATTACTTCCTTCAGGTCTATGTTCAAATATGTCCTGACCAATTATGCTTTCCCTAATCATCCTATTTAAAATACTTCCCTTGCATCACTTTCCCTGTTCCCCTTGCCCTGCTTTACCCTTCTCCGCAGCACTGTACAAAAGCACTGGAATGGTGCCTGCCATGTAAGTGCCTGTCTATCCATTTATTCATGTATTACAGTCGTCCCTCGCCACCTCATGCTTCGACTTTCGCAGCTCCACTCTGTCACGGTTTTTCCAAATATAGTATAGTATTGGAAAAAACCGCAATAGAGTGAAGGCGTGAAAGTCGAAGCGGGAAGTGGCAAGGGACAACTGTATAGTACTAAATACAGAATCTCACTTTGCGAAAATTCATTTATTGTGGTAGGGTCTGGAACTAATTAATCGCGATAAACCAGGGCCAACTGTATCTGCCTCCTCCCACTAGAATTTAAGCTCCATAAAGAAAGAGAAAAGGGGGGGAGGGGCAGACATCTGTAACACTTTCAACAATTAGAAACAAAACAGAAACTATCCTTTTCACCACTGTTATCTTCAGTATCTACAACATGTGTTTAGTGAGTAAATAATGATTAAATCCTTTTAAAGCCAGTCATATGCTGAGCATTCTTTCTCCACCAAAGAAGAGCTTCAAAGCAGGCCACAAATATTTTATCAGTTACTTTAAGCACATTATTATTATTATTATTTTTATCCTCACCCGAGGACATTTTTCCATTTTTTGTTCTGATAGAGCGGGAGGGAGAGAGAGGAAGAGAGAGAGAGAAACATCGATGTGAAGGGACACATCGAGTGGCTGCCACCCACACGACCAACCAGGGCCGGGGACAAACTGCAACCGAGGTACATGCCCTTAGTGGGAACTGAACCCGGGTCTCTCTGTACCACAGGCCGACGCTCCAACCGCTGAGCCAAACCGGCCAGGGCATAAGCACATTATTTAAAGATGGAGTTTGCCCTGTAGTGCTTTTGAAACTGATAACGTATAAATAGATCTTAACATTTATCTATAAATTATCTTCTAAGTCATTAAAATAATTTTTATATCTTTATCAAATTTCTTGTTATTTTCAGCAGAGGCTATAAAAAAATATATGTGATTAAAAAGATTAATGCTTCTAAAACACATACTTTTTTGAGTGATTGTAGTTCCACAGCTCCTATACTGCAGATAACTGGGAAGTCATATATGTAACTTAAGGTGAAAATCTTCCAGAAACTGCAAAATTGGCTGAACAAATCCTTAGCAATGCAGATTAACAAAATGAACAATATGGAGAATATTATCATACAAACAGCAAACTATTCAAGTTTTATGATTTTGAACTGAAAAACTTAAATCCACATGCTTCATCAATCATATATATCTATCTTTATTAGAAAAGACACGAAACACTATTTCTCAGTCCACATGACAGTATCTATTTTTTATTTATAATATGTGTTTTTGTATTGGTCAAATGTAATTCTTCATTCCCATTCAACTCCACTAACAGCAATCTGGGTTTACTATATTATAACTAAATTTTAAACTGGTTGCTAAATCCCAATAGATCTTTTACCATTTTTGTAGCTTTTTACATTGTTGAACAAGCACACTCCCTTCTTTACACCTCTCTTGCCCCATAGTTCCCCTTGATGTCATCCTTGTCATGGTATCATCCCTCAGACAGCACTGTTTTTCACTGCCAGCTCCTTCCTCCTCTGCAATTTCTTTGAAACCTAGGGCTTCAATGATCACACAGAAGCTAATGACAACCAATTCTATTATCTCCACCCAAACTCTTCTACTAAGCCTATGAGTTTTACTAGGATGTCCCACAATCACCCTAAATTCATTATTTTAAAACCCAAACTCCTGTTTACACACACAGACACACACACTTCTCTCCCGTTGCCCCCAACTATGTCCTTAGATCCTCCTCTTATTTTCTCCACATCACTAAATGGAACCATATTCTAGCCATTTACAAATTTAAGAAACCCAGATGGCTCTTTCATCCCCTCCTACTATGTCCTCCCTCAACAATTTAGTGCTAAAGCCATTATGTGAAGCAAAGCAGATATATATGTGAGAAGTAGGGTAACAGTCCAGCAGTGGGGGGACAGTCCAAAAAGAGGATGATCCCATGTATGTGGGGGGTGTGCGGAGGAGAGGTGGATCAGCATGAGGTGCCACAGCCTGACTATGACAAAGGTGAGAAGTGATCCATATAATGGACCAACCCAATCGGCCAAAGGCAGAGTAGAATGAAACACATCTGTTTGAGTGGGGGGTGTCAAATGTGAGCAGGGTAAGAAAGGTGTCCACACAGTGGATAATGTCAAAGTCCAAATCGGATAAGGAAGGTATGGTTTGCCATAATGGTGTCTGCTCAATATCCCTTTGCCAGAACCTCTTATGAGGAGCAGAGCTGCTTGAAAGCCCCCGGCTCCCTCACCTTCACATCCTCTGCAACATTCACACCTGGCCGTGCTTCCTCTAGGCTTCTCCCAGCAAACGACTGAACATGGTGAGAATACTCCAATAGCCAACTCTGGATGGGGAGCTTCCTGCACATCAAATCTTGTGTTGACATCTGTTTCTCTGGGGACCTGAATTGACTCAGAAGGCATCCATGTAATCTGGTGTCAAAAACTCTTGGGATGAAATTAAAAAGTTCTGGAAGATGCTACAAAATGCTTAACTTCATTAAACAAAGGTCATTTCACTCCAGAATGTTTAAAGAACATCTCCTACTACATACATAAAGAAATCCAGTGGCTTAGCAGAGAAAAAGTTCTCAACAGGGTGGCTGAGCTGAAACGGGGTCCTTTTAAGACAACAGAAGGCTAGCTTTTTGTTGACTACTTTGAAAATAAAGAATGGCTGTAGAAAGTAGCCAATGTAGCACTTAAACTTCAGTCCCTGGAAAGTATGAAAAAAATGTTTTTGACTTTAAGGGACAGAATTCTTGGATTTAAAAGGAAAATGCACTTTTGGAAAACATCATGTTACAGAAAAGAAATCTTGGAATGTGTCCTCTGCTGCTTGGGCTTCCGTGTAGAAGGATATCAGCAAGTCTCAAGTCTTATTGGAAACCACCTGGAGAAGTTGCAGAACAAAACTGAACAGTATTTCCTTCCCTTTCAACAAGTGTATCACTGGTGAACTCTTTCTGAATCTTCTGATTGTGAGAATTTGACTTGAGAAAAAAAGAAGAGCTGCAGTCTTATACATTCAAGATGAGTTTTACTGATCTGCCCCAGAGAAGTTCTGGATTTCTGTGAAGAAAAGAATATCCTGCTATTCATATGAACATTATGCTGCAATTTTTAACTCCTCACACATTTGAACAATCTTTTTCTTATTCAATAAACATCAGGAGCAAGCTGAGAAATGGTCTCATTTCCATTGAAAAAGAAATTTGTATGTGCTCACTTATCTCATGTTTGACCCTGAATTGATATTTGTAAAGCAAAGAACAAGCACAGGAAATAAATATAATTTTTACATTAAAGAGGTAAATTCACACTAAAGAGGTAAATACAATTTTTTTTTATTTTTAAGATTCAAAAGCATATATGTGAGCCTATAAAAGAAATCATCTAATTGCTAGGTCTACATTTGAGCCTGATCATATCACTAAGAAAATGTTTTTATTTTATTTTTCAATTACAGTTGACATTTAATATATTTTATATTAGTTTCAGGCATATAGCATAGTGGTTAGACAATCACATTCTTTACAAAGTGATCCTCCTGGTAACTCTAGTATCCACCTGGCACTATACATAGTTACTACAATACTATTGACTAGACAAGGAAATGTTTTTTCAAAATCCTGTATAAAATTATACCTAGGCACCCTGGCCAGTTTGGCTCAGCAGTTAGAGCATCGGCCTGGAGAACAGAGTCACGAGTTCAATTCCAGTCAAAGGTACGTGCCTCAGTTGCAGATCAGTCCCAGGCCCTGGTCGGGGTCATGCAGGAAGAAGCCAATCATTGTGTCTCTCTCACATGGATGTTTCTCTCTCTCTCCCCCCCCCATCTCTCTCTCTCTCCCTCCCTCCCTCCCTCCCTCCCTCCCTCCCTCCCTCACACTCTATCTAAAGATAAATGGGCCCTGGCAGGTTTGGCTCAGCGGTTAGAGCGTCGGCCTGCGGTCCAGAGAAACCCGGGTCCGGTTCCCGCTAAGGGCACGTACCTCGGCTGCAGTTTGTCCCCGACCCTGGTTGGGTCATGTGGGTGGCAACCACTCGATGTGTCTCTTTCACGTCGTTGCTTCTCAATCTCTCCCTCCTACTCTAGCTGAATAAAATATGGAAAAATGTCCTCGGGTGAGGATTAAAAAAATAATAATAATAAAATAAAGATAAATGGGTGGGGGGGGTTATACCTAGGCAATATTTTTATTCATATTGCTTTGGCTTATGATTTTAGTAGAGTTACTACTCAACACTGTCAAGAAATTTTTATATTGTAAGTAACATTAATTAAAATCAATTTATAATCTTTATTTAAATTGAATCTGCTGTGGCTACATTAAAAAAACTTAAGTCCCATTTTGGCTTAAGCTAGTTATGTAAACTTTTTACATTACTTATGAATTTGTAAAATTTATGAAAATATAAAATAGATTAATTTCAAGGAAAGTAAGCTAGGCTTAATTACCAGGGGACTGTGTTTTCTCCCAAGAAAAGTTGGCTAAAATGTCATTTTTAGTTTTAAATGGGGGGGGGGGGGGCCGCACACTGCATTTTCACTTATTATATCTCATTTGGATCTCATATAGTAGAAATCTGTGGTAGGTTTGGTAAGTTCTCCCTGGAAAAGGTAAAAAACATAAAGTAGTGAAGTAAGAAAAAACGAACTGAAGTTTCCTCTAATTGCTCTACTAACTTATATTACACCTGACATCCTTTGTGAGAAGGGAAACTACACAAAAAAGGCTAATGAATTTGCCAATACAAATAGATTCACAGAAAAAGAGTATTCTCTAGTCAAAAAAGCACTGACAATTATCAATGAATTATTTTATTTACAACTTACTGATCGAGCTAAGATAGCATGAGCTGTAGATATAATAAATTTTATATAGGGGTTCTCAAGATCAGAATTTATTTTAAGTGTTCCCCCAGTGTCAAAAGACTGAGAGAGACTGGAAGTAAACATCAGAGACCGAATAACTGAAATTATGTTTACCTAATAGGAAGCAATGAGTAACAAGACATCACTTCTGCGATATTCCTGCTAATAATGCATAATCTGTATCTACTAAAGAAGAAACATCAGATTAACCCAAACTATGTTTCCTTATTCAAAATGACCAGCCTATAATCTTCAAAAGTATTAAAGGAATAAAAGTAAAGATAAGGAACTGTTCCAGAGACATGATAACTAAATGAAACCCATGATTCTGAATAAAATCTTTGTTATATGAGATATTATTTGAACAACTAGGACCTGAGGATAGATAATAGATCAATGCCAGCATCCTGATTTTAATGGTCATATTGTAATTATGCAGGAAAATTTCCTTGTTTACAAGAAAAGCATACTCAAGTGTTTAGGGAAGAGAGTGCATCATGCTGGCAACTTATCAAATGGTTCTGGGGCAATATAATTTCTTAGTACTGTACTTGGAACTTTTCTGAAAGTTAAAAAGGGGAGGTGGGTGGGTTGAGTCATTCTGGTTCCCATCATCTGTTACAGCTATCTCTGCCTTGTTCTCATGCTTCTCTCACTCACTAATGTCATCACTAAGTCCTTCTACATCTACCTCTTAAGTAGCTCTACAACCAATCCACCTCTCTGGTAGTATTTAATAGGTAGATGCCATAGGTCTCTTGCCCAAACTATGTAAATAGCATCCCTACTATTCCCCCTAATTTTGTCTCCCACCCTCTCATCTACTCTCTATACTCCTGCCGGAACACAAAATGTCAACACTTCAGTGGCAGTTTCCAAAATTTTTACATGCTGAATGTTCACATTTGCTCAATGAAGGCAAAATATCAAACAGGTAAAGAGAGAGCTTGTGAGGAAGGTAGGCACAGGGAAGAAGAGAACAGTGTACACAGAGAACTGGCAACCTCTGGGTGACTGCAGAACTTTTGAAAGCTACTATTTTACAGGATAAAGCCTAAATCCCTAAACACAGCACACCAGATGTTTCTAATCTGATCTCACCTCAATACACACTGATTTGTCTAAAACTGTGCAGTATCCAACAATATTGATCTACTTGTATTCTACCAATATGCTATATGTTCACTATGTCTATACCTCTGTAAAGAATGTTTCTTTCTCTTGGACATGTTTCTTTGTTCACGTTTTGGTAACCCTATCTGGCAATGTAAGTCACCTTCCCTCACTCTTCTATTCCTCTGTGTCACAGAACTTGCTGAAATTGGCAAGTACAAGTCTTGAATACAAGAGCATCCCTCTTCTACTTACACAAAAAGTAGAAAATGCCAGATACGATCACATCAGAGAGTCAGGAGGATTAAAGCCCAGAATACTGATTTCTCCACTACAACTGGAAGGTGGTAGTTTTCCCAGAGTCCACAACTCCTGGTACTGAGGAGTCAGCACTGTGAAACACTCTGTAGCAGATAGAATTTTGAATGAAGAATATGATAGGGCCACATAAACAACTGCACTAGAAGGAACAATATCTGCAGTTACTACCTTAATAAGGAGCTGATAACCACAAAACCAAAGAAAACAGAATCTAATAAATATCAGGAATAAATTAGCATCTTTAAGGAAAGCCTGAACACTGCAAAAGAAACAAACACACAAACAAAAAACAAGTAAGATACCTAGAAATAAACTTAATCAAAGAGGTAAAAGACTTGTTCTCAGAACACTATAAAAAGAAACAGAGGAAGATGTAAAAAAGTGGAAGCATATACCATGTTCATGGATTGGAAGTATCAACATCATTAAAATGTCCATACTACTCAAAGCAATCTACAGATTCAAAGCAATCCCTATTAAAGTACCAATGGCAAATTTCACAGATCTAGAACAAATACTCCAAAAGTTTATGTGGAACTAAAAAAGACCCTGAATAGCCACAGCAATCTTGAAAAAGAAGAACAAAGTTGGAGAGATCACAATACCAGATATCAAGTTATACTACAAAGCTATCATAATCAAAACAGCCTGATACTGGCACACAAAAAGGCATATATATCAATGGAACATAAGAGAGAACCCAGAAATCAACCCAAGATATTATGCACAATAATTCGACAAAGGAGGCAAGAGCACACAATGGAGAAAAGACAGTCTCTTCAATAAATGGTGTTGGGAAAATTGGACAGGTACATGCAAAAAAGTGAAACTAGACCACCAACGAACAGCATACACAAGAATAAACTCAAAATGGATAAAATACTTAAATATAACTTGTGAAACTATTAAAATCCTAGAAGAAAATGAAGGCAGCAGTAAAATCTCAGACATCACATACAGCATAATTTTCACTGATACATCTCCTAGGACAAGAGAAACAAAGAAAAAAAATTAGTACATGGGACTACATTATATGTACTTAAAAGTTTCTACACAGCAAAAGAAACCAGCCTCAAAATGAAAAGGGAACCCACTCCCTGGGAAAACATATTTGCCAATGATACACTGGATAAGGGGTTAATTTCCAAAATATATAGAGTACTCATACCATTTAACAAAAGGAAGACAAACAATGCAATTAAAAAATGGGCAGAGGACCTATTTGGCCACTTCTCCAAACAGAACAGACAAATGGCCAAGAGACATATTTAAAAAAATGCTCAACATCACTAATCATCAGAAAAATGCAAATTAAAATGACTATGAGATATCACCTCACACCTGCCAGAATGGCCGCCATCAACAAATCATCAAACAACAAGTGCTGGCGAGGGTGTGGAGAAAAGGGGACCCTAGTACACTGTTGCTGGAAATGCTGACTGGTGCAGCCACTGTGGAAAACAATATGGTGTTTCCTCAAAAAATTAAAAATGTAACTGTCATTTGACCCAGCAATTGCACTTCTTGGAATATATCGTAAGAAGCCTGAAGCACCATTTAGAAAGAATATATGCACCCCTATGTTTATAGTAGTGCTATTTGCAATAGCTAAGATCTGAAAACAACCCAAGTGTCCATCAGTAGATGAGTGAATAAAGAAGCTGTGGTACATGTACACAATGGACTACAAAGCTGTAAGAAAGAAAAGATCTCTTACCCTTTGAGATGACATGGAGGGACCTGAAGAGTATTATGCTAAGTGAAATAAGCCAGTCAGAGAAAGACAAGAAAGTACCACATGATCTCACTTATTTATGGAATATCATGAACAACATAAGCTGTCAATCAAAATAGATCCAGAGACATGGAAGTTGGGAACATACTGACAAACCTCAGAGGAAGTGGGGTTGGGTTGGGAAGAAATAAACAAAAGAACTTGTATGCACATATGCATAACTAATGGATACAGACAATAGTTTGGGGTAATGCGAGGGGAGCAGCAGGTTGGAGGGGGTCAATGGGGGGGATAAGGGGGTATCTGTAATACTTTCAACAATAAAGGTTTAAAAAAAGAAAAGAAAGCCTGGACACCATCACAGTAAGCAAGCACTGACTCAAATACTTATAGCTTTGGCCTCTGCTCTGCCTCACCACATTTTACAAGAAGGTTTTGAGCTTCAGAAAAGGCACACAACTGTAATATAGAAAATTACTATCTGTAAAAAACTGGTGAGTCTTTTTTTTTAATAGGGTTTCCATTTTTAATAAGTATAATTTTAGTATGGCAACAATTCTGGAGCACAAGGGAAAAAACTGTCTTCTTGTTACTTGCTTTTTAGATGTAGGGATGCTATTCTCACTTGCTACTGCTTGATGCCCCCTTGCCTGGGTTCTTGGGAATTTTAGTTGGTATGTGTGCTTCAGAATTCAGGTAACTCCTGGCCAGATTTCCTTTCTTGGTCTCTGAAGCAAAACAATTATCTCTTTTAGATGAATATGCCAGAGAATCAATATTCATGGACAGACTTCCATCATCCTCTTCAAATTCTTAGCAAGAAGGTTGAGTGGACACATTGGGGACGATACTGCCTAACTGTATCGCACCCAGTGTGGTTTCAAAAAATATGTACTGAAACTGAAAAGGAGAAATACCATGTGCCAGGCACTGGGACATATGCCAGGCACTGGGGATGTAATGCTGACCAAAGACATAGCCTTGCATACTAAAAAATTATGAGAAAAACATCTTTATATATATAATTATGTTATATAATTATAGTAGAAACCAGGCAAAATAAATTTCATTCTAGCCTGGCTCCATTACTGCCGACCAATACCCTAATCTGCCAATATTATGGTAACTGAAAAAGAAAATTACACACGTCTGCACACACCATCACCACCATCAGGAAAATCCCACACATCTAAAACATAATTCTAATACCATAAAACATTTATAATCCACTTAAGACTGCTCTTTCTTTCTTTCTTTCTTAGTAAAGACTGAGAGTTGTTATTTTTTAAATGGTAAGCAGTATCACGATTTTTCTTACAAAGATCTTCTCTATCTATGTAGAAATAAAGCAACACTGTGATGATTAAATCAGTAAACTAGACTCCTTATGTAATGAACTGTCACTTTTCAGACGAGAAATTTTTAAAATTTTTCAGGTTAGAGAACAGTATTTCTGGATAAACCTAACAAGGCAGTAGTTGTAAAACACTTCCAAACTTCTAAACATCCTCAATTTCAGTACAAACAATGCTGTGTTGTACACTCAATCTGACACTAAGAGGAAGCATTGTGGGTTGGTCACAACTCGAATTCCTTATCACAATGAGGATTGCCCAAGGATCTTACCACCAAACTCGGCCACTCAAATAAACGGGAAGACCGTAACAATGCTCACTGCTCTCCAAAACTCCTGCTTTTCAGATTTGTTAGAAGAAATATGTCCTAGATCTTCAAGTTTCTGGATAGGATTCCTTCATTCTGAAGTTATTACTCTTACCCACACAAAACACAGTGCTAACTCAAGAGAATAATAATAATTAATTGAAATCATTAACTTATAAAAATATGCCTTCTACTCTAGGAATTCAAAAACCAGACTCAAGATACAGAAACCAAAATATTAGCAGGAAATCTTATAGGTGAAGAAGCCTGTCTGATATGCAGATTAGTAATGATGCTACACTGAACTCATGCTGTCAGCGAACATTTACCTAGCACCCACTAGAGACCAACAGTATGCTAGTTACAGCATATTCATTTAATCAAGAACCCTGAGGTCATTTCACAAAACAGCAAACAGGCTTGGATTAAGGTTACTTGCCCAAAGTTTATAGTTAGTAAGACTCAGTAACATGTTTGAAATTCAAGGTATGTCTGAGCCAAGGTTTATGTCCATTCCGCTAGGTCAACCTGTCTTCCAACATGGCATAATAAAGATCTTGCATCAGCAAGAGAAATCAAAGGCACAGGTGACAGTGATATGATACCACTGCAAGTATCTTTTTCATATAAAAGCCCCTTCCTAAGATAGAGACCATTCTCCTTTTTCAGACCCCTAATCATCGCCTTTCTTCCAATCAGGGCCACAGACAATGGGTCTACACCCTTGGAGGAGGGGGAATGGAAGGGAGCTTTTCGTTTCCCCCTAGCAAAGTAAAAGAAATTATATGAGATTTGTCCTAGGCCCCCTTCAGGACCAAAGGGGCTCAGTAATTTGTACGAGCACCCCACAACCAAAAACTTATGCACATACTCTAAATTGCTTTTGCTATCCAACTTTATCATCTTGCTTCTTTATCAATTCTCAACACAACTGCAAAATAATTATTACCCATTTATTGAATCTTTCTTTGTGCCAGGCCTTGCTAAATGTTTTAGATATGAAATCTGATTTCACTGTCAAAACAAACATATGATGTAGATTCTATTTTACAGATGAAGAAATGATGTTTAGAAACTGTGCTATAATGCCTCTCAAGCACTATCCATCTTTACAAAGTAACTGTCTCTCTGAA
Organism: Molossus molossus; assembly: GCF_014108415.1. Classification (NCBI taxonomy): domain Eukaryota; kingdom Metazoa; phylum Chordata; class Mammalia; order Chiroptera; family Molossidae; genus Molossus; species Molossus molossus. The sequence goes on along the minus strand of NW_023425377.1, from coordinate 104,995,630 downwards.
CCTCTATCTTCTGAATCATACTCCCAAGGCAGCAGAAATCCCACAGTATTGTGGTCCAAGACAAACCATTCCTAGCTCCAGCAAAGCCAATGGTTTTATATCCAAGATAAGAATAAGGAATAATATCAGTGAAGAACATTAATAGATAATTTCGCCCTGGCTGGTTTAGCTCAGCAGTTAGAGCGTTGGCCTGAGGTCCAGAGACCCGGGTTCAGTTTCCACTAAGGGCACATACCTTGGTTGCAGTCTGTCCCAGCCCTGGCTGGGTCGTGTGGGTGGCAGCCACCCGATGTGTCCCTTTCACATCGATGTTTTTCTCTCTCTTCCTCTCTCTCCCTCCCACTCTATCTGAACAAAAAATGTTCTCGGGTGAGGATAAAAAAATAAATAAAAATAGATAATTTCAACACAATATCAAAGCCAAACAGAGTAAAACAGCTTCAAAAAAATTAAGGTAATAAAACCCAGGGATTAAGAGCCCAGGTTCAGTAGTTAGATGACACTACAAATTCTAATTCTACCACTACCTAGTTATGTCTTTAAATCTGTTACCTCAGCCCTGGCCAGTTTTGCTCAGTGGTGGTTGGAGCCTCGGCCTTCGGAGCAGAGTCCTGGGTTCGGTTCCCGCTAGGGGCACGTACCAAAAATAAATAAACAAACAAACAAACAAACAAATAAATAAATCTGTTACCTCATCTGCAAAATGGCACCTCCATCCCATAAGACTGTTGTGAGAATTAGAGCAGCTTTGGGCCCCATCTGCATGTAGGGATCTCAGATACCGCATGGTGTGTGGCCCTCTAACTCACCTCTTTATCTCCAGCACTTGAGGCAGCCCTTAAATTAGAAACCCAAGGTCTCGCCCTGGCCAGTTTGGCTCAGGGGTTGGAGCATCGGCCTGCGGTACTGAGAAACCCAAGGTCTCCAGGTTTTGTGGTTCTCATCCCCCATATCGGGCATAAGTTGGCTTTTCCCACTCTTAGCTTCCAGGGTCTCTTGTTCTTAGTCATTGTTAATTTTTCCTTTTCATTTCAACACTGTGGTTAAATAAATCTATCCAGCTAGCTAGCAAGCTATTTATATCTTTATTTTATCTGACATTTTAGTTGTTTCATTTGAGAGGGTTTTCATAGTACCTATTTGGTATTCCACCATACTGCTACGAACAAAAGTCCTAATTAACTCTTTGCAGGGAGGCTTTGGATGATTTTACAAAGAATATAATAGTTTGAATGAGTATTGAAGTACTATTAGGTGGCAACCTGGGGTGGTGTAGAAAAAACATATTACAAAAGTAGCAAATTAAAGAAATAGAGTTAAGATTGAGATGATTGGCTTTGCTGGGCTTAAATTAATTTTAGGATATAAAATTGCTGGAAATAAGATAGATAATGGACTAGAAGATCAAGCTAAAGACCTACAGGGTCCAACTCTTGAAAATCTTGGTGTGTCATGACAAGGAATGTGAACTTGAGACTGGGAGTCACCAAAGGCCTATAAGCAGAGAACTGACACTGTCATACCAATGCATTAAAAAGATTATTCTGGCAGAAGTGGAAAAAAAGCAATTAGAAGAGACAAGAGAGTACAGCCTTGCTATTCAATATTTGGTCTACCACCAGCAATACTGGCATCACCTGGGAGCTTGTAAGAAATACAAAATCCCACTCCAGATCTACCTAATCTTTGGCATCAATTGACTGTGTATATTTTTAACAAGAACCCTAGGTAAATCATCTACACAGTCAATTGATGCCAAAATGATGATCTGCTAATTCAATGAACATTAGCTTTATTTTAAATTTTAAGAAAAAAATCTTAATTATTCTAGAATACATGGCATTCATTTGGTGTCCAATTTGCTTTGTTCACCTAATAATGAGCCAATTGTTAACACTGTTAGATTAATGTTAGGTTTAGGCACTAGACTTATGATATGTGGTGATTTGTTATTTAGTTGTGACATAAATTTGAGTCAATAACATGCTGCTCTCTAAAAGTAAACCGTTTAGTAAGCCCAAAAGACTATTCAGAATCAGAGCAGGTTTTTAGTTCTCCACTCATTGTTGCATGTATGGTAACTCTTTAGGTTAAAAAGTGGGGTAGGAAAGACCTTCCTATTTAGTGAGAGAAGTGAAAAGGTCTAAGAATCTGATGTTTTTAAATAAAAATTATAATAAGGGATGGAGAGAATTCTAAGCTATAGAACTATTCTGTATTTTGGACATTTACTTTAATGTCCTAGCTGTGTCCCTGTTTAACAGCAAATGCATAATATATTTGAACCATTGTATTTATTAAATTTAATAAATATTGTCATATTAGTCCAAGTTTAATAGAATGCTTTTTAAACAGGGTTTTCCCAAAGAATGCTGCATCAAAATTACTGCAAGGGGTGGGATGAGAGGTGTTAAGTGAAGAAACCAGGGTGTAGCCTAACCTAGATCCATTGAATCCCAATCTACATTTTTTAATAAGCAGCTTCCAAGTCATTATGTACACATGCTAGTTGTGCTTTCCAAATCTGAAAAACATTATTGTTTTTTGGGGTTTTTTTTTGTTTTTTTTTTACCTTTTTATTTGAATATAATATGCACACACAAAAAGTGCCAGCATCCAGATCAAAAAATACAACATTATGATACTCTAGAATCCTTCTAATGACTCCTTCTAGAAACTAGTCCTCTATTCTAGGAATTAAAATTTACAAAGGGAAAAAGACAATCTCATCACTAAAAATGGAAAGCCACATGCAAAAAAATAAAACTGAACCCCTATCATATACCATATTAAAAAAATCAACTCAAAATGAATTAAAGACTTAAACATAACACCTGAAATCATAAAACTCCTAGAAGAAAACATAGGAGGATAAGCTTCTTGACATCAGTCTTGGCAGTGATTTTTCTAAAATATGACACCAGAATGTAAAGGCAACAAAAGCAAATTAACAAGTGAGACAACATCAAACAAAAAAGGTTCTACATAGCAAAGAAAACCATCAACAAAATGAAAAGGCAACCTACAGAATGGGAGAAAATAACTGCAAATCATGTATCTGATGAGTTAATATCCAAAATATATAAAGAACTTATACAACTGAAAAGCAAAAAAAACCCACCACTATCCAATTAGAAAATGGAAAGAGAACTGAACAGACTTTTTTCCAAAGACAATGTACAAATGGTGAACAGGTACATGAAAAGGTGTGCAACATCACTAACTATTGAGAAAATGCAAATCAAAACCACAATAAAATATCACTGCACAACTGTCAGACTATCATCAAAAGACAAAAGATAATAAATGTTGGGGAGGATATGGAGAAAGGGAACCATTGTGCACTGTTGGTGGGAATGTAAACTGGTAAGGCCACTATGGCAAACAGTATGGAGGTTCCTCAAAAAATTAAAAATAGAACTACCTTATGATCCAGCGATCCCACTTCTGAGTATATACATTCAATGGAAGTGAAAAAGGGATCTCAAAGAAATTATCTGTATTCTCATGTTCACTGCAGCATTATTCACAATAGCCAAGATATGGAAACAATGTGTCTATCAATGGATGGATCAACAAAGAAGACAGGGTATAAATATATACACAATGGAATATTATTCAGACATGAGAAAGAAGAAAATCCTGCCATTTGTGACAATATGAATGGACTTTGAGGGCATTATGCTAAGTGAAATAAGCCAGACAGAGGAAGAAAAATACTGCATGGTATCACTTATATGTGGAATCAAAAAAAAAAAAAATCAAATTCACAGAAACAAAGTAGAAAAGTGGTATTCAGGGGCTGAGGGCAGTAGAGGGGTTGGTTTTAGGGAGAATAGGAAGAGGTTAGTAAGAGGTTACAAACTTTCAGCTATAAGATGAATAATGTCTGAGGATTTAATATAAAACATGGTGATATCATTGTATTATATAACTGAAATTTTCTAAGTTAAATGTACTCAACGACTCCCCCAAATAAATATGTGAAGTGATGGATGTTAACTAGATGGGGGGGGGGGGTGTTCTTTCACAATGTATACGTATATAAAATCACCATGTATGTACTTCAAATATCTTATAATTTTTATGTTCATGGTAACTCGATAAAGCTGAGGTTTTTAAAGAGAGAATATTCTGATATGCCAGAACCCCATCTAGTGATACCTAGAAACTCCTTCTATCCCTCTTCATCCACAAGGATAAACACCATCATGACTTCTAACACAATAGATTAATTTTGCCTGTTTTTGAACTCTGCACAAATTAAATAATGCTCTTATGCCTGTTTTGGGGTATTTTTTTCCTCAGCATGATGACTTTTAAATGTGTCTATATTGTTATCTGTATAGGTTCATTTTCATTCTTACTGCTGTATAGTTTCTATTGAGTAAAAATACCAATAGTAAAATTACCACTTACAAGTTCTGTCTCTGATGGGCATTTATACAGCACAATCAAGTTTGATAGCAGATTATTTGTGAAAATTTGTAATCTTGATATTTTTGGCAAGTTTTTATTTCTCCAATCAAAAATTTAAAAAATTATAGTTGTTTATAGGGTTTTGGCTTTTAAATATGGTCCTAATAGCTCAAGTAGTTTATGCTACCTTTCTTAAATGAACTACAGCACTAAGGACTCAAATGGCAAATAAGAAGAGGCATTCCTTTATAACATTATTTCTGTTAGTAAATAAAAAAGAAATGAGAGAATTAGAATTCCACCATTTTGCAACCTCCAGTAACTTAATGCATGGAGGCACTGAATATCAACAGCTGCTAACATCACAAAAGGAAGGATGCCAGACATAGGTGACTCTTAATGGTATAATACACCACTCTCTGGACAGAGAGGTCAAACAAATCTAATAAAGCCTCTGGATACAGCTGCCAGTTTGAAGAAATAAAAAGAACAGATGAACTATGTGTATGCAATTAGTCAAATCCAGACTATGAAAAACAGGTCAAACAAATTTTAAGGTATGAAAACTAAATCTGTAGATTAAAAGAGATTAAGAAATAGTAACTTTTTCTTTTAATGGTTGAAATTAACGATTTCATCCAGAAAGACGTACTTGGCTGAGAGAATCATAAGCCCAAGGAAGGGATCCTGTAAGAGAAGCCTAGAGGAAGGAAGTAGGGAAGGGGCTATGACTGAGTCAGGACACGTGGAGGAGTTTCTAGGGTAGCTGGCAAAATTCTGTGTATTGAGCTGTGTGGTAGTTACGAGAATGTCTATCTTAATACTCTAAGAGCAACATGTGGTGTACATAGTTTCTAGATCTATAGTTTATTTTATAAAGAAAATACAGCCGTCCGTCGCCACTGCGCGCTTTGACTTTCCTTCACTCTATCGCGGAACCGCAAAGTCCAACCGCAAAGCCGAACCGCAAAGTCCAACCGCAAAGCCGAACCACAAAGTGGCGGGGGGCGAAAACCGCCATAGAGTGAAGCCGCAAAAGTAGAAGCGTAAAGTGGTGAGGGCCAACTGGAGTTTTAAAAATTAAGAAATTACAGATAAGATCTGCTACTCTAAGAACTCTCCTAAAGATTCTTCCGCAATGAGCCCTGGCCAGTTTGGCTCAGCGGTTGGAGCGTTGGCCTGCGGACCAGAGAGACCTGGGTTCGGTTCCCACTAGAGGCATGTACAAAAAAAAAAGAGAGAAGAAGAAGATTCCCCCTCAATGGGCCAGTGTCAACTGGATTATTTTCGTTTATGTATTTTTTTTTTTTTTTTTCTTATCCTCACCGGAGGACATTTTTCCATTTTTTGTTCAGATAGAGTGGGAGGGAGAGAGAGGAAGAGAGAGAAACATGGACATGAAAGGGACATATCGAGTGCCCCCACCATGACCCAACCAGGGCCGGGGACAAACTGCAACCGAGGTACGTGCCCTTAGTGGAACCGAATCCGAGCCTCACTGGACCGCAGGTCAATGCTCTAACCGCTGAGCCAAACCGGCCAGGGCTGGATTATTTTCAACAATCATTTTCATTCCAATCACAGTATCATCTCAAAATAAAGAAGAAAGAGAGACACAATTTCAAAAAGTATTTTTAAATGCCTGATGCATGTCTTAATGGTTCTAATGAAACTATTCAACACAATATGCATTGCTCCCACCAAATCTGGCAAATTCAACAAATTTAGGAATACAACACATAGCTTGAAGCCGGTGAATTTACTTTTAGACACTCTTCATTCCACTATTACACAACCAGTGTTCAAAACAGTATAGTAATTCACTTATGCAGCTGCAGAACAAGCTTGTCTAGATTTCTTCTAAGGTTAAAGGCACCATAAGAACTCAAACTATAAGGTGTCAGGATGTCACCTTTACTATATAAACACAGGACTTTTATATCTCTTTAAAATTAAGATAAGTATGTGTTTGTACACAAATACTAGGCCATACTTGCAAAGTCACCTAGTTTCAATAAGCAATCTGAAGAATTTTTTGTTGTCTCATTTTAGAATTACAAACTCAATTATATTTTACATTACAGCATACTCATATAGATTCTTTTTTGAGGTATATGCTCTATTTCTTTTTCCTAACACTTTGAACAAAAGTTCATTAATCGAGAAATCACAATGAATTACGAATATGTGCTAGTCAATGAAGCAGATAATGTGACATGTAAAAATCAACACCCTGGCCCTGGCCGATTTGGCTTGTTTCTCTCCCCGCCCCCCCCTTCCTCCCTCCCACTCTATCTGAACAAAAAATGGAAAAATGTCCTTGGGTGAGGATTAAAAAAAATTTAAAAAAACAAAAATCAATACTCTTGTCCTAAGATAGCTTAAAATCTACCTGGAGATATAAGTACTTTGTATTATCATACAATTACTAGGTTTGGTGTTACGACTTAAGATAGTGATAGAAGTCCCAAGAAGGAAGAAATCTTATGTGACCAAAAACAAGACACATTTTGGCACATAAAAGACACTCAATAAATACTAATGAAAGGAATAGATGAATGAACAAAAAAAACGCACAGTTGCACATATATAGAGAATTGAGCTGGGTCCTCAACAACTGCAACACAAAATTTGCTCCTTGCCAAAAAAGAGCCCTAAAATATGAATACACACCTGCAATATTCATTGATTTTTTAGAGGCACATTTTGTTTTTCATATTTCAGCTCCTCAGAAACTGATGGCATGCCGTTGTTTAAGTAGCAGCATTTTTAAGTCAATTAATTTATTTCATTAATCCTCACCCAAAGAGATTTTCCCATTTATTTTTAGATAAAATGAAAGAGCGGGAGGGAGTGAGAGAGAAAATCAATGTGAGAAAGACAAACTGATTGGTTGCCTCCAGCATGACCCCAACAGGGGCTGGGGATCGAACCTGCAACCCTTGGGTCTGCAGGCCAATGCTCAAACCCCTGAGCCAAACTGGCCAGGACAGCATTTTTCTTTTTTTTTTTTTAATCCTCACCCAAGGACATTTTTCTATTTATCTTCAGATAGAGTGGGAGGGAGTGGGAGAGAGGGAGGAAGGGAGGGAAAGAGAGAGAGAGAGAGAGAGACAGAGAGACAGAGAGACAGACAGACATTGACTGGTTGCCTCCCACACCACTCTGGATGAACTGCTACCGAGGTACGTATGTGCCCTGGACTGGAATCAAACTCGCGACTCTTTGGTCAGCAGGCTGACACTCTAACCGCTGAGCCAAACCAGCCAAGGTGCATTTTTCTTTATAATAGTTTGAATAGGTGTGTACCATAAGCCTCTTAGATTTAATCAAATATATCAATTGATTCTAAAGAGAAATATAGTATTATCATGATTTCAAAATTAATCATTTACTATATACAAATTGGGGTACATTATTTCAATTTTTATAAGTAACAGTACAAAATTTTAATATAAGGCAAACATCTTGCAATATCAAACCTTGTGAGTTCTGATTCTTAAAATTTCAAAACATAAAATAACATAATTTCAATCACTACAAACTCATACAACACCTATGAAATCCATAGCATGCATTGGTTCTCTGACATTACTGCAAATGGTACTGTGAGGTAAACAACTGCATGTAATGTGAACAAATCTCAGTTATAGAAACAATGAGGATGTTTCTTCCTTCTAACACTAAAATGTAGCAAGCTGGATGGAGGAGGAATAATCTTTGTTGCTGTATTTTTATCTATAATCAGAAGGATAAAATAATGACCACCTTAAAAAGTTTTACTAAAAAACAGATATAAAGGGGTTAATTTCATATTAACCAAATAAATGTCATATTATTTATAAATTAACCTAAAGGAAAATTCATAGGATCAATATAACACAGTGGTATAAAACAAGCTGTATTTTTTTTTTTTATGTTTTATTTTTACCTGGGGAGAGGCTATGTTTTTTGAAAAAGTAAAAAATGAATTTACCAATGCCTGACTATTATCATTTGGCTAGGAAAATACAGTCTGTTGAAAGAGTACAACCAGGAATGAATTAAACTGCTGACACGACCTTAAGTACCACATCCTTCACTCATAAGCAGCACTAGTCTAATTAGAATAAGAATTTACATCAAAAGCCTCCCTACCTACCAAACTTTTATTATCATCATCAATAATTAAATAGAAAAAATATGAATAAGTGAAACATATTAATCAATTAAAGAAAGAATAACCTTTACTTACATCAGTAAGAGAATCTGCATGTATGTGTGCACCCACAAGTATGTGCACATATCTTTACAGCTCCATTTTGAACCTATAGTTAGGTTCAATTTTGCTTTTCTCCATATAAAACTAAAGAATATGGTAGTCAATGAATCTGACTTTTGTATGTACAGGGGTAACCCTGAGCAAGTCCCTTAATCTTTGCAGTCTCAAATTTCATCATTAGAAAAAGAAGTCATATTTGAGTACCTGCTATGTGCTGATCACTGTGCTACTTTATATAAATTATCTCTTAATCTTCCAAATAATTCTACAAGATAATTAGTATTATCCACACAGAACCAAAATCCAGTCACCTAAATCAAATTCAATCACAAGTCTGCCTAACTCTAAAACTCTTTTCCTGTACTGCATGGTAATGATAATGCCTAAATCAACACCTAAACTATCTGAATTACAGAACAATGCTAACAAAAGTTGTCATAATCCACATGGCCTATTTTGAAATATAAAGCTATACAAGCCACAAGAGACAAACAGCACTCTCTTGGTACACCTATTCCACCACACTACTCCCCCACCCCCGACCCCTCCCTGGGAGAGATGCCTGACACTAACACAGGAAAAGTATAAACATAAATGTACACTAAGACAGTTCGGTGCATGAAATAGTAATGACAAAACAATGAGAGAGCAGTCTGTTTTTCTACAAAACACCCTTCTGTAATGGGGATTAGTTCATTCATTCATCATTAAGGGATGAGGTCAGTATAATGTGAAAGTCACATTGGTCTACAAAGAATTTTCTCCATCCCAGTAATGCTTTAAAGCCATCAGGGAGAAGCTTTCTCACAGAGAGCATCTTAGTGGTACATGATGACCTTAACAAAAAACCTGAAAATCCTGTAGAAGAGAGCAAACTGAGTCTGGTGAATGGCTTTAAGAACTGCTGGGCTTTCCACATTGTTAAACTATCTGGTCAAGCTATAAGTATAGATAAAGAAGCTATGGAAATATTTTCTCCATATTTATTTATTTTAAGGGGTTAGAGGTAGAAAGAAGTGATAAAGAAGGCTATACCCCGGAATAAAATTTTTAATTTTGACAATTTATCTTCAGTGGAAATGAATGGCCTCATGGACCTACATCTCAAAGAAGAAGGCATAATAAATTCCAGGACTTAAAATTGGCTGACTGATATTGGGTATATATGTTTAGCTGTTATTAACTTTTTTATTAGAATTGTTACTGGTTTAATTAGTACAAAGATTACAAAGGTACATAGGTTTCTGAATGGCTTGTCCCTATTTTTAGAGTCTGACCTTGCAGAACTTTACGTTTTTTCCAGAGATATATATATTGCTTTATAACAGAACTGACTATACTATGATACTGAAGGAAATTCAGCATCACCACCTGCTTTATTTAGACCCAGATTAACTTCTTTAGTATTTGCTAGTATAGGGTAAAACCAATCTGCACTGAGAGGTCAACCTTTATTGCTGCTAAACACTTAGGAACTACTTTGTCAACCAAAATATTACCCATTATCATTTTTGCTTTAAGAAATACTAATTTTAAAAGTTGCAGTGAAATATCTAAAATGAATAACAATTAGACATTAAAAAAATACCAATTGAGCCCTGGCCGGTTTGGCTCAGCGGTTGGAGAATCGGCCTGAGAACCAGAGAGTCCCAGGTTTGGTTCCCGCTAAGGGCATGTACCAAAAACAAACAAACAAACAAAAAAACCAATTGTAATAATAGAGGTAAAATACACCTCAAAATTCTCTCAAGATCATTTAAAATTAAATTTAAATTCTAGCATATACTATTTTTTAAAACCAGCATTTTGAGTCTGTTTCTTTAATTTTATACTAATACCACAAGAAGGATGACATTCATTAGAATGATACAGGCTTTTTTTCCCTTAGAAAAGATTGTTTTGGTTTACAGTATAGCACACTTGAAATTATCTTCTTTATGAAAATATCAAATTATTAAGGAGAAAGCAATCTCTACCTACCTTGGTCACAGAGAATACACTTCTCTACTAACTTGAAAAACTACAAAAATTGACTTCAGCATTTAAATCTCTGTCTGCAATGTGTGTCTAAGACATTTCTAACATTTTAAGAATGTCAAATCCTAATCAAAATTTAATTTTGGTAATACAAGTTTTTAAAAATTGAAAGTTATTAAATTTTTTACTTGAAGTGTTGTTTTACACTAAAGAAATTTTAAAGCATTTTTTATGCTGCTCTGAAGCATATGCATCCTAGAAATATCAACTCACTCAAGTTAGAAATACTAGGAGAGTATGCCTACTACTTTGAAAATGAGAGGGAAAGATACAGGAGCTGGCAGAAAAAGGGAGAAAATCATATCTTGAACAGAACAAAGATACCAACCTGGTAAATCAATGTAATCTAAGCAATCTCCACAAACCCAAATCATATCCTATCTGCTTCATATCAAGTGTCATTTGGACCTTGATGGTTCATATCATCTTCTATTCTTTCTGCCAGTTAGTGCTAATTACTGTAACATTCTGAATCAAATTCTGGTTTAGGGATTATCAAAAGGTCAGTAACAGCTCTGAAAGTCTGTTTTTCTTTCTTCATTACCTAAGGTTAGATGATTTGTTTTCCAAAACTTTCACTAGGGAACATGTCTCCTCTGTGCAAAATTTTCAAGATGAAAATGACAAGTTTATCTTATTAAAATAAAAATGCTGATCAAGAACAAGTTCCACTATGATAAGACAGAAAACGACACAGTCCCAACTAAAATGTTTATAAACAACTTGCGTTTATACTTCCTAATAAGTACTTTCCTTATTAAGAGAGTAAAACTTTCAGAACTTTGCTGTTGTCAATTTTCAACATCTTAATCTCAAAGACTCTGTTTCTTTACTCCTCCTTCCTTCTCACCAGTCTCTTAAGAAAAAAGTGATCCCTCCCTGGCAGGTGTAGCTCAGTCGGTAGGTGCGTTGTCCTGTATACTGAAAGGTCCCAGGTTCGATTCCCGATCACAGCACATACCTAGGTTGTGGGTTCAATCGCCAGTCAGGGCAATGAACATATCCTTGGGTGAGGATAAAGAAAAAGAAAAAAAAAAGCGTCCCTGTCATTTCCAAAACTCTATCCCTATACCTCTCCTCCAGAAACTTGCTCCATTAATCATCCCCCTCCTGCTTAAAGATTCGATTTGTTCAATCTCACTCTGTCTCTCTTCCTGTGAATATTCACAAGTATATGACATTCACTTATGGTTGCAAAACAAGGTAAATGAGGTGAAGCCTTATAAATGGAAGGGAGTTGTCCCAATCCAACAAGACAGATTGTAAAAATAATAAAATTCAGTATTTTTTTTCATTTTACTCATTAATAAAGCTCTGGTTATAGAATTAAAAATAAAGAAGGAAGTAAAAGTTAGTTAATATTATAAAATATGTCATGAGCAACAGCTATATGGCAATGACTTCTAATCTTTATTTTTCAGCATCAACGACTTCGTTGTTACAACAAAATTATCTAAAAATTATTCCAGATACAAGTCTAAGAAATGAATTTTAAGAAGGTACTCTTTAGAGGATAAACTGCTATTACATTCAACAAGTCAATTCCAAAATTTAGGAATTAATGTTCTACATAAAAACAAAATAATGTTACAAAACTTTGTTCTTGCTTTTATGCTTACTTTTAAAAATTAAACCAATCAGATTCTTAAACATTATCTTTGAAAAGTTAACACTGTGATTTTTATTTACTATTATTAATATCAGGGTTGGGGGTAAAGAGTAACATTTTCCCCCCTAAATACTATAATCTCAATCAGAATTCTGAGGCTTTTTCTGCAAAGTTTGTGATTTTATAGGTTTATAACATATATAATGGAGCAAGTTTCTGGAGGAGAGGTATAGGGATAGAGTTTTGGAAATGACAGGGACGCTTTTTTTTTTCTTTTTCTTTATCCTCACCCAAGGATATGTTCATTGCCCTGACTGGCGATTGAACCCACAACATATAACATACATATAACATTTATAAATTCAGAGATTTATAAAAGTTTAAGCATGAGAAAAGCAAAAAGGGTGCACCTGTAACTCACAACTTTCCATCACTGTCCCTCCCTTTCTTCTTATTCCAGCCTCAAATAACTTCCTCCTCAATTATTCTCAACTTACACAAACTCAGTCATGTGCAATCCTATCCCTAGGCACTAAAAATACCACTTATATTATATTAATTTTACTGTCATATTAATCTACCCCTGCAGCATCTTGATCCAATGACAAAGCTGCATTATAGTAGACTTAGAAATTTTGAAGAATATAAACATGTAAAGAAGAAATATTTTAAATGACCTAAAATCTCAGCATCCACAGATAATCACTTAATAAATTTACTGTTTCTCCTTTCAGTCTCCCTCTCTACTGTGTGCAACAAATATATATTCTCAAAATTAATGTCATCTTAGGTTAAACTCCATGAAAATGCTGATATTCAACCACTCACTGACCTAAAAAATGGCAATTTTATATGGTTCAACTTTATACCATATATGCTATTTGTGCATATATATAAGTACAATTTTACATTCTTCTTTTGAGACTTTATATTAAATCATGAGCATTTTCCTAGTCTTCAGTATTCTTCCCAATATGACATTTTAAAGCTTGATGGTGGCTCAAACAAATGGATATAACAAACTCATTTAACCATTTCCATGATGTCTAAAACTGAATCATTTCCAGTTTTTCACCATTACAAATGATGCTGGTATGAAGATCCTTGTACCTAAATCTTTCTATAGATCTCTGATTTATTTCCTTAGAATAACTTCCTAAAAGTAGGCTTACTAGGTCAAAGTTTATGAACATTTTAAATACTACTTAAACATGTCTTTTAAGTGCCTACCATAAAAGAATTTACAGTACTAATTTCACCATTAGTGTATGAGATTGCTCATTTTATCTCAAAAGTCTTTGTTTTCAATAGTCAGAGATGATCTTACAAGTCACCTATGGTTTGTAAACCAATTCTTAGAGAAAAGGAAGCTGACAGGCAACATACACAGAAAGGTAAAACAGGAGCAGCACATTATCAACATCAATGGTTCTCAAAATTTGGTATGCATAAGAATCATCTGAGAGGCTTGTTTAAAAATAAAAATCCCTAGATCCCATTACAGGGACTCTGTCAATGGGTTCTGATATAGATGTGTGCTTTTACCTACCACCTGAATGACACAGATGCAAATGACCTCTGAACCACACTTGAAAAACATTACTGCAGAGAACAAGTACTTTATATGAATAATTACTGCAACAATGAAAAGTATATTCCAAATAGCTGAGTAAGAGGTGAATGCATTACTCATTTCTTATTAAAAACACAAGAAGTAGGTAACCATATAAGGTCTTCAACCCAAAATTTGGCTCATCTCTGTAGTCACTGATTAATTAAAAGTGCAAAAACTTTGCCTGGCCAGTGTGGCTCAGTGGTTAAGCATGGACCCATGCACTAAGAAGTCACCAGTTCGATTCCCGGTCAGGGCACACGCCCAGTGAGGAGTGTGCAGGAGGCGGCCAATCAATGTTCTCTCTCATCAATTATTCTATCTAATCCTGCCTCTCTCTCTAAAAGTAAATAAAGAAAAAAAATTTATTTTACAGTGCAAATACTTTAAAAGTATACTAAAGTACAGTATTTTGTCACAATTTAAATATATATAATATATATAAAATATTTATACATAAAGTAAAAGTTTGAAAATTGGTTCTATTTCTTGGCTGTGTGAGTTAAGGTAAGTTATATAACCTCTCTGAGTCTGTTTCCTCATCTTTAAAAATGACAGTAAGAATATAAATCTTGTAAATGACATAATTAATATAGAAATGCTTAGTACAGCATCTGGTCCAATTAAGGGTTCTATAAATGTCTGTTAGAATTATTCTGACATAATTATCACTTCAAAGCACCTAATTCAATCAACCCACAAATCACTTTGCCTAGGCAACAAAAAAGGACTGTATTCAGCTTATGATAGGCCATGGATGGAGCAAGCACGATTAACATAAAGGCTACCTTAAAAAAAAATTTATTACAAAGAAATAAGCTAGGTTCTGAAATAAATTTTTCAACAACACTACCTTTGTTACAGAGCATAGGAAAAATTGGCAGTGCCAGAAGTTAATTCAAAATTTGTTCTTTTAAGAAATAGGATAATTAGCCCTGGCCAGTTTGGCTAAGTGGTTGGAGCATCAGCCTGCAGACCAGAGTCCCGAGTTCGGTTCCCACTAGGGGCACGTACCAAAAAAAAAAAAAAAAAGAAATAGGATAATTATCCAGAATAATTATGCTATTTAGAGAATACTGCATATCAAAAAGATAAAACAGTGCTCTTTGCAAAAACATGCACCTCCCCACACCCCAAAGACATAAAAAGTGAAAGGAGACATTTCATTACCACCTAGAAACTGATCTTTTAGAAATTTCATCTTTCCTCCTAACTCCAACTTCTACAGCTTCCAGGTCAACTGTTATACCATCTCACACCAGTATGGGCAAATTGATTTCTTTTTAAAATAAATTTTAAGACTGTGTTTAAGGAACCTTAAAAATGTTCATACATAAATTTTATCAAGGTCATCTAGTAGATTAGTGGCAGAGTCTGATTAAATCAAGTACAAGTAGGCTTTTAAAAAGAACAGGCAGTTCCACTGGGGGTAGAACTTCATAAAGTATACTGCCTATTTATTTTACATGAAATACTGTCTAAATACAGGGTAGTCATAGTTCTCTGTCTTTTATGACACATCTTTTTAAAAAAGTAGTCAATATTTCTGGTATGCCCTTCCTTTCCTATTTGCTTAATCCTTTGCAGAAAAGCTTTAATGTACACCACTCTACTGAAACTTATAGCAATAATTATTTTGTTGATTATCTTCCATTTAACATTTCAATATACAGTCGTCCCTTGCCACTTCACACTTTCGCGGCTTCACTCTATCCCGGTTTTTTCAAATATATTCATTAAAAAGTTGATTGAGACAGTGAAAATGATACAGCACGCGCTTGTTTGTCTGAGTCAATTATGCACCCCTGTATTACAATTAAAATTAAAATTACTGTAAGTATGGACTGTAGGCCTATGTATTTGAGCACCCCAGGAATCCTTCAACGCCAGATGCAACCACTAGAGTCTGGAATGGATTAACAGTGATAGACAAGGGACGACTGTATGTGAAATGTAGGTACATCCTTGACCAAATCTCAAATGATATTAACATATTTATATTAATATTATCAGTATTCAGAGAGGGTTTCTGGAGGGACAGGGGAAATAAACTTGTTATCTAATGAATAATAAAATACTACAAACACTAGTATTTAAATTATATTACAGTTTTCCATAAGTAGTGTTTTATGTATCTGAATTCAGGGTAAAGTACAGAATGATATTGGTAATACTTCTTTCAAGAAACATTAAGGTTCAAACAATAAGTGCTGGCGAGGGTGTGGAGAAAAGGGAACTCTAGTTAGTACACTGCTGGTGGGAATGCAGACGGGTATAGCCACTATGAAAAACAATATGGTGTTTCCTCAAAAAATTAATAATTGAACTGCCATTTAACCCAGTGATCCTACTTCAAGGAATATATCCTAAGAAGCCTGAAACACCAATCAGAAAGAATATATGCACCTCTATGTTCATAGCAGCACTATTTACAATTGCTAAGATCTGGAAGCAGCCCAAATGTCCATCGATAGATGAGTGGATAGAAAAATCTGTGGTACATATACACCATGGAATACTATGCAGCTGTAAGGAAGATCTCTTACCCTTTGAGATGACACGGAGAGCATTATGCTAAGCCAAATAAGCCAATCAGAGAAAGACAAATATCACATGATTTCACTTATTTGTGGAATAGAATGAAAATAAATTGATGAACAAAATAGATCCAGAGACATAGAAGTAGGAATCAGACTGACAAACCTCAGAGGAAGGGGGGATTATTAGGGGGTGGGAGGGCGCAAGAAAAGATAAACTAAAGAACTTATATGCATATATGCATAACTAATGGATATAGACAACACAATACTGGGGGGGGGGGTCAGGAGCAAGGAGGAGGGTGTCAATGGGGGAAAAAGGGGAAACATCTGTAACAAAAACTAATTAATTAATTTTTAAAAAGAAAGAAACACTAAGGCCTTAAACACGAATGCAAGTATTTAAGTACATCACAATGAAAAGCTTTCTTCACACAGTGATTTGAATAGTATATATAGTGATAATTTTATGCTCAACTTCTTCTATAGCAAATTATTAACATATTTAATTAATATAAATGCTTTTAAATGTCATTGGAAGAAACAGTGTCTCCATCAAGGCAAGAACATAAACTCGGTTAAATAACATAGATTAGAGAAGGACAGTATTTTTATATCAGATTCTATACAAAACACTGTATAAACTAGAAAGTTAAAGAGGTAGAAGAGCTGGTGAGGAAAGGAGAAGAAAGATAATTTTGCTTCCTTAACACAAAGCACTCAGCAAAACTTGAATGTAGACAAAGTCATGAGCATCTGAGTCTCACTTTTGTTTCTGCAACACTAGGTCTATTCTACTTTAAGCTCTAGTCCTATATTTCTATATCTGTAACAAATTATTTGTTTAAAAGGCATAGAATAATGATGAAAACAAAGGTTATTAAAATATAATTACTGATAATTCATAATCTTGGCTATTAAGGTTTTAATTTGCTATACCCTTAAACAATACTTGAAAATAGCTACGTTTTCGTCAATAATCTTTAGAATTGGTCCAACTCAGATTTCCTACATCTTCTTGTATCTATGAAACCAGTAAGCAAAAGACCAAAAAAGGGTATAAAACAACTCTTGCACAACTCATTAGTACAAGAACGTACCATAGTTCTATTATTATAATTAGAGTTTGAAACTGATGAAATTTGCAAATATTAAGAATATTCTGTTTCATTTAAACAATATAGAATAGTTCAATAAAGTCTTATATTTTCAAGATATGTTCTGTGATCAATACCAGAGTATGCTGATACATATGTTGATGCCGAGCTGAGAGTAAGGAACAGAGAGATTATATTTCATTATATTTAAGGCTAGTAGTACCAACAAACTTTTTATTAATTGATGAATGAAATAATATATAGTCTATAAAATTTCATGGGGGCACCCAAATTAACCAAAATTACTGAAGCTACCCAAAACTTAAAGAAAACAAAAAAAAGAAACTTAGTTTTCTAATTTTAAAAATAAGTGCTGCTGCTTTAAGTGACCAGCAGTCTCACATCAACTCCAGGCTGCAATCACAACATCCATTAGAGTGCTCCACAGCTCAGAGCAAGCAAGCAAGTGGTTGTCAGTGCAGCTAGTAAATCACCTGATCCTATTACAAAATCAATTACTGCAGTGCATTTCCATTGCTACACAATCTGATGATGACAAAATGATATTGGATAGCTACTGCAAGGTCAAGAAAACTGCTAAGAACATCTTTAATTGGTCTTTTATTTTTAATCATTTGGTCCTAGTTATAATGCATCCATTTTAATTGTATATTTTTATTTGAAATAAATCTATGTAGTTACCTTTGGTTGCCTGGGACATTCGATGGATAATCTCTGCAACTGGTCTGATGTATTGCTACAAGAGAACAGATCGGAGCAGCAAGTCGAACGGCTCAACCTCTTCATTAAAGAAGAAATAATGCTGCAGCCACAGCCACACATTGACTTGCTCATTAGATGAGAATTTAACTTAAAAAATCAGAACTGATAATGTCCCATATATACTCAAAATTGGCTAAATGCCTCATTCTGCAGCTCTCTGGCTGAAAGAAAAACTGTTAAAAAAGAATAAAACAACAGCTTCCCTACAGAAGATACCAGCCACAAACTCATCGCCAAGAAAAACTCGATATTAAAAACAGAAGTCTCCCAGCTACTCTTTAGGAAGAAGGTAAGGTGCTTTAATATTTCCAACTGTTTCATATTAAAACCCAAGTACTTAATAAAAGAGAAAACTTAATATAATACATCCCAAAATTATACTAACCACTCTTTCTGTCCTCCATCAGTTTAGATCTGTTTGCCTACTCCTTCAGCTCAGCCTATCCAACCTGTTCCCTCTGTAAATGCACACTATCTCAACAACCAACAGGAATGAGCCACACCCCTCCCTGTCCCCATACACACTGTTCGAGAACCGCTCAATATCTGGAAAAGAACTGCTGCTGCATTGCTTTGAGAAACAACAGGGAGCAAATTACTGGACGGATTCTTTAACTTACCAATCAGAATTGCTGACCTTTTATGACTCTCCGATTCAAGAAGCCTGCCAAACCCTCACAGTAAGAATAATCAACTGATTTTACTTGTATATTATAGATTAATTTACAGGATCATTTTAAATCTTATTATTCAATCTAAAATACGGAAACATAGGCATAAGCATTTTTTTAAAACAAAATTTAGACAGCAGCTACGAAAAAAATAATTGTGTATTACTAGGATGGGGCATAATAGTGGCTGCTGTGCAAAGTAAAATATTCTCTCTGAATAGTGTACTTAAACTTGTGAAATATAGAGCAATAAAATTCTATAGCAAAAACAGGGTGTAGATAATGATGGACTAAATAAGAAAGATAATCCAAGGAGGCCTCTGCCATCATACATGTTAGAGGAGTTTTAATGAGAAGAAAAGGGTATGTGGCTATAGACAGGTCTGACAGTAAGTGAAAAGCTGTCAAAAATGGGGTTGTTTTGATACTAAATCTTCTCCCACTTGGTTATTTGCATCTCATTAAAAAGATTCAACAAACTACCCTAAAAACATAAGCAGTAATGTTACGTATGTTAGCCATACTCTAGTATCTTTTGTACTTAAGCATCACCTTTTGCCTATAAATATATTTATGTATAGTATATAGTTATAATCTACAATATTATTTCCAGCACAAGAGACGATAACATTAATACAAGTACTTTATAGCCTTCACAAATAATCATACTTCAAATAACTGTAATTTAATAAACATTCATAGACCAGTGATTATCAATCTCTTTAAACAGCACCCTTTTTGTGGAAGATAGTCTAAAAACTAAATATAATAAGAAACACCTTAAATTAAAATGTATATTTTTAAAACTTCCTGTTTTCTGTGGCACTGAGAGGTTCTTTATTTGTGTGTGTCTCGTGCTCAATTTCTGCCTTGGTTTAAAGCTAAAAAGAGCCAGGACTGCCTCTTCCTTCACCTTGCACTGCCCTTTTGATATTCATGCTATACATAAATCAATTTCCAGAATATCTAAAAACAGGCATGCACTTCACATTGAATTTTAAAAAAATAAGAAAAAACCTTTTGTAGATAACAGGCTATGGAAACAAGCAAAGTAATGCAGTAACCTTTTACTCGCCTGCTGGAGGTACTGTCTGCTGCACAGAATTTTAAATCCTCATCTGCAGATACAATTGAGTTGGTATTGCCAAGTACTCTGCTTTTCCTGTGTGCTGCTTGCTACAGCTAGCTATTCATCGAAAGAGCACATTATGTGGAAAATGTGAAATACTATCAGTTTAAGTTTCTTATATGATTTAACCAAAGAACTTCTAAAATCTAGCTATAGCTCTGCTCTGTCACATTTTCAGATGCATGTCAGATACACTGGGGGAAAAGGCCTTATAGCTGCTGATGCACTGCTCCTAGCAAATGTAGAAGACTGAGAAGCTGAGAGGTAATGGAAATATTAATACAACATCCTAACGCAAGAACAACAGATCGTGCATTAAAACCTCATACAATTTATGTTATCAACAAATATATAACATACCCATAATAATTTGAGATTTTTATTAGCTTTATACTTAACAAAAGCCTGTAAATAAATCATTGAGTCTAATATTATAGGCAAGCATAAATAAAAATCCCCACCAAATGCTATTAATGAAAGTAAGTTATTTTACTAGCTACTCAGAATCAATAATGCTTTTAAACAAAACCATGAAATAAAAGATCCAAAGTATAGATTACTTGTGAAATAATTTGACATGTAATGAATGCTTCACCCCCCTCATCCCCCCACCAATACCCTCTGGATCTTATATTAGTTATAACTAAAGTAGAATGTAAGCAATAAGGGCTATCTTCATTATTTATTATTTTTCCGTCCATGTCAGCTAATTTAATGTATTATTGATTCTTAGGTTGCATACAGATGGAGGTACAAGGCAAACCAACAAAGATAAAGCTTTAAAAACTCTCGGGGAAAAAACAAACACACAAACCATAATATTATTTAGAAAAAACAGTTAATATTTATCTTTGTCTAGCTATATATATGTTTAAAAAGAGACAGCATTAATATTTGCTCACTAATGACAATTAAGCATCATGATTATTTTTAAATAAACGGCACTTTAAAGCTGTACTTTCATCTTTAATTGCACATAACTCTAAATACATGTATTCCTTTGAATTAATGTCTACTTCTCCAAGAAAGAAGGTAACCATCCGGTAGTCTGAAAGATGTGTAAACAGAAGCCTTGCAGGTCAGAACATCCTCCCCTCAATGCCCAAATTTATAAACACAAGTAAGCACAAGCTAACTTCAACAGTTTCCCTAAAGTAAAACGTATCAAACAGAAACTTACCCAATTGACACTATTATATATTTTAAAACTATTCTTTCATGTAAAACTCTATGTTGCCACATATAGTATCCCAGTGAGAAATAATTCCAGTTTTCAAAATATGGACCTTGGAGCTCCCTGAGATCTTTATATGAAGTCTGTGAGATCAAAAGTATTTTCATAAGACTGAGACATTATTATATTTTTCATTCAATCTATCAGGAGTTTACAGTAAGTATCCTCAGAGTACATGTTATGTAACATCATAACGAACTGAATACATAAGTAGATATGAGAATCCAACTACCTTCCATTAAATCAGACTTTAAATACAGGGTGGGGCAAAAGTTGGTTTACATTTGTGAGTGTGAGAAATGGAGTTTATTCTATTGTATTATTTTCCATACCAAAAACTGTAAACCTACTTTTCCCACACCCTGTAAATTTGCAGAAATGTAAAACAATTTCGTAATTCTCAGTGACTTTTTCACTTCAGGAAAACATGGCTATTTCCCCTAAAACTATGTTGTGTGAATATGTAATTAGCTGTTCCTTTTAAGTGAATTTAATAAATGCATACTTTTAAACTCAGTCTTACTTTCTAATAAGGTAACTATTGAGAGATCAAACCCAAATACATCAAAGTTCTTTGGGGGGGGAGGGTCTTCAATAATTTTAATAATGTAAAGGGGTCCCAAGAGCAATAAAAATTGAGACTCACCAGATATTTTTGCTCACATTTTTCCTTAAATCAAGGCTTACAGTTATGATTATAAAAATGTATTTGGTGATTTTAAAAGCAATGATTCTAAAAACCTTCACTTTAGAATATCAAATATAAAGTGTTTCTAAATTTTCACTGATGTCATTTTCAATACTCAACCTCAGTCATCTTAATATTGAGTATAATTATTATCAGCTGTGTCTCAAAGTACTGCTAAAAACATCTATTTTTCTAAAGTTGTAAATAATTGATATTTTTGGTGTTCATGTAGCAAGATATTAAAATCTAGCTGGTAAACACATAGATTTTTAAAATCAGTTATTAGGAAAAGGAAAAAGATTGTGTATTTTTAATATAAAAAGAAATCATAAGAACAGTTTCCAAAATTCATCTTGCCTGTACAAAATCATTAGTTTTACTTTTTTGTTCCTGAGGAGAAATATATAAACTTTAACTAAATACATCTCAAGAAGGGATTGCCCTTCAGTAGAAAAACAGATGATTAGGGAGGAAAAACTTCTAAGACTATACAAAAGACAATCAAAGGAACTGCAATAAAATCTAATTACTTTATAGCGATTCCTATTGCTGAAAATACGTTGAATGTTTGATATTTTAAGCCTTTACAGTTAAATGGGAAAGATGGTTTCTCACCCCCTAAATGTTTACGTACTGGCCCACATTTTCCCTTGTAAGTCCCACAGAGTTAATTTTCAAAAGGGTTCTTCTTGGTTCTGTCCTTGTCCAACCCTATGTCGTCAGTTTTCAAAAGTTCTGGTTTCCATTCATTTACTCAGTCATTCAGCTAATTACTAAGAACCTACCAAGTGCTATAGGCAATGAATACGTAGCAATGCACAAAACAGATAAAAGTCTCCCTGCCTTCATTAAACTTACATTCTGGGGGAGAACAACAAACAAATATTTACCCTGATGAACATAGATGCCAAATTCCTTAACAAAATATTAGCAAATCAGATCCAGCAATACATTAAAATAAGTGTTCACCATGACCAAGTGGGATTCATCCCAGAGATGCAAGGCTGGTACAATATTTGCAAATCAAGAAATGTGATTCACCACATAAATAAAATGAAAGATAAAAACTATATGATCATATCAAAAGACGCTGAAAAAGCATTCAACAAAATTGAGCACCCATTTCTGATAAAAACGCTCAGCAATGTGGGAATAGAGAGATCCTATCTTGACATAATAAAGGCCATATATGAAAAACCTACACCCGACAACATACTCAATGGGCAAAAAAACTAAAAGCATTTTCCTTAAGAACAGGAACAAGACAGGGATACCCACTTTTGCCACTCTTATTTAACATAGTACTGGCAGTCTTAGCCACAGCAATTAGACATGAAGAAAGAATAAAAGGGATCTGAATCGGAAAAGAGGAAGTGAAACTGTCATTATTTGCAGATGACATGATATAGTACATAGAAAACCTTAAAGACTCCATCAAAAATCTACTAGATTTAATAAACAAATTTGGCAAGGTAGCAGGATACAATTAACATCAAGAAATTGACGGCATTCTTATACACCAATAATTAACTCACAGAAAAGGAAACTAAAAAAACAATCCCATTTACCATTGTGGCAAAAAAAATTAAGATACTTAGGAATAAACTTAACCAAAGAGGTAAAGAACCTATTTGCAGAAAACTATAGGACATTGAAAAAAGAAATTGAGGAAGATATAACAAAGTGGAACCATATACCTTGTTCATGGATTGGAAGAATTAACATCATTAAAATGTCCATACTACCCAAAGCAATCTATAGATTCAATGCAATCTCCATTAAAGTACCAATGACATATTTCACAGAACTAGAACAAATACGTCAAAAGTTCATATGGAACCAAAAAAGACCCCAAATAGCCACAGCAACCTTGAAAAAGAAGAACAAAGTAGGATGATCACAATACTGGATATCAGGTTATACCACAAAGCCACTGTAATCAAAACAGCCTGGTACTGGCATAAGAACAGGCATATAGATCAATGGAACAGAGAATCAGGAAACAGACCCAAGAAATTATCCACAATTAATATTTGACAAAGGTGGCAAGAGCATACAATAGAGTAAAGACAGCCTCTTTAATAAATGGTGTTGGAAAAATTGGACAGCTACATGGAAAAAAAGGAAACTAGACCACCAACTTATA
Organism: Molossus molossus; assembly: GCF_014108415.1. Taxonomy (NCBI): domain Eukaryota; kingdom Metazoa; phylum Chordata; class Mammalia; order Chiroptera; family Molossidae; genus Molossus; species Molossus molossus. The sequence goes on along the minus strand of NW_023425377.1, from coordinate 104,971,407 downwards.
CCATACACAAGAATAAACTCAAAATGGATAAAAGACTTAAATGTGACTCGTGAATCCATAAAAACCCTAAAAGAAAATGTAGGCAACAAAATTTCAGACATCACACAGCAGAATTTTCACTGACACACGTCCTAAGGCAAGAGAAACAAAAGAAAAAATTAATACATGGGAATACATCAAACTAAAAAGCTTCTGCACAGCAAAACAAACAAACATTAAAATGGAAAGGGAACCCACTATATAGGAGAGCATAATTGCCAACGATACATCAAACAAGGCGTTAATTTTCAAAATATATAGAGTACTCATACAACTCAACAAAAGGAAGACAAAGAACCCAATTAAAAAATGGGCAGAGGAGCTAAACAGACACCTCTCCAAAAAGGACATACAAATGGCCAAGAGACATATGAGAAAATGCTCAACGTCACTAATCATCAGAGAGATGCAGATTAAAATGGCTATGAGGTATCACCTCACACCTGTCAGAATGGCTGCCATCAACAAATCATCAAACAACAAGTGCTGGCGAGGGTGTGGAGAAAAGGGAACTCTAGTTAGTACACTGCTGGTGGGAATGTGGATGGGTATAGCCACTATGGAAAACAATATGGTGTTTCCTCAAAAAATTAAAAATTCAAATGCCATTTGACCCAGTGATCCCACTTCAAGGAATATTTCCTAAGGAGCCTGTAACACCAATCAGAAAGAATATGTGCACCCCTAGGTTCACAGCAGCACTATTTACAATTGCTAAGATCTGGAAACAGCCCAAGTGTCCATCAACAGATGAGTGGATAAAATAGCTGTGGTATATATACACAATGGAACATTATGCAGCTGTAAGAAAGAAAGATCTTGTATCCTTTGAGATGACATGGAGGGACCTGGAGAGTATCATGCTAAGTGAAATAAGCCAATCAGAGAAAGACAAATACCACATGATCTCATTTATTTGTGGAATATAATGAACAAAAAAAGCTGATAAAGAAACAGACCCAGAGACATAGAAAAGAGTATGGTTCAGACTGACAAACCTCAGAGGGAGGGATGGGTGGAGGGATGAGATAAACCAAAGAATTTATGTGCATGTATACATCACCAATGGACATAGACAACAATGCTTGGCGGGGGTTGGGGTGAGGATTAACAAAAAAGAACCACTCTTTGTATGTGGTTATCTCTCTTATTTGAGAGCAACCCCCCATGCTCCTCCTTTTTATACTACTGACTTGCAAAATCCATGTTAGCTGTCCTATATTCTGAAATTGTATGCTTCTTCACTGTCACTCACTTTGTACTCCGATCTCTCATATTTCTTACAAATAAATTTTGATAATGACTATAACCAAATTCTAACCTCAAAAGAAATACTAGAGATATAGGTAACCCACATAAAAGTCCTTCTAACTCCAGATAATCAAACAGCAATTTAAGTCTATTGATCATTTTGAACACTTACTGAAATCAATTTTAAAATTTTAACACAGTGCAATAGCTCTAAAAAGACAGAAGAGGGAACTATAATATCTAGGAATTCCATATTTAAATAGCACTAAATTTTGTTTTAAATTTAAACAGTGATTTTCCACTTTGTAATGATTAAAAATATAGTAATTATATTTTATATAATTTTATATGATTATATAAATATTCTATATAAGTTTTCCTTCCAAAAAACAAAAATCCTAGCAAATAGAAGAAAAAGATTCGTAAGAATAAAGACTGAAAATACATTTATAAGTTGTATCACACTAATAAATTATAACCATTTACAAAAGCTACTATTTAAAATTACAGTTGACCCTTGAACAACCCGGGGGTTGGGGTGCCAACACTTGTGTACCTGAAAATTTGCATATAACTTTTGACTCCCCAAAACTTAAGTTATCCTTCAGTAACCATGGGGGATTGGTTCCAGGACCTCAGGTGGATACCAAAATCCAAGGATGCTCAAGTCCCCTATATAAAATGACATAGATCAATGTATACAGTTGGCCCTCCACATCCACAACCACAGATCGAAAATAGCACAAGCATTTATATTTTAGAAAAATCCATATGTAAGTAGACCCATGTGATTCAAGGGTTAACTGTATTCTAACAAACAATGCACTTTCATTTTCTAAATAATTTCTTTAATAATAAGGATACCTAAATAAAGCCAATTATGTGTTTTTTAAGTAACCAATTTTGTTCACATTTTTTAATAACTAGTTTTTGTTTTAAAAAAAACTCATCAGGAAAAGTCATAGCAAGTTGCTTTTACATACCCACTTTTTTCAAAGGGAAAATTGCAAAAAAAACTTTAGCATTAATGGCATCTCAAGAATAAGTATACATAGTCCACTAGGATGTTTGTTCTAAAGAATACTGATATTTTTTAAACATAAGTTTAATTTATATAAAAATGCCAACCTGTCACTTTAATTAAAACTAAAGTACTTTAGCCCTGGCCGGTTTGGCTCAGGGGTTAGAGCGACGACCTGTGGTCCTGAGAGACCCGGGTTCGGTTCCCGCTAAGGGCATGTACCTCGGTTGCAGTTTGTCCCCGGCCCTGGTCGGTCGTGCGGGTGGCAGCCACTCGATGTGTTCCTTTCACATCAATGTTTTTCTCTCTCTCTCTCTCTCTCTCTCTCTCTCTCTCTCTCTCTCTCTCTCTCTCTGTTCCTCTCTCTCCCTCCCACTCTACCTGAACAAAAAATGGGAAAATGTCCTCGGGTGAGGATAAAAAAAAAAACAAAAAAACTAAAGTACTTTATGCAAGAATGTAATAGAAGAGCAAATTTATAGTACACAAATGATCACTATACCAAGGCAAGATGGAACAGAACTCCCATGTAACTATAGGCCAGAATTCAGGTAAGCTTTATGTTACTATCTAACAAGGCTCCCCTTAACCCCAGTTTCCCATACCATGTTCTTTATTTCTTTTGGAGTCCTCATCAGCAGCACCTTTAATTTTCATATTTTCACCAAAATTCTGCTTATGACAATTTAAGTATTTCTCTAAGTTTTCTTTAACATGAGTCCTCATGTTCAGCATCTTTAACACCCATTTCTACCAATTCTATTTATAATGATTTAAGTAATCTCTAGGATGACATGTTTTCTCTGCTGTGCTCCTCACTTCTGAGAACTCACCAGCAGTCTTTAACATCTACATTTCTACCAACCGAACATTCAGAGCAATTAAGATTTTTTTCTATCATGCTCCTCAAAATTCTACCCATTACCTAATTTCAAAGCCACTTCTACTTTTTTTGGTATTTGTTATTGCATCACCCTCCACTTCCAGGAACCAAAATCTGTATTTTCTTTCTCTAGCTGCTATTAACAATACTGTAAAATTGGGGGCGTACAACATGATTATCTTATAGTGTTTGCTATCAAAGTCCAAAATCCATTTCACTGGGCTAAAATCAAGGTGTTGGCAGGCCAGTGGTCTTCTCTAACTTTTAGAAAGCTTTCTGAATTCCTTAGCTCCCGGTCCTTTCCACCGTCTTCAAAGTGCATCACCCTAGCCTCGACTTCAGTCTCCCATCTCTTTCTTGGGCCCTGACCTTCTTACCTCCCTCGCATAGGAGTCTGTGATTACACTGGGCAACCTGGATAAACTAGGATAATCTCCTCATCTCAAAATTCTTAACTTAATCGCACATGCAAAGTTCCTTTAGCCTCTTAGAATAACATATTTACAGGTTTTACAAATTACACCATGAACACCTGGTGGGGGAAGGGTATTATTCAACCTACCACAATGCAAATCACAAAAACACATGAAATATAAAAGAAAAAATATATAAACTAGTTTCTCAAAATAAAAAAACTTTGGAACTTCAAAACATTGGTGAAAAATAAAAAGGCAAGCCACAAACTGAGAAACGCCTGCAAATAGTTATCCTGCGGACTTGTTTCTTGTTTCGTGTAAAGGTAAACATACACCTATTATATGACTCCGCTACTCCACTCGGAGGAAAAATGAAAGCACATGTCCACATAAAAATCTGCCATACAAATTTTTGTAGCCACCTTACTTTTAAAAACCAAAAACCGTTAACAACCCACTGCAGCAACAGCTAAATGGAAAACAAATGGTGATATATTCCCAAAATGGAATGCTATCCCATAATAAAAAGGAACAAAGTATTGAAAGTTCATCCAACAATATTGATAAATCTCAAACTTACTGACTGGGGGAAAGAAGCCGGGCAAAAGAGGAGACAAACTGTATGATTCTACTATGTAACATTCACAAAAATACAAACTAACCTATAGTGACAAAAAGTAAAATCAGTGGTCACCTGGGAGGGGTGTGGGAGGGAGGAATTACAGAGTTACAAAGAGGCTCTGGAACTGATGTATATAATCATTATGTTGAATGTGGTGGTTTGATGAGTACATGCATATGTTAAAACTCTTGAAATTATGCATTAATGTATCACAATAAAAGTAAACTTTTTAAATTAATAATGAAACTGAAGCAGAGAAATTAAAATCTGAAACCTGTTTCCTGATAACAGTCTGAAGACAAAGTAAAGAATCCTGATAAACAGTCTGAAGACAAAGAATCCCAAAGACAATTCAAAAGATAAAAGAATCAAAGATGTTAAATTAATATTGTAGTATACTAAATATATATATATTGGACTTTGGTCCCAGTTCCTAGCATAGAGATTCAAAAACCCTTGAAGTGTCTTCTATCATTCTCTGATACCAACTAGGTGTCCTGAAATTCAATTCAATTCAATTCTGACACTAACCCCATCAGAGCCTCCATCATCCATACCTAAATTTATACTAACGAGGTAACTCATGTGGTGTCTAGAAAGCCTCAGGAGGGGAGCTGGTCACCAGAATAACTTTCAACCCCACTTCTCAATCTCCAGAGAGGAGAGAGGAGCCAGAGATTGAGTTCAATCTCAAAGCATATGATTTAGTCAACAATCTTTACATAATGAAATCTTGATTAAAAACACTGAAATCAACACTCAGTGTATCTTCCTGGCTGACGGTGTGCTGATGATGGGAAGGTGGTATGCATGGATACCAGGAGAGGGAATGAAATCTGTGTAGCCCCAACCCCACCCCAGACCTCACCCTATTCCTCACTTTCTTTTGGTTGTGTCTAAGTTGTATCCTTTATAATAAAAGTGTAATTGTAAGTAAAGAGATTTCAGCGAGTTCTGTGAATCATTATAGCAAATTATCCAACGTGAAAGTACTTACAGAAACCTCTGAATGTGTAGTCAGGTCAGACAGAAGCAGAGGTTGCTGGGAAACCCCACTTGTGGCTGGTGTCTGAAGTAAAGGCAGTCTTTCTGGGAACCCTGTCCTTTAACTTGTTGGATATTACACTAACTATGGGTAGTTAGTGCCCAAATTAAATTGATTTTAACTGTAGGTATCCAGCTGTCAGGGAATTGGTGTAGGAACACAGACATTAACTGTGGAATTTAGGAAAGATTTCTGGTTAGATGGTAAAGGGTGGTATTCAGTTCCCAATGGATTTCTCTACCACATCTATCCTCCCCAATGCAATAAAAAAGAGAAAGTTCAGGAAACTTTTATAATTTGATGTTTAAGATAAACTTTCTAAACAGACTGACAGAGTAGTCAAAAATAAATTGTACGAGTAATACGGTATATTTATTTTCATCTTCTAAGAATTTCTAATATTTTCCACAACATTTTTTAAAAAATATTTTTTCTTTATGATTTTGGGGCGGGGGGGAGGGAGGGGGAGATGGAAACATCAATGAGAGAGAACATCAGACTAGCTGCCTCCTGCATGCCCCCCACTGGGGATGGAGCCCACAACCTGGGCATGTGCCCTGACCAGGAATCAAATTGGCGACCTCTTGGTGCATGGGTCAACGTTCAACCAGTGAGCCACACTGGCCGGGCTTTCATGACACTTTTAATTCTTAAAGGTAAAAGGTATGTATCAACTTAACTCAACTTAAAGAATGATAGAGCATACCACAGGGACACTACTAGGAACCAACACATTTGGGCTCTAGGTCAGGCTATCCTCCAATGGCAGTATTATCTTAGGCAAGCCACCACTCTCTCATAAACAACCATTTGTTCACTTAAAGAGGACAACATAATAACTCGTACTAGATCACTACCACAGTCCCATCTCTTCGTAAGCCAGCTCCATTAAGAGTAAACTTACTTTGCCCTGGCCGGTTTGGCTCAGTGGTTGGAGTGTTGGCCCTCAGACGGAAGAGTTGTGGATTCAATCCCCAGGCCCCATCAAAGTTGTGCAGGAGGCAACCAATCTCAACCTCTCTCTCTCTCTCTCTCTCTCTCTCTCTCTCTCTCTCTCTCCAGGCCCCATCAAAGTTGTGCAGGAGGCAACCAATCTCAACCTCTCTCTCTCTCTCTCTCTCTCTCTCTCTCTCTCTCTCTCTCTCCCCCCATCCTACTCTAAAAAAAAAAAAAAAGAAAGAAAAGAAAAGAAAAAATAACCTCTGGTGAAGATTTAAAAGAAGAGTAAACTTATTTCTAAGTGGGGAGAAGGAGCTCAATGGGGGGAAAGGCTGTAATACTTTCAACAGTAAAGATTTTAAAATAATAAATAAAGGATATAAGAGAATGTAAAAAAAAATGTTTTAAATATCAAAAAAAGAAAAAAGGAACTTACTTCTAACTGGGAAAAACTGTTTACATTGTATGACAAGAAACTAGGCCAAAAAGAAAAAGGAAAATTGAGGGGCGGGGGGAGCCACCTGGGCTATGTTCAGTTTGTCAAGCCACTTCCATGGGTCATAGAGAAAGTTTTAGCATGTGATGAGAAACAGATAAGTAATTCAATCTTTTCCATTTTGTAGCCAACACAGTTTTAACATAGCCAGATAATCACAATTAAAATATTCCCCAACTATTAGGACCTTAGTAACTTACTCTCTGCATATTTCCTCTAAGGTACAGTAAAAGGACCCCAAAAGAGAGGTGAGGAGCCCTGCCTAGAGAAAGTGGTATTCTCCACGAAGTTACTAGCCAAAATAGTACAGCTAGTTCAAACTACATCATGATTTTACTACCTAAAACAGCATTCAATCTGTCACTAATGCTATTAAGAAATACAGTCAAGCCAGAGGGATGACTTCAGTATCATATTTTCAAAACCATCAGCACTCCCACTTTTTCCAATCAAACCCATTTTTTCACTAACTAGTTTCTGCCTAGCAATAAGCAAGATGGTGTTATTACTCCATCCCTTTGGAACAAGTAAGGTACTGCAGTACCAGGCAAATTTACTACAACAGCTCAGCCGGTATGCTCAGTGGTTTGAGCATTGTCCCATGGTCTGAGAGGTCCCAGTCTGATTCCCAATCAGCGCACATGCCTGGGTTGCAGGCTTGATCGCCAGTAGGGGGTGTGCAAGAGGCAGCAGATTGATGTTCTCTCTCACATCAATGTTTCTATCTTTCTCTCCCTTCCTCTTTCTCTAAAAAATTAATAAAAACATATTTTTAAAAATTAACTACAAGAGTAGCTACAACAAGCAAAGAGCAAACCCAACAGCCATACCCAAGATTCTTTTATACACAGCAGTTAATTCAGTCAGCCCTGGTGGTCGGTGGGGAGTCACATCACAGGCAGAACGCTCTTTACAGTCATACAGCATTGATTCCAAACCAGGGGGTAGGGCAGAGCAAGAAGTATAGTTTGAAAAACCACAATCAATACTACAATAAATACACCAATTTTCTTTGTAATACAAACTACAGGAAATAATGCTTTATAAATCCCTAATAACATCTTCTGACTACCTGGGGATAATATTAGGTATGGGTGGAGAATGGGCAAACCTTCCTCCATATCTATAAAATGAAAAATAATGGTTTTAATAGGCTTTAGAGGAGGCGGAAAGAAGGGAATCTAGGGAGAAATATCTAGGGCACTAACGTGTATTTCTAAAAGTGAGGGATGAGTTAACCTGTAAACTCTCTCCAATGGCATTGTTGTATAATTAACTGAGATTCAAACTGGAAAGCCTAAGTTATCCAAAAATAAAACTATGGTCAAGACATATCATTTTAAAAATATCAAAGTATATATTATTAAAATTGTTATATAAAAAACATTTTTTTTTTTACTATCCAGTACATCTTTTATAGAACTTACATTTTACCATAAGGTTTTTAATCATATTGGAACAAGAATTCTTAATTTCCATAACAAATGGATTCAGACAAGTCAGAAATCCTCAAAAGCAAGATGTGGGGATGTACTACATATAAATATATATTACTGTATAAATAAAGATGTACTATACTTATTCTGAGTTAAAGAAGTAGCCAGTCATCCATGGCAAGTAACAATACTAAACAAACAGAAAATTTTTAGTTTATACTATTAATAGTGTAAGATAGTGATATTCAACCATCTTCCCCCAAAAGAACTCTTTCCAAATGAAATGTTACTTCCTTTAGAATTGCTTGTAATAATGATGAACTGACGAAAAAGCTCATGTTTTTGTTTACCTCTTCAATGGTTCTCTTGCTTCCAGGATTTCCCACAGTAAAATTCCAGCTGCTTGGCTAGCCCTAACTTCTGTCAAATGCCAATGCAACTACAGGAGGCTGGGATGCAGCCTAAGACAAAAAAGCCACAACACACAATTCTTACATGTTGCGGTTGCAGGCTTAAAGGATAACATCACCTGGCTTCTGCCTCCTTTTGATCATTATCCACTGCTTTTAAATAGTTGGAATTTTTGTTTCAATATTTTATCCAGATTGTATCGTTGTTATCTGAAGGATGGTTCATTCAACTACTTCACTGGCATTGTTGCATCCTTACAGGATTTAAGAATCTCAAAATTCTATTAGTGTGGACTGAAAAATTCACAGCCTTGATTTCCATTCCTCCCACCAAATTAGGGCCTTCATATCATCACACAATAAATTAAAGTACTACCACCATCCAGTCTTCTCTCCCTTAACTTACATGGTGCACAGAGAGTAGTTTCTTGCCTGTACACTCAAAGAATGTTTTCTGTGAAAACCAAGAAAACATGTTATCAGAAATCTCATTTCAATTTTCTACTCTACCACTACCTGTGAAACCATAAGCAAATCAGTCTCTGTGACCCTTATTTCTACCACCTGCAAATAAGAATATCCTCTGCCTCATTGGTTAAGCTTAGGACCAAAATACGATAACTAATGTTAACAAGTATAGACAAGAGTTTGCCACAGATGTTACAGGCCTTGTGACATGAGAAGAGGAAAATGGTTAAAATCATTATCTAAAAAAAAAGAACAAACTGAACAGACTGGAGGACTCAGATAATGAATTCATTCACTGATTCAACAAGCATTTAATGAGTTCCAACAACATATCAAGCATTTTAACAAAGCAAAATTTTCAGGTTGAGAAATAATAATTTGGGGTGCTGAGATCTTAATGACTGAGGTAAAACAGGTAATGAAAGAAAATGTGGCATTTGTGAGTCATCACAAATTTGTGTTAATCCACATAATGAAAACAGAGACTATCTCCTAGAAATGTATCATAAAATTAGGTGGGGCAAAGAGCAAAAGCAATAACAAAGAAAGCAAATATGTAGTCTGAGAGGTCTTAGAAAGCCATTGAAGTAGAGTATCACAAAAAAACAAGAAAGAAATGACTGTTAAGAAGCAAAACACCAAGTGCTGGAAATGAAAAGGTAGGTTGAGAAATGAAAAGATACAGATTTAGCAAATGGAACTCAATCTTATCTTGGGGATGATACAGAGCATTTTAACAGCTTAACCAATGCCTATCTACCATGTTTTGTGAGAAAAGTGGTTTACTTTCACTTGAAAAAGCAGAACTCTAGTAGAAACAATAGTCAAACAGAAGGTGGTTGAATAAAAGTTAAGAAATTGGACACATAAAGTCAACTATAAATCAAATGATCTCAGTGATAAGGGAAAGGATAAGAAGAGTAGAAGTAAGGTATTTTTCAAGATTAAGTGTAATAAGGCAAGCAACCCAGCATAGAATACAAAAGGGAGAACACAGAAAATAGCAGAGCTCCAGTGAAGGGAAGAAGGATTAGACTGGAATAAGGATGTTCACTTTTTAAAAAAATAAAAACATTTTATTCTTTGAGTAAAGATAGATTGAAGAAATAAAAAGTATAAAATATGAAATGAAAAAGGAGTAAGAAAAATAGGGATAGAACTAATAATTTGAGGGCAGGAAGCAGTGGGGCTAAACGATGGGAGGAAATGTGAATATATACTATGAACCTCTCAGAAGAGTAAACTGATATAACTCTAGCAAAGCCAGGCAGTCCATGAACAGCGCAGAAGAAATGAGAAGCAATAATTATTTAGATTAATAGCCTAGAAAATTTGTGACAATCAGGAGAATGAAAATCTTGGGAATTAATAATAACAACAATGAGATGGCTACTAGATTGAATGTGGATTATTCTGGAATAAGTTTTTCATTTTCAAAGTGGTTTCTGAAGGAATAAGCTTTTAGGAAAACTTCACTACAAGAGGTGGTTACTACAATAACCATACCCGGAGAAAAGGGAGTCAATACTACTTTTCAATCGTTTTCAGGTTTTTGTACAAAAATTGTGTGACATTTAGAATAAAGTTTAGGAAGTAGTGAAAGACCCTTCTGAGGAAAAATAGTTCTGTCCATACAACCCTCTGCAACCCTGACCAATATCTCTAAGGCATATTATCAATCAGCAGAGTAGCAAACTCTAGGACATGTGCTGAGAAGCTGCTACCTATAGTATAAGGAAGCAACTATTGACTTTAATGACAAATTAGTGGCTTAACTAAAAAATAATCCTGTTTTAAACTTTTTGAGGAAACATTTACACAATGAAATACTATGCAGCTATAAGAAAGAAAGATCTCTTACCCTTTGAAACAATATGGAGGGACCTGGAGAGTTATGCTAAGTGAAATAAGTCAGTCAGAGAAAGACAAGTATCACATGATCTCACTTATTTGTGGAATCTAATGAACAAATTAAACTGATGAACAAAACAGATCCAGAGACATGAAAGTAAGGAACAGACTGACAAACCTCAGAGGGAAAGGGGATGGGGGTGGGCTGGGAAGAGATAAACCAAAGAACTTACATGCATATATGCATAACCAATGGATACAGACAACAGTGCAGGGGGGAAGGGGGGGCAGGAGAGGGGAGGAGGGTATCAATGAGGGGGAAAAGGAGGGATATCTGTAATACTTTCAACAAAAAAAGACATTTTTTTAAATAAAAGAAAAAATACAGAAATAAATAGCATTGCTAAAAGGAGAAAAAAAAAGAGTAATCCTTACCCTTGTAATGCAGAGGGGTCTCTACTAATATTAAACCCCTATTTCAAATATAAAAACTGAAAAAGAATTAATATACACTCAATAATTATATTAATATGTACACAGAACAAAAGATGGGAAAGGGGGAAAGCTGCACAAAAGCCATTTTGCCTTAATTCAGCCATAGCCAGCCATAAATAGGTCATCAAAATCCCTTAACTACCACATTTAACACATACCATAGGAGGATCTAACTCTCTCAACTAAATATTTTACATATTTTTTATCACAATGGAAAATTTAATTCCATCACAAATGGCATAACATCAGTTTTCATTTCCTTTTCCATTGCTAAATGTCCATGGATAGTATAATACAAACCACAAAAAGATCAATGTGAAAAACAATATTACCCATACAATGGGCATTTAAGTGACTGTTAACCAACAGACACCCATGATTTAAAATCAACTAACAAGAAGAATATTAATAATCGTAACTCTATAAAATTTCATTAAAATAGATTTTTGGTTATTCTAAGTTAACACAGAATAGTGTTAGACAATACAAAAGACAGTAACAAAATTAAATTTCCCTAATAAAAATGCATTTATTACAGTATATTACAACGCCTTTGCCCTCACTAGTAAGAGTAGTGACATTCCACTGTTAAATAACATTTCCCTAAAAAAAACTAAATGAGACAATATTATAGACCAACATATCCTGAAATATGTCTTCAATTGATAAAAGCCACATTATGATAAAAAAAAATAAGGAATGAAAATGGTCTTATAAAAATTTAAATGATATATACTTAATAAAGCAGAGGAAAATAGACATATTCCATACATAGGTTTACAAAAACATTGAAATATTATTGACTACAAATAACCTGTACAAGATTAAAATCATTAAGATTCTCAAAATCTATGGTCTCTTCACAGGAAAGATTTAAAAGAACTGTTACTACGCTTAGCCTAAAAAGCAGTGGTTTTATTTAGGCACAAAACTCAAATACACAGTAAGTGCCATAATACACTAAAGTATTAAATTCCTCTCTAGTCCAAAAAAACATGAATTCACAAGACTAATATCAATAAACATGTCATATACAGATAACATTTTCATGGTAACACATGGGATCAAATCATAACATTTTGCTTAAAACAATTAGCTGAGGAATTGAAGCACAAATACAAGAATAATTGCTTCCTTTGGGCTTTGACTGTCAAACACAGGAAATGCCAATGCTTTATAGTCCAGTGATAATTAAAACCTTGTCATAGACCTAAACTATCAACAAATATTTAAAAGTAAATTTGCAATTTGACACCAAAAGCATAGCAACATAAGAAAGAAACAGATAATTTGGATTTCAAAAGATACCAGAAAGTGAAAAGACAATCCAGAGTAGAAGAAAGTATTTCCAAATTATATATCTCATAAGGGACTCGTTTCCAGAATATATAAAGAATGCATACAATTCAACAATAAAAAGACAACCCAATTTTAAAAAATGGGCAAAGGATTTGAACAAACAATTCTCCTAAGAACATATATAAATGGTCAATAAACACATGAAGTAATGCTCATCATTAGTCATTATGGAAATGAAAATCAAAACCACAAGGAACTACTACTTCACATCTATGAGGATGGTGAAAATCCAAAGAAGACTGACAAAAACAAGTTTCTGTGAGAGTGTGAAGTAACTGGAACCTTCATACACTGTTGGTAAAATTGCAAAATACTGAAGCCATTTTTGACGGTTCCTTAGAGCTAAACAGTTGCTATATTACCCAGTAATTCTACTCCTATACGTATACACAAAAAAGGATGAAAACATATGCCAACACAAAAAATTATACAAAAATGTTCATTGCAGAAGCATTCCTAATAGCCAAAATAGATACCACCCATCAACCGATAAATGGATAGACAAAATGTTAATATACAATGGAATTTTTTTTAAATGAATAATAAATGCTACAACACGAATAAGCCTTGAAAATACTGTGCTAAATGAAAGAAGTCAGATACAAAGTACAAATATTGTATGATTCCATTAATATAAAATGTCCAGAATAGACAAACACATAAAAATTAAGAGGGAGTTAGGAACAGGGGGTTTAAGGAAAACAGATAGATGCTGTTAGAAAATAAAGAGGTTTGGGGGGGTATAAAAATATCTTAAAATTAGATTGTAATGATTACCTTACAATCCTGAATACACTAAAAACCACTGAATTGTACACTTAGGGATGACTTTTCTGGTATGTGAATTATATTTCAAGGAAGCAGTCACTAAACATAAATGAATAAATTTGCACAAAGGAAATGCATGTCATAAACGCATACATTGCAAAGATAATTACTACACTCAGACTAACTTAAATATATGGAAGGGGAAATTTTTAATAAATTACTCTTCTTCTACTTAATATATCTCCAGATGTTGGTTACCACATTTTAAAGTAGTAAAAATTTGTTTAAAAATTTCTGTAAAATCATTTGCTCCTAAAAATGTTACATTTATTAAATACAGTAAAAACAGTAATAAAATTGTTGAATATTTAAGCATCAAATATGATTTTACAGAATTTTAGAAATATCATTTGGTTGAATATTTACTGTTTCTTTTTTTTTTTTTTTTGGTATGTGCCCCTAGTGGGAACCAAACCCCGGACTCTCTGGTCTGCCGACCGACGCTTCAACCACTGAGCCAAACAGGCCAGGGCTATTTACTGTTTCAAACACATTAAAAATACAATAAAATAAATCAATGTTTATTATTAAATATTTTTTCATGTAGCCAGGAAATTTCAAATTTTCATATTATAATGTTATCACAAAGAAACTTGACTAGCCCAGACAAGAAACAGCATAACACCTGACCAGAGTGCTGGTCTTCATGTTGGCTTATTGTGGTAAACAGGGCCTAATGTAAGGAGGTCTCAAGTAATGGATGGTTAAAAAAGAAATAAGTACTAGTAACAACAGCTAATAGAAAACTGTTACAAAAATCTTAGGCAGGAAAAATCCTGTTTCATTCACAAAGTATTAGCATTTCTGCTAATAAGTCTTTCTCTGAGCTCTTTTAATATTTAGGCTGCGCACTAATAGAATTTTGTGAATACAATGTGTAGAAAGAATCAGGGCAGCAGAATAAATATAAAGAAAAGAAATTCCAGTGTCAGGTAAAAAATTTTAAATATAAATTATAATTTTCATTTACAGTGGCTATTGTAAATGTCATTAATATTACATACATGTAAACTTATGTAACATGCAAACTATTTAAAATGAAAAGTATGTACTTACCAAATATTTAAATAGTCTTTTAAAAATCCCACTGATGGTTGAGACTCCCTAAATAAAAAATAAGAAGAAATCATTTTTCAACTTCAGAAGTGAACCCTACTCTGTAAAATCTACCCAAGAATCCCATTTATGAGCAATTTGCCTTTTTCACAACACTTTAAAACCCAAATCACATGCTGAAACTTTGGCACATAATAAATATAAAACATTTTCCCCTAATCTTATAAATAATTGAAACTGTATATGTAATAATATGGAAAGGCTAACAAATTATTAAGGTATTAGCAGAATTTGCTGGACTACAAAAAGAGTGAGCTCTATAAGAAATCCGACTTTTAAAATTACAGACCAACTCAACAGCATGCTAACAATGTCTTAGAGAAGCATTCATATGTTAAATTCTTCTTGGCCATCAATATACAAAGTTATACTCTCTATTCTGGTATCTAGTTACCACCTCTGAAGTGGCACCTACACAATCTAACTAGCATCTACAGAGTTAAAGTAGAGCCAATGACTTGGAAAGATATTTTACAAAGTGTTTATTTTATTTGTATGTGAAAATTAACATAAGGAAGCATTTTTAAAATCCACCTATGTGCGTACTAAAAAAGTTAAAATACTTTAACCGCAATAAAAAGAAATATATAAACTGACAAATTAATTTTACTATTTACAAAAGTTAGCTGTAAATAATTTTATAATAAACATAATATATATCCTTTCAGTCAAGTCTCAAGTCAAAATAACCTTCAAAAATTCAAGAATAAAGCACTAAATACTATAGAACTCTTATTCTTTGTCAGACACATTGCTCAGGGCTTGAAAAATACACACATTTTTTAAAAATCACCTCTTTTATTCTCCATATTATAGACAAAAAAGCCAAGCCTTATAGAGATTAAGTCATCTGCTTAAATACTGCAGCTGCCTTTCACTGCACAACCCATGTCATTAAGGCACCATACTATGAATCCTCAAAAACAAAACAAGCAAAACAGAACATGACACAATAAGAAGTAAAACTGATTGCCTCTTTTAAAGTCAGAAAAAAAACAGAAGTTTTAAATTCCTTTTAAAGAATCTTTGGAATAAAAAATCATCTATTTTAACTGGCATAAATTACCATACTCGAAATTACAATGCCATATATAAAAATAAAATAAAAATCAGTAAGATTTTCTATCACTACTGTTAAAATCAAAATCAATCAAATGAATTACATCTATATCCACAAGCCATGGAAAAGAGGGGAAGAATAAAGTATATTAGAGACCTAAACAATAGTTTAAAACAATAAAGTTTCTATAAGATGACAGAAAAATATCATCTTGATTTTGAGGTAGGCATGATTTGAGGTAGGCACAGAAAGATGAAAACAACAACAACAATAAATTGTTCTTCATTAGCATTAAAAGTTGTTCTTTAAAAAGTGAAAATGAAAACTACAGAGTAGGAAAAATATCAATGCACATGTCCAACAAAAAACTAATACATATAAAAAATATTTTTAAAAAACCCTACATTACCAAGAAAAAGACAACCCAGTTTTTAAGATAGGCTCAAGACCAAACACCAGTTCACAAAAGATAATTTCAAAACCCAATAAACATGCTGACAAGGTGTTTAATGTCACTAAACATAAGGAAAACACAGTACAGATAGAAAAAACACAAGTAGATACTATTCCCTACATGAATGACTACTTTTTGCCTAAAAAACAGACAATATCAAGTGTAAGTGAGAATGTGCAACAACTGGCATTCTCGTACACTACAGGCAGAAATGTAACTTCGCATAACTAGTACACAAAACTATTTGGAAATATCTACTAAAGGTGAAAATACACATAGCCAATGACGAATATTACTGGAATACTAGTCCTAAATATATACAGCCAATGACTAATACTAGTCCTGAATACAACTGGAATACTACTCCTGAATACATATAGCCAATGACTAACACTAGTCCTGAATACCATTGGATATAATAGTGAATACTCCTGGGTATGCAACAAATAGCTATTTAAAGTGCCCAGAGTGAATATAACCCAAATGTCCATCAGCAGTAAAAGGGGGAAATAAACTAGTATATTCATACATGGACTCCTAAACTTCAGTGAAAATGAGAAAACTAATGCCATACACAAAATAGGATACATCTCACAAACACAATACTGTATAAAAGAAGCCTGGAATAGGGTGGGAGGGGTATGCATATATATATAAAAATTTTATTAAATTCAAAAGCAAGCCAAACTAATCTCTATGATCACAAAGTCAGAATAACAGTTATCTTGGGGTGACAGGATTATTTGACTGACAAAGGGAGGCTTCAGAGTAGTTGATATGCTGATCCAGGCTATAGGTAAAAAGTGTGTTCACTTTCTAAAAGTTAATCAATACAGAAAAGTTTATCAATAGTTTTCTGTATGTAAATTTTACTTCAATTATTTTAATGTTTTTAACAAAACAAATGAAAATTATGTTATGTGCCATGAGTCAGTTCCAACTCCTGGCGACCCTGTGAATGAGTGATGTCTACAACATCCTGTCCTCAGAAGCCCTGCTCTGCTCCTGTACTCATGCCTATGGCTTCTTTTATGGAGTCAATCCAGATGGAAAAGTACTCCTTAGTAAAATAACTTCAGCTCATCATCCTAATGACACAAAGCTCACTAATTTGAAAAACTGAATTTCCTAATAATGTATTTTAATAAAGTTAGAGATGAGTAACAGAAGAATATCCCGAAATCCCAAATATAGGAATTCAATAATATATCTAAATATTCTATGGGTCAAAGAAGGCTCAAAAGAAATTAGAAAATGTTTTGAACTAAAAGAAAATAAAAATACAACATATCAAAATTAGTAGGGTGCAAAGTAGTATTTAGAGGGAAATTTTATAGCATTAAATGCCTATATTAAAAATAGGAAAGAAAGTATTAAGACTTTTGAGAATATCTTTTTATACAGTTGTCACTTGTAAGCATTTTACTGTTTTACTACACTAAAAAAGAAATAAAATTAAATCAACAATGGGGGCAGCTAAAATACAAATAGAAACAAATGAACCTAAGTCTTTATTGAATTGGTGACATAAAAAATATAATTGATAAAAATAACTTATGAGCATACTATTCTTACTACATACCTTCATTGAGATATATTGTATGAAAAAACTGCATAAAAGTCTTAAACTTTTGTAACTTGTGCTTATTGTTGGCAGTGGTTAGTGTGACAATTCCAACATTATGTCATGCCTACTATAGGACAGAGCAAATGCATAAACATATTGACATTATTCTTAACCAGGATCCTTACTGTGGGAGAACAGAGACCCACATATGCAACAGGAGGAGAGAAGAACCCTGAGAAGAAAAGAACCCTGTGGTACCGGATTGGAATGACAAATATTAGTGGTTTTCTTTAAAAGTATAGTTCCTTGCTCTGTCCAAAGAAAAGACTACGGAAGCAATGACATCCAGTAATACAGAACACATCCAATAAGGAGAAATAGCCATTTTCCTGGTATAGGGTAGGACAAGTGTAAGGTAAGAATGGAATATTTGTTGTGCCAGAAAGCAAGTAAGTGATGCAAAAATGATAGGACATATAAAAGAGACATGAAAACCAGATTGAATGAGTTCCTACTGGCTAAATTTTAATAATTTGAACCTTCAAAAGAAATATAACAATAATGGATACTAGCCCACTGAATAACAGAAGAATCCATGAACCTACAATGATAATGAAAAAGGAAGGGTAGCCCGGCCGGTGTGGCTCAGTGGATTGAGCATCGTCCCATGGACTGAGAGGTCAGAGTTTGATTCTGATCAGGGCACATGCCTGGGTTTTGGGCTCAGTTTCCAGTAGGGGGCATGCAGGAGGCAGCTGACCAATGTTTCTCTCTCACACTGAATTTTCTCTCTCTCTCCCTAAAAATCAATAAAACCTGTTTAAAAAATAAAAAGGGTAGAAACTCTTCCTTACAGAAGACTTCCAGCTATATGAATGAAGAATATTCGAACTAGAAAATCATCATTTGCAAGCATCAACATAATCAATGATTCAAGCAAAAATCAACAATGGGTGTTAAAAATCATTGGATGAAAGACTGTTGAGAAACTATTCAGCCTCAAGGCATGGTTTAATTCCCAAAGGGTAAAAGATACCTTTATAATGGAGAAATTTGGCAGCACCAGCCAGCTAAACCAAATAATCCAGTTTACCATCACAAATAATGTAACCAATTAGTAATAGAGATTAAAATAAGCAAAATTTAACTACATACATACAAACATGGATAAATCTTGAAATGAAGATGGCCTAAAAAAAATTACAAAGGTATAACATTATTTACATTTTAAACCAAATTAATATTATTTACTCTTTTTACAAATGTGTGCAAAAACATATACAAACTTAAAGGACACCTTTGGTTTAGCAATTATTTCTCAGAAGGAAGGCAAAATAATTATACTAGTAATATTAAAGTATAGTTATAATTTACTTTAAAAGTTCTGAAACAATTATATCAAAATGTTAATATTTGCTCGTTTTAGCAGTATGGACACACGAGCATCTTTAATTCTTCCTTGCATTCTTTATATTTTTAAATATTCCATTATTTAGAAATTCAATTTTTAAAATGAATTGCTGCTACACAAACCTTAGTTATGTGATTTCTGGTGTTTAAAAATTATTGCTTTGAAGAACTTTAATTGAGAAGCAGGCTCCCAATAACCTCTTCTACTTTAATCTCTGATGAAACTGAATGGAAGCAAATCAACACTTCCAAATGATTCTAATAAGCAAAATGCATTTCATTTACTTAAATAAAAAATAACTTGGGCCTGGCCGGTCTGGCTCAGTGGTCGAGCATCGACCCATGCACCAAGAGGTCACTGGTTCGATTACTGGTCAGGGCACATGTCCGGTTTGTAGGCCAAATCCCCAGTGGGGGACATGCAGGAAGTGGCCAATCAATGTTCTCTCTCATCGATGTTTCTCTCTCTCTCTCTCACCCCTGCCTCTCTCTCTAAAATCAATAAAGAAAAAGAAGTTGGCCCTGGCCAGTTTGGCCCAGCGGGTGGAGCGTCGGCCTGAGAGACCCGGGTTCAGTTCCCACTAGGGGGGTGTACCTCGGTTGCAGTTTGTCCCCAGCCCTGGTTGGTCGTGCGGGTGGTAACCACTCTATGTGTCTCTTTCACGTCGATGTTTCTCTCTCTCTCTCTCTCTTCCTCTCTCTCCCTTCCACTCTACCTGAAGAAAAAATGGAAAAATGTCCTCGGGTGAGGATAAAAAAAAAAGGAAAAAGAAAAAAAAGTGTGTGTTTTTTTAAATAACTTAGAAAGTATGCCATAGGAGTGGCATTACACCTTCCCTAAAGTTTAATATTTACTGCATCTCACATTGCTCTTAATATGTATCACCATTTGGAGAATCAAATGGTTATCCATTCTAATAATTCGGTTTTTCCATCATTTAGACCTAACTCTATAAAACCATCCTATTAAAGTTATTATTTTAATTCCAATTAATAAGTCTATTTTAAAAACCTACTACTGTTGTAAAATCGGTACACAAAAATATTTTTTAAAAACTCAAAAATTTTTAAGTGACTTGATAATAAGTTAGTTCTTTATTACATTCTCTTTAATGCTTTAATCTATTTGTACAAACTTTCTATTTTCTGCTTAAGAGAAGGTCAACGGCTTTCACTTCACTACTCTAACATAATCATGAATTGAAATAAGAACTCTTAGCTCTTTGGACCGACAAAGCTACCAGTATGCCTAAGCCAATAAAGCGATTCGTTCATTAACGCTGCTAATAAAGCAACCTTTTGTTAGTCTATGAAACATCAGAAACCTCAGAAACCTCAGAGACTCTAACTTTGCAATTTTTCCCTGTTTTTGCCATATGAACTTAAAGTTCTCTAACGTGCCATTTACTTTAACAACTAAAATATAATCACTCTAGAAATTTGACCCTCCACTCTAGGTAATTTAATAACTTAACACTTTAGTTTAAATTTCAGAAAACTGTTCCTAGATGAAACTACTAATATTTTATTTAATTATTCTCTTCTGTTTTTCCATAGAGCTAATCTGTCTAGAAGTCTGTGCCATCTTCAAATAAACAACTAAAGGAACAACCCCTATAATATTCTCAAAATGAAAAACAAAAATGTTCATTTGTCCAATCAGCATTAATCGATCAACTACAGTAAGCAAGGCATGGAAGGTACTGTGAAGATTAATACATGTCTTTGCCCTCAAGCAACTCAATTTAAAAAAAAAAAGATGGGCATCTTTGTTTTGTTTTGTTTTTTGTTTTATTTTTTTATCCTCACCCAAAGACATTTTTTGCATTCATCTTCAGATAGAGCAGGAGGGAGAGAGGGGGTAAGAGAGAAAGAAATATGGATGTGAGAGAGGCACATCAACCAGTCACCACCCACATGACCCCAACCAGGGCCGGGGACAAACTACAACCAAAGTACGTGCACTTAGCAGAAACCGAACCCGGGACTCTCTGGTCCGCAGGCCAACGCTCTAACCGCTGAGCCAAACTAGCCAGGGCAAGACGAGCATCTTTTAAAAAAATAATTGTAAGGTAGCTTTTAACAGTTTAACTAATAAATATAACAGCATGAGGATATAAATAATTGAACTGAGACAAGATAAAAAATCTCCAATGAAGAGATTTTTGAAGCTAAGTAAAGTATATTTTAGGCTTAGAAAATAGCTTATATACAAAACAAGTTGCATAAATGTAAACCAATGTAAACTCAAAATTTTTAAATTACTTTAGTTAGGCTGGACTGTATCATGCATGTAAGGAATTAGCAGAAAATGTGTCAGTTCTTAAAGAGGCACATTTACATTGCTCTAAATTTGGACTTTATTCCATGCAATGGGCACTCCTTAAAAAGTTGTAAGAAAAGGTATATGGTGTCCAGGTCTGTTTTTTTGTTTTTGTTTTTGTTTTTTCAGAAATATCACTCCTGAAGTACTTGAATGCCCAAAAACTTCTATTTTAAATAACTTCAGATCCACAAAGCAGCTAAGTCACACAGCTTAGGAAATAACGAAACCAGGATTCAACCCTGACTTGAGTCTTCCACACTCAACCACGATAATATGCTGTCTGCCAAGAAGAGACAAAAGTTAAAAGCAATCATAACAGAAATCAAACCACTTTGTTAAACTGACCAAGTATTCCATAGAAATACAAAATAGCAAAAATCAAAACACAATCCCTCCCCTTCAATACTTTTCATCTGTATTTGTATTAGAGATAATAATATATTTAATGGTACAATTATAAGCAAAGCATTTTTATCAATCTTTATTATTTATTAGTTCATACCTTCATTTGGAAGTGAGGCATATCAGAGTTTAAAATATACTCTATCAGTATAAAAAGGAAGAAAACAACAAGCCCTTAAAGATTGTCATCCTTGATAAACATCAAAACTAATAGGCAGTCCTGGCAGGTGTGGCTCAGCTGGTTGGGCATCGTCCAGTGTACTGAGGGGTTGTCAGTTCCATCCTGGTCAGGGCACATGCCCAGTTTCAGGCTCGATCCCCAGTAGGGGGAGTGTAGGAGGAAGCCAATAGATATTCTGCTCTCTCATCAACGTTTCTGTCTCTCTCCCTACCCCTTCCTCTCCCCCTAAAAATCAACAATATTTTTTAAAAGCCCTGGCTGGTTTGGCTCAGCAGTTAGAGCATTAGCCCACAAACCAATGAGTTAGGAGTTCAATTCCAGTCAAGGGTACGTACTTTGGTTGCGGTTTGTCCCCAGCCTGGTCGGGTCATGCAGGACACAACCAGTCAATGTGTCTCTCTCACATCTATGTTTCTCTCTCTCTCTCCTTCCCTCTTCCTCCCTCCCACTCTATTTGATGATAAACAGAAAAATATCCTCGGGTGAGAAATTTAAAAAAAAAAAAAATCTTAAAAAAAAAACAATAGGCAAAGGAGAAGAAAGCACATTAGAGAAGAGAAAAAGAAGGGGTCTTTTTATTTGTATGGCTTCCAGGTAAGAAAATAGAACAACAACATAATAAAGCTCAAGAGCATTTGAAAACCAAGTGGCAGACATTTTGGACATGGTTCAAGATCAAAGGACATAGCATTGTTTCTCCTATTTTTTTTTTTATCAGATGCCAATAAAATATAAAATAATTACTCTTATCAATCATTCTCTCACATCCATAACTTTTTATAATATACCAACTCAACAAAGTATACAATAGAATAGCTCTTCAATTTTTTATCTTTAATAAAAAAAGAAAAAACTGCAACAGCACAATCATCCAAATGCTAGTCACTAAGATAGCAAGAATAAATATACCCTGCCCTATGAAAATTTAAGTCTACTAGAGAGATTGATATAAACTAATCAGAGAAGTCACAAATGTGATAATAGCCATGACTGCACATAACAGGGGCATTTAACCTAGTGAGTGTTATGAGTAAGAAAAGGCTTTCTTTCAAGGAAATGACCTTTAGATTGATATTTAGAGAACGTTTAAAACTGAGGAGGGATTCAGGAGTGACTGGTAGGGGAAGGGGTTATGGAACCATGGTGTGGTTCGCAAGGGAAGACAATTACATTGGCAAAGTTTTATTTATTAAGCTGGTGGTAACATAGGCTCTATTTATGTGTTTTCATAACATTTGTATTTAAAGAAACGGTTTATGTTGAAAACTTCAAACATAAAGTAAACAGAATAGTATAATAAACTCTTATGTATCCATTACTCAACCTTAGTAACCATCACATACTACCATTCTTGTTGCATCTGAACCATCCACTCTCTGCTACCCAACTTTTTATATTTTAAGGTAAAATGTTAATACATTGAGATGCACACTCCTTTACCACACTCCTCTAACAAGTAACCTCTTATAATCCACACCTCCACAAGACACTGAGCATTTTTATCACTTCAGGAAACTCCTTCATGCCCCTTCCCAGTTGAGCACCAGCGCTGCCCACAACCAAAGAACTGAACCATTGTTCAATATTCCTTTTTGCCGCAGATTAGCTTTGCCTGTTCTAGAACTTAATATAAATGGAATCATACCATATTGTATCCAGCGTTTCACTAAGTGAGTTTGTGAGTCATCCGTGTTATTTGGCATGCATGTTCCTTGCTTTTTATTACTTAGTAGTCCAGTTATGAATATATCAAAACTTTTTAACCAATTATCCTACTGACTGACATTTGTGTTGTTTCCAATTGTTACCTACTATGAATAAATCTACTCTGAATATTCTTTAAAAATGCCTAACAGAAATATATCCTTGGGTAAGGATTAAAAGAAGATAAAAAAGAAAGTGGCATGTGATAAGGCTAAGAAGGTAAACTGGGATCAAATCACATGGATAGAGATTATCATGAGGTCAGATTTTTAGACTCATTTTGTTTCTGGGATAGTTGAGTTATAAAATAGGTCTGGAACTTAGATAAGTAAGGGCTAGAGAAACAGATACGTAATTCTCTTCATAAGTAGAAAGCAAAGTGGTAAGACAGCCTGGGGAAAAAGAACAAAAAAAGCAAGAGAAAGCAGGCTAGGACCAAGACTCAAGAAATTATCATTTTAATACCAAGCAGAAGAAGAGAGGACTATAAAAGAGGTTAGAAAAGATATCTGCCATGCATAATACCAAAATCCTTAATATTCAGATTCTTTTTTTAAAATGCCACAAATCAATATAAAACCCAACACCCAAAGAAAAAAATATATGTTAGCAAAGGATACAGAGGAAAGATTCATGGAATAGAAGACCAGGATGACCAAAATCCATGTAAAGATGTACTTTACTAGAAATCAAAGTAATGAAAATGAAAACTACAAAATTCCATATCTTATCTTTCAGAGATGCAAAAATTAGTAAATAAAATAAAATATTGATAAATAGGTAGGGAACCATGCTGATGGGTATACAGTACCTCCACTTTGGACTGGAGTTGGCAATAGTCAGTAAGATGAAGTGGCACCTATACCTTGTGATCCAGCAATTCTACTCTTAGGCGCCTATCCTAGTACACTGACTAGGTACTTATGTACAAAACTTCACTGCAATACTCTGCCAAAAGGTAGGTAGGACCTAGTTATCTAAGAGGATGAAACAGTTTTATTCAACCAAACAGCAATTTAAACGAATGAACTAGCCCTGGCCGGGTGGCTCAGTTGACTGGAACATCATCTTATGCACTGAAAGGTTGCCAGGTCAATTCCAGAGCAGGGTACATATGGAAGGCAACCAATTGATGTTTCTCACATAGATGTCTGTCTGTCTGTCTGTCTGTCTGTCTGTCTGTCTCTCACCCCCTCCCTTCCTTCCTCTCTCTAAGCATGTCCTTGGATGAGGACTTAAAAAAAACAACAACAGAATAGAGAAATGATGCACAAGGACTTTAGGATAATGGGTCCAGTACCTCTGAAGGTGGGTGGAAAGGATGGGGAGAGCAGAATTTTAAAACAACAGAAAAAACAGCCCTGGCCGGTTTGGCTCAGCTGTTAGATGGTCCACTTGCAGACCAGAGAGTCCCAGTTCAGTTCCCGCTAAGGGCACGTACCTCAGTTGCAGTTTGTCCCTGCCCTGGTTGGGGTCGTGTGGGTGGCAACCCATCGATGTGTCTCTCTCATGTCAATGTTTCTCTCTCTCTCTCTCTTCCCCCCTGCTCTATCTAAAGACAAATGCAAACAATGTCCTCGGGTGAGACTAAAAAAAAAGAAAAAAACAAACAAGGCAAAAATTAACATCTGCTTGACCTTCAGACTGGGTACACAGGTGTTTATTATATTACTTTATGTAAGTTTTTGCATATTTGAATTATTTCATAATTTATACAAAATTTTAAAATTGAAAATTGGACCCCAGGACCAGACTATTTTGTCTCACTAGGATCAAGATAAAGTAAGTTTAACCAGTTTGTTATCTCAACTCAATTGGTCTGCCATCATAGCGATTCTCAGTAGCTCTAATCACTACATTATGAAAGTGATTGCTGAACCTTCAGTCAAAATAGATGCAAGACATTCTGCTAGATAATGCAAGGGACAGAAAGAGGTGTATTACCAGTTCTCAGGAAGCTTTCATTTAGTGTGAGAGCTAAGATGCATAGAGAAAGAGAAGAAAACTAACACTTAATGCTGAAACAAGTGCTACTAGAATTCAGGGAAGGAAAAGAATCCATCAGGTTGCTGGGATGTATAAGAAAGGTTTCATCACAGATGTGGAACCTGAGCTGAGTAATAAAGGACAGGAAGCAATTCAAAAGGTACAAAATTGGCATTCTAAGTAGAAAAAATGATGGATAAGAAATGTATGCCTCCAGGGATTAAAAAATAAGAGTGCAACCCTGGCCGGTTTGGCTCAGCAATTAGAACGTTGGCCCAAGGACCAAAGAGTCACGGCTTCGATTCCGGTCACAGTCAAGTACCTCGGTTGTTGGTTTGATCTGAGGTTGCAGGTTCGATCCTCAACCCTAGTTGGGGTCATACAGGAGGCAACCAATCGGATGTGTCTCTCTCATATTGATGTTTCTCTCTCTCTCTCTCTCCCCCTCCCTCCCTCCCACTCTATCTAAAAACAACAACAATGGAAAAGTAGCCTCAGGTAAGGATTTAGAAAAAAAATAGAGTGCAAATGCTTGGCAATTTTTGGATCTTAATTAGAAAAATAAAATACTTGGACAATAAACAAAATCTTTACAATTAGTAGATCAATCAAAATTCTTAGCTGCAAACAACAGAACCTGTTCCAAGTGGTTTCAACAGAAAAGAAATATATTAAAATATATTAGGTGATTCAAAGAATTCGCCCCAAAGACCCAAAGAATTGGGTTGTGGGTATGCAGCCAAGAAAAAGACCTAAGTCCCCCCACCAAATTTTTCCCACCCTTTGAGCACTGGTAACATGAAAGTGGAGCCTCAGACAATAAGGTCACAAGGATGTCTGCCACTGCTGCCTGGAAAGGCTCAATGTCTCACCAAGGGTCATTCACATTAGGAAGTAATTCCAAGCAAGAGCTGTTACCTTGCAATTCTCTATTCTGAATTCATGTCTTACACAGATGCACCTGATAAAAAAAATCTAGGTCATATGATCATGTCCTAGCTGCAAGGAATGCTAGAAAATTGAATTCTGCCTTTTATAGGATCTTAACATACAAATTTCTCCAATATTGAGAGGTTATTTAAAATGAGACCAAATACAGACCAAGTCTAGAATCTCATACACATTTATCCAAACTTCAAGCTCCAAACAAGATTCTCAAGTCTGACAGACTATAACTAAGCTCTGTAGGAATAAAACACTTTGTGTTCCTCAGAGGGAGATGAGAACCAGGGTCTCATCAATTACTGCACACAACTCCAATATCAGAATCGTTGGGTGATGTCCCCTCCTTCTGGTTTGTTCTATAACTTATGAACTAAACTGCAAAGGGGTGTGGGAATAAAAAAACAAGTTAAACTATTTTTTTTCATGAATAAACACATAAAAAGGAAAACTTAACACGTTATACAGACCTGACACAGGTCTGGGAACTGTGTGAAGAATTACAGCTCACTCTTATAATAGTTCAATGCAGACCTTCACCGGCAAGACCTGAAATTTTGATTTATACAGATTAAGTAGAACCTCAACGGGCTGCCAATCTATTTCAAACTTCGATATCATATTATGGTTATCAGGCCTATCATATTATGTTATACAAATGATGCCCACCTTGCCTATGAAAGTTAGAGCTACCCTAGAATCTCACCATCTGAAACCAGAAAGACAATTCCAACAGAAGTATCTCCTACCTACAGACAACCATTATAGTAGGCCCCTTATCCATGGGGCATATGTTTCAAGACACCAAAACTGCAGATAATACTAAATCCCATATATGCTGTTTTTCCTATACATACCTATGTTAAAGTTTACTTTACAAATTAGGCACAGTAAGCAATTAGTAACAATAACTAATAATAAAATAGAACAATTATAACACTGCATTGTAATAAAAGATATGTGAATATGGTTTCCCTCAAGATATCTACGCACTTAGACACTGTAGACCAAATTTTTAGGGTTTGAGGTCCAACAGCAAAGCTAGGATAAATTTCTCTCATCTTCTTCACAATTTCACAGGCAGAAGATTTGTTCTTAACATAGATCTTAGCAACCTTAGCATACAATTTTTTCTTTCCTTAAGTTGGAAACTTTCACCTCTGCACGTAAGGAAGCACTTTACAACTTCTCTTTGACATATCCAAATTGCCAGCCTCACTACTCTTGTGCTTTGGGGCCATTATAAAATAAATTAAGAGTTTCTTGAACACAAGCACCATGACACCACAACAGTGAATTGGATAACTTAAATAGCTACTAAGTGGCTAACAGGTGAGTAGTGTACACGACGTGGATATGCTGGACAAAGGGATGATTAATGTCCCCGGCGGACAGAGCAGGATGACACATGATTTCATCATGCTACTCAAAATGGTGCACAATTTAAAACTCATGAATTGTTTCTTTCCAGGATTTTTTATTTAATATTTTCAAACTTTAGTTGGTCATGGATAACTAAAACTGCAAAAAGTAAAACCATGGATAAGGGGGGACTACTATGTACTGCTTTCCATAGATGCTGGAACTGTCATCAAAGTATTTCTCATTACCTTGGTGAATGAAGTATCTTCTAGACCTCTCTGTGGATAATGGTGGACAGGGAAAAGGAGAGGTGGGAGTAGTGTCATTGAAAAACCCATTCCAGCCCTGGCCAGTTTGGCTCAGCGGTTAGAGCGTCGGCCTGCGGTCCGGAGAGACCCGGGTTCGGTTCCCGCTAAGGGCACGTACTTCGGTTGCAGTTTGTCCCCGGCCCCGGGTGGCAGCCACTCGATGTGTCCCTTTCACGTCGATGTTTATCTCTCTCTCTCCCTTCCTCTCTCTCCCTCCCACTCTATCTGTACAAAAAATGGAAAAATATCCTCGGGTGAGGATAAAAAAAAAAAAAAGAAAAACCCATTCCATCAGTCCAATTTCCCTTAGTCTTTTGACTTCTTCCTCTAATTATATTATGAGTTTGTAGGCATTCAACTTCATTTAGTATAGATCAAAGGCACAAACAGTACAACTTCTCCTACCTGCTTGAGCAAGAATATGAATCCAAAATCTCTGGTAATTGCACCATGCCAATACACTGAGCCAAGCAAAAAGCATGATTCCTACTCATCATCAGAACCCATTTCTCCACATATTCCTGAAGTTTTTGCTAAGATGCTAGCAAAAATTTTTTAATGTTGATAGACAATGTTTTTCTTCCTACCTTAACTATGCAAAGGTAAAGCATGCTACAATATGACTCCAGTTACAGATCTGGAAAGAACAGGACTGTGGGAAGGGGTATGAGGAAACTAGCTTCCCTTGAAGGGTAACTATCATAAGCAAGATAGTTACAGGTGTTCAAAGAAGACAAGGAAAGGAAGCTTCTGTCAGCAAGAGGCTTCATGGAGTTTGGAGACTTGTATTATGTTTCCATAATTCCCTATATAAAGTAAATTTACTCAAAAGATTATTACTCTAGCTGTGACTTCATTAACTTCATCTCCATTCAAAACATGAATCAGTTAAAAAAAATTATTAGCAGCCATAAATATAGCATATGTCCAATAAGAAGGAGGGGCATTTATTACATTGCTTTCCATCTCCCCAAATTTTCTTAAAATTAGACAATATAAGATTTTCTATTTGGTTAATTTGTTATGTATTTAATATTAACGGTCACAACTTCTACACACTAAGATGAGGCAGCATTAAGGCACTCAAATGCAAGAGCAATTAAATTTAAGCCTCTAGAGGGCAGCATTTCTCATAGGATAGACAAGTTTGATTTTAATAAAAAAAGGAATTCTACTGTCCAAGAAGTTTAAGAAATGCAAGATAAGCAAGTTTTAGCAATATTTTTCTTGTAAGATTTTCAGTGTTTAATATATCATTGTTCATTATAAAGCTTTAATAGGCTATTATTACAGTACAGTGTTCCTTCAAACTTATTTAATCCCAGAACCCTTTCTTCAAGGATCATCTCTAGTAACTATTTCTATAGAGTGCATTTTGGGAACAATACAGTGGCCACATTTTTCTCAAGACAAGTTTTACTTGCTTCTTTATTCATGGACATACTCTTCTAATTTTGAAAGCAAGTCTTTATAGACATCTCCCTGTATTCAGAGACCATGACTGAGAATGGAACAAAACCTGGCAAGAGCTTGCGTTTATTTTGTGGAAATCAGAAACATGGAGAAATTGATGCTTGGCTTGCTCAAAGGACAACAGCAAGTAAAAGGGTTGGCAAAAGTGGGTTTACATTTGTAAGTATGCAAAGCACAGAGTTTATTATTGTATTATTATTTATTCTTCTATTACACATTTTTTTCCCTATGAATAACTGGAAACCTACTTTTGCCCACCCCTGTAAATAAAAAAGTTTAGTGCTATAAATAGTTAAAATATGGACCCTCTTAACTTTAAAAACCACAAAGGAGTTGAAGTATACTTAATAAGATATTTTCATATTTATCCAAACTCAGAATATTAAATATTTGAGCACCATTCATAATCTTTCCACAATTCATGTCAACTGAAATTCAGTTTCCTAATCTAAAGGTCTATTGTAAACCTGATGAGACCTCTATAGATCTCTATAGATAAAACATTCTTTTTTTAAAATTTTTTATTTATTAATTTGTTTTTGTTACAGATGTTTCTCATTTTTCCCCCACTGACACCCTCCTCCCCTTCCCCCTCACCCCATCCCCACTTTGTTGTCTATGTTCAATGGTCATGCATACATGCATGTAAGTTCTGTAGATAAAACATTCTTAATTTTACTTGCAAGAGGGAATTTAAACAAAATTACTCCCCAATTTTTGGTCTTTCACCAAAATGATAAAAAGTTTTTAGAATACTGTATAGACATTTTCCCACTCTCCAAGTATTCTAATAATAGGAGATCAAGCCATGATTTCAAATAAAATGTATGTCCAAATGCTTTCTTAATTACTAAATATAATTTTACCCATAAAGAGGGCTTAAAATGTTTCTTTTTTAATGTTTCATGACTATGAGGCATGCCACAAAGTAAATGCATGTAATTCTGAGCAGCTCTTTCCAGGGTTCTTGATTCAGAAGTCCTCTTGGTACTCGGCCAGTGACATTAGCATTATCTAAAGAGACTATAATCCCTAGTCTCAAGTCACCAAAATACTTTAAGAAAGTATATAACTAACTCTCTAAGTTTTAATTTCCAGACCTGGAAGTACAGTACATGACCAACAACCAAAGCTTTTATTTCTAATACAGTTAATTTCCATTTCTATTATTACACAGAGAAATAAAACTAGTCAGTATCTATTAACTATTCAGCTGAAACAATTTTTTTCTACACACCAATGTAGTAATGGTGCAATGTATTTACTTAATTTTTTTTTTTTTTGTAAATAACAAGTTGCAGTGATGCCTATGTAAGTCAAAACTGGTAACTAAATAGATAATTTTTCACTTTAATTTTAACTTTCTTCTTATATTTTAACATTTTGAATATAATTAAGTTACTTTCCTTAACTATAAAAACAAATGGACAAAGTGGGTGATAGACACATTTTTTTAAAATTAAAATGAAGGTATTCTACCTATGCAGCATCAAGTGGCGATATAGAAACTAAGGTACTACTACCAGAATAGTGAAATGAGACTGCAAGAAGGTATTCCACCAATTTTACTATTAATGATAATTACAATTAGCTGTGGCAGAGCAAAATAAAAAGCTGTTTCTTACATAAAATTTTTTTCAAATAAAAATGTGGACAATATTTAGAGGCATTTTCAGCAAATACACAGTTAATTTTATATGGATATTTTACAAAAAGTAGACCTTTAATTAAGCCACCAAACAATTGTCCACTACATGAAAGACCTAACAGTATCAAAAACCAATAGATTCAAAATTTGAGAAATTATTACTTTTTTTAAACTTTAGTCATGTGATATGAGACACTGACAAATTAAAAATTTAGGAATATTTTATTTGACAAAAACTTCCAAATTTAAGAAGAAATGTTGATATGTAGCTTAAAAATCAAAATCATGACATAGACATTTTTATCTTTTACATTTGTCAAAGAATTTCAGCTATATACGTTAAAAAATTCCTGTTTATCAAACAGAGAGCTGTAACTATGTCAGGTTAAAAATCGGCACATATGGGGTTTTAAAGGAAGAAGTGATGTTTCTCTTACTGTTTTGTTCCACTCTATGATGCACATTGAAAATATTTATGTTCAGCATTCTAAAGCAGACTATAAAAAACATCATGGATTAAATTGTTTACATTGTTAAGTATGTCACAACAAATTATGTGAATCCCAAGCACTTCATGAAACTGTTTTAAAAAATCAGAAAACAATGCACTTCATAATTTTGTGTTTTTTCTAATTGGTTAAATAGTGGAAGAATTTCACAAAGATTTACTATATTGTTAACACTGATTCAAGAAAGAATTTCTTTTCAATATTCAATCGTCAAAGATAGAAATGGTAGTATTCTTTACATTTCTCACTGGTATCTCACCTCACTACATGTAAACAAGCTTAATCTGAAGCATTTAAGAAAGGAAAAGTTTATTTATGACCTAGTAACACAGCTATGGAAAATTATATTGAAATTGAAAGTTTTTATAATATAAACCAATAATAAAGATGTCACATCTTTCCCTAACATGAATCAATATACATAAGATTTTAATCATAATGAACAGTGTTATGAAAACTGGCGGCAAAAATGACAAAAAATAGTTGATAAAATTTAGAGTTGTTTTTCAACTTATGCAATATCCTTTGGAATTTGATGTTAATAATACTGAGTTGACACAAGAGTTAGTGAATTTGCTTAATTTGAATAGCACAATTTTGAAACTAATAAGCTTTACTTCAGTGTGTAATAAATTATACTAAAAAGCATGAATCGGTTTTATCAATTTGGGTGCAAATTTTGAAAGAAAAATATATTTTGGTACTTAATTCAAATATTACAAACCATAAGTATGTTGGGAACAACTTAGATATGTGAATCTATGTTTTCAACCATAAACTATGAAATCTAAATGGAAGTCAAGCATTTCTCATGAAAATTTAAGTGACCAAATTGAGATGTAAAATATCTACCAGGTTTTGAAGAGTTGTGCCAAAAAAGTAAAATATCTCAATATTTTTATATTGATTATCAGTCAGAATGATATATTTTGGATATATCAGGTTAAGTAAAATATATTCACACTAATTTACTTGTTTTTATGCTTTTTAAAATGAGGTTACTGAAAAATTTTAAATTACATATGTGGCTCAAATTATATTTCTGTCACAGTGCTGTTCTGCGCAAGATCAACTAAGGATGAACATAATTAAGTTCTTAGGAGAAGAGCACATTCTTTAGAACATTGCTATCAACTACAAAAAAAAAAAAAAATCACCTTGAAAGTTCACATTATGATTGCCCATCACATTATATGCACAACACACAGTGAACAAGTCTCAGCAGAATATAAATTTGTCCAAGGAAGATTCAATGAAACACAATGTTTTGAAGCATTTGCCACTTCAGTATTACAACAGCTTAGTCTTTTATAAAAACTAAAACAGGGGAAACCCATTCTCTAGGAAACTAGTTGTAGAATATAACAGCAGCAAATTATATAAAGACAAGAAGGGGTAAAATAGGATGCTTATTAAGAACAAAGACACAACACATATGAAAGCCAAAAAAATGTGATACTATAATAGTTACACATTCCTATTTTGCTGCAACAGGGATAGCACCTCACACAAACAGCAGAATGGCAAACCAAAACTATAGCACTTTTAAGTTAGTGAATTGTAATTTGTCGGAAAATAGAAATAAGTATTGTGCACCCTCATGCTTTCCACAGAAGCCCTGGAGAGTACCCATCATACGATACTAAATTTATTTCTTTAGAATTGACTAAGTATAGTATGTTAAATGCTTAAAGTAACTTATAATTTTGGTTTTCTTAAGAATGAAGAGTAAAAATAGCACTTAAAGTGCCTAAAGAGTTTTTTTAAGTAAACAAACACACGAAAAATTTATATTCTAAACACCATGATACATAAGGATAGACATATACACCAATGGGACAGTACTGAAGTCAGACATTAAACTATACATCTATAGCCAATTGATTTTAAGCAACGGTGCCAAGTCCACCTAATGAAGAAAAAATAGTTTTTCAACAAATAGTGCTGGGACAACTGTACCATATACAAAAGTAAACTTAAACTTGACCAAAGAACCAAATATGAGCTAAAATCATAACCTCTTCCACAAAAACACAGGGGTAAATCTTCATGACCTTGGACTGCCATGATTTTGGCAATGGATTCTTAAATATGACACCAAAGTATGAGCAATCAAAGAAAAAATAGACAAACTGGACTTTATCAAAATTAAAAACTTTTGTGCATCAAAGTAAGTCAGCCAACCAAATGGGTGAAAATATTTGTAAACCATGTATCTGATAAGGGCTTAATATTCACAATATATAAAGAATTCCTAACAACACAAGAACAAAAAGACAAACCACCCAATTTAAAAATGGGCAAAGGACTGGATAGACATTTCTCCAAAGAAGGTATATTAAGTGGCCAATAAGCACATGAAAAAATGCTCGACATCATTAGTTATTAGAAAAACACAAGCCCTGGCCAGTTTAGCTCAGCAGTTAGGGCGTCGGCCTGCGGTCCAGAGAGACCAGGGTTCGGTTCCCGCTAAGGGCATGTACCTCGGTTGCAGTTTGTCCCCGGCCCTGGTTGGGTCGTGTGGGTGGCAGCCACTCGATGTGCCCTTTCACGTTGATGTTTCTCTCTCTTTCTCTTCCTCTCTCTCCCTCCCTCTATATCTGAACAAAAAAAGGAAAAAATGTCCTCAATGAGGATAAAAAAAAAAAAAAGAAAAACACAAAACTTCTTAAAGTACTACTCCAGAAAATAAAGTCTGGAATTCTATTATTTCTCTTCAAAAAGAATTTGGCATGATTTCTATTCTCTTTTGCTTATCAAATGCAATATGGATGTAACAGAAAGAACAGGAGTTTGCTTGCTTGCTTGCTTATTTATTTATTTATTACTGATATTTTAGAGAGAGATACAAACATCAATGTGAGGGAGATACATCAATTGGCTGCCTCCTGCACACCCCCTACTGGGGATGGAGCCCATAAACCAGGCAGGTGTTCTGACCGGGAATCGAACTGGGACCTCTCAGGCCAAGGAATGAAGCTCAATCCACTGAGCCACACCAGCTGGGCAAGAGCTTATTTAAAAGCAGAACTACCTGGCCCTGGCCAGTTTGGCTCAGCGGTTAGAGCGTCGGCCTGCGGTCTGGAGAGACCCGGGTTCGGTTCCCGCTAAGGGCACGTACTTCGGTTGCAGTTTGTCCCCGGCCCTGGTTGGTCGTGTGGGTGGCAGCCACTCGATGTGTCCCTTCACGTCGATGTTTCTCTCTCTCTCTCTCTCCCTTCCTCTCTCTCCCTCCCACTCTATCTGTACAAAAAGTGGAAAAATATCCTCGGGTGAGGATAAAAAATAAAAATAAATAATGAATGAATGAATGAATGAATGAATGAATGAATGAATGAATGCAGAACTACCTGGATTAGCATCCTGACCTCTGCATTGGTGGCATGACCATAGGCAATTACTCAAAATTTCTAATCCTCCACTTTTTAATCTGTAAACAAAGTCCAAAAAATCCATAGTTTCCTCTTTCCTGTTTGTACTCCCTTATCTCTTCTCCTCTGCTTACCAGTTAAGGTAATCAAATTTCTAGTGTATATACCTTTTGATCCAGTAATTTCACTTTGGAGAAAATATCCTGCAGAAAATAAGAAAGTTCTGTATGTGTTATTACTATGAAAAGATCTTTAAGATATACTGTGAAATAAAAACATAAAGTCTGTATGCCATGCTCTCTTTTCTATAAAATGGAAGAGAATACCACTACTTATTTAGATATATCTGTGTGTGCATGCACACACATGCATGCACACATAAAGACATTCTGGAAATATTTTTAAGTACTATATATATTTAAGGATTTCATGTTTACTATTTCAGCCATGTTAAAAGGAGGAAAAGATGAACTTCACTTGGATAAGAGGAAAAATAAAACTGTGGCCCCAGAATATACAAACTGCTAATAGTTTTAACCAGAAAATGAATGATATGAATGAGTTCCATGTATCAAACCCTGATTCAAATGAGGTGTTTTTTCACATTATATGAAAATGAATAGGTCTCTGTTTGACATAATGAACAAATCCAGGAAAGAAATTCTCTTTGTTCTACTATAGTGTTTCTCTTTATTCTGTTCTAATACTTGTCTTTCTGAAAGTCTCCAGAATACATACATATACATATACAATGTTTATACACATTCATTCATTCCTTGGCTTATCAATGTAGATGTTCACTGTTAAAATTTTAGATCATTTTAAAATGAATTGATTTGACAAATTTATCTAAATTGTCCACAGAGTCTATCATTCAGATGTAGCACATATTTTAAAAATACTAAGAAACAATACAATAGAAAAGAAGAGTGAAAACAAAAGTAACTTGGGGCCAAATTTTGTAAGACTTTTAATGCAAACTAAGTATTTTCTATTATGTTGTATGAAAATATGAAAAAAATGAGGGAAGATGTGAAGAAAGAATGTTCTCGGAAAATAAATGTGATCTCAAAAGCTGGTGGATTATTCAGACTAGTCAAAAATTAGAAGTTACCCAAATGTTCATCAGGTGATGAATAGATAAACAAAATGAGGTATTTCCACACAATGGAATACTATTCAGCCATAGAAAAGAATGCACTACTGGTACACAGCATAAAATGGAAGAACCTTGAAAACATTATGCTAAGTGAAATAAGCCAAACACAAATGGCCATATATTGCATGATTCCATCTATATAAAATGTCCAAAATAGGAAAATCCGTAAAGATAGAATATAAACTGGTGGTTGCCTGAGAATTGGGGGCAAGAAATGGGAATTGACTGCTAATGGACATGGAGTTTTTCTTTTCAGGATGAAGAAAATGCTATAGAATTAGATAGCAGTGATGCTTGCAAAATTTCATAAATATACTAAAGCCCACCAAACTGTACACTTCAAAAGGATAAATTTTCTGGTATATACTTTATATCTCAATAACAAAGAAAGCTGGCAGTATGTGTAAAAGACTGCAGGCAGGAAAAATAGAAAGCAACTGTTTTGGTTTAGCAATGAGTACATAAAAGCCATCAAGGCTTCCACAGTTAATCCCAATCCAGGGAGCACTATTCAGAGTCTTATGCTCCAGAGAGCACCCCTCACAGATACCCTGTAGACTGGATATAGCCTGGAAATACAAACAATAAATTTAAACAAAGAGGCAATAGGACTGTCAATGATACTTAAGTGTCTGAAAAAGAGGAAGGAATTAAGACCAAAAAATAAAATCTATTTTCTCTCTGATTGAAAATGCAACATTCACAAAGAGAAAATTCAACAACGGTTAACATTTATTATCTTGGGATTAAGGAAATAAGGTCAATTTGTAGTCTCTTATCCAGATTTCTCCAAATTTTCAACAATGACATTACTTATATAATGAGGAAAATGCAGAAAAATGTATTTAACTTTATAAAGAAAACACTTTGTATCTCAATCATATAAACCATTCTGAAACACCAGCGCCCTAACCTATTAGAGTCAAACATCCTTAAAGCCAATTTCTTGAGGAGGTCATACACTACAGTAATTAAAAAAAAAAAAAGTTCATAATTACATCTGCACTGTCTAATATGGTAGCCACTAGCTAGTGACACTTGAAATATGGCTAAGTCCACATTGAGATGTCCTATTAAGTATAAAAGTATGCACCAGATCGCAAAGTTACTTCTAAAATAAGAATCAAAACCTCATTAATACATTTCCACATTAATTTCATGTTGAAATGATATTTTGGATACATTATATTAAATAAAATATACTATTAAAATTATCGTCAGCTGCTTTTCATTTTTCCTAATGTAGCTATGAAATCACTTTAATTTAGATATCTGGCTTGCATTATATTTCTATTGGACAATGCTGTGTTAGATGGCAGCTAAATGAGCTTTTTGAGAGCTTTACTAGAGTTCTCCCGTGGCCCTCCTTTTTCTTATGCTCCAGGAAGACTATTCCCAGAGTGCTTCCTGCACTAGAAAACACTATATGTACCAAGCAACATGAAACAAGCAATAATCACAGGAAGTGACTAGGAGGGACATCTTTTATGTTTCCTAAAACTCAAACTGTACTATGAATCTTAACAAGAAAACCTGAGATGAGCACATTTTGAGATTGTCTTAGGGGTTATGACTATCTTAAGTAACAGATGAAAAGCCTCAGATAGTAACATTGTGAAATTTTTTTAGGAGCTTGGAATTTCTAGTTTATGGCCCTACAAAGATAGTAGTAGAAAGGTGGATGAGGAAACTATGCAAGCATATACAATGGTTAGGAGAACCAACTTTGAATATTCTGGAAAAAAAAAATACATAGGCAAAGTAGAGGTTAAGAATATCCCAGAACTGTGTTTAGAAAGCTTCAAGGAGAATCATTTCACTCCTACATTGAAGAAATAAATCTAAGACCTAATAAAGAAAGGAATATTTTACAGATATAATTA
This sequence comes from Molossus molossus, assembly GCF_014108415.1. Lineage (NCBI taxonomy): Eukaryota > Metazoa > Chordata > Mammalia > Chiroptera > Molossidae > Molossus > Molossus molossus. The sequence goes on along the minus strand of NW_023425377.1, from coordinate 104,932,987 downwards.
AAATCCCTAAATAGTTGACTTTAAATTAGGGAGATTATTGTGGGTAGACTTAACCAACAGAAATCAGTTCTTAATAAAAAGCAGAAAAATTCCAAGGGAGATTATCCTACTATCCCTGAAGTAGCAAACAACCATGTTGATCCTCCACAGAGAGGATAACATGCTAAAAACCCAAGGGTAGCCTTGTGGGGACTCTAGGAGAGTGAGTGGTCCCTGACTGACAGTTAGCAAGGAAAACAAGAACACTTCCTACAAACACAGGGACTGAATTCTGCAAACCACCAGTGAGCCTGGAAGAAGACCCTGAGCTTCACTCTGATGAGATCTCAGCCCTGGCTGACACCTTGGACTTCATCAGGGTAAGACTCAAGGTCAGGAACCAGCTAAACCATGCTCAGACTCCTGACCACTAGAAAATGTATGACAAACTGCTAAAATTATGGCCATCTGCAATGCAGCAATGAAAAATTAATACAGTTGACTATGTCCGGCTGGTGTGGTTCACTGGTGAGCATCGACCCATGCACCGGGAGGGAGGTTGCCAGTTCAATTCCCAATCAGGGCACATGCCCAGGATGTGGGCCCAATCCCCAGTTAGGGGTATGCAGGAGGTGGCCAATCTATATTCTCTCTCATCAATGTTTCTATCTCTCTCCCTCCTCTCCCTTCCTCTCTCTCTAAAAAAAAAAAAAAAAATCAATAAAAAAAAATTTTTTAATCAATAAAAAAAAATACAGATGACTTATCAGATTTGAGGAAACATGGTTACATTTTTTTCTCTAAAAGGCTACTAATATTTGCTCTATCATCAAAACAGTTTCTAGTACTTCATGTTATTATGAGTGATATGATTCAATTTCACAAGTCAGCAGAATTAAGAGAATACTATTCTCAAAACTTTATAGGGTAAAAAAATACTTTATATCATCTAAGAATTTATTTCTTCTAACTGGGCATGCAAACAATACTACAATCTTATTATATTTGTTTCTGCCTTTCAAAAGCAATGACATAGCCCTCACCTCCTCCCAAAAATCTCAGTCCTTATCCATTTTTAAAGGAATAAAAGTAAACTTGAATATGTGGTAAGAAAAACTAATTTTGAGGTCTAGCATGGTCATATAATTTTGGGCAATCATCTAACTTCTAAGAATCTCAGGGATGTCAGCTACTTTAAAAAAAAGAAATAATAGACATTTCAATAAAATCTGGAGTGTAATTAAGAGAAAAAATACATATATACATACATACATACATACATGTATAAATGAATAATAACATATGCTCTGCCAACCTTAGAGTATATAATAAATGCCATTGAAAATAGCCTGCATTGTAATGTGTAACCAATTGACACAGACAACAATGCTGGGGTAGAAGGTGGGGAGAGCAGGATCGGGAGGAGGATGTCTAGGGGGGAAAAAAGAGAAACATCTATAACAAAAATAAATAAAAATTGTGAAAAAGAAAATAGCCTGCATTTCTATAGATCTTATTGTGTGCCAGGCACTGTCCTACAAATAACATATCAGAAATTTACTTACAGAGGATAAATATAGTATAGAATAGTGATTAAGGTCCCAGGTTCTAGAACCAGACTGCTCAGATAAAATCTTTGTTCCACTAGTAACTAAAGGTGAGATCCTGAGCATGTTTAACTTTCTCTTTGCCAAATTTTCAGCTCTAAAATAGGGACATTAAGAATACTTATCTCAGAGGGCTATCATGAGGATAGAATGACTTAATACATAAAGAGGTCACTGAAGCGTACTTGGCACATATTTAGTACTTGAATGTTGATATCAATATTATTTGTATAATAGTAGCATATTAACATTCACTTCTAGGAAAAGCAACCTGTGTTAGACAATATAAAAGACCACTAACAAGCCTAAAACCTAGAATCCTAAACTCCTGATATGATTATCTGATTTCCTGCACCCAACCCCCAACTCCTAAATTCTTTTTTACCAAAATTAAATTATTTAACTTAGGTATTTTTTTAAAATATTTTTTCTTTATTGATTTTAGAAAAAGAGGAGAGGGAGGGAGGGAGGGAAAGAGGGAGGGAGAGAGGGACATCGATGAAAGAGAACATTGACTGACTGCCTCCTACATGCCCCTCACTGGGGATTTGGCCCACATCCTGGGCACATGCCCTGACCGGGAATCAAACCAGCAACCTCTTGGTGCATGGGTCAATGCTCAACCAGTGAGCCACACCGGCCAGGCTAACTTAGGCATTTTTAATCTTCATTAGAACATCATTCAGCACACTGCTCAGTGTTTGCATAAAACTGTTGATAAAATTTTATAAAAGCATAAAATTAAAATTCAGGAAGGGGAAAAGTTCAAATGTATATAGCTCTGGTTACACATACAGTGTTTAAAATGCAACCAAGAGGAAAAAGAAAATCTTTTAAGGAACATGTTTAAAGGCCAATATCCAGGATCAGCTCTCTTTAAGGTAACAAAATAGAACTATGAAAACTATTTAAATCTCATAATTAACAAATAAAAATCACACTGCACAGATGTCAAAACTATATTCTCACTGTATTTATTAAATGTCAAATATCTATAAATAATCCAACTGAATACCGAATAGACCTGTATGAAGAATGGGAAAGAGGAAAAAGAATTTTTTAATGACAAACACCACCTCAGCAAACAAAACTAGTTTAAGAAATCACATAAAGGAAACACTCCACAAATAACCCACAAATAACCATTGACTTAAATTATGTATACCTTAGAGACTAACAAATGTTCTGCTATACCTTCCAAGTATGCCAAATCACAGGTTTTTAAATCCTAAATAATATATTTCAGGGGCTCATCCCCTAAACAAGAATCTCTTTCAAAAGATTTAACTGTAACTACAAAACACATTTTACACATAGAAAAAAATTTGTAAATAGTACCTTGCTCCCCCATCTTTTAGATAGATTTTACCTAGACAAATTTATACTGTTAAAGATGTATCTGGGACACCTGTCCTGATGGTGATACCAAGAGCAAGACTAAATTTAATTTAAAAAATGCAGGTCAGTGTAAGTCAGTTAAAATTACAGGCTTAAATCTCATCATTATTTTGTATAAGGACATAAACCTGGGAATTGCTTCTCCACGAGTCTGTTAATCTTTTTCCTTCTAACATCTATACAAGAAGAAATCCTATCATTTCCCCCTCCTTTCTCAGTATAACCAATGACTTCCTATTTTCAATACAAAACTCCACTGCAACTTAACAAGCAGCATGCATGGTAATGAAAAGCATAGATCACAGAGTCAGATGAATCTGGATTTGAATCCCACTTCTGTGAGTTCAGATTCCTAGCTATATGTTCTTGGAAAATTCTATGAATCTACTTCTTCTGCCATAAAACAGGTTTATCAATACCTATTTCATAGGGACTATTGTGAGGAATAAAACGATGCATGTAAAAAACCTAGCACAGTGCCTGACATAAAATAAATAGTACATAAGTGGTAATGTTGATCAAAACAATAATTATCAAATTATCAAATCAATATTCTTATATTCTAGATTCATACCCCTCTCCTTCCTAGATAATTCTTCATAAATAAGTGGGGCAGCCCTGGCTAGTGTGGGTCACTTGGGCTGGAGCATCATTCCATGCACCAAAAGGTTATGAGTTCGCCCTGGCCAGTTTGGCTCAACAATTAGAGCTTCGGCCTGCAGACCAGAGTCCCAGGTTTGGTTCCCGCTAAGGGCATGTACCTCGGCTGCAGTTTGTCCCTGGCCCAGTTGGGGTCGTGTGAGTGGCAATCACTGCATGTGTCTCTCTTGCATCGATATCTCTCTCTCTCTCTCTCTCTCTCTCTCTTTCTCTCTCTCTCCCCCTCTCTCTCTCTCTTCCTCCTTCCCTCCCTCCCGCTTTATCTGCAGATAAATGCAAAAATGTCCTTGGATCAGGATTAAAAAAATAAGAGGTGGTGGGTTTGACTCCTGGTTGGGGCACATACCTAGGTTGCAGGTTCAATCCCCAGTCAGGGCATGTAAGGGAGACAACCAATCGATGTTTCTCTTGCACATCAATGTTTCTCTCTCTCTCTCTCTCAAATCAATGCATCTCCTTGGGTGAATATTTAAAAAGTAAAATAACTGGGGAAGCTCTCAGGTAAAAATCAATCATCACCAAAAGAAAAAAAGACCCAACCTAGTACAGGCACCTTCCTCGCCTTCTCTCTCTCCCATGCTTCAATAGCATCAGTCATTATCCATTCTTGAGAGTAAATATGTACTCACTCTGCTTGAGCCCAAATGTGCAGAGGCCTTACTTAACAATTTTACTTAATAACAGCTCATCCAAAATGTAAGATTAATATTAAACATTCATCTTTCCAACAAGCTCAATACTAAAATGGGCCCACAGATAAAAAAGGAACCAACCCAAAGCATCTTTCAAAAAGTATTTGTTGGATCAAAAGTCTCATCACTGAACCAAGAAAAAGGTAGACTCTACCTAATGCATCCTATGTACCAAATATCTAGGCTGTTTTACTTCTAGGATATGCTTTCTAGGAATGCAAAAGAAGAAAGTTCATGTAGAACCCTATCAACTAATGGAACTGACTTCTATTCATTAAAATAAATAATTGTTGAACACCTATGGTAGTACACTAAGCACTTGGTAACAAAGGTGACAAGATAATATCTTATCTTGTCCTCACCCTGGCCACATAGCTCAGTTGGTTAGAACGTTGTCCCAATACTCCAAGGTTGTAGGTTTGATTCCCTGGTCAGGACACATACAAGAATCAATCAATGAATGCACTAATAAGTGGAACAATAAATCTATGTTTCTCTCTCCTTCTCATTAAAAATCAATTTAAAAAAATAATATCCTCCTCTTATAGATCCTATTTAAAAACCTTCCCAGTTTTTTTTTCTTCCATTCATTTGTTAACTACATAGCAGAAAATGTTAGGCACTTGGAGGGTGGAGATATTAACTGAAAAGATAAATAAGACACAACACTTGTCTTCAAAGAACTGACAGACCACTATAAGAGAAAAATTCAAGTAATTATTTTAAGTGCTATAAAAGCTACATAGATACCTGTGGGTAACCAGAAGGAAATACAACTCATTCTACTTATATAAATCAGGACTATCTTCCTAGAGGAGATGATATTTGAATCTTAAGAGATAAGTATTTCACAAATGAAAGGGAAAAAAATACTCCAGGAAGAGGAAATAATGAAGTGCAGAGACAAATTATACATGAAGATATACATATGAATACACACACACACACACACACACACACACACACACACACACATTAAAATGTATATGTGTTGTATATACATGGGTATACAGTCAGTGTTTAGATATAAGTGAAGGAAGTTGTCTGAACTATATAACACAGAAAATTATGTGACTATTTTCCCATTTCTCCCAAAGATGTATACAACTAATAGCATTTAATTTTCTCCAGTAAATAAAGGGCTAATGCAGGGAGGTTTGAATGGCAGACCAAATCCTGGACTAGAAGGGCTCTCCCCTATGCAAAGTGTGCATTCAGGTAGGAAAATAAAGGATGGTAGCAAAGAAATCAATGTAGAGGCTCCAGGGAATGGGAAGGGCTCCATTTCAAACAGAGAGAAAAAGGGGAGAGAAAAACAAGACCCCATGTTAAAGAGCAATCAACTTGGTGAGTGATAACACGTAAAGGGTGTAAGGGAAATAGGACAAGATCCTAGTGGTCTCTCAATAGATCATTCCATTAATCTTGAGACTTCCTTTTTCCATTAGTGTGTATTTGACTTTATGAATATTTACACATATGGCGCTCACATCCCTTAAGCCCCCTAACCCTTGATATACTTTTACATGAATCATTTGCCACTATAAAAAAGAAAATCCACCTAGAAAGTTTTCCTAGTTTCTGAGTGAGTTTAAGCACTCTTGGATTACATTTGGAGTGACTACGATATAACTTTTTCTAAAAATTATAAAATCAATTCACTTTCCTTTATGTCTATTTTTAAAACGAAAGTTAAATGAGCCTATTCCATATCTATGACTTATTTTTATCAATAATCATTATTTATACAGAACCTAACTGGCAAAGTTCCTTACGCAAAGAAAATATTCAAATAAGGAACAGAGAGCAGTGTTTCCCAACCCTGGCACTATTGACATTTTGGACCAGATAATCCTTTGTTGTGGGGCACTGTCCTGTACATCATTTCTACCTGACTTCTGCCCACTAGATACTAGCAGCACCCCCATATAAATACACCTCCCCCAAGTTGTGACCCTCGAAAACATCTCTGGATATTGCCAAATATTCTCTGGGGCCATTATGTGCCAGGCACTGTTCAGCGCTTCTTACCTATTATTTCATTTAACCTAACAACACAGTATCCATGAGGTAGTTGTTGTTTTCCCCATCTTACAAATTAAGAAAATGAAGCCAAAAGAGATAAGCAATTTGCCAAAAGTCAACCAATAAGTGTGGTAGTCTGTATCTGAACCCACACAATAGTGACTTGAGTCCCCTGCTCTAATCACCATTAAACCATCTCTTATTAATACCTCAGCCTTTATCATCTGATAACTGGAAAGTAGTATTTGACTTTCATCCTGGAAATAAAAACTAAAATTATCCACACAAATTGAAGTTAAAAGGCTCACAACCTCAATTCAGGATAAATTAACAAGTATTTTTTAAGTACTGACTGTATGTCTAATACCAACTTTAAGTACTAGAGTGGTTCAAAGAAAAGAAAAATGCCATTTACTAAGGATTTGGCTCAGGGCCTTTTTCAAACATTATCTGTCTGAAATCTTACAACACCCCTGTGATATAGGTATCTTTTTTTCAAATGAAGAAGCTAGGGCTTGGAATAAAAAAGTGGTCCCTGACATAAAAGGGATTACAATCTCATTGAAGAGACCAAAAAAAGAATTAAAGAAAAGGCAGCAAATAAGCAAGTTAAATACCTCAGTTAATAATACACCGGACGTGTGCATAGAAAATAGGTGATGGGAAAGTGTACAGTTAAGGAATACTTCGCAAAAGAGATTTCTAATATCCTCTCTTAAGAAATGACATGGATGAGCAAAAGGTGAGAAGCTGGGGAGGAGCCACACATCTATAAACTATATAAAACCTGTGATGCACTCAATCCTCTTAACTACCACATGAGAGGTCGGTACTAACTATTATTACCATCCCAGCTTTCCGGAAACACACACAGAATATACAACTTGTCCAAAAACAAGTTGTCCACAAAGCAACACAGTTGAAACCCGGGTCTATCAACCTCAAAGCTTTCCTCAACAGCTATGTCACATATATAGAATTATAAACATCTTTCTTAGGCTAAGCTTGAGAAATGTGGCCAATGAGAAAAAAAGGACAACAAAACAAGACCAAAAAAACAAACAAACTCCAATGTAGTTAAACACCCTTCGTGAGTCCTTCCTCCTATTAGGAATTATGGAAAATTTCCCACACACTAATTATCCCATGCAGATTAAAATTGCGATGGTTTTTAAAGAATCTAGATGTTGAAAAGCTAGGAACTAGAGTCAATCATCTAATCAACATTTCAAAGGATGGAAGATAACAAGTGGTAACACCCCACATCCACAACCCAAAGAAATAACAGGGTGTGACCTCTGACTAAGACTGACCTCAAAACTTCCGGAGCCACTGTCCCCAGTATCTGCCTCTTCCCTCACTCCTTTGCTGTGTGTCTCTCCCCTCCTTGGTATATCCCATCTCTCCTACTAAATGGCCTTTACAAAAAAACTGAAATTTTGTTACCTTCTGCTCTAGTCTACTAAGTTAAAATTTGAGTGTTTCTCAAATGAAAAAATTCTACCTGTGTAATACTAAATAAAAAAGTTCCCCCACTCATTATAGCAGCATTCCAAAGTTTCTATTACCAAATTCACAGTAGTCAATTTAGAACCACCAATCATGCAAAAGAAAACTAATGACCTACATACTTATCTAACCTTCTGGCATTATTGCCTACATAACAAATAAGCAGGAAGAAATTAAACACACTAGAGAGACTATGCTCTTCTCCCATCTATCCAGTAACCTATTCATAATTATAAAATTCTGTTTTGAAAATCTCTAAAATGGAAAGAAGCATAATTCCATCATTACCAACAAAGAAAAATACTGAATTTTTTAAAAAACTACAATATTCATTAAATTAACCACTTAACCAGAGATCCACTAATATTTAAACCAATCTAATTTCTGCATGTACACCAATATCTAAAGCAAACTTGCCTTGAAAGAAGAAATTAGAGAATAAGGACAAGAGCTGGCAAGAAAATCAATGCCAAGATATATTTTAATCTTTCCTTTCTGCCTGTAGTTTTTCAAAATACACTTTTCTTAAATATACAGTTCTAATAAATAAACATATTATGAAGGCATAGTCAAATTGTTCTCAAAATAAATACTTTCCAAAGACAAAAACTATCAAGAAGGATTTATTTTTTATATTGGCCAATAGAATGCTAATTACGCCAAACATGAAGGAAATGTTATTTCTAAAACTGATCTTGTATTTAATAAATGTTAAGCATAAAAGAGAAATATCAAACACTAACACAACTAACACACTCTAATTATTTTAGGAAAATGAGAAAATTAAAATAGAATCACCTAAATAAAATTCCTTCAATCTTAATTTGAGATGAGATGTAATAATACAGATAAAACTTATTAAACTTCTTCACAATTTATTTAACACTTTTTATTCCCAACAGCTAAAGAGATGGACAGTTAAAACACTTGAAAACTGAATTACATCCTGACATTTCTAAATTGACAATTTAAACCACCACTACTTTCGGAGATAAACAAACAAATTATTTTAAGAAGTCCTTTCGGATCTAAACTCTACTGAGGTCTATGGAAACTAATTCAAATCTCGGTTGTGTTCAAATAAGACTTTCTTTTCTATAAATAATAAATACAGTAGTTCTGCCATTTCTCTAGCTTTTCCAAAAAAAAAAAAATTTAAATGTTAATGAATCATACACTGGTTCAGATACTTTTGAAAACACTGCAGAATTACTTCAGTATTATTTGTCAAACTCAAGAGCTGAAATGAAATGTTGGGCAACATAAAACTTGACTTAGCCTTCTGTCCATATCACACTTTAAAAGATTTTAACTTAACACATTAACAGTGATTGGTCACATTACTACATGCCAGACACTGGACTAAGAGCTTTGCACATGTTTCGTATCATCTCATTTAATCCTAACAACAACCCTGTAAAAGACATGATTTTTCCCCATCAACAGATGATACAGCTAATATTAGAAGGATAAATAGCTTATCCAAAGCTATGTAGCTAAGAAATGAACTGCCTAACAAATGAGTCTTCTGCCTCCATAGTCTGACTATATTTTGTTAGGGAAATGAGAAGTGATTTAGCAGCATGTTGCTGGCTTCAAGTATGCACAATACTTTCAACCATTACATAGTTATAAGTTATTAGTGAAGCAACTCCTTCTCAGATCTACAGAATGTCATGCAAAGGTCTATTATTTATTGCCCCTTACACAGCCCTACAAAACATAACCATCGTAAAAGTCTGATAAGATAAACATTCTTCCCAAACCAAACCAGCAATTTGCCATGAGATTTCACATTTGGCACTAATATACAGATGCTCCTTGACTTATGGTGGGGTTATGTCCTGATAAACCCATTATAAGTAAAAAAAAAAAAAAAATGCATTTACTACTCCTAACCTACCAAACATTGTAGCTTAGCCTAGCCTACCTTAAACATGCTCAGATCACATTAGCCTACAGTGTGGTAAAAATCATCTCATTGCCGCTGTCCAGCACCACAAGAGAGTATCATACCACTTATCGCTAGCCTAGAAAAATATCAAAATTCAAAACTCAAAAACTGATCACGACTGAATGCATATTGTTTTTGCACCATTATAAAGTTGAAAAGTCTAAGACACATCATTGTAAGTCAGAGAATATCTGTATATTGATGGGTTCGTTCAAGATGCTGTGTAATGAATAAGCAAAAAGAAAACAGTAGCTTATCCAATGGTGAACCTCTCAAAGGAAGGGCTAAGTGACATTTAAAATTTTTGCACTATATTTTAATATTTCCTAAATTCTAGTGCAGTTACACAGAAAGGAGAACTTGGCATAATACACTAGGTACGTGCACACAAAGACACACTCACAACATGCTATTTCCTTCCTAAATCCACCCAGGTTTCCAAGTAGCATCTTTCAGCTGGAAAGAGGGCAGAAGAGACACAGCACAGCAACAAAAACTGCATAATATCTGGCTGATCCACAAGCTATCCCTTAGATGATGGGGAAGGAGCAAAAGGTAAGATACTAAAGCAATAAAGTCTCTTGTGCATTCTTGTTTACTGTCGTTCTGCTGCCTGCATTGCAGCTACAACACAAATGTAGGCTCTCATATTTTCTTGTATTAGCTTGCTGTTTTAGAGAAATCAGTGTTACTCAGAAATTTTAAAGGAACATTTTAGAAAAATGGTTAAATATTAGTTTGTCATTCACTGTCCAGATCAAGTACAGATGTTCCCTCAAATATTTCACAATCCTGGAACTGTAAATATACTTGTGTGTAAAAGTATAATTATTAGAAAATATATATCCGATAGAGTTCAGGAAATGTCATATATATTTAGAAAATATACTCTAAACGCACTGTGAAAGGTATCATGAGAAAGTATCATTGAGGTATCAGGAGAAAATGACAAAAATCTAAAAAGCACATTAATACATAAGACAGGCTGATTTTATACATAGTGGGGAAAGTCTCAAAGTAGGAAGATTTAACAGCTAGAGTTCATAATTTCAAAGTAACTTCAGTCATCTGTTTGTAATGACAATTCAGCTATACTTAAAAAAATACACCACTCTCTTTCCTGGTCCATGGAAAGTGTCACCAATATAGAATATTTCTACTCAGAATATTTGCAGATATGAGATGAATACCTCATATCTCTTAATTGTCACCCATCCTTAAGCTTGAGAAAATGATAAAAATTACATGAAAGGGCAAAAAATTAAATTGAAGATTTTTAAAAGAATAAGGGAAGAGCCCTGGCCGTTTGGCTCAGCGGTTGGAGCATTGGCACGCAGACCGAAGGGACTCAGGTTCGATTCCCAGTCAGGGGCATGTACTGGGTTGCAGGTTTGATCTGAGGCCCCAGTTGGGATTGTGTGGAAGCTGGCCAATTGACATGTCTCTTCCCCCTCTCCCTTTCCGCTCTATCTAAAAAAAAAAAAAAAAAAAAAAATCAATGGAAAGATATCCTCTGGTGAGGATTAACAAAAAAAGAATAAAGTTTCCTCCCCTGATGAATAGGAAAGCAACTTTGTCGTGACCCTCTAAAAGGCATACTAAAATTGTCAAATTACATAAACTCTTTTTTATTTAAGGAAGAGAGATTGAAGTGCCAATTACATGTGTACAAAAACTACATAATGTAAAAGGCTTGAAAATAACTAAAAACTAATCACTTTTGCAAGAGTAACACCCTTCCCTGCCACAAACAGGAGAATACTAAGATAAATAAGATTTATGAAACCAGGGCAAAAATACAGCATCATTCAATGCAGGTACTTGTTGATTTAAGAAACAAATGTTTTCATATTAGCTACAATATAAAATTACACAGAATGAATTATCCTTTCTAAACAACTCATTTGAGACAGACTCACCTAAGAAATTAACCCATGGGACATTTACTCTAAAGGATACAGCAAAGCTTTTTAAAGGATACTTTTAAATGATTTACGTGATTAGTTAAGATATAATACTTGAAATTAACAAAACAAATATTGTGGAGCCAATGATGCTACACACTGAATTGTCTCACTATAAGAGATTAAGACTTTAGAGACAAGTATCAAACCATAATGTTCTTATAATGTGGCTAATGCTTTCATCTGATTCAAGCCAGCCATAAGCACTTCTAATTTTATATCTAAAGTAAATGCTTTATAATTTATTTTCACAACCTTTCAAAATTATATCCATAAGTATCTTCAACGTTTGGCCATGATACATAGCCAGTATATCACTATATGCCAATTATGGTATCTATGAATAAGAACACAAGTAGTCCCTACTTTTAGCTGCATCCCTTTATAGATGGCATTGTCACTGCTCTTTAATCCTAGTTTTCATCACTATCGTTTACGGTAGACTCTACACTTTATGCAGAATAATATTAATTAAGACAACCCCCCAAAGAACACATCTCATTAAAAAAAAAAAAAAAAAAAAACTAAAATAGCCAATCCAGATTTGTAATAGATGAAGCTCATACTGTATTGTTCGTGGATTTGGCAGATGTCTACACCAGGGATCCATAAATTACATGCCAAACCCAACGTACCTCCTGTTTTTACATATAAAGTTTTTATTGGAACAGAGTCACACTCATTCACTTACATACTGTTTATGGCTTCTTTCACACTACAAGAGCAGAACTGAATACTTGAGACAGAGACCACGTGGTCCATAAAATCTAAAATCTATTTACTAACTGACTTTTACCAAAAATAGTTTGCAAACCCCTCCTCTACACAGTGAGATAGCAGAGGAAACATAAGACTTCCAAGAACCATTTCCAATGTACATGAATTGGCTGCTGCTAGCCTAGCTGTGGGCTTTGCAGTCAGTCATCTGGTGCTAAAATATACAATGCACACCCTCAAGTCTCTTTAACCTTCCCATATCAATCCCAAAGTTGTCAAAGCAAAGCACATGGGTTACCACTCCCTACTACCAGAGTCCCACCTTTCCCACTGTCTTTACTAGTAAATCATGTTAACCTAAAAAAGTTGCCCTTCAAGTTCATCAAAACATGGTTTCACCTGCATTAAAAAAAAAGTGGAAAGTACAGGTGAAGACAGCAGGCATCCATACAGCATATATTCCAGTCCCTATACCCTCATCCTGGAATCAACTTAGATTTAAGCTTTTTGTCTAAACATCTCTTCCCCAGAAGGTTCTGCCATTTCAATGATCACTCTTAAAAAGAGGCCAAAGAAGCTACTAGGAAGGTGGAGAATTCAAACTAAGCAAGATAAGAGTGGGGATATATGTATTCCTTACCTCACAATTCTTTTTGTTGTTGTTGTTAATGCTCACCCAAGGATATTTTTCCATTGAGTTTTAGATAGACTGGAAGGGAGGAAGTGGGGGGGGGGCATCAATGCGAGAGACACATGTGGGTTGGTTGACTCCCGCAGGACCCCAGCCAGAGCAGGGGATCGAACCTGCAACTCAGGTACGTGTCCTTGACCAGGAATCAAACCAGAGACCCTTTGGTCTGAGGGCCAATGCTCTAACTGCTGGGCCAAACTGGTCAGGACCACTTCACAATTCTTAGTCCTTGTTAGAGTCCACACTAAATGCTAGCCACACCAGCTGCAGGGTTCATCACAAGAAGAATAAGAAGAAAAAAGAATGGGCCGTCTTCCAGTGTTTCATACCTCAAAGACATCTGAAATTTTTTAAGCGGTAAGTTGTTTTGGGTTTCTTTTTTAATAAAAGGATTTTTTCAAAAGAGAATTTTCAGCACTCCTGTGCCAACCCAGGGACATCCCCTCCATTGTACAGGACACAAAGACACACCAACTTCAAGCAAGGGAAACAGCCTTCTCTGCCAGTTATTTTTAGCCCTACTTCGTCATGTCAAAGACCAAACTTAGGATAATAGTGCTGGGTAAACTTTAAAAACATGAATATGGTGAAAGAAATCTGTTCTTTTATGTTTAAGTCTCTTAACAGTGAAATTCTATATATTCTTCTGAACTTAACCTCAGGGGACCAATATACTCTACAAGTATGTCATAGCTGATTCAAAAACAGAATCATATGCCCTAAGACTGAACTGCTGACCATGTTTAAAGGCTGTTCCTCTCTTTTCAATTTCAACTCTTACTCACTTTTAAAATATTTATTTTAAGGAGAATTCACCCATTCTCTGTTCTTACTATATCTTTGCTAACTCACAGATTTCCCTTCCCCGCCACAAGTAAAAATACCCATTTTTCATTCTCCATCAGCACTCTCAAGAAACCTTAATACTTTGAAAATGACTCCCAGCTCTACATTTTCAGCATATCACTCATTAGTTTAACTCTCTTATGTCTTGAGATTGCATCAGTATCCAACATTTACCCTAAAATTTAAGGTCCAAAACAAAATATAATGCCCCACTTTTGAACTATTTTTTACAAGAAACCACTAGAGCACCATACTAAAATAGTGGTACGATCTTCCTTTTCACTCCTCCAATTGTATAGCTCTTTTCGTTGACTATGGTGTAAAAATGTTGGTTCTCTAGAAAAAGTCCTCTTGTCTTAAAATACAGTTTCTCCTCAATCATCTAAAACTACCGTCTCAGGAACATTCTTCTCAATTGCTTCTTTGATCTGTAAACATGTATCTACACAAACACAGATTGACCCTAAACCTATTCAACAACTTCCCTCTGTATTCCCACCAAGCTAACTCCCTAATTACATTTGTCCCTCACACCCTCCAATTCCAAAAGTCTTAAACACTTTACTTCCCAAAAAAGATCTTCCCAGATTTGGTTCAGACATTCTAATTAGTCCTCCATAGTTAAACACCAACAATTCCCTAATGAAAATGTCAAAGATATACATTTATATCTATAAGGTACCAAACATACAGTGGCAGTAGACCAATAGTAGTCCATTCTCACTTTCCTACAATTTCATACAATCTGTGATTCATTATCTTTGCCACCCATAAGTAAAAGCATCTCAAAGGCAGGGATCCCAAATACTTTGTTATTTCTTTGATACCCAAATATGCAATAAAACATTACCACAGTCAAAGCAATAAAAAGTAAGTAAACAACTTTGATGGAGTACAATCTACACTTAAACTATAGTTTGTTGGTTTGTCCTCTCTTCCTTCCCCCCAAAAAAGACTGTGAAAAGACTAGACTTTTCTTCCTCCTATTTCGATAAAACATGTGATACTGAATTCCTCAAGGTCACACAATAACAGAACAGAACCAGAGAGAGAAATTTTCTTTTTATTTCACGTCTAATATTATATCCACTACTCAATATTTTCATGTTAGTACCCATTCAAAATAGAATTTAAGCCCTGGTGGGTCTGACTCGGCAGTTAGAATGTCAGCCCTAGGATCAAAGGGTCCTGGGTTCAATTCCTAGTCAAGGGCATATAGGTCCCCGACCCTAGATCACCAGCCCTGTCGGGGTTGTGTGGAAAGTAACCAATCAATGTCTCTGTCTCTCTGTCTATCTGTCTGTCTGTCTGTCTCCCCGACCCCTTCCACTATATCTTTTTTTAAAAAAATCAATGGAAAAATATTCTCAGGTGAGGATTAACAAAAAAAAAAAAAAATTTTTTTTAGGGTTCCTTATAAAAGCATATCAAGAACATGGCATATAAAGAAAAACAAAACAGGTGGAGAAGTTCCAGAGGAGAGCAAAGTGATCAAAAGAAATAAATTAGTCTAAGACATACAAAGAGTCAGGAAAGATAATGGCAAAAACAAACAAACAAAAAACAATCAAAATTTGTAAAACCAGAAAAAAGGAAGTCCAGCTTATTATAGCATTTTCAACATAAAACTCTGCTTGTGTCCTGGAATGTTAAAGAGACAGGTTTGGGATGAATGAATGAACTGTTACATAATTCAGGGGCTAATAAACTTATAGAACTCATCACTTCAAAAGACAAAAAGTACAAGATGGAAACATTGTTTGAGAAAGTTTTAAATACATTTAATCAAGATCCTGAATGGAGAAGTTACCACAGATAACCCCAGACTTAAATTCGTTCCCACAAAGCTTATCCCAGCAGTGGCTTCAGAGAGAGCAAAACCACACAGTTATCTTCAAGGACCATCATTCTCTATACAGTACTCCATATGTTCTGTTATATAAAATTCAACTCTATGCTGAAGCTTTAAGATCTGTATAAATTACTTTCTTGTACCTTAATGTGGCACTCTGAGAAGATACCTAAAGTACAAATCAAAGATTTTATAGACGTCACCTCTAAAATAATGGAAGGGCAAAAAAAAAAAAAAAATCACAAATCACCCTTCAAAATATTAAATATCAGCCCTGACCGGACTGGCTCAGCGGTGAGAGCACCAGCCTGCGGACCAGAGAGTCCCAGGTTCGGTTCCCACTAAGGGCACATACCTCAGTTGCAGTTTGTCCCCGAGGCCAAATGGGGTCGTGTGTATGGCAACCACTTGATGGTCTCTCTCACATGGATGTTTCTGTCTCTGTCTCTTCCCGCCTTTCTCCCTCCCACTCTGTCTGAAGATAAAAATGCGAAAAATGTCTTTGGGTGAGCATAAAAAATATATTAAATATCAAAAGTTTCTCAAAATATTAAATATGAAAAGGTAGAGAAGTAAAGAAACTCAAATAAGCAAAGCCTCCAGTCACTCTGCCAAATAACAAGTGCTGGCAATTAGGAGATATGCTACTCCCTCCACCCCAAAAAATCATTTGGGTAAGGAATAACAACTTTCATAAACTGGTTACAGGACCAAATGCTCTCCCCCAATTAACTTGTGATTCATAAGAAGTCAGAATTTCCCTAGTAATCGAAATGTTACCGTGTCCTCCTGATACACAGGAATTGGCCCCAGGAAATGAGAAAGTAAAAACTCCAGTACGGACAGGTACTGAAATGAAAATCTCTTCAAGGAACAGTGCACGAAATAAAATTAAATTAAAGGAATTTTACTTTCAGGGGCTCACAGGGTAAGAGGTTCCCTCTTGAGAAGCCCAGTAAGAGTTGCCCAGAAACAAAAACTACAGCGCAGTTTTTCACACCTGGCGTACCAGGAAAAGGTATATTACAGAGATGTCCTTTGTATGCACATACACACCGGCTTCCTCAATTTCCTTTTGTCAATTACTAGCCAGAAAGGTGCAAGTGTCCACTCTGGAGAAAGACAGAACTCTTCTAAGAGAAGCCAGTAACCTTGCGTATTACACGTAAAAGAGCAAAAAGGTTAAACACGGGACTGCCTAATACCGTCTCCTGCCGGGAGGAATAAAGGCACCTCCTCTCATCTAGGCACTCCCTACACTCCTGGAAACCATCAGCAAAACTCCCGGAGGTCGCACCAGCATCTTCCCACTTCCCACCCCTCGATCCCCTTCCCGGGGCCACTCACACTTTAGAGACGAGCCTTGGCGCTGAGAAAGGGGGCTGGTTCCCTTCCTCCTCCGGACCGAGACTGCAGCTGCCGCGGCTCCGACCCGCGCGTCCCTGAGACGAAGCGGGGCTCGTGTCGCTCAACCAGGCGGCCCGCCGGGTCTCTTCCGCGCTGCCGGAGCAGAGGCGGCTTTGGCCCCGCGTAGCTCCTCTTTTCCTCTTCCTGGGTCCCTTCACGCTGGCTTCTGCCTGTCCTAGGCCACTTCTCCCGGGACAGTCACGTTCCGGAGGCTCCGGATTTTGTGTTTATAAAGTTTCCTCTGGGCGGAGGCAGCGGCCGGCCCCCCGGGTCCCCCCGGCCCCGCCGCCCTCGGGGCTGGGGCGGGGGAGGGGGCTCTAAGAACTCCTCCCGGAGTCCTGCCGAGGAGCCGGGGGGCCGGCGACTGGCCCGGGGAGAAGACCCCCGAGGGGGATAAGGGAAGGGGGAAGGTAAGCAAAGGACAGCGGCGCCGGTCCTGCTCTCCCCGCCGCCCCGGCCACCGCTTCACATCGGGATCCACGCCCCCCGGCCGGGGGTGGTCGCTGGGCTTGGGGCCCCGGCTCATACACTCCGGGGCGAGATGCTAAGGCCCCGGGCGGGTGGCCGAGGCGGCGGCAAGGTGGGGGACCCGGCCGGCTCCGCTCGGCGCCGCCCCCGCTCCCGGCTCCTGCATGTGTCGCTGCGGCTGGGACCCCCTCCCTATACCTTGGGGGTCCCGCGCCCCGCGCCCCGGGACCAGATAGAAGCTCCGACCCCTCCTCGGCGTCCTCTCACCGCGGAGCTGCTGACTAGCCCGGGCCCGGGGTAGCCGCCTCCCTGCCCCCCAGCCGCCGGCTCCGGCTCGGGCTCGGGCTCCGGCGTGTGCAGCCGCTGCTGCCGGCCGGGAAGGTGAGGGGGGGAGAGGAGCGGTGGCCGCGGCTCCCGCTGGCCCAGGCTGGGGCGGAGGTCGTGGCGGCAGCCAGTGCACGGGGGCGGGGTCTTTCGGATGCTCCCAGGCTCTCACGCTCTCGGCGGCGGCGGCGGCGGTAGCGCCCGGAGCTCAGCTCGCTGTCTCGCTCGCTCTGTGCGGGGCTCTCGCCTCACTCCAGAGAGAGGGGCGGGAGGAAAGCGTCGCGGGCCGATGACGCAAGTCACCTAGCAACCGCTCTCCTCCCCCCTCCCTTTTCTTTCCGCTCGGAGGCTTCCTCGGCAGGCCTTTTTCCCCTTTCCACCACCCCGCCCTGGGCGACTCGGGCGCGCTCTGATGACTCTCCAAAGGAAGAGGAAGTCCGGGCTCGGCGAGCGGGTGGGTGCGCCTCGGGCCGCGGGACTCACCGCCGCTGCCGCCGCCTCTACGGCCGCGTCAGAACTGAAGAGAGGAAGGGGAGGAGCCGAGGGGAGCCTAGGCTGCCGCCTGATCTTGCCCCCGACAGGAGGGCGGCGGACAGGCTTCCTCTTTAGCGGTTTCCTTCAGGGCAGGTGGTGACTGCTCCTTTGGGAGCAAGGAAAAGGATCAGGCCGCGCGGCCATGCTCCGGTGCGCACCACCTGAAGGTGAGGCATTTGGCCCCAAACAGGCCTTTGAAAAGCTGTACCGAGCGAGAAGTTGCCCTACAACCTGATCCGCTCGCTGCACCTGTTCCGGGGAGCGAGCACCCACCCTTCCCGTGGTGTGAGGCGAGACCCAGCGCCGGATAACGTGTCATCGGACCGAGTAACTGTTTAGTGAATGGGTGGATGAATGAATGAACACTCGCGCAGCTCAGAAGAGTGGATGAAGTGCTGGCGCTCTGTAAACTGCAGAGCCTTGTAAAGATGAGTTACAATGCACCCCCCTCCCCAAAGGAAATACGGGTGAGGCTTGAGTATCGAGTCACAACTTGAGTCTTATTAGAGAAAAAGGAGGCGCATCGCCCCGGCGAGGGAAGGGAGCCATCCTCCTAGAGATTGTGGAGTATTTTTGACAGTTTTTCGCGGCGGGGGGGGGGGGGGGATTCGGGGGGCTGCGGGGATTGAATTAGTGCCTCACTCCTAGTAATCATTTGTGCTTGTGGTTTGAAGCTTTGGAGAACTGACCTTGGTTGTTAATCGGTGTACATTACCGTCATCAAGAAACTGGCCTGTGTTGCAAGTCTAACTCAAAGGCTATTTCCTTTCTAAAATAAATGTTATTACTGTTGTGCAGCTTTTCCTACAAATGTTATCCTGGAAAGTAAATTCAAGTAAAACCTCAGGAAGCTGAAAGTGTAGTTCTCTAGGAAAAGAGGTTTTCAAATAAAAGGACCCAAATCCTCAGATTGAACCTGTCCTGGTGTTACAGTGTGAGAAGGAGATAAAAGCAGCAGCGATGGTGAAACGGAGCAGATTCCACAGTCCTGTCGTTGGATCCTGGCGCGCCCTACCTGCTCTCCAAGGTATAGGGAGGGGGTCCCAGCCGCAGCGACACATGCAGGAGCTGGATATTACAAGTCTTTCGGCCTTGGGGGATAAGGAGCACGTTTTTATAGGCAGATTTGGGGAGCTCGGGGTTTCTGCCACTACTGCCACCACCATATGCAAACCGTAGACCAAGGAAACTACTAACTGGATAAATCCAAAGCCTCATTTTTATTAAAATGCTGCAGAAAAAGTGATGGGAGGGGGCAGGGGGGTGTTGCAGAAGCAAGGAGAAACAAAGTGGCACCTGCCCAACTGCCCTTAATCCTAAATTCCAAGAGCCAGGTTAGCTATCCTGCTTAAGCTACCCTGAATTTGACTGCCCTTTCATAACATGCCATGTCTATGTTCTTCCAAATAAGACGCAGAGGAATCAGACTATCAAGTGCACATAACTACAGAACAAATCTTTTTTGGTTTTGCCTGCCTTCCTGATTTCCTGATGGAAGCTGAAGGAATGGAATGCACAGATTTGGGGGATTTTGTGAAGCTGAGCGCCTCAGATTTTAAGTTCTGTGGGGTTTTATTTAATATTTATTACTTTTTTTCATTGATTTTTAGAAAGAGGAAGGGGGAGAAAGAGAGAGAAATACTGATCAGTTGCCTCCCCAGCCCCCACCTGGGATGGAATCCATCTCTGAACCGGAAACTTAGGTTGGTGCCCTGACCAGAATTGAATCTGCCACCTTCTAGTATACTGGAAGATGCTCCATCCAACTGAGCCCCCCAGGCCAGGTCAGTTCTGTGGGTTTTGAATAAAAAGAGTGCAACCCAGCAACCAATGCCTCAAGGAAAGTGTGTACCAAACAGGCTTTTTCATCAACCTGATCTTTGGCTCCACCTTAGAACCTTAGTGCTCAAAGCAGAATGGCACTCCTGAGAGCCCTCCACCACCTAGGTAAGAGATAACAGCTCCACTATACTTCCTGGGCAAGAGCCACTCACCTCACCACCCAGCATGATAACTGGAGGAAACAGCTGGAACTGGCAAATGGAGAAGAGGAAGTTCATAAATGTCCAACTTGGTCAGCAATTTTTTTAGTTCTTGTATTGTTTTTTTTTTATTAATTCAGAGAAGAAAACAGCTAGTTCATTCAAAATTCAAAAAATTTTGAAGTTTTAGGTAACATTTTTTTTTCCTGGTTCATCAATTTGTTTCTGAAAAATCTTCATTTGGTTTTGTCATTAATAGTCACTAAATATTTTTATCTAATAAAATCTAGCTATTATATTTTAAATTTAACATTGAGTAAAAACAGCCTTAAAGAAACAACTTCATAAAATATCAAGGTAAGCTCAGCTGGCCAGAGTGGCTCAGTTGGTTGAGCATTTGTCCCATGCACCTAAAGGTTGCTGGTTCGATTCCCTGCCAGGGCACAGGAGGCAGCTGATCAATGTTTCTCTTCCTCTAAAATAATAAATAAATAAAAACATATTAAATATATATTAAGGTAGGCTTAGATGTAACAACACTGAAGAGCAAAGGCTTTACAAAGTTCTGACTTGAAATTTAAAGTTGAGTCGTTGAATTAAAAACGGAGTTGCCGCCCTGGCCAGTTTGGCTCAGCGGCAGCAGCTAGAGCGTCGGCCCGGCCCATGTACCAGAGAGTTCTGGGTTCAGTTCCTGCTAAAGGCACGTATCTCGGTTGCAATTTGTCCCGGCCCCAGTTGGGGTTGTGTGGGTGGCGACTACTCGATGTGTCTTTCTCACATCGATGTTTCTCTTCCTCTCTCCTTCCCACTCTATCTGAAGATGAATGCAAAAATGTCCTTGGATGAAGATTAAAAAAAAAAAGTGTTGCCAAAGGTACCAAATACATAAATATAATTGTATATTTTTTGTGTTAAATTCCAAAAGCAATGATCTATAGAACATCAAAGGGTTAGAATATCTATCATAAACATAGAATTTTCACATTTACTTCACCATTCAGTGAACAAAAACTTACCACTTACTATTTCCTAACACTGGACTAAGTACTTGCTGGACATATAATGGTGAAAAATAAACAGACCTGCCTGGCTGGTGTGGCTCAGTGGTTAAGCATCAACCCATGCACCAAAAGGTCACTGGTTGGATTCCCGGTCCAGGGCACATGCCCAGGTTATAGGCCAAATCCCTAATAGGGGGCATGCAGGAGGAGGCCAGTCGATGTTCTCCCTCATCGGTGTTTCTATCTCTCCCTCTCCCTTCCTTTCTCTAAAAGCAATAAAAGAAAAAAAATTTAAAAACGATTTGAATATGTCTGGTAATATATTCAACAAATAAATGAGTGACTGCTTTAATTCTCTTAATAAGCAAATAAATGATCACATACTAGAAACTTTCGATCCTATTGTTATTTGTCAGACTATCATTATAATTTTGAAACATTCAAAAAGTAGTATAATGTGTATCCATACACCTTTACCTTGCTACATTTGCTTTCTAAACGTTTTCTGGACCATCTAAAACTAAGTTGCAGGTATGATGCTTCACTCCCAAATACTTTAGCAGGAATAACCTAAGAAAAAGGATATACTAACCCAACCTTTAATTAGACTTAAGAAAATGAAACAAAAATCTTTATCTAAATATAGTTCACATTTAAATTTCCCTAATTATTTCAATAATATTACTTTCCATCTTTACTGGTATATAACTAACAAATAACATTGTATAAGTTTAAGATGTACAACATAATGATTACCACAATTAGGTTAGTTAGCATACTATCACCTCACATAGTTACCTTTTTTGTTTGTTTGAGTGATGACATTTAATCTACTCTCAGCAGATTTCAAATATAAAATACCAACAACATTCTTGATAGCTGTCCCCCCCACCGCAACCTGGATCAAGTCAGGGTTCACATATTGTATTCTTCAGTCATATTTAAATGTAAATATTTTAAAAACTAGACTCTCCAATATTTGAAAGTAATTGCTTTACATTATATCATTTCTCTCTTTTTAAAGATGTTAAATTTTAAGTCTACTAAGAGCATTATGTGTTTTTAGTAAGGAATGGTCTCCCTTTTTTCAGTAGCTTTTTCACTCACCTTTGACATCACTTAAAGCAACTTTAGTAGGGGGAGTCACTCACTGAAATACTGAGCATTCCACTATTTTCCTAAAGTAATCTGTACAGTGTCTTAGACAATACTTTCTTCCACCTTTGCCCCACCATACCATCATCTTTCTCCCAGGCAAAACCCTATTACCTCTTTTCCTTCTAACTTTCTAGGAGCCCATTCAAGAACATCTAACTTTGCCGTTCATATCTTATTCTCTACCCATGACCTCTGCTGAGCTCCACCAGAATCTGCACCTGATTTCCTTTACCAAAATCTTTTTGCTAGGAGTCCTTCACAAAACCTGGTAGAGTAAGTAATGATGCCTACATTCCTTTTTCCTCTTCCTGGACACATAGAAAGACTGTATTTCACAGCCTTCCTTGCAGTGAGTCTGAGGCCATGTGATTAGTAGAATGTGGGCAGAAATAATGTGTGTGGCTCCCAGGCTTGATCCCTAAAGTCTCCCATGAGATAATCAGCTTGTGATTTCTAACCCGTCAACAATGCTTAGAAGCAAAGATGTTAAGATAATTGGATCACATGCTAGGAGTCCAGATTCCTTAGTTGCTGCTTGAAGGAATGCTAACCAACCTCAATCAGACAGTGACCTGAACTAAACATAAAGTTGTATTATGTTAAATTGTTGAGTTTAATACTAAGTTTGCATTTAGAAACATAAAGAATAACAAGTCATTATGTTAGTAGTCTAGTGAGGTGGGGTTATATAAGCTTTTGTGAACAGACATGAGAATGCAACCCCTTTTTGTTATACTGTTTTTTGAAGAAACGTAAGTTCTGAGTTCAAATCCAAACAATAAAAGAACTTCTAGGGATTGACTTCTCTGTGAAAGAAGTACCACACATTAGATCATTAGCATCCTCTGGGTTTTTTGTTTAAGGCTTTCTTTTCAACAGATAGACAAGATTCCCATTCAGGTTCCCCAGCCTTTCATTCCAGGGTTGACAATTCTTTTGATAACCAAATAAAATGTCATGAGCTACCATCTTATATGTTATGAAAAGTTCAAAGCCAGTTCTCTCCACTGTGGCTGGCATAGTCAAATAATGATAATACCTTGTCCCACACTGTACACTATCATTTCATTTCATCAACATAAAACTGTTGCATGTAGTGAACTTTTAGGTTGAGTGATAACAAATCATTATAGTATAAGAATCAATTTATATCAGAGGAAACAACTTTAAATTCAACATCAGATATTACCTTTTCTAAAACTGTTGGCCAGTTGCAAGCTTGGGAAATTTCTCACGGATTATGTCTTAAGTCTCTTCCTATCACTCTATATATGCTTCTCAACCCCAGCATCCTCCTCAGATATCTCCAGAGCAATCTCCTTCAGCACAAGGTTCCTTTTACTTTATTGCTTAATACAACTCTCTTGGTTCTCAACCTTTTGCCAAAAAAAAAAAAGGCTCATTGAAATTGTTGTTAATAATGTATACAGATGCAAATAAGATAATCCAAGTGGCTTAAATATGTAGGGCATCCGCTGTTTCTCTTTAATGAAGAATACACTGGTAGGGAGCCCAAGATTGGTGCAGCAGTTCAGTAATGCCATCAAGTACCCAGGCTATTTTTTTCTTTGCCATCCTTATTGCTATCCATGCCATGTTGACTTTTATCATCAAACCTGTGGCCCGATGAGTCACAAAAAGGCTGCTGTTCCTCAGGAGTCACAGCCACATTGCAGACTGGAAGAAAGAGGAAAGCATAATGCCCGTATGAGGAAAAGTGGATTCTTCTCCCAACATTTTCAACACAATTCTGTTTAGGTCTTATCGATGCAGTGGTGCCTTGGGGACACACCAAGCTCTAAAAAAAAGACTGAGAAGTATTTTAGCTGGGCATTCTTGCTCAAAGTGAGGTTGGAATTCTGTTTATAAGGATATGGGAAAAATACCTAAGGAGTAGGGTATCAGCAGTATCTGACACTTTTTCTTAGTCTGGTGTGAATGCTATAAGAAAATATCATTTACTGTGTGGCTTATAGACAACAGAATTAGTTTTCCACAGTTCTGGAGGCTGGAAGTCTGAGATCAGGATGCCAGCATGGTTGAGTTCTGGTTAGAGCCCTCTTCTGAGTAAGACTGTCAACTTTTCATTGTATCTTCACATGATGGAGAGCAAAAAATAACAACCTCCTAACTCATTGGGCACTAATCCCATTTGTGAGAGCTCCACCCTCATGACCTCATCTAATCCTAATGACCTCCCAAAGGCCACACCTCTCAGTACCATAACATGGGGGCAGGGTGGAGATAGGATGTCAACATGTGAACATTCAGTCCATAACACACTTCAAGGTGTTTTTCTTAAAATGACCTTCTACCCCAGAGATGAAATGTCACTGCCTAATCACCAGATAAAGTTACTGTTGGTTTTTGTTTTAAATAACAGTTTTCCCCATTGTTTTGCATAGAAATTTCAGTAATATGTAGACGCCTCTCTTTTGCTTCTTGTAGTTTAAAAATTTTAGTAACTTAATTTCAGGAGCATTTTAAATAAGTTTTTGATCAGATGGTTGGTGTTAGTCTCTTACATTATCACTGCAAAGCACATCTTATTAGTGGCATTTTAAGCTATTTTTTAAACCCATGTGTAAGAATGATTAAATACTAATTTTCCTTAAAAAAAAAAAGTATTATTTTTAAAACAATCTGAAACTTACAGAAAATTTGCAAGGACAGTATAAAGAACTTCTTTTGTCTTAAACTATTTGGAAGTAAGTTGCTGACCTAATGGCCCATCACCCCAAAATACTTTAGGGAGTGTATGTAGTACATTATCCCACATAATCACAGTACGACCATCAAAATCAAGACTTTAATATTGATCATCCATACTACCTAATCCTGAGGTCCCCATTAAATGTCATCAATTGTCTCAGTAATATCCTTTATACAAAATAAAGGATACATTTAAGAATGTGTGTTGCACTGAATTGTCACATCTCTCTAGTCTGAAATGCTTCCTCAATCTTTAACTTTCATGACCCTGGTACTTTTGAAGATTACAGCTCATTATTTTGTGGAATATCCCTCAACCTGGATGTGTCTGTGTTTAGCAGGAATATCACCAAAGTAATGCTGTGTTCCTAGCATCTCATCGGGTGATGCTCAATTTCAGTTTGTCCTATTACTGATGATGTCCACTTTAATTACTTGGTTAAAAATTATGTCTTCCAGGCTTCTCCACAATGAAGTAAATCCAAAATGAAGTTACTATTTTTTTTAATAAGTATTAATTTTGTGAGGAGATGCTTTAAATCTAAATAAATATCCTATGTCTCATCAAACTTTAATTTTACTCTTTTATATGTATATCAGTATGAGTTCATAGGTTCTTATTTTGTTCAATGGATTATAATCTCTTAATACTATTTATTTTGCTGCTTAAATTGTCCCCTATTTGGCCACTAGGAACCCCTGCAAAATGGCTTCGGTGTCATTTTGTCCCATCATTCTTTCCCAGCACAACAAAAAGTTCCAGGCTCACGTTGTACTTCCCTTGCCCCAGGGTAAATTGGCTATTTCTCCAAGGAATAGTGTTACCAAATTTAAATTTGAATTTCAGATAAAAACCGAAGTATAGATATGTCCCAAGCAGTTTACTTGTTTGCTAGATATTTGCTGTATTTTTATGTATCTGGCACCCTACCGAGGAGCCCTTGTTCCTTTAAGCAGCTAATGGTATGTAGAAGCCACAATCTGGGTAGGTCTGCTGGTTGCAATTTGAGTCCACGGCTCTCAGCTTTTGATGGGCAGAGCCAGGGAACACACACACATTTATATATATATATATATATATATATATATATATATATATATATATATATATCTTGATGCCACATAAAGACACATTGCAACCCATGAGTTCACACTGATAACTTCTACTTCCTATCCAACACCTGAGGTGAGAGTTTATTCTAGTTTTCTCCCTTTCCATATTTATGACTTCATTCCTAGGGTGATAAACCTGGCTCACATTACCCTTAATATATTGACTTAATTGATCAATCGCTTGGTATAAAATTAAACTCACATGACTGTCACTGCCCGCTCACCTATGAGGAGGCCCTCCTCAGCCTGCTTGTGCTCGGACCCCTGTGCCAGGCCATCCCCACAGGAAGATACCCTCTTCACCCAACTTGGGCTCTGATACCTTCTGACACCTCGCTGCAAGCCACCTCACAGTGTAGATCCCTCTTCACCTTTCGTGGAATCTGACCTCCCCCCCACCCCCTGCCCCACTACCACCCTGGCATGCCACCCCCTGCAAGGATCTGCTCCTCTCCCCGCTCAGGCTCTGCCACCACACACCAGGCCATCGTCACGTGGAGGCCTCCTCAGCCTGCTCAGAACTGACTCCATACCCATCCTTCCTGTCTCTACACCCTCCTCCCTGCCCTCAGCATGAAAGTTTTCAGATATAATGATACTTAGTATGAAATATTATATTACTCTTTGTACTCGTAACACAAGCTGAGGTTTTCAATGTAAAACAGGTTTTGACAGGAGTCACTGGAAACACAGTTACTCGGAAATATTTTTAATCATTTACATTGAGCTGATAATAACCACAACTTATTGACTAATAATACAAACCCAAGAAAAGTCAAAATTAGAAATGTAGACCACTATTTAAAACCCGTTTGTCTCCACTTCCTCTCTAAACCCCTAAAATAATAGTCAAAGAATAAAAAGGCATAAAAAGTACAAGAGAACATGAGATGAAATGACAGAAGAAAAGAGATGTCCAGGAAATTTCTAGATGGTAGAAAATAGATGGACAAAGAAAAACTAAGACAAAAGGAAGCTAAAACTAAAGTTCCTGCAGCACAGAATCCAGCAGTAACCAGCTGATTCCTGATGCAGAACCCTATACATGTCAAAAATTGAAGTCACTAGGTGCCTCCGAAGTAATGGGTACAGGGCAAAGCAGGAAAAAGGCCAAGGGTCATCAAACATTTGAGGAGAATCTAAAATGAAAGTGAAAAAGAAAATTAGCCTGGAGAAAACTGAGACAATACAGAAAAAGAAACATAGCAAAGATTAAGATAAAACTTTAAAGTTGAAGGGCATGGGATAGTGGTATGTACATGTATGTTTGTGTATATGTGTTGAGATAATCTTTACTTATAATAGAAACTTAATAGATGATGCCTTGGTTTTAAAAATCATGACATATCTGTATGAGCATGTTATGTACATGCAGATACTAACGGGAAAACCTAAAATGTAGAACGTGCTTGCCTCTAAGGAAGCCACATTAGATGAGGGGAAATGTTTTTCTTTTTTTTAAACAAGCCTATATATTATGTTGGTAAAGAACAAGAATTTAATTTAAAAATTAGTTTTGTACAAATGGAAACATCTTAATATAGAACACATTTGAAGTAGGCTATAGGAGAAAGAACCAAAATTTGATACCTCAATTCAGTTCAATGGGAAATTCTGCACATTTACGGCTTATATAATAAATCTGTATAAGGTCTTAACCTTTGAGATTCAGTTTACACATTTATAACTTTGGGATACTAATACTTGCCTTACTGTATTAGTATGCTAGGGCTGTCATAACACATCATACCACCGACCAAGTGGCTTAAACAATAGAAATTTATTTTCTCACAGTTCTGGAGGCTGAAAATCTAAGGTCAAGGTGTCGGCTGGGCTGGTTTCTCTTGAGGCCTCTCCTCTGGCTTACAGGTATCCCCCTTTGTAGGAGCTCAGCCTTGGGGTTTCTTTCTCTTCCTATAAGGATACCAGTCACAGATAGAGAGAAGCCGCGAAAGTCGAAGAGCGAAGTGGCAAAGGATGACTGTGTATAAAGAAGGAATCCTATTTCGCAGAAATTCATTCATTGCGGTAGAGTCTGGAACTGATTAACCGCGATAAATGAGGGCCGACTGTACATTGAATTAGGGCCCTACACTGAAGGAAGTCCTCATTTTAATTTAATAACATCTTTAAAGACCTTTTCTCTAAATATAGTTATATTCTGAGGTCCTAGAGATTGAGATTTCAACATATGAATTTGGGGTAAACACAATTCAACCCATGCTACCTACCTACTACATTCATTCATTTGCTAAGATTCATTAGGGCTTCTTTTATGTTCCAACCTGTGCTGGGCACTAAAGATTGAATGAAAGGATCAAATGAGATAATGGTATTTTGAAAACTAACTTCAAATATAAAAGACATTGCCCTGGCCGGTTTGGTTCAGCAGTTAGAGTGTCGGCCTGTGGACCAATGAGCCACGGGTTCCATTCCAGTCAAAGGCACTTACCTTGGTTGTGGTTAGTCCCCGGCCCTGGTCAGGGTCAACCAGTAAGTCAGTGTGTCTCTCTCAATTCGATATTTCTCTCTTTTCCTCTCCTTCCCTCCTTCCCTCCCACTCTATCTGCAGATAAATGGAAAAACATCCTCGGGTGAGGATTTAAAAATATATATATTATATTTAAAGCATAACTTATCCAACATCATACTTTGCTTGCAGCAAATAATTAAGTTGAATGATGTCAGATAAGAAAGATAAAAAATTTCTTTTTAATTTTTTTCTTTATTGATTTTTAGAGCGAGAGGAAGGGAAAAGGAGCAAGAGATAGAAACATCGATGAGAGAGAACATTGATTGGCCACCTCCTGAATGCCCCCCACTGAGGATCAGGCCCACACCCAGTCATGTGCCCTGACTGGAAATCAAACCAGCGACCTCTTGATGCATGGGTCGACACTCAACCGCTGAGCCACACCAACCAGTTATAACTGTTATTTCTTAAGCACCTGATATGTGCCAGGCACTGACAATAAGATTTAGGTAAGCTATCTTATTTAATCATGACTACTACCCTGCTGGGTCAATATTATCAAAATCATTTTACTGTAAGAAACTTATCACTTACCAACTCAGTAACTTCCCTAAGCTTGTACATGCAGTAAGTGGTTTCAGTTTGGAGCTATCTGATGCCAACACCCACATCCATGCTCCTTCCACTACTCTCTATTGTGAGTTACAACTAGCAAGGAATTACGGCTTCCTTCCCTCCTTCCTTCCTTCCTTCCTTCCTTCCTTCCTTCCTTCCTTCCTTTCTTTCTTCTTTCTTTTTTTTTTTTTAAATCTTTATATGTTCTACATTTTTCCCCCATTAACTCCCTCCTCCCCACCCCCGGCCCCCTCCCACCTTTTCCCACACTATTGTCTGTGTCCATTGGTTATGCATATAAGTTCTTTGGTTTATTTCTTCCCACTCCCCCAACCCCTTTTCCTTTTAGGTTTGTCAGTCTAGCAATGAATTTGTACTTCTTAATCTCTTCACCTTTTTCACCGATTCCCCCAACCCCCCTCCCAACTGGCAACCAACAAAATGTTCTCTGTATCTATGAGAATGTTTCTGTTCTACCTGCTCATTCTGTTTGTAGATTCCATTATTGATAGATATGTATTGATTGCCATTTGGTTTGTTCATATATTTTATCTTTTTCTTCAAAAAGACCCTTCATCATTTCATATAATAATGGTTTGGTGGTGATGAACTCCTTTAACTTTTTCTTGTCTGGGAAAGTTTTTATATGGCCATCAATTCTAAATGACAGCTTTGCAGGATAGAGTAATCTTGGTTGTAGGTTCTTGCTTTTCATCACTCTGAATATTTCTTGCCACTCCCTTCTGGCCTGCAAAGTTTCTTTTGAGAAATCAGCTGACAGCCTAATGGGAACTCCCTTGTAGGTAACTAGCTGCCTTTCTCTTGATGCTTTTAAGACTCTCTCTTTGTCTTGAACCTTTTGCATTTTGATGATGATGTGTCTTGGTGTGGGCCTCTTGGGGTTCATCTTGTTCGGGACTCTCTGTGCTTCCTGGACTTGTATGTCTGTTTCCCTCACCAAGTTAGGAAAGTTTTCTGCCATTATTGTTTCAAACAGATTTTCGATTTCTTGTTCTCGCTCTTCTCCTTCTGGCACCCCCAAGATGCGAATGTTGGCACGCTTGGTTTTCCCAGAGGCTCCTTACACTATCCTCATTTTTTGGATTTTTTTTTTTTTTTTTTTTTTTCTGTTCTGATTGGGCATTTTTTGCTTCCTTATATTCCAAGTCTATGGTTTGCTCCTTGGATTTACATACTCTATTATTGAAGCTCTGTAAATTATTCTTTATTTCAGTTAATGCCTCCTTCAATTCTAACTGTGCATCCATGATTTCTAACTGGTCCTTTTTTATGCTCTTGAGGCCCTCCCTAAGTTCACTGAGGTTCTCACTAAGTTCATTGAGCATCCTTATAAGCAATATTTTGAACTCAGCATCTGTTAGGTTGCTTATCTCCATTTCACTTAGTTCTTTTCTTGGGGTTTTGTTCTGTTCTTTCATTTGGGACCTGTTTCTTTGTCTCCTCATTTTGGCTGCCTCCCTGTGTTTGTTTCAGTGTATTACTTAATGAAAGGTATGGGGCTCGCTGAGACCAGATGCTGCTTGTTTGGAAGAATTTAGGAAAAACCTGAAGCAGGATCCAAGACAGGCCAATCCTATGGTTAAGCAACTGGCAACAGCATGGGTAGGCCTGAAAGTTGGGTGGGGTGGGGCGGGGCCTCAGGGAGTCAACAGGGCAGGGCTACCAGTGTGAGCCACGTTGCTGGAGTCCCAGATATGGCGACTGTCTGCCGCCCCAGGGAAGGGCTCACCAAAGGAACAAAGGCCTCTTACAGCACGTTTGTCCCGGAGAAAGCCCTCTCTCCAGCCCTCCCTCCAGGGCCAAACCGCTCAGTTCTTCCCTGTATGTCTCCGGTGCCCCTTGAGCTGCCTCCCCTCCAAGCTTAGAGGGAGAGAGTCCCATAAGTCTGTGGGCGGGCCCTTTAAGGAGCCGCCTGGGGCTCCAGCCACGTCAGCTTCCCTGAGCCTCAGTTCCTGCTGGTTTTTCCAGCCAGAAGTTATGGGGATTCTCTTCCTGGCACTGGAACCCTGAGCGGGGCACCTGGTGGGACGGGGACCCCTCAGTCCTCAGGAAGGACCTTCCCAGCCGAGGTATCCTCCTGATTTTTATCCGCCACACTTGGGTGTGGGACCATCCCGTCGCGCCGCTGCCACGGCCGCCTCCGCGCCGCAACCCCCCCCCCCCCCCCGCACCCCCGCACCTCCGCCCTCCTACCAGTCTGGATGTGGCTGCTGCTTTAATTCCGTAGCTGTAGGACTTCCATTCAGCTTGATTTCAGGCGGTTTTGAATGATAGTTGTTCTGTAGTTTAGTTGTAACTTTGATGTGGTTGTGGGAGGGCGCGATACCGCGTTTACCTACCCGCCATCTTGACCGGAAGTCCCTCTCTCTCTTTCTTCATTTTCCCCATAATCCTCAACCAAGGATATGTTTATTGATTTTAGAGAGAAAGGGGGAGAGAGAGACGGAGAAAGAGAGAGAGAGAGATAGAGAAACATAGATGTGAGAGAGAAACATTAATCAGTTGCCTCCCATATGTGCCCCAATGTGCCCCAACCGGAGATGGAACCTGAAACCTAAGTATGTGCCCTGACCAGGAATCAAACCTGTAACTTTTTGGTGCACAGGACGGTGCTGCAACCATCTGAGTCACCAGCCAGGGCTAGGCTTTATTTCTTTAAGTTAGTTTTGTTAAATATTGAATACACTGAAAAAGTATAATTTATGTGTATGGATAATAACAAAAAAAACACCTGTGTACTCACAGTTTGGCTTCAGAAAGAGAATACTATCAATACCTTAGAAATCCTGTTATATACCTCCCTCATCCCATTCTCCTACATCTTCCTCCCAGAACTGTTATGCTAGTTTTGTGTTTACTAACCTATCATGCGCGCCCGCACGCACACACACACACACTTACATTTTCATTTTGCATGTTTAAAAATATAAATAAATCCTGTGTTCTTCTGAGATTCATTGTTCTCCCCATTAACAATAGGTCCTAAGATTTATTCAGGTTGATGTAAGTGGCCATAATTACATCTCAATGCATCTGACAGTCTAGTGCTGCCAGTCTGGCCTCTAGAATCCTATTATTCCCATTGACTCTGGGCATCTCTTACTATCGATCTCAATCTAGAGGACAAGCAGTTCTGAGCTTCTCAGAATGTATTAGCATATTTCTTATCACTTTAGTGAAGAGAGTATCCTCTGAGCCCTACCAGGAAACATTTTTAGCTGGTAGTTTCTCTGATATTACATAATACATGCATTCTTGATTCTAAACTATTTGAATTTTTTACCCCCTTCCTTGTCTTTCTTCTGAGTAATTCCAGCATCTCCATCTCATTGTTGTTTTCAAGTTTCAAGAAGCCATTCCTGCAATGTACCAGTTACATTTCTAGGTATTCTACCAGGATATTAAGTCTTAAGTCACTGGATAATGTGCCCATATTAATAAACTCTCCCCTACCCAGGCTTATATCTGTCCTCCCTAACCTAGCACTTTCAAGATCCAGTCAAATTCTCCCAGCTCCTGCTGGTACACAGTTGCCAGGTTCTGTGGTGCTTTTGGTGAATAATCCCTTTCTTCACATAGCAGTACTTCTCTGCTTGGCTCATAATAAGACTTTTAATTACTGGTCTAGAAGCAATAAAGAGAGGCAGGGAAAGATCTCACAGACAAGCATCATCTTGCAAAGCATCTGCCCTAGCTAAGGCCTTTGCACAATCTCCAGGCAATTGGAGACTGGTTTCCTCTAGCAAGAGGAAGAGCTCCAGAGAATTCTGGCTGAGAGCATTCAGAGGACTCGGGGGAGTTACGTTCTCAATCCCATCCACCCAAACATCTCCACCGGAGGTCTCAGGGCCCCTCTCCTTCCCTTTCCGCTCTCTGACTTCAGCATCAGAAACCGTCTGGGGTGTGAATTCAACCTCTTTTTTGCTTTGCTATATTTAAAGTCTAACTTGAGGTCTTATTTTTCAACTCAGTCTAGACTGTCTATAGGAGATGAGACTCCCTTAAAAAGATGCAATGAAAGATTTCTGGCTTTCTTTCAACCCATGTTCTAAATTACTTGTTAGCTGACCTGAGCCTGTTATTTTCTTCCTTCATGGCTCATCTAGCAGTTTACAGCAACAAAACAACTCCAAAATTTGAATAATTTTCATGCCCCCCCCCCCCCCATATCTTTCAGTTCAAGAGCTACTACTTTAGGCCGGTGCGTTTTCCTGCACCTGCACACCAACCCAATTCACCACAGGCAAGACTCTTTGTACTAGTGATACTACAGCATGCCAGAGACTTTCATGGCCTCACTAACGAACTAACCAATAATAGTAATTTGTTGCCATCTGCCCAGCAAGTGATCCAATTCTAGATTCCCATTCTGAGTGTCTCCTTCCTTGTATCACTTCTAGGACCTACTGACTTAGGCTGGGTTCCTTCAAAACAGGATTTCAGTATCAGTGGTATGTTTGAAAGGTAAAATGTGATAGCAGGAAGAACTATTAGAGGAATGGAGAAGTTGGCCAGCAAAGGGAAGGAAACAATACAGTGCAGGAAGCAATACAAAGGGAAGGAAACTTTCATGAGCAGAGTACCCCTAAGGACAATTGGGATTCAACCCCACAGGGAACCCTTGGGAGCCTAGTAGAACACTTTGAAGTTGTCCCACCCAAGGAAGCAGGGAAGCTGAGATGTTTGTCCTTCACTTCTATTTTCCACTAGCTATGGGCTGTTCCCCAAGGGTGGGCCTCACATGCAAGTAGAGAGAAGCCCTCAGGCACAGGCAGGGTATCACAAGTGTTTCCAGTAAAGTTGGCTTGTGCTAGATCATTCCAGAATGTCTAGGGGATGTGAGCAGTTCACCAATGGTTGTCAGCTATTCCTTCCTTGACTTTCTGTCTAAAATAACACAGCCTGCCTGGCCAGTGTGGCTCTGTGGTTGAGCATAGACCCATGCACCAAGAGGTCGCTTGTTCGATTCCCGGTCAGGGCATATGCCCAGGTTGTGGGCCAAATCCCCAGTGTGGGGCATGCCGGAAACGGCCAATCGATGTTCTCTCTCCTTGATGTTTCTATCTCTCTCTCTCCCTTCCTCTCTCTCTAAAATCAACAAAGTCATCCTGAATAATCAAGCCCCCTTTTGTCCTTCATGTAGATTTTTTTGTCATGAACAGATGGACATTCTTGATATAGAATTAATATATAAAGCCCCTTTCCAGATTTTCTTATCTTTCAGTTACGGAACTCTTTCTTACCCTAGGGATAAAAAG
Organism: Molossus molossus; assembly: GCF_014108415.1. Taxonomy (NCBI): domain Eukaryota; kingdom Metazoa; phylum Chordata; class Mammalia; order Chiroptera; family Molossidae; genus Molossus; species Molossus molossus. The sequence goes on along the minus strand of NW_023425377.1, from coordinate 104,898,027 downwards.
AATTGTCTGTTTGTGGGCAGTCACGTTCTTTGTGATTGAATAGTCATTTTGACATTTCTCGTCTGTGGGCCAAAGACTTTAAAATAAAATCTGTGAAAGTACTGTATTCAGTGAAAAATGGGGTATCTCAGTATTTCCATTGTGTTCATCCATTAAGCCATATATTAATGGCTGAAGATAAGTACCTTCTGTGTAAAAGGATAAATTCTTGCTTCTTAAATTAGAGTAAATTATGATCCATATTCACTGAAAACTTAAAACTACTATTATAATGAAAATGTAGTTCAATCTTAAGAGTGAACAATAACAAACAACAATAAAAAACCCTAAAACGAGAAACATTTTTTAATGAAATAGAACTGGTTTGAACATGGGACTAGAGTTCCTCATTTTGTTAATTCAATTAAAACTAGCACATACAAAATGCATCTTGCCTATCTCAGGGGAAGAAATCAGCTAATGGCTTGGAGGATGTCTTACATTTTCATTTGCATCAATATTACTGGTGATTCAGACATTATCTTTTGAAAGTTTACAATTTTAGATTTTATTACAGATTATAGGCAGAGATAAATTTATACATGCTAGTTATTTGGTAGGGAGGAGGATCCAGATATGCCCCAGGCTAAAAAAAAAGCAGGTGGAGACCACCTTTTGGGGCAGCTGCCATTCTCTGGCTTCATCAGATTTTATCAAGAGTTGGAACAGGATCTGCACTGTGAACCAGAAGGGCTCGTTGCTGTAACACTAAGAAGAAGGAATTGGTTAGACAGGAACAGGGCATATCCCTTGTGGACACATTGGTCTCCTCATAGTTGATGTGTAAGCAAATTATTTCCTCAGGGAAGAAAGAAAAGACCTTCGAAATAATGGGCACAGTGCTTGTTGCCTAGGGAAAGCTCTTACTGCTGGGTACCAAATACCTGACAGCTTCAAAGCTTTGATCAAGTCCACCGCAGTATACTCAGCACCTATCACTCTGCCTCGCACATAGTAGGTATTTAATACATATTGTTGATGAATTTTTTAAAGTCTGTAGTCTTAGAAGATTTGACTTTGGATGGTGAACACACAATACAATACACAGATGATGTACCATAGAATTTATACACTTGAAACCTGTAAAATTTTATTAACCAATGTCACTCCAATAAATTTAATAAAAAATAAAAGTCTATAGGCTTGAAAATACATGAAGGAATCTTAAACGAATATTGCTAAGTGAAAGAAGCCAGTTTGAAAAGGGTACATATATACTGTATGGTTCCCAGTGTATGACATTCTGGAGGGAAAGCTGCAGAGACTGTAAAAGATCAATGATTGCCAGGGTTCGAGGAAAAGGAGGGAGAGAGGGGTGAGGAGGTGGAGCAGAGAAGACTTTTAGGGCAGTGAAAAGTATTCTGTATGATACTGTAATGGTATATATCATTATATGTTTGCCAAAACCCATACAATGTACAAAACTAAGATTGAATCCTAATGTGAACTGTAGACTTTAGTTAATAATAATGTATCAATATTGGCTCATTGACTATAACAAATGTGTCATACTAATGGAAGACATTAATAAAAGGGGACAGAGCAGTGAGGGAAGGGATGTATGGGAACTCTTTGTACTTTCTGCTCATTTTTCTTTTTTTTTATTTAATCCTCACCCGAAGATATTTTTCCATTTATCTTCAGGTAGAGTGGGAGAGAGAGAGAGAGAGAGAGAGAGAGAGAGAGAGAGAGAAACATCGATGTGAGACACAGGTTGCCTCCCATATAACCCAACCAGGCCCGGGGACTGAACCACAACCTAGGTACATGCCCTTGACCAGAATCGAACCCGCGACACCTTGGTCCGCAGGCCAACGCTCCAACCACTGAGCCAAACTGGCCAGGACTCTGCTAATTTTTCTGTAAGTCCAAACTGCTCTAACAAATAAAATCTATTAATTGAAATAAAAAAGTCGATGAAGCATTATCATGCCCCTGACTTCCACTCAAGGATAATATAAAAGGAGCTACCAGAAACTAGGTGAATTAAGGAGACATTTGAGGTAATATTCTTTAATAATCTTTCTTTACTAATTTGAGAGAGAGAGAAAGGAAGAGAGAGAGATAGAGATATCAATGAGAAAGAACATCAATTGGCCACTTCTGCCCCCCCCCCCCCCCCCGCCACTGGGGATTGGGTCCATAGCCTGACCTGGAATCGAGCCAGTGACCTCTTGGTGCATGGGTCAGTGCTTAACCACTGAGCCACAACAGCCAGGCAAGGTAATATTCTTTAGAATTTATTTTATTGTGAGAAAATAAATATCTATTGAGTGCCAACTAAAGCACTATGAGGCAGTGTCCAATATAGGAAGAAAGGACACTGCTCCTTATTTTCAGAACTACAGAGAGCTTTTTATTCTCTAGACCACAAGATTCTTCAGGAGAAAAGTGTTTACTTGCCAAAGAAGAAGGAAAAACAAAACCAAAGATGCATAAACTAGGTAAACGTATGAAGACAGGGAAAGCATCTCAATAAAATGTAATAAAGGTAAAAGAGTCCATGTTGCAAATAAGTGGATACAAGAAATACCATCTCTTGAAGTAGTCAGAAGAAATCTTGTGTATGATTTTGTAAGTCATCTGAGACATACTGGAATCACTTGGTCTCTCTCTCTCTCTCTCTCTCTTTCACACACACACACACACACACACACACACACACACACTAGCTGTACAGGATCTTCAGGTTATAAACAGTTGAATGAGATGTAGGGTTGAGGGTATTTCATTTGATGCCTAAAACAAAACAAAGCAAAACACAGGCTCATACGATTGGGACATCTTTCTCATCACCTAAGAGGCAGCGAATTGCTGCTGCCCAATCCTGCTTCCACACCCATCCCTCTGGCTGACCTTTTGTGACCTCCTTTAGTCTTCATGTCTGGTCTGGTTTATCTGTACACAAACTGCAAAGCAAGTGGTAAAGAAAGCTCATGAGTCTCCTGAATTCTCCCCCACATAAGGAGAGCCCAAACTTCAATATAGCATTTGGGAGCTATGAGCTACACAAGAAAGATTACAAATAAACAAACAACAAACAAACAAAAAACAACAACCAACCAAACAAACAAAAGGCATGGATTGGGGTCATTCCCTGAGAACCCCTGAAGGAGGAGATAATGTGGAGGTAGGGCTTCATAGTCACAAGGCTTCAGCCTAAAAGGTCATATAGTCTGTCAGGACCTCATTTTCCACATCTCTCATATAGGGGTTTAATAACATGTGCCCTTCACAACAGAGAATTATAATGAAGATAAAATGAGATAATGAAAGCGAAAGTTATTGGTACACTGTTATTTCTTCCCTGTCTAGAAAATTACAGGTTGTCCAAAAGGCACCTGGGAAAGTGCCTAAATGTTTTTAGGGTATAATTTAACCCTTGGTGTGACTCTGGAAGACAGGAAATATATACACTTGCTTTCAAGTTCAGCAGACAGTTATCACCAGGGCTGTACCATAGGGCCCTGTGAGCTATGCACTGCACAGCTGCAGGGGGCACCGTTTATATAGTTCAGGACTTGCAGCTGAAAACTAAGGATTAGTAGGTAAAGCTCTCCGATCCCACTATCTATAACACACGCACAAATGACTAAGCAAACCAGATAGCTCGCTATCCAAACAAGTGGCACATGGACCTCAAATTTCCAAATGAATTTGAGAAGTACAATAAATTTTATGAATGAAAGAAATTTCTATCCTAAAGTTCTAAGTGTTTTTTCAAGTGATCAAAGATATACACAAAGATATATAAAATTTTAAAAGGGACAACAAAACGTGTAAGAATTTTAGCCCCCCAAACTCCACTTAATTAAGTCCTACCTTCACTTCTGAGATCAGCCACAAAAGGAGTGTCTTCTAAAATACAAATTTGAATAGCTCTATGAAAACAGGAAGTTTCTGTTTGTGCAGATGAATTTTGCTCTCAAAAAGAGAAAGAATGAACTGGGCAGAGAACAGGTGACAGAACCCTGATCTGCTTGATGGCAGGGAACACTGATCCTAGCCTTTAGGTATTTTCCAGAAATGTTTTCAAAGTTTATGTAGTTCCAATCAACAGCTCACTAGAATCTTTTTTTTTTTTTTTTAATAACTTGGAAGTTATTCTAATCTTCACCTGAAAGAATGAACAAATGAAAATACATGGAATTCTAAAGAGAAATGACTTAGGGAGCTAACTCTACCAGATACATTATAAAGCAACAAGAATGAAGTTTGTGGTACTGGTATGGGGATTGAATTGACAAATCTCCCAGTGGAACACCTGTCTATGAATGGATCCTAGGATGTGTAAAATACATGTTATGAGTTGTATCAAAAATCAATTGTGAAGGAAGGATCATTCCATACATTGTAATGGGCTAAAGAGCTAGCCATTGGGAGAAAAATTAGTTTGTATCTTCACCTCACATCATGAATAAAAAAATAAAGTTTAGAATACGTAAAGAGATGACAAAGAGAAATCAAGCTTTTGATGAGCTAAAGAAGAAAGATTTAATATTTCTCGAGCCCTTGGAAAAGTATGAAAACAATAGAAGAAATAAAAATTTGTCAAGTAAAAATTTGAGAACCATAATTTCGAAAGTTAAATTTTAAACAGCAAACAGTGCCTGGCTGGTGTGGCTCAGTGGTTGAATGTCAATCCATGCACCACGAGGTCGTCAGTTCAATTCCCAGTCGGGGCACATGTCCAGGTTGTGGGCCTGATCCCCAGTGGGGGGCATGCAGGAGGCAGCCAATCAATGTTCTCTCTCATCAATGTTTCTGTCTCTCTCTCCCTCTCCCTTCTTCTCTCTCTAAAATCAATAAAGGGAAAAAAATTCAATAAAAAAGCGCCCTGGCCAGTTTGGCTCAGCGGTTACAGCGTCAGCCTGCGGTCCAGAGAGACCCGGGTTCGGTTTCCGCTAAGGGCATGTACCTCGGTTGCAGTTTGTCCCCGGCCCTGGCTGGTCGTGCGGGTGGCAGCCACTCGATGTGTCCCTTTCATGTCAATGTTTCTCTCTCTGTCTCTCTCTCCCTCTCACTCTAACTGAACAAAACAAACAACAACAAAAACAAAAAACAAAAAAAATGTCCTCAGGTGAGGATTAAAAAAAATAAAAAAGCAAACAGCCAACTAGGAAATAGTCATTGATGAGAAGGAACTATTACTTCTAAAGAGATCAGAAAAATAGATATAAAAATAACTAAGATCCCAATAGACAAATCAGAAAAGGGCATGTTTAGAACTACACAGAAGACATACTATAACTAGTTTTAAACAATATTTTTCACCTGCAGTTGTGATTTTAAAAAGCAACAAATAAAACAAAAACACATCAATTTCACCTATTAAATTGGCAATATTAAAGAATTTTGATATAATTAATGTGACAGGGACAGAAAAATAAATATGCTGTACATTTCTAGTGATACAACCTTTTAGAGAGTAATAAATTTGATAAAACTTATCAGGAAGAAAAAATATCTCACGCCCTTTTATTCGGGGTCCTTATTGTGTGGAGATGAAGAAAATGCAAGGAAAAAGCCATATGTACTAGGATAGTCATCAAATATTATGTATGATTATAAAAGATTGGAAACAACCAATTATATAACAACAGTGAATTGGTTCAGAAATTCTCAAATGGTGGTTTGAACAAAAATGAATGAATGAATGAATGAAATGCATGTGGTAGAATATTATTCAGCAAAAAATAAGATCACTAAATAAATCAAACGACCATGCAGTGCAGCTATTGTTTTGAGTGTTTTCCCCTCCTTTGTCCAGCATGCTTACCAATTTCCTTCTGATAACAACATCCCTTTCCTTTGGAGAATCTTTCCCAACCTAGTGTTATCCTGGTGGCCCCACCTCATCTCTGCCAGCCAGTGAGCATATGACTCAGATTGGACTAGTGACAACGAAATGTCCCCCTGTACATGGTAATTTGTCAAAGGAAGGATACTTTTTTTTTTTTTTTTCCGGAACAATTTGAGTCCTTTCACAGGTTTTTCCAAAGTGAAAGTAGATACGTATGCTCTCTCTTCCTTTTGGATGACATTGTGCTATTGGCAGCTGTCCCCCCTGCTGGCTGGGTTGAGAAGTTCAGAAGAGGAAGATAGAGACCACATGGGAAGAGAATGAGAGCGAAAAGAAAGATCTGAGGGCCTTCTCTGGACCCTTGCATATTAGCCCTACCCAACCCCTCTCCCGACCACTTACTTGAGCATTCCTGACACATGTTCTGGAGCAGTTAAGCCAGTATGTGTTGGGATTCCGTCCTTAGCATTTATGTCCTCACTCATGCAGAAATCATTTCTGGACAGTGTCTTTGGTGACCAGAGTCTTCTTAAAAATCTAGATCAGACATGTCACTGCCCTGTTTAAAATCTTACAATAGCTTCACGTTGCTCTTAGACCAAGAAATAATTCCTTACCATGTCCCATGAGGTCCCACAGGATGCCCTCTCCCTAACACACACACACACATACACATACATACACACACACACACACACACACTCCTTCCCTCAACTCAGCTCCCTCCATGCTCCTCTTGCTCATTTACTCTATCATCTTGACCACCGTTCTGTCCTCAGACAAAGGCCATTTCTGCCCTGGTGTCCTGGGTCCTTGAACTTGCTGCCTCATGTGTGAGGAATGCTCTGGCCCAGACCTTCACGAGGCTGATTCTTTCCTGTCAATCAGGTTTCATCTCAAGGAACATTTTTGTGAGTTCTCTCCTGACCATTCACTCTACATTACTCTCTATTTACTTCACATAATCGATGTCTATCTTAAATTATCTTGTGTGTTTGCCTTTTGTTTTAGAACAAAGAAAAAAAATTAGGATAAAAACATGTATATACACTGAGATTACAGCTAGGAAATAAGCATATAAGAAAATAGATCAGATTTATAACACTGGGGTGATGGGGACTGATTGGTTATGGTTGATTTCTTTCATTATTTAAAAATTTCTTCCATAGTTTCTATAATGTATTATATGTTTAATTAAGATAAATGTTTAATTAAGAAAAAGTCACACTCTTCAGAAACCACAAACTTCTTGGCATTTAAAAAAATTGTTTTTTTTCTTTATTGATTTTAGAGAAAGAGAGAGGAAGAGAGAGAGAAAAACATTGATGAGAGAGAACCCCCTCGATTGGCTGCCTCCTGCATGCCCACACTGAGGATCAGGCTCACAACCTGGGCATGTGCCCTGACCAGCAACCTCTTGGTGCATGGGTCGATGTTCAACCACTGAGCAACTCCAGCCAGGCACTTCTTGGCATTTTTTTTTTTTTTATCCTCACCCGAGGACATTTTTCCATTTTCTGTTCAGGTAGAGTGGGAGGGAGAGAGAGGAACAGAGAGAGAGAAACATCGATGTGAAAGGAACACATCGAGTGGCTGCTACCCGCACAACAGACCAGGGCCGGGGACAAACTGCAACTGAGGTCCGCGCCCTTAGCGGGAACCGAACCCGGGTCTCTCAGGACCGCAGGCCAATGCTCTAACCACTGAACCAAACCGGCCAGGGCACTTCTTGGCATTTTTATGAAGACTTTCAGTTATCCCAGTTTTCATTTTTAGAAATTATAATGGCAGGGTCTGCCAACAGCTATCCTCAGAAAAACCTCTTGGTTAACAAAAAGAAGAAAAAAATGTAAAGGAGCAATTGGTATGACAGTGCTTCGAATCATACAGGATAAACTTGTATTGGGTCATTGTTCAAACTGCCAAAGCACAAAATATCACTGTGATGAGTTTTCTATACATACACATGAGCTCACACCAAGACATATAAAGATCAGATATAACAATAAAAGCTCTTAGAATCATTTGTCCCAGTGCCATTAGGTCAGACGCCTAATGAAAAGGATGCATTGCCCAGCTGGTGTGGCCTAGTGGTTGAGCGTCATTGTCCGTTTCCACCCTTGGAAAGCACTAGAATGAATACACTCTCTTTACATCTTTTTTTTTTTTCCAGTTGTATTTACTGAACAGAGGAAATGAGAGGACAATCCAATCCAATGCTTATGTAGTAACATCACATTCTTAAAGAGAGTTAATTAAGTACCAAATTAATGTCTTCTCACAAATAAAAACCCCACATCGCCTCATCTTTCTAATTGGTCTCATTTTCCAACCCTTCCCACACTCCTCAGCTTAAACTATTGATCCCTTTGAGTGAATGATAACTTGCAAGGATACTGATTACTTAAGCACTTTACATTTTCAACATTTCTAACAAAATTACATTGTTCTTTTTAACTTGGGGCCAGAATTTTTTTGGAGGGGTGGGGGGCAGAATTTTAATCTACCTTTGGAATCCACAATTCATGAATTTGGGAATTGGACAGAATTCAGTACAAGGTCACAGGAAGTGGGGGGGAGGATAGGCTAGCGGGAACCAGTACGGTGTTCCAGGTTGACTATGTCCTTCCTGGTTGACCTAGCTTAGCAGACCATGAAAGAGGCCACATGCAGGAAGAGGGAGAGTGAGGGATCAGGCAGTAAAAGATGAGGGCATCTGACTGACCTAGAAGAAATGACCAAGTGTGGCCTCTGAGCTGGCAAGCTAGCTACTGAAAATAAGGGTTGTGGTTGGGCAAGAAGGTAAAGGTAGGCTTGGAGTCCAAGATCAAGGTCCAAGGAGTAGAAGAAAAACATGTTCCTCTTAAGGGACCTGAAGGAGAGCCAGGGAGATCTGATTCCATATATCAGCATGGAGGGCAGTGTTTTCAATACATTATAATTCCCCAAATTGCCTTTTTTTCTTCACTGTATTGTAAAGTTCCCATGTTGCTTATTTAAAATTGTACAATTCACCAAAGTGCTGTCAGAGCATGACTCTTAATTCTAAGTCAAGGTCTCACCCTCTGTTTTATTTTTAAATGCAAGTGATGAGGGCTGGCATAACCTGGCAGGTGTGTTCTCATAACCTGAGACTGTGCAGGTGCTGTTGGCTGGGGCTGCAGCCCAGGCATGGGGAAGTGTCCCCTGGAGGGTCCCTCGGTTCCCAAAGGAGTTCCTCCACAGGTACAATGGGGAGGAAAGGGGGCCTTTCCCTATGTCATTCTTTGTTTTACACACTCCCCCCTAATGTTAAGGGTATGAAGGGAATGGCAGCTGGTTTCTGAGTTTGCAGGGAAAAGTGCTCAAAGCAAATAAATAGTTGGGGAATTGTCTTGGAGTTCATAGAATGAACAAGTCATTGATGTGTAATAGAGGAACTTATAACTGTTCTGGGAACACTACCAGTATGTTAGAGCGATGGTTGGCCATTTGTTTTAAAGAATTCAAAGAATAGCAAAAGCCACACTGGTAGTTTTGGGGGAAAGCTGTGGGCAAAAATTACAGAACAGGAGGGGGTGGAGGAGTGAATGAGGGCCAGGAAGCAGCTGTCTGCTAGGGAATATTTAATTTAACATAAGATAAACAGCCGTTATACTATAAAACAAATATTCTTGTAACATTTCCATCCTTGCCTCCTTATGCTTCTGTTCTCAGACTGTGCTAGAATGTAGAATCGAAAAACAGTGTGGAGCTCAGCTAGAATATGGCTTGAACCCATTTAACAGTATTGAGAGAAGTATTTAGCATGGTTTTTCAATACATTATAATTCCCCCAAATTGCCTCTTTTCTTCCCTCTATTGTAATTTCCTCCCATGTTGCTTTATTTAAAATCGTACAGTTCATGAAAGATTAAGTCTTGCTCCAATGAATATGCTCAAATTTCTCATTCGACACAGAATTGTATGTGCTTCTGTCTTTGTTAGTGACTAGCCCCCTCTGTGTACTTAATTCTTAATAAATATTAAGTGAGGTATTTGCTTTAGTGTTCTTGGCTAGAAATTCCATGACTGGGCATACTCTCAAATTTTGCACCTTTTTGGATAATGTGCTTTTTGTAACAGTGAATCAAATCAGATTTATATTCAAAAGCTTCCTTGAATTCAAAGTAGAGAGAAAGGAATTCTAGGATCTTCAAAACACTGGGGAACTGTGACTCCGCAATGGAATTGTGTCAAAGGACACCGCCAGGGTAAACTGAAGAACGTTCTTCTCACCGTACACTCTAGAAGTGAAAGAAAATTTTTGAAAAAGAGGAATGCTTCAAATGAGATATTTTTTAAACAATTATAAAAATTATTTCAATTATATCAGGCTATGTATGATAATCCGAAAATATCAAAATGAGTATAATGGGCTTTGATTTAACTAAATGGGACTACAATTTTTCAAAGTGGTGAACTCCAATTTGTATTTAGTGAGATTTGTATTTATTTATTTATTTTGCTATGCTACTGACCTAGTTTCAGATGTGGACTCACAAATCCCAGGCCCCTAGGAGAGTAAGAAGAAAAGTTACTTGCTTATATTCTGCAATTTATTACACTAATCTAGGGTCCTTCAAGTCTGGGCAGGGGATGGGCTATTTTTATTTTATAGAAGAACCTTTTTGTCTTTTGTTGGGGATGTTTCCAGCAATTTAACAATTGACTCTAATAGAATCTTATGAATAAAACTAATGAAAACATGAAGAAATGAACTCTGGAGACCAAACATACAGTAGCTTATTGTTCACGCTCTGGGGAACAGAAATACCTTCTCTAACAAGGTACAATGGTACAAACAGGAACTAACACGGGTTTCAATGAACAAGGCATTTAGGGTCAGGAGAAGGCCAATATTGCCGACCTTAATCTGGTCAGTAAGAGTAAACTCCATAAACGGGTATAAGCAAAAAGGTAAATGCGCTTCAGCTTTTGGATGTGTTCAGATGTTTGTTAAAATTTTTAAGGGAGCAACAAATTACTAGTTTTTTGTCCTTTGATCCATCTTGATTTTTTTTTTCTTTTTTTTGTGTGTGTGTGTGTGAAGGGGCTATGTATAAGCAGTGTTTTATCTTTCACTACGACCAACTCTTATTTAGCCTATTCTCTTGGATCTTGGAAAATATATGGGGAACATGGAAAGCGAGAGTTGGTACAACTGAAATACCTAGGTGGTCTTTAACTACCAAATTCTTCAATGTATATCACAACTTTTATTGGTGTTGCAATCACAGAGAGACTCAGCAAATCACGCACTTCCTTGGGTATGTGTTCTCATTTATAAAATGAGGGATGTATGGGATTAGTATTTATCCAAGTGTGCCATTCAATCCGCTGGTAGAACATGAGATGATTTTAGGTGGTGCGTGGACACTGTTTCCAGTTATGCACTTATTTTATTATCCCATAAACCTGTAATGTTTATGAATGTTACTGTTTAGAAGTAAAGTGAGTACTGTATTTTTTTTTTTAAGCCAGCCAACATAAAGTAATAAGTAAGTAATATGAGGACATAACGAAATAGTGACATTATTTTTGAATGAGTAATAACTGGAAACTATTAGACTGGATAATCCCTAAAGTATGTTTTAGGTCTAAATCTAAAATGTCTATAATTTTTAAGCCTTTGTTCCAAGTCTTGCTCATCTTAACCATAATAGAGAAGCTAAAATTAAATAAAACCGATGAAGGTTAAACAAAAGTGGAAAGAAAGAAAAGCAAGTGCTTGGATAATTCTTAGACTTGATAATCACTCAAGAATTAAAACTGAATACATTTCCTTTGATTTTGACATAGAATTTCCACATAACTGTCTAAGCAACCTCATGTAACACTTTCATAAAAGCCTTTTAAAAAACCCATCTTGAATTATAAATTCTGTAAATGTGCTCCAAGTGTTTACACTATGATCAACACTGGTGTTCTGAAAGAGTTGCAGATTCTGTGGTGGTTGTCCTTTAACTGCTTGTTGGTTTGGAAAGATAGTAACACACATACTAACTCTATTTATTGAGTGCCCAGCAATGGGCTTGTACTTTATAAATGTTATCTTATATTATCCTCAAACAACCTAAAAAACAGGTATTATTTCCCCTATTTTCAGGTTAAGAAACTGCAGCTCTTTGTGTTTCCTAACTTGCTAACTATCTTACTCAAGGGCTCACAGTTAGTCTTTAGTAATCATTAAAAAAAAAAAAAAGAAAAGAAAAAAGCCCTGGCCAGTTTGCTCAGCGGTTAGAGCATCGGCCTGCGGACTGTAGAGTCCCGGGTTCAGTTCCCACTAAGGGCATGTACCTCGGTTGCAGTTTGTCCCCAGCCCGGTTGGGGTTGTGTGGGTGGCAGCCACTTGATGTGTCTCTCTCACATCTATGTTTCTCTCTTTTTCTTCCCTTTCTCCCTCCAGCTCTATCTGAAGATAAATGCAAAATGTCCTTGGGTGAGGATAAAAAAAAAATGTCAGCCAGGTCGGTCTCATTTCTAAGCACGCATTTTCCCTATAACATCTAAGTTTTATATTAGAGTTTTAAAGAAACAGCTCTCTCTCCCTACATGTGAAAGAAATGGGCCTTTGGACTTGACCAAGAAAAACTTTGGAAGAGCTCAAATTCTTGAAAAGGAGGACAGAGACTTAGGCTAAGTTAGTCACTACATGGTGGGACATATCAAGGAAATAAGTGGTTATCCGAGAGATTGTCATCTCTGCCTTTAACAGTTTATGCTGAATTCCTGGGTCCCTGGACTGAGATGCTTCCTCTTCCTCTGCAGATGTCCAGCCCTGCCCCTTACCACAAATGCCCCAGGTACAAGATGGCATCTTTCATTACTGTAGTAACTTTCTTCCCTCAAAGCTTATCTGTCCATATCCCCAGCTAAGAGCCCATTATCTCACTGACCTCTCCACCAACTCGTAACTCTCAGCAAAAGTGACCATGCTGTTTGCCAAACTAGTACAAAGTCACCCCTTGACCTTTACTCCCCTTTTATTATCCAGGAGTCCTCTTTGGAATGCTTCAAACGCTCTAAGGAAGACAAACTAGCCATTCTCTTTTCCTTGAGAATTCTGTTATCCAAAAAGAATGTGTGAAGTTAGAAATTATGTCTGCAAGCAAAATGATCAACCACTGGTCTTCTGAAAAGAGAAAAGTTCTTATTTAAATTAACTTAATTTTTGCCCGGCCGGTGTGTCTCAGTGGTTGAGCATTGACCCATGCACCAAGAGGTCGCCGGCTCAATTCCTGGTCAGGACACATGTCCAGGTTGTGGGACTAATCCCCAGTAGGGGGCATGCAAGAGGCTGCCAGTCGATATTCTCTCTCATCGATGTTTCTATCTCTCTCTCCCTCTACCTTGTCAATAGAGAAAAACAATTAGAGACTTCCGGTCAAGATGGGGCATAGGTAAATATGGTATCGCGTCCTCCCACAACCACATCAAAGTTACAACTAAACTACAGAACAACTATCATTCAAAACCGCCTGAAATCAAGCTGAATGGAATTCCTACAACAACGGAATTAAAACAGCAGCCACATTGAGACTGGTAGGAGGCACAAAGGCGGAGGGGCTGGTCCCACACCCACGTGTGGCAGATAAAAATCAGGAAGACACTTCGGCTGGGAAGGTTCTCCCGGAGGACTGAGGGGTCCCCGTCCCACACCAGGCACCCCGCTCAGGGTTCCAGCGCCAGGAAGAGAATCCCCAAACTTCTGGCTGGAAAAACCAGCAGGAACTGAGGCTCAGGGAGACTGAGGCGGCTGGAGCCCCAGGCAGCTCCTTAAAGGGCCCGCGCACTGAGTTATCGGACTCTCTCCCTCTGAGCTTGGAGGGGAGGCAGCTCGAGGGGCACCAGAGACATACAGGGAAGAACTGAGCTGTTTGGCATTGGAGTGAGGGCTGGAGGGGGGCTTTCTCCGAGACAAACGTGCTGTCAGAGGCCTTTGTTCCTTTGGTGAGCCCTTCCCTGGGGCGGCAGAGAGCCGCCATATCTGGGACTCCAGCAACCTGGCTCACACTGGTAGCCCTGCCCTGGTGATTCCCTGAGTCCCCGCCCCACCCAACTTTCAGGCCCACCCAAGCTGTTGCCAGTTGCTTAACCATAGGATTGGCCTGTCTTGGATCCTGCTTCAGGTTTTTCCTAAATTCTTTTAAACAAGCAGCATCTGGTCTCAGCTAGCCCCATACCGCTCGTTAAGTAATACACAGAAACAAACACAGGGAGGCAGCCAAAATGAGGAGACAAAGAAACAGGTCCCAAATGAAAGAACAGAACAAAACCCCAAGAAAAGAACTAAGCAAAATGGAGATAAACAACCTAACAGATGCTGATTTCAAAATACTGCTTATAAGAATGCTCAATGAACTTAGTGAGGGCCTCAAGAGCATAAAAAGGGACCAGTCAGAAATGATGGATGCACAGTCAGAAATGAAGAAGACATTAACTGAAATAAAGAATAATTTACACAGATTCAATAGTAGAGTACGTAAATCCAAGAAGCAAACCATTGATTTGGAATATAAGGAAGCAAAAAAATGCCCAATCAGAACAGAAAAAAGAAAAAAGAATCCAAAAAAATGAGGATAGTGTAAGGAGCCTCTGGGACAACTTCAAGCGTGCCAACATTTGCATCTTGGGGGTGCCAGAAGGAGAAGAGCGAGAACAAGAAATTGAAAAGCTGTTTGAAACAATAATGGCAGAAAACTTCCCTAACTTGGTGAAGGAAACAGATATACAAGTCCAGGAAGCACAGAGAGTCCCGAACAAGATGAACCCCAAGAGGCCCACACCAAGACACACCATCATCAACAAAATGCAAAAGGTTCAAAACGAAGAGAGAGTCTTAAAAGCAGCAAGAGAAAAGTAGTTAGTTACCTACAAGGAAGTTCCCATAAGGCTGTCAGCTGATTTCTCAAAAGAAACTTTGCAGGCCAGAAGGGAGTGGCAAGAAATATTCAGAGTGATGAAAAGCAAGAACCTACAACCAAGATTACTCTATCCCACAAAGCTGTCATTTAGAATCAATGGCCATATAAAGAATTTCCCAGACAAGAAAAAGCTAAAGGAGTTCATCACCACCAAACCATTATTATATGAAATGATGAAGGTTTTTTTTTAAAAAAAGATAAAATATATGAACAAACAAAATGTCAATGAATACATATCCAACGGCAATGGAATCTACAAACAAAATGAACAGGCAGAACAGAAACATTCTCATAGATACAGAGAACATTTTGTTGTTTGCCAGATGGGAGGGGATTTGGAGGAATGGGTGAAAAAGGTGAAGGGATTAAGAAGTACAAATTCATTGCTAGACTGACAAACCTCAAAGGGAAAGGGGTTGGGGGGTGGGAAGAAATAAACCAAAGAACTTATATGCATAACCAATGGACACAGACAATAGTGTGGGAAAAGGTGGAAGGGGGGCAGGGATGGGGAGGAGGGGGGTCAATGGAGGAAAAATGAGGAATATCTGTAATACATTCAACAATATTTTTAAAAAACCAATTAAAAATAAATATGTTTAAAATAAATTAATTAACTTAATTTTTAATAGAGTAAAAAGTGTATCTTAGCAAGTGAGGAAATAAAGCTGAAAACATTTACAGTATTTGGAATGCAGTCTTAGTCAAAAAGGTGCTAAGGAGAGAAGGAAGCTAGCTCTAAACATACCTTGTTTGAAACACAGTGGCTTTGGTTTCAGACAGCTGACAGGTGCCCAGAGCAGTTGCTTAAGGGCAAAGAGACCAGCAAAGGAAACGTGGGTGTCAACTCTGAGTTAAATCCCACTCCCAATTGTTTCTGTGACTGGCACCTTTCACACTCACATTAGTTTCAATATATGAGAGTGCCATTTTTGTAAGTCAAAAATGGCTAAATATCAGCACTTTCAACCTGTCCCTTTCCATCCTATCATAGGAAGTGACACTTTTACCTTGAACTTGGTCTCTACCTCATTCACTTTTAAGGGACATCTCTTCTAGATTGCTCTTTGCAGCAGCACCCCCACATCCAGACATCATCAGACTGATCCCTGAGCTTCAGCCTGGGTGGCCCCTGTCCCTGCCCTACTTGCAAGGAGAGGGGTTTACTTTGGAAGGACCATATCCTGAAAAAATTAGGGTACAGAATATGCCTCGGAGAATTCCCACCATCAAACATACTCCGGGCCCCAGAGGCCCACTTAGTACACACACACACACCACACACACACACACACACACACCGCAAGCATAGATGACATTTCCTAATTTATTGAAAAATGCTGGTGGGTACCCACTCAATTTATTTTGTGAACCATGAATGCATCATGACGTATTCTTTGAAGAGTACTTCCCAGAGAAGACCTTCTGGATCAATTCTTTGCATATAAATAAAAACATAAAAATGCTCCCTTCTGGAGGCTTGCTTTTCTGGGTGCCATGACCTGTTTTTTCTGGTCCTGCCTTACTCATTTTGTTGTTCTGACTCAGGGTTTTCTGATCCAGGACCTTGACAGCTGCTTTGGGAACCTTGTCCTTGTCTTCTCTGGGCCTGCGCTCCCCAGCTCCACCCCAGGCTTCCTGTCCGGAGTTTCCTGCCCCTTGAAACTGTGCACATGGCCATGATATAAAATTGTAGCTTCAGTGATTCATCAGTTTGCCATTTTAATGATTCTATGCTTTAATTCAATTTGAACATTCAAGATGTATTTGGTACAGTTTATCTTAGCAAACAGGACCACACACAAACAACTGAGCCCAAGCGCTAACATCATTGTCAGTTATGAAAGAGATTGAGGTTGGGAAATGGCAAAATTACGCTTCCCAAGTCTATTTTCCAATGGCTGTTCTATTCTTCAATGTTCAAAAGAAGAAATTTTTCTTCATAGCTTTTATTATAGATTGAATTATTTATCTGTGGTTATTTGGTTAATCATAGGTTCTATGAGATCAGAAACTACAATGCTCGGGATATAGTAGGTTTCAATAAATATTTGTTGAATGAGTAAATGAATGTTTCCTTGAAGGACATTTGGGTAAGGTTTCTTTTTTTCCACAAAGGCTTTGAATTTTCTCTCATGTCTTATAAACTTGAATACTGAATGTGAATTTGTCACTGAATCAAAAAATAGATGTACAGCCCTGCAGGTTTGAGTTATCTTTGGGATTTCAGTTGGAGTGTCATCCCCTCAATACATATCAGCATACAGCTCCCAAGGTAGCTTCTAATACTAATAGCTGCCATCTATTGCATACCTCACAATAACTCTAGGATGTGGTTACTATTATTATCCGCCATTATACAGAAGAGGAAATTGAGGCTCAAAAAAGCGCAGTCTAAATCTCTAGATTCTGTGCCATTTTGCCTTTCTGTGAAAGTGGACAGAGCAAGAGCAGAGCGGAGGGTTTGGCCACCTTTAACAATCCAATATGGAGTCACTGTCAACCAGGAGAGTTATGTCAAGTGCTACGTCAACACTGAGGTAATAGGGTGCAATAGGAATGCCCCTAGGAGGGGCCCAGAATGCCCAAAACCACAAATCTGGACACTTGGAAAAGGACTCCATCTGCACGTGGATATGAGTGGGACCACCACCCCTGGTGGGCTATAAGAACTCAGCTCTGTCACCCAGCACTTGAGCTTGGCTGTGCCATCAGTCTCTCCACCTGTGGCGTGCCAGTGAGTGGGACTTCGGGCTGGATGCTCGCTTTGCTCATTTTTATCTCATAAGCTCCCTCGCTCTGTATGTAACCTGCGTGTGACTCTACTGGCTACTAGGGAGATCTCCCCCAATAAACCTGGCATTGTGGAAAGACACAAATGTGTGTGAGTGACTTCTTTCAGGGACACTCCCTTATGACAGAAATATCTTATCTTTCTTAAAAAGTTTTTTTTTTTTCTCTCCATTCTTTTGAGAAGCTTTTGTAGAAAGGGATCATTAAGAAATGTTAGAGAAGAGGAATGAGCTTTAAAATCAGGTTATTCTAAGAATGAATGTGTGATATCATAATGGAGTGGCCCCTGAAAGATGTTTATACTCATTGTGAAGAAGCCATTTAAAAAATCTGTCTTTTCTCCATGCAAGTAAATGACCAACCTTTCCAATAACATCACCACTGCCTGATTTTAGTTTATATTCTTTCAAATATAAGTGGATGCATGACTCAGTAACTGAGTGAAGGAGGAGGTTTAAAACTAAAACAAATTTTAGAATGAGGACTAAGAAATAATAATTTGAGCATTGTTTTCAAAAGGTGCTCTACCTAGTTTTTTGTTTTTTGTGTGTTTTTTTTTTTTAAGTTAAAAGAGGGAGAATTTGTTCATCTATAATCCTATGACTAATTTCTATTTTGGAGCTTGGAAGGGGTTCTTGAGATTTATTTTAATCCCATCTTGTCACTTTCCTCAACTTGAGTGAACAGAATGTGCAAAAGGTGTTAAAAGGGGTCCGAGGAACACGGTCTGAGTTCTCTGAATTTTACAAAAGCAGTGGCACTTTTTATTACTTTTCTCAGTTACTTGCATTTCAAAAGGACACACCTTCTGTTTTTTTGTTGTGTTTTGTTTTTTACTCTCATGGTTGATAATCAAAGTGAGCTCCTTTAAAAATCTGGCCAGCAGGAAACACAGTGATCACCCAAAGCACTCAGTAAATGGCTAGTCAGTAAAAACTGGTGTTCA
Source organism: Molossus molossus (assembly GCF_014108415.1). Taxonomy (NCBI): domain Eukaryota; kingdom Metazoa; phylum Chordata; class Mammalia; order Chiroptera; family Molossidae; genus Molossus; species Molossus molossus. Next base: position 104,879,501 of record NW_023425377.1, on the reverse strand, counting down.
GACTGACCTCGGCAAGCCTGCGGCTGAAGCTGCCCTTGTCAACCCCGAGAGGTCCGCCAGCATGGACTGTTGCCTCTTCTGCTCCCTCCTGCCCCTTCTCTTCCCTTGCCCAATCCCACCTTTGACCCCAGGAACTAGACTGAAATTCTTTCTGCTGGCTCACGGTGGGAAGGTGCCAGTAATTAGGTAACAAACAATTAGCTGACAGTGTTAAGGCAACTGCCCCCTTGATTTCCGTCCGCAGCCAGTACATCTGGGGCTTGGACAGCTGCCAGGGAAACCATGGTGATCCAGCCCCAGGAGAAACAAACCCACAGAATCGAGGTTACAAGTAAAAATCAAAGTGGGAAACTATGCAGATAAATAATGCTGCTTTGATGGCCAATTCTGATCTTGTCACAAAGGAGCTAGAGACTAGGATAAGTGCACTGTAGAGTCACCGGGGCTGGTTATTCTGCGATGCTAAGGAAACAGTGGGAAAGGAACCACGCACCCTGCCGAGGGAGCCGGGCGCCTCCCTGGTCCCCCCACTCCGCCTCTCTAGGCGCCGGGGGGGGGGGGGGTCGGTTCGCACCTCTCTGGTCTGGGGAGTCCTCATCTGCCAAAAAAACGTGTACCTGTTGAGCAGAAACCGCAAAAAGCCGTTTCTTTCTTTCCATGTCACGTGAAATATTATTTTTCATTTACAGAAAGAAACTGATACTACAGTAGCAATATAAACATTTCTAATCTTTTAAGAAAACATGTACATATCAGATTGCCAGGACGTGCGCGCTCCGGCCGACCGGGAGTCATTTCCCAGCTCCGGGAACCGGTGGTGTGAAGTAGGCCACTCGTGGGGGTTCCCCAGAAGCCCCATTTGTGAAGCCATGTCACGGCCCAAGCACACCAAGCCCCAGCATCTCTACGCCAAGGAGCCGAAGCCTGCACCCCCCGAGTTGGCGGAGGAGGCCTGCAAGGTGGCAGGGAGTGCGCTTCAGACCTAGATGATGCTGTTCCCACACCACCTCATCCCTCCGCTGACGGCAGTGACACCCAGAAAGCGCCTGTCGTGGCTCTTCCCTCCGAGTCAAAGGAACAACTGGTGACCCTTGGAGAGAGGATGGTCAACAGCTACTATCCAGGTTGCCACTTCAAAACTGTTCCTGGCATGAAAGACACCGCCATCTACGAATCCGCATGGGAGACAAACCGCACAAGTGTGAGTTCTGTGACAAGTGCTTCAGCAGGAAAGACAACCTTCCCATGCACCTGTGGTGCCACACCAGCCTGAAGCCCCACATGTCACCTGGGGGACTATATCATCAGGGACAGCAGCAGCCTCAAGAAGCACCTGCGGATACATTCCAAGAGCAGCCATACAAATGTCAACTGCGCCCCTAGCCAGCCGCAACTCCACCTCCCATCCCACATGGTGAGGTTCCAACCAAAAGGTGACCATAGTCAGGGATCAGGTCCATCTGAGCTGCTGGCCCGAGTCTTCCCAGTCTGCCAGCTCCAGACGAGCCACATCCAGACTAAAGCACAGGAAGGCATGTCACAGGAAGACATAGTGAAATGGACACAGATGGGGTCCCTTGGATGTTGAGGAGCCTCCTATTGGGGTTGTATGGGAAAATGGAGACCCAGTAGGAACAGTTGACACAGGGACCCACCCAATGCCCTCCCTCCCAGGCATCCTCATGCCCAGCCCCACTTCTCTGAGCTGCTCCCCACTGGCTCTCAGGGACCCGGGGGCAGACTGTGGGCTGGGTGCTGGAAGATGGGCATCCCTTCTGGAGACCTGGCTACAGAGGCAGGGTGGGTTCTGGTTGTACCAGACAGGACACTGTCGGGAAACATTGTCCAGAAACCAGAGCCACAACACGTTCATCCAGTGTCACCTATTTGCCACATTTACCTCCCGTGATCCTGAACTCAGCCCCATGATTCAAATGCTGTGGCCACCTCCGTAGGCTTGCCACCAGCAGCCACTCGGACCTGAACCACTAACCACAATGGTTTCCAAACCCCTTCATCTGCTTCCATGTTGGACACCCTCGGCTCCAATCCCTTCTCTCACTCTTTCTAAATATCAGTCAGAGCATGCCACACTTCCGCTTACACACTCCAACAGCCACACAAGGCAGAGTCCAGGGGGACGGAGCAGGAGGCTCTGAAGCTGATGCAGTAGAGAGCCACCAGGAGATGGGCCTGGCCGGTTTGGCTCAGCGGTTAGAGCATCAGCTTGCGGTCCTGAGAAGGAGATGGGGCTTGAAGAAGCAAAGGGTGACAAAGCCAACCGAAGAAGGACCCCTCCCTCTGAACAGGCACATGCTGAAGATGACTCAGTGGGTTGGAGACCATCCCCAGGACCCTCGGGGCCATGAGCTGAGGATGGCAGGGCCACATGAGAGTAGGAACGTGGGTCCCCTGGGTCACCCCACCCAGGGACACATGGTATGAATGGGGACAGACTGGCTCCACAGAAAATCCATGAACTCTTCAGACCTGCCAGTTGTCACTGGTTTCTACTGAGTGCTCCCAATTGAGTCCAGGTCTCTTAGTCCATTTGGGGAGACCCTTTAGTCCTCTGTTCTTGCCCCAAAATTGGCCAAAACGAGGACAGAGGAGGGAATCTTAGAAATGGGAACTCCCTGGGACTTTTGTAGGCAGGATCCTCCTTCCCTGTGCAAAAGGGAACTTGAAGTCAGAAGAGTGAGGCTCACCTGGGGGGGGGGGGGGGCTCAGCACTCTGCTCTGAAATGCTCCTGTGCAGAGAAGGGTTGGCGTGGCACTGCCTTGACCCGCTGGGTCCGCTGTGTGGCCTGAACAGCTCCCTGCTGCGACCCACCCTTTCCTCTTCCCGAAGGTATTGTACAGGTACTATCACTTCCTATGTGTGCCTGAGCGGAGCAGTTAGAGAACACTGTTTTCTAGAACTTGGCTGGCCTGCCCCTCTCCAGTTTGTCCCTAGTGACAGTTTGTCCTGGTTGCCTGGCGCTGGTTCATGTTAGAGTCAGAACACTCTGCAGGGTTCTGTGCGGTGCGTCGTGGCCCAGAGGACAGGAGCAGAGCTGTGTGGCCTGTGGAACCAGGGAGGGCTTGCTGCCTGCCACCAAGATATCCCCCCACAGGTCCTGGAGAGCTGTGGGATGTTCCGCTGTTGGTGTCTGAAACTTTAAGACAAGGCCCAGGTCTCTTGGCCTTTCCCTGAGAGATCCTCTTCTATGCTGCGCTGGTGATTTTTTTTTAGTAAAGAGCCAACACATTTTAAGAAGAGAAAGAGAGCCCAGGCCGGTTTGGCTCAGCAGTTGGAGCATCGGCCTACAGACCAGAGAGTCCGGGTTCAGTTCCCACTAAGGGCATGTACCAAAAATAAAAAAATTTTTTTTTAAAAAGAAGAGAAAGAGAGCTGGCCAGAGGGTGTTCAGACAGGAATGAACTCTCTGGAAAAATCAGGGAGAAGATGGGACTGATGATACCCACCTACACAGCCCTCCAGACCCCTGTGGGGGAGGCCAGTATAAACACTGTGCTTGGCTGCACTGAGTAAAAACCTGAACAAGCCCTTGCCAGTTTGGCTCAGCAGTTAGAGTATCGGCCTGCGGTCCAGAGAGTCCCGGGTTCAGTTCCGCTAAGGGCACGTACCTAGGTTGCAGATTGTCCCCAGGCCCGGCTGGGGTCATGTGGGTGGCAACCAGTTGATGTGTCTCTCTCACATTGATGCCCCCCCCCCCCCCATCTGAAGATAAATGCAAAAGTGTCCTCGGGTGAGGATTAAAAAAAAATAAAAAACCTGAACAAATTGTCACTTGACATGGGAGACTTCCTGGAGAAAGGACAGGAAAGTGACCCCCCGACCTTTATTTCATGGGCTGACAATGACTCACCTTCAAGGGATATGGTCACTTGCCAAGACATCAGAATCCCACCAATTCCAAGTGACCGAATCAAAACACATCTTGAAAACATCTGAGAACAATGTTCAACACCTTCAAAAGAAAATCATGGATGGTTGGAATGAAAACATTCATCTCCAGCGAAGTCTAGAACTGCTCTCCCGGGGACCAGGGGATGGAAGCGAAGCGCGCAGGAGCTGAAGGGGCCAGCGGATTCGCTGGAACGCGCAAAGGCCTGGATGCAACGGGAACTGAATGATAGACGGAGCCAGTTAAGTTCTCAGGCCACCCGTGGGCCCCATCTCCTCACGGAGACCCCCAGAGGAAAAGAGACACAGGAAGTGGACATCACCTGGTGTCTCTGTTGGAAGCCCGTTTGAAGAGTTTCATTTTTGCTGCTAACTTAAATGTGTACAAAAAAGAAAAACTATCCAGAAAACTGTGAAGAAAATCAAACAAATAATGCACTTACGGGACAAAGAAACCATCTCCAAACAGAGCGAGCATCTTGATAAACAGTCTGAACATTCACAGCTCAACAGTGAGACACGGAAGCTTCGGCTGCAACTTCAGATGCTGCTGGAATTACACGAAGAGCATGGGGAGCAGCTCCTGAGAAAACCCATCAAGGAGGAACGGCACTGCCTGGAAGCTGAGAAGGGTTACTGCAAGGTGAATGGAAACACGAACTACACCCATCAGAAGGCAGCCTCTACCAAAAGATGGCTGAAGACACAGAAAAAGAATTGGAGGGGACCATCTTCTCCTGTCAAAAACAGATTTCCTCCTATTAGAAGAGCTCAAGAAAGGTGGATGGCAACTCCGTCAGCCAAGAGAGCCAGGAAAGGAAAATGATCACATCAGACCAATACTGACTAATGTCCAATTTAAGTCCAGTCCTTCCCCAAGTGGTGATTTTGCAGCCCACAGAGGAGCAGAAGTACCAGGGGATTCCCTGGGTCACTGGGTCCTTCAGGAAGGTGGAAGGTCATGCTGGGAAGTTTCAACGATTGAAGGTCCCAAGGAAGTTTAATTCATCTTTCACAGAATCTGGGCCTGAACACTTACCACCATGACCAGACATATGCCTTTGTCGTCTCTTTATGAAAGTAATTCTGGGTCCTGGCTGGTGTGGCTCAGTTGGTTGGGCATTGTCCTGTGCTACCAAGGGTCACTGATCCTGCCCAGGGCACATACAAGAATCAACCAATGAATGCATAAATAAGTGGAATAGACTGATGTTTCTCTCTCTCTCTCTCTCTCTCTCTCTCCAAAATAAATATATTTTAAAAACTAACTAAATAAATGTAAATATCATTAACTCTAACAAAACTTCATTTCTGCATGTTTACCTTCGATGTGGTTCAAATATAGTTGTACTAATAGGGTACATTGATTTTCATACTGAAATGTTTAACAGTAAATAAATCCCACCAATTGAACAAAAAACCTGTTCTTTGATCTGCTTACTAAAATTTGCTATGTACAAGTTCTGCATAAGTTCTTTCCTTCCGGGAATAAAATATTCTGCATGACATTAGACATTTTGCTTGACTTTTGGACTTGTGCTGTCAGTGGGATTTTACTTGTAAACTAAACTTTATACACAGTTGGACTAAACAGAGCATTTAAAACCACCCTGACCTTTGGGTTCTCCCAAGTTTCCATATGGCTTCAGTTTCCGCCACTCCATTAAAAATTGCTCCTCTTGAAATGAGTAACCATCTCCACCTTCTTTCTGAACACAGTCTTTAAATGTTGGTGTTTTCCAGGGTTCAGTCTGGAGCCCTACTTTCTTCTCTCACAATATTCTCTCCATTGGGCAATTCATCTATTCCATGGTTTTATTATTATTTTTATTTTTTTCTTTATTGATTTTAGAGAGAGAGGAAGTGAGAGGGAGAGAGAGATAGAAACATCAATGAGAGAGAACATCGACTGGCTGCCTCCTGCATGCCCCCCATTGGGGATCGGGCCCACAACCTGGGCATGTGTTCTGACCAGGAATCGAACCAGCGACCTTTTGGTGCATGGGTCAACACTCAACCACTGAGCCACACAAGCCGGACATTTCATGGTTTTAAATACTTCCCCAAACCTTACTTATCAAACCGCCTCCTGGACATTTCCCTCATCCCACTGAAGATTGAAGATGCTGGTGGAACCAACCATAGAGGAGTCTTAGAATGTGACCATCCTTAAGAATTCAGATCTTTCTCACCCTAAACTCCAAAATAAAACTCTTGACTCAACCCACGCCCACCCCAGGACATGCCCTCCCCTAGTGTTTTTTATCCTAGTGGGTGGAACCATCCTCCATCCAGTCGCTAAATCTAGCAGGTCCTGTCATGCTGAATCCCTCTCTTCCTCTTTTCCTTCACTTTCAGTGAATCCTGCTGTTTCTAATTCCTTAAGCATTTCTCACCTTCAACAGTTTTCTCTAGGCCTAAGCTGTTCTCCACTCTTTCCTGGATCACTACAGCAGTGGCCTGACTTCCATGTTCCCCCTCTTGCTTCTGCCAAAAGAGAGCTAGAGTAATTTTTTTTTTAACAAAAATTGAATCATGAGGCACCACTGTCTGACAACCTTAAATGGATTGTACTTTCAATAAAGTCTAACCTTTTGTGGCCTACATGATCTGGCCTCTTCCCCTTTTTCCTGTCTTGTTCTACCTGTTCCCTTGCTCTACACGTCTCAGCAACAGTGCAGTCCCTTCTGTAAATGAATAGACTGACCCCTCTTCTGCTCTAAGGTCTTGTACTTGCTGATCCTCCTGCTTGGGACCCTGTTGACTGCTCTTTGATTGTCCCACCTTCTGCTCATTCTTTGGGCCTCAGCTTCAGTGTGACCTCCCCCAGGGGCCTTCCTTCACCTGGTTACCTACACACACACACACACACACACACACACACACACACACACACACACTGTTAATATCCCACTGCACCTTTCCATTGATAGCATTCACTGAATATTTAATTATGCAGTTTTTTATTGGCCATCAAATGCTTCTGCCCTTTATCTTTTTCCCCCTCCACCCTCAGTGTTTCTTTCTATTTTTCTTTCTGCCACTTTTCTTTTCACTAGTTCACGGTACATTAATATTTGTTGAATGAATCATTTAGAAACTGTGAACACAAGATAACTCGTCTTTAAAAGGGGTGGTATTTAAACTTTCAAAAATTTAAAAAACTATTTTCATTGCTTCAGAGTCTTGAGGTTTATAATCATTTGATAATATAAGCCAATAAAATAATTTTAAGTAAGTGCTCTCCACAAACGGGCCTACAAGGGAAAAGAGGCATTCATTTGTATGTTTGTTGGTATATTTAACTGAAGATAGAAGTGGCTGGTGGAAAAAATTCCTAAGGGCATGATTATCCTTAAGAATTCGTAATTTTTTTCTCCTGGTGTTTAAGGGAAGAGATAATGTCAGTAGTGGTGTTGGCCAAGGCTGCTCTTGTTCAGTTATCAGTTATAATAAAGAAGTCATATGATGTGACAAAATGAGTGACAAGAGGGTTTTATCATCATGGAACCGGTTCATTGAAACATTCGAACATCTGGGATTCCCTCAGAGTTTGGGATTCTTTCCTGGTTTATGAAAAATGCATTTTAATAAACATCTGGTTTGGACTCCTCCCATTTGTTAATTCGGTGAGCAGTTTAAAATGTCACATAGTCTGAATTAATTGGCGTATCCAAATATTTTGAAGAAAAGCAGTCTTCAGTGAAGGACATTATAGAACTAGAAAGCAAGTTAATTTTATACCATTTTTATTTTTTTTTGATCCTCACCTGAAGATATTTTTTTATTTATCTTCAGATAGAGTGGGAGAAAGAGAAATAGGGAGAGGGAGAAGAAGAGGGAGAGAGAGAGAGAGAGAGAGAGAGAGAGAAACATTTATATGAGAGAGACACATCAACTGATTGCCCCCTACACAACCTCAGCCAGGGCCAGGGACCGAACTGCAACTGAGGTATGTGCCCTTGACTGGAATCGAACCCTCAACTCTTTGGTCCATGGGCCGACGCTCTAACCACTGAATGAAACCAGCCAGATCTATACCATTCTTGTTTACTTACTTATAAAAATAAGTGCAAATTATTGATTATCCACCATGACGATAGAGACGGACAAAAATATCAATTGTTTGAATGAATTCTGTATCTTTGGTTATAGCATTTTATTAGCCTGGATCAATTGAGGAAGAAAGGAAAGAGTTCAGATGCAAAACCAGGGCTAAGGAGAGCTGAACTGAGAGGCCAGGCAGGCCTTCCTGGAGCCTCCTAGCTTTTCCTTTAAATGGACTAATCCCCACAGCAGAGGTGCCATGTGTGCGTGTCTGTGCTTGTGTGCGTGCGCATGTGTGTGTTCATGTATGTGTGTGTGTGTGTGTGCAAGGTTACCACCCTGGGGAGCAAAGATGCCCATACTAAAAACAGAAGCTGAGCAGAGCTTATATAGAGAAGGCTGAACAGCAGAAACCAGGGTGTTTATATCAGCCAATGACTTCTGGGCAGGATAGGAGAATTTTTAAAAACAGTACTAAACAGTACTAAAACTAGAAATTATAAACATCCTTTCTGAGAGCTTATAGGGACAGCTCAACACAGAGCCGAGAGTCAACAGAGAAGGAGGGAGTGGAGGAGGCTTCTCTGGAGACCAGGTGGCCCCTGCAGGCCTTTGAGCACGCGTTGTGATGGAGCAAACACCTGCCTTCTGCACACACAGTTCTGGCCCACCGCAGCAATGCGAAAAGGCGCGCTTCTGGTTCTAAAAGGAGCAGTTTGGGCAGCTGCAAATGGATGAAAAAAATGAACAAAAAGCCTTCATGCAAAGAAATGACCATTTGGATGACTCCAAGCACGGGTGAGAAGCACATGCAGCCTAGTAGGGGGTTAGCCTCTTCCCAAGAAAGCCTCACTTAGCTTGCAGAGGATCTGAGATGTTCTCCTCTCCACACGAGTCTCCTCGCCCACCCTCCCATACCTACCTAGTCAAGTCCAGTGCCCTCAAGGCCAAGTCAAGTCCTAGGTTCACCAAGAAACATCCTCAAAGCCTCTCAAATATTTCCTCTGTCCTCTCCTTCTCCTCCCTTGATTGTGGAGTCCTCAAAGGAAGGGTCAACTCTTCTTTGCTACAACCCCTAGCTTTTTGCTTTGTTGAGTCTGTTGACTCAACAAAATAATTCTAAGTTCTTATTAAATAAATATTACTGGGCCCAGCCAGTGTGGCTCAGTGGATTTAACGTCGTCTCATAGACTGAGAGGTTGGTTCGACTCCCGGTCAGGGCACATGCCTGGGTTGTGGGCTCAATCCCCAGAATGATGTTTCTCTCTCACATTGATGTTTCTATCTCTCTCTTCCTTACTCTCTCTCTCTCAAAATCAATAAAAACATTAAATAAATAAATAAATAAATATCAATGGGAGAAGTGTAAAAGAATTTCTGTTTAGATTCTTTAGTACACATGCAACACATTCTGTTATCTGTTTTTAAAAAACTTTGTTGAGATAGAACTCACATGCTATACAATTTGCCCAGTGTACAATTCAATATTTGTAGCCTATTCACGGGGCTGTGCAACCATCACTACCATCTAATGTTAGAACAGATCTGTCTCTCCAAAAGCAAACCCTGTACCCATTAACAGTCACTCCCCTTTCTTTAGCCCCCCCTTAACCCCTGGCAACTACTAATCTACTTTCTGTTTCTATAGATTTGCCTATTATGGACATTTATGTAAATGAAATTACACAATATGTGGTCTTTGATGATCTAAGCTCTATGCTATTGAAACATTCAGAGATTTTTCCTTTTACAAGGTTGGCTCCTCTAAATAAATCCACCCTGGAAGGGAGAAGTCATTCATCAGACAGGAGGAACTGAGTGACCTTTATAAGGGAATTTGTATTTTCTCAGCAAATACCAATTCTATCATACAAATAAATGACTCTTATTTATGGGGAGGACGCTTTGAGCAGATGTAAAACATATCACAGAGCAGTTATCCTCTCCCAAGGTTGGCTCTCCCCTCTAGAACCTGCTGAAGCTGCAGACCTGACGGGAGGAATGATCGAGTTTTTGGTAAAGACCAACCATTTGCTATGTACCTTCTCACTAAGAGGATGAGGTACTATTTTTCAATAATCCTTGAACAGTGTCCTGAGAATTAAATTCATCCTCTTGTTACCACTTTCATGTATTCTAAGATGCACATTTAGATGTTCCTTCAATTGAGCTGCGTCTTACTATCGCTGTGGACCTGGTGACGGCCACAAAAGAGTTGTCATTGCTGGTGCAAGAGCAAACTCATCATACCTGTTCTTAGGGCCTTTCAACTGAGATGTGTGCCTGGTTGAGACCACCTGCACTGAGTCACCAGGCCATTTACAGTGCCTTCAGAAATTTATGCTATGATTTGACATTGACATTCTACATACCCATTGCTCCTGACAGCACAAGAGATGGTCTATGAAGAAACACAGATACTGTAGTGTTGACCAAGGGTTAAAAAGTCATTCAGAAGACAGACTCTGCATGCAAAAACATTTAAGAATACACTCAGCTGATACGTTCCTCTTCATGTATTCACAAGAGTGATATGTGACTTTTAAAAATCTGTGTAAAAATCTAAAGGAGCATTTTCAAATGGATTAAAAACAAAACAAAACAAAAGACAACTTGTGTTAGAGTTTAATTAGCAGGTATTTGTTTCATTCTTAGTGGTAATAAAATCATTTAATTACTTAAATTCTGCATCTTAAGTGCAGTGTATTCCTGGTGTATCTCATTCCACGCCCTTTGTGCATCAGAGAAGGGGCTAAGAAATGCAGTGACTTCTCAGAGCCTCAAGCCAGCAGGGCTAGAAAAATGAGCCTCATGTTAGGAAGTTTTGAGGTTACTTCTCATGCCCCCTTCCTTGTACAGAGAACAACAAAACTCATGATGGAGATAAGCAGGTTGGGATACACAGACTCAAGTGGGATTCAGTTTTCATCGTGCTGGCCAGCAGCCTGGAGACGCTCTATAAGCTCCTGGAATCCTCCGGAGGATTACAGAACTCCATAAACTATATGCTGACATCATCCCTGTCTGGGCAGAAGCAGGACCAGCAGCCACCCAAGAATGGCCTTTCAGAATCCCTAATGAATTAATCACCATAAACCGGAGCGGGAGAGGGAGAACATGCTCCAGCCGTCAGCCGGCCTTGGCCCAGGGGTTCCACCTCCCGTTCACCAATTAACTTCACAGTTGCATCTGCCTCTCCTGCCAAGCTCCCCCATAAAGGAATTTATCACCTTCTGTTCTGCTTTTCTTCCCAAATGTGAATCAGAAACCAACAGTACCGTTTAAAATGGTACTTTCAGCCCATCCAATCATGTTCCCCAAGCACCTTTATATGGCATGAGTGAGCTCTTCTGCATTTCCTTTTGCGGCTTTATTAACGATGCTGGCCCAGAAGCTCGCTGCTCGCTGGCGCCAATAATAATAAGAAACACTTGTTCATGTGCCAGGCACTGTTCCGAGAGCTTCATCTATATTACCTCATCTAGTCCGCACCAGGAGGCAAGTGCTGTTATTACACTCAAGTTACAGATGAGGAAACTGAGACAGAGAGAAGTTAAGAAACGTGCCCAAGGTCACACAACTCCAGACAGAAGAGATGAGGGCTGAACTCAGGCAAGCTGGCTCCAGAGTGCATGCTTCTGGCACCATTATGCTCAACCGGAAAGAAGGCTACAGACTCACTTTGCCTTTTTATGTGAAGGTTAGCTAGTCCTGTGTTTTGTTTGTTTTTTATTATCCTCACTCGAGGACATTTTTCCATTTTTTGTTCAGGTAGAGTGGGAGGGAGAGAGAGGAACAGAGAGAGAGAGAGAGAAACATCAACGTGAAAGGGACACATCGAGTGGCTGCCACCCGCACGACCAACCGGGGCCGGGGACAAACTGCAACCGCTATACACGCCCTTAGCGGGAACCGAACCCGGGTCTCTTAGGACCGCAGGTCGACGCTCTAATCGCTAAGCCAAACCGGCCAGGGCAGTCCTGTGTTCTTCACACCTTTATAATCGGTCTTACTTAGAACTCACATACGTAAAGGATCCAATCAGAGGTGGCCTGTTTGAAATGGGGACAAGGGCCAGGCCTGTTTGAAATGGGGACAAGGGCTCACAGGTATTGTGCCTGTGTGGCTTCCTCTGGACCCCTGAGGTGGCTGTAGGCATTTCCTGGGCCCCCAGGGGCTTTTGGGAAACCTTTACCTAAATGTCTTCTCTTATTGATGAGTTACCCAAGACCTCAGAGAAGCAGCTGGTTTCCCCAAGCTGTAGCAGGCAGAGCCCGGCTCTCTTGACCAGCTCCTGGCTCCCTGGCCCTGCCCCAGCAGGCTGCCTCTGCATGTCGGTGAGTGCCTGCTATGCCGCACTTAATGAGGACAAACAAATGTGCTCATCACATTGAGCTCAAGTGTGAATGATGTGATCATTCAGCTCCAGCTTAGCAATCCCGCCTCTGAAAAGATCTAGGGCAGATGCTGCCGAGCTTTAGGCATCAACTCCCAGATAGCAGTGGCACGCTTGCGGGGGTCCTCCGCCAGGATGCAGGGCGTTCGTCTCAATTAGCCTCGTCTCCAAGGCAATTCCTGTCCAGCTATTACTGTTATTTCATTCCGGAGAGTGTTTGGAAGTTCATCCTAACTTATCCCCAACATGCTAGGGGACAGAAATCCTAAACCACCTGAGAAATGTTGAAGGGTTCATTCAAGTGGTACTATCTCTTTTTCTGGGAGTATAAATCAACCCCCAACTTCTTCTGCATGGATCACTTTGTATTTGCAGAGAGCCCTCAAAGCATCATTGTTTCGAAAGTACTGCGGCTTGAAAACGAAGCTGTGTCCTTTCCTTGAAAGTGAATCCGTGCCCTTTCCTTCGCAGCGGGCGCTATCAAGACCTTTCCTGCGGGCTCAAACCAGACCGAGGGAATAATTGACCGTAAAGTAAAAGTAACATACAATTACCTCTCTGTGTTTTTAAGCTAATAAAGAAATGAATCTCTGATTGCAACACTTTCCTTTGTGTTAACTGAACTCTGACTACTCGGCATGGCGGTTAAACAACTTTTTAAGAACTCTGGTCACATGCATAAAAAAAACCTAGGCAGCTTTACCTCCCTTTCTGGACTTGTCTGATACTTGTTTTGACAACTTCAATAATGTGATACACTTATGTAGAAGAAAAAAAGAAGGAGGAGGAGAAGGAGAAGAAAGAATTAAGTTTTTGACCAAAACTGATTTAAAAAACACACCCACCCATCTTCTTCTGTGTCAGTTTAGAGTCAAATGCAACCCCAGTAGTATGTTCTGCATCTTCGGGCATCTTCAGTTATGTCTGCCTTCATCTTTTGTCCACTTGGCCAAGTTACACATGCTCACACTTAATTTCTCTTTAGAAATAATGTCATATTAGTCATTGAGAAATATGTATTCCCTCTCAGCCTGGCTTGAGACCAGGGAGCTCTCAGGCATAACTTGGAAAATTGTGGGGAAAGTGAGCCACTCAGTTATGAAAGACATCATTAATACAGGAGGGTAGTCCTCTGCTTTCTGTTAAGGTGACTATCTTCTTTGATCTCACTCAAATCTTAAGTCAGTAGTCTGGGACAAGAATACAAAGTGAGTAAATATCTTCTTGTCTGAATGCAACCAAGTATAAAAGAAAAAATATATAATTACTGACAATAAATGCCATTAGAATGGTCTCATTTTATCCAGCAATTTTTCTAATGCAATTGCTCTTAGGTGGAGCATTTTCAATACACAGATGTGCAGTCTCCACCCAAGACCCACTAGGACGGAATTTGGGGGGATATGACCCAAATAGTGTGTTGAAAGGCTTCACAAGTGTTTTTATTGTGCCTAACATAATTGGTGAAGAATGACTTCTCTCCATGGTTCATACTTGTATTCTGTTTTCTTAGAAGAATTTTTATTGGCTTTTAGAGAGAGAGGAAGGGAGAAGGAGATAGAGAGAAACATGGATGTGAGAGTGAGACATTGATTGGCTGCCTCCTGCACACTCCCCACTAGGGATTGAACCCACAACCTGGGCTCAAAAGTACTGCCCTCACTGGGAGGCAAACTGGCAGCCTTTTGGTGCACAGAACAATACTCAACCAACTGAGCCACATTGGCCAGGGCTGTATTCTAATTTGTAAGAATTTAAAGCACACTCCTCATTTTTTGTAACATTTTATTGATTCACTAATGGCAAAATCAATTTCCCTGGTTGAAACATCACAACTCCAGCAGACGACGAGAAGAGTACAGTTGACAGAAAGTGATACTGGGAGAAAGGCAGACAGGATAAAAAGTTTGGAGACTTCACCAAATTTCAGTTTGAAGGAAGCAGAGTCTGTGTGGGTTAAAAACTCCTACCATCCACCGACTTTATGCAATGACATGATGTCAAGCCAGTAGCAGACAGGTGCCTCTGTGCCCTTGTACTGGCGTGGCCCTTGGCATTAATATGCAGTCTTAAGTGTAGAGGCCCAGCACTGAGCAGACCCAGCAGGGTCTCTGACCTGTGGAGAAGTCCCTTTTCCCGGGGAGGACTCTTAAAGACTTGGGGAGAATGGTGGTGAGCATCCAAGGAGCAGGCCTTCCAAGCAAGCTCAATTCCTCTTGGAAACAACATTCCTGCACACAGCTCATGTTGCTGCTGAGCAGGTTGCTGGCTGTCTCCGAGTGTGAGTGGTGCAAGGGTTAAACAAGGTATCAAAGGTAGGCCAGATTGTACCAAATTTAGGTTAATATATTGTCATTTCGTTTGTCTATGAACTCATTTTACACAAAGAGCATTTTCTCTTGAGAAAAACAGCACCCTTACAAAATGGCAAAACGTGAAATAAGAAGGAATCACAATAGGTTAAATCTTCTCTGAGCTATGGTTTCCAAGTGCAGATGCCTGTCGTGAGTAGCTTGTAAAACCAACCACTGTGACCGTTCATGCGTAGGCTCTGCTGATTTTACAAATGCATAGTAATGCAGCCGCCTCTCCAAGGGCAGGCTCCAGCCTGACGTTTGCACAGCCAGCAGAAATAATTTCTTGCAGGAGATAGAATTTCATCGTTTAGCAATATTCCTTCAAAGGAAGCTGCACCCTCAGCCACACACACTGGTTCAGAGGAGGTGGCTGCCCTCCCCCTGGTTGCTTCCCTTCAGATTAATGGGAGCCAGCAGGTAATCAATGCCTTTTATATAGCACGACAGAGAAGATTCTGCAGGTCTCTACGTTGGGGGTATTTATCATGTGAGGCAGACATGAGCTTTTAAAAAATAACATTATTGTTTTTTTCTGAATTATCGAAGTAAATCATGTTCAATACAGAAATGCTGAAAAATAACAAAGCTTGAAAAAGGGGGGGAAAAAGCCATTTGTAATTCAAAAATAGCCACTTTAATGTTTTAGTGTGCAGCCACTCACACAACTGGCATTACCCGTATATTCAGTGTGCAGCCTGCTTCTCCCTCGACCCATTGTGCACGCCGGACCTTTGGTTGCTTCTTTTTCGTGTGTGACAATGAAGAATGTTTCAGTGAATTGGCTTGGATGTAATTTTCGTCTACATTGCTCATTATGTCCCTAAGGTAGATTCCTAGAAGTGGAATTTCTAGAGAAAAAGATATAAATGAACATCATGGCATTTCAACAAAGATTTTCTAGGTTGACCAGAAAACACAGCGCTGTGTTTAACTGGTCGTGTACGGCTGTTTCTGGGTAAGGAAGACACACTGCCACCAGCTTTCTCACCACTTTTCACTGTCGTTGGTCTGGTTGGGGGTTTGATGCTTTCTCTGGAGAACAGGTGATGGAATGGCGGGAGCCACGCTGTCCAGCTTTCTTTTGTCCCTGCAGATCCTCTCTTCTCTGACATGTTCTGTGCCCTGCAAGGCTGATACATGAGCTACACCAACAGGCTCCCTCACTCTGTACGTTCTTGTAGGTTTAACCCATAAGAGACTCTGGCCACCATAGGAAGGCGGAAAAACAGAGAAGTTGGATTTTTATCCCCCAGACTACTCCCTGAAGAATTGCTGTGGGTGGGCTGCACCCTTTTTCTTCTTATTTGTATGTTTTCCTTTTTTGTTTTGCCTGCATGTTTAAAATTGTGGTAATATAAATATTATATATTTATTATATATATTTATTATATATATAAATATTATATATATACTATGTAATATATTCATATATAATGTATATTATATAATCATTATGTTACATATTATTATATATTAATATATGTATACTATTTCAACCATTTTTAGGGTACAGTTCTGTGGTAAGTACATTTACAGTGTGCAGCCATCACCACCGTCTATTTCAAGAACTTTTATCACCCTAAACAGAAATTCCATCCCCAGTAAACAATATCTTTTTGTTCCACACCCCATAGCCCCGGGTTAACCTCTACTCTACTTTCTGTATCTCTGAATTTTGCCCATGCTGGGTACCTCTTATGGCAGGAATTCTACAATATTTGTCTTGCTTGTGTCACTCAGCAAAACGTTTTCGAGGTGCCCTGGTCGGGTGGTTCAGTTGGTTGAGGTATTGTCCTGTACACCAAAAGGTTATGGGCTCAATTCCTGGGCAGGCACATACCTAGGTTTCAAGTTTCTCTCTCACATCGATGTTTCTCTCTCTCTTTCTCTCTAAAAATCAATAAAAACATATCTGCAGGTGAAGATTAAAAATAAATGTTTTCAAGGTTCATCCATGTTGTAGCATGTCAGAATTTCATTCCTCTTTAAGGCTGAATACCACTCCATTGTGTGTATATACACTTTGTTTTCTTTTTTCTTTTTTTTTGGTACATGTCCCTAGAGGGAACCAAACCCAGGACTCAATGCTCCAACCACTGAGCCAAAGCGGCCAGGGCTACACTTTATTGTCTATTCATCTGTGGATGGACATTTGGCTTGTTTTCCCTTTGGGCTGCTGTGAATGATGCTGCAGTGAACATTGCTGTGCCTACATTCTTTTTCAAGGCCATGAGTCCTGTCAGGTGGCCCTTTCCCTATCGCTACCCTCTGTTCGTTCCAATAACCACTCCCTGGCCCTTGAGGCTTAGGTGGTAGTAGTTTCCTACTGTAGCTAGTCCGGGTACTGCGCTGTCCCTTGTGGATTTCCCTACAACCCACCCATGCCTTTGTAATCTTTCTTTTCAGTAATCTTTCTTTGAACTACCCAGTTTGAGGGTACCAGCTACTCCTTGCTGGGATTCTGACTTTAACTGAATTTTTTTAAAAATATGTTTTTACTGATTTTTAGAGAGAGAGGAAGGGAGAGGGAGAGAGAAACATTGCTGTAAGAGAGATCAAGCCCAAAACCTGGGCATGTGCCCTGACTGGAGATGGAACTGGCAACCTCTTGGTGCCTGGGTCAACGCTCAACCACTGAGCCATACCAGCCGGGCTTAACTAAACTGTTGCTGTCAACTTTCTTCACTTTAGGCTTGAGACAACTCAATACGTCTCAAAGAGTACCTGGACATATCACCCATGCATCCCATCAGTAGATACTGACTAGCATCTGAAAATGTAAAATAATACAGGTGCCCAGGCTCTATTCTTCAACGGATTCAAAATATCTAGTGTGATGACCTGGAAATTTTTCATTTTAAAGAAGTTTCCCAGTGGTTCTAATGCAGTTGGCCTAAGGTCTACCACGCACCCCTGGCATCGGAATTCTTGTTTGCAGCCTTGAACCAAGGTGTAATTCTAGGTCTGCTTTAAAATGATTAGGCCAACATTTTTTGAACTAAAATAACCAAAGGACATCGAAATGAAAGTATTTGGAAATTCATCACATGTCATTCACATGGACTTTCTAAAATAACTTGGCTTCATACTGGATTGGCTTCCAAGTGGTCAAGCTGCTGGGAGGGAAGAACAGAGAATTGTTCGCATACCCAGACCTTGTCTTCTAGGCTGCCAGCATATTGTCCATTTTTCCCCAGGCACTGTCTTATTGCACACTAATCTTTTATGTTCAAGATTCTGTAGAAGTACTAAAAGTCCACGGCTGAGAAACTGCCAGCATGCAACCTTCACACTTGTAAAAGTTGCATACTTCTCACGGTTTATTTACTAAGGTATACAAATGCAGCTGTCCTCAAGTGTAATGTCAAAAGTCGCAGCAGACATGTTATGACTGCACTGCAGTCCCGCCTGGCAAACAATGGCCACACATTTAAATGGCCCTCAGAGGTAAGTGGGGAGCTGAAGGGGAAGATAGGAGAACAGGCTTCATGGACCTCAGTATTTTGCCAAAGGCAACTATGAATTCAGAGTATTAAATGAGGTATTATAATGGCCTTTGCTTATTACCTCATTTTTATTTTCAATCCTGTAGTTTCCGGCAATTCATTTAATTGCTCTGATCTTCAACTTCTTCATCTGCCAAAAAAAGAGAAAGAGAAAGAAATATTTTGCTGTTATCAAATTAAAAATTCTTTGGT
The DNA here is from genome assembly GCF_014108415.1 of Molossus molossus. Classification (NCBI taxonomy): domain Eukaryota; kingdom Metazoa; phylum Chordata; class Mammalia; order Chiroptera; family Molossidae; genus Molossus; species Molossus molossus. The sequence continues at coordinate 104,861,093 of NW_023425377.1, read as the reverse complement.
CCATGAATTCTGTATTACAAATGAGAAAATGAGGTGTCGAGGTGTTTAAATGACCGTTCCATGTTCAACCCACCGTGGTGGGATTAAGCGTCAAATCCAGACCTCCTGGTTCTTAGCGAGGTAGGTAGACCAAAACGAAGCCAGTGAAGGTCAAGAGGAGTTTAATCAGCAATAAAGCAAAAAAGAGAGAAAAGGCAAGCAAATAAGAATGGGTGCTGTAAACACTAGACTCTCACCATCACTGGTGACTGAACAGCAGTGTGGTTGCTGTGGTTAATGCAACCTGTCAGCCCGAAGGTTTTTCAAAAAATTGCAAAAAAATATAGAAGACCTCCAACTTGAAATGAGCTGGATGGGAGCTAAGTGCGAGGGAGGTGTTGACGAAGAGGCCCTTGTGTGGTTCACTGTGGTTCTTGGTTCTCTAGAACCACTAGAAACACCCACAGCTCTGCTTTTAGCTTCGGAGGTCCGAGGCGAATGCTTCACAGGACTAAAAAGTATCCCTTCTGGAAGGTGGTGAATTTCCCCAGACTTACTCAAGAACCTCTTTTGTCCCTTTACCTTTCAGATAAGTGGAATCATTGTTTCCTTCCTGCTCCTTAACTCAGAAAATCAATAACCTTCATTTTCTAAGCATCTTTCTAGATTCTGCTGGAGGCTGCCCCATGCTCAGCTGCTTCCCTAATAGCCCAGACTCTGAACCGTTGGTAACTTTGAGCTTTTAATATTGAACATTTCAACATAATAACATTTGGGAACATATGATTTGTCTTTGGTAGAACTTGATCCTAAATTATTGCCATACTCACTATAGCAAGTTGCTATTTTGAACCAGATGTATAAAAAAACAAAAAAAAAGATACACATGACATAAACTTGTGTTTACTTCAAAATCAGAAAGCGGTTTCAACTGGGGGGAAAAAAAACAACCTCGCTTTCTCGTCAGACAGTGGTTTAAGAACGTGTACTGCAGATCGTCCCCTAGGTAAAAACCATACTTTCACTTCTTCAGTGTGTACAGCCTAGGCCAGCACTGAAATGTCACTCAGTTTGAAATAATTTTCTAACACGCCATGCCCTAGCCTGGAGTTAACGGTGAGAGTTATTAGCATGGGCAGAAATCAGAAGCCAGTCTGGGGCTGCAGGGAACAGAGAAAATAAAGCTCACAGGCTCAGGACAGCTTCCTGGAAGCCAGGTGTGAGCTTGTACCGCAGAGTCACTGGTGGGTTCTTTCTCCTAGTGTCATGGGCTAATGAGATGCCACCGTGAGTCCACTGTGGCCACATCTTCACATCTCAGTGAATGTGCAAAACAAGAAACAAATGTTCCTTATACTCCTCAGGAAATTCAGTTCTTTTTGTCCTAGTCACTTCTTTAATGAAACGTCTTTTTGATCACAGCAGTGAGTACATGGCTAACAGAGATAAGAATGAGCCAGAAACCCCCCTCCGTTGTAGAGAGGCTACAGGGGACATTCCCTCCTTTTGCTCCTGGACCTCTGGGTCTCAGGGTGTGATATCAGGTTTCCTGTGTTGTATTAGGATGTAGGTGTTTTGTTGAGATCACAGGGTAAGTCCACGTCCATGCGGGTAAAGGGAGGCGTTTTCTCAGTGGTGTGTGTGTGTGTGTGGTTACTCCCTGGGAAGGAGGGTGGACCTCAGCAGGGAAGTGAGGGGCAGGCAGACAGGAGGGGCAGTCCCTTCTCCTCATGGTCTCCTCCTGCCCCTGGGCCAAAATGTAGACAACCTCTTCTGACCTCTCCCTGTGGCGGGGGAATAAGACGGCCTCCGCGGGAGGGGGCCATGGATGCATGCTCCGTTCTGTGCCTTTTTCGTTAGCATTGCTTTAGGGACTTCAGCCCGCTCAGGGCCGTGCTGTGAGGAGTGCAAGCTGGGAGTCCTTGTCTGGATCAGAGTCTTACGAGGGGGAGCTGCCGTCTCAAGTGGGGTAGACCCCCAGGGATGGTGAACACTGGGGAGCAGAGGGCTCCTGGCTGCCAGCCGGTGGTCTTTTTCCTCTGTGGCCAACCTTGGAGGCAGATTGCATAGTAGTTATGCACAGCAGGTAGTCTCGAGCCAGACTTGGTGGGTTTATGTCTCAGTCCTGCCACTTCTTGGTTGTTGATCTTGGGCAAGTTAGCCTCTCAGAGCCCCGATTTTATTGTCTGTGACAAGGGGTAGTCACAGGTCGGCGGTGAGGAGTAACGTGAATACCCCACGAGTGTTAGCTTTTATCTTAAGATGAAGGATGCTGTTGGATTTCCTTACAGGACCCTTAGGATCGCTGGGGAAATGGGTGAACCGCTGCGCAAGACAAGGCCAAGGAGAAGGTTGGGAGGAGGATCAGAGGAAAGGACCATGTGGCCACCACGTGGCACAGGGCAGGGGTGAGCTTTCAGCTTGGACTCAGGACTCCTTGATGGTAACAAATGGAGTGGATTCTAATGAGTGAACCCCAGCATGGAATGAAACCTTCTGTGTTTTACAAAACAGTGACCTGCCCTGACCGGTATGGCTTAGTGGTTAGAGGATCGGCCTAAGGACCAAAGGGTCTCGGGTTTGATTCTGGTCAAGGGCACGAACCTGGGTTGCAGATTAGATCCCTTGCCCTGGCTGGGGTTGTGCAGGAGGCAACCAATCGATGTGTCTCTCTCACATCGATGTTTCTCTCTCTCTCCCTCCCACCTTCCCTTCCACTCTATCTAAAAGCCAATGGAAAAATATCCTTGGGTGAGGATTAACACACACACACACACACTCAAATACAGTGTAGTGACCTGAAGCACAGACTCAAGGATACTTGGTACAGCAACTCACAGAGGAGCTCATGAAAACTTTTAGTCATAAAGGGAGTCGGTTTGGCTCGTGTCGCTTTTTTCTTCTTGAGACGCACAAGGTCAGCTGGTCCGCCACTGAATTCGTTTCCTAGGGCTGCCATAACAAATGACCACAAATTGAGTGGTGAGAAACAAAAGAAACGTATTCTCTCCCAGTTCTGGAGGCCGGAAGTCTAGAATCAGTGGGCCGCAGTTCGGCTTCAGGATGAGCTCGTGGTTCCTCAGGTCCTCCAGCTGCCAACGGGAATTTCCACTGGGACCGACTGTGGGGTGGGGTGGGGTGCCTGTGGCCGGGTCAGGAGCTGCACAGAATAGCACCAGCGCAAACGCTGGAGGGAGGGGGTGCATGAAACACTATTCATGTCTGTTTGTGCTGCCTCTTTCCACACCAAGCTGCTAGGCCTCCTTCAGAGAATTGCCCAAGTCTCCTCAGGGCACGCTGGCCACAGAGAAGGACAGAGAGCCCGGCTCAGGTCCTCTGCCCATAGAGACAGCCGACACTCCTGCCGGCCGGCCCCGGTGCTGGCTCCTGTCCTGAAGGACAGCCTGTGATTAGACGGAACCGAGGATGACCTTCCAAGCCACTTGATTTTCAAACGGGCCAGAGCAAATCAACGGCCCTTCCTTTCATCTGACGGGGTATTTTCTTCACACAGCGGCACTTAGCAACGGCCTCGTCCCTCCTGATTAGTGCTGCCATTAAAGAAATGATTCCTCAGCACAGTGAGTCATCTCAGATCCTGACAACTGTAACCATTCCAGATGGTGAGAACATCAGCGACCGTAATGGCCCTTCCTGTCAGCGTTGGCTGCAGATTGTTCTCGGAACCGCAGGAGACAGACACAAGCTTGTAGCCTGGAGAGATGTACAAGGTGTGGCTGCAAAGTAATGACACCGATGCCACAAGCCGCGTGTGGGAATCAGCCGCTTCGTGTCAGTCACAACTTCCACAAGGAGCCAGAGCGCAACGACGGCTGTGAGAAGCAAGGAACAAAGGGACTCATGCGACCCAGCAATGCGCCCAGCAAGAGATAGGAAGCAGGAGCTCAGGCGGTCTCGGGGACCAGGCTGTCATCAGGAAGGCTCTTTGGGCTTCTTTCAGACTGTCACCTAGATAGACTTGGGGCCTCAGAGGAAAAGACGGGTATCCGATATGCATGTCTTTCAGCGTGAAGAAAAAGAAGCCATCTGTGGCTGCTCATGTAGACAGCAAAAAGGCCCAACTTCTTGGCATTTCGAATTCCCAGGGAAAGATATGCTAAGTTAAAGAAGACTGAAGTCAGTTTTCAGATTTTGTGCCAATGAGTTCATGGAGCTGGTTGAGTGAAGCAGCTACCTTGCACCCGCCCCCTCCCCTGCAAATATCTGGTTTCTTGGGAGGGCTGTAGAGTATACCCAGCACCACTAAATTTATTTCACCTATTTTCAAGCTCACATGATAAAAAATAGTACTGGGCGAAGCGTGGTCATCATTATGGCCAAGAGAAGCGCTCATTTCACAATTGGTTGTTTCAAGTTTGTAGTAAATCAACTGAGCAACCACTGAAAAGATGACGCATTGGCTTAATTCCGTGCTGTTACAGAGCTCAGCAGCTGAGTTAACATATACGTGGCGATGTTGGCAGACGGCTCCTTTTGGTAATAATATTCATTTTTATGAATGGCTCATTTATTTTTTATATGTTCCTCTTTAGCCCTGCCCTCATTTCTCCCCGCTGCACTGAGTCTGGCTCCCGGGACTCCGAAGGTAAAGAGGAAGCCAAGCTCTGCATTTTAATGGAGAGAATGAGCAGGCTGCTGCTTGAGACAGCTCCAAAGCAGTGAAAAATGAAGAGGGGGAAAAAAATAGGAAAACGAATCAGGGGCAGTAATTGGCTTCAGAAATGCCAGTTAGCTGGTTATTTACTGAGTCTACGCCCTGTGTATCTTTGTAGGTGTTTGTTCCAAATCCAGGCAGTGACTCATCATGACAGTGAATCTTTCCCATCCGCTCACCTCCTGCAGGAGGAAACTTTATATGCATGAAGCGTTTTATCTTTTTCATCTAATCGCTTGAAGAATAAGAAGAGCATAGTTCCCTGGGCAAAAAAAAAGAAAAGTACAACCCTCAAAGGAAAATGCTCTAGACCTTCACCTTGAAAGTTATGGGGCAGGGTGGAGGAGGCGTGGTTGGTTCCAGCTTCATCAGGAGTTGTGTGTGTTTACAGCAGGGCCCTGAAGAGGCTGATCATCACTGCTGAGCAGTTCCTGTGTTTTTTCTGCCTGCTAGGCTCTCTGCTCTCCCTCGGTTTCCTGCATGTTTGCTGTGAGGCTGTCCGCCATTACACCCCAGAGCACCCATTTCTCTTTGGTTGGCCCGCCCTCTGCACAGCCCTCCTCCGCAGAACAAAGATGCAAATGGGAAAATTGGGAAAGAGACGGTTCCTTGGGGTTGCAGGCTCTGCTGAGGGAGAGCTGAGACTCCTCAAAACATACAAGCCGCGGCAGAGCCAAGAGGTTAAGAACTTGGGCTGCAGAGTCCGACTGCTTACAAGATGCAAGAGCCTTAGCCTCTTGCTTCACCTCTGTGCCTCAGTTTCTGGGAAATCAATTCGATCATAGTACCTCCCTCAGAGGTTTGTTGGGATGTTTACATGAGTTAGTGCAGGCAAATTACTTAGAAGGTTGCTTAGCACAAAGGAGTTTGAGCCATTCACTGTGCTAAGCAGTCCCTGATATAAATGCCAAACCAATCATACCAGTCTCCCTAAATTAGCAATAAGAAGACCTGGTCAGGAGAAATGAAGCATCTCCCCCTCTCCCTCTCAGATCCATAATGAAGGGAGTGATCTTTGAAGGTAATTGCACCTGGGTGCAGAGGAAACATGCTTGAGATTTCCCACTGGTAGGGAAAAAAAGCCTTCCTCCTCCAGGACGCGAAGGTGGTCATCATGGCTCACTTTGTGTTGGTATCTTCTTCATTCCTGGGGGGCTCACTTGGCACTGTGCAAGGGCAGCTAAAATACCCAGTAAGTCAACAAAGACCTGGCTACAGGGGGACTCCCACTTTGAAGGAGATAAGGCATCCATTCCTAGGGGACACTTAGGTGATGTAAGGGGCAGCCTCTGATCAAGTACCCTGTGTGTGGTACAGGTGGGGGTGCTCAGGGGCTCAAAGCGGTCAGTGCAAACAGGCCAGCCCTGGGAACCATACGTTTCCCTTCAGACGTCCTTTCTCAGGGATAAGAGGCTTTTTTATTCTTTGTCTTTTTCTTCCTCTTTCTCCTCCTCCTTCTTCTTTGAGAACTTATTTGCAATATGCTTCAGAGAAAGACAGCACTTGAGGCTGGTGGAGAATTTGTAATGGATTTCTAAGTGTGACCCTCAGATTCCCTGCCTGAGAATTATCTGGGGTGCTCATTAAAACTGCTCATTCATGAACCTAACCCCCATCTGGGGTGGTGACCCAGGACTTTAAAATTTTAAGAAGCTGCACAGATGCATTTTATACAGAGTTGGTGTAAAAACTGTTGACTTGGAAATGTTTTAATTTCGCTCCATTATTTTGCAGATGGGGAAACCGAGGCCCGGGGAAGTGAAGCAGCTTTCCCCAAGTCATCCTGCTCATTAGTGGCAGAAGCAGAACCCCTTAGGAGAGGAAATGCAGGAGTGTCCTCACTGGAGAGAGAGCATCAGGCTCCCTGGATGCGGGACCTTCCCAAACAAGCAAACACCAAATTCTGTTTCCTCTTCAGCTGGCGTATAATCCAGACATAACTTCTGCATTTCCAAATAAAACTAGAGTCCAGGATTTGCCCAGTGAAAATAAATTAATTTTAATGAGGATCTCACTTATAATGCTTGTGCATTTTGTATGTTTCTTTGGGTAATTTAGTGATATTTTACCTTGAGTATTGATATTAAATTAATGAAATGTTGTTGTTGTTGTTGTTTTACGATAGAAAAGACCATAAATATAACTATTTCACTGCCTTTCAATTCCACAACAATTACCAATTAAACATAAAATTACATAAAGTAGCAAAGAGTAGATAATGACAGTTGGGAAAATGGCCGTGATAAAGGGGGAGGTAGGAGAAATATCACCGTACAGATATCTGTCTTCCCTCAAAGTGGTGATATCTTGGGAAATGTCATTAATGGCTCATGCATGTGTCATCATATTGTAAGTAATTTAAGGCCAGAGTCTGACTATTGTCTTTTTCACACTATCCTCCAACACTAAGCCTAGTCTTATGCAAACAATCAAACTATGTTGCCTGATGAATAGGAGAAGTTGAGGAGAAAGTGAACTAGTGAGAGAGGGGATATGTGAGCTGCAAAAAGGAAAATGAAATCGGGAAGTGGAGGAAGAATGTGTCTAGCTAGTCCTTTATAGGACTGGTGTGTTCAGAAGGGGACTGGGTGTCATGGAGGAGAGTGGTGTTTGCGCAGCTGGGCCATAATGAGTCCAAGGGAGCACATATGTTGGTATGGTAAATGCAAAAAGCTACAGTGATAGAATGGAAAGCTAGGTCATATTAAGAAGCTACCTATAAACTTTATATCTCTTAGCAAACAAACAACTAAACCATCTGAGATAGGTAGCTGTCTGTCCTAATTTCACCCATTCATGTTTTATATTTGTTCACTGATTCATACAACAATAATTCCAAAACTATTTGTTGTTTTCTAATAACTACAATAATGACTACTATTTATGGAGTGCCTAATCCATGTCATTACTCCATGACACAGATGAGGAGCTGAGGCTCAGAGAAGCTGGATAACTTGACCACGGTCACACAGCTAGGATTCAAATCCAAGCCTGCTCCATGATAGCCTGTCCTTTGAATCATAGTGTCAGCCTTTATTCATTCTTCTTCAAGAAGACTCTTCAACATTTCATATAATACTGGTTTGGTGGTGATGAACTCCTTTAGCTTTTTCTTGTCTGGAAAACTCTTTAAATGTCCATCAATTCTAAATAATAGTTTTGCAGGATAGAGTAATCTTGGTTGTAGGTCCTTGCTCCGCATCTCTTTGAATATTTCTTGCCACTTCCTTCCGGCCTGCAAAGTTTCTTTTGAGAAATCAGTGGTCAGCCTGGCCAATGTGGCTCAGTGGATTGAGCATGTCCCATGGACTGAGAGGTCCTGGTTTGATTCCCAGTCAGGGCACATGCCCAGGTTGTGGGCTCAATCCCCAGTAGGGGGCATGCAGGAGGCAGCCAATAGATGTATGTCTCTCACATCGATGTTTCTATCTCTCTCTCCCTTCCTCTCTCTCTAAACAATCAATAAAAACATATTTTTTAAAAAGAGAGAGACTTCCGGTCAAGATGGTGGTGTAGGTAAAGGCAGTATCGCATCCTCCCACAACCACATCAAAGTTACAACTAAACTACAGAACAACTATTGTTCAAAACTGCCTGATATCGAGCTGAATGGAAGTCCTACAACTACGGAATTAAAGCAGCAGCCACATCCAGACAGGTAGGAGGGGCAGAGGTGGACGGGCTGGTCCCACACCCACGTGTGGCGGATAAAAATCAGGAGGACACCTCAGCTGGGAAGGTCCTCCCTGAGCACTGCAGGGTCCCCGTCCCACACCAGGTACCCAGCTCAGGGTTCCAGTGCCAGGAAGAGAATCCCCATAACTTCTGGCTGGAAAACAAGTGGGAACTGAGGCTCAGGGAGGCTGAGGCAGACGAAGCCCCAGGCAGCTCCTCTTAAAGGGCCCGCACACAGACTTACTCGGACTCACACCCTCCAGGCTCCAGCGTGGGGAAGGCAGCTTGAAAGGCACTAGAGACATATGGGGAAGAACTGAGTTGTTTGGCATTGGAGCAAGGGCTGGAGAGTTAGTTTTCTCCTGGATAGAGGTGCTGTCAGAGGCCTTTGTTCCTTTGGTAAGCCCATCCCTGGGGTGACAGATGGCCACCATATCTGGGACTCCAGCAACTTTGCTCACACTGTCCCACCCTGGTGAGTCCCTGAGGCCCCGCCCCACCCAACTTTCAGGCCCACCCAAGCTGTTGCTAATTGCTTAACCATAGGATTGGCCTGTCTTGGATCCTGCTTCAGGTTTTTCTAAATTCTTTCAAACAAGCAGCATCTGGTCTCAGCTAGCCCCATACCTCTCATTAAATAATATATAAAAGCCAAAATGAGGAGACAAAGAAACAGAACAAAACTACAGGAAAAGGTCCCAAATGAAAGAACAGAACAAAACTATAGGAAAAGAACAAAGCAAAATGGAGATAAACCACCTAACAGATGCAGAGTTCAAAACACTGCTTATAAGGATGCTCAATGGACTTAGTGAGAACCTCAGTGAACTTAGTGAGGGACTCAAGAGCATAAAAAAGAACCAGTTATAAATGAAGAATTCACTAACTGAAATAAAGAATAATTTACACAGATTCAATAGTAGAGTAGGTAAAGCCAAGAAGCAAACCATCAATTTGGAATATAAGGAAGAAAAAACACCCTATCAGAACAGCAAAAAGAATCCAAAAAAAATGAGGATAGTGTAAGGAGCCTTTGGGACAACTTCATGTATACCAACATTTGCATCTTGGGAGTGCCAGAAGGAGAAGAGAGAGAACAAGAAATTGGAAATCTATTTGAAACAATAATGGCAGAAAACTTTTCTAACTTGTGAAGGAAACAGACATACAAGTCCAGGAAGCACAGAGAGTCCCGAACAAGATGAACCCCAAGAGGCCCACACCAAGACACATCATCATCAAAATGCAAAATGTTCAGGACAAAGAGAGAATATTAAAAGCAGCAAGAGAAAAGCAGTTAGTTACCTACAAGGGAGTTCCCATAAGACTATCAGCTGACTTCTCAAAAGAAACTTTGCAGGCCAGAAGGGAGTGTCAAGAAATATTCAGAGTGATAAAGGCAAGAACCTACAACCAAGATGACTCTCCTACAAAGCTATCATTTAGAATCGATGGCCATATAAAGAGTTTCCCAGGCAAGAAAAACTAACGGAGTTCATCACCACCAAACCGTTATTATATGAAATGTTGAAGGATCTTTTTGAAGAAAAAGATAAAAAATATGAACAAACAAATGGCAATGAATACATATCTATCAACAATTGAATCTACAAACAAAGTGAACAAGCAGAACAGAAACACTTTCATAGATACAGAGAACATTTTGTTGTTGCCAGATGGGAGGGGGGTTGAGGGAATGAATGAAAAAGGTGAAGGAATTAAGAAGTACAAATTGGTTGTTAGATTGACAAACCTCAAAGGGAAGGGGGGGATGGGGAGTGGGAAGAAATAAACCAAAGAACTTATATGCATATATGCATAACCAATGGACACAGACAACAGTGTGGGGAAAGGCAGGAGGGGGGCTGGAGTGGGTAAGAGGGGGTCAATAGGGGAAAAATGAGGAACATCTGCAATACATTCAACAATATAGATAAGTTTAAAAAAAGAGAGAGAGAGAGAAAGAAATTGGCTGACAGTCTTATGGAAGCTCCCTTGTAAGTAACTAACTGCTTTCCTCTTGCTGCTTTTAAGATTTTCTCTTTGTCTTTAACCTTTTTCATTTTGATTATGATGTGCCTTGGTGTGGAACTCTGTGTGCTTCCTGGACTTGTATGTCTGTTTCCTTCACAGAGTTAGGGAAGATTTCTATTGTTACTTTTTCAGATAGGTTTTCAATGTTTTGTTCTCTCTCTTCTCCTTCTGGCACAGCCATGATGTGTATGTTAGTTCGCTTGAAGTTGTCCCAGAGGCTCCTTACACTATCCTCATTTTTTCAGATTCTTTTTCTTTTTTGATGTTCTGATCGAGTGATTTTTGCTTCCTTACATTCCAAATCAATGGTTTGCTTCTCAGCTTCACCTACTCTCCCATTGATTCCCTGTAAATTATTCTTTATTTTGGTTAGTGCATTCTTCATTTCTGACTGGTCCTTTTTTATGCTCTTGAGGTCCTCATTAAGTTCCTTAAGCATCCTTATGACCAGTGTTTTGAATTCTGCATCTGTTAGATTGCTTATCTTCATTTCATTTCATTCTTTTCCTGGAGTTTTGTTCTGTTCTTTTATTTGCAACATGTTTCCTTGTCTGTTCATTTTGGCTGCCTCCCTGTGTTTGTTTCTATGTATTAGGTAGAGCTGCTATGTCTCCTAGGCCTTGGTAGGGTGGCCTATCATAAATGTCCTATAGGGTCTGATGGCGCAGTCTCCCTGATCACTCAGCTGGGCATTTGAGGTATACCCACACCATGTGAACTGTACACTTTTCAGTTGTAATTGAGTCTTGATTGCTGTTGGCACATCAATGGGAAGGATTTACTCAGGTTGATCAACTGCAAGGATTGGCTGTGACCACTGACTACCCTCCTCTGACCACCTTGGAGAACCAGCTGTGCAGGCACTCCCCATACAGAGCAAGACTTACTTCAGCAGGGCTCTGGTATCCACTGAGCCGGGTGTGTCACTTGTGAAGGTGGTTGGGTGATGGTGCTTCAATGTGGTCTGAAGCTGTCCACTGGGTGTGCTGGCTCTGGGGCTTCCCGGGAGGCAAAGGCCAAGGTCAGTGACTCCCTGTGTTCTACCCAGGGCCACCAGAAATAAACTACAAAGCAGTCTGCAGAGGGCTGCTGCTTTTGCTGAGCTTGAAGGTGCCCAGGCAAGGTCAAGCTATGAACCAAGGTCAGTTGCTGCTAGTTCCAGGCCTGCAGCCACTTAGCAAGACGTATGGGGTTCACTGAGGCCAGATGCTGCTTATTTGAGAGAATTTAAGAAAATCTGAAGCATGAGCCCAGACAGCCATTCCTATGGTAAAGCCACTGGAAACAGATTGGGTGGGCCGGAAAGTTGGGTGGGGCAGGGCCTCAGGGAGTCACCAGGGCGGGGCAAACAGTGTGAGCCAGGTTGCTTGAGTCCCAGGTATGGCGCCCATCTGCCTGCCCTGTGGGGGAAGGACTCACCAAAGGAAAAACGGCCTCCACCAGCATGTCTGTCTGGGAGAAAGCCACCTCTCCAGCTCTCGCCCAGATACCATACAACTCAGTTTTTCCCCACATGTCTCTGATAACTTTCAAGCTGCCTCCCCTGTGCTGGAGCCAGGAAGGAGCGAGTCAGAGTAAGTCCGTGCGCGGGCCCTTTAAGGAGCTGCCTGGGGCTCCAGCCGCCTCAGCCTCCCTGAGCCTCAGTTCCCGCTGGTTTTACAGCCAGAAGTGATGGGGACTCTCTTCCTGGCACTGGAATCCTGAGTGGGGCGCATGATGTGGGACGGGGATCCCTCAGTCCTCAGGGAGGACCTTCCCAGCCGAGGTGTCCTCCTGATTTTTATCCCCACACGTGGGTGTGGGACCAGCCCTCCGCCCCTCCTACCAGTCTCGATGTGGCTGCTGCTTTAATTCCGTAGTTGTAGCACTTCCATTCAGCATGATTTCAAGTGGTTCTGAATGATGGTGGTTCTGTAGCTTCGTTGTCATTTTGATGTAGTTGTGGGAGGACGTGATACCGTGTTTACCTACGCTGCCATCTTGACCAGAAGTCCTTATTTTTAGATTTTTAAATGCTATATGCAGGAAAACCAATTCCCACTGAGGCACCTACAAACTCTTCACTCCTTCTTTCCTTAGCTATATTATTTTTCTTAAACTGTAGTGTTAAGTTTGTTACAAACTGCTGGACAAATGGCCAAACTGCCAGCACCTCCAAATCAATATAGATGATACTAGCTTCATAATCGTCTTGGAAAATCATTTCTCCTACGTTCCCTGTTGTAGTAAATGGCAACACCACTTTTCCTGTTGCTAGTGTCCAAAAGCCTGGTGCTAACTTTCATTCCTCTTATTCCATCAATTACCAAATCCTATAGATTGTCCATTCATTGATCTAGCATTTTGAGGGCAGTTATCTCAAGAGATCATCGGTGCTGGGGCTACAGGGGTAAGCCAAACAGATATTTCTCTGTTCTCCTGATGCATACAATCAACAGCAGGCATTTATCTGTTCTCGTGAAGCTTATAATCAAGACGGGCATTAGCTGAATAATCACACAGACACATGTGAAATTGCAATGGCAGCAAGTGCTGCAAGGAAAAGGGACTGGGAACATGGAATGGGGACTGGGAAGGCTTAGAGCTGAAACCTGAAGGATGAGTGAGATCTGATGTGGCAAAGAGTAGGGAGGGGCGTGGGATGGTAGCGTGTATTGTGGGTGGAAGAATCACATGTGAGATGCCCACGGAAGGAAAGGGCAGGGGATATTCCATGAGTTGAAAGAAGGCTATTGGCTAAAGCTCTAGTTTCAGACCTTGTTAAGGACTTTCAGCTTCATTTTATGATCAATGGGAAGCAACGTGAAGGGTGTTTAGTGGCAAGAGGACCGTGGCTGTAATCTGATCCTATTTGAGGTATCCTTCCTATTTCTTTTCTCTTCTTAATCGCCTCTGCTGTTACTCTTGTTTCCTATTACCTGCTTCTCTTCCGGAAACTCACCCTCCACAAACAGGATCGCTCTTACAAATACCAGCGTTGATCATTTTGCTCCCATTTTCGAAAGGTCTTCAAGAGCTCCTCATTTCCTGCTAAATGAAATCCATCTTCCCAAGCTCGAGTTCAAGGCATCTGGCTTCCAGGGCAGCCTTCACCTGCCACTCTCCCTCACACACCTGTGCGGTAGACCAGTTGTCCTGTGCTGCGCTGCTCTGGTTCCATGCCTTTCCTTAAACTCTCTCCTAGGAACTGGAATGCCATCCGCTTGATTGACTTGTCAAACCTCATGCTCTTTAAGACTCTGCTTCAAGTCATCTCTCTCCCTGAGGTTTTGCTGTGCTCACCAACCCATCCATCTTTCTTCCTCTGTGTCTCTGAGCCCTATAACGACTCCTTACCAGGAACTTGTTACTCTCTTCATCTGGGCACAAGACTTATCTCCCAAAACAGCTTGATGGGAGGATCCTGGCTTCCTTTCTGCAGCCAAGAGGTCCCATTGTGGCCTACTTAGAACAAGGGTCTCAATAAATTTCAATTAAAGGAACAAATAAATGATACTCAATTATGTGGGCAAATAGCACCCAGGATCACACTTTGCACGATCTCTTTGTGCTCAACGAAAATGGCATATTTGCATGAAGATTGATTTTGGAAATAGATTACCTGGTTCAAATCCCAGCTCTACCACACACTACTACTATGACCAAGATGAGCAAGTTACCTCATCTCTCTATGCCTCAGTTTCCTCATCTGTAGAATGGGGTAATAATATAGCTACCTGGAGAGTTGTGAGTAAATTCATGTGGAGCACTTAGAAAAGTACCTGTATTGTACCAAGTGCTCAATAAAAGTCTTTATTATCATCCTCTCATTTGCACTTAGGACTCTCACTACACGAGAAGGCACAGGTATGCCTTCTGTGACCTAATGACCTACAAAGTGGCACTTAGGGCCAGAATCCTGGGCAGAAACATTTCCTACAAACTCTTCAGCAGGGGAGCCTCCCAACAAGTTCATATCTTAACAAAATGAACCTGGCTGGTTCTTCTTGTTCTACGGATGTCTAATCTGTACTGTTTCAGCCTCTGCACTGTGAACTCCCAAAGGGCAGAGACCGTAACACACAGCACTACACCACTGTACCGCACAGTAGGCACGCACTGCTCAGAGCATTCACAAGGGTTGACTCATGTGGTTTTTCCAAAGATCTTCTGAGGCAGCTAGGGCAAAGAAAGGTTAGGTGCCCTGCCCAGGGGCACGTAGCCAGCGTTCAAACTCAGCCAGTGTGGTTGACAGGCTATGGGCTATCCAGTGCCACTCCACCTCCCCTTGGTATCTTTAACACTGGATGCATCGTAGGAATTCAACAAATGTGTGCTAATGAGTGGATGGATCCCAGTGGCATCTTCACGGAAGCCTTCTAGTATTTTCTCCATTCAGTATTTCTGACTGACTTCCTCTCCCACTGACCCTTCTAAACCCTCCAATGGCAGCTTTGCAAGTAAGTTTCAAGACATTTGTGCTGCAAGGATATTAGACCTAAAATTAGGATTTGTCTGTTTAGGTTTTTAATACTTTTGTCTTGGTTAATGAAAATTTACTCTATTACTTAACATATAGTACAAAGGTAATATATATTTACTATAGAACATTTAGAAAATACTAAAACCGCACAAGAAGTAAATGAAAAGCACCAATAAATTCACCATCCTGAGAACCTGGCCCATTCTGAAGTTCTGAGTCTCTGAATGTGGATAAGTAAGTGGAATGGGAAAGAGGAAAGTATATGGTGGTAGACGACTGTGGACTTGACTGGTCCCAGATGCCCTGCATCTGGTCATAACACTGGTTCCCTTTATAAACTGCTTCCCCCGTCCCCTTCTTCTTCCCACAACCAACCAACCAATCAACTAATCAAACACCCAGCCAGCCAGCCAACCAACCACACTCACCCACACACACCTGTGGCCATAGAGACAAATGTTATCAGTCCCGATACCCCTTCTCACAGAGTTAGACATAAAATCCAGACTGTCTAATCTAATTCTTTCTGGGAGACATTTCTTAATTTGATTCAAGGAAAGAGATTTCCTTCTGCTGTGATGGCAAAGATAGAAAGATGAGCTCCCTGGAGCTACTAGCTGCAATAGTTACAGCCCTACAGAGAAAGTTGGTCTGAGTGAAGGAAAGACAAAAAACTGAAGCCTTATTGTGTTTGGGTCTTTCGTCTGGCTGTCCCTGAGCAACCTCTTGCCCTTGTCCAGTGTGGTTACATGAGCCCATAAGTTTCTTTTGGTCTGGGTTAGTTTGAGTTTGACATTTTCTCACTGGGAAAATGTCTTTTTTTTTAGATAGAATGGAAAAGGGGACAGCGGGGGTTAGAGAGAGAGAAATATCATTGAGAGAGACACATTGACTGGTTGCCTCCCACTCAAACTTGACTGGGGCCAGGGATTGAACCAGAAACCCAGGTACATGCCCTTGACTAGGAATTGAACCCACGACCCTTCAGTCCACAGGCCTATGCTCTAACCTCTGAGCAACCTGCCAGGGCTCAAGTGTCTTATTTAAACAAACACACCAACATTACATTTAAAGAGAGAAAATTCAGAGAAACATATTTAGTCAGGGTAATTTTTTCTTTACTTATATAAGGAAAAGTGTTGTATCTTGCCTTGTCCACGCCTCATACTGCCTACTGTGGATCTGGCCAGAGATGTGGGTGCTTGTCCTCTCCCTCAGGTGACCCAGCTGGCTGCCACCACTCCCACAGCTCTGACAGGAGTCGGGACGTGGGCCCTGATGCCGTGGGAGCATGAGTCCCAGCCCAGGCTCTGTTATTCATGCTGTCTCTCTGGAGCTGGGATTCCCAGCTTAACAGGGAGGATGGGCCACTCTGACAAAGAGAAGGTGTTGGTTGTCTAGTGTCCTTCCCACACTTTCCCAATAGGCCAGGCTGACCACCATTCCTTGTGCATTCTGCGGCCAATAAAGGCAGACTTTGGGTAGCTCAGCTCCATCGTGGAAATCACCAGAACCCTCCTCACCTCACTCCCAACACTCTCTAGTCTGCTCCTGTCTAATTCTTACCTCTGCTTTGTAGCTCAGATTTTGACTCCTCTCCTGCACCTTAGGTCTTCACAACTCATCCTAGTTTCTCCTGTTCTACCAGAGAACCCCTAAGAACTTTCCCCCACATTCTCCCCACTCCTCCCAGCCCACTGGGCTCTCCTTGCTCATGCTCCAGCCCCACTCAGAAAACAAATCTTGACATTAATTCATTTGGCTGCTTCTCCAGATCCAGCCCTGGAGGGATGAGGTTGGGAATTATGAGCAAAGAGGAAGGACGGAGGTCCATCGGGAACTGCACGGGGTGCGTAGTGAACAGGAAGGCACGGCCACGTGAGGTAGAGAGATCAGCAGTATCACTTGTAACTAGACGGAGAAATTTCCTGCCCAGAGAAGAAACAATTTGTATCATCACCTAGAATAGATTATGTATACTTTTTATTGATAAAACTTTTATTTCTTTTATCCGTGGACCCTCCAAAGAACAAAGAGAAGCCCAGAGCGATGGTAGAAAGAGATGCTGGGAGGGTTTTGATGATCGGCTGGGATCTTTCCCAGGTGTTCCTTCACCCTCCAAATCAGGACCACTTTATGCCTCCACCTCCTCGTGCTTGTTAGTTCAATTACGATTGTTCTCTGTGTCCTTCCAGATTGGATTTAAGGAGCTAGAAATAGAATGCACATTCAATAGAACAATTTCAAACAAGGATAAAAAAAATGATATCAGAATCCATTAGATTTAAGGTGAGAAAAACATAATTAAACCAGGAAACTTGGGGAGAAAATGGTGATAGAAAATGAACAACTCTGTATTTGGGTCCTGCTCTCACTGACAATGAAGACTAATTAGGTACTTGAGTAAGAGTAATACAGTGACTCTTAACTCAGCAGGTGACTGGTTTTTCCACAATACTGAGCATCTAATAGTGCCAAACACTGTTCAGGATACAGAGATGCTAAGACTTTTTCATTTCTATCCTCAAGGTGCTCACACTCTATCTGGTCCCATTATAACCTTCTGTACTGAATAACCATAAATTTCTGTGTGTCTGACCCACTCTGTGCCATGGATCATGTTGTAGGTGAAACCAGTTCTACCACCTACCAAATTACTGGATGAAGGATGTATGTCCAAGCCCAAAACAGCCACACAGGCACTGGACTCAAGGAAGGTCAAATATTCCTAAGGACAATTGATATGAGATTGCCTAACATATTTCCTCCATATTGTATGGGGCCACACCAATTTGGGCAGATTATATTTTCCAAAGATGCTTATAACATATCTTCAATCCATTTGCTTGTCTCACAATGTGACCTTGACACCTCTCCCTTGAATGGTGGCATTTCTGCTTTCTCCCCCTTGAGCTTTATGACAGTCTTGAACAACAGAGTATGACAAAGGGATCTATGTGACCTCTGAGTTTAGCTTATAAAAATGCCATGTTCTTTTACTTTGTTCCCTTGGGATACTTGCTCTTGGAACCCAGCTACCATCTGTGCGGAAGCCCGAGAAGTCCATGGAAAGGTCTGTGTAATAGGAACCCAGGCACTGGCCCACAGACCTGCTCGGCTCCAAACCAACAGCCAGTACCAACTTGCTAGCGATGTGAGCGAACCATCTGAAAGTAAACCCCCCAGCCCCAGCCGAGGAGCCTGTGTGGGACAGAGATGAATCATCCACTAAATCCCACCCACATTGCAGGCTCATGAGCAAAAGAAATGACTGTTGCTGTACCAATGTACTAAGTTTTGAGGTGGGTTTTTGGGTAGCAACAGATGGCCAAAACACCAATCCAATCCAATCCAATTTTCTTTTCCGGAGGAAGTATGAATGCATCCAGAGATGGCCTCTTGAACTCAGGCTGAATCCCAACCAAAGCTGCTGTTTCTCCCCGACACAGTCCATGCGCATGCTAGGCGTGGCCGTGCTGAACGAGGTGATAGTTCAGGCTACTTGAAATTCTTTCGAATTCTAGCACTGCACCCTGGTCTGGAGAGTATCTGGGCATGCCTCTCCATTGCGACCTTAAAGAGCACAGCTACTAGCCTGTTGACTTGAGTTCCAACAAATGGAAATTTTATTTTTTCTCTCAGTGACCAAACCTTTATCAGAATCTGGGTCCAGAAACTAGGTTTTTCCTTATCACCCCTATTCCAAACCCTGGCTTTTTTTCTCAGCATAATATACTGTTTCCACTGGCCCTGGGGTCCTGCAGCTTCTGCTACTTATCTAAGTCTGTGACTACGTTCAGGCCTCCTTGGCGATGACACACACCTTCTTAAATATTTTTCTATTTCTTATTACGGGGGAGGCAGTATAGTGTAGTGGTGTAAAGCTTTGGGGAGACATAGGACATGTTTATAAGTTCCCTAAACTTACTTTCAAAGTATATTCTGAGGATTAAAATGAAGTGACATATGTTCAGTGTGTAGCACCTTATTTCCAGAATTGTTGCCTCATTGGGTACCTAATACTCTTGCACTGCTTTAAGAAACAGAACCTTTATGGTTGGGCGTGATGATGTACCAGCCATGGAAACCACAGCTCCCTGCTGCCTTGCAGATAGGTTAGCCAATGAGATGTAGGCCAAGTTGTTTCACTGGATGGGTGGCTGACCTAGTTGGGAGGCTCACCCCCATGCTGGCTCCCTCTTTTTCCTTCTTATGACTATCACACTGGAGCCGGATACAGCATCTTGGATCCTGTGACCACCCTGAAGGCAGCGCCACACTAATGGAGGTGGGGGAGTTAACAGGAGCCCAGATGACCATGGTTACCACACCAGCTGGCCTCTGTACTCTCATGTGTGAGAAAAAGCCAGTCTTGTTTAAAACCATTTTACTTTTTGTCTCTAGTATTTGAAGCTGCGCTCATTTCTTAACTGGTGCCCATAATAAGTGCCTGACGAGATGATTGTTCCCTCTTCA
The DNA here is from genome assembly GCF_014108415.1 of Molossus molossus. Classification (NCBI taxonomy): domain Eukaryota; kingdom Metazoa; phylum Chordata; class Mammalia; order Chiroptera; family Molossidae; genus Molossus; species Molossus molossus. Next base: position 104,841,792 of record NW_023425377.1, on the reverse strand, counting down.
CATCATTTCCCTAATTCCGCGGGACTGTCCGTTGTGACCCCCAGGCTGATCCTACCAACCTCATCGGCTGCTCAGTTGTCCCAGTTAAAACAGGAAGGGAAATGCACACTGCAGCAGACTCAAGAGGTATATTAATGCCACAATTAACCAAGTTTTTCTTTAGTTGGAACCACAAGGAGCAATCTTGCTGCCCATTGTTTGTCAATGTGCTGACTAGTTTTTGTGACCTGCAAGGACACATTCTTATTCCAGGAAGTTTTCCTATTATCGACATGTTGTGAACCTGCCAGTCAACCTTCTCTAACTGTTACAATGTCAAGGTGTAGAAAATGAAATGAGAATCAAAAGCATGAAGCCCTGACCAGTAGCTCAGTTGGTTAGAGCATCATCCCAATATGCCAAGGTTGTGGGTTTGATCCCTGGTCAGGGCACATACAAGAATCAATCAATGAATGCACCGATAAGTGAAACAACAAATTGCTGTTTCTCTCTCTTTCCTTCCCTCTCTCTCTAAAATTGATTTAAAATTTGTTTTTAAAGAATCAAAGGCATGAAGAAAAGTGAGTAATAAAAAAAAAAAAGAGGTTTTATCTCTAAGATTTTCCTAAAAATATTTTTAATTCCTCAATTTAAAAATATTTTGTAAGGAAGAAAAAAGACAAGACCATGTAATAATATATTTTAGAAATATAGAAAATCTAATTAATTTTAGTCTGGACAATTTTGTATAAAATAGGTCCAATACTATAAGAACTTTTTGAAATGACGTTGCTTAAAGATGTATATGAATCAAAGAGTGTAATTCTGAAGGTAACAACCCTTTTCATAGTCATAGAACTTAAGTTAAAAGAATTTTCCTTTAGAAGGATGCACAATTCACTTCTTTACTCTAAGTCATCAGCATTTTAGTAAACAAATATTTTATGTCCAAATAGACATTTGTTCTAAATACTGATATATATATTAATTGCGTAACTAATGTAGAAGATATTCTTTCCTCCTATCTCATAGTGCTTTATTTGTTAATTAAATTTAGAAATGCTTTTCAGTCTATCACTGCTGAATAATTTAGCATACAAACATGTATGTAGTTATTTATTTTTATTAAAAGCCATGGAGCTGAGAATAAAATAATTCACACACATATATATGTATACTTGACATGAATAAAGCCCTATGTCAAAAAGGAAAAATACTGTTATCTATATATTATTCTCAGCATGCAAATTAGGAGAAAAAACCTCAAGCCTTCAGTCAGTCTCTAAACTTTGATAGTTTTGCAAATAACTACCAACGGGACTGTTTCTTATATGAGGCTTGCAAAGTAGAATTTATATGTTGCTGGGACAAAAGCCAAGTGATAAACATGACATCTGATGGTCTTACTGATCTCCGGAGGAAATACTTTACACTGCTTGTAAAATGAGTCTAATATAGCGGAGTTTGTTTTTTACATTATTCTCACTACGCTTTAAAAGAAAGATGCACACATACTAAATGACTACCAATCTACCAGATGAGTTTTTAACTTGTCGAATAACCACCGTCCCCGCTCTTATCTTTCTGGAAGCTGGCATTCATTAAACTGGCAGACTTCTCACAAGTTCCTGATGGGAGGGGTAATTTCAGGGGTTTCACCTAAGTCACAGTAATACAGTGATTACTCTCATCGATTGCTTGGTTTGCATACATTCATTTAGTCCATCCATGATGACCAAGGACTTTAAAAATAGGAGGAATATGCTTTTTGTAAAATGTCCAGTTACTTATTTCTAAGGCATCAAAGGCCAGTGGTGATAATGTGATGCAACTCAGTAGTATGATTAACGGGGCCCTCTGTACCTGATGTTCAAGTGTAAAAAGAACCCATCCACCTTGGGTTAACTTAAATAGTTCAACATTATATTTCTAATCTTGTACAGAACTGAAATTAAAGTATTCATGTTATTTGTAAGCACTTTGGCTTAGGAATTTAACTTCTTAAAATATCATTTCAAAATTAGCTGAAAGCATCTATAGAGATGGTAAAAAAATGTTTTATTTTATATAATTGTATGGATTGTTATCTCATGAAAATAGCATATAATTTAGAAAAAGTCATAGGGCATAAAACAAAACAAAACAAAAAGCTCACCCGGTACCTACAAATAACCACGCCCAAAAGGACTAAAAGGAAAGTAAAATTTTGGGTCTAGCAAGACAAAGGCAAGGCCAAAGAGCCACTCAAAATAATAATAACCATAATAATAATAATTGGTTGTTTGCTTATGAAATTATTAATAACCAATTTGACTAATTCCACTCCTCAGTTATATACAGTGACTCTTCTGGTTATTGTAAGATTTTTTAAAATGTAATCTATGAGTGAAGCTACTCTAGACTGCCTAAAGTAGATACTAAATGGAAACCTTAGAATTCATCCTGCGCGTCTCCTGAGTGTGAAAAAGCATCATGCGTAAATTAAAAAAATTTTTAAATTTCAATCTTTTACCCACACTGAGAATTTTAGCAGTGTTTTTCAGTATGAAACCATGTCTCATCACTCCACTATATTCAGGATTTGTACTAATTCTGACAGAAGTTTAAACGAGAGTCTACATTTTATGTTTATTCAACAACATAGGGCCTTCTTTCAGTGCTGGTGCAAACTGGTAGTTTAAACAACCCAAATAAAAAAGCAGACAAAAGTATTTTTTAAAGCATCCATTTATATTGCTGGAGCTGCGACGGTGTTAGTAGAAACATCTGTCACTCCAGGGATATCAAGGTTGATCCATGCTGTGTGCTCATGTTTGGATGACAATGACCTTCCCAGAGAGAGAAGTCACATTGCTAAGTTAAGACAGATATTTTTGCATACCTATTAAAACAAGTTTCCTTAGGAGTTCAACTAGGCAATGTTATTAACCTAGTGGGCTTAAATTGAACAAAAATTCAATGAAATATATATCTTTAAGATATTCTAAAGTCAGATTTTGCCTTGATTGGCTACCCAATTCAGGCAAATTAATGAGATTTTTATGAAGAATAATCTGAAACATTAAATTAAGATTGGGTTTTAAAACAGTCTTGAAATAAATCTATGAAATAAATTTATGAAATGAATCATAAATCTATGATACCTGTTGATTGGATAGTAATAAAAAAAAATCACAGGGTGCTAGAACTGACTGTTGACTGTTTTTACCCATACTAATTTCATATATCTTGCCAGAATTAACTATATTTTTTAAAAGTACCTTGTATACTGTGCAATTATATAAGTTAGTACATTTTTCAGATATAAACTCAATGACATGTTGCTGAAGTTGGCATCTTCTGGAATTTGAAGTTATTTGAAATACCGAATGAGAATATTTTTATCATCTTATAAAAGCTGCTTCATCAAAGTGCGGTTCCAAGACCCTTATACTTCCCCAAACTTATAAAGTCCATTTTTTGATGGGGTTGGGTGAATGAAGTTCACAGTTCAAAGCGTTCAGCAAAGATCTGAGCTACTACAGAAAGAAAGAACTGAGATTTGTCTGACAGTCAAGCGTTGATGAGAAACAAACTTAAAGTAACCAGATAGGCAGAAATGGTGGTTCAGAAATTGGCAATGTTGGCACAAGTATCTGAGAGTCGCTGTAGACCACAAGTTGAGTAAGGATATGTAAAACAGCAGTGGAAACAAAAATGCCATATTAGGATGTCCCAAAGAGAATGTGACAGATAGATCTGTTGCAGTCGGATCCAAAGCTCTGTGCAGTGCCTGGGCAGCAGAATAGCAGTGGTTAAACACAGCCAGGCAGTTCTGTCTCTCACTGTGTGCGAAGACCTCCCCGGTAGGGAACCCTGCCTTTAAAGTTTGGGCATGGTTCAGGAGGCATGTACGAGTTAAGGGATTCTGAAAGGGAGGAGGGGCCAGTTTTTGTTGCACGTTAAGGCAGTCTTTCGAACACTGGACCCCAAAATTCAGCAGCAAATGTCTGGTGAACCTCATCTCCCCTCAGTTTACATGTGAGGAGTAAAATAAACAAAGCTTTTATTCTTTGTTTCTTTCCTGGAATAAAATATCAGGTGTCACAGAGGACCTGAGGACTGCCCATTTGCTAGATTGCTTTAAAGGTCAGAATTTGAAAATCAAGGATTAAATGGAGATTGATTATACAGAAGCGGGACTGATAAACAGGCCCGTCTGCATTTAGCGCCACTACCTCTAGCTCGAGGATTTCAACAAATACCATGTAGAAAATCATGCAGAATGTCATCCCTGATGGACTGATAGTGACCTCCTGGAGGGCTGCGTTGAGGAGGTAGGTCATAAGGCTTGTCCCAGCTTTGCAGGAAAGAAAACTGAGTGCGACGAGTGACATCTGCCACAGGCACAGATATTTCCTATTCCCATTTTGTTTGCTTCAGGTGACCTTAACGATCTCAGAGACACACACAGGTGACAGATGACGCCCACTGCACACACTCCCTACCCACATACCACGTGCAAGGGAGCTGAACTGAGAATAAGCATGAGCTTCGAGGAAATGAGAACAAGCAGGTGATTTTAGCAGAGAAAGAAAATGTTTGCTCTTTCATTGAAGATTCCTGTTCCTCTGAGAAGCTCCCAAGAGTGACTCAATCTGGCCAAGGTGGGTCCACAAGTCACCAAACCACATCCCCTCAGGACTGTGGCATCTCACGGTGCCTCCTGGCAGGTAGGAACGAGCCTGCCGACCTGCGGGAATGGTGTGCACAGTGAAACGCCTGCTTTGTTTGCTGCCTTTTCCATGACACACTCGCCTTGAGAAAAGTTCCTGCAGTTGACCTATCAGAGCACTTGACTAATCAGAGGAAATTATCCAAAGCTAATTAGGTAACAATGTGACCCAGAAGGAAACAGAGATAAAACAGCTTCCTGATTCGAACCCTGAGGAATGAAGCAGAAAGGTAACAAGGAGGCAGACAGCTGGCTGGGAGGCTGCAGGCAGAGAGAGGCTGGCTGCGAGGAGGGAACACCCTTGGATCATGGGCTCCTCCACCCTCAGCGATGAATGTCAGCCAGGCCTTTTCCTCCGACTTCTCCCTAGCACATTCTTCCGAGTACAGGGGATGCCATCCCTAGGAAGAGTGGGCGTTGGAAGAAACAGCAGAAAGTTCTTGTGTCCATGTTGATTTAAAATTAATTCAATTTGTATCCTCTCCATCCTCTGTTGGCGGTCCAGCAGGCTCCCCCTGGGGGTGCTGCTCTTGGGAAACACGAGCACCATTCCGTTTTAGGGTTCATTGTCACTGTGAAAAAAACAGAACGATAGTGTATTTCCAAGAAGCTATAGAGAGAGGGTCACTCCACTGTGGAGGTGACTCGAGAGCACAGTCAGCAAGCCAGCAGCGTCCCGTTTGCAATGTCCAAAACGAAGTTCGTTTAGGATTTCATGTTTGATCCCTGAGAAGAAAATCCATGAAGGCCAAGAAATAATCCCTAACTGTTGTTCTAATATCCTTCCCTAGTGCTGACGTGCAGAGAACTAGATGGAGTTGGGGGTTCCCTCTTTAATTCAATCTAATCCTATTCTCTATGAATAAATGCCAAATTGCCTTTTTCATTTTTATTTTTTCCTTTTTAAAAAAATTTCCATGTGTTGCTTTCCCTGAAGAGTTTGTGGTCCTGGTATGTTTTCAAAAGCCCATTTTGTTCCCATCCATGGGATCCAGAGGTACCTTCTCCATGTCACTTAGAATCCAGTCATCAGGCATCCTGGGGTGTGAGTAGACATAAATCATGGGCATGGTATTTGGACACGACCATGCTGGCTGGCTAACTGGTATTTTTGTTTCTAACTTGGCTTATCTTTGCCACATATCTGGCTCTGTGGCTTTTTCCCAGTAGGACCGTGTGCCACCCAACGCTACTAGTAGGCCACTCGACCTCTCTCTCCTCTGTGTTTCTTTTCAGTTTGGTGCCCCTTCACTCATATCCTAGCACACCTCTACCTGAAGTGACCTTTGTCTCCACGAAGTGCCTGAATATTAATAACCAACAGGACCTGGTGTCTACTTAGCTCGTAGGCGTGTAGAGTCTGCAACAGACTCTGTTCTTCTGACTCCCACTTCATTGCTCCTCTGCTCAGTGAAACACCACGCGTTTCCAAAACCGGCTCTGAAGCAACTTGCTCCAGGTGGGTAGATCCACGACACAGGAGGGAAACACTGGGTGTGTGTGTGTGTTTGTGTTTGTGTTATGAAGATGGGTGATAAGCAGGGACAGTCAATGGGAAAGGAGGGGAAAGGCAGACATTGTCAAAAGGACAACTTCTGTGGCAAAACTTACTTAAAATGGAAATCTAATTGAAAATGAAGACTTTTTAAAATCTGAAGAGTTGATGTAACAGCCCACTTCACTTAACTCGCCCTGAACAATGCTAAACTGGCCAAAGAGGTTTCATTTCTTGGAAATTGGGTGGTAGCAAGATAAGACTTCTAAGACCCAGAGTTCATCTCCACAGAGCGCAAGTCTCTGAATTGCATGTTCTTTTGTGGTCTTACCTTGAAATTTCTGCTGCTCTAAGCTGAGTATAGAACCACGCTGGCTAGGAATGGACACAATGGCTCTTTTGTCCACAGCACTGGTCTGTGTCCAGCAGTTATAATAGAAGTGACTTTTAAAATTAATTATATAACACCAATCCATATTCATTGTTGAAAAAATAGAAAATACAAACAAGCAAAACAAAAACATTAACAAGCTCACTACAGTTAACATTTTGCCATTTACTCTTCCAAACTTTTTTCCTGTGATAGTGATATATATTCTTTTTGTACAAAAATGAGATCATATTATGCATATTGTGCCATAATCTGCCTTACTCACTTGGATTCACCCATAGCCATCTTTCCTTGCTAATAGATATTAAGTATCTTTTTAGTAGCTACAGAGAATTCCTTTATCTCACTAGACCAAAAAATATATATATATATTTTTACCCATGCCTTTATTTCCAAATTTTAGTTGTTATTTATTAGAAAATTGCTCCACACTTCCAATTCTTAACCTTTGCATAAATATCTAGAAGAAGAATTACTCGTTTAAAATATATGCAATTTTAAAGCTTGACTAAGCCTGCTGTGAAATTAGCCTCTTCCCTAGAAATTCTGTATAATTTACCTTCTCCCAACACTTTCTTTTAGGGAAAGAGCCTTTCCCTACATCCTCTTCAATACCAGATATTATTAATCTCAATTTTTTGTAAATCTAATTGTTGAAAATAGTATGTGTTTACCTTTACTTTTTCTTTGAATTTTTGTCTTTATTATTAGAAAGAATAAACACCTTTTTTGACACTCTATTGGTAATTTTAACTTATTTTTCTTTGCTAATATTTAAAATGGGACAATTATATTTGATGTTAGTTTATGTATTAATCGTATTTTTTAATTATCATATATAGTATAAGCAGTTTTCTTTAGTTTGTCATTTTCCTTCTAATGTTATGTATTGTGTTTTTTTGAGGTACAGAAAATTTGAGTTTTTGATGTAGTTAAGACTATCATTTTCTAATATGGTTTCTGTGTGTCATGCTTTCAAACTAGTCTCCACCTTAAAATTATGATGTTATTTACCTATACTTTTCCTAGATTTTTTTTCTTTATCTTTAATATTTTAATTTATCTAGGGTCTATTTAAATTTAAAGCGTGAGGTAGAGTTCTAAATCTACCCCCTCCCAAATGTTAGTTGTCCCAAGACTATTTATAGTCTTGAATAATTGAATAATCCATTTGCTACGGAATGCTACATTTATAATATATTAAAAGTCTACATACACTTGAGGCTATTTTTTATTATTTAATTGCATTCAATTAATAATTCTTATTTGGTTCTGGGTGTACATAGCCTTAATTATTGGAGCATGCTCCCTTAAATCCTGGCTCCTGCCCCTATCTCTCACCTGCTCCTTTTTCTTTATTTAGAATTGTCCTGACTATTTATGTACAGTGATGCTTCCAGATGAAATGTGCGTTATCTCTTTAAGAGACTGGGTTGAATTTAAAATAATAACTGCTACATTGCTGAATTGTTCATTCAGGAACACAGTATGTCTCTCTCCATTTGTTTAACTCTTTTAGGTCTCTCAATTAAAATTTGAACAATTTCTTTTTATATTACCCATGTATTTTTTGGTTATGTGTATGCCTGGGTGTTTCACATCTTGAATTGCTTTTATGGTAGTACTAATGCTAGTAAGTATTACTATTTGGCTTTTTTAGCCTAGTAGATAGAACACAGGGTCAGATGGCCAGAGCTTGAACCAGGGCTCAGCTGTGTGACCTTGGGTAAGTTAATCTTTCTTAGCCTTAGTTTTCTGTTCTCATCTCTTCTGCAAACATACATAATAATACCATGTAGCTTACAGGGTTGTTATAAAGAATAATTAGGAAATGTAGGTAAAGCACTATGCCCCCGGCCTAACATACAGCCACGTAAATGCGTTCTTCTTACTTCGAAGATTTTCTACACCAGCAAATAGTTGTCTGTTAAACAGAGCTGGAACATTGCTTCAAATGTCCAAAGCCTTTAAAAACCCTCTTCCAAAACAAACTTTTCAATTTCTGAGCAGAAAATGTGGTTTGTTTAGAACACTCTACAAGCATTGTGAAGGCCTAGTCTGTGACACTGATCACCAACCAGAACCCATGTACTTAAAGCACCAAAAAGCACAGGCGTTCATATATGGCACTTCCTACTATAGCTCTGTGGACCCCGAGCAACAGGACAGACCCTGCGACACATGGGACAGTCCCAATGTGGGTGCAAGTTGCTTCAGCTGCAGGACTTTATGTCATTCCTCATGTTGCAACTCTCACCTGCAGACTTCACCATTAGGCTGTTAGTAAGTCAGCAACCTGGATCTGGCCTACCATCTGAGCCCAAGGGCATTTCTCCCTCTCACGCTCATTCCTTTATTTAGTTAGATGTGTTTCCTGCTGTCTTTGTGGCTATTTATCATCTCTGTGAAATAATCAAATACGCCCAGACGTTTTAAACTCTGGCAAATTCTAGAGTTCCCTGTTAAAAATATCTTGGCAAACTGCCACAGAATTGCAACAAATGAAATAAGTGATCTTGCTTCAAACCTCTATTGCTTGCCTTGATGTTAATTTGTAAGGTCTTCGTAACTTATTTATGACAGTGGCATCAGTGAGTAATCTTTCTTGGAGCATATATAGGTATTTTAAGAACATGGGACAGCTTTCCCAAAAGCCTGTGTAGTAACAGGCCTACGAACTGGAAAAACAAATTGAATTGATTAAAAAGCATCATCTAATTATTTTTAAGAAAGCACTTAACTGGAATGCTACCAGTTAAATGAGGACAGATGCAACTCTGACACCTTGTTTCATAACTGCTCCTTTGTTGCAGTCGGGGTCAGATAAGCCATCTTTGTTCTCCTGACCACTTTATCTTGTAACAATCCCTCTTTATGACCACAGGTAATGTTCCCTCTCTCTGAGAAGACGGCTATAAACCTACGCTAAACCTTCCTAGCCATATGATGCTCTCTAACTTGGTTTTAGGAGAGTGCGGAGTTCAGTTTAGCACAAAGTCACGTAACAATTAGATTATGCTCCCTTTCTCTGTATCAATATAATGTCCCTCTCCTTCCCGAAAGAGGCCTGGCCCCGGGTGAAATTACAGAGGTCGCGCATCTGGCTAACATCAGAGTCAGGCCCAGAATTAGTCCAGGGCACATAGATCGTGCCCATAGTGTAGACATAGTCTGGGCCACTATTCAAGTAATGCTGTGGGTTATTAAATTTAGCAAATCTTCCTTTCCCCCTGCCCCCACACACCTGCATTTTAACAATGTTACTTGAGGTTATCATTTTGTAGGATTATAAACTGTTACTTTGTATCCCTCAAAGTACTTAGATTTGAGGGAAGCCAGTTGGCACTTAACAGTCAATACTTTTTGACTTATAAATGACTTTTGAAGGACTAGAGAGAAAAAGAGGAAAGAAACTCATAAACAAAGAAAATAATTGGAAGTGGCCACAGAGATTTACTTGAGTGGAGAGGCCAAAACAGTTCATACAAAAATGTCCATTTTCTTGCAATTAATGGTTCAGGTCTTGTCAAGGTGCACCAGATAATGAACATATCATCCGCCAGGTACTTTCATGTATTAGCCACATGGTAGCTGGGTTGCTTGCAGCTAAGTGTTGGGTTTTTGTTTGCTCTTTTTTTGTCTCCAATTTGTCTTATTATTATTATTATTTTATTAATTTATTTCTTGTTACAGATGTTTCTCCTTTTTTCCCCATTGACACCATCCTCCTCACCACCCCCCCCCCTCCAATTTGTCTTTTAATTGATGGACTATCTCTTTTATTTTAACTAATTAATAAAAGAAAATTAAAAATGCAGTTTTAAAATAAACTCTTCTCTAGATTAATCTTTTTCATAAACTGACTGTATAAACTTGCACAAGTCATTTAACCTCTCTGAGTTCCAGGTTTACTCAGATGAATTATTTCATTTTTAACTGGTTGTCTTGGCATGATGTAGACAATGTCAGACACATATTCGGTGCTCAATAAATATATTTTGAAACATTACATCAACAACTGTACTTTCTCAAAAAAAAAAAAAAAAAAAAAACAAAGAGAAGGAAAGAAACAGGAAAAAATTCAAAACATACTCTATTAAACCAACCTAGATTTTCCTGAAAAATATTGAAGTGATTCATTTTTATAATGTCATTGAGCTCCGACATGAATCAATAGAGTTATTACAAAACCAGAACAGGTATACTGTTACTTACCTTCTCTGACTTAGTGAATTTCCTGGGTAACAGTACCTAGGCATTGGGCACATAGCAAATGCTATATAAACGTCTTATCCTTGTTATTAGTGTACTTACAAAATTATAAATCCACTTGGAGGAAACCTAATCTAATTTCCCCCCTAATCTTTCCCAATGCTGTTACTTAGTAAAAAATCATCACTGTTTTCAACAGGCATAAAGGGAAAGAAGATGGCCACTTGGCTAATACTTGGAATTGCTTTCTGTAATTGTTCACGTAAGCACGCAGAGCCGAAAACACGAAGCTTTCAGGAAACTGTCTGACTATAAAGGCCGCGGGAAGAAGGAAGAGGCTGGCTAGCCTCTGAGCACCATAATAAAAGGACTCTATCTTTCTTGCTTTTTATCATTATCTAGTGGCATTCAGGAAGGTGTTGTGAGGATGGGGGTAGACAATGAGGGAGTGATTCTTTAGAACATTTAAACAGTAATGAAACCAACTCAGTGGGTCTGTGTTTTTGTTATCACTGTGCGCTGCCAATGCTTCCCAATGTCAGTGATGAGATTCTCAACTCGAAGGCGGACCTCTCCCGCGCCCCGCCCCACCCCTTGGACACTGTTTCACTGACACCGTCCCCAGTGCCTCAGACAATGCCTGGCACATAACAGGTATGAATTACAGGAAGAAATGTTAATGTGAGAAATAAGAATATAGAACTCCGCCTCCCCTACAATTCCCTTGTCTTTTCCTACTGTTTTTTTTTTTTTTTCTTTTTTAACACAAAAACCATAATATAAATTTCCCATTTACGTTGTACATCTCTGGCCTTTATTTAAATCCTATGAAAACTTTTAGATTCCACAGCTCAAGGAAAAATGTCCCTTCACTGAAGATAAATAAGGCTGGCCAATGGGACATGTGGGAAAAGTCTGAACGACCTGAGGTTAAGGACCCTAACAAGAGAATTTCAAAGGGTTGAAATTTCTGCACACAATGGGGTACATTAAGTTTAGGGTGGTAACCACATCAACTCCTTTTCCCCAAAAGCACAATAGACAATGTATAACAGAGCTTCTATGTCAGGGTGACCTTCTAGCATCAAGAAGGGCTGAAGTCTGTAAATAGATTCCAGAAGTCTTGATAGCAGGAGGATGAGGAAGTGTTTTCCACTAAGGTCAATCTTCAGTGACTATAATATACCTTTTGAAGTATTCGAGTCTGCGTAAATGGTGGAGGAAGGGTGACACATTGGTAAAAGCCAGTGGGGAACTTTGTGGGTAATGAAGGGTCAAAGTAGGTTAATGATTATAACAAATGTACCACTCTGGTGGGGGATGTCACTCCTGGGGGAGTCTGTGGATGTCTGGAGGCAGTGGGTATATAGGAAAACTCTGTATCTTCCTCTCGATGTGCTGTGAACCTAAAACTGCTCTAAAATATAGTCTTTAAAAAAAGCCAGTTGGGGAAAGGGGGAGAACTATTGTCAGAGCACAGAATAGTTTCATTCACACAGTGGTGTAAGACTCACGGAATGGTTTTTTTTTTTCTCTCTTATGATCCTGTGAAACTGGAAGAACAGGTGTCATTATTTCCATTTTCCAAGATGAGGAAACTGCAGCTCAGAGAGTTACAGTGACTTGTCTTCATACAAGGAACAAATGACCTTTCAAGACCGGTCTTAAAACTAGACTTCTGATTCCAAGTCCAATGACCAATACGCTCTCCACCTGTGTCTCAGGATTAGAAAGCTTTTAGAGAACAGGACAAATCTTATTTCCATCCTAGATTAGATTCTCAAAAATTGGAAAGACCTGGGATTATGAACCCTAACAAGGGACGGTTGAAGTCTTTGCTCACATTGTGGTGCAATGACTATAGGATGGTGACCAGATCCAGTAAAAGTAAATGCTACACCCTGGCTGGTTTGGTTCAGTGATTAAAGTGTCAGCCTGTGGACCAATGAGTCGCAGGTTCGATTCTGTTCAAGGGTGTATATCTCCGTTGATGTTCGGTCCCCAGCCCCCTGGTCGGGGTCCTGCTGGAGGCAATCAGTCAATGTGTCCCTCTCACATCAACATTTCTCTCTCTCTCTCTCTCTCTCTCTCTCTCTCTCTCTCTCTCTCTCTCTCCTTCCCACTCTATCTGAATATAAATGGGAAAAAAAAAAATCTCGGGTGAGGATTAAAAACAAAAGTAAAAGCTTCATCAGTTATCAGCGTAATTAAGACGGTAGTAGGAGAAAGAAATCACAACGGAAAATAAGAATTATCCCAACTATAAAATAATCCAAACTACATGCTTATCCTTTGAAAAACTCCAGACTGCTAAAAGGACTATTCTGAAATTACCAGCATTAATGGGCTTATGTTAGTAATGGAGAAAAACCAAAAGTCTCTAGATCATTCCTAGAAGATCAAACAAATTTGTGACTTCTCAGGATCAGTGAGATTCAAAAAGAAGTCACCAGGGAAACCAGGTGCAAAATAATGCCCCACCCAACAACAGCCGTGCCTGGGCCTTAGCCCAAAAGACAGTGGGTTCATGCACATCAATTTTAATGTATTAATTATAATAACCAATGCTTATTGAGAGTTTATTTTATGCAAGGCTTTGTCCTAAGAGCTTTGTACTTTTCTTAGTTTTTACTGAATAAAAATTAAATTTGCTTTGCAATATCATAACACCCTTTGAAGTAGCCAGGAAGTGCCCATTGGCACCAGACTTGGGACTAGCCACTCTGGTGCTGGCTTCACAGGGAAGGAGAGAGGAGAAGGCCTGCAGTCATCCTGCGAATTTTAAAGCCAGATAGTTCTGGACCAACAGAGGAATGTAGACATTCCTTTTTAAAAACAATAATTTAGCCTAAAGCAGGTCTCCAAGTAAGTTAAAGAGTTTTGGCTTACAGGTAGAAATGAGCTAGAGGCTGTTTCTAAGACCAACCTTTCAATATTTCAAAAATATGATTTCTAGGAAGCTTTCTTCATCATATAAGTCTCCAATGTTAAGCTTCTTCAATGCTGTCAATCATTTCAAAAAACAAGAGGCAGGTATATGAAAACCACTGACATTTCACATCATTTGACAGTGCCCATCAGAGACACAGTAATCAGATAGTTATAGGGTTTGGGTGGTGACTTGAGCCCTATACCGAATATACATAGTGGCTCTCTTTTAGTTAACATAAAAATGCAGGGGAAATATTTCTTTGTATTGTCCTTTGTGATACTCCACTAAGCATTGTTTTTCTTTTGTCTGGTTAATATCTGGTGTCTCATTTAAATAAGACAGAATCTTTTCTGAACCAGCAATCAATTTTAACATGCAAATACCTGGTGAGGTAGCAATAGGTGACATCTGCGATAAGATGTGGACTCCTGCATCAGAGCAGAGGTTTGCTCAGTAAGAGTGTAAGGGTTTGCTATGAGGACGAATATAGAATGGTGACTTCTTAGGTGAGGTTTAGGGGAAGATGTTAATATGGGTCCAAAAGACAAATCTGTGACTGCATCAATAATCAGTGTTTCCCTGCAATGCTGGGACCTGGGACCCGAGACCCGTGAAGATGAGTGACTGCACTCTGGAGGCATTGACTGTGACTGGCACAGGACCTCTGGTAACAGGGAGGGAGAGACGGTGGGCAGTGTTTATCCTGCTCTGAAAGTTTATTCTGTTTATTCCGACAGAAGTGTAATGTCTCAGTCACGGGTTCAGTCAAGTTCTCTGCTCGCTGGTCATCTCCAGTCACCCTCGTCAACAATTCTGTGCCTTCCAAATCACAGCAGCACTGGGGGGAGCAAGTCCTCGACTTGTTGACCGGTCACTCATATTCCCTGTCGGCACTTCTCATGTCCTGACCAGCCAATCCTCTTGTCAAAAACACCCCCAAAGATAATAGAATTTAAATGAGATTGTGGACTGCTAAGACACCAAAGCCCCAATGCACTAAAATTTTCTATCAAGCAGAGCCACCTAGTGGTAGGATGAAATGTTTTTTAAAATTCTCATTTAATTTGTCTTCTATAACAATCTCATCCAGGTGGGGTTTCCTTCCTTTCTTTCTTCCTCCCTCCCTCCCTCCCTCCCTCCCTCCCTCCCTCCCTCCCTCCCTCCTTCCTTCCTTCCTTCCTTCCTTCCTTCCTTCCTTCCTTCCTTCCTTCCTTCCTTCCTTCCTTCCTCCCTCCCTCCTTCCCTCCCTCCTATCTTTCTTTCTTTCTGTTCAGTTTACTCACTCTTGTTTACAGCTACCCACCTGGAGACTATCATCTCCATCTATTGTTCTTACCAAACACCTACTCATCCAAGATAAACAAACTTAGTCAAGTTTTATGACAAAAACAGAAGCCGACTTAACAGTCAGTTGCCATCTCTTTAGAAGGGGAAGAAAATCAATACTAAATTATTTCTTCAGGTAAAGAGTAACTATTTACTTTGTGCCTTTCTATTCTCCATACCTCACACCCTTTCTCCACCCTGCACACATATGCAGCCATGTAAAATGTCACATAAAACTTACAGGCCCAGAGACGGGGAGCAAAAGTGCTTTTACTGTGGTCTCCAGTGCCCTCCCCTATACATATAAACAGAAACTAGAAGTACCTTGGGCTGTGGTTTGATTCTTTTTCTTCTTTTAAAGTAGGTAAACATTCGCTGTTGCCTAGGACAGAATGAAAGCAAACATACTGTTAGTCCCTGAAATTCTGTTTTCTGTCTGCAAAACTCAGTTGAACATCACATCCCCCCAGTCTGTGTGGTTCCTTGTGCAGAGATGGCCTCGCCAGGGAGTTCCAGAGGTTAAAAGATTAATAGTGGCAAGGCTCTTGAAACGGGAAAAGGCACTAATAGCACAGAGACAAGACTCCAGTGTGCTTCTGCTCTGTTGCAAAGGGCACAATTCATCACAGCTTGGTCATTCAGTCCCCGAGGAACCCCGCCGTGCCTCCAAAAGCCTGGATCTGCATGATTCAGGAAACACACTGGAATAAAATGGCTTCACCTGAGGTCCTGATGTGCCAACAGAATGGTTTCAATCAGGATGCACCGTCAAAAAGCAGGTGAAGTGGGGAGCAAAAACTTCTTAAAGTCACCAGAGTTCTTGCCTGCTGCACCACTGGCATTTTTAAGGGAAATAAAGAACCATTGGCTCTATCATCTATGCCTCAAAATAGCTCTGTGTTAGTGGCAAATTGAAATGCCTTTTCCCCATGTTATGCTTTTAGTGAGTGTAAAAGGATCATGATTTTGTATTAAAATGATCTCAGAAACAAAAGGAAACACACCAAAAAAAATTTTTTTTTTTAAATTCTCACCTGAGGACACTTTCCATTTCTCTTCAGATAGAAAGAGGGGGCGGGAGAGACGTTGAGTGAGAGAAACACATCGATTTGTCCTTAGGATCCTGACCAGGGCTGAACCACACCCAGGTATGTGCCCTTGACCGGAATCAAACATGAAACTTTTTGGTCCGTGGGCTGACACTCTAACTGCTGAGCCAAGCCGGCCAGGGCCAAATACACCAAAAATGTAAGAGAAATCATCTTCTGTGTATGCATGTTACTTTTATAGCTAAACTAAAAACAACAAAAAGAGCCTACTTTAAGGGTTGTCTCAATGACCCACTTTTTTCCTCAAATGCTTTCCAGAGCCAAGTGGTACAAGTCAGTGGAGTGGTTCCAATCTTCTGGAAAACTCATCTTGACAGGCCTCTGGTACTATAAGTCTAATAACAACTCTTTGAATTAGAGAAACTTTATTATAGACTATTGAATCTGACAGACCCCATGGTATTTTTTTAAGATAAGTGTTAAAAACACAAATGATATGACAGTATAAATAGTTGGTTTTATTAATTTAGTCTGAGCATTAAAAATAACATTGACTTTTGCCCTGGCCGATTTAGCTCAGCGGTTAGAGCATCGGCCTGCGGTCCAGAGAGACCCGGGTTCGGTTCCCGCTAAGGGCGCGTACCTCGGTTGCAGTTAGTCCCCGGCCCTGGTTGGTTGTGCGGGTGGCGGCCGCTTGATGTGTCCCTTTCACGTCGATGTTTCTCTCTCTCTCTCTCTCCCTCCCACTCTAGCTGAACAAAAAATGGAAAAATGTCCTCAGGTGAGGATAAAAAAATAATAATAATAACATTGACTTTTAAAAATCAGAAAAAGACAATAACAGCTGTCATTACTTTTAAGTCCAAATATTAATTTAGTGAAAAGTAAGGAACACATACTACAATTACTGCCAGATATCAATTGACAATTGTTATATGGGAATATTTATATTACTATCTGTGTTAGTGCTGTCCAGTAGCTCTTTCTTCAGTGACGGAAATGTTCTAGGTTTGCAGTATCATATAGTAGCCACCAGCCACTAGCTCCTGAGCACTTAAAATGTGGCTAGAGTGACAGGAAAATATTATACTTTTTTTTTTTAACTTTAATTTAAATAGCCACATATGGCTATTGTCTCTTGTATTGGACAGCACTGATCTATGTCAATTACATTTGATAAAGTTTATAACCATATACAGATTAAAATCATAAATCTTTAAGTATAAGGTGGTGCCAGATGCTAACTTTTTTCAGATAATTTGGACTCAGATTTCCTTGCTTGAAAAAAGACCATTTTTCCATGCTGGCCGGTTTGGCTCAGCAGTTAGAGCGTCAACCTCCGGTCCAGAGAGACCCAAATTCGGTTCCTGCTAAGGGCAGGTACCTCGGTTGCAGTTTTTCCCCAGCCGTGGTTGGTCGTGCGGGTGGCAGCCACTCGATGTGTCCCTTTCACGTTGATCTCTCTCTCTCTCTCTCTCTCTCTCTCTCTCTCTCTCTCTCTCTCTCCTTCTCTCTCCCTCCCACTCTGTCTGAACAAAAAATGGAAAAATGTCCTTGGGTGAGGATTAAAAAAATAAAAAATAAAAAAAAAAGGCCATTTTTTCCCCCCGAGAAAGACCATTTGAAAAACTTGTACAAAAATAAAAACGAGTGGCAGCGATGAGATTATTGAACTGAATATTTAAGTACGGTCAGACCCAAGTGCATGTTATCTGCATGTACCAGAGTTTGTGTGGACGGGGTTCACACTGTCCCACTCCAGATATATGGGGTGTTTTCAAAGCTGTGACTCCTTCTCTTAATGGGGAGGACAGAAAAAGCAAGTTACCACATACCATTTCTGTTCATGTTGTTCATCCATTTATCAAGCTCTTCCATCTCTATTTCCATAACAGAGGGTGTGTCTTCCTCAAAAATAGGGCTAGAAAGAGAGCAAAATGCTTGTTGAAAGAAAAAAAAACGTGTGGTGTGCTAAATTTCTGCAGGGGAGCCTGGAATGTTGACTGTGAGGAAGATGAACTTGATTTGGTGTTTTACTCTCCAGGGTAGACTGAGGTGTGCCCTGTTCAAATGCACCAAACTCTAACAGGACGAAAATAAAAAAAAACAACCTTGACCTATCACTGATCCAAAAATGGGCCAAGAGGGAACCAGGAGGCTCTGCTCCCATGAAGGTACAGGGTTGAGTTCAAAGGCTTCTACACGGAGGCTCCTCCAGGGAGTTGCCACATTTAGCATTTGGCCTTGCTTAATTTCACTTCCCTTTCTTTGGGGATTTTGATCAGTGCCTCCAAGTCAAGAGGCCACAGTCAAGTTAAGGCTTGCATCACCTCTCCTTTCAATTCTCATGCTTTTCTGTCTTGGAGAAAAGGAGCGTTTGCTTTCAGAAATGCACTGCCCTCACTCGCCAGGGTTTAGAGGTCTAGAGCACCCAGTTGGGGGAAAGAAGCCCCTGGTTAATGGAGGTGGGGCTGAGGAGGGGGACCACCAGCTCTGAACAAAGGAGTTACACCTCGTATAGGAAGCGAGCAGTGTCTGAGTAAGGCTGCTGGGGGTGGGGGTGGGGAGCAGGCAGGAGGAGGACACGGGCATCACTCTAGAACTTTCTTCTGTGGTGAATCTTGTACTTCCTTTTCTCCCCATCTCCCCTCCCTCCCACCTTTCTTCCTCCCCGCTCTATTCCTCTTCACCCGGGCTCTTCCCTTAATACTAAATGGAAGTATCGAAGTATTGTCCCTGGTGATAAAACCTTTAATCCAAATAAATGAGCTGATGTCTTTAAAACACACCCAGGGTCCGACTATTTAACCACTATGCATTTGGAATTGGTAGCAGGCGTCAGAAAAAGATTCTGTTCTGAGCGGAGGATGCTGTCTTTGGCCCAGTTCCCCTCTGGACTGAGGTTTGAGGATAGGGACATCCTTCCAAAGGCTACAGGCCACTGGAGGCTGTCTCCTGGGGCCCAGGAAGCAAGATCCCACAAGGAACAAAGCTCTCGGAGAGGCAGATGACCCTCTGGTCGGCCCTCTCCTAACATCCTTGTCCACACTGAGCTGAATTGGAGGGGGTGGGGCAGACGTACCCTTTTAAGTTGTCGCTTCCCAGTTCATCTAAAAAAAGAATTAATATAAAGGTCATGTTAGCTTTATTTGTCTGCATCAACTTTTTGTTTCAACAACAGCTGAAATCTGCTTTGCAAAGAGAACAAAATGGCTTTCAGTAAATTGAGTTTTTAAAGGAGCAATAATTAACCTCTAAGTCAAACACCAGCTGATGGCCATATTCAAATGCGGTCCCAATCAGGTGTGAAATCTGTTTTCCTTCAGCTAGGATGGTGCTCAGAGAGGCTCACTGCAGATGCGGACGTTCACCCTCTGCTTGTTTTCCCCGCCACAGAGAGAAAACCATCAAGAAGCAAACCATTCAGAGAGAAAACATGGTGAAAGAAGGGGCCTACGAGCGGCCTGCGCCTTGGCCCCTGCTCCAAATGTCCCAGTTCAAAGCACTGCTTTTCATCTCTTTGTGACACAGCAAACCCAACACTGTGACCGTCCCTCTGTCCCAGAGTAGGACATGGGGGCTCCATCCAGAGCTCCCCTGGAACTCTCCTTGTACCTGTTCTTTGCATGGCTGGAACCTTCACACCTGTCCTCAACTTACACACTTTCCTCCGGGAGGCCTCCCCCAACTCCTCTCCCTGCCGGGGGACCGTCTTTCCTACTGCTCCCCAACTTAACACTTTGCTTGCTTCTTTCATAGCATTTGCCCCCATTTCTTATTGATCAATTCATCTGTTTAATCTTTTTCTTTTTTTTTATCCTCACTCGAGGACATTTTTTCATTTTTTGTTCAGATAGAGCGGGAGGGAGAAAGAGAGAGAAAAAAACATCGACGTGAAAGGGACACATCGAGTGGCTGCCACCCACACGACCCAACCAGGGCCGGGGACAAACTGCAACCACTGCAACCGAGGTACGCACCCTTAGCGGGAACCGAACCCGGGTCCCTCTGGACCGCAGGCCGATGCTCTAACCGCTGAGCCAAACCAGCCAGGGCTGTTTAAGCTTTTTTATCTGTCTCCTCTAATAGAGCATGGCTCCCAAAGGGCAGGGGTGTGTCTCTCTTGTTTGTCATCACCTCCCATCCATCTAGCACAGAACCTGGTAAACACACAGTACTCATTTACTGAATTAATAAATAGGTCTTACCTGGACTGTCCAGCACTGGGGTCAAGTTCATGGCCAGTGTTGGACTTAGCATTGTCATAGTAGTGCAACTTCCAACAAACCTGATTTCCCTGCTATTGGTTGAGGTAAGAGTCAGCTAAGAGTTTGCAAATGGCTCTAAAGCATGCAGATCAGACTCCAAACGCACATGTGGCAAGGATTAGAGCCCAGTGTCCCCGTGCAAGCTCTGTTTTGTTTGGCAAGGGGATCAACGCACCCAGAGAAATGAGGCAATGATGTCAAGCAAGTAGACAGCATAGGCCTGCTGCATCTTTTATGATGTGAAAACCATTAAGAAGCAAACCACTTTGTAGAGGTCCACCAAATAGTTGGATGTTCCTGATCCTTGGCAGTCAGAGGCCTCATTTTGTCTGGCCTGCAGAAATGCTGGTCCCCAGCGAGGGGACATAACCAGTAGGCACCTGGAACTAAGCTCCTGGCAACAGCCAAGAGCTGCTGTAATTTCCTGTGGGTTGGCAAACTTGAATGGCATTGCTAATCCACGCAAGCTGGGCACAGATGTAAGTTTCATGCCATCACTGCTTACCTTCCAGAAACTGTAGGTTATGTTCTCCTGCCCCACCCCCAACAGGACTCTGAAGGTTCCTGCAGTCGTGACTCCTCAAAACTTTGGGGAAAGGGGAGTATGGACATCATATATATATACACACACACATTTTCATCTAAAATTTATATGCTGTTTCCCTAAGGGCTTGTACTATAAATAAAGCCCCTACAGGTGACCCATAAAAATCCCCCTGCTTTGTCATTCCTTCCTCCTCCCTCTCCCTCTTTTCCTGCACAATAACCCCTCCTAATTTCTCAGGGAGCAAGTGTCTCCGGAGCCCCACTGTCCAGGGCATGGATTCATCTTTACAGTCTGCGCGCCTGCTGGCTTCGCGGTGAGCAAAAGCTAGCCCTCACTGCAGACGGTGGGAAAGTTTACAGCCCCTCACCAAAGTGCTCCAATAACACCGAATGTGAGGCTCCTGTCGTCGGGATTCAAGCAGAGCAGACAGCCTCTGCAGCCTCATCTCCTCTGCTCCGGGACCGTTAGCCCTGCCCCAGCCGCCATGGCAACAGGAAAACATCTGGGAGAGCCACCAGAGCAGAGCGTTAAAGCAGGAGGGGGAGCAATTGCCTGTCCGTGCAATCAGGCCCTGCCCGCGCCACTCCGCCTGGCCTACATCTCTACGAACAGCCACCCGCTCCCCTGCAACCAGGAGGCAAGTGGAGCTCTCACAGCCCCTCCCATTTCACATCCTTCTGCCCACTCCGTCCCCCTCTCTCAGTTCTTACCTTGCACCCACTTGTCCCGACCAGGCCCCCTCCCAGCTCCTCCGTGCACTGGATGCTAGGACTGCTGGGGTGCGAGGATGGGGACAGGAGCCCAGCAGGAGACTGGCCTGCTTATCTCGTTTCCATGCTGAACACTGAGCAAGGGAGACAGTCTCTCTCTAGAGATTTACTGAGCAGAGCCAGGTGCCATGTGGCCACAGCCCGTTTAAAGTGATGGTTTACAGCCAGCTGTTCCCCCGGCGGCTCTTTCAGAGAGACACAGCGCACCCAGACATTTAATAAGCGCTAAATAGTAACAACTGCAAATGTGCTGCCTGGGGGTGAGGGGGTGTGACAAGAGGACACGGAGTTACTGCACACGCTTCCCTTTTCCTGGACGGGAACCTGACGGGCCCAAAGAAAAACGCTAATTCCCAACTGGATGAAGCGTTCTTCCTAAAAATATTGGCCAAGTCCTCCCCAGCTGCCAAATTTAAAGAACCTACATGCATATAGGTATAACCCGGGGACACAGATAATAGCATTGTGAAGACATGGTGGAGAGTGGGGGGAGGGGATCAGTGGGGGATAAAATGGGGGACATCTGTAATACTTTCAACAATAAAGATTTAATAATAATAATAATAAAATACTTATTTCCTGGTGTAGAAGAATATACCAGGCTCTATTCATGGGGGAAAGAAACAATGTATCTATTCCTAATTCTGAAGAGATATTATCCATGCCCTCCCACAAAACAGTCCTTCTGCAACTTTTCAAGTCAAATGCTGACCCAGAATGAGCTTTATTTTTTCCTGGGAAAAAAATCTGATTATTAAAATCAGATTATGTTAATTTAAACATTCTCCTTTTATTGGCTTACTTATACTGTTAAATATGAATGGGTAGAACTCAGTGGACAATGATCATTAACCCTTTAGCATTCTGTTTGTCTGAAGAGATATGCAGGTATTAAGCAGTTATCCACCTGTATCTATATTAAAGAAGTGGCTAGTAAAAGAAAATATTCAAATAAAGCTCTCTTTATGAAAAAAAAAAAAAACTTTTGTGATAAGCAGCTGCTTTGAAATTCTAAGTTTTCTATGTTGTGTTTTCTTAAAGTGAGACCTATTGAAACTAAACAGGATGCGCTGGTCTGTAGGAAGGATATGTGAAAATTGCGTCTTTAATCTCTGAGAATAGGTGTTCTTTAAAACAAGTTAACTGTTTCAGTTATTCAACAAACATATATTGAGCAGCTAATCTTTATGTTGGGCTAGGCACCATGTTAGGTAAAAGGGATAATAATAAGTTAATACAATGTGCCAGGTGTTGTTTTTTGTAAGTGATTTCCATAGATGAATCCATTTAGTTCTCACAACAACTCTGTAAGCTAGGTTTTGAATTTGCCCATTTGGCAGATGGGGAAGCTGACAGAGAGGTCACAGAACTAGGAAATGCAAAAGCCACCAAGGCAGAGTGTTTCCAGAGTCTGTATTCTCAGCTCCCATGCCACATTGTTGAATGAGATAAATAAGACACGTTCTTGGTTCTCTTGGACCCTAAAGAGAACATAACCTAGTAAGAAAGACCAAAAAAAAGGCAAGTCACCAACTTATGCCAATGTAAATACTGTGCACAATTTAGTGTGACCACAGCCTAGAAGAGCACAAAAGAGGTGGTGATTAATTTTGCTTGAGGAGTGATTACTCAAGGCTTCAGGAAAACTTTAGAACTGAGCATTGAAGAATGGGGTTGCAGTTTGCCAAGCAGACAAGAAGGCAATGCCAGACAGAAGGAATGGTGTCAACCAGGCACGGAGGTTCATGAAAGTGCAAGCCGCGCTCTGGGAACAGCAAATATTTCAAGTCTGACAGCAGGGCAGGGCGCATGGGTCATGTCTGAGATGTCTGAGGTTGAGGCCGGGTGGCACTTATGATGGCTTCTGAACATTGAGATTCTTAAATAGTTCAATGCAATATCCCTTTCTGGATTTAGAGCATAAGAGCATGACCATTCGACTGGATAGCCCCACATGTTCCCTAACCCCATGATCCCATTAGGTAAAACCAGCTGTGGGGCTATCTATGGTTTGGACAGAAAATTCTCCCTTTCCCTACTTAAAAAAAAAAAAAAAAAAATGGGATCCAGGCAGCTCTGTTGCTTTTTGCTTTTGCTTTCTCTTACAAAGGAGCTCCCATGTGACCACTGTTATTAGGTCACCCTGAAATTTCAAGCAATGGAGGAACATGAGTATTTCCTACTTCCTTGGATTCTGTTATATCAGCCCCTATCATAAAGGGTCATGCACTCACATTTGCTGTACCCGAGGGCATAATGGAAAATGAGCATTTACAGTTCCTGCTGAGGGCTTGAAGGCTCTCCTGTGCTAGGACAATGAGCGAGACTGCAGGCCAAGGGCATGATCTCCAAGCCAGAGGTGCCCTGTGAATGGGTGTGAGGGGCATACAGTGAGTTTTGTATGCACATATGAATATGTATCTCATTAGAGAAATTCTCATCCCTTCAGTGATTTTTGGAGTGACTAAAGGCTTTCACTCAAAAATCTAATTGGACTAAGATACCCTAAAACCTAGTATCCGATGCTCCTCGAATTGGAACTGAATACGCTCAGAGTGAATCTCTGACCTAGAGAATGTTCCATGAGATTGGTTTTCTATGAGATGGATGATAGTCATCTTTAGCCAATTAAGACTTTGCTTATGAAAGTTAACATAGCTTTAATGGGAATAAGAACAATGCTTCACTCAGGCCTTTTCAAGATCAAATTGGGATGTGGAATGGGGGAGAAACGGTACCTGTGACAGAAATATAGGTGGAAGAATCCTCTTCCTGGGGGATGACCCCAAGGTCACTCTCTGCCTTCCCATCCCTGACCCCAGTCGGAGCCACTGCTTCACCAGCCTGGCCCGTTCCACTGGCCTGTTGGCCAAGATTATATGGGGCCCCCATCTGGATCAGGTAAAGAGCTGGCAGCTGCGTGTATTAACTTTCAGTTCAGGCTGAAAACATTCTCTCTCTCTCTTTTTTATTTTTTTATTTTTTATCCTCACCCGAGGACATTTTTTTTTTTTTTTTTGATATTTTGTTCAGATAGAGTGGGAGGGAGAGAGAGAGAGAGAGAAACATCGATGTGAAAGGGACACATCGAGCCCTGGCCGGTTTGGCTCAGCGGTTGGAGCGTTGGCCTGCGGTACAGAGAGACCCGGGTTCAGTTCCCGCTAAGGGCACGTACCTCGGTTGCAGTTTGTCCCCGGCCCTGGTTGCTCGTGCGGGTGGCAGCCACTCGATGTGTCCCTTCACATCGATGTTTCTCTCTCTCTCTCTTCCTCTCTCTCCCTCCCACTCTATCTGAACAAAAAAATGGAAAAATGTCCTCGAGTGAGGATAAAAAAAAAAAAAAAAAAAGGGACACATCGAGTGGTTGCCACTCACACAACCCAACCAGGGCCAGGGACAAACTGCAACCGAGGTACATGCCCTTAGCAAGAACCGAACCCGGGTCTCTCGGGACCACAGGCCGATGCTCTAACCGCTGAGCCAAACCGGCCAGGGCTCTTTTTTTTTTTTTTTAAGAAAGAAATACTGGCCCTGGCCGGTTTGGCTCAGCGGTTAGAGCGTCTGCCTGCGGTCCGGAGAGACCCGGGTTCGGTTCCCGCTAAGGGCATGTGCCTCGGTTGCAGTTTGTCCCCGGCCCTGGTTGGTCGTGTGGGTGGCAGCCACTCGATGTGTCCCTTTCACATCGATGTTTCCCTCTCCCTCTCTTCCTCTCTCTCCCTCCCACTCTGTACAAAAAAAAAAAAAAAGAAAGAAAGAAATACTGTATGGCATTTTTATACTCTGGAAAATTTCATTGAAACATGTCGTTCGCGACTTACTATTTTATGTGGTCCTTGTTTCTTAACTTAAAACCTCTCAGTCCCTTCTCCCACCCCATCCCCCACTCCAGGCAGGCATTAGGACAATACTCACAGGACTGCAAGGCACTCTGAGATCCTTGGCTAGAAGGCAGCTCTGTGTAGAAGCAAAAAGTATTCCGTTTTACTGACCGTTCACTGACACACAAAGCAATGGTCAATGAACAGTCAGTTTAGTGGGAACACACTAAATATGTACCTTGTTTAGTTTTTTTCCTTTTATGGTTTATTATGATGACCACCACCGAGAAGAGGAGGAGCGCCAATAAACTCAGTGGGATCAACACCATTAATAAAAACTCCAGCTGATTATCCTCCTCATCAATGAAGGTGGAATTCGTATAGTCAATGGATGTTTCTGGGGTCACTTCAGCAACTGTACTTATAATTGTAGTCTCTTCATCTGTATGTTCCTCTTCCAGGGTTTCATCTGTTGTATTATATTCTGACTCTTCTACGGTCTGCGGATACTCTGTGAGAACACACACAAAATTGAGATTGCGTGGAGACAAAGCGAGTATGTTATGTTTTTAATGATTTTTAAATTTATTCTTCATGCACCCAGTGATAATCTTAATTCACTGTATTGGGTCTTCCGGTTCAGTGGGATACAGAGTATTGATTTAACATAAATGGACTCAAACTGGGATTGCAAATAAACCTCCCACAGACAGGCAGTTTCGCCTTGACCGATACTTTCGACACATTTAAGCAAAGGCATTAAGAAGTTCTGTCCTGTCATGGGTGATATTCCAAGACATCTCATATTTTAATATCCCATCTCATAATAGGATATCACATTTTAATAACATTTCTGAATAAATCTAAATTCACATGTGCTGAAAGGTAAGCACTCGCCACATAACACTTGTAGGTTTAAAGGAAAGCAGTGCGCCCTAATTTTTCCTAAAAGGTTACCAATCAGTGGAAAAGCATTCTTTGAAACTGGGGTGACTGCTTAGATTTCAGTGTCAGGTCTCACGTTCTGCAGAGAACTGAGTCTGCCTCTGAGATTATCTGGCAGAAACTCTCCTATATTCTAAATAAAAATACAAAGTGTATTTCATTTGTAAAGTAAAATCCTCAAGGGGGAATTTGGAGACTGAAGAAACTACCGATATTTGAATTTATTTAGTAAAATGCACCTTTAGAACTTTCCCTATTCATAAGCTCTAAGCAAGTGAATTCTGTTTGAGCTTCAGATTGTGCTGGGAAATGATCCCGTGGCTCATCCCAGGACGGGAAAACTCTTTTCTCGCCTGGCTACGTGGTGAGCGTGGTCATGGAGGCTGAAGGCTTTCATCCTATCGTGGTATAATGTTGCCTAGCATTCAGATGGTGCCCGTTGAGGAAAACAGAGTGTGAGTTTAGGCTACAGAAAACTTATCAAATGAGATAATTCATGTGAAAGCTCTTTCTCAGGTGCAGGGTGCTGGGCAGGTGGACAAGCCGGTTGTTTTAAGCTAACCTGTTACTACAGGTTAGACCACTGCTCCATAGGCTGACCGAGCTGGGCAGGCAGAGCCCGTGAATACCTTATCTGCATGCATGACTGTCTGACAATGGATTCCTCTGACTTGATTTCTAAACACATTTGTTTGATCACAGTCCAGTTATTTTGATAAATAGATAATCATTTTCGTTTTCTCCAACACCAGGGATTCCACTTGATAATTACATTGGGTAAATGCCAGCCCAAACCATCAAAATCAGTTACAAACTGCAGAGTATAACAACTGGTGTTCCTCACCTGTATGTACCAAAAGCAGGATTAAAAAAAAAAAATCTACCATTTCTTGACCTCTGCCTTCTGAGATGAATGACTTTGTCCTTTGTTTATGTCTTTGAAACAATGTAAGTCTATACAGTATTCATTCAAGCTTGGATATATCATGTGTCATCCTGAACCAGGAAAAGGTATTTGTCTGCCAGGACCATGTCCTCATTCAAGTCCTCCTACTTGCAGAACGACTAGAACCAAGCAGCATTCTTTACTGAAAACCCAGGCCACTGAAGACTGATGTACGAGGGGGTGGGGTGGGGGTGGGGGAGGTGCACATACACAAGTGCAGTTGGTGGTAATGACCCTTTTCCTTGAGGTCAGCGCCCATGGACCTTTCTCAGATACCCACACCTCCCTTTCATTTCTCTTGCTGACTTCTGCTATGGCTGTAGCTGCTGCTACCATTTCAAGCAAACCTTTACAGAGAATTCACTAAGAGCCCAGTCCTGTGCTCTGCCTTTCGCCTGGATGAATTTACTTGTCCTTACCATTTTTTCAGCTAGAAAGTGGGACAAAGCGCTTACACGCGTGCCCAGAATCACAGAGCTATCGTGGAGGAAGGAGGCCTGGAACCTGGGAGGGCTGACCGCCGACCCTGGCTGGAAGGCAATGATTACAGACCACGAGGCGGTGAACAGGACAGGGGACCTCATGTTCTTGCCCATCAGCTTACAAGGAGGCAGCTTTCTTAGAGGAAGAAAGGGGACGGGTTCCCAGAAGCCTCTGCTTTGCTGAGCTCTGGCTGAGCTTCTCAGCCCAGACCGCCGTGAGCAAAGCTGCCTGGACGCGGGGTCTTTGCAGTGGCTCTCCAAGGAAGGCCAACAGGTTCCCAGGAACACTCAGCACTCTGGGTCACCACTTGACCTATGGCCCAGGAGCAAAGAAATAGGCTAGCAAGAATAACGAGGGTTTTTTGACAACAGGGAAAGGAGGAGAAATGGAAAGAATCTCACCAGATGGTTCCAGGTTCTGTACATTTATTTTTCAGCATAAGAGACAATAGTGGTCACAGGTGGCCCTTAGTGGCCTTTTGGAGTGAAAGTTCTCTCTATAATATCCCTCTCACACATATGTTTTCCTTGTTAAACATTATTTACTCAATGAGATTCGCTAATGACTGTTTAAATAAATGAGAATCCAGCCCCCCCCCCCCCCGCCTTTACTCTGCAAGCCTTCATCTCCAGACACTCTTTTTTTTTTTTTTTTATCCTCACCCGAGGACATTTTTCCATTTTTTGTTCAGATAGAGCGGGAGGGAGAGAGAGGAAGAGAGAAACATCGATGTGAAGGGACACATCGAGTGGCTGCCACCTGCACGACCAACCAGGGCCGGGGACAAACTGCAACCGAGGTACGTGCCCTTAGCGGGAACCGAACCTGGGTCTTTCTGTACCACAGGCCGATGCTCCAACCGCTGAGCCAAACCGGCCAGGGCTCCAGACACTCTTATGACAACCTTCTTCATGGCTCTCCCTGCCCCAACCAACTCCACAACATCCTCAAAATAATAAACAACAGCAACTAGCATTTATTGAATCCTAGTATGTGCTACGTACTAGGATAAACGTGTACTACCTAATTTAACCCTCACAACTTTCATGTTCGCCTTTTACAGATGAAGAAACTGCATCCTGAATGTCTTGGGCTGGGCTAGAACGCTGTCATTTATGTTGTAAGTCCCACTGATACGTTGGGTTTTGAAGCTGCCTTCCCTGGAGCTCAGGTGCCAAGCGACAGTGAGGGATCCAGGCATAGCTTTGTCACTTAGCAATTGTGGGAATTTGGACAAATTGTTTACCCCTTAATGGTTTCATATTCTACTCTGTACAACAGGAGTGGTCCCATCTATTTCCACGTCTTTATGCTGCTGATTCTAAAGCCTTGATTTTGTTTTTCATGAGAAGTTTTGAGGTGCTGTACACATGGTACTAAGCTCCGCAAGGAAATTTCCCTTCCACCCTTTCCCCAGGTACTCAGTTACCCTGCCCAGAGATAACCACCATTTCTTCTGTCTTCCCAAGAAACTCTTTGCATATACACATCTCTTCCTGTTTTCTTTTATTGACACAAGTGGTAGCAAAAAAGTTAAATATTGTTCTGTCTCTTGCTTGTTTCACTTAAAATCTGACTTGAAGATTCTTTCATGTCTGCATATAGAAAGCTGTCTTCTATTATTTGGAAGCAGCATAACTAATCCTATTAACAGAGATGTGGGTCATTTCTTTTGTATTTCCAATGACGCTACAACAGCCCTGTGCATCCTTCAGCTTATACAAGTGCAAGTATCTTCTGCAGTGCATCCCAAGAGTGGGGGCAGCAGGGAGAGGGCGTTGGGTGCAGTGGGGAGGGGGACAGCACCAAACTACTCTTGGTGGTCTGCTCTCACCACTTCTCCAAGGAAACTCTCAGTCAGTCCCCCTACAATGAGAATGGACAGAGACGAAGTCAGGAAAGGGCTGTGTGTGCAGGAAGTCTTCGATGAGAAAGGGGGAATTGAAAACATTGGGGATCAGCCCCAAGAATTTGTGCCAGAAGCATCAAATGTCATCAAAAGGGAGCTGGAAAACCAGTAACCCTGGAATCAAATCAGTAACCAGGAATAAGGACCACGAGGACAGAGGTGAGAGTTAGGCAGAAAACCAGAGGTGGACAAAACCAAGGTGGGAACGAGGGGAGCCAAAGTCACGGGAGCAGAAGGGCAGGGGAGCTGGCAGAGGGCATCTGGGGGACTTTTCTTGAAGCATTACAAGTTCTTCCCATGGCCTGTGGGCTAACAGCAACTCTTAACCCAATGGACATGGGACCCCCTGACACTGTGCAGCCTAAGACACCAGGAGGGACCCAGCCTTTTCCAAGAAATACCTGCTAAGGCCCTTAATTGTCCACAGTGATTTCCTGTAGGAGTCACCCTGTGCTTCTTGGAGAGAAGTGACATTTACTACCTTAGGAGCCCAGCACCCCTGCTGAGGGACCCAGAACTCTCTTTTACGTAATGAGCTGCAGGATGAACCCTGCAGACGGAGTAGGGCGAGTCCTTTCCTGAGTGAGGACTTCGTGGGCATCTCCATGGCATCAGGGGAAAAGGATTTGGATTCAGAAGAGCGGGGCTTGAGATGGGTGCAGCCCCCTCTAGCTGTGGGGCGTGGGAAGAGCCCCACACCTCTCCACCCTTCGTTTCCTGAAGGCCAAGAACCGAGGCCTGCTGCTCTGCCTATCCCACGGTGTTTGTGTGAAGAGCGAAGGAAATCACAAATGTGAAAATGCTGTATAACCCACAAAGTACCACACCTATGCCAGGTGTTGGTAGACTTGCTATTTCTTCTGTCCTCCACCCATTTCTTTCCTCCATCTCTAGACTTATTTGTTTCTCTGCTGTTCCCCAGGAGACTAATCTGTCTGATGTAACTTCTTCATTTCATTGTTGTATCTTCTGATCTAAGTTTAGACATATTTCGGGGTAAAAGGGGTGGGGCTGGGGGGTAAAAACAAAAAGCTGCAGAAAAGAGAGATGAAGAGGGTCCCACGTGGGAGTGAAGAGGGAGGCCTCAGCAAGCACACGTGGAGAAGAAAGAACAAGCTCAGTAGCTAAGAGCAGAGGGCTGTGGGGGGCGGCGGCTGGGCTGTGCACCTGTGTGTGACCCAGCTGTGAGTCAGGGGGTGCGGGCTCCAGGCGGCAGGTGGGCCAAGGCTCTCTCTTCCTTTCAGGTGGCCCAGTCACAGCTATCCCTAGTGACCCCAATGCAGACTCTCCCAGGAATTCTCCCTCCCATCATTTCTCTTTCTCTGCTCAGATAATGGGAGTGGTCATGTGAATGATGAAACTAAGCCGCAGTATTTCACTTACTTTTAATACTAAACATGACCAGATCATAAACTGCACAGTGTATAGACTCACTTACAAATGATTATTGACAATATCCATGCAAACACATCTGGGACTCATATTTCACACCTCTGGCTAGGACCCTGGGGGATCCTCGTAAGTGGGAAGTTGGGGGAAATGCATGAGGTGAGCCTGGCAGCTCCAGCGGCAGACCGGGCTGGTGGTGACATTTGTCACTGCTCTGAGAGTCATCACTAAGTGGAAATGACTCTGCTTCCGGTGAAGCAAACTAGCTCACTTCTCTTTTTTTGAAAGTAGGACAATTATACAATCAAGCTCTAGTTTGTAAAGATATATATATATATATATATATATATATATAATATATACCTAATCTATATATATACCTAATCTATATATACCTAATCTATATACCTAAAATATATATATAGAGAGAGAGAGTGCTTGTACAACCAAGCTCTAGTTTTTAAAGATTTTATATATAATATAAAGATATATATGTATTTATATAGAGAGAGATATATAGACATATATTCAACTAAAAGATTGCCACACAGATATTATAATGTAAAATAAAATAATGATGAATGGATATTATAGAATTCAGGATATCATGAAGTATGTTGGACCTCAACCAGTCATCCCATTCTTTCACTTATGTAGACTCCATACACACATTATTTAAACAATTTTATAATACAGATTGTGAACTGAAAGAAAAGGCAAGTCAGGTGACAGGTGTTCAAACTCTGTCCTGCTCAGTGGAGTAATTAGAGTACGTGAATTCCAGGATGCTCAAGAAACCAAACCCAAGAAGTCTGCCTACTTTTCCTACCCTCCCCAACTTTCATATACAAAGAGCCAGAGTGTTAGAAGGATGAGATAAAACCAAAGCAAGATGTTCTCTAGTGGTTCCTGATACCCAGACCATACCCCAAACCATTAGATCAAAATATCCTGGGATAAAGCGAGGCCTCGGCAGCTCTCTAGGTGACTCCAGTGTGCAGCCAAGATTGCCAACCACTACTCCAGACCCTACCCGCTCTGGCCTTCCCTGGGCCTCCCAAGTCACTCTCCCTCTTGTTCTCTATGCTCCTCCTCCGTGAACTGGAGAAGAATCCGCGGTCGGGGAGTTGGATGCCAAAGGCTTGCCTAGAAGATGTCAACTCTATGACCAGAGCACCACAGCATAAAAATCATCACTGAAGCCTTGAGCACCTGGGTCACTCTGCCCAGGATGGACTGAGAGAAAACTGACAGCCATGCCTTCCCAGGTAAGTCTGGATAAGAGAGGGGGTGCTGGAGTTCAAAAGCCAGATCTGCAGAAAAGGTCATTGCTGACAGAAGAGCTTGGAGTTTCAAACTACTGGTCCTCACACCTTTGTTTTGTTTGTTTGTTTATTTGTTTGTTTTAACTTATCTTTGTTGTTGAATGTATTACAGATGTTTCTCATTTCCACCCCCCCTTACTCCTCCCCTCTCCCGCCCATCTCCTGCCTTTCCCCACACTGCTGTCTGTGTCCATTGGTTATGCATATATACATATAGGTTCTTTGGTTTATTTCTTCCCACCCCCCAACCCCCTTCCCTCTGAGGTTTGTCAGTCTAACAACCAATTTGTACTTCTTAATCCCTTCACCTTTTTCACCCATTCCCCCAACCCTCCTCCCATCTGTCAACCAAGAAAATGGTCTCTGTATCTATGAGAATGTTTCTGTTCTGCCTGTTCATTTTGTTTGCAGATTCAATTGTCAATAGATATGTATGCATTGCCATTTTGTTTGTCCCTATTTGTTATCTTTTTCTTCAGAAAGACCCTTCAACATTTCATATAATAATGGTTTGGTGGTGATGAACTCCTTTAGCTTTTTCTTGCCTGGGAAACTCTTTATATGGCCATCGATTCTAAATGACAGGATAGAGTAATCTTGGTTGTAGGTTCTTGCCTTCATCACTCTGAATATTTCTTGCCACTCCCTTCTGGCCTGCAAAGTTTCTTTTGAGAAGTCAGCTGACAGTCTTATGGGAACTTCCTTGTAGGTAACTACCTGCTTTTCTTTTGCTGCTTTTAAGATTCTCTCTTTGTCTTGAACCTTTTGCATTTTGATGATGTGTCTTGGTGTGGGCGTCTTGGGGTTCATCTTGTTTGGGACTCTCTGTACTTCCTGGACTTGTATGTCTATTTCCTTCACCAAGTTAGGGAAGTTTTCTGCCATTATTGTTTCAAATAGGTTTTCGATTTCTTCTTCTCTCTCTTCTCCTCTGGCACCCCCAAGATGCGAATGTTGGCACGTTTGACATTGTCCCAGAGGTTCCTTACGCTATCCTCATTTTTTTGGATTTTTTTTTTCTTTTTGCTGTTCTGATTGGGTGTTTTTTGCTTCCTTATATTCCAAATCGATGGTTTGCTTCTTGGCTTTACTTACTCTACTGTTGAATATGTGTAAATTATTCTTTATTTCAGTTAGTGCCTCCTTCATTTCTGACTGGTCCTTTTTTATGCTCTTGAGTTCCCCACTAAGTTCACTGAGGTTCTCACTAAGTCCATTGGGCATCCTTATAAGCAGTATTTTGAACTCAGCATCTGTTAGGTTGCTTATCTCCATTTTGCTTAGTTCTTTTCCTGGAGTTTTGTTCTGTTCTTTCACCTGGGACCTGTTTCTTTGTCTCTTCAATCTGGTCACCTCCCTGTGCCTGCTTCTATGTATTACTTAATGAGAGGTAGCTGAGACCAGATGCTGCTTGTTTGAAAGAATTTAGGAAAACCTGAAGCAGGATCCAAGACAGGCCAATCCTATGGTTAAGCAACTGGCAACAGCTTGGGTGGGCCTGAAAGTTGGGTGGGGCGGGGTGGGGCGGGGACTCAGGGAGTCACCAGGGTGGGGCAACCAGTCTGAGCCCGGTTGCTGGAGTCCCAGATATGGTGGCTGTCTGCCGCCCCAGGGAAGGGCTCACCAAAGGAACAAAGGCCTCTGACATCACGTCTGTCCCAGAGAAAGCCCCCTCTCCAGCCCTCGCTCCAGTGCCAAACAACTCAGTTCTTCCTCATCCGCCTCCGGTGCCCCTCAAGCTGCCTCCCCCACACTGGAACCTGGAGGGTGCTAGTCCAAGTAAGTCCGTGTGCGGGCCATTTAAGAGGAGCTGCCTGGGGCTCCAGCCGCCTCAGCCTCCCTCAGCCTCAGTTCCCGCTGGTTTTATAGCCAGAAGTTATGGGGACTTCCCTTCCTGGCACTGGAACGGCCCTCACACCTTTGTGTGCATCAGGGCCACCCTGATGGCTTCTTAAACACATTGCTGGGCACAACTCCAAGAGTTTCTGCTTTAGTAGGTCTGGATGGGGCCCAGAAATGATCGTTTCTCACAAAATGCTGCTGCGGCTGACCTGCGAGCCATGCTTTGGGAACCACAGGTTTAAGTTGCCCAAACAATCTCATTCAGTTATGTTTCAGTATTAGTCAGCCCTGCTGTTTTCAACATTTACTGTGCACCAACATCATGCCTTTAAGCTTCACGAAAATCAGTTTGTCTGAGGCCCTGGCCTGGGCAACAGTATATTTTATTTTATTGATTTTATTTTCCAATTACAGTTGATATTCAATATTTTATATTAGTTTCAGGTGTCAACAGTGTATTTTAAAAGCTCCCCAAGTAATTCCACTAAGTATATGTGCTGGATTGAGAATTACTGAGTTAAATCCTAACTCTGTTGACTTTGTTTTAACTTGCTGTTATTCATGAAGACATCCTTTATTAGTTTTCAAGGTGATTGGTGAAGCTTACACAGAGAGAAGCCTTTGGGAGCAAAATTAATAGGTGTATGCACCCATCAGATAGTCTATCTCTTCAGCTCTGACATCTTTTTGAAAGTCAGTTTTCAGGATCTGTGGAATCTGACTATGATGTGGCCAGGGACAAAACTGAAACAAATTTGGAACGAATGGTCTTGCCATGCTCACCAGGTCCCAGCCGGGCCGGGGGAGGATGATGGCGTTAGACGCAGGGAGAGCCAACACCAAGTAGATGGCGGATGCTCCTCGGTACACCTTCCTGCATGGACCCAGGTGATGCTCTGGAGCGCTCGGCCCTTTCTCTGGTTTACTAGCTTATCATTTATGGTCTGAAATCATCACTCACATAGCTGCTTATTGTCTGTCGCCTCCACTTTGTACTCTATCTACCCCAGCACCTGGAGCCTGTCTGCTATGTTGTAATCGTTCATAAATAGGCATTTAGGAAATGTAAAAGAGGCCAGTAAAAGGTCACGCCTCTCACCTTTATATCAAGAGTCTGCTATCCTCCTCCCTCCATCAACCACCGTCCAGGAAAACACGCACAGCAAGAGAAACCGGAATTGAAGGTGGTTTTCTCTCAAAAAGCTGTCGGAAGTTTTAAAAGACACTGGGGTATGAGAGCAATTGTTTAGTGTAAAATTGTAAATCCCTAATGATGAAAGTTCACATTTCTATTGTTTTTTGTTGTTGTTGTTTTTAATTTTGGGGGGCAGCAGGATTTAGCGTTCCCCGTGGCTTCCACTTGCAGAGGCCAAGAGACTTTATTCTCCTGGGAGCAGGGCGTGATGTGCAGAGAGCGTAGTTCTCACAGGAAGCTCGTTGTACTACGTGGTTGACCATTTTTATTAAGTGAAAACAGTCACCTGATATGCTTTTCCTGACGGAGTCACTGCAGAAGATAGGATCAGAATAAGCAGCCGGTTGCCAGATGAAAGGCAAAGGCATGCCTGGGAAGTTAAGGGCAGCCTCTCCGCACTGATGGGCGGTTTAGGTAAAGGGTGCCGACGTTTTGGACACCCTTGCACGTCAGCCGTCCGACAGTGAAAATGCCTTACGTCGAAAGAATGTTAAAAAAGATTTCCTTTGCTTATTTTGAGGAGGGTCATCTGGACAAATGCTTTCATGCCGTCATCTACTCCGGGAATTGACTTGTGAAACCAGGTTGTATTTTTACCTTCTGGCCTTGAGAAATGCACACCTGTGTTTGCAATTTACTAGCAGATTAAAACACACTCCACAGTAGGGGCTCATGAGGCTCTGATGTCTGTTTCTATTTTATTTTGATGCCTTTGTTAGACCAAGTTTGGTCATACCTAAGCAGAATTGTCCAGACTCTAAGGCTGTCTCTAGTTTCAAGTTAACCACCTGGGGAAGCTGCGTTTCCACCATCCGACCATATTTCGTTTGAATGGAATCCTATTCTGGCCTGTAGTGCCTGGAAGTTTAAAGGAATGTATGTATTTTTATGGGACAGAATATATACATACTTTAACATTTAAAACTTCCTACCATCAGTGGGATAGTAGACACAAAAGTGCTTTAAAAATGAAAAGATCACCCTGGCCAATTTTGCTCTGTGGTTAGAGCATCAGCCCACAGACTGAAGCATTGCAGGTTCAAGTCCCAGTCAAGGGCACATACCTGGGTTGCAGGTTTGATCCCCAGCCCCGGTTGGGATCGTGCTGGATGCAACCAATTAATCTGTGTCTCTCACATCGATGTTTCCCTTCCTCCCTTCCTCTCTATATAAAAATCAGTGGGCTCAGCCAGTGTGGCTCAGTGGTTGAGCACCAACCCATGCACCAAGAGGTCACTGGTTCGATTCCTGATCAGGGCTCATGCCCAGGTTGTGGGCCCGATCCCTAATGCGGGGCGTGCAGGAGGCGGCCAATCAATGTTCTCCCTCTTTGATGTTTCTATCTCTCTCTCCCTCTCCTTCCTCTCTCTCTCAAATCAATAAAGGAAAAATTTAAAAAAAAATTTTTTTAAATAGAAAAGTACCCACAGGTGAGGATTAAGAAAATAAATAAATAAGAAGTTACTATCAGGAAGATGGTGGCGGGCAGGACCGGAGGGAGGGTAAGTGTGAGAGAGTGAGCGAGTGTGTAGAGAGTGTGAGCAGACGTGAAGGTGGACGACCAAACCCGAGCAGTGCAGAGCAGCGGAGCAGAAGGTCCCTGTGCTGTGCACGGAGCAGCCGGCTACCGTGGTGAGCGGCCCTTCAGGGCGCTTCTCCCTGCGCTGCGGGGAGGTCCCAGCATTTTGGAAGATCCCGGGTCTTCCCTGGGAGGAGGCAGTGGGAGCTGCCAGGGCCCAGCCACCTGAGCCACCAGTGCACCTGGCACCATCGGACCAGTGGACACTCTGTGTCAACACAGACCTGTGCACAGTAGTGGAGCTGCCAAGGTGCTGGTCCTGGAAGCTGTGGACAGCAGGGATCCCAGCACCATCCCCCGCAGTAGCAGTCTGGTCAGAGTCAAGATATACCCCCAGCAACAGAGGCTTGGGAACAGACATCCATCCCCAGGCAACAGAGACACAGACCAGCAGCTGAGACCCATCCCCCAAAACTATAGCTAAAGCTGAGCAGGACTTGAACCCCATGGGCAGCAGCACTCCCCAGCCGCCAGCAGCACTCTGTGGGGCTCCACAGAGGCCTCTGCGGTCCAGCAGATCATAAGAGCAGTGAGAATCCTGAGCCCTAGAGAGACTGGTGCGATCCAGCTGCCCGCCTGCAGCAACTGCAAGGTGCAGGGGCACCAGAGAGGCCTGGGCAACCCAGCAGGGACTGTGCAATCTAGTTACCCCCAAAACCTGAGGGGTGCTGAAGCACCAGAGAGGCCTGTGAGACCCAGCAGCCCATAACATAGGCATAGAGCCGGGTCCCCAAAGGGACTGTGTGATCCAGTTACCTGCAGGACCTGCAGGGTGTAGAGGCACCAGAAAGGCCTGTGCGACCCAGCTGCACACAAGATAGGCTTGGAGGATGTGAAAATGGAGGCAGAGTGAATAGAAGCTACTCAGACAATCTCCCAGGACCAAATGGGAATTACAACTAAAATAAAGACAAATCCTCAGAAAAAAGCAACAGAAAAGCAGCAGGACAGGACCATATAACCAGGGACACTGGTAGGATCTGTGGAGGTGCAAGAGGGTGGCGGGCTAGGAGCCCACAGAGAGCAGCAGTCTTAGCTGTGAGCAGCGCCCTTGGGGAATAAAGACCAAACCCACTCCACAGTGCAGAGAGCCGAGACATAGCCCTAAAATAGCCACAGCCACTCACCAGGGGGCTAAGGCAGAGGGAGGGCAGACTGGGCTGGAACTCTGTGGGGACACCCGGGATTTGGAGGGCACTGAGTTTTTGCTGAGTTGCAGCCACAGAGGATGGTGGCCAGTGTGCTCCTTCCCCCAAGCTATGGGGAAAAGCAGCCCCCCCACCACCACCTTTCCCAGGTGAGGCAAATAAATGCAAATTGGGACTCATTAACAACCAGCAACTATCCCACCCTCTGGAAATCTTCTTATGCAGAACACCAGGGCTACATCCCAAGACACTGAGTAACTGAGACTACTAGCCACCAGGAAAAAGCTAGAAGATAACTGAACCTTTCTTTCCTGGGCTTGCAAATCTACCCAGGAAAGTAAGACTTGCCAGTGGTGTTTAATGTGGGCCCGCCCAGGCTCATCCAAATGCAGTAGAAGGAGCCACAAACTCACAACACCAACACCCACAGGAAAAATTTGGCAGGCTCCAAAACCCACTGAGATAGCCAAAGTGGTGAAACAAAGAAAAAAAAATCCCAAATAAATAAATAAGAGAACTTTATTGAAGATGAGATCAATGAAATGCAGCTAAGCAAATTATCAGAGGTAGAATTCAGAGCCATGATCTTGAGGAAGCTCAACAGCATGAGTAAGGACATCAGCACCATGAGTAAATATATAGAAACACTGAAAACCAACCAAGTGGAAATGAAGAATGACATAGCAGAAATTAAGAACACATTGGAAGGACTAACCAGAAGAGTAGAGGAAGCTGAGGACCAGATCAGTGAATTACAAGACAGGGTAGAAAAAAATCAACCAATCAGAAAACCAAAAGAAAAAAACAATTAAAAAACAGGAAGACAGCTTAAGGGAACTGTGGGACAACTGGAAACGTAGTAATATTCGCATCATAGGAGTCCCCAAAGAGGAAGAAAAAGGGCAAGGGTTAGAGAATATATTTGAAGAAATAGTGACAGAAAACTTTCCTAACTTGGTGAAGAAGGAAGGCATTCAGATTCAAGAAGCACAGAGAGCCCCAAGTAAGAAGAACCCAAACAGGCCCACACCAAGACACATAGTAATTAAAATGCCAAAAATTAAAGACAAAGAGAGAATCCTAAAGGCAGCAAGAGATAAGCAACAGGTTACCTACAAAGGAAACCCATAAAACTATCAGCTGACTTCTCAACAGAAACACTACAAGCCAGAAGGAAGTGGCACGAAATAATCAAGGTCATGAAAAAACAAAGATCTGAATCCAAGACTACTCTATCCAGCAAGGCTATCATTCAAAATAGAAGGTCAAATAAAGAGTTTTCCAGACAAAAAAAAAAGGCTAAGGGAATATATTAATACCAAACCAGCACTGCAAGATATGCTAAAAGGATTGCTGTAATTAGTAGAAGAAATAGGAAGGAAAATATAACCACAGTAAACAAAAATGGCAATAAGTACATATCAATTATCACCTTAAATGTGAATGGTTTAAATGCTCCGATAAAAAGACACAGAGTAGCTGACTGGATAAGAAAGCATGACTCACATATATGTTGTTTACAAGAGACCCACCTCACAACAAAAGATTCACATAGGTTGAAAGTGAAGGAATGGACAAAAATCTTTCAAGCAAACAGAAAGCAATAAAAATCTGGGGTAGCAATACTCATATCTGATAAAGTAGATTTCAAAATGAAGGCCATAACTAGAGACAAAGAAGGCCACTACATAATATTGAAAGTATCTATCCAACAGGAAGATATAACCTTGGTAAACATATATGCACCCAATTTAGGAGCACAAACATATATTACAAATATTTTGAAAGACTTCAAAGGAGAAATCAACAGCAATACAATCATAGCAGGGGACTTCAATACCCCGCTGACATCACTGGATAGATCTTCTAGACAAAAAATTAACAAGAAAACAGAGACTCTAAATAAAGTGTTAGATCAAATGGATTTAATAGATATCCACAGAGAATTACATCCCAAAACTACAGAATTCACATTCTTCTCAAGTGCACACGGGACATTCTCAAAGATAGACCACATGTTAGGGCACAAACTAAGTCTCTACAAGTTCAAGAAGATTGAAATCATATCAAGCATCTTCTCAGATCACAGTGGCATGAAACTAGAAATCAATTGCAACAAGAACATGCAAAGACATTTGAAAAGATGGAGGCTAAATACCATGTTATTGAACAATGAATGAATTACCATGGAGATCAAGGAAGAAATTAAAAACTTTCTGGAAACCAATGAAAATGAACACACAACAACACAAAATCTATACAATGCAGTGAAAGCAATTCTGAGAGGGAAGTTCATAGCACTACAGGCCTACCTCAAGAAGCAAGAAAAATTTCTAATAGACTATCTAACCTCACAACTTAAATAACTAGAAAGCAAATAAAAAGAAAACCCCAGAGCAAGTAGAAGGAAGGAAATAGTAAAGATCAGAGCAGAAATAAATGACATAGAGTCCAAAAAAAAAAAAAAACAATTCAAAGGATCAATGAAACAAAAAGTTGGTTCTTTGAAAAGATAAATAAGATTGATGGACCCTTAGCTAGACTCACCAAGAAACAAAGAGAGAGAAGCCAAATACACAAAATCATAAAGGAAAGAGGAGAAATAATAACACCACAGAAATACAAAGGATTGCTAATAAATATTATAAACAATTATACGGCAACAAACTCGACTAAGCTAAATGGACAAATTGCTAAAAACACATAGTCTCCCAAAACTGAACTGGGAAGAGACAGAAAACTTGAACAGACCAATAACAACAAAAGAAATTGAAGATGTACTCAAGACTCTCCCAGAAAACAAAAGCCCAGGCCCAGACAGCTTCACAGGGGAATTTTAGCGAACATTCAAAGAAGAACTAATACCCATTCTCCTCAAACTATTTCAAAAAATTCAAGAAGAAGGAAGACTTCCAAACTTGTTTTATAAGGCCAGCATAATTCTAATCCAAAACCAGAAAAAGACACTACAAAGAAAGAAAACTACAGACCAATATCCCTCATGAACATAGATGCCAAAATCCTGAACAAAATACTCGCAAATCGAATCCAGCAATACATCAAAAAAATTATTCACTATGACCAAGTGGGATTCATCCCAGGGATGCAAGGCTGGTACAATATTAACAAATCAATAAATGTGATACACCACATAAACAAAAGGAAAGATACAAATCATATGATCATATCAATAGATGCTGAAAAAGCATTCGACAAAAATCCAGCATCCATTTCTGATAAAAACACTCAGCAATCTGGGAATAGAGGGATCATATCTCGACATAATAAAGGCCATATATGAAAGACCTACAGACAACATCATACTCAATGGGAAAAAATTAAAATCATTTCCCTTAAAAATAGGAACAAGACAAGGATTTCAAGAACAAGACTTTCACCACTCTTATTTAACATAGTACTGGAAGTCTTAGCCACAGCAATCAGACAGGAAGAAAAAAATAAAAGGGATCCAAATGGGAAAGAAGGAAGTGAAACTGTCATTATTCTCAGATGACATGATACTATACGTAGAAAACCCCAAAGACTCCATCCAAAATTTACTAGACTTAATAAATGAATTTGGCAAAGTAGCAGGATTCAAAATTAACATCAAGAAATTGACGGCATTCTTATACACCAATGATGAACTCACAGAAAGAGAAGCTTAAAAAAATCCCATTTACATCACCTAAAGCAACAGAAACAAAGGAGAAAATGAACACATGGGACTACATCAAACGCAAAAGTTTCTG
This sequence comes from Molossus molossus, assembly GCF_014108415.1. Lineage (NCBI taxonomy): Eukaryota > Metazoa > Chordata > Mammalia > Chiroptera > Molossidae > Molossus > Molossus molossus. The sequence goes on along the minus strand of NW_023425377.1, from coordinate 104,799,778 downwards.
TACAGCAAAAGATACAATCATCAAAATGGAAAGGCAACCCACTGTATGGGAGAGCATAATTTCCAATGATATATCAGATAAGGGGTTAATTTCCAGTATATATAGAGTACTCATACAACTCAACAAAAGGAAAACAAAGAGCCCAATTAAAAAATGGGCAGAGGAACTAAATAGACACCTCTCCAAACAGGACATACCCGTGGCTAAGAGACATATGAAGAAATGCTCAACATCACTAATCATCAGAGAGGTGCAAATTAAAACAATGAGGTATCACCTCACACCTGTCAGAATGGCCGCCATCAACAAATCATCAAACAACAAGTGTTGGCGAGGGTGTGGAGAAAAGGGGACTCTAGTACACTGCTGGTGGGAATGCTGACTGGTGCAGCCACTATAGAAAACAATATGATGTTACCTCAAAAAATTAAAAATTGAACTTCCATTTTACCCAGTGATCCCACTTCTAGGAATATACCCTAAGAAGCCTGAAACACCAATCAGAAAGAATATATGTACCCCTATGTTCATAGCAGCACCATTTACTATAGCTAAGATCTGGAAACAGCCCAGTGTCCATCAGTAAAGGAATGGATAAAAAAGCAGTGGTACATATACACAATGGAGTACTATGCAGCTGTAAGAAAGAAAGATCTCTTATCCTTTGAGACGACATGGAGGGACCTGGAGAGTATTATCCTAAGCGAAACAAGCCAAGTAGAGAAAGACAAATATCACATGATCTCACTTATTTGTGGAATATAATGAACATAACAGTCTGAGGAACAGGGTAGACCCAGAGATGTGGAAGTAGGTTACAGACTGACAATCCTCAGAAGAAGGGGAGGTGGGGAGGGAGGAGATAAACCACAGAACTTATATGCATGTTCGCATAACCGATGGACATGGACAACAAAGCTGGGGACAGGGCAGGGAGGAAGGGGGAGGGGGAAATCAATGGGGGAAAAAGAGAAACATCTGTAACAAAAAGTAATTAATTAATTATTAATAAAAAATAAATACAATAAAAATATTGGTTCTCTAAATTTATAAATCAATTTTCATATGTTTCTAGTTTTAAGAACAGCTTTCTTAAAAGTATTGGGGTTATTTGAAAGTAAAAAAGTATTATTAATAAGATTCAAAAAGTATTTCTTAATGTTTAAATAAAATATTATTCAAATTCAAAAAAAAAGAAGTTGCTATCATTACTAATCTGAATAATTTTCTATTTTTTATTATATTTCTCTCTCTCTCTTTCTTTTTAATCCTCAATCCTCACCCAAAGATTTTTTTTCACATAGAGTCGGGGAGAGAGAGAGAGAGAGAGAAAGACATCAATGTGAGAGAGATGCATTAATTGGTTGCCTCCCACATGACTCCAGCCAGGGCCAGAGATCGAATCTGTAACTGAGGTACGTGCCCTTGACTGAGAATCAAACCTGAGACCCTTTAGTCCTTGGGCCAACACTCTAACCGCTGAGCCCAACTGGCTAGGGCTCTTTCTCTCTCTCTGAATAGCCAGTTTCAAAATTACAATTTAAAAGAGTAACTTGATAAGCCATGTCCCTCGCCAAGCCCTGCCCTCTGCCTCACCTGTGATGTCAGCCTCCCTCTGAGTGGGGAAAGGAGTCACACTGCCCATGGGACAAAGTGGCTGGGGTCACCTAGGCCCTCCATCCTGGCATGGCACCAGCATAGGCTCAGTGTTGCCACAGAGGCAACTGAAAGACAGAGACAAGCCAAAAATTAAGGAATCGATGCATGTGTGTGATAAATCAGAGCACGGGAAAGCAGAGAAGGGAGATGTGGTCTACTGTCTCGGGCTGACGGGCCTTCACCATGAAATATAGGAAGACGGGGAGACTCTGTGACCAAAAGTTCCCCATCATTTGCCTATGGTGGAGCAGACAGCAAGAGTTTCATTGTGTGAAGGTTTCTTGGAGGCTCAAGAAGGAAACAAGGTCCTGAGTTGTCTGAGGGGAGCACAGCGGTGGGTGAGATTTTCTAGGATCAGCAATGCCCTTTGACAGGTCTCTGAAGCTGCCTGGCTTCCGATGCTGTTATCTTGAAAAAGAATCAAGCCTGCCCTTCTATCCTGGATAGCTAATGGGCTTGAAGTAGTCAGAATTTTTAAAAAAATATCTATCTATCTATCTATCTATCTATCTATCTATCTATCTATCTATCTATCTATCTATCTTAGAGAGAGAGGAAGGGAGAGATAGAAACATCGATGTGAGAGTGAAACATTGATCGGCCACCTCCTGCACGTCCCCTACTGGGGATCGAGCCCACAACCTGGGCATGTGCCCTGACCGGGAATCGAACAGGGGACTCTCAGTCCGCAGGGCAATGCTCAATCCACTGAGCCACACCAGCCGTGCAAGAAGTCAGAACTTTAACATTGCAGCCTGAGTGACTGATGATGTTCTCTCTTATTGACCTTTTTTCAGCACTTGTTAATGTAATCTTATGATTTTTTCCCTCAGTTTTTGATGGGATGAATTACATTAATAAATTCTCTAAAGCTGGTCTATTCTTGTATTCCTGGTTTTATTCTACTTAATCGTTGGTAGTTTTATTTACTTTTTTTTTTTCAGAGATGGTTTCTTGTTATTTGAATGACATCTAGGACTGAGCCTAAATATTCTTCGAACATTTGTTAGCGGGCGGCATAGCCAATATGGCATCGGAAGACCCAAAGAGGAGGAGAGGTTCAATCATTGGTTAATTATGCTAAGTGCTAAACATGAAATGAGGACGGAAATGGGTCCTGTGGGTTAAGCTGTTGGGAGGCAGTGGTACCCCAGACAGAGCAAGTGCTGCGGTTGATGCAGTGTCCAGATTGCAGTGGGGTGAGGAATGAATGGAAAGTGAGGGAACAAAAATGTCTTTCAAAGCCACTGGGCAAATCTCGGGAAAGGGGCTCTGGCAGAAGGTGAGGGACACAGGGCAGTTACTATGTCTTATTCTTTGAGGCTGTTACAGAGTTGATTGAGGCGGGGGAGCTGGGAGGAAGGTTGTCATGGGAGTGTCTGGAGATGAAGGCTTGAAGAACAAAGAAAATTAAGAGATGGGGGGAGGGGGCGGGGAAGGAGAGAGGGAGGGAACAAAAGCAACTACAATGATTTCGGCGAAGTTCCAAGTCCAAGTCCGATGGGTTTCCCAGGCTGACCCCACCATCAGCCCTCCTGACACTGTGGACCCCGGCCCCTCCTCTGGTTCTGAGTGTGGTTCTGTCTACTCGTTTCTCTTGGGCGATCACTGTGGTCTCCTGGATCACCTGCTCCTGGCTACCAGCTCGCTGCAGTGCTGACTGGTGTGCTGGCTTGCACTGTTCCTAAGGTTTTGGCATCTCCTGAAGCGCCCCGCCCCGTCCCAGGCTGAGGTTGAAGCCTGAACCCGAGCACTGGCTCTCCTCAAGCCCAGCACATCCCTGTGTCTTTCCATCTACTTCGTGATGGCAGGACAGGGGCTGTATTAGTTAGACATTCACAGCAGCTTGGTGACAGGATCAGAAAATTTGAGTTTCTGCTAAATAGCGTGAGTCATCCTCTGTGTGCCGGATTCTGCCCTCAGTGGCCCCAAGATTTCTATCATGACTGGGAGTTGACAGATACAACAAGCAACAACAATATCTCTACAAAAAGTTCAGATAAAAGCTATCAAATAATATGTTTAAAAGAGACACATAAAAGAATAAATGACACAAGAAAACAAGAAAACCAAGACACTATATATGTATATATGATATATTATATATATGTGAAGAACTTTCTAGAAATAAAAAGTTCTTTTTCTAGAAATGAGAACTAGGGTAGCTGAAATGAAAAGCCTACTGGACGTGTTCGGCAGCAAGGCAGACTAGGAGATGGCGCTGACCCGCCCTCCCAGAGCGGTGCAGAGTTCCCGTTTCCCCATATCTTTGCCAACGTTCAGGGTGGTGCCAACAATACCCAGGTAGGCAAATTGCAGGTTGCATTGTTCCTTTATAGAACTGAGCTCATCCCAGCCAGGATCCTGCCCCCTTCTGGTTTCCTGGGTCAGCCTTTTAGACACAGAGGGACGTTAAGACTCAATAAATCCCTTTCTGCTTATTTGTTTTGTTTTTGGTGTTTGGTCCTTGGGGTCAGTTCTCACCAGGTCTCTCCCACAGCAAGTCCGGGCTTTCCCTCCCTGGTTCCCACACCCTGAAGCCTGGTACCCAGTGACTGCAACATTTGTGTAGCTGGCTTCTGCTTTTTAACTATGCTAATCCCCAGATTCTGTTTTGCTCACTCTGCACCTTTCAGCCCCTCCCTTCCCCCTCTTCAGGCCAAAGTTTAACCCAAATCTCACCACTCCTTTTCCTGGCAGCCAGTCTCTGGCCACACCAGGCACAGCTCCTTCATTAACACGTAACCTCGGAGCCCAGCCGAGCGTGTGTGTCCATCTACAGTTGGGGAGGCACCAGAGACATACTTTTCCAAACCTGAAACTAGATACATAGCCAGAAAACCCAGAGGTAATATAGTTCATGGTTAGAGCATAGACTCCTGAAGCTGAATCTTACTTGGGTCTACTACTTAGCTGTGTGACCTTGGACAAGTCATTTAACCTTTCTGTGCCTCAGTTTTCTCATATATAAAACAGGGATAATAGTACCCACTGTATAATGTTATTATGAGAATTAAATGAGTCAGTGCATGGAAAGTGTTTAGAACCGTGTCGGGCATATGATGAGCACCGTCTATGTGCCCTTTTGTCATTATTACTGCTTCATTGGGACTGTCCCAGAACATAGCAGGTGGCAGTCACATTCACTGAAACGAGAACATCGTCAGAAAGTGCCACTTCATTTATGCAAGTAGTATTTTCTTGTGTGTCTTCTTCTCAAGGTTTTTTGATCAATAACTACGTGGTTCTGACTCTTCGGAGACAGTCCAGAATAGCTCCCAGTCCTCACTGTCAAATCTAGTGCTTGCCACCTGAACAGTGACCCCTGAACCGTGACAGCCGTCTTGTTTCTGCCTTGTGTCCTTGACTCTTCCTTCTACAAACCATGCTGCGTGCAGCAGCGAATACATCCCATGCTTTTGGTATCTAGGAACTGCCTTTAGCTTTCTGATAGCATTGAGCTGACATTGACAGGGCCCAGGGCAAGGAACGAGGCGGGGATGCTTCCTTTCACTCCACTGGCCTCATGTCAACTTGAGTCTGAACTTTCTTAGCATCTGGCTAAGATACCTAGACCCAGAGCATTCCTTTAACTGTGCTCATCTGTTTGGTCAAAACTCCAGGAAAGATGTTTTTCCATTTCTCTCTTGGTGACTTCTAAGTGGATTATTCACTTGGGGTAGTAATCAATTCTTCATCAGACTCTCAGTCTACATAAAGAGAAAGGGCTGACTCAGAGCTAATGATGCAGGTCTCAGGTAACAGGTGTTAGACAATGTGGCCTGATCGTGGTTAATGAAGGCCTGATTTGAGATGCATCCCATAATATGCTTGCAAGGGAGAGAACTGGACTCTTCAGTAGCTTGGATTCTTCCACCAAACATCTCCAAGGTATCTTTTGAAGAATTCAAGGAAATACAAGTTTGACACCTATAAATCAACTCACATCCTGAAGTCCTAAGCACCATCAGATCCAAAGGATATACATGAATTAATTTAAATACATATATTCAGTCTTTAATTTAGAATAGCCTTTCCCTTGACTAATTTTAAAGTAATATGCTTTGATTATACAGCTTTTTGCAAGTGGCATTTTTGTATTTTCAGACCTTGGGAATCCAGGAAGGGCCCAATAAACATGTTGGTTTAGCTAGATAATCCCTGTGCTGTACTGAAATGCAGCTTTTCATCTGTGATTTAGTTTTTTATTTTTTGTTAATCCTCACCTGAGGATATTTTTCTATTGATTTTTAGAGAGAGTGGAAGGGAAGGAGAGAGAGAGACAGACAGAGAGAGAGAGAGACAGACAGAGAAAGACAGACAGAGAGAGAGAGAGAAATATCAATGTGAGAGAGACACATTGACTGGTTGCCTCCAATACGACCCCAAACGGGGCCGGGGACTGAATCTGTAGCCCAAGAACGTATGTGCCGTTGACCGGGATTTGAACCCACATCTCTTTGGTCTGTGGCCCACGCTCTAACTGCTGAGCCAAACCGGCCAGGGCTCATCTGTGATTTAAATGCAGCTTTTTATCTTTGACTTCTTCTGACATGCTAACACTAGCTGTTATCAATAGTTCATCAGTGTGTAGTAATTAGCCTCAAATCCATTCTAGTATGGTTTTAGTATTTATTAAAAATTATTGAGCTCCTAATTTATGCTGACTCTTTACAGGATTTGGGAAGTCAAATATGAACGAAAGAGGATTTTCCCTGGAGGTGTTCACATCCTGGTGGAAGATATGGACATAGATACGATTATTATTCAAAATGATGAGCTGAGGTTACATACATTTAGGTCTATGGGGCATTAACAGGGGTGGAGGCACAGCAGCAGGAAGGGTGAAGTAAAAGGAGACATCAAGGAGGAGGTGACATTCAATCTGAGCCTTTTAAGGTTGTACAGAAATCCACTAAGTAGGAAAAAGAGAACCTGCCACTCACTTTTGACAGCAACCACAGAGACCTGGAGCACATGCTCCCTTCAGAGTGACCAGAGGGGCTGTGAGGGGTGTGGGAGGACACAGGGAAGGAGAGATCGACGTGAGCGTCCCAGGAGCATGAATGAGGAGCCACGGATGGTCTTTAAGTGGAAGAGTCACATGATCAGATATGAGTGTCAGAAAGAGAAGTTTTATGGATGGAGTCTCTTCAGATTTCCCTTCTGCATCTCCCAAACTGCAAACACTTTGAGTCACTCATTTTTAAGGAGCTCAAGAAAAACCTCAGGCAAGATTACTAGTACTTTCGGGGGGTGTTTGTGGTAGTTGGAAGAGTTACAAGAGGTGGAAAGGGGATGGGTAGGCTCCACTTCCTGGGTGTGCTGAGGGATACCCTGAGGTCCATTGGTCTTGGCAGGGGGTGTGGCTGGTCCCCAGGGTGGGGGAGGAGGGAGAACCCTAGAGTCCAAGCAGAAAACCTGACGAGCAGGCATTCAGACATCTCGCCTTCCTCTGCCTCAGTTTCTTCACCTGTACCCCAGTGCAGCTTGAGCTACGTGATCCCTAGGCTCCCTTCCAGCTCCAAAAGTTTGTGCATAAAACAACACATTGTCCCCCAAACTTATTTTGAAAGCTAACCTCAATTTCAACCAAACATCTTTCCAGTTGGAATGGTTCACCTTTCGCCTGGAGGACCATGTGGAGAGCACCCAGGGTAAGAGACATCGGAGGGGTGAGGGCGGTGGGGTGCTGACTGCTGATCTCCAGGAAGTGGTGACATCTGCTAGGTCATCAGTGCCTGATGCCCCCATCCTATTTAAAGAACTGTAGCTTGAGAACTCTCCTTGGAGTGCTGCCCTACACGAGAAGCAGGTAGTATCCGTCGAAGAAACCATGGGCAGCGAGTTTATTTACCCAAGGGCAAGTCAACAAAACTGTAAGGGGCATTTGAGGGTGACTGTGTTTGTAATGACTGTCAAAGATGTACACCCATGGCTGCTCTTAGCTCAGAGGAACGACATTTCATATTTTGTCTTTTCAAGTACCGTCAATTTGCTATTATCGCATCACTTTTCAAACAAAACTTCATCAGTAACAATCAACACAAAGAAAACATCCCCCAAGTAACATGATCAAAGAAAAACAGATGAAAGGTCTTTCTTAAAAAGTTAGCACGGATGCCTGGGAACTCCTCAGATAATTTCCTGTTTACATTTTTTTTTTTTTTTTTTTTGAACCTACATTTTTCTTTAGTAGACTTTCCAGAAGTCAGTTTCCACACCCCCGTTTTTCCAGGAGTTTTCGAAACTAGCAGACTTCTCAGCCCACATTATTCAAGTCAAATTTATTATTATTTCTCTGTTTCATCTGAATGAAACGTTCTTTTACGTGACCTGCCCAAGACTTTACGATTTTCTTAATATGCCCATTAAAGCTGGTAAATTGCAGGGACCCACGTATCTTAGGAGAAAAAAGATCGCAGGGAGGTTACTTGAAGTGAGCGAGCCAGAGCGGGATTCGGTAGCTGCAGGGAAAGCCAAGCTCACCCGCCCACCCCAGCGCCTTAGCAACACAGCTCTAATTTCTCCACTTCTTTCACAGAAAGGATTACATTTTCTGGGTGTTAGCCTCCCCGGCAGGGTTCTGCAGCCTCGGGCTTCACACAAGGCGTCAGTGTCCTTGTTGGTGGGGTGAAGGTAGCTTACCCTGAGCCCGGCCAGTGAGAAGGAGCGCGGCTGTCAGGGCAAAGAGCCGGGCAGCGCGGGGAGCCCTCCTGCCAGCCCTCCTGGGCGCTCCCTCCGGCATGATGCTGCGCTGGCTTCAGCCTCCCTGAAACGTGAACATTTCCTGTTTCCTGCTTGTTTGGGTAGGTGCTAACTTGAAGGAGAAGTGTTTGCCTGTTTTTTTAGGAAGTGATGTAATTCTACAGGAGCCTGTCAGACCAGCAAGGATTGCAAAAGAGAAGTTGTTCTTCAATCACAGATGCAGTGAGCACACCTCTCAAGCCCTTTGCAGCCCTGGCCCAGCCACGGGCCTCTGTCCTTTCACACTGTCCCTATGGGAACTGTGTCTGTTGCTCGGGTGTCATTCGGAGCCTGAAACCGGGGGTCCTGAACCACATGCAGTCTTGATTTGTGATTTTACTCAACCCGCAGATGAGTCTCTGGCTACCCGGAGTCTAGAGCAGAGCTGCCAGCAGCCCACCTTCCTGAGATGGTGAAAATGTCCCAAATCTGCGTCGTCCAGGACAGAGCCATTAGCCACATAGGCCGCGGAGCACTTGAAAGGAGGCTAGTGGGATGGAAAACACGATGGTGCTACCTCAAAAAATTAAAAATGGAACTGCCATTTGACCCAGTGATCCCACTTCTAGGAATATACCCTGAGAAGTCCGAACCACCAATCAGAAAGAATATATGTACCCCCATGTTCATAGCAGCACTACTTACAATAGCTAAGATCTGGACACAGCCCAAGTGTCCATCAGTAGATGAATGGATAAAAAAGCTGTGGTACATATACACAATGGAGTACTATGCAGCTGTAAGAAAGAAAGATCTCTTATCCTTTGAGACGACATGGAGGGACCTGGAGAGTATTATCCTAAGTGAAACAAGCCAAGCAGAAAAGACAAACATCACATGATCTCACTTATTTGTGGATTATAATGAACATAATCTGAGGGTAGACCCAGAGACGTGGAAGTCGGGTACAGACTGACAACCCTCAGAAGCAGGGGGGGATAAACCACAGAGCTTATATGCATGTTCGATGGACATGGACAACAAAGCTGGGGACAGGGTTGGGGGGAAGGGGAGGAGGGTGTCAATGGGGAAAGGAGGAGAAATATATGTAACAAAAAGAAAAAGAAAAGGAAGGGAGGGAGGGAGGAAGGACGGAAGGAAGGAAGGAAGGGTGAACTGAACACTTCAGTTTCAGTTTCATTAATTTACACTTAAATAACTCCATGTGGCTCGTCCTGCTGTGTTGGACAGTGCAGGTCCCAATGACAGGGACATCTGCACCATCAGAACATGGCCAGGCCACTTCTCTCCAGCAGGTCTACCTCCTGCGCGGGCTCATGGAGGAAAAGGACCATGCGACACCCATGCCTGAGGATGTGCTCTGCTTCCCCAAAGGGAAGTCATCTTTTTATGTTTGTTTTTGGAGTTTATTTTTTGTTCATTTCAGGTTTTGCTTTTTTTCTTTATAAAGACTTTATTTTGAAAAGTCTTTCATTTTAGATTCACAGAAAAATTAAGACAGTACTGAGATTTCACATATAACCCCTGCCCCTGCACAGGCATAGCCTTCCCTACTGTGAACACCCCCCCAAGGGTGGTACTTTTGTTACAACTGATGAACCTACATTGACACATCATAGTCACCCAAAGTCCATTCTTGGTGTTGTACATTCTATGGATTTGGACAAATGTATAATAATGACATTGTAGTATCATACAGAGTAGATTTACTGCCCTGAAAATCCTCAGTGCTCCACATGTTCATCCCTCCCTCACGACGAAGCCCCACCCCAATTCCCACCAATCCCTGACAACCACTGATCTTTCTACTGTCTCCATGGTTTTGCTTATTCCAGAATGTTGTATGTTGGAATCATACAGTGCGTAGCCTCTTCAGACTGGCTTCTTTCACTTAGCAATATGCATTTGTTTCCTCCTTGTCGTTTTATGGCTTGATAGCTCATTTCATTTCTTTTTTGTTACAGATGTTTCTCCTCCCCCCCAAGACAACCTCCTTCCCATCCCTCTCCCCCACCCTCCCAGCATTGTTGTCTATGTCCATTGGTTACGCATACATGCATATAAATTCTTTGGTTCATCTCATCCATCCCCCCACCCCACTCTGAGATTTGCCAAGTCTGAACCGTACTCCTTTCTATGTCTCTGGGTCTGTTTCGTTCATCAGCCCACCTTGTTCATTATATTCCACAAATAAATGAGATAATGTAGTATTTGTCTTTTTCTGTTTGGCTTGTTTCACTGAGGATAATACTTTCCAGGTCCCTCCATGTCATCTCAAAGGATAAGAGATCTTTCTTTCTTACAGTTGCGTAGTGTTCCATTGTATATATGTACCACAGCTTTTTTTTTTTTTATCCTCACCCGAGGATATTTTTTCATTTTTTTGTTCAGATAGAGTGGGAGGGAGATAGAGGAAGAGAGAGAGAAACATCAATGTGAAAGGGACACATCGAGTGGCTGCCACCTGCACGACCCAACCAGGGCCGGGGACAAACTACAACTGAGATATGTGCCCTTAGTGGGAACCAAACCCGGGTCTCTCTGGACCGCAGGCCAATGCTCTAACCACTGAGCCAAACCGGCCAGGGCATGTACCACAGCTTTTTTATCCACTCATCTATTGATGGATGCTTGGGCTGTTTCCAGATCTTAGCGATTGTAAATAGTGCTGCTATGAACATGGGGATACATATTTTCTTTCTGATTGGTGATTCAGGCTTCTTAGGATATATTCCTAGAAGTGGGTCATTTCATTTCTTTTTTAAAATATGTTTTTATTGATTTTTTAGAGAGAGAAAGAGAGAAACATCGATGTGAGAGAGAAATATTGATTAGCTGCCTCCTGCATGACCCCTACTGGGGATTGAGCCAGAAGCCCAGGCATGTGCCCCAACCAGGATCGAACCGGGACCTCTCAGTCCATGGGATGACGCTCAATCCACTGAGCCACACTGCCAGGCAGCTCATTTCTTCTCTGCTCTGGATAGTATTCTGCACTTACCAGTTATTTATCCATTCACCTGCTGAAGAACATCTTGGTTGCTTCCAAATTTTGGCAGTTATAAATAAGCTGCTATAAACATCCCTGTGCAGGTATTTGTGCAGATGTAAATTCTCAACTCCTTTGGAAAAATAACAAGGGGCCTGATTGCGGGATCCTATGGTAAGAGAGAAATGATTTAAAGGGCCTATTTCCAAAGCAGAGTCTGTTCTCAGAGGGGTGGGGGGAGGGGACCTACATTTAACCGTTCTTCCTCCTTGCATGACAATACATTTCTCGGAGGTTAACAACAAACAAACTAGGACTCAGTTGCATTAGAATGGGGTTGGAAATTCTACCTCATTGAAACAATGCAGGAAAGAGGTGTTTTGTTTAGGCCAGTATGCAGGGGAGATTAGCGTTAGGTTTTGGGTTCTAATTGAAGTTCTTCCTTTGGTTTATGGTTAGGGTCTAAGCACTAGAGAATGCAATTTCATAATTATGGTTGTTGGGGTGCTAAGAGAGCCGGGCAGGGAGAGGCATCAGACACCGATCCCTAACCCCTTTCCTGCAGCTTACCACAAGTCACCACTTTCCGGTAGGTGTCAGTGATCTGCTTGGTGTAAACACTCGAGGTGACTGGAGTTTCTCTGCCCCGACATAGCCATTCATTTTTCGTTCAGCGCGTTGCTGCTTTTTAATGTCATTAGTCACTGTTTGTCTCAGTTCCTGTGCCCAAGAAGTAGGTTGGTGATTCATGTAATGATCAGTTCGTTAATGGATTTACAGTATGGATTTTGCTGTTTTAAACTGGCTATTAAGTCAACCCCTGATTTAATATACCATTGCCCTTTAGGTGGCAATGCAGAACAATCGGTGGAAGCAAATAGAGGCCATCACAACTGGATGATTGACTGGAAAACCGCAGGGAAGGAACCATGAATCAAACTCTCGCAGAGCAAGTGAATAGACCACTGGCTCCGAGACCCTCCAGCGCTGACTTTGGTCGGCGGTTGTTCCTGTACTAACATTTATTTCTCCAGCTGCCACACGCGTGCAAGAGAACAGACCCAGGGCTTGGGAGCGCTCTTCATTTCGCCACTTATGCCCTGTTGAAACCTTTGTTGGACCCAGCTCGAGGCCACGTTTGGCAAGGGCAAGGTGGCAGCCTTGGTTTCTTCAGTGTTACAACTACGGCTGGCAGGAGGCTTTGCGGAGTTGGGTGTCTGCGGCTGGACCACAGACTGTCTTATTCTGCAGTCATCCAAAAGGCCATTGGAATGGCCAGACGGGTCCTCCTAGTTTCTGCAAGTGCACCGGGTGTTGCTTCCGAGCAAGCCCAACACTACATCAGTTAGAATGATGTGCAAAATAAACGGAGGCCGTGGAGACAGCCTGCACAACCATGTAATTTTCTTTTGACCCCCATGCTCTCTACGACCCTTGGTATGATTAAACTGATCTTAGGGGGAAGGAAATTACCACCATTGATCAGAAAATTGCAGCACCTTGGTGATCTCTTTACTGCAGCTAAAATCACAAGGAGACTGTATGGTAGGTAATGGGCTATTTACCTCTGAGTGTTCTAATTTTACCAACCATTAATTTTGGCAAGTGGCCGCCCAGCCTCAGATTAAATCCTGATACATTCGTAGCAGGACAGGAAGTCAGAGCCCTAGTCTCAACCGGAGGCACAGGAGCCCCTGGAGGGAACAGCAGGCACACAGGCAGAGGACTGGCGGTCAGGATGAAAGGAGGAAGAGAGGTGATCAAGTGTGGTGCGTAGGAAATGCCCCGAGACCACGTCACGCTCAGGAGGGCAAGACACAGTGCTTGCTGGTTCTGGGGACTCTTTTATTACTTTACCCAAACAAATCTGGCTTTTACAATCACCTCTCCGTGTTACAGAGGAGACTCTTGTCCAATTCCTCCTCCCTTCCCTCCTGTCTGCTGTCTCCCCTCCCTGCTGTCAGCTCCAAAGCAGAAGGATGCCAAGGGGACAGACCCAGAAGGGGTAAGATCTTACAGCCAGTGCAGGCTACCCCCACAGTCCCTCGTACGCCCAACATTGCCATGTCCACACACAGACAGGCACACCACTCTCTCACACACACCCAGAGACACTCACGCATGTACAGAGAGCCTCCTCTCTCTCTCTCTCTCTCTCTCTCTCTCTCTCTCTCTCTCTCTCACACACACACACACACACACACACACACACACACACACACACTGTGGAAATGCATAGGGACCGACCAAGTGAGAACAAGCAAAGGCTGTTTATTCTGAGCTTGCTATAGCGAGGGAGTCAGCCGTCGTCACTGTGTTCTGGCTGAGGCTCAAAGGCTGGCAGAGGACAAGGAGAGGCTTCAGGGGTGCCCTGGTGGGGTGCCGTGGGCATGGGGAACTAGAAGCAAGCTCTAATTATTGGTTCGGGACACCTATTTGCTTCTCCTGAATTGAAAGCGGAAGGAAAAAATATGGGGCAATGGTTGCAGGGATTGTGGTTTGGCTTCCTGGAACAGTTATTAGAGATAGGGTCTGACCTCCTGGCTGCCGGGGTTGTGTGCTGCAGATTGTGGGTCTGGCTGTTGTCCGATTGTATTCACCTCAACACATATCTACATGCATACTAGCTCATAAATATGCACACATGACAAAAACTCACACCCACACTGACACACTTGTACACACTTTCTAGGGCTTCTTGCTCCGTCTGAATGCTGACTGGTGGTGGTTGATGGTGCTGCAGTGTCTGCATGACAAGCTGGCCAGGACTCAGACATCATGAGAGTAATAGCGGGTGGCCCTGTGGCTCACTCTGAAGCCAGCTGGGAGGGCACAAGGAGCAGGGTCAGGTTCCAGGTTCTAAAGGAGTGCCCAGAGAGATACGTGGGCAGGACAGGGGCGGAAGGATTCAACTGAACCCCAGAGTAAGCAGAAAAGCCACAGCAAGAAGAGGGGCCAATATCAATCCTCCTGTGTCTCAGGCTGACGCAACAGACATTCATTTTCTCATGGATCAGGAAGGCTGGAAGTCAGAGATCGGGGTGCCAGCATGGTCAGGTTTTGGTGAGAGTCCTCTCCTGCTTGGCCACCTTCTCACTGTGTCTTCAAATGGCAGGGAGAGCGAGAGCAAGCTCTCTGGTGCCTCTTCTTACAAGGATGCTAATCTCATCTTGAGGGCCTTCCCCAAAGACTCCGTTTCATCCAGTTACTCCCCAAAGGCCCCAGCTCCAACTACCATCTTAGAGGTTAAGACTTCAACATCCGAATGTGGGGGGGACACCATTCAGTCCATAGCACACTGCCTTTGAAGCTGGGAGTCTACACACCCAAGTTCACCCTGCCCAGCCCCTCTGCATTTGGCAGAGCCCTCAGTGGCCCCTGCTGACCCCAGTCACACACTCAAAGCACCTGCTGCAGGGTTTGGAGAATGCCGGGGGCTTTCGCCATAGGCCTCAGCCTGGACTCCATGGCAGAGTCCTGGGGCCTAGGCAAATAGCCTGGTGACCAAAATGAAACTGAGGAGGACTGTGGTTAGGAGCTGGAGGGGCCCTTGGCCTGTGGGACAAAGTGCAGAGCTCTGGTTCAGAGAGTCCTGTGGGGAGCACCCGAGGAGCCGAGGAGAGCTTCAGATCCTGTGGCCTCCCCTAACTGGTAGAGTCTCCCCAAGTACAGGGGGCTTCCCTGCCTTTTTCCTCAGCCTCTCCCCAACATTTAGGATGGTGCTTCATACTTTTTGAATGACTAAGTGAATTAAACTTTTTCTTTTACAGATTTTTTTAAGTGGGTGGAATTATTTGGGGAGCTTGTTAAAATTCAGAATCCTGGACACCACCCTAGAACTACTGACTCAGACTCTCTAGAGCTGAGGTCCTATGATGTTTGGGGGATTTTTATACACAAAATTCTTAAGAATCATTGTTCTCGTTTCATTTTTTTTTTTTTTTCCTCACCCGAGGACATTTTTTGATATTTTGTTCAGATAGAGTGGGAGGGGGAGAGAGATAGAGAAACATCGACGTGAAAGGGACACATCGAGTGGTCGCCACCCTCACAACCCAACCAGGGCCGGGGACAAACTGCAACCGATGTACGCGCCCTTAGCGGGAACCGAACCAGGGTCTCTTGGGACTGCAGGCCGATGCTCTAACCGCTGAGCCAAACTGGCCTGGGCTCTAGTTTCATTTTTAGCACCTAGAAAGATAGTAAGATATGAATAACACGGTATTTCCCCTTTTTGCCTAGTTTGCTAGGAAGCCTTATCACCTGTAAAACATTTCCTTTCCCTGGCTTAACCCTAACTCATCTCTCGGGACTTAGAGGGGAGCCATCTTCAGCAGGGAACCTTGGCCTTCCCACCGGCCTTGCCTGACCCTGGCTGGACCAAGTTCCTTCCCCCGCCCCTACTCCCCCCCCCATCAGAATACACCGAGGAGGGCTCTGTCACATCTCCCCGGACTGACTGCCCCAGCCTTACTCATCTGTGGCCTCCCACACCTGTTCAAAGGAACTGAACTTCCTTCTACTGCTGTTTTGTTTTTGATCAAATCCTGTCTTGGTAACTTTTTTTTTTTCAAAGTCTCTTCAAGTATTTTTGAAGTAGGACATACATCATTAACAAATATATAGTGTCTATACCAAAGTTCACTTTCGGGTGATAAATGCAGATTAGCGGTCTCAGTGCTTTTACTTTTATTTGTTTTCCTGTTTAATTTGCCTTTCCAGACTCAGAGGTGGTGGTATCTCGGCCCACGAAATCCTCAACATCAGTGAAACTAGCACATACAGAGGCACGGAGGGCCGGGGGAAGCAGCACGCTGTGACAAAATTTGGAAAGACGCTAGGAGGGACAGCTCCAGTGCCAGGGGTCGTGGGCAGTGCCGAAGCTCAGTGAAAGTGCCCCCACTTCCTTAGGTTTTCTCTGAAGTCCATGAATTAGAGCCATGCCCCTGTGACAGTACCTTCCATGCATGGAGGCGGCGTTGGTTTTTCTGCCCTACTGGTATTGGCCAGGCCTCATGTGACTTGCTATGACCAAAGAAGTATGAGTGGAAGAGACAATATGAGGCGAATTTCTTTTTTTTTTTTTTTTCTTTATTGGTTTTAGAGAGAGAGGAAGGGAGAGGGAGAGAGAGATACAAACATCGATGAGAGAGAACATCGATTGGCCACCTCCTGCCTGACCCCCACTGGGGATTTGGCCCACAACCTGGGCATGTGCCCTGATTGGGAATCGAACCAGCGACCTCTCAGTGCATGGGTCGATGCTCAACCTCTGAGCCACAACGGCCGAGCAAAGGGGGCAAAGTTCTTTAAGAGCCATCACATAATTAGGTTTACCCTCTTGTGTTCCTGTGATTTTGCATTTCTTTCTTTTTTTATTGAATTTGTTGGGGTGACATTGGTTAATAAAAGTATATAGGGTTCTGGTGTACAATTCTACAATTCCCCAGTCAAGTTCTTCCTTCACCATTTATCCCCCCTACACCCTCTTCTGCCTACCCCCCCTTTTCTCTCTGATAATTACCATACTGTTACCTGTTCTATGAGGGGTTTTGTTTTGTTTTTTGCTTTATCCCTTCACCATTTCCACCTAGTTCCACAAACTCCCTCCCTTCTGACAGCTGTCAGTCTGTTTTCTATTTGTGAGTCTGTTTCTATTTTTTTTGTTTTGTTTAGATTACACATATGAAAGAAATCATATGGCACATGTCTTTCTCTGACTGGCTTATTTCACTTAGCATAATGTTCTCTAGGTCCATCCTTGAAGTCACAAAGGCTAAGATTTCCTTCTTTTTTACGGCTGAGTAGTATTCCATTGTGTAAATGTACAACAGCTTTTTTATCCACTCATCTGCTGATGGACATTTGGGCTGCTTCCAAATCTTGGCTATTGTAAATAATGCTGCCATGATGATAAGGATGTGTATATGTGTGTGTATGTATGTGTGTGTATATATATACATACACACACATACATATATACAGACATATATACACACACATATATATACACACACATATATGTGTGTGTGTATATATATATACATATATATGTATGTGTGTGTGTGTGTATATATATATATATATATATATATATATATATATATATATTCTTTTGAATCAGTGTTTTGGATTTCTCTGGATATATTCCCAGAAGTAAAATCGCTAGATCAAAAGGCAGTTCCATTTGTAACGTTTTGCGGTAACTCCATACTGCTTTCCACTGTGGCTGTACCGGTCTGCATCCCCACCAACAGAGCATCTCTGTGATCTGAGGTCACGAGCTCTGTAATGTGAAACAGACCTCAACGAGACTAGCAACCTGGATTCCAGCCTAGCTCAGCCCAGCTCAGCCAAACCTCCACTCACTTACGGACCCATGAATGTGAAAATAAACATTTATGATTGTAAGCTGCAGAGATTTAGGATTGTTTGTTACCAACTAATATATCCCTTAAGATTCTTCATTCACAAGTTGTAAACCTGAAAGGAGAAAGTCAGATAAAAAATAAGAGCTGCTTTGGTCAAAGCCCTGAGGCATTGAGAAATAAGACTGTCACACCTACTGGACACAGTAAAGACAGGGCTGTTCACACTTGACTCGCTGCGGCCACCTTCTCCTCCCCTCTTGCAGGGGCTGTCCCTTCCGCGCCAGCGAGTGCCTGGGGCTGAGTCATGCTGTGGTACCCCCCCTGGCATTCCTGGACTTCTGAGTCCCTGGCAGTTGCTAGCACCCATGTGTTTATTGGAGAGGAAGTACTGGCTAGCACCTGAAGCATTTTAGCTGTGCTCATGATCTTTATTACATTATATTTGGATTATATCACTTCGACCATCTATTTCCAACCCAACTGACCACGTGCTTCTGGAAGTAGAAGCCATGTTTGAATTAACTCTATGCCTTCCTTTTACTCAAAGCTCTGCCCCACAAGAAAGCCTGAAGCCAATTAATACATGTTGAATGAACAAACTCATAAAAGAAAGAATCTAAAAATGGCCCTTATTCAAATGGGATTTTAAAAAAGCAACAACTCTTCTTTGTACTTGGGCACCTCGTTCTGTAAACTGTCACAAGTTACTGAATCAGAAACCAAATAATCCTTACCATCTCCCTGCCAGGAGCTTAACCCATTGAACTCTGTAAGGAAGTTCACCGAATGAGCCCCGGTGCACGCCCTGCCTAAATTCTCCTCCGGTGCAGTCATTCTTTTCCCCATTGCACAAACCTGCCTGTCTTCTCTCCTTAGAGTCCTCTGCAAAACACATTGCCTCTTTTAAAAAACACGATGGAATGAAGGTCCTAATGTCTGGGGGTTGGTGTGGGACTACCTGAGGGGCTTGCTGGGCGAAGTCTGGAGGCCTGGTCTGGCGGCTGGCAGCTCCGCCTCTGCGGGGCTGTGGGGGGCCGGGGAGTCTATTTTCCTTCCTCAGGCACTAACCAACCTCCTCGCGGCCATCTGTAGGAACAGAATTCTTCTGACTGGGGACAGAATAAGAGGAAATCACTGTCTTCACACACAAACAGCATGTTGAAAAGGCAGTGAGAAAAAAGTACGCTTGCATGTGGATAGAAAACAGAAAGGCTGGATCCCCCCGGAGGGAACATGCAGTCCTGGGGCGGGACACTGAAAGCTGGGTGCGAGGGCGCCGGGAGGGGAGAAACGAACAGGATAGATTTCCTTAATCCACACTGACATTATTTGGGGGAAATTAAAAAAAAAAAATTTCTTTTCTTTATTGCTTTTAGAGAGAGAGAGAGAGAGGAAGGGAGAGGGAGAGAGAGATAGAAACATCGATAAGAGGGAACATCAACTGGCCGCCTCCTGCATGCCCCCCCACTGGGGATTGGGCCCACAGTCATGTGCCCTGACCAGGAATCGAACCAGCGACCTCTTGGTGCATGCGTCAACACCAACCACAGAGCCACACCGGCTGGGCAGAGGGAAAATTTTAATACCGCATATTATCTTCCCAATATTAAAAACAAACCAAAAAAAGATGTGTGAGGAGAAAAGGAGACCTACACTTCTGGAGTGACTTAGTCCCACAGCTCAGTTGGTGAGCCAGTGGGGAAGAGAAGAGCTGATTCGAGGAAAATGCATGGATTTTTAAGTGAATTTGCATGTCAAAAGTAGTATTGTCT
The DNA here is from genome assembly GCF_014108415.1 of Molossus molossus. Taxonomy (NCBI): domain Eukaryota; kingdom Metazoa; phylum Chordata; class Mammalia; order Chiroptera; family Molossidae; genus Molossus; species Molossus molossus. The sequence continues at coordinate 104,780,279 of NW_023425377.1, read as the reverse complement.
AATAAAAAAAGACAAAAGGGATGAGTTAGACAAGAGGAAGCGGTTTTTTTTTTTAATGCTTTAATTTTAGAGAGAGAAGAAGGAATCGGCGACCTCTTGGTGCACAGGTCGACACTCAACCACTGAGCCACATGGACTGGGCGAGAGGAAGCATTTTTAAGTTCAATGTCCAGGAAATCAAGTTTTGTTCCAGGAGAGTCTGCGGACAGAACCCAGAGAAGCTACTAAGAATGCACATGGACAACGCAAAAATGTCTTTGTAGCAGGTTGGCAGAACATGGGGGAAGGCCTCCCAACACAGGATTGTAAAAAACCTTGTGTTTTGATGATCAGAGAAGACCTGAGATGGGGCTGGGGGGAATGTTGGAGGGAAGAGACGGAAGAATGACCAGAATACAACCCTTAAAAGCTGTTACTAAACCAGTGATTCTCACCAGGAGCAATTTTCTCCCCAAGGACATTGGCAATGTCTAGAGACATTTTTGGTCGCCACAACTTGGTGCTACTGGCATCTAATGGGTAGAAAATTCTGCAACACACAGGCCAGTTCCCCGCCCCCCCCCAAGAATTAGCCAGCCCCAAATGTCCACAGTGCTGAGGCTGAGAAACCCTGTGTTATCTAAAGTGAACAATGAGATTTATTAAGATGTTAACACCTCGCACTGAGCATGTCCTGCAGTTTATACGGTGTTTTCATGTCTGTCTGCTCCTCATCCCAAGCCCTGAGGCATCAGGGCAGACATATTTCCCCATGGCAACCGAGGAAGTACGAGTCCAGGAACTGACCCAAGCTACACGCCTCGGAGGTCAGGTCTCTGTCCCCAGTCCATGCTCTGCCGACGCTCTCGTGGTGCACGCGTGACACATTGAAGTCACCTTCGAACTGAATGGTTGAGTGAATTGTGCTATGCTCCAGAAGGTGACTTAGGAAAAGGGACGGCCACTGAAGCAAATAGTAAAAAGGTTCCAATTCCAGGGAATCATGATTGGAAGAAACTGATGGAAAATTAATCAGCTGTTAGTGAAATAGCTACAGCATTTTGTCTCTGGTAGTGGCTCGTGGTCACATTTTGACTATATCCACAGGGAGAATTTTATTTATTTATTTTCTTTTTATTGATTTTTAGAGAGAGAGATAGAAACATCGATGAGAGAGAACATTGATTGGTGCCTCTTGCATGCCCCCCACTGGGGATCAGGTCCACAACCTGGGCATGTGCCCTGACTGGGAATTGAACTGGTGACCTCTTGGTGCAGGGTCGACGCTCAACCACTGAGCCACACCGGCCGGGCCACAGGGAGAATTTTTTATATATAGAGATCTGAAAGTGCTTGGCTGGCTCAGGGAAGGGCACTTTCATGTGGTCAGAAAGTGGAGTGGACAAAGAGCTACAGCGGGCAGTGAGGCTGGAGAGGGAGACTAGAAATCCCTTCCAAGGTCCTGGAGGTCAGGTGATGAGTGGCCCAGGATTCTGTGAGCAGCGAGGAACCCTGACATGTTTAAGGACAGTAGCAACATGACTTAACTGGTATTTTAGTAAGCTTACTCAAGGAGAACATTTCTTTTAAATAACATTTATTTCTCCTGCCTGTATTACAAAATGCGTTGTTTTGCAAAGCATTGCATTTGATGTTGGTGGGTTTTCATCGAGGACTGAGTGTTTTGCTCCCATTTGGAGGAAAGAATTTACTGAGAAGTTGAGGGCAGATGAAAATAGCCTCACGGGCAGCTGTCCTTTGGGTGCCTATTTAAGTGCCTAGTAAGTGAAATCACAGCACAAACACTCACACGGGTAGCTATCATCTGACACTAACCCGAATAGGTTTATTACTACAATTCTAAATTCAAATGAATCAAAATAGGCTACAGTGTGTTCCCAGGGCATCTAGTGTCATTGACATTGGCTAACTCTGGAATGGAGATCATCACCTTCAAACGAAGTGCTTACTTTATTAGGGCACCAAGCTGGGTACTGGACTGATTTGCTCTTTTCTGCATGTAACTTCCCCAAAACTTAGTTGATTCATTCCAGGAACTCCCACCCCTGCAGATACCAAAATCCACAGATGCTCAAGTCCCCCATATAAAATCATATAGATCAACACATACAGTTGGCCTTCTGCATCCAAGGATTCTGAACCGCGGATCGAAACAGTAGTTGAAAAACATCCACGTGTAAGTGGACCTGCACAGTTCAAGCCTGTGTTGTTCAAAGGCCAACTGTACATTAATTAAGGCAAGAAGTTCTGTGCCTAACCTTAAAATTTCCCCTTCTCTCTTCACACTACGTCCGGCACATGTTCCTGGTGTTTGTTCTACTAATTAAACATTTAGTTCTGTGTTCTTCTTTATATCAGAAAATAAGAGTTCTTTGGGAATAGAAAGAAAGAAAAAACCCAGCCTCCCTCCCATGTCCAGTGCAAGGAGAAAACAAGGCAGCTACCAAATCTGTCCCTGGACTCAAATTTCGTGAGCGCAGTGGGAGCACTATTCGAGGACATCTAAGAACAGAACACATCTTTAATAATGAGTTCTTCAGCATGCCCGGGCTCTGCAGGGTGTGGGTAAGAACGGAACGTGTCAACTGGTAAATCTAAATGATTTGTACCAACAGCAGATATACCGTAACAAATACGTATAGAAATCAATGAGCAAAACTGACATGCAGCAGCAGCACCTAAACAACATTCAGAAATTAATAGCTGGAATTTGAAGCTCTAGACAGTGTAGTAAATTCCAACACTTCTGTGCCCAGGCAGGTCTGTTTGAGACTGCAGGACCATGGGGGCTCACAGCTGTGCAGTTTTAAAGGACGAGTCTGCAGGGTAAAGCCAGAGCCCCTTGAGGAACAAGCCTCGGGCCTAGGTCTCTTCCAGGAAAGATCTTTGTCCAGTGAAACAGGAACTGCCCAGTGATGCCCTGGGCTGGGGCGAACTCACTCAGTCGTACCCAATGCCCTGAGTCAAACCATCCACCCAAGTAAAGGGAGGGGGTGGCTATTCTGTGTCCCAGAACAGAATCAGCTTTGACCTCTCGTGCTACTGGAGCCAAATAGAGAAGGGACATGTCTTCTTCATGTGAGTCTATGGAAAGCATCAGTGTGTGTGTGTGTGTATGTGTGTGTGTGTGATCACTGTGAGCAAAGAAAAATGTTTGAAACTACAACATCACTAAGCTTGCAAATAAAAATCTATAAATCTTCAGAATAGAATCCTGAGAGTGAAAGCAATTGCTGGCCAGGGTCCCAATCCCTAAATGCCTCACGTAGACAACCCTCCTGAGGAAAACAAGGGAACCACTCCCCCTCCCCACCCCTCCTCTGGGCCTGCTAGGTCTGGCCTGCAGGCTGGTGGCTTCAACGAATGATTGTTTTCTAAAGACTTCCCAGGTGGAGCAAAAGTAGCGAAAGCATTTCATGTTTACTATCTGGGAGAGGGAGCCTCTGGCATTCAGGGCCCTTCTCTCATCTTATCACCATTAGACAAGTGGTGTTGGAACAGGGTATTAAAAAAAAGAAGAAGAATGACTTCCCAGACCCTGTCCTGCCGGTTAGGGAACATGGTACCTACGTGCAGGTGGGCATTTAATGGCCAAGAACAAGGAGTTGCTGCATTTCCACTGGGCGCTTCTTGGAGATATTCTCCTAATTGTATCTTGGCTCTATTGTTGAACTGATTGCATCCCAGACTTACTTCCTAACTGAAGTGATTTTTGGAACACACCTGTGTGGAGGACTTCTGCTCCCCACCCCCGCCTGCCTTGCTACTGGACATGAAATCCACATTTCAGTCCTTCAGCAACGCAGCTGGTTGTCCATGGCTTGTTGGGTCTCCACCTCTCAGGACACCGGGTCTGTGCAGGCTGAAGCCCCGGAGAGACGGGCAAGACAGCAGTGAAATGGCCAACCTGGCTGCATCCACAGACCAAGCCCTTGGCTCAAGCAGCACTGAGGACGTTTCTTGAACAATCTAAGTTAAGAGGTAAATGCACGGTGATTGTCACAATGCCTCTGCTTCAGCAGAGAAGCAAAACTGTTACCTTATATCTACAAAGGGGACGAGAACTCTTAGAAAGATTCCTTAGGAACTTAACAGGAAGCTAAATACAAGGAGGCTCAAAGTTGTCTTTTAGCCAGTCTCATATTTAATTCCACATTGTGTATTTATAACTCCTAGCCATTTCGTATTATCACTTTTCTCCTTCTTCTCCCAAAGGGTCCAAGGCAACAGTATCTCTTGAGTATCTCTCTCTTCTAGAATAGCAGAGTGTTTCTCACCTCCAGTCTGATGGCTGGTAGCATGTCTTTGCTCCTCCTATAATAGAACCAGGGTGTCGTTTTTCTTCTTGTCCTCCACTTACAGTGCCACCTAAGAAAACATTCACTCTGCCTTTCTACATTCTAACTGAACACTTTCTTTCTGAGCATTGCATTGATCTCTGTTATCCGCTGTCCCCTTTCCTGCCAATCTTTCAGGGTACACTATTTTACTTTGTGTTTCTGAGATACCTTGTACAGGCGGGTACAAGAAAAACAGCCCTGTCATGTAGAGAAACTCAACCTCAGCTACTAAAAAGGAAGTTAGAGCAAAGCATTTGAATGTGTCACCTAAAAAGCTAGACGGATGGCAAGCAAGCATATGAAAAAATGCTCAGTATCACTTGTCATTAGAGAAATGCAAATTACAACCACAGTGAGGTACCATCTCCTATTAGAATGGCTAAAAAAAAACAATAGGAAACTAACAATACCAAGTGCTGGTAAGGATGTGAAGCAACTGAAACTTGTATACACTTCTGGTGGGGATGCAAAACGGTCCAACCGCTTTGGAAAATAGCTTGGCAGGTTTTTATAGTTAAACACACGCTTCTCCTATGAGCCAACAATCCCACTTCCAACTGGAATAAAAACCTATTTTCACAAAACAACTTGATGTTTATGATAGCTTTATTCAAAATCTCCCAAAGTCAGAAACAACCCACTATCTTTTTTACCGGGAATGGATAAAAAACTGTGCTACATTCCTACAATGAAATAATACTCAGCAATGAAAAAGTAATGAACCACAAATGCATGCTACAACTTGGACGAACCTTGAAAACATTATGCTACATGAAAGAAGCCAGACTCAAAAGTCTACGCAGGTACCGTATATTTCCTTTTATATGATATTTCTGTGGCATTCTTGCAAAGCGAAACTTTAGGGACAGAAAACGGAGTGGGTGGCTATGAATGGGCATGGGGAATTCTGGGAGTGGTGCAGCTGTTCAGTATCTTAATTATGATGGTGGTTAGACTTCTGTCCTCGTTTATCAAAACCTATTGAACTTACACACTTAGGGTGAATTTCACCATATATAAATTATAGATTAATTTTTAAAATACAAAGCCAGAGTCAGAATCTGTCGTCAAGCAGGCTGTGTAAGGACCCATGATGCCACGTCTCTAGCGGCCTTTGCTAAAGGAACATATCACTGCTTCTCTCTTTCCCCGGTGTAGGAGAAAGGTCTCCTCAGTGCCCCGAAGAGAAATGCAGTTTTCCTGCTGGCTTCCAGCTCTGGACACTTCGATTGCTGCCTAGTTGACAGAGGTGACACTAGTAAAGTCAGCTTGTGTGGCTGGTTAAATCCAAGTGGATTTATTGGGGGTGGTCCTGGAGTAAGTGGCAGCCACTGATGTTGAACATGGTTACCATAAGCCACTGGACCGCTAGGATAACCTCCAGGGTCAAAGCGATGGGCGGCAGCCCTGCCTGCCATGTGGTCAGCACATGCCAAGCTCATGAAGCTTCTCAAACCCAGGTTACCCTCCTTCCCTCCCCTCCCCACACACAGTGCCAGTGCCATGGGGCCACCATTCATGGCCTCTCTGCCACCAGAAAGCCGTCTCACTGGCCACAGAGAGCTGGGCACAGCTCAGAATGCAGCACTGTTGTCCCTGGTCTGTCTGATGAGCAAGGCCTGTTTCCGAGCCAGTTTGGGAGTGAGTTCCCTCCATCACAGAGAGCATACGTTCCTGTTCTGGAAAGAATCTTTCGACCACCTGCCTGCAGCGCGGAGGCCCAAGGGGGCCAGGATTCCCCTCACCACTGGCTCTAGGCTTCTCTCCACTGTTGCTCTTTCTCCCAGCAGCTTCTCCCTTCTCCCTCAGCCTTCTCGAGGTACGAGGGAGACAGGAGCAGCTGCACATTTAAAACTATACAGTTTAATATAACTTTGACTTGCACATACATCAGGAAAGCTGTCACCAGAATCAAGATAAGGAATATATCTCTCACCTCTAAAAGTTTCCGTGTTCCCCCTTTATAATCTCTCCCTCCTGCCCTTGCTTGTTCCTCATTTGCAAGAACTGATCTCTGTCTAGCTCTATAAATTAGTTTGCATTTTCTAGAATTTTACATAAATGCAATGATATAGTGTTGCTCTTTTTATTTCGGCGGGGGTGGGTGGGGTGTCTGGCTGCTTTCAGGAAAATTATTCTGGGATGTATCCATGTTGCTGCATGTATCATAATTCACTCCTTTTTTATTGCTGAACAGAATTCCCGCATACAGCCACACCATAATCCGTGTGTCCATTCATCTCTTCTTGAACTTCTCCATTGTTTCCAGTTCAACCTGGGCATGTGCCCTGACCGGGAATCGAACTGGCGACCTCTTGGTGCATGGATTGACGTTCAACCACTGAGCCACACTGGCCAGGCTTTTGGAACATGTTTTAAGAGACCAATATACAATATTTATGACAGTACTTCTTCTTCTTCTTCTTTTTTAAATATGTTTTTATTGATTTTTTTAGAGAGAGAGATAGAAACATCGATGTGAGAGAGAAACATTGACCGGCTGCCTCCTGCATGCCCTCCACTGGGGATCGAGCCCGAAACCCGGGCATGTGCCCTGACCGGTTATCAAACCAGGACCTCTCAGTGCATGAAGTGATGCTCAATCCACTGCGCCCCATCAGCCGGGCTCTGGCAGTGCTTCTTAAACTTGGATCCGGACACAAATGATTAGAGGATCCTGCTAAAACACAGGTTCCAATTCAGTAGGACCTCGGATTCTGGATTGGCAGCAGGATCCTAGATCTGACGCTACTGTTCTCCAGACTACATTCTTGGACGGGTCAGTCACAGGTGTTTAATCATTAAATAATTGCTTTTTAACAAGTGTTTAATCACTACCTATAAAACTCCGCTAAATACCAGCTAATTCCAGTCTTCCTCTGCTGGAGATCCCTGCAGCTATTCCGAACTGGCCACGGCTCCCGTGGACAGGAGAGCCTCCGAGGCTTCCTGGAGGCCAGAACCGGCAGGAGGGCCAGGTGGTGCCGGAAGTTAGAGGGTTGAGAACAGCACCTCTGCTCGGCAAAATACTCACTACTTCTCTCGTTTTCTGCTTTGTGCCTTAGTTCCTGGGAAATATTAAGTTCTGGAACTAGACTTAGACTACAGAAATGAGTTATGGAATAGGCTAAGAGACTGTAAAAAGAAAGGAAGAAAGAAAAGGAAGGAAGGAAGGAAGGAAGGAAGGGAGGGAGGGAGGAAGGGAGGGAGGGAGGGAAGGAAAGGAAGGGAGGGAGGGAGAGAGGAAGGAAGGAAGGAAGGAAAGAAGGAAGGAAGGAAGGAAGGAAGGAAGGAAGGAAGGAAGGAAGGAAGGAAGGGAGAGAGAGAGAGAGAGAGAGAGAGAGAGAGAGAAAGAGAGAAAGATGGGTATTGATAGGAAAGGGAGGAGAAACTCCTAATTATGTTCCCAAGGCTGATTGATCCAGTTTGAGGCCCAAGGGCTGAGTGGTGAATCTGAGATCTAAAACCTTGATCCCCCAGGCAAATTGAGAGTTGCCAGATGGATGAGGGTTGGGGGCGGTGGGAATAGGTGAAGGCATTAAGAAATACAAATTTCCAGTAATAAAAACAGTCACAGGGATGTAAAGTACAGCACAGGGAATATAGTCAATAATATTGTAATAATTATGTATGGTATTAGATGGGCACTAGACTCATTGGGGTGATTTGTAAGTTATGTAAATATATAATCACTATGTTGTACACCTGAAATTGATATAATATGTCAACTGTAATTTAAAAATAAAAATATAGAACAACTGAAAAACAAAAACCAAGATTGCCCAGGAAAACTTTCCAAATAAGCCTCACCCAGTCCACTGCTCCCATGAAATGTCCCTACCCTTCCTTTTCTTGGCCCTCAGTACCTGCCATGTATGAGGAACAGCTGTGTGCATTTGGTTCATTCTTTAGGCTGTTTACCCTTTGCCCAGAGCCTAACTCGAATGGAATCTTTTTTCCATAGGGACCAACTATCACATACCTATCTAAGGTGGAAATGAGCCAGTAATGGTAACTGGAAATCACAGATTGCCTGGTGCAAAATTCTGATAAAGTGATTCAATTCAATCATGCAGATGAATGTTTATCTGTGGATACAGTACTTTCCCTAAAGGAAGGACAGGACATAAACGGATATAGCTATACTCATTCACACTGGGAGAAACAAACTAAAAGTTTCAGGAGATCAGAGAAGACAAGTCACTCTAGTCGTGGTCATCAGGAAGGAGAGCGAGGCGCTAGGAGATGGTTAGGAGGAAAGGTAGGGAGAAGGTATTCCAAGAGAAGGCACAAAGGCGGGAATGCCCCTGTCTATGGGGAAAGGATGTTACCCAGTCTTTGCATGGGGAGAAATAGAACAAGAAGGAGTGAAGAAGGCTTCCGGTACTACCTGAACTCTATTTTGTGGTTAATTGAGGATACAGAAATGACAGAACCAAAACAGTGCTTTAAAGTTGACTTGGCCCTACTGTGATTTGGTGGATAAAAGTGGGTGAGCTGGCTCTGGCCGACGTGGATTAGTCGGTTGGAATGCCATCCCTACACTGAAAGGTTGTAGGTTCAAGTCTTGATCAGGGCGCATACAGGCAGCAATTGATTAATGTTTCCCTTTCAAATTGATGTTTCTCTCTCTTCCTCTCTCTCTAAAACCAATAAACATATCCTCAGGTGAGGATTAAAAAAAGAAAGAGTGGGTGAATTGGGAGGTAAGGAAAACAGCAGGCCACTGTATCCGTCTAGGTGGGAGGGCTTTGCCAGTGTGGGTCCTGGGAATAGAATAATTGCATCGCATGAGAAGGAAGACACCCCACGATTGGGTGGCTGTAGGTCAGGGGTGATGGAGAGGAGGCAGGGATCATGCTGCAATTTGGGGTCTTCCTGGGAGAATGACAGTTCCAAACCGTGAGTTTGGTTTTAGTACCACTGAGACTGTGTGGAAATGTCCAGGAGTCGGTTAGAAACATAATTCTGCAGCTCTGAAAGAAAGGGCTTCCTGGAGACAGACGTGTAGGTCACCCACACTGAGAGCTTTCTACCCACAAGCAAACAAAATATGCCAGTCTGCAGCATAGGCCCCAGCGGGGCTCCGACGGTGAGGAAGAGGAGCCCTTCCCCAGCGCGTTCTCAGACTAGTAGGGCAAGCAGGCCCCGCGGCGGTTCCAGTGCCCGCGGCAGGTCTGCAGTGGAGGTATTTCAGGGTGCTCCCGGACACAGCCCATGGTGGCAGCACCTTGGGGTGGATGAGAGGGCTGAGGAGCAGGGGGAGGGAGAGGGCAGGCTGTTTTCTCTTAGGTCTGAAAACACACGCTGTGCACACACGCTGCCCGTGGAGTAATGCCTGCCTTCTGCAGCAGGAGAGAGAAAACAGGGAAGGAAATGGGCGGAAAGGTCTCGGGGGCAGGAAATCAAGGTACTGAGATGCCCCCGAAATCAGAAAGAAAACAATTTCAAGTGAGAGCAGTGATCATCAGTGTCAAATGCTACCAAAAAGCCAAGAAGGATAATAATAACTTAGAGGAAATGACTGATTTGGGGGACTTAGAAGTCATGGTGACCTTTGGTAGCAATTTCAGTCCCAAAGCACTAGACAAAGTCACATTCTAAGAAATTAAGAAATGAGCAGGTTATGAGGAAGTGAGGAGAGGAACACGGAGCACAGATGTGTTTTTGAGAATTTTAGTAGTAAAGGGGAAATGATGCCGGTAGTTCAAAGTGAGGATTTTTTTTTCTTTTTCTTTTTTTTTCCTCACCCGAGGACATTTTTCCATTTTTTGTACAGATAGAGTGGGAGGGAGAGAGAGGAAGAGAGAGGGAAACATCGATATGAAAGAGACACATCGAGTGGCTGCCACCCGCACGACCAACCAGGGCCGGGGACAAACTGCAACTGAGGTACCGAACCCGGGTCTCTCTGGAGTGCAGGCGGACGCTCCAACCACTGAGCCAAATTGGCTAGGGCAGGATTTTTATTTTTTTTTCTTTTCTTTTAAAATAAGAGAGCCTGGAACAGGTTAGTATTCAGAGAGGAAGGAACTAGTAGAGTGGGAATGTTCAAAATCGAGGACATAATTAGTGAACTTGATTGCAGCGGGGAGTATGAAGTTCTCCTGGGCGGCTCGCCTGGGGTTCAGCCCTTGGTGGGGAAAACAGGGCCCTCAGACAGCCTGGAGCCACCATGCCCTCATCTGTGGTTCTCCTTACACTCTGTTTCCCTGAGAGAGCGCGAGTCTGAAGCCCTGTTTCCCAATGTTCTCACCTGTATATAAACTCTTGACTGATCCAAACATCCCAAGAAGCTGGTTTTCCTAGTCCTGAACACCAGAATCCCCCTATCAGGCACAGCTCTGCTAAGTGCTGACCACGTGGCCACCTGGATTTCTGTGAACCCCGGCCTTTGACACTGGTACTAAAGACTTGGTGTGGAAAGTTTGCTAGCTGTGTTCTTCTTCCAAGAGACTCTATATGACAAACACCTTTAAACCCACAGCTATCAAATAACCTGCCTTATTTATACCAAATAACCAGTGTTCAGCATTCTCCGGTTGAACTTAACCTGCTCCAGTATTGATAAAGAGGTAAGTGGGGGTGCACCCCTCCTTCTGGGGGGTTGAAAGGAGGGAAAGATGAGGGAGTTTTAGCAGGTCAGCCTTGAGTTCCATTCTAGCCCATCGGCCATCCATCTACCCATTCATTTATTCATCCTCCCAATGGCTCATTTATCTGCTTACCAGTTCACAAAATTTGAGAAGCACTCACAATATCCCAGGCTCCAGAAACAAGAGACAAAACCCCTGAGAAAGCCTCAGGAAAGACAGAAACTAGCACATCAGTGACTCAGAGACCTGGACACGCCCAAGTTCTCTTTTGCTTTCGGCCAAGGAGAAAGGGAAAAACCTGTTTTATTCACACATCTCTGTGGGGCTTCCCTGAACCAGCGAGGATCCCAGCCCTCTCTCACCACCAATTCTCCCCCAGGGGGTGTGAACAAAGCCATTACTTGGCAATTCTGAGCAACAAGGCAAGTCCAGGATGCCAACTCACTTAAAGGCCTTGACCGGATTGCCAAATCTGGAGGTGGGATGAACCCTACCTGCCTAATAATTCTTCCTATTCATCATGGCAACAGGAAAACGAGTATTTTGTAACATTTGAAACCCAAATCTACCACCAGGCCCTGCTCTGGCAAAGCCCCATTTCCAAGGGCTTCTCAACCGTCCACACTTTGCAGTCAGAGACCAGCAGTGGCCCCCACGCATCCCAGTCCCAACTGGAGAGGCCTGCTTCCGGCTCCGCTTCCTCCCCAACCAGGATTCCTGGGGCTCAGAATCCCACCAGCTGCAGCTGCCCCTCATGACCACAGTAGAGCCCAGCCTGGGCCAGAGGCAGGAGGAGGCAGGGAGTCAGCTACAAGGCGGAATAAAAGCAAAGACCAACAAACGAGCAGGAAGGGTGTCCCATCCCACTCTGCCCATCAGACAGGACTGTGCAACAGAACGGAGTCTAAGTACGGCTTGTTCAAAAATGGGTTCGCATTTTTTACATTTCTGATTGAAAGCAAAAATACTGTCCTGGCGGAAATTTTGTAAAATATTGAAAAAGATTGAGAAGAAAGTAAAGTCACCCAGAAATAAACACTGTTAACCTTTGGTCTGTTGCCACTCATTTTTTCTTTGCCTCTCTATATACGTATTGTATATTTACAAAGTTGTTATGAGTGTTGTGGATACTCTTTTGTACTCTGTCCCCCCGCCCTCCCACTTCATATATTATGTCCATTTCCTGTTTTTTTAAATTTATTTTTAATTTTTTTTTTATTGATTTTAGAGAGAGAGGAAGAGAGAGACAGAAACATCAATGAGAGAGAGCATTGACTGGCTGCCTCCTACATGCCCCCACAATGGGGTCCTCATGTTTTTTAGATGTTCTTCTATAACATATTTAATGGCCATGTTGTATCCACAGAAAGAATAGTAGTAATAACAACAGCTAGAATAATAGCAGTAATAGTAATACAGTAATAATAGTAATAATAACAACATAAACAATAAGAATAAAGCAGGCGCCTGGCTGGTGTGGCTCAGTGGTTGAGTGTCTACCCATGTACCAAGAAGTTGCTGGTTTGATTCCCGGCTGAAGCACATGCCCAGGTTGTGAACCAAATCCCCAGTTTGGGGCATGCAGGAGGCAGCCAATTGATGTTCTCTCATCGATGTTTCTGTCTCTCTTTCTCTCCTTTCTTCTCTCTCTAAAATCAATAAAGAAAAAAAAATTTTAAGAACATAGCAGGCACTTTCTGTAGAAATTTAATTCTCACAGTAACTTAATGAGAAAAATGCTATAAAATTATCTTTAATTTACAACTGAGGAAACTGAAACACAGAAGAGACACACAGCTAATAGTGGAGATGCAGAACTTGAACCCAGGCAGTCTCAGTGGGCATGCTCATAACACTTACCTATAATGCAATATAATTTACTGAATCTATTCCCTATTAATAAATATCATTCCCACTCACTGGCTTTTTTCTATCATAAACAATACTAATTTGAGCACTCTTTTTTTTAATCTTCACTCGAGGACATTTTTTCCATTTTTTGTTCAGATAGAGTGGGAGGGAGGGGGAGAGAGAGCGAAACATCGACGTGAGAGAGACACATCGACTGGCTACCCCCCGCACGACCCCAGCCAGGGCCAGGGATGAACCGCAACCGAGGTACATGCCCTTGACTGGAATGCAACCCACAACTCTTTGGTCCGACACTCCAACCACTGAGCCAAACCAGCCAGGGTGGGAAAACTTACTTTTAAGGTGTTTGCTACATATTGCCAAATTTCAGAAATATACCAAATGATATTCTACATATATGAAAGTAGTACTTTTTATGACTGTTTAATAATGCTGGTTATTTTTCCTTTGTAATTTATTTGGTGAAAATGTTTCCTCATGATTGCTTAAATGTGCATTTCTTTGTTTGCTAGTTTTATAGAAATTTTTTCATAAAATCACTTACTAGTTATGTTCTTCTCCTATAAATAGCCTATTTGTTTATTTATATATTTTTCCTATTAGGGTATTCCCTTTTATTTATAAGCATTCCTTATATATTAAATTTTCAAATCTTATATCTGCTATGTATATTGAGAACATTATTCAAGGTCGTCATTTGCCTTTTAATGTTTTACTGTAGTGTTGTTGGTTTTTAAATATACAGACATTTTTAGTTTTTCCTGTGTCAAATTCCCTTATCTTTTCTCTAATGTTCTATCTTTTTTTCTTTTTGGTATGTGCCCCTAGCAGGAACCGAACCCGGGACTCTCTGGTCCGCAGGCTGACACTCCAACCGCTGAGCCAAACCGGCCAGGGCTTATGTTCTCTCTTTAATGCCATGTTTAGAAAGTATTTTCTTACCTCAAGAGAAGATGAATATTCATTGATACTTTTTTGCCATTCTTTCCAAACAATATCATTTAATAACTTCATGATCCTGTAAGAAAAACTGCAGAAAATCAAAACAACTTATCCAATGACTTGATTGATTGTCCATCTCAATATCAACTTTGCTGCCATTTAAAAAATGTCTCTCTCGGGGGAAGACAGGACTCAGTGCCATTTTGCGGGCCTCCTGGGAGCCACCTATCATTCTCATCAGGGACTTTCATTCCCCTCATTCCCCAGAGGCGACACTTCCTATCTCAGAGGTTGCCTGTTGAGTCAAGATGCTTTCTTTACTGCTGTTGATGAGATCTGGCTTTACCATCTGTGTACACTTGGACCACTTTTCTTTCCTCTCCAGGCTTCTTGAAAGAGTATATCGAGGAAAAACAAACACCCAGAGCCTCCAAAGACATTGAAAAATTGGTCCAAGGACTCCAACATTTCCTTTCTTTAAAAAAAAAAAGATAATTGCCTTTGTAGATGCCCAATAAGCCTTGTCCCTGCAAGGACAGCTCTGTCCAGGGGACCGCTCTCTACCTGGCTGTGCGCCTGACAGTAAGGTTGTTTTCCAAGCCCCACCAGGTGTTCTTGCTGGGTGACGGAAGAGTCAGGGTACTGAGCTGCATTCCCGGCAGCCACTGAAGTCAGAAAACGAGAACAGGAGCACGCGAGTCACACACTGTTGGCATCGGGCATCTTTGCAGATAAACTTCAGCAGGTGGGGAATGCATGAGATACATCTTACATGCCTGAGCAAGAAGCTGACAGTCGAGCAAACTGAACCACTGGTGAATAAAGAGCCTATGAATTCCCTTTTCTTATACTATTTCTCCCTCCCCATCTTGAGTAAAAGTAAAGAAAAATGTTTTCTCCGAATACTTTATCTTCTTCCTTAACCTCACCATTCCCCCCACCCCCACCCCCACCCCCACCCCATTTTACAATTACCACCAAGGTTCTTCCCAGCGAGTCCTCCAAGAGAAGTGTTTTCTCTCTGTAATAAAAAAAAGGTATAAATAAGAGGAGCTTCTACTGAGATGGGAGAGGAGGGACTGGGCCCTATCTGCTTGAATTCTTAGAAACTGACATTATTATGTTAATCACCCAGTTTTCTCCTGATCCTCCTCCCCCTCTCCCCCAGAAGATGCAGGCCAGCCAAAGCTTCTGCAACCCTGGAGGGAACTAGTAGTAAGCCTGGCGGTAACAGCAACCTGTTCCTTCTCTTAAAACTGAGAAGAGGAATTCTTATGAAATATCAGCTTTCAGTCACTTTCAATTTCTTCTCTCCCCAACATACACAATGCCCACCGACCAACTGTGTAACTGGCATCACGCTAACTTGGCATGCTCAGAATCCCCACAGAATTCAGGTTCAACGTCGCCTGCACCGATCTCAGCCTCCTGTTTCTATTCATTTTTAAATGTTTTTGAGGTTCTTTATAAGCAGCTGCTTGTTAAAAAAAAAAAAAGCAACAGTTTCTTAACTATTAAAATTCCTGTGCCCTGTGATCAGAACGCGCTACGCACTAGGTATGAAGCCCAGGTGCGAGGTTATGGGGTCCTTTGTTCAACAGTAAGAATTTCGAGACGACACCGGCAGAGCTTTAGATCAAGCACCGGGCCCTTCTACACAGGACCCTGTGTGAGTGCCGCGTCGTGAAGCCAGTCCTGTTTGTTAATGGGGAGACAGACTCACGACCTCCGCCCTTACACAGGCCGAAGGAAAGGCATCTCTACAGAACAGAGCCCTCCGACCCCAGAACTCACTGGGTTCTCCCTGGAACACCAGGGACTGACACACAAGTCCCTCCTCTAATTCATGGAGCCCACACAGAGTGTTGCAAAGGCCTTGGCTCTGCATCCGGGGCACTCTGGAGCTGCCTCCTGGTGGCTACACTGCATGTCCCCAGGACGGTCAGACTCCAAGAGCCCTAGCTCCAGTATGCTGGTTACGCAGGAAATTCTTCCTGTTCTTAGGAGACACATGCTTAAGTATTTTGAGGTAAAATGTCAAAATGCCTGCAACTTCTTTTCAGATGGTGTATGATGTAGAATATATATATATATATATATACACACACACACACACACATACACACACGCGTGTGTGTATACATCTGTATATATGTATATATACATGCATATATGTGTGTATGTATTATATATATAAATTTATATTTATGTAGTAGTATGGGAAGGCCTCTCTAAGAATATGCTATGTGGAAATCTGAGGAAAGAACATTCCAGAACAGGGAACCAGAGGAGCAAAGCTTTGCAGGGTGCCCTAGCCAGGCAGCCAGCATGACAGAGCTGAAAACCTAAATTTTAGGTTCCAAAACCAGGCAGGTATCCCTCACGATCTGACTTTATTCCATCATGGCGTTTATCACTACATGAACTTCTCCTGCTCTGTAGTTTGTTTCTCTCCCCCGAACGTGAGCCCATTAGAGAAGGAACCTTGCTTTTCTTATTCACCCCATGCCACTGGGTCCCAGCCCTACAGCAGTGCTGCAGCAGTGGGAATTTAATGAGGATTTGCTGACTGAGTGACCATGAATGAAGAAGTGGTCAAATGACCACTGAACTCAGAACGCCTCCAAGGCCCATTTCTCCCTTGTTCCCCAGCACAGCGCGGGCTCGAGGGGAGGAAAGGCATCAGTGATGTGAATCATAGGGACTATGCAGATCCCCCACGGCAGAGAACGCTAAGGGAGAGGATGGGGCTATTACCAGAGCGGTAAACATCCGTGGAAGAGACGGTTGGGGTGGGCAGAAGAGGAGCATTAAAGAGCGGCACTTGCCTGCTTTTCAAATCATTCCATGTAATCAGTTTGAGCCCCACCCTCCCTTTCCCTCTGTGGACCCTCCTAAAGTGTGTGTAGGGGGGAGGAGGGATGTGGGTGTGATGTCATCTTTGCTCAGCAGCCCTCTCTTATCTGAAACAGGAATTCAAAGACCCCAGGGTTCAAATACCACAGACCCCTCTCCAGGCTCCTTAAGGGGCTCCGCAACCTGTTGGACTAGATCTCCTAAGTTTAGGGATCACCCTCCTACCCCGACTGATTTTATTATTATAACTGTTCGACCTGTAAATACGCAGCAGCAGGCTGGATTTAAAGGGAGGTTTACATTGACCTCCTGAGCATGTTGTGATCTGGGAGAATTCAGTGGGATCCTCAGCTACATTTTTTCATTTTTAGCAGACAGGCCTATTCTTGTGCCAAGAAAAAGAAAACAGCTGTCTGGGAGATCAAATAAAATGATAATTCCAGAGCTTAAAAACCAGAGTGGGATGGTTGCCCCAGGCTCAGCATTTGGGCGAACATGCTTCGGGAACAGCAGGGGTGCAAGTGCCGCGCCACGTGGGGTGCGGACAAGCCCGTGGGGCTGCTTTCCCTCCCTGTGAACGTGTGCACGTGCATTCATTGTAAGCACCCTGAGACTGCCAAACGTTGCAAAGCAAAGCAGGACTTGTCATGTCATAGAAATAGGATTTATGGACCAAATATGACTTGTATGTCAGAGCAGACACCCAGCATTTAAGGAACTAAAAACTCTGAAAAATCCACCCTGGCTGGTTTGGCTCAGCGGTTAGAGTGTAGAGCGTCAGCCCTCGGACTGAAGGGTCTGGAGATGGATTCCCAGTCAAGGGCATGTACCTGGGTTGCAGGTTCGATCCCTGGCGCCGGTTGGGGTCACGTGAGGGGCAACCAATGTGTCTCTTTCACATCGATGTTTCTGGCTCTCTCTCTCTACCCCCCTCTTTCCCCTCTGAAAGTAAATGGAAAAATATCCTCGGGTGAGGATTAAAAAATAAATAAATAAAAGCTTAAAAAATCTAAGGGAGTTTTGATATGATTCCCAAAACCAAGAAAATAAAATAAAAATTATGCCAACTCCTTTTTTTTTCTCTTTACTAGATCAGCTGTGGTTTGATGCCAACTTATTTCAATGTTTCTCTCTGCTAGTGAGTTTTAAATCTTCTTAAAGCAGTCCATCTGTTTAGACGAAAGAACAACAGTCGCTTGGCCTTGACATAGGTAAAATTTCCTAAGAGACTTGGCCCTTTGCCTCAGATAAAAGCTAGACGCGGTAAGTCCACAGACATAGCAGAAATGGAGATGATTCCCTTCCAGGAAGAAATATCAGTCTAGCTACTTGTCAAGTGGATAGGTAAGCATACTGTCGGCAGGCGGATAAAACTGAAGCAAACAGACTTCTCTGGCTTCTCTCACCATCAAAGAAACAGAAAGTTGGTCATATCAACCAGCCCATTCTGGACTAGAAAAACTGGCATTAGCTATTTGTTTGCAGCAAAGCTTGTATCATACAAATGATTAATCTAAGCAATCTAAACACATCTAACAATAAATAGACGTCTGCTTTAGAAGAACTGCTATCTAAATTTTCTTCCTAAGTTTTAAGAACAGACTTAGAACGACTAGGAAAATCAACCAATTGCTTTAGATGGCAAGCGAGGACCTAAGATGGCCCAGGACATGTAAGGACAGGCTGAGTTTAGGGTCCTATTTTTCTTTGGGTCTTTGCTCTGTTTCATGCTGAAGCCAGTGCTTTCCTACTACCCGGCTAATACCTTAGAAACCAAACACGTACATCTAAGGACATATGTTGTTGAGCTAGCCTCCAAAACACGACTTAAGTGATAGCAGTATTTTATTTTATTTATTTTTTCATAATCGGACATCTTTTTATTTACTTATTTTTAAAATTTTTTTTTTTTTTTTTATCCTCATCTGAGGACATTTATTGTTCAGACAGAGTGGGAGGGAGAGAGAGGAAGAGAGAGAGAGAGAAAGAAACATCGATGTGAAAGGGACACATCGAGTGGCTGCCACCCGCACGACCAACCAGGGCCGGGGACAAACTGCAACCAAGGTACATGCCCTTAGCGGGAACTGAACCCGGGTCTCTTGGGACCGCAGGCCGACGCTCTAACCGCTGAGCCAAACCGGCCAGGGCTAAAATTTTTTTCCTTTATTGATTTAGAGAGGGGGGAGAGAGAGAGAGAGAGAGAGAGAGAGAGAGAGAGAGAAACATTGATGAGAGAGAACATAGACTGGCTGCCTCCTGCATGCTCCCCACTGGGGATTGGGTCCACAACCCAGGCATATGTCCTGACTGGGAATCAAACCAGCGACCTCTTGGTGCATGGGTTGACGCTCAACCACTGAGCCACACTGGCCAGACGATAACAGTATTTTAAAAAACAGTTTGCAATCTGAAACTATTTTCTAAGACTTGTGTATAAATATCAGTCAAATAACTTTTTAAAAGACTTGTGAATTCACTTGGAAAAAAAATATTTGTTACATATGAATGTTGGAACCAAAACAACACCTTTAATTTTTAATCTCCTTTTCTTTAATCATATAAATGGAATAATAATTTCTATCTTATTGCTGCTGGATAGAAAACAATGCCCCCACATTGATCAGCAAAGGGGGCTGATCACGTGTTCAGCTTTGGTTTCTCTTACCTATAACATGTACCATTCATCCTCTATCAATTTACTGAGACCTACTATGTGCGAAGAAGGCTTTGGTACATTTAGAGATGGCTCAGATGTGGATCATTTGCATGGGATGTCTATGATAAGGAACACAGGGTCAGGACCCAGGAGACTGAGTTCTTGCCTTGGCTTTGCCAGCAACTATGTGACTCTGACAGAACACTTAACCTATCTTTATTACCTTCACCTATAAAATGAGGGAGAAACTAGATCAGTAGTTCTTAAACTGGGGTCCATGACCCCCAAGGGATTGAAAGATAATTTTCAGGGTCTATAAATTTGTATGGGGGGAAAATTGCATTTTATTTATTTATTTATTTATTTATTTATTTATTTATTTATTTATTTTTATCCTCACCCAAGGACATTTTTCCATTTTTTGTTCAGACAGAGTGGGAGGGAGAGAGAGAGAGAAATATCGACGTGAAAGGGATACATCGAGTGGCTGCCACTCACACGACCAACCACGGCCGGGGACAAACTGCAAATGAGATGTGCGCCCTTAGTGGGAACCAAACCCGGGTCTCTCTGGACCGCAGGCCGAGTCTCTAACGGCTGAGCCAAACCGGCCAGGGCAAAAATTGAATTTCATTTCCACTAACCTCTAACTGAAAACGGGCATTTCCTTCCATTGTGAATGTAGGCAAGCCACAGTACTATTAGCTGTGTTTTGTCATCAATAGAAATTTCAGATGTCTTTATGTTATATTATATGGCAATTGTTGTAGATATCTTGAAATATTGTTTAGGCTCATTGTTACTTAGAAATTAAGGAAGTTATTAGACCTGCTGCTAGACTTTTTAAACTAACATATTAATTAAAAGCTTATATATATACTATATTACAAATCTATTTTTTTTAAATATGTTGGAAACTTCACCTCATACCCATTAGGATGGCTAATATTAAACACACACACACACACAGAAAATAACAAGTGTTGGTGAGGATGTAGAGAATTAAAACCATTGTGCCCTGTAGGTGGGTATGGCAAATGGTGCAGCCAGTATGGAAAACAGTACAGAGGATCTTCAAAAACTTAAAAATAGAATTATAATATGATCCAGCAATTCCATTTCTGGGTACATACATATAAGAATATAAAGGAGCTCAAACAGATATGTGTTCACCCATTTTAAAAGCAGCATTATTTACAATATCAATAAAGTGGAAACAACCCAAATATTCATCAGTGGATGAATAAATTTTTAAAATATGGTACATACATACAATGGAATGTTATGCAACCGTTAAAAGGAAGGAAATTGTTACACATGCTACAACACATGCAAAGTGAAATAAGGCTCATATAGGCTCAATACTCTCTGGCCAAAACATTCCCATCCATCAGAACAAAAAGGTAAATACATCAGCCCCCACTGCAGGGCACGTGTGCCAAGACCAAAGTGAATGCTTGAAGCCTCAAATAGTACTGAACTCTACATATACTATGTTTTTTCTTATACATACATACCTATGATAAAGTTTAATTCACAAATTAGACACAGTAAGAGATTAACAACTAATAATAAAATAGAACAATTATAACAAGACACTAGTAAAAGCTACGTGAATGTGCGCTCTCTCAAAATATCCTATTATACTATACTCAGTTATCTTCTTTTGTGATGATGGGAGATGATAAAATTCCAAATCTATTCCCAAATCTGTGTAACCATCCCTTACTTTCAGTAAATGGCTTGGAGTCACTTGTCTGTGGGTCGCGACCCCTTTGGGGGTCGAACAACCCTTTCACAGGGGTCGCCGAAGACATAACAGTAGCAAAATTACAGTTATGAAGTAGCAATGAAAATAATTTGATGATTGGGGTCACCACAACATGAGGAACTGTATTAAAAGGTCGGGCATTAGGAAGGTTGAGAACCACTCTTAGGGGATCACTTGCTGAAGTCTTCATATAGGCTCAATACTCTCTGGCCAAAACATCCTCATCCACCAGAACACGATTTCTGTTCATGTGACTTTCCCATCTTCAGTAAGCTCTTACCATACACTGTGACTGTAACTTTTGCAGCAACAAAACTAGCATGAATTTTTTTTCCGTCTTCACAATTTCACTGATAGACGATTTGTTCTTACCTAGATCTTAGCAACCTCAGCATATGAGTTTCTTTCCTTATAAAGTGGAGAACCTTTTCCCTTAAAGAAAACACTTGGCGGCTTCTCTCGTGCACATCTGAATTGCCAGCATCGCTACTCTGGTGCTTTGGGGCCATCATTACGTAAAATAAGGTGCCTTAAACACAGCACTGTGATGCTCAACAGCCCATCTGATGGCCAAGACCGCCAAGTGCCTAACCCGGAGCGTCCACAACGTGGAGACACCCACAAAGGGGTGAGTCACGCACATCCTGGGAGGGACTGAGTAGACCTCGCGAGATCTCACCACGCTATGGAATGGGGTGTAATTGAAACTTCTTTGTGTTGTTTATTTCTGGTGTTTTATTTAATATTTTCGGATTGCAGGTAACTGGAAGGAGGAACTCTGGATAGTGGGGACTTAAGAGAAGCTGAATTTGTAGAGACAGAAAGTGGAATGGTGGTTGCCAGGGGCTGGTGGCAGTGGGGGAAAGAAGAATGGCGAGTTATGTTCAATAGAAATAGAATTTCAGTTTTGCAAGATGAAGAGTTCTGGAGATTTACGGTGGTGATGGTTGCACAACAGTGTGACTGTACTTAGTGACGCTGATCAGTACATTTAAAAATGGTTAGGATGGCAAATTTTGTTGTGTATTTTATCATAATTTTTTTTTTTTTTTGTGGTATGTGCCCCTAGCAGGAACCGAACCTGGGACTCTCTGGCGGTTAGAGTGTCGGCCTGCGGTCCAGAGACACCCGGGTTCGGTTCCCACTAAGGGCAGGTACCTCGGTTGCAGTTTGTCCCCGGCCCTGGTTGGGTCGTGGGGGAGGCAGCCACTGATGTGTCCCTTTCAGTCAGGCACATGCTGGGGTTGTGGGTCCAATCCCCAGTGGGGCCATGCAGAAGGCCAATAGATGGTCTCTCTCATCATGTTTCTCTCTCTCTAAAAATCAATAAAGAGTTTTTAAAAATAAATAAATAAAATAAAAATATTATTCTGAAAGGGGTCAGTAGGCTTCCCAAGAATGCCAAAGGGATTGGTGTATGACACAAAAAGATTAAAAACCCCTTAAAAACCTCAAAAGTGGTTTTCAATTTAAAAATTCTATAATTCTCTGAAATCTAAAAGAAAGCAAGAGAAAATAGTTGTTTTACAAAAACAGTTGAATGCAGCTGTATGTAAGAATATTTAAACCTTCACTATAAAGTAATATCTTTTTTCCTAATAAAAATTTCAAGCTGTATTCAGAAATATTGAAAATGTCCTTTACATCCCAAGAAAGGACAATCATATGCATGTATGCATGAACAATGGACATGGACAACAAAGCTGGGGACAGGGCGGGAGCTGGGGACAGGGCGGGAGGGAGCGGGAGGGGGGAAATCAGTGGGGGGAAAAGAAAAACATCTGTAACAAAAATAATTAATTAAAAAAAAAAGAACAATCATATTATAAGCTGTCCTTTTCTTTAAAATGCTCCCCTTGGAAGTCTGGTTGTGTGCTCTATGAATTATTTTAATTATTATTATTACTTTTTTTTTGTATATGCCCCTAGTGGGAACTGAACCCGGGACTCTCTGGTCTGCAGGCTGACACTCCAACCACTGAGCCAAACCGGCCAGGGCATGAATTATTTTAATTATTGATTATAACTCATCAAGCCAGGTGTTTTTTTCTTCTTTAACATATACCAAGATATTGTAGCAGGCTAAAAACAAGAAGTTTTACGTCATTTTGCATGTAGAAAAAATAGAAAAGATTTCCTTCCACTTCTTTCTTATATCTTTAAAAAAAATTTTTTTTTCTTTTGATTTTAGAGAGAGAGGAAGGGAGAGAAAGAAAGAGATAGAAACATCGATGAGAGAGAACATCTGTTGGTCGCCTCCTGCACACCCTTCACTGGGGATCGGGCCCACAACCTGGGCATATGCCCTGACCGGGAATCGAACCAGCGACCACTTGGTACAGGGTCGACGCTCAACCACTGAGCCACACGAGCCAAGCTCTTTTTATATCTTGACTTCAACTGGGAAAAGGAAAATATTTCCAGTCTTTAAGGCAGTTTAGCTGCTCTGACACTACTGGATATAAAAACTGGGTATACCCAGCCTCCCATTACCTGACCCAGTTGGCCCCACCATGGGAGGCAGAGGCAGTTTAGAAAAAAGGTCAAAAGGAGTTTCTCTCCTCAAGGAAAGGCAAAATCCTCTAATTTAATTCTGTTTTCTTTACCTGATCCCCAAGGTTTTGTCTAATTACCTAAGCTGCAAGTAAGTCATTTTCAGTTGTAAAGGATTTTTTTTTATTTACTTATTTATTTATTATTTATTTATTTACTTATATCTTTATTGTTGACAGTATTACAGATGTTCCCCCTTTTTACCCCACTGACCCCCTACTCCCCACTCCCACCATCCTCCTGCCTTCCCCATGTTATTGTCTGTGTCCATTGGTTATGCATAGATAATAAGTTCTTTGGTTTATCTCTTCCCACCCCACACCCCATCCCTCTTCCCTCTGAAGTTTGTCAGTCTGTTCCCTACTTTCATGTCTCTGGATCTATTTTGATCATCAGCTTATTTTGTTCATTATACTCTATAAATAAGTAAGATCATGTGGTACTTGTCTTTCTCTGACTGGCTTATTTCATTTAGTGTAATACTCTCCAGGTCCCTCCATGTCATCTCAAAGGGTAAGAGATCTTTCTTTCTTACAGCTGCATAGTATTCCATTGAGTAAATATACCACAGCTTTTTTATCCACTCATGTACTGATGGACACTTGGGCTGTTTCCAGATCTTAGCTATTGTAAATAGGGCTGCTATGAACATAGGGGTACATATATTCTTTCTGATTGGCTTCTTAGGATATATTCCAAGAAGTGGGATCACTGGGTCAAATGGCAGTTCCACTTTTAACTTTTTGAGGTAACACCATATTGTTTTCCATAGTGGCTGCACCAGTCTGCATTCCCACCAGCAGTGTGCCAGAGTCCCCTTTTCTCCACACCCTCGCCAGCACTTGTTTGAGGATTTATTGATGGCAGCCATTCTGACAGGTGTGAGGTGATACCTCATGGTCGTTTTATTTTTTATTTATTTATTTTTTTTATCCTCACCCGAGGACACTTTTCCATTTTCTGTACAGATAGAGTGGGAGGGAGAGGAAGAGAGAGAGAGAGAGAAACATCGATGTGAAAGGGACACATCGAGTGGCTGCCACCCGCACGACCAACCAGGGCCGGGGACAAACTGCAACCGAGGTACATGCCCTTAGCGGGAACCGAACCCGGGTCTCTCCGGACCACAGGCCGACGCTCTAACCGCTGAGCCAAACCGGCCAGGGCTCATGGTCGTTTTAATTTGCATCTCTCTGATTATTAGTGATGTTGAGAATGTTTTCATATGTTTCTGGGCCATTTGTATGTCCTTTTTGGATAAGTGTCTATTCAGGTCCTCTGCCCATTTTTAATTGGATTGTTTGTCTTCTTTTTGTTGAGCTGTATATTTTATATATTTTGGATATTAACCCCTTATCTGATGTATCTTTGGCTAATATGTTCCCCAAAGAGTGGGTTCCCTTTTCATTTTGATGCTGGTTTCTTTTGCCCTGCAGAAGCTTTTTAATTTGATATAGTCCCATTTATTAATTTTTCTTTTGTTTCTCTTGCCCTAGGTGATGTATCTGAAAATTCTGCTATGTGTGACGTCTGAGATTTTGCCTACCTTTTCTTCCAGGATTTTTATGGTTTCATGACTTACATTTAAGGCTTTTACCTATTTTGAGTTTATTCTGTGTAGGGTGTAAGTTGGTGGTCTAAAAGGATTTTTATATAAACTGCTAAATAGTATTCGCATAGGTTGCATGTCCTACAGAAAGCCTTCCTATCCCTTATCTCCGTGGTCCTTAGCCAGGGTGATTTTTCCCTCCAGGGGACATTTGGCGATGTCTGGAGACATGTTTGGTTCCAGGCCCCGGGGGGCCATCCTTCTGGCATATAGTGAATAGAGGTCAGAGTCAGGGAAGCTGCTACACAGTGTGCAGGACGACCCCACACAACACAGATTTACCTGGCTCCAAGTGTCGATAATGTCAGGGTTGAGAAACCCCGCTTTATCTGATTTTGTTAAAAAGAAAATGATTCTCAGATACCTCTTGGGAGAGGGGTGGTGGACAAGGGAGAAAAACATCAAATCTTACTGAACACTTTAGGTTTTACTCGTTTATGCCTCTAATGCTCAATGTAGTCATGTGTTTAGGTATTTTCTCCATTTGTACAGTGAATGAACAGGTCATTTGTTTGGGTCATAAAGTGACAGAACTGGAATGAACCTGGGTCAGTCTGGCCCTCAAGCCTGTATGCTGTCTATTATCTGTGCTGTAAGAACCGAAAATTCAGCTGAGTGTCATAGAATGAGCCTCAAAAACACGAGTCCCTCGTTTTGTTAGGCCCTACCATGCCATGGACAGATCCATACAGTATCCCAGCTAGCCTGATTCTGTTGCTAAAGCGGCATACAAAAGAAATAGTAGATCATTCTAGGGGAGTAGAAATGAATTGAGTTAAAAAAAAAAGAATCTGTATGAAACCACTAAATAACAGCACAATATATTGTAGCACAGAACTCGAAACTGAGACAGCAACACAGTGTGTTGACAAGTGTTGAAATGCTTGGCATCAACAGTGGGCGCGACAGGAGTTGAGAAGGGGACCCTTCAGTGTGTCTGGGAGAAGACAAGACACTTCGTGAAGGAAGTGAGAACTAAGCTTTCAGAGAGCACAGGATTTGAAGACAAAGTTAAATTTAGGAGGGTAATGCAGTCTGTTACTGTGATGAGTATGGGGTGTCTGAATTTAAATTCTACCTCTGGCACTTAAGAAGTGGTCTGACCTTGGGCAAAGCATTTAATCTTTCAGTGTGCATGTGTGTGTTTTTCATGTGTAGAATCCAGATGCTACTTTTTTTTCATTAGGTTTTTATGAGAATTAAGTAAGATAATGCATGTAAAGCCTTAGCATAGTGCTTACCCCATATTAAATGCGCACTGAATGTAAGCTTTTTAAAAAAGGCAGTGTGTGTGTGTGTGTGTGTGTGTGTAAGGGATGGGGGAGAGAAAGAAGCCAAGGATATATCTAAGAGGTTTTGGCTGAGCAGCTGGAAAAAAATATGGGGAAGAGTGTAGGAGGAGCATGTTGTTTTTGCAGGGAGGTGCCTATCAGGAGCTCGGTTTAGGACCTATTAAATTAGAGATGTCAAGTTGGCAGCGGGATATATTGGCCTGGACTTCAGGGGAGTGGTCTGCGTTGGAGCTAAAAATTTAGGAATGATCAGCATACAGGTGATGTTTAAAGCCATGAGACTAGATGAGATCAGCTAGGGAGGGAATAAGTAGGAGGAAAAAAGTTCAGGGTTTCCGAGGATGAAGCCCATGAGCACCCCGCCACACCGAGGCTGGGCATCGAGGAAGAAGAAACTGCTGTAGAGTGAAGACAGAGCTGCTAGAAGTGGGAGGGAAACCAGGCAAAGCGTGCTGTCCTGGAAGCCACGTGACCAAGGTCTTCAAGGAGAGAGTCAGGCAACCGTCAGTTGCTGCTACAGGATCAACTTAGATGAGGACTGGAAAATAATTACTGGATTTATCAATAGGGAATCACTGTTAAGAGCAGTTTCTGAGTGGAGATTCAAGAAACAATAGGAGAGAAAATCGGTGTCTGTGAGCAGAGATTATTCCTTCAAGGAGTTTTGTTCTGGGTGGAATGGGGTGGGGGGCTGGGGGTGAGAGGTTTCTCTTAAGAGGGGAGAAATAACAGCAAGTGTGCAGGTGGGTGGAAATGACCTTGTAAAAATGTGCAGAGGCAAACAGATGAAGAAAGGAAGGAAGATTTTGTTAGCAGTGTGAGGGCATGGGCTCTCTGACGCTAGGTGAGGTGACCACAAGGGGCTCAGTTCATCTGCAGAAACAGGAGAACACAGACAACACAGACACAGAAGGATGCTTTACATTTGAACTATATAAACATTAAACGAAGCTTAAAACTCAGTTCCTCAGTCACATTTCAAGTGCTTAGTAACCATGCGTGACTGGGGCTACCCTGCCAGGCAGATATAAAACATTTCTGTTGTCGCAGAAAGCCCTTTGGGCCCTGCCTGCTCGGACATAACCATGGGAATTAAGTGGCTGAGGTTGGGTAGAGGTCAGGATCATTGGAGGAGAGGCCTGGGTGTTGGAAAGATCATCTGTGTGTCATTTAAAATTATTAAGACTCAAGACGAGAGAGCGAAGGTGAGACAGGTATTAAAATAATCAAAGGTAATAATAATAATAAAGGTAAAAATAACGGGAGACTAAGTTTCGAGTTTGACGGTGAAATCATCATAGCTGCGCGAGCGTGGTCATGGCCGCAAGGAAGGGCAGAAGGAGCCCAGCACACCTCCAGGCCCGTGGGAAAGAATCAGCCCTTACTGCCCAGGGCTGCAGGGGACGCAGTGTCCCTGGTGGACGGAGTTTCAGGGAGGGCGGGAAAGGGAACAGTCAGGGAAGGCAGAGGGACAAGAGGGTTTGGGTGGTGATCGACCCAAGCTCCAGAGGGCAGGGGAGAGGATTTCAGGAGATGGAAGGGGTTCTTGATGAGGTCAGAAAAGGGGGTGGACAGAGTCATGTGTGGATTAGATTCTCAGGGACAAGAGATGACCTGAGAGTCCTGGGTCTGGGAGGGATGGGCATCAGCAGAGACAAGGGACAAGAGGGGCTTAGTCCTGGTGGTCACAGGGCAGGTAGTGAGGAATCTGGGGATGTCGACAAGAGCTGGGCAGGTTCTGGGGATCCCCCTTGACGGCTGCTGGGAGAGCCATGGAATCCAGCGCAGGGGTGGTCTCACAGTGGACACTGCTTCACGGTGGCCTTATTGAAGTGCCACACTATGAAGTGAGTACTGTTGTCATTCTGATTTTACAGAAGATACATTCAAAAAACAACTAGGACATGAAAGCAACAGAACTTGGTGAATGAGGCTTTAAACTGCAGGTTGAATCTGGTCTTAATCACAGTAAGGAAGTCTGTTTGGGTGTGAAGTGGAGGGGAAGAGCAGGCCCAGAAGTGAATTCTTGTTCAACAGGTTCTGAATCGACGGTGCAGGCAGGGGAGATTGACACGTGGAAATGGGTTAAAGACGGTCAGAAATACAGACGTTGGCGTGGCTGGAGGGGCTGGGAGCCCGAAGTCCAAGCCACAGCAGACTTTTCAGTCCCAAATCTCCCCCTGGTAGAGTTCTTACGACCACGAGAGAACGGAATTGTTTTCTAGGGGTGAGAAACAAGAAGAGATTAGAAATGGATTTCAATTTAGGATCTTGATAAAATCCCAGCTGTCACCCTCAGACTGCCCGTATGATGTCTTCTCACTCACCGGTGCCCTGAAGGATTCTGTCTGAATTTTGGTGCGGCTGCTAGGCTTCTGCTTTGGAAAAATTGCAGTAACAGTGCCCCCTGGTGTTGTAGAGAGGTCTCTGCTAACGGATGAGGCGGTCTGACAGTGACAACTCCCTCAACTTCAGGGTCACGCGTACACTCACACTGCCAGAAGGTGCCTAACTAAATGATTCCGTTCTCTCTCTGCCTTCAGGGCGGACATCCCTTCAACAATTCCTGCTCACTTCCCTTCAAGGCAGATGTAATGGAGCTTGAGAAAATTCGGAGGGGCTGAGTGAACAAGGAGGGAGATCTATTTTCCTGTGAGTATAGGTTTCTTTTTTAAATGGAGAATACGCTACAGACTAGAAAGTTGACACATATAAATCACTGAGCTAACAGAGCAAACAAATCTCTAAGGGTGAGAGCTAAGAGGCACCTCCTTGAAACAATGAAGAGGTTGTTCTAGCCTGCTTAATTGGCTACCACTTTGAGCATTTTTTTTTTCACGTCAAGGCATGCTGACAGCCACCCTAAAGTAAGGACCATTATTATGTCCACTTACAGATAGGAAGTCAAGGTGTAGCAATCAGTTAATTAGCCAAGGTGACAGATGCAGCTCAAAGGGAGCAAAAGCAAGATTGGAACCCAGACTTTTTTTTTTATCCTCACTTGAGGACATTTTTTTATTTTTTGTTCAGATAGAATGGGAGGGAGAGAGAGGAAGAGAGAGAGAGAGAGAGAGAAACATGGACATGAAAGGGACATATCCAGTGATTGCCACCCGCACAACCCAACTAGGGCCGGGACAAACTGCAACCGAGGTACACGCCCTTAGTGGGAACCGAACCCAGGTCTCTCTGGACCGCAGGCCGACGCTCTAACCGCTGAGCCAAACCGGCCAGAGTGGAACCCAGGCTTCTTGACTCCTAAGTCTATACTCCTGACTTCTAGATGCAACAACCCTTTAATAAATGGAAATGCTAATTTAGATACAGGAGGCACATAAATCAGTAAATCAGCAAAGGCTAAAAATATAAAC
The DNA here is from genome assembly GCF_014108415.1 of Molossus molossus. Taxonomy (NCBI): domain Eukaryota; kingdom Metazoa; phylum Chordata; class Mammalia; order Chiroptera; family Molossidae; genus Molossus; species Molossus molossus. Next base: position 104,750,418 of record NW_023425377.1, on the reverse strand, counting down.
CTGTTCAAGAAAAGTGTGCACGTGGCCTTGGTAGTTCAAGAAAGTCTGGGATGTTCTCACCCGGAGTTCCTCAGCCCTAGCAAACTCCTGATCTGACGCCATGCAGACTGAGTCATGCATTTCAATTTTTAAAAATCCTCACTAGCAGAAAAATTCTTCATGTCTAATCTAAATCCTCCTTGTCAATGCCCATTGTTTAAATTCTGTCATCAGTGAAGATGGAAACAGTTGGATGTAACCTTCTCTAGTATTTCCTATATAAGAACACTGTCCTCAAGCCGCTCTCCAGTCTTCCGGCCTATCCACCTTCAAAACACATAGTCCTTGCCCGGCCGGAGTGGCTTAGTGGACTGAGCGTCCTCCCATGGACTGAGAGGTCCCGGTTCGATTCCTGATCAGGGCATATGCCCAAGTTGTGGGCTCGATCCCCAGTGGTGGGTGTGTAGGAGGCAATAGATAGATGTTTCTCTCTCACATTGATGTTTCCATCTCTCCCTTCTTGTCTCTCTAAAAACTAAAAAAAGAAACATATTTAAAGATACGTAATCCTCCATCCTTTTGAATGTCTCTATAGGTCTTGTCTATCTTGAAGCTTTAGTGCATCTTATCGGAACATTTCCCATCCTCAAGAGAAGTTTATGCTTATGTAATTAATAAATCTTAAAAATGTCTTCCTCTATAATATTCACACAATATTTCTCACCTTTAAAGGACTTCCATATACCTTACTTTACCTGATTCTCATGTGTTTGTTCCTATTTAACAGAAGAGAAGGTAAGACTCTAGTCTAGGAAATGAAGCAATTTGTCCAAGTTTCCCTAAGGAAATGGTGAAAAAGTAACAAGGTTGTCAAGAAAAAAGGGTGCGTGGTATTTGATGACTCAGAAAACCAGAGAGAATTTTTTAGAAGGCATGAAAGTGTTGAAGAATAACGCTTTTTTGCCTTCTCTGTGTGTTTTGGTAGCTATTAACGTCTGGTAATATAAATATCTAGCCAAGAAAACTAAAGTACAGCCTCCCTTTCCACTCATCCTCAGGGCTTTCATTTTCACACCTGGAGCCCAGAGCCTGTCCTTCAACTTGCAGGACGCAGGTAGCTGCCAGCTCAGCGCCCCTGGTTATGATTATGGCACAGGCCCTGCTCGGCCACCTACACCTGTCGACTCGTGATCTTCACCGCGACACCAAGGGTTGGGAGCTCTTCGCCACTCATTTTATAAGGGAGGAAAGAAGTTCAGATACTTTAAATGATTTGCTCGAGGTTATATAGTTTTCCTGATAAATATGAAGGTAATGTTGACATCAAAGCCACAGAAATTCTGCTATTAAGTGGTGAGGACTCGTTACAGACTGTGATCTATTATGATGCTATAAGGCAGGCAGGACAGACATGAGTCCTTTGAGGCACAAGGAATCTGAGTCTCAACCGGATTAAGTCGTTCAGTGTTGGTCATACAGTGAGGCAGGGTTGCTGTCGGATGGCACCCACCAGTATGGCCAGACCAGGCATTAAAATGGTGAATTTTTATGTACGCATTGGCAATGGCTGCTGGCTCAAGCTCCCCAAGAATCCCCATCAGTCCTGCTCCCTGGGTCCCTCCCCTGCAAGCCCTCCAGATCTCTCTATAGCCCCGTAGCTTCAGGGGCCCGGGATCCAGCCGTGGTTTTGCTCAGCCCTGGCAGGCTGCTTTTGGGAACTGGTATTGGGGAGATAGCAGAGGGGTGCAGGGATGGGGCAGGGAGAGAGGTCAGCCCAGGACAGGAGTCTGTAAAGAGTATCTGCTGTGTAATTGCTTTTGCTTCTCCTCTGCATTATTTCCCAAAAGACAACAATAGGGCTCAGAAACAGCAGAGAATGTATTTTCTCTTCTGTTTTTACATGAGCTGAAGAAGCTCCAGGTGTCAAAGCAAGGAAACAGCCTCGTCTGGGGGACTGGGGGGCTTGGAGGAGAGAAGACCAGCATATGGGGAGCCCTGGGGCTGGGGATGGAGACTAGGGATTTCCTGCCTTTCTGTTTGGTGGATACGTGACCACACATACTCATGAAACCCTCCATACAGTGCCAGGCCTTTACCTGGGGCGTCATAAATACTTTTGTACTCTCTTGACTAAGGCATGATGTGAGCTGTTTTAAAAAGAGCAGTAAGAGTCTGCTTTCGGCGTTGAATTTAGTAGGAGATTACTATAGCCCTGGAACAGACATGCAGGGGCCAGGGAGGGGTTACCAAATAAGGAGACATTACTTCTGTAAAAAAAAAAGAGTCTCTGAAATGGGCCAATAGTTATAAATATCGATGGCAAATGCCTGCATGCTGATGTAAGATGAATAGTGAAGGCATGGCTGTCTTAGAAAAGACCTGAGCATAATTGGCTCTTCTGAGTGTAAATCTGCTGAGTTAGTTCTGAGTCTCCTTGGGCATCACATGGGAAAAAAAGGGCAGCGGATGGGCACCCATCCATCTGCACAAACACACTCCTGCTAGTGCCTCTCAAGGCACAAGGAAGCAAACCGAAGCAAAAAACAGGATAAATGGCACAGGGTGAGAAGCCAAGATGATCAACGATGGAGTCGGAAGACTAGCAAGGAGTTTGTGAAGAAGTGTCATTTCGTCAAGAGATCCACAAAGAATCTCTTCTTGAGTTTAATAACCTCATTCTTGCAAAGGATAGAGAAGCAAGAGAATTGAGCCATAAAAAGCAAAAGATGTTTGTATTCCTTTCCTAGGGCTGCTGTAATTTGGTGACTTGAAACAACGAGAATGTATTCTCTCCAGTGCTGAAAGCCGAAGTCCAAGATCAAGATGTCAGGAGAGCCATACTCGCTGCCAAGGCCGTAAGGGACTATCCGTCCTTGTCTCTTCCGGCTTCGGGTGGCTGCTGACATTTCAAGGCTTCTGCAACTGAACTTCAGTCTCTGCCTGTCTTCACATGGCCTTCTTCCCTATGTGTGTGCCTTCCTTTGTGTCTTTCCCTCTTTTTATAAAAACACTAGTCATTGCATTTAGGCCCCTCCCCGAATGCAGGATGATTACACCTCCAGATCCCTAACTGGTTACATCTGCAAAGACCCTATTTCTAAATAAGTCCACATTCTGAGATTCCGGGTAAACACAATTGAGGGGGGCATTATTCAATCCACTACAATGTATGACTCATTACAGAAAATAGACAACATGGGGGAGATTATACATTTACCGGACAGGAAGTTTATTTACTGTCTAATTCTTACTACACCTCATGATTGTTATTCAAAAGCAAACCTGACCTTCATCTATATCTCATAGGACAGTGGTTCCCAGACGCTGGGCAATGGAACAGCACTGATCGGAGGGGAAGTTTTACAGACCAGGCATCTTTCCCCATAAACCCTGTGGGCTCTGAGTTGAGACCCCAGGGCCTCTAGCTGCCCAGCCTCAGCTAAGAGGAGTCATTGAGTAGGATCTTCTTCTAGACACCTGGGCTCCACCCCAAATTCTCCAGGGCCCAGTAAGGAATAAGATAGCATCAGAGCTGTAATGAACTTGCTTCACTTGCCACAGAATGTTCCAAATGAAAGGAAATGCCACTAAGAGCGTCACTTCCATTTTTGTTAACAAATCTATTACACCTGCAAAGACCCTGTTTCCAAATAAGTCCAAGTAAGAAACAGAGTTTAATAGTGAATGATAAAGGTAAAAGATGAGAGTAAATAGAACCCTTATGCTTCACTTTGTGGTAGCCCCTTGAATATAGAACCACACGCTGATACATGTAACACCAAACATGTATAATGTTATATGTAAAATAAAATTGCATATTGTCATTCTTCTAAACTCAAAAATTATGTATACATTTGTAAAAATATATTTCTCCTGTGTTTGTTGTTAGGGTACCAGTTATTCTTTATGCTATGTATGCCCTTTTTACTTTTTTGGATGTCAGATTATTTTTTTCTTTTATGAAATAATTGTAAAAATAGATCTCTACCTCACAAAATATAAACAGGGAAACTTTTTATTGGTTCTATACTTTTAAAAATTTCTGAATATGTTTTATATTTCAACAATTTATTAATCTATTGCTTTAGAACATAGAATGATTACAGAAATAGATTTGAGAACATAAAGGTATTTCACCGTAAGTTTGTCATTTAAAAGTCAAACCTAATGGATATATTGGTTTAAAAATGATCTGCCTCATATTTATTTATTCATTTATTTACTTATTTACCTTCTTACTTATATCCTCATCCGAGGACTTTTTTTCCATTTTTGTTCAGATAGAGTGGGGGAGAGAGAGAGGAAGAGAGAGAGAGAGAGAGAAACATTGACGTGAAAGGGACACATCAAGTGGCTGCCTCTCACACGACCCCAACCAGGGCCGGGGACGAATCAAAACCGATGTGCCCTTGGTCGGAATCAAACCCGTGACCCATTGGTTTGTGGGCCGACGCTCTAACCGCTGAGCCGAACTAGCCAGGGCTTGATTTAAAGTAAGAGAGTTTGGCCCTGGTCAGTTTGGCTCAGCGGTTAGAGCGTCGGCCTGCGGCGGTCTGGAGAGACCCGGGTTCGGTTCCCGCTAAGGGCACGTACTTCGGTTGCAGTTTGTCCCCGGCCCTGGTTGGTCGTGCGGGTGGCAGCCACTCGATGTGTCCCTTCACGTCGATGTTTCTGTCTGTCTCTCCCTTCCTCTCTCTCCCTCCCACTCTATCTGTACAAAAAATGGAAAAATATCCTCGGGTGAGGATAAAAATAAATAAATAAATAAATAAATAAATAAATAAATAAATAAATAAAGTAAGAGAGTTTGCACTTGTGAGAAGGTACATCAGAGATGTCCTTTACGCAATAAACTCCTAAAGTTCATTTATAATAATGATCCCATTTTGTTTTTTGTTTGTTTTTATTGTTGAAATAATTACAGATGTCCCCCTTTTGTCCCTATTGACCCCCCTCCTTCCCACTCCCATCCCCCTCCTGCCTTCCCCAGTCTAGTGTTCCTGTTGATTGGTTGTGCATATATGCATATAAGTTCTTTGGTTTATCTCTTCTCGCCGCCCCCTTCCCTCTGACATCTGTCAGGATGTTGCATGCTTCCATGTCTCTGGATCTATTTGTTTGTTAATTTTGTTCATTAGATTCCACATATAAGTGAGATCATTTGGTATTTGTCTTTCTCTGACTGCCTTATTTCGCTTAGTATAATAATCTCCAGGTCCATCCTTGTTGTCTCAAAGGATAAGAGATCCTTCTTTTTTCTTTTTTAAAATGTTTTTTATTGATTTTTTTTAGAGAGAGAGGAAGGGAGAGATAGAAACATCGATGTGAGAGAGAAACGTTGATCAGCTGCCTCCTTCCCGCCCCCTACTGGGGATCAAGCCTGCAACCTGGGCATATGCCCTGACTGGGAATTGAACCAGGATTTCTCAGTTCATGGGACAACACTAACTCCACTAAGCCACACTGGCCGGGTGAGATCCTTCTTTTTTATGGCTGCATGGTATTCCACTGTGTAAACGTACCACAGCTTTTTTATCCAGTCATCTACTTCTAATGCACACTTGGGCTATTTCCAGATCTTAGTTACTGTAAATAATGCTACTATGAACATAGGGGTTCATATATCCTTTCTGATTGGTGTTTTGAGATTCTTAGGATCTATTCCCAGAAGTGGGATTGCTGAGTCAAATGGAAATTCCATTTTTAATTTTTTGAGGACTCTCCATACTATTTTCCATAGTGGCTGCACCAGTCTGCATTCCCACCAGCAGTGTGCTAGGCTTCCCTTTTCTCCACACCCTCGCCAGCACTTGTTTGTTGATTTAGTGATGGAGGCCATTCTGACAGGTGTGAGGTGATACCTCATAGTAGTTTTAATTTGCATCTCTCTGATGATTAGTGATTTTGAGCATTTTTTCATATGTCTCTTGGCCATTTGTATGTCCATTTTTTAATTGATTGTTTGTTTTCCTTTTGTTGAGTTGTATGAGTTCTTTATATATTTTGGAAAGTAACCCCTTATCAGATATATCATTGGTGAATATGTTCTCCCATACAGTGGGTTCCCTTTTCATTTTAAGGATGATTTCTTTTGCTGTGCAGAAGCTTTTTAGTTTGATGTAGTCCCATTGTTTATTTTTTTCTTTTGTTCCTCTTGCCCTGGGAGATGTATCTGAGAAAATTCTACTACATGAGATGTCTGAGATATTATTCCCTATGTTTTCTTCTAGGATTTTAATGATTTTGTGACATATTTAAGTCTTTTAACCATTTTGAGTTTATTCTTGTGTATTGTGTGTTGAGTACCTACTCTGTCCAAGGTGCTCCAACGGAAGTGGCTTACGGTCTAATTGTGTTTTGTCTTCATTACCTTCATGATGTTCAGTTGTGTAATTACTTCTGTGCCTCCCTCCCTGTATACTTAGGGAGAAAAAGCAAAGTTTAAGATGCCTTACTAGGAATTGCTTTTATCAGCTGCTTAATTAGAAAATCACTAAATCAAGTTGTCGTCTAGTCTTTTTGAATATTTCAAACTTTTAGAAACCAAGATCTTATTCATTGCATTTTAAATATTTTTGAATTATAACCAGGGAACTTATTTACCAATATCCAGTAAAAAGTCATATTTAAGATATATGTATGGGACATGGCTGACTTGCTTTTTTCTAATTGATAACTCATGGAAAGTTAACCATGTGGGTATATGTGGGTGCAGGTTTATGTGTATCTCTGGCTAGTTCCCACTAAAATCTCTTATCTGCCTCCATGAAGATACATAATTTAACTTCATGTATCAAACTGCTTGAATCCCACATTCCAGAGCAGCTGGCATTGACACAGGAGTCTAAAAAATATGAAAAACACTTAGTAGTTTCTCCTCGGTCTTTTTGGTGTCTGTAATCCATACATAAAATATATTATGCCCTTGGAAATGGCCTTTTTAAAAAGTTTATATATCCCCTCCCCTCTTACTGTCATGTCAGGGTCTAATACATCGTAGTGCAAGCCAGACATAGCTGCTTTTTTGATTGAGTTGGCCGGTAAATTAACTTATGCTAAACGGCTCTCTGCCCATGACTGTCAACTCTATCATCCTTGTCTGTCTCCTTTTCCTTTTCCCAGACATTTCATTTCACTGTGGATGACATTTCATTTCATTTTCAATACCATTTCATCTCCTTGCAATGCATGAAATTTTTCAGTGAACAGGATATTTATTGCCCCTTCTGAAACTGACAAGGATACTTGTATGCTTCAAACAAGTTCAATATCACAACACTGCTTGGCTTCCCTTCAGTCTCCTCCAAGCTAGTCTACACTTCAGAAGCTGAGTTCTTAAAAAGAGGCACCTGACCCGCATACACTCGATTCCCTGAACTGGATTTAAGCCTTTAATATAGATACCTGTCACCAGGGATAAGCTTGTCATGTGATGGTCTCGAATAGGCTAGTAGGCAAAGGTCATCTAGAAATCAGATCAACAAATATTTTGAGCACTTGCAGTATGATCTTGGATATTGGGCTGGTCTCAGAGTCATCTTAGGAGCATGTGATCACTATGCTTCATGATAATAATAAGACATCCATATTCCTAACATAGCAACTTTCTGGAAGTCTTCTCTAAATATACTAGGGCTCTAAATTCTCTTACCTCTTCAGTCCAGATTTAGAATCAATTTTTTTTTACACAATTCTTTATTGAGGTGCCAGGATGCCTGTTAAATGCTGAGACTACAATGCTGGAAAAAGATGGGTGTGGCTTAGTTCCTCACCGGGCTTCTGGTCTGGTGGAGGGTTTGATTAGAAAGCTGTGAGGAGAAGGGACAGGGCAGGATAAAACGCTGTGGGAGCACACAGGAGAAAATCCCTTACAGAAGTCTTGGGAATCAGTTGGGCTTCCCAGAAGGAGCAATATCTAAGCTGAGACCTGAAAAGAGAGTAGAATTTAAATAAGGGAATAGCGAGAGGACCACATCAAAGCTCTCTTGCGGATTAAACATTGGCTAGGTTTATTGTAGTCATCACGCACATACACAGACACACACACCACTATGGACTAACTGTAATTGATGTCTTACTAGTTCATGTTCTTCTGAAACCTGAGATGTCGTTTCCATCACCCAGGCTTATAGCTCAGGCTTGTCGACGGCCACTCCCAACATCATAGAGCAGGATGTCCGAGGAGGAGAAACTTCTAACCCGTGTAGAGTTACCAAAATGATAAGAACTAACGTTTGTTAGTTTGTAAAGCACTGAATTATTTAATTTGATTCTTGAAATTTGTGGAATTGTGTTATCTCATTTAACAAATAAAGAAATGGAGGCTTTCTGAGTCAAAAAAGAACACAGAGCTTTTCCCTAAATCACAGTGGGTTCTCTCGTGTCGCGTGGAGCAGTAGAGTTCTTTGGGGGGTTTATTAGGAGCCATGTGAGGGACTCGAGAAGAAGGTAGAGCAACTGGGGCTCAAAGCTCACCGACCTCTACCCCATACTCCAAAACAGAGCAACTCTGCTTTTCCCAAAATAGTTCCTTTGCTGAAAGACTTTTGGGGGGTAGGGGTGTGTGTGGGGGTGGAGAGTAACAGCACAGAGGACCAGCCTCACCAGCGACATAGTATGCATATATTCTTCAAATGCTCTTTTGGAATGATGGCAATGTTATTAGCACATTGTAACCTGAATATGAGAAAGAAATAGCAGCTTCCTAATTTCCCAATGCATTGTGTCCTGTAAGGGAGAATGGGTTACATCAGGAGGATCAAAGACAGAAGCAGCACTATCTCCTCTGGGAGAAAGACCAGAACTTTTAAGATTGAGACATTTACGTTTAAACCCCAAGCTTTCAAGTGACCAGTATGAGACTCAGTCTTATCTATGATATTGGAGCTAATAAACCCCCTTTTTAGGATTATTGTGAAAAGACCTTTGTTTGATTTCACTGCCTAGAACAGTACCTGACGCAAGGTAGGAGCTCAGTGAATATTTGTTGAATGGATGAAATGAAATGACAATTATGAAACTTTCTAACCCAGCATCTGGTTTATTGAAGATGCATTATTTTTCTTCCTGGGAAGATGAAACAACTGGACAGGGACAGAGAATGTCTTTGGAGAAGCAGTAGAGTGAAGTAGTCATAATAGGCAGCACTAAAACACTCTGTGTACCAGGTACTATGCTATGTGGTCACACTTATTAACTCCTGTGCCCTTAGGAAAGTTATTAACATCTCTCTGCCTCAGTTTGCATGTCTGTAAAGTGGAAATAATAATTCTGACCTCACAGCTTTGAGTTGAGAGTGGAATGGGTTAATAATCTATATATAATTCGTACAACAAGTCCTTATACGTAGTAAGCATTCAGTATGCTTTAACTCTGATTAGGTTGTGAAATCACCACTACATGCTTTACTAATGTGCTGTTCTTCTACGTTCAGTAAATAAATGCTTTGCTAATTCTGAGATGAGATCAATGTTGGCAGTAGGAGCGTTTGCAGAGGATGTAAGACTTAAGCTGGGCCTTCACTAAATTTGGATGGGCAGAGTGGTGTGGACGAGGCAACCAAGGAGACATGTGGCTGGAAATGGAATGAGAGTCATTCATTCTCCATAGCGCTTGAGTTCCATTTTGTTTCCCCATTTGTAAAATCAGGATAATATCTGCCTACAGGGTTATTGCTATTTGGGTATTATAGGCGATAATGAACATAAAGTTCTTAGCACAGTGCCAGGCACGTTGTAAGCATCCAATATAGGTAGCTAGGATTACTATCACCATAGAAGAAATAGAAGGACAGAGATAGACGCTTGCGAGACAAGGAGAATACTAGTCGACCCCAACCAAGGATGGAGCTAGCCCTGGCTCCTTAGTGAACTGAGTTTTCACCCACATAAGACCTTCTGAATAGCACAAACCTGGTTTCACTGGACCTTTAAGTTTTAACGACTTAGAGTTGGCGGGTGGGGAGTGAGAATCGGAATAAATTTTGTACTTAACTTGGTTAATGTTAACGTTCCCGGGGAAGTGAATTACGAGGAAGTACACCAGGTAGAAAGCGAGTGGCGAGGAGATTTGCTCCTGCTTCAAGGCCTTCCACGCGGGCAGTGTTGTGCTGGGTAAGCCACTTGCTGGGGCACGGGACGAGAAGCAGCTGAGCCGATTCCTCCCAGCCCCTCCTTGACATGCTTGATACAAACGTCTAGCTCCCGAAATAATTGTCTTGACCTCAGTGCTCTTTTGGACTCTGGTATTCCCTACTTGCTCCTTTCAGCATAGGCCTAACTTTCCTTTTCCTGGGGACGGCAGGAATATTTTAATCACTTTTTGGAAGTTTCTCTGTGAAGCTTACATGCACAGCTGGGGTGAAACAGCATTTTCTCGAAGCTTTACACAATCAAGGGTGGAGTTTTGTGGATTCATCTACAACACGCACAAGCCTTAGGTGAATCAATGGGAAGTCTTCTACGATCTACGTTTGGCAAGATGGCAAATGTACGCTCCTCCTTATATATGACACAGAGAGTATCACATCCAAAAAATCTTTAGACATTATGCCAACCTGGATACATTCCCTGCACTTCACCTGCCCAGACCTGGGACCCTCTGCGCGATCCTCCCCAACGCAGGTGCTCACACCAGGCGGCTCTGCACTCGGAATCCCTCTGCTACCCTGATGGAAGCAGCACGTAGCGGCTTCTGTTACCCAGTGTTTACTCTCTTCCCAGCTAGATGGCAAACTCCAAGGTAGAGACCAGGTCTACTCCTCTCTATGCCCCTCTACATAACACAGTGCCCTGGCACACAAGGCTCTTGGAATCACATTTGACCCTTATGTGACTGTCTTTCCAGTTCTTTTTTTACATTTTTTTCTTTATTGATCTGAGAGGGGAGAGAGAGAGTGTGTGTGTGTTGCAGTGAGTGAGTCCTGGTTACAGAGCGTCAGCCTGGTACTAATTCCAGACTGTGTGTTCAGATTTGAGAGAGAACGAGTCCTCAGACAGTTCTATTTATTAACTAGGTTTGGCAAGGGGAGTTAATTCCTTATAAAAATACACAAGCAAGCTAAGAAAAATAACATTCAAAGAAGAAAGTTAAAAATAATGTGCAAAAGAAGACCAAGTTGCTCGATTCAAATGCAAGTTTTAAAAAATAATAATTCTATATAAAAATTTTTAAGTATTTATTGGTAGCATTGAGGTGGTTAAAAAAGAAACATCAGCTATGGGATGTTAGCTCAATTGCTTCAGAGACTGAATCTTTTTTAACATTTTGTATAGCTTTTAATAATGAAGACTTTATAAGTGGTAGAAAGATGAAGCAGGGTTTCCTAATAGTGAGTCTCCTGAAATTTTAAGCAAATTTTGTAGACATGTTCTTTTTATGGAGAAAATCCAAAGCTTTATGTAGATTCTCAAAGGGGACTGTTAATCATGAGAGATTTAAAAGCACGGGTGTTCTCACTATCCACTACTTTGAGTTTAACAGGAGGGATGGAGACACTTCAAAATTATCTTTATTCCAAGTCCATCCCACACATTAATGCATTTTACACCTATTTTATAGTAAACAAAATAAAAGCCTGTGTCTTTAACAGTCTCAACATTTTAAAGGAGGGGGGAAAAACAGGTGGTATTTATTCAAAGGCTGCACTGCTATAAAGATCCCAGGTGTCTACGGAACTTGACAAGGATTTCTAGAATTGCTCTTGAGAGCTTTGACCATCTGGAGTCCTCCTAGGAGTGGGGCTGCTCAGTCATTAAAAAGTGTTAGCTTTTTAGTCTGCCTGATTAAAACTCAGTATCATCTCTCTTAGGTCCCACAAAACCCCACTGGAGGTACTCGACTGATTTCCACACGGTAAACCCCTACTGGACAGTTAATTAGCTGCTGTGCCTTTTCTAGACTGAAGACTGTCTTCAAACTGCTCAGCACAGTGTGTCTGTGACACTCATTATGAAAGCAAGTTGCCTGAGCTTGTGGGAAAAGTTCTTACAGAAAAGCAAATTCAAAAGAACCACCTTCTAAGGGGGCGGGGAAGGGGGGCCCGGGTAGCTCTAAGATCGCTGGCTTGTTAATTAAGGAGGGCGGAGGGGAAGCCTTGTTTGTGGAAGGAAGAACAGGTTTCTGGTGGAGGTGGTTTTGAAGATTGAGCGCCTGCTGTTGTGCTCATCCCGACGCAGTGAGTGACACTCCAGCTGAGAACAGTGGTCGCTCCAGGGACAGCGGCAGCATTTGGAGAGGAAACTAGTTCTAAAAATATATGTTCTATCTTTTACACGAAGGTAGCTGCACAGTAGGATTAAAATACCATAGAAAATATCCAAATTAAGAAATTAGAGAAAGAACCTTATCTGTTGTCCTGAAATATACTTTTCCTTTTTCTTTTTGACATCCAAACCCCAGTGTGTTACATGGAACGGCACATCTTGTGACTATTCTAGATAAGAAAAAAAGAGGGAGAAATAATTTATTAGAGAATCATTTTTTCTTAAATGAACATTTATTTTGCCTTTTGTCATGGTTCCCCCCTCCTTGTGTTTTTAAAGCTTCCTTTTGAGGCTTGAACTTGAAACAATCACATAGCTTTCAGGTGGATTAGTTACTTCTTTTCCAGTAGCATTGGAGAAGTTTTATTCCAAGTAGGATGTTAATTCCCCATGAGGCCACTTGAGAACATTGGCCTAACATAATTCAATCTGCCCCCTATAAAGTCACACCTGAAAACAATGAGTTAGAAGAATCCTGTTAATTATTCAGTCTGTGCTTCCTTATTACCCATGATGGTCATACATATTTACAGAAGTGGTAGAAAGGACATCAACAATGCTAAAATGCGACTGAAAATCTACCTTATTGTTTTTGTAGAGAAGTATGTCTTATAGTGTGACCTTATCTACTTGTTCCATATGTACACTCTCTCCTTTATATTATTAGCATGAAGGAAATGGTTTCATCACTACAGGAGTGTGTGTTGGGAGGGGGGAGTAGTTACAGGGATCCCAAATGAACTCAGTTCAGGTCCTCACCCAAGTTCAGGAATGGAAAGATTTCCCTTCCTCATTCCACCATCTCAAGAGGTATCCAGGCCCATCTGCCCTTCTCTTGGGAAGTTAAAAGGTAGGCTGCTTACATAAGGAAGTGGATAAGATCTGCCAAGGTTGTAGGGCTAAGCCTGGAAACTTTTCTGCAGGGTAGTCACCAAGCAAAGTGCTGGCTGCTGTCAAAGTGCGACTTATCCAAGGGTGCTGTGGTGGTGGGGGTGATGCAGACCCAGGCCCAGGCATGGACACAGTCCATTCCAGTACTTATTCCAGGGGCTATTGGGCCATATGCAGAGCCAACTCTGTTCTCACAGTTCTTGGACCTTCAAATAATGTCCCTGTCTGTGACCCCGCCTGTAACCCCGCTTGTGTGTGGCCCCACTGATGTCTGTTCTCTGGGCTTTTGTCTCTTTTCTCCTCACACCTGGAGGGAATTGTTTTTCATCTGGGCAGGAGACGCCACCTTCCTCAAACTCAACTGTCCGACATTTTGTCTGTGTTCTGAGTCCCATTATTCTGCTATGGCCCTGGCTTCTTTTCTCCCTATGTTGTTTTTCTTATAAATAAGGTAGTTATACTTACCTAGCCCGGACTGTAGGCCATCCCCGCAAGGCCTGGCCTCCACCCACCTCATCACACTCGCCCTTACTCCGGATGCTTTCTTTCTGTCCCTTAACCAATTCATGTTCTTTTCCTTTCAGAGCCTTTGTCCAGAATGTTCTTTTATCCCCCTGGCCTAGTTAACTCCTATTTACCATTCAAATCTCAGGTCTCAGCTCCTGACACCTTCAGGGACTCCTTTCCTGACCTTGAGACTAGGTCAAATACCATATTATATGATTTTATAGAAGCAGGTAATACTCTTTCAGAGTATTGTTTGTGTCATATTGAGTAATGTCTGCCTCCCCCACTAGGCTGCCAATTCTATGATGGCAGGGACCATTTTCACTCTCACCATTAAATCCTCAGTGCCCAGAATAATGAGTGTGATAGGTTCTTGTGAAATAAACAGTCTTTAAAAAAATTTTTTTCACTACAATCTTTAGAGTCACTAGGCTTGAATCAATTCTATTTGGAAAACCCTGAATAAATAAGTTTGGTAAGATAAGTATGGACTTGCTAGGATCTTTGTGTTATTTCTCTAACTGAATAACTGAACCTGGCAGACAGTGATGGAATTTGGAAGAAAAAGACCTAAAGTTGAAATTCCACAGCTAAGTATAAGTTGATGTTGTGAAAAGTCATTAGCCTTGTAATCGACTTAAACTGCACACACCACGGTCCAGGAATCCAGAAATACACTTTAAAAAAAAAATTAAACTTTACTTGACCACAAGCCCCCATTTCCATTCAGTACAAAAAAATAACCAACAGTATTTCCACTTAAATATGTCTTTTGGTTGAAAGCATTTCCTCTTGGTAATTGTTCAGACATTGCAGAATTGAACTTTTCCCTAGCATTACCTCTGGATATAGGTGCAGGAACTTGTCACAAATAGAAAAGGCATTAGGAAACAGTAAACTAGTCAATATGTGGTGGTTACTTCACCCAACAGGAAAGATAAGATGAGCTAGATTCTTGGCTAATGCCACACACAAAATAAGTCTAAATTGGAAAAATAAAACAAAAAAACTATTTGTAATCTAGTAGAAGAAAATAGAAGCAATGTTTCATGGACTTTGGGTAGGGACAAGAAGAAAATAATTAGTAGAAATAAAAGAAACAAAGAAGCGATCTCTATTTGTAAATAATAACAATATGATCTGGCTAGAAAACGCACTTCAATAAATAGAAAACTTTGATATGAGTAGATACAAAAATCATTCACTTTTCTCTGTAGTAGTAGTAATCAGAAAAAAAAGGGAAACTATTTCATTTGCAGAAGGAACTAAACTATAAAATATTCAGGAATAAATTAAGAAAATAAAGGATCTATATGGTAGTCTGAAACAAACATGATAATATCTATTTACACTAATTATGTAAATTGGTAAACATTTGTATTGCATATACTTTCCTATGCTTTTAAAATTAAAAATTTTAAATGAGAGAATGTCAAGTTAATGATTATTCTTGTGATATTATACATGAGTCTTTTTTTCCCAAGTTTATCATTAGCTGGTTTTACAATAATTGACAGAAATTAATGTGCACAGGCCTGAGTCTCTTTTATTGTTATTTGCTTTATTTTATTTCCTTGTTTTTTGATAATAATTACATGAACAGTATGAAATTCTCTTAGATATTTATTTTAGAGTATAGGGCTGGGCAAATACAGCTCCGCAAATCACTCCAAGAGTTGAGAGATGCAATTCTGGATCTTCTGGGTGAGCTGTTCCTCAACAGGACAGGTAGAGACATGAAAACAGCTCATATCTCTCTGCTGAGCTATCTATTTTGCAACATAGAAAATAAGGCGTGGTACCAGCCAATAACACAAGCAGTGACTTTGCATTCACAACAAGGACAGTTTAGTGGCACACAAAGAGGAAGTTAGGGGAAAACAACAGTCTGGTCTTTATTCTTAGTACAAGAAACAAGACCAAAACTTTTCCTTTAGTTCTTCCTTTCAGCAAATATTCAACAGTCTGCTTGTATTTAATAGGTACTATTGGGGAGACATAAAACAATTATGCAACAGTCCTACCTTTTTTTAAAAAAAAAGATCTTTTTGGTATCTGACAACTAAGAAAAAATAAAAGTGGAGTGAATTGGGGCCTTATCCTTTTGATTTTTCTGACACACTGGCTGAGAGCTCTCTGATTAAGGAAGCCGACTTCTTTGGACTTAAATTGGACTAATGCAATAAGGTGAACATGTAATTTACAGTATGTTAAACCAGCAAGTCTAGTTTTGCACCCATTCAATACTATGCTATAGTTCCTGTTTTACTTGGCAAGAAATCTTGTAGCTTTGTGGCGACAGTAAGATGTTCAACAAAGAGAATCCCAGAAAGAGATTTTAGTTCCAGAATTTGCAAGTCAAATTTAGAAAATAGCCACTTTAGTTCAGACAAGCAAATTTACATCTACACCCAAGTAAAAGAAGTTTTAAAAAAAGTTTGGACCTTGATGTTTCACTTAATTTAAACATGCATATTTAATCAATCCTCTGAAACAAATAGTTTTCCGTCTTTTTATTTTAAGTTATTATTGACCCGCAACCTTTTATCTGCATTCTGAAACGTGAAAAGCTCTGAAAATCTTTTTGTAATCCTCTTGGTGGCAAAAGCTGGCCTGACATGAACGTATTTGTCAATAAACCTATGAAACTATTAAGCTGTTTATAACCTTTACATATGTGACTTTATGTGAATGCTTCCTGCAAAATCATCAATGTTTGTTTGAACAATGCTTCCCTAGTTGCCTCTAGGGGTGGTATGTAATTTAGAGTGTACACATATATTATCTTTTTTCAAATCTGAGACATTCTGAATTCTGAAATATGCTCTCAGGTCTGGATAAGGGACAACAGATGTGTATTCTCTGCAACACGTCCCTGATATGTTTGTTTGTTAGGATAAATTTATATCATGTACAACATATATTGAAGTAATACTTTCTGGATTTGAATCCTAGTTCTGTCATTTATTTGCTATACCTATCTTAACTTTTCTCAGCAGCAAAATGGGAATGGTAACAGTTGGAGTTATTCTGAGAATTAAGTGAGGTAACACATGCCAAAACACTTAGAACAGAATGTACCAATTTATATTCCCAACAAGAGTGCACCTACTTCTCTATGCTTTTGCCTGTTATCATTCTTTATAATCTTGTCTATTGTGATAGTCCCCTCAAAAGAGTTCATTGTTTTGCTTGGATTTCGATTTCTAGTGATGTTGAAAATATTTCCATACTTTCATTTTTATTCTCAATGATTTTTCTTGTGTCACCTTTTAAAAAGATCTTCCCTATTAAAATATTCACTTAACGATATTTTTTCTAGTATTTGCAAGTTTCCCATCTCTCCTTCTTATTTCCTTCCTTCTTTTTTTTCCTTTCCTCCCTCCCTTCCTTCTTTCTTTCATTCCAAAAGTCTAATGCTTTTAGGATCCACTTTGATGTATAACTTTTTAAAAATCTTATAGTTAGCCAGTTATTCCAATACCTGTTATTTAATAATTCATCTAACCACTGATTAAAAACCATTTTATCATATGCTAAATTTATTGTCTTTTTCTAGACATCATATATGATCCCTTCAGAACCTATAAATTCTCTTTATTATACCATAAACATTGTATTTATTCTTCCAGGTGGAGATCAAAATTATTTTGCAAAGTTTTCAACAAATCTCATTGGGATTTTGATTGGGATTAAGTTGGAGGAAAGATATGTTTCAATATTGAGTCTTCCCATTTATTCAAGGACATGATATAGTTCCACATTGCTTCTCAAGTTTCATAAAATTTCAAGTCCTGCCTAATAGCTGTAACTGATTAACACATTCTGAAATATACATGCCCTTTTATAGCAAATTCGAAACTAAATTAATATGTGAATACCTTTATTGGCACTTGGTAGTTGCTATGGCCTGAATGTTTGTGTCCCCTTCAAAATTCATGTTGAAGCCCTAACTGCACCCCCACCCCCAGTGTGATGAGATCAGTGCTCTTATCAGAAGAGATGCCAGAGAGCTTGGTCTCTCTCTCTCTGTGTGTCCTGGCACAAAGAGAACCCTCACCATAAATTGACCATGCTCGCACCCTCATCTCAGACATCCAGCCTCCAGAACTATGAGAAAATTAATTTCTGTTGTTTCAGCCACCCAGCCTACGGTGTTTTGTTTTGTTATGGCAGGCCAAGCAGACTACTACAGTAAGTATTTATATTACTTAATCTCCCCCTTCCCATCCCCACTCTGGGTTACCCTTGGCTTCACAGCCAAAGGAAATAGTACAATTGAATGAACTAATGTGGTGACAGAAAGGGCTACTTTGTGATGAGTACTTATTGAATTGCTTTGCACAATGAAGATTTCTAAGTCGCCTTATTCTCCTATTCCAAATGAAAATAAAATTTTAGTTCTACAGATAAATTGCACATTTCTATAAATGCTGGCTTCCCTATTTTATTGCACAGAAGAATGCCAATAAGAAGATTGGCCATTGATATTTAGGGACCACGTTAATGTTTGGGCATATCTGGAAGTAGTACTGAAACCACCTTTCTAGTCATTCTTTATAGCTGGGGAACATTTTACAGTTTGCTAAATGTATCCATGTACAAAATTTTCTTTCCTCAGAAGAAATTCAAATGAAGTGTCAGTCTCATTTTATGGATGGAGCAAACAGTTCAGAGAAATAAAACGCCTCTCGCGAGGTAGCATAAAACTAGGGCTAACTCTAATTCATTCCATCGAGTGAGATTATTTTCTGAGAAGTTATTGTGTGCACACTATATCCTCTAATCTAGGCCCTTATCTCCTGCGGTGGTAGGATCTCAGCAACTGGTGTAGCTTTTTGGCTGTGTTATGCTGCACGTCCTTAGTTCAGGTAGTTCTTGGTGCCCCCAGCCCGAAAGATCCAGCCCACCGCTGACTGAACCTGCAGCAGATGTGCGGTGCTCTCTCCTAAGGGGCAAATCTCTCTCCACCACTCTCCCCTGAGCCCTTACTGGGCCAGTCATTGAAAAGGGCTTCTCTTGACATCTGAGGTGTTTGCTTGGGAAGCTCTCCTTCAACTCTTCCCTCACCCAGTTTCCTTCCTCTCCCAGTTATTCTGCTTTGTATACAGTAAAAGGGATGCTTGACATTTGACTTTAGGTCCGAATGAGAAGCCAGGCAGGCAACATGAAACCCACAGGCCTTGATTTACTCATTGTCCTACTTT
Source organism: Molossus molossus (assembly GCF_014108415.1). Classification (NCBI taxonomy): domain Eukaryota; kingdom Metazoa; phylum Chordata; class Mammalia; order Chiroptera; family Molossidae; genus Molossus; species Molossus molossus. Next base: position 104,731,571 of record NW_023425377.1, on the reverse strand, counting down.
ATCCTGAACCAACCTTTCACTAGCAGTTCAGTAGCCACTGGTAGTGAAACAATGTCCCAATTCAAGATCTGTTGCTTGATGAAGTAGAAAGAAGCAAAAATATTGTTGAAACAGTGGGAATTAACAAGGCAAGAAACAATGAAATAATCCCACGTTTAATTGCAAAACAGGTGAATTGTTAGTCAAGTTGTTTTTTGAAAAGACAAGTGGCATTTAGTTCCAACTTGCATTGATTGTATAGAGAAGATAAATCAGGAGCAAGGTATGCAGAGCAATTGTCTATGTCCTAGGAAAACTGAACATTTAAAAATTTTTTGTTCTGAAAATTATTTAAATCTACATATTTTGTAAATTTAACAGAAGAGTACACAACATTAACAACTTACAGTTCATCTCTGAACTTAAATCTGCAGGCACTTTTGTCTTATTTTTTATATAGTAGTCTTGTCTTATTTGATCATCTTTGGATTTATAATGCCCCAGAATTAAAAAAAAAAAAAAGGAATCATATCATATAGAGAAAAAAGGAGTAGATGCTTTTAGCACTTTAGACATATTAAAGTTGTTTTAAATACTTTTAATAGAACTCCACTGGAACCTGTGTGTCCGAATGGTAGAATGATATAGAATTACCAATCAGGTTTCCCAGTATTCTGTTAGTATTAGTGTTCTCAGAAGAGATCTTGTCAATAGAGCTATCAGGGCAGATTCAGCATGTTCTCTGAAATACTTCGCCTTCAGGCACTTAAACTCAAGGGGAAAGTAACAGAATTTTCTTTTATAGTATAGAAAAGAAGCATAAAGGTATATAGTTAGAATAACACAGGACTAGGTAACAGGAAATTACTGCATTTTTGTTTTGGTTCTGAGATTTTAAACAAATAATTTAGTATTTCCAGGTTTTAATTTGCTCATCTGTATAAATAAAGATAGTAATTCTTATGTCGACCTGGCCAATTTTGCTCAGTGGTTAGAGCGGTGGCCCTCGGAACTGTTTGATTCCGGTCAAGGGCATGTACCTTAGTTTCGGTTTGTCCCTAGCCCTGGTCAGGTGGTGCGGGAGGCAACTAATCAATGTGTCTCTATCACACTGATGTTTCTCTCTGTCTCTCTTTTTGCCTCCCTCCCACTCTATCTAATGATAAATAGAAAAATATCCTTTGGTGAGGAATAAAAAATAATAATAACAGCCCTAGCTGGTTTGGCTCAGCGGCTAAAGTATCAGCCGGCAGACCAAAGAGTCCTGGGTTCAGTTCCTGCTAAGGGCACACACCTTGCTTGCAGTTTGTCCCCAGCCCCAGTTGGAGTTGTGTGGGTGGCAACCACTCGATGTGTCTCTCTCACATTGATGTTTCTTTCTCCCTCTTCCTCCTTCTCTCCCTCCCACTCTATCTGAAGACAAATACAAAATAATATTAAATATAATAATTCTTATGTCATAGAATATATTGAATGATTAAAATAAAAATATTTGATATCAAAATGTTATGAAGTGGAAAAAGAAAGGAAAATATTGTTGAGAACTCAATATATGCCAGGTACTATAGCTAGAGCTGGGGCTCTGAAGAGCTACTTCAGGTCCATGATTCTACCACACTAACATTTTAAATTAAATCATTAATATAAATGCTTTTAATGAATTTAAATAATCCATATTTCACTCTTAAAGAAACTTTCTTAATTTTAATACACTTTTAAGGCTTGCTATTACAAAATCTCAAAAGCAAAGTAAATCAACAGTGGAAAATAAAAATACTTTCTATAAATATTTCCTTTCAAAATGTGCCTTTTGTTGGCACACTAATAATAATTCATAATAAAAAGAATCTGGATAATGTTTGATATTTTTTAAAAATATTTTTCAGAGGGGACCCTAAATTAGCTATTATGAGTTAAATAAGCAACAATTCAAAATTGAACAATAGAAAAGTCTGACACGTTATATTTCTACTGTTTTAAAGACTATTTTATGGATAAAGAGTAAACAATTTGATACAATATTTTAAAACATTCTACAGACAAAACTTCCTCAAACAGAAATTTAATCCAAAATATTACCAAGGTGGGGGATTAAATACATTAGAATATGCTAAAGGACATTCAGTTTTTCCTAAAAATAAAATTCAGTAATATCAAGAAAATAATTAAATATTATAGATTATAAGCTTCAGCTGTTAAAATGAGAAAACTAAGAACCACATAAGATATTTTCTTTTCTAGTAACAGCATATGTAATCTTCATATTTACTTCTAAGAGTAGTCTTATTAAAGTATAAATATCATAAGAGTTTAACAAATGTTTCAATAATGTATTTTGCTATTTGACACACACATACACACAAATATTTAGGAAGAATCCATATCATCTTCTGGTTATAGATCACACAAAAAAAATCTGATAAGGTCACAGTCTTTTGTTTGAACTTATATAGAAATAACTTGATAATAGTTAAGACAAATTTTAATCATTTTGGTGTGTAATTGGGTCAGATTTTATTTTCAGTATTGTTTTTATAATTTCTCTTTAGGAAGATTAGCTATTTATGAGAAAAATTAAGTAATTTAAAATTAATACTTGATACTTAAAAGCCTAGTTAGAATATACATAGCATTTATATGTATTTATAAAAATAAATATCTAAGCAATAATAGATATTTTGTTTCTTAAATGAGGTAGATAAATTAAAATATTCTGGAACATGATCTGAACATTAAAAAAAAAGAAAAGAAAATAGCAATCACCAATTCAACCTGTATAAATCAGATAGCTGGAGAGTTTTTATTTTTAACATATATACCAGATTTTTGCAAGTACAAGGCCTCTGAAATACATTTCTACTTTTCAAAAGCTTGCTAAATTAAAATTCAAGTTTTTCATGTACTTAATCATTATTTTATTTCTACTTAGGGAGTTTTGCTATTCAGACCAAAGACATTTGCAATTAAACCAAAGATTACTCATTTTTTAAATTTCCCTTTACATACCTCATATAGAAAAATACATCAGGAAAAGATATTACTCTTCAACTGTTATATAATAAATAATTACTTAGATGATAAAGAGTTAATAAAAATTTCAAGGTCTGCTAAAGAATTATGAAGCCCATCATTCATATCTTGACTTCTAAGAAAATTTTTAAGAGTATCTAAAGCAGTTATTGCCTCATTTTTTGATGGTAAAGGAAGTTCAGTTCCCAGAGATCCACCATCCTCCTCTTCATCAGAAGTATAAAATCCAGTTTCATCTGATTTACTTTCTTTGGTCCACACCGCATCACCATTCGGTTCTGCTTCACATGTCTCCAGATCATCGTCCAGGGCAGCATACTCTTCTATAGACAAGCCTTCGGGAAATTCCACTCCTGCAGCTTGGGCATGGGCAACCAAATCAAGACCCGTTTCGGTCTCTGTATTTGTCTTGTCAACTTCTCCCTGTTGAGATTTGAATCCTGCTTCTTCATAGCTCTTAACAATCGTCTCTGTGGTTACAGCCCTCCAACAGAGATGCAATGTATCAACTGCATCTAGTAAAGAAAAAGTAAACTCTTTGCTGCCTTCAACAGAACTTAAAAATTTCTTGATAAGACAATGTCGGTACTTGATTTTAAGGCTTTTAATAACACCTTGTTTCATAGCTATAAATTTGGGAGACAAACATGATGGAAAAAATGCTAACTCAATGGACTTGAGGTTCTTTACTTCTGGATGTGCAGGAAAAGAATCAACAAAAATCACAACTCTTCGCTGCTGGGCTTGAAATTTCTCATCAAGCTTCCGCATCCACCATTCAAATACATCTGAGGTCATCCATGCCATTCTGTTAGCTTCATAATACACAGGCAATGATTTTATACCTTTGAAACAGTGTGGACTTCTGTTTTTCCCAATGATAAGCAAAGGAAGTTTCTCTGAGCCATCCATGTTTGTCCCAACCACCAGAGTTATTCTATCTTTGCATAACTTTCCAATTGAGCATGTTTCTCCTTTAAATGCAAATGTATTTGTAGGTAACATTCGATAAAGCAGCCCAGTCTCTTTTACATTAAAAACATTTTTAGGATGATAATCGTTTAAATAATAAGGAAGTACATTTTGGTGCCAAACAGTTGAAGGGTCCACTGATACACCTGTAGTTTCTACAGGTTGAGCTCTGAATACTAAACCATACCTGGATTTAAAGCGATCCAGCCAACCATTGCTGCACTTAAAATCATTATGTCCCAGTTTCTGGGCAAAATCATTAGCTTTTAGACGTAACATTGGACCATTAACTGGTACATTTAGACACTGAGCAATTCGATACCATCTCATTAATGCCTCTTCCAGATCTGTATAAAAAGCAGTCCTCAGTCTTTTTCTCTTTGGATCAAATCTCAGAGATTCAAAGGCTTCTAGGACTTTGTCTTTATTCTTCATAATAGAAGACAATGAATTTTTCTTTATTCCATATTCAGCTGCAATCTCTGCTTTTTTCTTGCCACTTTCTACTGCATTTATGATGTCGATCTTTTCTTCAATGGATAGACTTTTCTTCTTTTTCACTGTGGCAGGGAGAGTTGAGGCATCTACAGAAGCTTCTGCCATCTCTACCAGTACTTATATAGAGATAGCTCCTCTTTCTGGTTTCTGTTTCTTTAATTAAATGTCTTTTCCAATATGACACAAATTGCTGCTTTCTCTCCCACTTCATATATTTAAGGTTGGTACATGTATAATGGTCATTTCTCAGGATGGTCTTGTTTTTCAGGATATTTTTCAAAGGATCTAAATAAGAAAAATGTTATATGCAGCTAGAAAGTTTAGAAGAGAAACTTCCTTCCCAGGACCTTGTGTAGCTCAGTTTATAGTTTTTTTCAGAGTTTCAGAAGTCAAGCTAAAATAGAAATCTCATTATGTCAAACCTGTCCAGTCCTGTTGATATATTTTTGGAACTTCAATCCTTTAAGACGATCCATTTTATCCATTTGTCCATTCAACCTCCTATTAATTCTCCACAGAAGGCCTCAGAGATAAGAACAAATGGCATTTAGAAATTTTCATGCAAAATGTTACCCATTAATTTCCAAGTCTCTTCAGGGTAGAGAAGAAAACAGTAGAACCCTTCTACGGCAGGACAGTTTATCTTCTGTCTCTTGAAAATGTAAAAACAAACAAAACAGCATTTTTAGCAATGATATGACAATTGAATATCAAAAAGAATACATAATGAATCAGTTATGTTTGTAATAATAATAATTAAAAAATGGGAACATGTTTCTGAAAATACAATAACCAAAGCAGGAGAAACGCTTACCTTCTGAAGGGCCTCTGTAAAATGCTCTCTAGCTCTGCTCTGTGCATTTGAGTTTGTACTTGCCTTTGAATGCTTTGTGATATATACTTCTGAAATAAACCAGACAAATTTAATCTGTTTTGAAAATGTGCACTTACCAAAATTAAAGAACTAAAAATGATGCTGGATATATCTTTGGAGGCTATTTTTTACATGAAGTCACAGACTGCCCCCTCTGACTTCTCTAAAAGAAAAACATAGTCAGACAGTAGTCACAAGGTCCAACTTTTAATAGCACATCGGAGACAGTGTCTCCTTTATAGGAATCTGGTAGAAAATGCTTCACTAAAAATCAAGTCAAGTGATTTCATCACATAGTTGAAAAATCTAAATCTTATTCTATCTAAATGTGTAAAAAACCTACTAACTTTTGTGTCAGTTTGACAATTAGCCGGATGCACAGAGGTCAGAAATACTTGACAAAATGCATTGGAATTAACAAATCATTAAGAGGATATAATGCATAAAAAGACCTAGACTAAGAAGGAGAGTCAACAGGTCTTAGCCTCTCCACTTCCTTATCTGTAAAATAAAGGGCTTATAGTGTAAAGATATGGGGTTTGGTGCCAGACACACCTGAACTGACAAGTGACTCTGCCACTTAGTACTTATATGATCCTGGGTAGTTTACTTAAACATTTGACCTCAGCTTTCTTATTTGTAAAATAGGGGTTAACTATAGTACCCGCCTCATAGGATTATTGCACATTCAATGGGATTCATGAGAGAGTGTAAGGCACTTAGCAGAATATTTAGCACCTTACAAGGCATTCAATAAATACTTGGCGATGATCTCATCATTCTTATCTCTAATGTCCCTTTTGTTATGTCAGTCTATAAAATTCAGAGATTTTACAATACAGGGGTTGGCAAAAGTAGGTTTACAGTTTATTCTTCTATTATTTACTTATTTATTGTATTATTTATTTGTATTATTTGTCTTTTTCTATATGAACAACTGTAAACCTACTTTTGCCCAACCCTGTGTATAGATAGCAAAGTTTCTCAAACCAAACAGTCCTGAATCTGCTGCAGGCTAAGATAACAAGCTCATCTGATGTGCGGGTGTTACTGCTGTGTGAATAATGTGGGTGCTCAATCCCTCTAGTTTTTCTGTCTTCCCAGGTTTCAAGATGACACATGCATTTTATTTGCACAAAATGTTTTGGAAAGACTTTTTGTCAAAATTCCCTGCCTTTGCTGTCCAAATCAAAGAAGTAATTTTTATCATGGGAATTACAGCTAGTTAAGGAGTTTACTGTTGCTATTATTGCAAGAAAGATCTTAATAATAATTATGATAGCCTAGGTTTTAGTTTTAAAACTGCCTTACTTCCTATATTCCAAACATTTCAAGAGGAAGGTCAAACTGGATTTCAAAGCTCATAGTTATAATGTGGTTCTGGCCCTGGCCGGTTTGGCTCAGCGGTTAGAGCGTCCACCTGCGGTCTGGAGAGACCCGGGTTCGGTTCCCGCTAAGGGCATGTACCTCGGTTGCAGTTTGTCCCCGGCCCTGGTTGGTCGTGCGGGTGGCGGCCACTCGATGTGTTCCTTTCACATCGATGTTTCTCTCTCTCTCTCTTCCTCTCTCTCCCTCCCACTCTGCCTGTACAAAGGATGGAAAAATGTCCTCGGGTGAGGATTAAAAAAAAAAAAAAAAAAAAAAAAAAAAAAAATTTATAATGTGGTTCTGTGTGGTTCAGAATCCAAGCTTTCTAATGTGAAGTCTACCATTCTTTTCTAAGTAAATAAAATGTGATCATTCAACCGAAAAAAAATTGCTCATATATGGGCTCTCCTGTAAATTTTTGTGCAATTTCCTATAAATCTACAATTATTTCAAAATAAAAATTTTAAAGTATCTTGCTCTTATTAGGAAGAGACCAACCATCAGAAATTGAGGTAGCAAGAACCAACTTTTAAAAAAATGTAAAACCAAGCAAAACTATTCAATTTCCCAACTTTTCTCTCACTTCTTCCTTTCTTCTTCTTTTCTTTTGTCCTTCCTTTTTCCTTCTACTTTATTTCATTTGTCAGAAAGAAACTATCATCTCAAATCACAATGATTATAGGTAAAGTAATTTGAAATTGAAAAGTGATATGTTTATTTAGGAAGATATTGGTTATTTTTTCTGATAGGTAATAGTATATATTTCCTTCTAAAACAGTAGTCAATGCTACAATTTTCCCTGGTAAGATATAATGTATCTTTATTCCTGAAATAACCACATTTCTAATGCTAAATCAGACAAGCTACACTTTTTCCCAAGAAAAGAAAAGGCACCTAATGCCTAATCAATGAAGCTGCCATTTTCCATTCTCCCACAATATTATGTATGGGAGTATGGCAGCAGCTAATATTTCTCAGAAGTACTCATTCTCTCGATTAAGCTCATGAATCATTCTACCTCCTGAAAATATTACAGCAGAGAAATGCTGAACTACATGTTAGGGACTATTTTCTCTACGTGAACAATAAAGCTAATTAAAGAATAAAAATAAAGCATTCACTTAAAAAAGACTTACCAAATGAACCCCAAATAAAACAATGGTCAATTCTACTGGTAATAAACTGGTACAAACCTTATAGAGGGCAAATTAGCAATATGATACAAAAACCTTCAAAACATGTATATCTTTTATTTAGCAAGTCCATACCTAGGTCTTATCCTCCCAAAATAATTATAGATGTAAAAATGATCTAACTTACAAATGAATTTGTTTTCTATTGCTGCATAACAAAATTACCACATATTTAGTGGTGGCTTAAAACAACAGCCATTTATTATCTCACAGTTCTGTAGGCTGAAGTTCAGGTGGGCTCAACAGGGTCCTCTGCTTAGGGTCGCACAAGGCAGAAATCAAGACGCTAGTTACATGGGACTCTTAATCTGGAGGCTCTGGGGAAGAATTGGCTTCCAAGACCATTCAGGTTAATTGCAGAATTCAACTCCTTGTGGGTGTAGGACTGAAGTCCCTGGTTTTCTGTTGGTTGTCAGCGGAGACTGCTCTCAGCTCCTGGAGACCGCTGTCAGGCGCTTGCCTGGGGCCCTCTTCCTTTCAGCAACAGAGAACCTTCTTCATGTCAAATCTCTCTTATGCTTCCAATCTCTCTGACTTCCTTTGCTGACACCAACAGGAGAAAGTGCTCTGCTCTTAGAAGGCCTATGCAATCAGTTCAGGTCCACCCATATTATCTCCTTTTTGATTAACTCAAAGTCAACTGATTAGTAACCTTAATTACTTCTGCAAAATCTTTTTTGCATATAACATAATCATGGGAATGATATCCTATCATGTTCACAGAGGAGGGAATTATACAAGGTGAGGATCATTGGAAATCATCTTAGAATTCTACCATACTATACTATGCCTCATATTCTTTTATAATTATAGACAAGAGTGGAAATAACCTAAATGTGCAACCACAAGGATTAGACAAATAAACTAAGGAACATCTATAAACTAAAATATTACTGAGCCACTAAAGGAGAATATTTAATGATATAATGAAGATTCTGTAAGATATTAAGTGAAATGAGCAAAATACAAAACTGTATGCCAACAAATACAACATATACTGAAAGTTGCATGAGGCCAGAGGCTCAAAGCTATTCCCACAGTGCTTAGTGCTCAGCAAACAGAAGGTTCTCAATAATGACTTATTAAATAAATGAATAAAAATATATATGCCTAGGAAAAAAAAGACATTAATCAAAATGTTGAATGTTAACTTTAGATAATAATGGAATTATGAATAAGTTCAGGTTTTTTGTCTACTCTTATGTTCAACTCATTCTACTATTCATGGGCTTCTTTAAGTGTTCCATTACTCAGTATCCTCTAATAAATAATTTGTTTCCAGAGAATTATACTGTGCAATCAGTAACTAAATCTCTCTCCCTGGAAAGGGAACTGCTAATAAAGAGTAATGAAATTATTACAGCATTACCAGAATCCCCCCCCAAAAATATCTGAAGGTAGCACCTTCCTCTTTCTGTTGAAGAAATAATATTGATAAGCAGTATACAGTATTCAACATCTAAAGCAAAGAGAAAAGGTCACATTCACATTCACTTTATTCAGAAAGGAATAAAAATATCCTTTAGGATCTATTGCCTCCTTTCCTTCTGGTCAATAAATGAAAGGTAGGCTGCCAGAGTTCCTCACAAGCTAAATGAATACATGGCATCTGATTTTTTTAAAAAGCTGAATAATAGCCAATAACAGTGTGAAGCTAAACGAGTAGAAAATCCCCCTCATAAACATATATGGCAGGCAGCTATTCCTTTTTCTTACCTCTCCACATATAATCACCAACTGAGAGAAAAGTAGTTATTATTTATTCTTCCTTAAAATGGGCAAGTAGCCCTGGCCAGTTTGGCTCAGCGGTTAGAGCGTCGGCCTGCGGTCCGGAGAGACCCGGGTTCGGTTCCCGCTAAGGGCGCGTACTTCGGTTGCAGTTTGTCCCCGGCCCTGGTCGGTCGTGCGGGTGGCAGCCACTCGATGTGTCCCTTCACATCAATGTTTCTCTCTCTCTCTCTCCCTTCCTCTCTCTCCCTCCCACTCTATCTGTACAAAAAATGGAAAAATATCTGTACAAAAAATGGAAAAATATCCTCGGGTGAGGATAAACAAACAAACAAAAAAAAGAAAATGGGCAAGTAGAATTCCCCAAGCTCTAGGGTGGGAGGAGGAGGAGAAAGAGCGGAGAAGGGTGGGGGAGAGAGAGAGGAAGGGAAAAAAGGAAGGAAGGAAGGAAGGAAGGAAGGAAGGAAGGAAGGAAGGAAGGAAGGAAGGGAGGAAGGAAGGGAGGGAGGGAGGAAGGGAGAGAAAGAGAAAGAAAGAGAAAGAAAAGGGAGGAAGGGAGGAAGGTAAGGAAGAAATGAAGGAAGGAAGGAAGGAAAAAAGGGAGAAAGGAGGGAAAGAAGAAGGAGGGAGGAAAAAATGTCTTAATCTAAGCAGGGTTAGGTTTAAAATAAGGTCTTTCGGTTGGTATGAAAAAATTTCCCCAGATCCAAAGAATACCTGTTACTGTTTCCTTTTCCCAAAGAAAGTGCATAGCATTTCTCTGTTTTCCATCACCAACTGAAGTAAGTTCCAGTGTTTTCTTCAAGCCAACCTGCATTCTAATTTCCCGTGGGGGAGCAGAAATAATTGGGAAGATTAACCCTGTATATTGCCTTGCACACTATGTATGAGGACTAGTCACGCACGGTACCAGAACCATACTAGACTAAAAAGTACCTAACATGATTAATAGCACCTTCACCAAGCAGAAGTTAGCATTAGTTCCAACTGGTTCCAAGTCCATCAGAATCTCTATCAAAACCATCAGCAGCTTCCAAGGACACCATCCTGCTAAGGACAAATAACTAAAGCAGATGTCTACCTTTCTAATATAAGAACAACCTGAGTGTAACAAACTAATAGTTAAACTAACTGTAATGAAGCTATGTGTCCCCAAACTCAAGACAGCTAGCAGGATCTTTAAGGTACCAGCCAGCTCAAACTGTTAAGTATACATCATCCAAGCACCACCAGCACTGCCAGGCACCTCCTCCCAGTCACCTTTTGGAAATTTAAGCACACTTGTATTTAGCTAGTAAATTCCATTCGGTTCCTAAACAATAAGAGCAGTAATTATTCTAACTGGGACCCTTTTCTTATAATTGAGAAGACTAACAGGATGGCTTTGAACAGAAAAGTCCACAGGAAGGTACAGAACTTAAGTTATAGTTGGAGTGAATTGGCATATATATTTGCTTTTTTCTTGCAAAAACAGAACCATTTGAGATGTGTCCTTTATATACAAATTTATGTTTTGGGATTTCAGTGCTGCTTCTGTTAGAAGAGACCTCAGAAAATTGTTATATTAATACTGTTATTTTACTTTTGAAACATTTGTGGTGTCATGGGTATTTACTCTTCACTGATCTGGGGACGATATCTGTACAGGGATTTACTATACTGTTCACTGAAACTTCCTGGAAATTTGTAGAGGCAGAGTCTGCCTTTGGGCACTTAGTTATTAAATATATCTTGTTAACTAACGTGACAAGGAAAGGCAGGTAAGTATGGTTTAAAGGAGGATAAACCCTATGGAAGTTGTAGAAACACCCTTCGCAGTGAAACGGCTGTCAAAGGAAAAGCAGTGTGTGGATGAATCAACTGTGTGTACAGTGTGCAAATGAGCTTCAGGTGCGTCTAGCACCACCGCGGAGCCACACACTCCCTCCATTCAGTGTTGGGGCTAGGGAGAGTATCAGGAGTACAGTCTGGGGCCTCAACTCAGGAAACTACAAAGGGCTCTGAGAAAAGGGATTGTTCAGCGGTATCTGTAGACAGGACAGTGATCCACTTAAGAAGTATGGGGCGAGCAAAGAGGAGAAATCGGTTGTATGGATAAAGAAAGAGGGGCAGGAAAGAAAAGAATCGGGATCCACTGTCAGCGAGCGGGCAGAGCTGAAAGTGATCACAAAGACACAGCAAATGATGAGAACCCAGGGATGCCGGGCGTGGGTGGTCTGGTGTTCCTGAAAGGGGTGGGCGTGAGTGACGTAGCGGGGGGGGGGGCTCTCCAGGCACCGCGGAAGCGGGGGTGAGGCGCCCGCACCCCATCTGCTCCCTAACCCCGCTTATCCTCCACCCTCCCACCCGCCGGGGCTGGAGCACCCTCCGTGCTCTCCCGCAGCTGGGAAAGAAGCTTTGGCTCTCCGGTGATTTGCGTGGCGGTGAGCTACGTCCACCTCCACCCTCCCGCCTCCGGCTCACCGTCAGTTAGGGGGACGCCTAACGCGTGAGGCTGGGGCGTGAGAATGAGAAAGAAGGGATGCTGAGGGCTCCTGGAGACCTCCGATCAGTCAAGATCAGGCCAGCGCGCCTTCCGCGAGCTCCCAGCTCTAGCAAGTGCCTCAGAACCCGCGTACACACCCCTCTGTGATCCCAAGGAAGCCAAAAAATTACCCGGGCAACGGCACCTGCGGAGCCCCGGATGTGGTTGCTAAGGCCGCAGCGAGAGGGGCGGGGCCAGCTTCCCAGAGAGGGGTGGCGGGGGCCTCGTGGGAGGTGCGCTGGCACCATAGAGACGTGGCTGGGCCCGGCGAGATTAAGGGAGAGAGAGGCGGTCCGGAGCCAAGGACAGCACTGCTTCCGGTTTTCTCACTTCCGGCTCCGCTGCTCTCGCTGTCGGTCCCGTCCGCCGGGTTGGGAGGCCCCGGGTGTGTGTCCTCGGCGGTTGGTCAGTGAGAGGCTGTGACAGCTGCATTAGCTCCCCGCCCCCGAGGCGCCGAGGTGCGTGGGGGAGGGGAAGGAGGAAAAGGCCCAAGTCGCGTTTCGCTCACTTCTTCCCGGGATTGAGACGTTTCCAGGGAGCAGCGGCAGGGCTCGTCCTCGACGTGAGAGCTGCCGGGTTCCCAGCCGACAGGTGAGGGCGGAGCTGGCCCGCCTGGAAATAGGTGGGGGAAGGCCAGCCCGAGTGGTTGGCTGTAGCGGACACGTTGCCTCTGGGGTTCGAACTTACACAGCTCACTTCTGCCCTTAACCCTTGCGCTATCTGCCCAAGTATTCGGCCTTTGGTTTCTGGCCCCTCGTTCCTACCGTCCCTCTGAGTGTGTGCCCCAAAATAGCCGGGCGTAGAGGCAGGGCTGGCCCTTCCAGGCTGGCACTGTGTTGGCATTGCATGCATTGGGTGGGAAAGGGGGTTGCAGGATCCATGCCTTTCTCGGTTAAGTCTCAGAGTGGGCCATCTTCAGGTTTGGTGTCCAGGCTTGCCTTCTCTCCTCGCCCTGCGTCCCCCACTTCCTCTCCCCCGCAGTGAAAGGAAGGGAGGTAGTGATAGTCCCTCTGAGAGGTACTTAAGGCAGCGGTGCAGGGGGAGGAGCCTTGGCTGTGTGAGAACGTCCGAGGATCGCTTGAGTTTGGGAAGGAAGTTGTGCTGTCGTCTTCTCGTCCGTTCCTCTTGGCCAAGTTACTACTGTTTACGTGTCTAGGAAAAGGAAAGAGTTGTTGTTGTTTTTAAAGAAGTTTGTAAATGCTTTTATTTTATTATTATTTCCTTTGCTTTGTTCTAATCTCTCCGTTGAGCCCTTTGATCTCAAAAAGTGTATAGTTTACACTTCTTGCAAATCCTTTAGCCACCCCTTTTAGGATTTCTGTTTTTTTTCTCCTAAAGTAGAAGATTTGCAAGACTTTTCATAAACGCGTGCTTTCACCGGCAAGGGTGTGTTCACGTTTACCATTTAATTTATGTCATTGGTGTGAAAATGTGCACCAGAATTGGTTACTTAAAATCAGTCCTGTGTTAAGGCTGCAGGAATTGGCCATTTCATTGCTGCTATCTTAAAGTGATTACACCACACTATATGTGAGTACTGTTTTAATTACACTTATTTTTTTTTAAATCCTCACCCGAGGACATTTTTTCATTTTTTTGTTCAGATAGAGTGGGAGGGAGAGAGAAGAAGAGAGAGAGAAAAACATCGACGTGAAAGGGACACATCGAGTGGCTACCACCCGCATGACCCAACCAGGGCCAGGGACAAACCAACTGAGGTACGTGACCCTAGCTAGAACTGAACCCGGGTCTCTCTGGACCACAGGCTGAGGCTCTAACCTCTGAGCCAAACTGGCCAGGGCTACATTTCTTTTTTTTTTTTTTTTTCCCATTTGTCCTGTTTGTTTTCCGTGCTGGACATAACCAACACCCTCTCCCAGTTACCACGTCTGACACTTATTATCTGAGAAAGTTGAAAGTATTTCTAATTTTATTTTGTTTTCTGGATTAAAAGTCTCTGCTTCACTTTCATTCTGTGTCAAATTATCTTAATCCTGGGTTATGTTTTAGGATCCATCTTTTATGAGGTCTGTGACTCAACTCCAACTCTAAAATTATGTGCAAAGTTTTGTTTGAGTGCATTTTGCATGGGAGAGGAAATCTATTCTTTTTATCAAATTCTCGAGATATAGAACCACCAGATTGTGTATATGTATATATAAAGTGTGTGTGTGTATAAAGTGTATATATGAAGTATATAACCTTCAGATATATAATCACATCTTAGTGTCTTGAAGTTAATCAACACTTTGTTTTTTTATGAACACTTTCTTTGTAAGGCTTTTATTTTTCAAATTGTAAATAGCTTGTTCAGGGAGAGTAGAATGCAGAGATTCTAGCTTTATACTGAAATCTCTCTACTTCAGAATGTCAGTGTTTCTAAATTCCTTCCTACACCTAGAGAAGGAAGTAAGACGGCTTACTTTAGTTCCTGATTTGTGGTTTTGAGGTTTCTTTTTAGGGGTAGCTTTTTGTGGCCAATGTTGTGGAGATCTGTGGACTTATAAATTAATGTGTTTATTAGTTTTTAAATATATATTAAACATCACCAACCTACTAGGTACAGTTCAGAGTTAAACATTTAAATTCTGATTGTACTTTGCTTTCATTTTCTTGTTTTTCGCTTGAGGCATTTACTTTGGGTTTTAGCTTTGTTAGGAAGAGAAAATAAGATGTTTCGGTAGCATGGTCTATAACTTTCAGTATGTTGCTGCTTATCTTAACATCCCCTTTCCCACCATTCTATATTAAGTATATTATGATGTTCTCTCTTGTGAAGAAGTTAGTAATCTTTCTAACTTAATGTAAGTTTAGAGTGCATATTTGAACTTACTGATTTGGTTGTGAAGTGTTTGTAGATCAAGGATTGAATTTCTAAATGCAGTGATACCTCGGTTCTCGAACATAATTTGTTCCAGGAGGACGGTCGAGAACCAAATTGTTCGAGAACCGAAGCAATGAAACCCAATAGGAAATAATGGAAACTGGATTAATTCGTTCCAAGCCCCAGAAAATGCCTATTTACTGGCCTAATTTGTATATAATATGTAGAAAAACATAAGTCTCAACAAGAAATAAAAGTGTACAGTATGTCTAAGGGTTAAATTCAGTGTAAAGCGTGACTCTCTCCACAAAGCGTGACTCTCTCCACAAAGCGTGACTCTCTCTCTGCACTCACACTGATGACGCAAGCAAGGCGCGCTGGGCCGAATGAACGCCATTCGGCTCCACTCGGCTCATCTCGGAAGTTCGAGTTCCAAATATTTGTTCGGATTCCAAGACAAAAGTTTCTCGAATCTCCTGGTCGAATACCGATTTGGTCGAAATCCGAGGCGTTCGAGAACCGAGGTATCACTGTGTTTGACACTTGTTTCATAGAATGTTAGAACTTGTAGAGACCTATACAGCTCATTAAGTCCATGTAGACTCTATATTATAGAGTAACCAGTGTCTTCTGCTCACAAAATTAGTCTTCCCTCTTTCTAACATCCTCACCTGGGGAGGAGCAGAAAACATAACTTTATAAGGAGTAAATTATGCTAAATTAGTTTTTTTCTAATGTAATGACGAAGTCAGAAGATAGATTATATCTAACATCGTAACAATTAACATTCATTTATTTACTGTGTGCCAGGCATTATGCTAAATGCTTCACATGATCATCTCATCTAATCCTCACAGCAACCTTATAAGGAAGCTAAAATTCCCATTTTTACAGATGAAGAAACTAAATGATTACTAATGAAACTAAATGATTAACTGAAGCTAAAGTAATCTGCTCAGAATTACACAGGTGGAACCAAATTGAACCAAGGTTGTCTAACTCTAGTTTGTGAACTCTTGGCTACTATGGAGTGCTTCTATCATATTTTCTTCATGCCTTTTTTGGCCTGAATTGGACATATTTTACCTGATTTTCTATCAGACATTAAGAAAAGATCTTATTCTTTATTAATCTACAGTGAATGAACATCTTGTTAAATGTCATACCAAAAAGTAGGACAAAAAGAAAGAAATTTGGAGTGTTATTTGGTAACTTCCCAAGGGGATGGATATAAATCTGTGTGTGTGGGTGTGTATTATGACGTAAAAGGAGTAGGAAAAAAAAAAGTGAAAATAAAGATTTTAATAAATAAACTCAACATTGCGAGAGTCTGGGGGTATAAATATATTCCAGAATGATAAATTTGGGCTAGAGTAAGGAATAAATTCAGAATGGAAGAAGGAGTAAATTCAACAGAGAATTTTAAGATAATCTAGGTATAGATGACAAACTAGCAATATATGTACAGACTGGAAAGAATAGTTCCACATAATATTGAAGATGATGACTTAGGGACCATGACAGTTTAAAAGTCATATATGAACCAGCACTAGTTCTAGGGTGTATGAAAAATACTATGAAACAGAAGACTGCAAATAATCTTATCTTTGGTCTCAACTAGCTTTAGACAGTCATGAAAGCCACTGAATAGTCTCTCAGTTCTTCACCTATTCTCTGCAAGACGGAAGTATATATTTTCTTTCCTTCATTCCTTTTCTCTTTCTTCCCTCTATCTTATGTTATTCCTCTCTCCTCCGTTACTTCTAGACCTTTTTCTTAGCATAATTACAGGCAGGTGTTGCTGGAAATTGCTCAAATCTTTTGTGAAAATAAGGCAACATCTGCCACATTCTCACCACGAAATTTTTAATTGTGTTTCATTTTTGTATGTCTATGATAGTGTTTGGCTAGCACCCCTTTGATGTTCAGGCTGATCTTTTTTTATCTTTTGGAAAACTGACACACTCTCTTTGGAGCAGGATCATAGGAACAGCAGAGTTTATTGGTGAATCCTAAATCATCAAGGGGAGGGAGTAAATTGGCCAACTCATTTCTGCTAACATGAGATAGTATTTTAGAGCAAGTTTTCCAAACTTCTCTGCATTATGGCACACATGGAAAATGATTATATTTGTGTGTAAGACTGTAACCAGGCCCTCTCTGGCTCCCTGAAGGCTGAGGGGGTGGGGCGAGCGGGTCAGTATTTCAGCACATCTGTAATCCATTCTTAGCACACTGGTTGCAAGGAAAGCTTTGCCCTAGAGAAGAAGAATATGTTACTCTTTGTTTAATACCTTCTGTTCATTCCTACAATGATTTACAAAGTACGTTCACATATATTCTCATTTTTATTCCAGTTATGTCCAATAGGAAGAGCAGGAAACATTACCATGTTAGAAATGAAGAAATTGAGATTTTAGATCAAGTGCTTTATATGAGGTCACACACCTAATAAGGGGATAGATAGGTCAGCAATACAAATCCCAGGTGGAAAGAATCCTTGGGGGTTAAGTAGTGGCATGCGACCTCCAGGATGGCCAGGACCCTCTCTGTTTTGTTTCAGAATGCTAACCTTCATCTAGGGCAGCTCTAGGCACATAGAAGTTCATAATAGTTGTCATTTATTGAGTGCTACTCTGGCTAGGCATTGTGCTTTATAAATGCCATCTGTGTATTAGGAATTCTTATTTTCTATTAACAAATGAAGAAACAGGTATAAAAACCAGCAGGAATAATTAGTCCAAGGTCACCCAAGTAGTAAAAGGAGAACCACAAGACTCATAAAGTTGCTTGACTCTTTTCACTACAGTGACTAAATGATTTCAGGACATTGCAGGTTAGAGATTGGATTCTAATTAAAGTGTGTGACATTGGTGACAAGAGGGTGATGGTGAAAGGGAGATAGGCAAGGGGACTGTTAAATGTTTATTTTTAGCAGTTTTGAGGCAAGTTCTAGAGATGATGCTGTCTAACAGGATTTCCAGAGTGTTTGAGGATGGACATCGGGTGAAAGAGAAATGTGCTAAAACTCAAGGCAGTAACTTGGATCAGTGGTGCTCTAGGTACTACTAACTAAAGGGTTAAAAATGTAGATCCTTTTTATATATGGCTAATGTTAATTGTAGATTATTTCTTAAAGGTGGGTTTACAGATTATTTTTATTTTCTTCTCTCTGCATTTCCTAATTTTTCTATATGACATTATACGAGTAATATATATTCTTGAAATAAAAATTCAAATAATATAATAAGCAGATGGAATGAAACTTTCTACTTCTTCAATCCCTCTAACCCCCCTCACCCGCTCTTAGTTAATTCACAAGGTAGTTATTGGGGATTAGATGAAATACATGAGGAAGCACTAAACCCATGCTAATACCATGTGGCTATTTAAATTAGTTAAAAATAGGATTTTTAAAACTCAGTTCCTTGTCACAGCAGGTATATTTCACATGCTCAGTAGCCACCTGTGGCTAGTGGCTACTTTATTGGACAGTGCAGGTATAGATAATTTCTAATAACATTGGCCAGTCCTGCTAAAACTTTAGAATACTATACAATTAGTGACATAACTACTGTACTATTGAACCAAGATTTTAAAAATCTCTGTGTCGAGCACTTTTTGTTTTAGCTGATGAAATATTGCCATGTTGTCTTTTGGCTTTTTGTTTTAACTAAATACAGATGGTCAGAGTCTAATGTTTTTCATGGATATTTGGGGATTACAGTTAGCTGCTTTTCTAGGATCAAGATGTCAGCTTTTCTAAGAGCATGAGTGTTTTCTGTCTCCTTTGAGCGCTAGACCTCTATATCTTGCTTTCTAGTTGGTACCATTTTGAATATGTTAAAGATATCTCAAATACAGTATGTTTAAAACTAAACTGATCTCCCTCTTACCCCCTGCCAAACCCCTATTTGTTGGTCCTATTTGTATGGTTTCTTATTTCAGTGAATAGACTCCATTTTCTTTGTAAAATCTAGAAAACTGGGAATGTTCCTTAATAACTGTCTCTCCCTGTTATATCCAGTCTGTCAGGTTTTATTAATCTTACTTTTTATATATTTCTTGAGTCTGTCTACTTCCTATTTCTACTGCTACCATTTTAGTTTGTTACCATCATCTTGCCTGAAAGCCTCCATTCTTGTCTACCTACTTCTATTTTGGCCCCTTGCTAATCCATTATCCATCCCGAAGGCTCTGATTTATTTTGAAACACACATCTGAGTGTCACTCTCCACTCTTCTTCCCCAATCTTTTTATGGCTTCCCATTGCTTCTAGGGTAAACATGAAACTGCTTAACAATGCTTAGCCCTCTAGCCTCATCTTTTTACCATATTCTGCTTAATTCTTCACATCAGCCAAGTTGACTTTGTTTTAGCCCTTGTACTTGTCTTGCTCCTTACCATTACAAGGCCTTTCCTTGCACAACACATGCTTTTCTCCCTGTATAGACCACTCTTTCTTTACTTTACCTTCATTTGTTTACCTTCATAACTGAAGTTGTACTTCCTTAAGGAATACTCTAACCTTCCAGATTAGGTAGTAACATCATACATTTACCAGTGTGATTATATGATTGTCTTTCTTTTCCATTGCCTCCAAACTCCATGAACACAGGGACCACATCTTTTTTTTTTAAGATTTTGTATTGATTTTTAGTGAGAGAGAGAGGAACATCAATGTGATAGTGAAACATCTGTAGGCTGCCTCCTGTATGCCCCCAGCCTGGGACTGAGCCTGCAACCTGGGTATGTGCCTTGACCAGGAATCAAATTGGCCACCAACCAATAGTGCCCAACCAACTGAGCCACACTGGCCAGGGCAGGACCACATCTTATTTCTTTTTTTGGCTTGTAATTGAATCCCTAAGACCTAGCTCAGTGCCTGACACCTAAATATTGATTGAATTTCCAAGTTGATGTTATTAAAGATTTCAGTTCATGGGTTTTTGTAATATAGGATTTTGAATATTAATATTTATAAATATAGTAATGAATAGTTGTACTGAAACTGCCAATTATACTGTTTTTTCAAGTGCGTGAAAGCAAATTAGTATTTTAATAATATAAACTTATTATTGAAAACTAAATATAGCACAGTAGTCTTAGATTATTTTATAATAAACTCGTATTTTACAACAGTTTTAGATTTACAGAATTATTATAGAGATAGTATAGAGATTTCTACATACCCCATGCCCAGTTTCCCCTATTATTAATTTTTTTCTTACTAATTTTAGAGAGAGAGGAAGGGAGAGGGAGAGAGAGAGAGAAATATCGATGAGAGAACATCAATTGCCCATCTCCTGCATGTCCCCCATTGGGGATTTGGCCCACAACCTGGGCATGTGCTCTGACCGGGAATTGAACCAGCAGCTTCTTGGTGCATGTGTCGATGCTCAACCACTGAATCACACTGGCCGAGGAGTTACCCCTATTATTAACATATTACGTTGCTATGGTACATTTGTCACAGTTCATGAAGCAATATTTATACATTATTATTCACTAACATGTTCATATTACCTCAGTTTTCTCCTAATATTCCTATTCCAGGATCCCATCCAGGATACATTACATTTTGTTGTCATGTGTCCTCTTGGTTTTGAGATGCCTTGTTTTTGATGACAAGTCGATTGCTTTGAGGATTATTGGACAGGTATTACAGTCCCTCAGGTAGACTGTCCCTCATTTGGGATTTGTCTGATGCTTTTCTCGTGATTAGACCGGGCAATGTGTTTTGGGAAGGAAGACAACAGAGGCCAGATGTTGTTCTCACATCAAAAGTAAATACTGTCAGTATGCCTTAGCACTGTTTATGTTAACCTTGATCACCTGGCTTGAGATATTGTTAGTCAGGTTTGTCCCCTCCTCTTTTTGCATATTGTACTTTTTATAAGAAAATAACTATGGGAAATGCACATGAAGGAGTGGGGAGTTACGTTCCACATCTTTAACAGTGGAGTAGTACATAAAGTTTTATAAATGCTTCTGCAGAGGAGATTTGCCTCTTTTCCCCAACTTGTTAAATTATTCAGTCATGCCCAGCTGGTGTGGCTCAGTGGTTGAGCATCCACCCATGCACCAAGAGGTCACTGGTTCGATTCCTGGTCAGGGCAGGTGCCCAGGCTGTGGGCCCAATCCTCAGTGGGGGGCATGCAGGAGGTGGCCAGTTGATGTTCTCTCTCATTAATGTTTCTATCTCTCTCTCCTTCTCCCTTTCTCTCTCTCTAAAATCAGTAAAGAAAAGAAAAAATTCAGTCATACACACACACACACACACTCTCACACACTCACCACTCATAGATATTTATTTTATGCTTTGAGGTATAATCCAGTACTACTTTACTTATTTTGTTGCTCAGACTGTTCCAGCATTGGCCATTGGAGCGGGTTCCTATATTCCTTTGACATATCCCCATCATTGTGAGGTTTTTTGTTGTTGTTTTATTTATTAATTTTTTTTTAAAGCATCTTTTTACTTTCTGGCACTATAAGTTGCTCCAGGCTCCTCTTGTATATTTGATGCTTCAGTCCTAGAATCTGCCAGTTCTCCAAGGAGCATTGAGGGTTACTTCTAGGGAATATAAATTAACTCATGTATATACATATCTATAAATATTTCTATATGTAACTGTATCTATATTAAGCTAAATTCTTAGATTATTTACTCTGAGTTTTTTCCATTGAAAGAAATTACCTGTAAATATTGATGGGTTTATTTTAGATGGTTTTGGGAATTTAGTAACAGAATTAAAGTAACTCTCCAATTCTCTTGGTTCTTGATTAGCTTCACTGCTAATGTTCTGGAATTTAGCTAGCCATCTATGAAGAATGAGGCCACAGTACACTGAATAATTTAGAGTTCATTTACAGCTAGTTTTCTTTCAGGGAGTAATTTAGTTTTGAGAGTCTTATCATTTTACTTCTCATTAGTTTCTCTGTAACCCAATCTGAGTGGGAAATGAAAAGACTTCTTCAAACAGTTAATTTAGTTACTTGGTTAAAAGTTGGTAATGAGGGTGGGGGTAGGAATAGTAGAATATCTGTTAAGTTGATTTTAAATTGTTTCCCATTACTACATGGAATCGAGAATTATGTATATTTTGCTATAGTCATCTACTTTTGCATTATGATGTATTTATCTTAATAAGCAACCTGAACTTAATTTATTACTATCTACAAGGACTTGTAGGAGTCTAGCACATAGTTTTTGCAGATACCAAATAGTTGTCATAAAGATAGCAGCATAATCTAAATGATTCTTTATTCTCTTATTTCTTTTTATTTGGATATCCTGCTTATGAAAGGAAATGCAATGTACTTTAAACGTATTTTGTGGTAAACTATTTTCAGTTCAATATCATTTTCATTGGACAGAGAAAGGACTTTTTCCTATTTTAAGAAAGCTACCATAGTGAAAAAAACAATTATTTTAAATTGTTTTGACTAAAATAGGAAGCTTCTGTATTTGGAGATGTTTTTTCAAGTCTAAACATGTATAGTTATTTACTGTAGACATTTTTTAACCTTTGATTTTTTACTGTAAACAAATCTATTCAACTTGAATTGTGAAATGAAAACAAATCTTAACCATGCTCTTTCTGTTTATTCATGAATGAGAAAAGATAGACATTTTCCAATAGATTCCACTGAGAATGAAAGAAATAGAGCCACCTTCTTTCATCTTAGCCTAGTAACCAGTCTCTAGAGTATTAGTGATCTAATAGTTGAAAGAAACTAAGTAAGTTCAGATCAAAGCAAGCCCAAGTTTTGCTACTTTTTGCCCTAAGATTTTCGTCATCGTCGTTGTTGCTGTTCCAGATGTTCTCCCTTTCCCCCCCATTGACACCCTCCTCCCAATCCCACCTGCCCCCAGCATTATTGTCTATGTCCATGGTTATGCATATATGCATATAAGTTCTGTGGTTTATCTCTTCCCTCCTATCCCCCCCTTCTGAGGTTTGTCAGTCTGTATCCTACTTCTATGTTTCTGGGTCTATTTTGTTCATCAGCTTGTTTTCTTCATTATATTCCACAAACAAGTGAGATCATGTGATATTTGTCTTTTTCTGATTGGCTTGTTTCGCTTAGGATAATACTCTCCAGGTCCCTCCATGTTGTCTCAAAGGATAAGAGATCTTTCTTTTTTACAGCTGCATAGTATTCCATTGTGTATATTTTTTTTATCCACTCATCTATTGATGGACACTTGGGCTGTTTCCAGATCTTAGCAATTGTAAATAGTGCTGCTATGTACATAGGGGTACATATATTCTTTCTGATTGATGTTTTAGGCATCTTAGGGTATATTCCTAGAAGTGGGAATATATGGGTCAAATGGCAGATCAATTTTTAATTATTTGAGGTAACACCATAGTGTTTTCCATAGTGGCTGCACCAGTCTGCATTCCCACCAGTAGTGTACCAGAGTTCCCTTTTCTCCACACCCTCTCCAGCACTTGTTGTTTGATAATTTGTTGATGGCAGCCATTCTGGTAGGTGTGAGTTGATACCTCATAGTTGTTTCAATTTGCCCTAAGATTTTTGTATTACTGCTATAGCATTGTTCTTGACAGAACTCCTTGGTCCCATATATTATATTTATTAGCACTTCTCCAACTTTCTTACTGAAGTCCCAAAAGAATAACCCTTCAGATGTTTCTTTGGAGACTCATTTTTTTTTTTATTTTAATCCTCACCCGAGGACATTTTTCCATTTTTTCGTTCAGATAGAGTGGAAGGGAGAGAGAGGAAGAGAGAGAGAGAGGGAAACATCGATGTGAAAGGGACACATCGAGTGGCTGCCACCCACACGACCAACCAGGGCCGGGGACAAACTGCAACGGAAGTACATGCCCTTAGCGGGAACCGAACCCGGGTCTCTCCGGACCGCAGGTGGATGCTCTAACTGCTGAGCCAAACCGGCCAGGGCGAGACTCATATTTTACCATAAAAATTCAAGATACTTCTTAGAAGACGTGTATTATTTATTTAAGTGAATTTTGTTTAGATTCTATAATACCATACTTACTTAATTTTATTTTTAAAAGTATGTTTTTATTGTTTTTTTTAGAGAGAGAGGAAGGGAGAGAGAGACAGAAACATCGATCAGCTGCCTCCTGCACACCCCCTACCGACAATCAAATCTGCAACCCGGGCGTGTGCCCTGATCAGGAATTGAACCAAGACCTCTCAGTCCATGGGGTGACACTCAATCCACCAACCCACACTGGCTGGGCAATACCACACTTTTTTATTTTTTTTTTTATTTTTTATTATTTTTTATTTTAATCCTCACCCGAGGACATTTTTCCATTTTTTCGTTCAGATAGAGTGGAAGGGAGAGAGAGGAAGAGAGAGAGAGAGAAACATCGAAGTGAAGGGACACATCGAGTGGCTGCCACCCGCACGACCAACCAGGGCCGGGGACAAACTGCAACCGAGGTACGTGCCCTTAGCGGGAACCGAACCCTGGTCTCTCTGTACTGCAGGCCGACGCTCCAACCGCTGAGCCAAACCGGCCAGGGCCCACACTTTTTTAAATAAAGAGTATAAATTCTCATTTCAGTGTGAGGTACCATGTTTGTCCTTTTTGTCTGCCTTGTTTATATCTGCCTTCGGATGTTCTGAGCATACCATTTCAGACCCGTCTGTGGTATGTCAGTCTCTTAATTTGAAAAACTGAACAACATTCATCTCATACATAAATCCTTTAGCATTAAACTTCTGAGTCTTTTACTCGTTGACATCATGGAGACTCTAATGCCTTTTTTTTTTGTTTTCTGATAAAGCCTTTTGTTTTAACTCCCTGGATCCTGGCAAATCTAGTACCTCCTGCCCTCTCTTTTCTGGGTCCTAGTAAGAGCCTGAATGCATTTAAGAGTATTAGGGTATAGAGTACTTCATTATTAAATTCTGGTTAAAGTTCTTAGTATAGTTTCTCTTTGGATAGATCTAGTCTGTTTAGTTTTTAGAAATTAGAATGTGATTTTGATCATAAAATCAAAACAACCCCAAACAGTTGGGTGAAATATCAGTATCAGGTGATATTATTATTTACCCATTTTTACAAATGCTAATTAGTAATTTACTTTATAGGTTATTGGTTCTTATACTCATTGATTAATGAATACCTGCGGCTGATTTAAAGAAGTAGAGCCCCATAGATGATTTAAGGCATTTTTGGCTTCCAGTATAAATGTAACTGAGGCCTGGACATTAATAGTAGTTTTGTAATAGTAAATTATCATTCTGTTTTGAAGACAGTTTTCAAAAGATAACTGTGAATTTATGTAAAGATCAGAAACATATTATAAACAGCACAAACTATAAGGTATTACCTTATAAGTTTTATTCACTGTGTATGTTAGTTATCAGAGTTATGAACAAACTTTTAAAAAATGTGAAGATGGTCAGAGCCTTTGAAGAATATGAATAAAACACAGATTTAGTGCTTATGTCTATAATTCTCAGAGGTTTGATTTCCTCTTTCTGTGTCTGCCTGGGATTATTTGGTCTTTTCTTGACCTGGCTGATAATTTCTTTTCCAAATTGGTGCTACTGCTTAATACAGGGGAGCAGATAATAACTTCTATTTCACAAGAAAGTAGAATACAGCAAAAATGAACTGCCTTAACTTTCCTGTTTTCCATTCCACTTTCACTCTCTCCACAATTCCTTCCACTGTTCCCTCACTGGAAGAGATTTCCTCCTATCTAGGGAATTTCTCTGCCTTTGCTCAGAATTCCTTACTGTTTTTTAAAAGCTTTATTTTTATACCATTTTAAATTATTTTTGTTGATTTTTAGAGAGAGAGGATGGGAGAGAAAGAGAAACATCGATGTGAGAGTGAAACATCGATTGACTACCTCCTGCACACCTCCCTGCAACCGTGGCATGTGCCCTGACAGTGAATCAAACCAGCAACCTTTTGGTGCACAGGACGATGCCCAACCAACTGAGCCACATAGGCCAGAGCTACTTGGATCCCCATTTTAGATTTGCAAAATAATACAGAAAGTTTTCTTGTATTCCTCATCCTTCTTCATCTAAAGCTTACATCTTACATAACTGTAAAATAATTATCAAGAATAGGAAATAGCATGGCTGGTGTGGCTCAGTGGATTTAGCGTCATCCAATGAACCGAGAGGTCCTAGTTTGATTTCTGGTCAGGGCACGTGCCAGGATATGTGTTTCTCACATCGATGTTTCTTTTTTTTCTTATCATCCAAGGACATTCTTCCATTTTTTGTTCAGATAGAGTGGGAGGGAGGGAGAAACATTGACATGAAAGGGACACATCGAGTGGCTGCCTCCGGCCCGATCTAACCAGGGCCAGGGACAAACTGCAACCAAGGTACATGCCCTTAGCGGGAACTGAACCCGTGTCTCTCTGAACCGCGGGCCGACGCTCTAACCGCTGAGCCAAACCGGCCAGGGCTCACATCGATGTTTCTATTTCTCCCTTCTCTCACTAAAAATAACCAATAAAAACCTGTTTTTTAAAAAAATAGGAAATTAATTATATAATTATCAAGAATGGGAAACATTGGTACAATATTATTAACTAAACTATAGACCTTAGTAGAATTTCACCAAATTTTCAACTAACTGACCTTTTTCTGCTCCAGGATCTTATCTAGGAACTCCCTTCAATTTAGTTATTTCTCAGTAGTCTCTTTTAAAAATTTTAGTTTCTCACACTTTTCTTATCTTTCATGACCATGACACTTTTAAGAGGACTGATCAGTTATTTTATAGAATGTTCCTCAATTTTGGTTTGTTCAGTGTTTTCTCATGATTGGGCTGAGCTTATGCATTTTGGGCAAGAATACCACAGAAATGATACTGTGCCCTCAGTGCAGTGTGTGAAAGGGATTGCCATGTTGACATGTCTTCCCACTAGTGACTACTTATCACTTGGTTAATTAAGTTGGATCTGCTGAGTTTCTTCGCTGTGAACTCCGAGTTCTTTACCATCTTTCCTTTTCAGTAGATAAGTACCTTGTGGGAGGCATATGGAAATTATATAAATCCTGTTTGTTCTCAGACTTCTGCCCTCTGACGTTAGTATTCATCAGTGGATCTTATCTAAAACATTTATTACTACAATGTTTGCCTAATGGTGATTGTTTCCCTCTTTTTTTCTATGTTTATTAAGTGAAATTCTTTTATGTTGTCTCTTTATACCCCCATTTACTTTTTTATTTGATTATTATTAATGAGTATGTGCTCATTAATATTTGCTTCATTCTATGGGTTTAAATGCATTATTATCATTTATTTTGTTGCTTGGTTTGTTCCAGCATTGACCATTAGGGACTCCTCCTTTGTTCTTTCAACAAGCCTCCCTCTTTTTTTAATTTAACTTTTCCTTACTTTTTTTTTTTTTTTTATCCTCACCCAAGGACATTTTTCCAACTTTTGTACAGATAGAGTGGGAGGGAGAGAGAGAGAGAGAAACATCGACGTGAAAGGGACACATCGAAACATTGGTACAATATTATTAACTAAACTATAGACCTTAGTAGAATTTCACCAAATTTTCAACTAACTGACCTTTTTCTGCTCCAGGATCTTATCTAGGAACTCCCTTCAATTTAGTTATTTCTCAGTAGTCTCTTTTAAAAATTTTAGTTTCTCACACTTTTCTTATCTTTCATGACCATGACACTTTTGAAGAGGACTGATCAGTTATTTTATAGAATGTTCCTCAATTTTGGTTTGTTCAGTGTTTTCTCATGATTGGGCTGAGCTTATGCATTTTGGGCAAGAATACCACAGAAATGATACTGTGCCCTCAGTGCAGTGTGTGAAAGGGATTGCCATGTTGACATGTCTTCCCACTAGTGACTACTTATCACTTGGTTAATCACTTGGCTGCCACCCGCACGACCAACCAGGGCCGGGGACAAACTGCAACCGAAGTATGTGCCCTTAGCGGGAACCGAACCCGGGTCTCTCCGGACCGCAGGCCAACGCTCTAACTGCTGAGCCAAACCGGCCAGGGCTTTTCCTTACTTTTGACACAAGAAAAATATTCCAGGTTCATCTTGTATTTTTCCTGCCCCAGCCTTAGAATCGACCACTTCTCCTTAAGAGCTCTATATTGGAGAATGGTGTGTAGAGGCCAAGGTTTGAGCACCAGGAATACTCCTTGTTACAGGGGATCAGTTTCTAGGCCCTCTCAGTGGGCAAAGCTAGGAAAGCCTATAAATATACATACATATGTGGATGTATTTTACACACACACACACACTAAAAACCATGAGTTTAACTGATTATTGATTCCAGTCCAACACCATGGGTTTATTTTATCATTTCTCCTTTTTTTATTTCTTTTTTCTCCAACAGTGAGGAATCTATCTAGTTTTCAGTATCTACATTCTATTTATTTATTTGTTCAATTCTATTATACACATAACATAATTTCAAAATTATTTATCCATACCCCTGTGAAAAACTTTTACTAAGTAGATTAGCAGTACTTATATACAATTGTGAATAGAGTATATATTAATAGATCCTTTAAATTCAGTTTCATATCTAAGATGATTTTATCAAATTGTTTTTTAATTATTGAGGTACATATTCTTACATTCTGCATACTTCTTCTGAAATTTTTTGTTTATTCACTTGTTATAATCAATAGATACTCATGATTGTAGACAGTTTTGTGAAGCAAATTATGACTGAAGTAATTAGTTATGTCGTGGAATATTTGTAAGGATATTGGTTAGGTGACACAACTTTTAATTAAATTACTTAATGTGTGCGTAACACATTTTACTTTTAGGCATGTCTGACTACAGCAATGATACTGCTACTCTTGGTGCATCTAAACCAGCTACGGAAGAAGTCAAGCCTAATTCTGAGGTGATTGGGTGTCATTTACACTGTTCTTTAAAGTCAGCCCAACTCGATCCAAGTTTTAGACTGTCTGTCCAAACTGATAGTTGGTCTAAACATGCTGCATTGTGAATTATGCCCTTTTACACACATAGACACAGGCAAGGAGTGGAAGGAGAGAGAGAGATTTCTTCACAATAGGAAGTAAGTTACCAATTGCTTTTTCACCTAAAAATGAACATAAAAATTGGGGCCAAACTCTAGTTTCTAGTTTAAACATGAAATGAAGTTTCTGTTGAAATAATAGCAGTAATAGGTTCACATTTGAGTTCCTTTACTCTCATATGCTTTTTAGTTAGGTATGCATAAGAATTCAGGTGTAGAGATTTTTGTTTGTCAGTTGTTGTTGTTTTTTTCTTCTTTTTTTTTATTTTTTATCCTCACCTGAGGATATTTTTCCATTTTTTGTACAGATAGAGTGGGAGGGAGAGAGAGGAAGGGAGAGAGAGAGAAAGAAACATCGATGCGAAAGGGACACATCGAGTGGCCACCACCCGCACGACCAACCAGGGCCGGGGACAAACTGCAACCGAAGCATGTGCCCTTAGCGGGAACCGAACCCGGGTCTCTCCGGACCGCAGGCCTACGCTCTAACCGCTGAGCCAAACTGGCCAGGGCTGTTTGTCAGTTTTTTTTTTTATCCTCTCCTGAGGATATTTTTCCATTTTTTTTTGTACAGATAGAGTGGGAGGAAGAGAGAGGAAGGGAGAGAGAGAGAGGAACATCGACGTGAAGGGACACATCGAGTGGCTGCCACCCGCACGACCAACCAGGGCCGGGGACAAACTGCAACCGAAGTTGTTTGTCAGTTTTTAATACTGAGTTCTGGATTTGAGATTCACTGAATCAAAGTCTACAGTGATAAACACGGGACCATGTATATTTTTTTTTTTTTGAAGTTCTACAAGTGACTCTAATATACACCACCTAAGAACCACTGTTCTAGTTCATTAGAATGAAGAAAAATATTTTAGGAAGTTAATTTTATACTGAAATCAAGTCAGTAATTTCTTGAATACCTAATACTAGAAATACTGCTCATATTTATAGTGCTTAAAGATTTACAAAGTAGCACTTTCATATTGTCCTGCCTCAGTCCTTAGGACAATTTGATATAATTCAGGTAAGTAGAACAATTATTATTTTCTCCATTTGTTTATTGAACATATTTAACTTCCAGAGAAGTAGTGACTGACTTCTAGGAATTAGCAAGCCTGAAACACAACATGGAGTCTTCTGACTCTAGATGTAGTGTTTCTGAACCAATTTGCTGTCTGCATATGTGGCCATCGCTGGGCACAGTATTTCTTCAGTCATGCCAAGACACTGAGTCTGTGTGACAAGCTTTAATATAGGATATAGAGCTAGATAATTTACTTTTAGTCCCAGAGTCAAAGATGAGTTCTGGTTGGCAAATTATGTGTCATCTTTGTAGGATTCAGGATTCTTTGTGATTTAAAATAGTTTGACTTTTTACCATTTGTCAAAGCAGTGTCACAGTTATGTTTAGTTCTGAGAAACTAGGGAATTATGTATACTGTATTTATCTTAACACAGGATTTGATTTTTTATGATCAGATCACTGAATCTGTACTGTTGAGTGATGATCAGACGAAGTTTGATGCATGTAAACTACAGGAAAGATGAACGGCCCAGCCAATGATGGCACTCATACACAATAGAAGGAAGGATTCTGCAGGGTGGGGCAAAAGGAGGTTTACGGTTGTGAATATGCAAGACAGTTTATTTTTGTTTTACTATTAATTATTGTATTATTTTCCGTACAAACAACTATAAACCTACTTCTGCCCCACCCTGTATTTGCGGTTGCGGTTTACTACTGTGAGTTTCATCTGTGAAAGGCACTCAAATAGAGGCTAAACTAGAAGTTTCCTGCTTAGTAGAGTTAAGCTTGGATGATGATGATCTGAAGGAAACCACTGCCAAATAATTGATTTTTGAAATTTGTCTATAAATTAGTGATAAAATCCATGGTTGGCATTCCCTGTGTTTTTAACCGTACTCAAATGTGCAGTGTCCACAAGGAATACTTTTTTAAATATTTTTTTAATTGTTTTTTCAGACAGGAAGGGAGAGAGAGATAGAAATATTGATCTGAGAGAGAAACATTGATTGTCTGCCTCCTGCACACCCCTTACTGGGGATCAGGCCCACGACCCAGGCGTGTGCCCTGACTGGGAATCGAAGCAGGACCTCTCAGTCTATAGGACAACGCTCAGTCCACTGAGCCACACTGGCTGGGCACAAGGAATACTTTTTTTTATAAAAAGACCAGTTATGTGAGTATGATATGAATTTATGCCCAAATTTAAAAGCATTATATGGGTTTACAGTTAACTGACATAGGATTTAGGAATGTTTTGTGACTTTAAAATTTTCCATTTATTAGTATTCTACTAACTTAAATCTTCTTTTTTTCACAGTCCGTAATGAAAACATTTTTGGGGTCATATTTACTTGTAAGAATTCTTCTTTTAATATATTATAGCTCTGTATATATTTTGTCCATTCTCTTAATTTTAAATATTTTATACATCAGACTTTTTAGTAATTTAGACTAATCCTAGCAGAGCTTTCTTTGCACATCACTGCCAATTTGATGAAAGAATTAATTCTGACTCTGCTAGTGTAAGTGATCTGGATATTGTTTTCTTAGAAATAGAATATGATGACCCGGGTGATAGTTTTCATTTCCTTAAAACGAAAACAACAACAGCAACACCAAAAACTCCAGCATTTTGGTGGTTTTTTTTATTTTTATCCTCACCCAAACATATATTTTTTTTTCTATTTTTTGTTCAGATAGAGTGGGAGGGAGAGAGAGAGGGAGAAACATCAACATGAAAGGGATACATTGAATGGTTGCCACCCGCATGACCCAACCAGGGTCGGGGACAAACTGCAACCGAGGTATATGCCCTTAGCGGAAACCGAACCCGGGTCTCTCTGGACCGCAGGCCAACGCTCTAACCGCTGAGCCAAACAGACCAGGGCTCCAGCATTTTGAATTGAGCCAAAAGCACTATCAACCCTGACCAAGAAGAGACTTAAAGTTCATTTAGGTTCTGTGAAGTGAATTGCTCTTGGTCACTTAGCTAGTTAATTGCAGAACCCAGGGTGATTTTCTAACTGTAGATCGAATGCTTTTTCTATTAAAATGTCTCTGTCTCATCAGTGACCATAAAAATTCTTTCTTCTTCTACATGTTGTGTTTTTGTTTTGCTTATTTCTTTCTTTTTGAATTAAAAAAGAGAAGTAAACATGAGCTTGGTTTGCTTTGTACTCTATCTAGTCCAATCATGATTAGAGCAGATAAAGGTAGATTTTGTTCTTTGTATTTTTATTATTCAAACTTTATGCCTTGAAATGTGTTTAAACTGCTGCTTCTATATCTGTAGAAAAAATAATAGCTTATTAGGTACCATTTACTGAAAGCCTATTATTAGGTGCCAGACTGAGTTTTACAAAGTATCTCATTTAATGCCACAGTAACCCTGTTTGCAATTAAGGATTTATACCTCATTTCATAGATTAGGCAATAGAGAACTGGAAGGGTTAGCATAGCTAATGAGGAAAAGAGCTATGACTTGAACCCAAAGGAAGTAAAAAAGATTAGTAATGTACAGAACTAATTAGGAAAAAATTATTTGAAGATAGAAGTGAGGAAGTTAGGAAAACAAGCAAATAAGTTATATTTTTAACCAAAAGGAAAGCAAGCAAATTAATTGTGTCAAGTATTTGTTAGCATATACTGAGATTATTGACTGAATTATTCTTTTCTGTTGCCCTTCAATATAGTAACACTAATATATATATTTCTAATATCCAAGAAAAGTATATAAATGTTTGCATTCTTCTTTTATATAAGTAACTCAGAGATCTAGAAAGTGAATTGGGTACAGATCCTGCACTCAAGGTACATGTTGATTAATACAGGACATTTTAAAATAAATAAAATGTAGAAGAAGAATGCCTTTATAGTGGTACAGATGAAGAGTTGTAGCAGTTCAGAGTAGTATCAGCCAGGACTATCAGTGAAGGTGGCATTTAAACTGAGTCTGATAGTGCAGGTGGAATGATGATGGTCACTGCTTGTACAAAGACCCAGAAAGGCAGTTGAGAAACATGTATATGAAAGTGTGAGTAGTTAAGTTTGATTTAATAGGCTATCTCAAGAATTATCATTTGTAGAAAGATAGTCTGGATCATAAAAGGATTCTGTGTTATCAGGAGGAGTTGACTTTTATGGTGTAAACACTGGGGAGGGACATAGACATGTTAAACATATGCATAAATTATTTTATAATACAATGTAAAGTAGTCCTTAGTACTATAAAGCAAGTTCAGGGCTACTGTAATGAGTATTGAAGGATGCTGATTGCTGATTTCAATTGATCGGGCTTCCCTTCTTAGATGATATGTGAGCAGAAACCTGAATGACATAAATGAGAGTCATGTGAAAATCTGGGAGTAAGAACCTTCAAGAAAGAGGAAACAGTAAGGGCAAAATAAGGTTAGTGTGTTTGAGGAACAGTGGTGAGGGGTCTGTGGCTGGAACTAAATGTCAGTGAGGAAAGAGTGGGAGGGAATGCTGGTCAAGTGGTAGATAGCAGCTAAAATTGGCTTAGCATGGAAATGAAAAGAATAGGCAGAAGACGAGAAAGTTGGAAGAAGATTTGAAATGTGGTATTCAGGTTGCACATAATTGAAAATATAAGACAAATTAGGTTGACTAATAGATTTAATCATTTGTTAAGAAAAATTTTGTTGGTCGTGCGGGTGGCAGCCACTCGATGTGTCCCTTCACATCGATGTTTCTCTCTCTCTCTTCCTCTCTCTCCCTCCCGCTCTATCTGAACAAAAAATGAAAAATGTCCTCGGGTGAGGATAAAAAAAAGAAAAATTTCAACATGAAATTAAAGTTAAATAGTAAATGGATTCTCATGTACTCATCATCCAGATTTAATAATTATTTGGATTTTACATTTGCTTTATCCATTCCTTTATAATAATATAGTAGGTTTGAGGGTCATTTCCTTTAAAACTGTAAAATTGCCACAATAGGTAAAACAAAGGAAAAATGAACAAGGCTACAAATGATAACATTTGTAACCACATTTCATTGTTGTCTTGATATTGGTTTGTTATAGAAAAGTGTAGTTAGGGTACCTACCCATAGTGACAAAGTTAGGCAGAGTAAGCTGTACTGGTAAATACTGGTGTTGATGGAAGTAGTACAGTATTTGTCCTATTGGTCCTGAGCTGAAATTAATGTACTATAACTGTAACATCTTCATAATAGCTGTATGATATATAGGTGAGATTGATAATTAATAATCTTACTTTATAAATGAGGGAATTGAAACTTAGGGAAGTAAAATGACTTCTATAAAGTTATTTTAAAAAGGGCAGAGCTGGTTTTAAATTCATGTCTCATGATACCTTGGTTAGTTCTTAGATTCCATGCATTAGGCTTGTTTACCTAATACTTTTGAACCATGTTGAATTAGCACTTTATAATACATGTATTAACCTTTTTTTTTAAATCCTCACCCAAGGATATTTTTACATTTATCACCAGAGAGAGTGGGAGGGAGAGAGGGAGAGAGACAGACATCTATGTGAGAGAGACACATCGACTGGTTGCCTCCCGCACCACTCTACCAGGGCCGGAGGAACCACCGAGGTACGTGCCCTTGACCGGAATTGAACCCGGGATCCATTGGTCTGTGGGCCGACGCTCTAACCACTGAGCAAAACCAGTCAGGGTGCATTAACTAATTTTTAAAGAAGGTCATGTTTTACTAATACAGAAGGAAATTTCAAAGACTATTTGAATTATGAATTCAATAGAATTACTTTCTCTTTTTGTAGGCAAAGAAAAATTTAAATAATTTCATCTACACAGAAGGCATTTGTGCTTTTTGGTATTGGAACAAAATATGGCCTCTGTTAACATGCATAATTAGTCCACTAAGCACTGCGACATTCATTGTCTGAAGCTGTAAGTGTTAACATTAGAATTGAATACTTTTGGCTTCTCTTCTTTTCTTCTTTCACACTCTTTACTTTCTACACTGCTCTTTTGTCTAGAATTGACTGAAACAAAGAATTTAGTTCTTTAAATTAGAAGAAATTATAACTACTATTTGATAGCTGAATAAAATACCAGTTGAATATATGTAGCCATGGAACTGAGCATTGGAAACATTTCACTGTTATTTTTAGTGAATTTTCAAATATCTTTTTAAATGGTAAATGTAAGAAACAATTGGAAAAACATTAAGCTTTTTATTATACCACTTTATTTCTGCTTGCTCAGTGGTAAATTAGATAAAAATATACTGTTAAATGTGTGTTTTAGAAGATGCAATGCATTATACCATTCTAGATGTCTAATTAAGGCTAATACACATTCTTTTACATCCTTTCTAAAAAGTTTCTACCTTGTTTCTAAGCATTTTAGAAATTGGGTTTTACCACTAATATTTTTATATGCTTTCTCTTGCATCATTAAGATAGATTTTTAGTCTTTGGATCAAATTTTGTTAATGTTACATCTTTTATTTTCCGCAGGATGTTCACCTGTAAATCCTGACTGCCAAATGTAAAACCTTTTTTCATATTATGTCAAGGTATATTTTCAGGATTTGAAAAACATAGGTAGCGCCAGGAAAAATTCTGTGAGCTTTTTTCTTTAACCTAGGTCTTGGCAGGTACAGAAAAGGTATACACTAGGAGTTGAATTGGCAGGGAGAAGAGTCACTACATTCTGAGGGTGAAGATGAAGTTAATAGACATTTATTTGGTTGCCTAATTGGCCAGTATGGAGAGAATTAGGGGAGAGTATGGTATGAGAAACAGTGGAGTAGTAGGTAGGTGTGACTGTAAGCAGTTATAAGCCATGTGACAGCTGTTACAGTATTGAGAAAGTTACTTGATTATCCGGTATTTTGAGCTTTTATATAATAAGACACAGGCTCTGCCTTTCCCTAGCCTCATCTTCTGGAGGCTTTCACCAACACTGGAAGGGGGCTGTGGCTAGTAAGCCAAAAACAATAAAATAGACATAATACTTGGCTAAAACCTGACTTGGTAAATCAAAAAGAGGCAATTCTCTTTTGTGGCTTTAAAAGATCTAAGATGAGGGACTCTGGATCTGAGGAACAGAGGGATCTTTTTTAATGCTCTGCCATTCTTTAGATACTCTCTTAGAGACAGGTACTTAAGATTTTCAGACTTGGATCAAACAGGGAATATGTCTATAAATGACACTTAGGACTGCAGTAATTTTTATAGTGAGAGGGTATTGGTCTAATTGATTTTTTTTCATGGAGACATTTTAGAAAATGACGAACTTTGCTACTGAGTTACAGAGTTAGTGGCTCCTTGTATGTGATCAGGGCCATACGCCTCCCCCCACCAGCTAGTGTGGTCTCTGAGGGTGGATTTGGGGCTTGCAGAAAAAATAGATTCTCTGCCATTAAAGATGATAGAATGGAATTTTACCCTTAAAAATATCAACAGTTTATTGATGTAAAATGTACATATGATACAGCCCAGTGAGTTTTGACAAATGTATAAACTTGGGAAACCATAATCACAATCAAGATACAGAAGTTTTCACCATCCTAAAGTTTCTTGTACCCTTTGCAGTGACTCCTCCCCTACCCAACTCCTCTCCCAGGCAATAGCTGATCCAACGTGATAGATGAGTTCTGTACGTGCTAGAGTTCTATGAAAGTAGAATGCTATAGTATGTATTCTTTTGTGTCTGACTTTTTTAGTTCAGCATAATGTTTTTGGGTGTTTTTTTTTTTTTTTAAATATAAATGTAAACCTAATTTTGCCCACCCCTGTATATTAAAATGTTTACAGTACTCCCTCAGTTTAGATAGTCTTGCTTCCTTTATTAAGTAATGCTTCCACTTACACTATGAATGGTTATTTTTTATTTTATGTGTAGTCTGCCTAGATAGCAGAGACTCTGTGTCTTACAAGAATAATTTTCTATGATTTAAGTTTCCTTTATTGTGTCTGTGATTAAGTGAAAAAAACCCTTAGAACATAGGCTTTTCACTTACAATAGTGTTACTGTCTATGTTGCTTTTCAAATGCTTTATTTTTACTTTGATTAAATAGGTATATAGAAGTATTGTTGCTCAGTCACTCAGGATCCTATCCAGCATAATGTTTTGAGACTAAGTAACAATAATTACATACATCAGTAATTCATTACTTTTTATGGCTGAGGAATATTCCACTTTATGTATATTACACAATTTGTTTATCCATTAACCTGTTGGTGGACATTTTTTATTAGTTTTGGGCTCTTATGAGTAAAGCTGTATAAATGCCCATTTACATATCTCATCAGGACATTTGTTTTAATTTCTCTGGTGAATGCTTAGGTATAGAATGGCTGAGTCATATTTGCTTTTATATGAAATTGTTAAACAAGTCTCCAAAGTGAAGTACTTGTTTTACATTCTACATTCTTTACAGCAGTGAATGCAAGTTCCCAATGAATCTTTACCAATACTTGGTATCGTCAGTCTTTTTAAACTTCAGCCATTGTAGTGGGTATAAGGTTGTACCTTATTGTGGTTTTAAATTACATTTCCTTGATGATTAGTGATGTTGAATATCTTTTCATGTACTTACTTGCTATTCATATATTTTCTTTAGTAAAGTGACTGAAAAATTTGGCCATATTTTATTTGGGTTGTTTATTTTCTTATTATTGAATTATAAGACTTATTTATATATTTAGAACACCACTGAATTATCAGATATATTCATATATTACATCTGTTTTCTCCCAGTTTGTGGCTTGCCTTTTCATTTTTTCAATCATGTTTTTTGAAGAGAAGTTTCTAATTTTGACGAAGTCCAGTTATCAATGTTTCTGGGTTTTTTAAATCTTTTTTATCCTCACCCGAAGATTTTCTTACATTTATCTTCAGATAGAGCGGGAGGAAGAGAGAGAGAGAGACATTGATGTGAGAGAGACACATCGACTGGTTGCCACCCACACAACCCCAGCCAAGGCCGGGGACAAACTGCAACCAAGGCACGTGCCCTTAATGAGAACCAAACCCGAGTCTCCCTGGTCCGTGGGCCGACGCTCTAACCGCTGAGCCAAACCGGCCACGGCTCAATGTTTCTGTTTTACTGTTTGTATTTTTTATGTCCTATCTAAGAAATGTTTGCCTACCCCAATGTAATTTTTCCGACTACTAATAATCAAAAGCATTTTTCATTTCTGTTACAGTGATTTTGATCTCTAACGTTTCTCTTTGGTTCTTTCTTAGGACTTCTGTAACTCTGCTTACGTTGCCCATCTGTTCTTCTATGCTGTCTACTTTATTCGTTACAACCCTTAGCATATTAATCATAATTATTTTAAATTCCTGGTCTGATACTTTCAACAACCTTGCCATGTCTGGCTGTGATGCTTGCCCTCTGTCTTCAAATTGTGTTTGTTTTATTTTTAGTGTTTGTATGTGTGTGGGGCGGGGATGTTTGCCTTTGAAGACCTGGTAATTCTTTCTTCTTAGGCCAGACATGATATATTGGATAAAAGGAACTGCTGTAAATAGGCCTTTAGCAATGTGTTGGTGAGGTGCAGGAGGAGGGAGGCATTCTCTAGACTTATGATTAGGTCTCAGTCTCCAGTGAGCCTGTACCTCTGGACTGGGAACTCCACAACTGTTTCTCCGTTTTTGTCTCTACCCCCTTGTAGGTGTGTCAGGATGGCCAGAGTGAGCTGAATTTGGGTATTTCCCTTCTTCAGGCCAGTTAGGCACTGATGGTACCCAGGCAGGTTAGGTTCTGGTTTCTCCTGGGGGTAGTACTTGTTAAGAAGAACATAGTGTTCTGGCGTATTTCAAAATGGTTACTTTTCTCTTCCCCTGCTGTAAGGATGAGGGGATTTTTCTCCAGTATTTACTGTGGTAACCTGGTCCAGCCTCTGGAGGTAAAAATCACAACATTGTGGGGTCCTCCCTGGAGTTGTAACTCTTAGAGTCATCCACATTGAACCTCCAACAATCCATCAGGTTTCCTTACCTGAGCACTAGTTTGTAAGGTGCTTTCCACTGGTGAGTCTTCACTCTGGTAAGCCATGACTCCCTGTATTTTCCTGTCTGTCTCTCCAATTTGGGGGGCAGCAATTTGCCCCTGTGTCCTTCCCTCGCTTATGAATCCAAAAAGAGTTGTTGATTTTTCAGTCTGTTCAACTTTTTACTTGTTAGGATGGAGTGGCAACTTCTAAGCTCCTTACATTCAGAAATGGAAGCTAGAAGTTCACCCTCAAAGTTAAGACTTAGTATTTCCCCACCCCAAGGTAACCGCTATTCTGCCTGCCATCATTATAACTCACTGGTTTCTTTTTGAATTGAGTATGTACTCATTGAGCCTGGCTTCATTGGCTCAACATTATATCTGTGAAAATATATATATATTTGTTGTTGTTGTTAATCCTCACCTGAGGATATTTTTTTCCATTGACTTCTAGAGAGAGTAGAAGGGAGGAAGGGGTGGGGAGGGAGGGATAGAGAGTAAGAGAGAAACATCAATGTGAGAGAGACACATTGGTTGGTTGCCTCCTGCAGGCACCCTGTCTGGGGCCAGGGATCAAACCTGCAACCCTTAGCTGCACAGGCCAGTGCTCTAACCACTGACCCACACCCACCAGGGCTGTGAGGTATATTTTAACAAGCCTTTTTATATTTTATAGAAGTAGAGACTAGACCACAAACCTATTTGCATTAATACTTGCTTTTAGTAGTATAGCAGCCTGTAATAATCCCATAAATTAATGTTCTTGTCAGTAAATTCAGGCCTATAGATTAAACACACACACACACACACACACACACACACTCACACTTATTTTAGTTTTTTGATTCAATTTTGGTAATTCTGTGCAGTGCAGTATCAGAAGTAGCAGCTAGATTTAGGTCTAAGCATTAGAACACATATTGTTAGGTGTTGATTCTGTTGCTAACATATATTTCTGTTAATGCCTTTTTTCTAGTGGCCACCGTTGTTAAGTGTGTGTGAGGAGAGAGGCCCTGGTCTCTATGAAAAGTGAAATAAATTGCTAGCTTATTTATTCCTAAGTTTTTTAATTTTAAAAATAAGGGAAAATAGCCCTGGCTGGTTTGGCTCAGCAATTAAGAGCATCAGCCCATGGACCAAAGAGTCATGGGTTCAATTCTGGTCTGCATGTACCTCAGTTGCAGTTCAGTCCCTGGTGGGTCATGCGGGAGGCAACCAATCAATATGTCTGTCTCACATCGATGTGTTTTTTTTTCTCTCTCTCTCTCTCTGTCTGTCTCTGGCCCCCTCTCTCGCCCTCTCCCACTCTATCTGAAGATAAATGGAAAAATATCTTGAGTGAAGATTTAAAAAATTAATAAGGGAAAATAGACTATTTTTAAGATTCTTTACAAATATGAAACTGTCATTTTAACTTGTAGCTCCACGTGTTTCTTTAAATCACATGTGATTGGATTAAGAATTTTTTTGCCAGCCATAATTGATATTCTGTTATTGATTAAACACACTTAGTTGCTGAAAGAAATGTATATTTTCTATGGTTATAAAATTAAGGAATGTATTTTTAAACATTATTTGAGTTTTATTTTTATTTTTAATTTTATGTTTTCATTGATTTTTTTAGAGAGAGAGGAAAGGAGAGAGAGAGAGAGAGAGAAACATCAATGTGAGAGAGATACATGGATTGGCTGCCTCCTGCATGCCCCCTGCTGGGGATTGAACCCGAAACCCAGGCATGTGAATCAAACCAGGACCTCTCAGTCCATGGGATGATGCTCAATCCACTGAGCCACACGAGCTGGGCCATTATTTGACTTTTGGAATAGTAAAGTTAGAGTGTAAAACTTAATTCTCCTAGAGAGGTTTAAAAAATGTTGTTATGTCAGGGAAACTCTTTAGACAAAAGCTGACTTAGAAACCCATTACATACAACAGGAAAAGGAGAGCTGCTTTAGTTGAATTAATAATCAAGCTTGGCTTTCTGTAATATTTTTTTCAGTTAAAAGTGGTAGTCTACCCTGGCCGGTTTGGTTCAGCGGTTAGAGCATCAGCCTGCGGTCCCGAGAGACCCGGGTTTGATTCCCGCTAAGGGCATATACCTTGGTTGCAGTTTGTCCCCGGCCCAGGTCGGTCGTGTGGGTGGCAGCCACTCGATGTGTCCCTTTCAAATCGATGTTTCTCTCTCTCTCTCTCTCTCTCTTCCTCTCTCTTCCTCCAACTGTACCTGAACAACAAATGTCCTCGGGTGAGGATAAAAAAATAAAAAAAAGTGGTAGTCTATTAAAACACTATTTACAAGGCAAAGATATTGTCCCCCTGGTACTTGTAACAAGTAACTTGTTTTTTTTAATTAGAGTTGAGTTCCTTTTAAAAGCCAGATGCATTTTTAATATATTAATATGTAAGTGTTAGGTAAATTGTAATTATTTTTTTTAATGCTATAATGGTGATTTTTAAGACTATATGACCATGAATATAGTCTTTTGAATTTTGCCTTTCATGATTTGGTGTTATTTATGACTTTTTTTTTTTTTTTCTTCAGGAATCTACCATGGCTCAAGAATCTCCCAAAAATTCAGCAGCAGAAATTTCAGTGACTAGTAATGGAGAAGTTGATGACTCTCATGAACATGGTTTTAATAGGGTAAGAACATTTTGTTTCTCTTAATACAAAGAATTAGCCCTTAAATGTTGAGATGAAAGTAATAGAGTTTAATATGGGAATATTGTCTTAGATTGACAAAAATGCCAGGAATCTAATGTTAGGGATGACTAGATAGGTCATAACAGTGATTTGTCAAGATTAAGCTCCAGGCCAATAAGTATTTAGGCTTTGATGTTTTTATCAGTAATTCTGTTGTATGACCATAACAAGAGTATGTCTCTCACTTTTGGCATATAACTTTATAAAATTACTTAATTTTGTTTGTTATAAGAAAAAATATAACTGTAGGTTTTCTTTTTAAACATCAGCACTCTAATCTTTTTTTTTTCTTTATTGATTTTAGAGAGAGAGGAAGGGAGAGGGAGAGAGAGAGAAACATCAATGAGAGAGAACATTGATTGGCTGCCTCCTGCATGCCCCCCACTGGGGGCATGTGCCCTGACCAGGAATTGAACCAGCAATCTCTTGGTGCATGGGTCAGCACTCAACCACTGAGCCACATTGCCTGGGCCAAATCTCTTTTTTTTTTTCCGTGTCCTTAGTACATAATTCCTAAGTAGACTACTCCTGACTTTGCTGTTCACTTTCTGAAGTGAACTTTCTAAAGCATACTTGACTCGGTAGAAAATGAAACTAAGGGTGCTTTTAATTTTGATCTGCCTCTCATTTGAAATTGAAATTTATTGTGTATTAATGGAAACACCATGGGTTTGGAGATGATCTGGGCTCAAATTTTAGCTGTGCAATTTCTAGTGTTGTAACCTTGGGCAGGTATTTATTTAATCTCTTCCAGTTTTTGTTTTCTAGTCTTGATAAATGAGAATCTTACTTTCATGGGGATATTAATATTAAATGGGATAAAGTAAGTAATATGTTGAATATAGTCCTAGAAATGATAGTGATGGTTACTATTTCTGGAGATATTTTTATTAAACATCTATTTTTATGATATTTGGTACATGTACACAACTTAAAAATTTTTTTTTTATCCTCACCCGAGGACATTTTTTTACATTTATCTTCAGATAGAGCAGGAGGGAGGGAGAGAGGAAGAGAGAGAGAGAAACATTGATGTGAGAGAGATACATCTAGTGGTTGCCACCCACACAACCCCAACTGGGGCTGGGGACAAACTGCAACCAAGGTACATGCCCTTAGCGGGAAACGAACCCAGGACTCTCCAGTCCGTGGGCCAATGCTCTAACCGCTGAGCCAAACCCGGCAGGGCTTTAAAAA
Source organism: Molossus molossus (assembly GCF_014108415.1). Classification (NCBI taxonomy): domain Eukaryota; kingdom Metazoa; phylum Chordata; class Mammalia; order Chiroptera; family Molossidae; genus Molossus; species Molossus molossus. The sequence continues at coordinate 104,688,682 of NW_023425377.1, read as the reverse complement.
CTTTTAAAATATAGTTTTGATATTCTTGAAAATGGTTGAAAGGTAAATTATTTTACAGTTTGGGCTCTCTCTTTTTTTGTTATTAAATGTCTTTATTAATTTTAGAGAGAGAGGAAAGGAGAGGGAGAGAAACATCAATGTGAGAGAGAGACATTGATTGGTTGACCCCCATTGAATCCACAGACCCCCATATAATCCACAGGAAATATACCCTGACTGGGGATCAAACTGGTGACCTTTCAGTGCATGGGATGATGCTCAGCCACACTGAGCCACACTGGCCAGGGCTAAATAGGGCTCTCTTTACTTCACATATTTAAGACTAAAATATTTTAGTTTAACAGTGGTGATATTTTAGATCAGGATTTGTTGATCTCAGCACTGTTGACATTTTGGACCAGATAAATTCCTTGTGGAGGGTTGGCCTGTGTATGTAGGATGGTTAGCAACATCCCTGGCCTCTTCCTACTAGATACCAGTAGCACCCTCCAGTTGTGACAAGCAAAAATGTCTCCAGACATTGCCATATGTCCTCAGGAGTGGGAGGAACTTGCCTCTGATTGAGAACCGCTGTTTTAGATAGATTGCTTTAATTGATTTCACTTATTTTTGCCTCAGCAATACTTTGGCAGGGAAAAAAAAAAATGTGTCTTTACGCTTGAGGTTTATTTTAATTATAGGTGTTTTAACTTGGTTTCTGAGCACATATGGCCTAATGTAGAGGGACTCACAGAAGAAAGAAACCCTTAAATTTTGAGGACACAAAGGAAATTATTTAAAGTTTTAGTCTTTTTGGTGTTTGAAAACACTAAGAAAGACACACCTGCATAATAAGGAAACTAAAGTTAACATCATTAGACTCTACCTATTCCTTTATAAGTTTCTGTTAATCCAAATAACCTATTATACCAAGATTTTAGTTAATGATTGCTTCATCTTATTTTTAGTAACAATTCCTTTTGTAAATTTATGCTGCAAATGTTAATTATATGCTTTATACCAGGTACTAGGAATATAGCAGAGAATAAAAATACCTTCCATTGGGAGTTGCTAGTCTAATAGTTTAATGAAAGCTAAAGATCTTTGTTTAAGAAAAATGCAATACATACAAAATACTGCATTATTTTGGAGATTCATCTCCCATATTAAACCTCTTCTTTTTCTTATTGTTACTGCTGTTTTTTGTTTTTTGAGCTTTAGCTTATATATACTGAAAAGCACAAATGTTAAGTGTACAGCTCAATGGAACCACCACCCATATCAAGATATAAAACATTTCCAGGACCTGAACTGGCCCTCTCTTGCTCTCTTGTAGGCAATACACCTCCCTTGTTCCCAGGGTAGTTGTTACTGTTCTAACTCTGTCATCATAGATTGCTTTTTACTGTTCCTGAACTGCATAGAAATGGAATCATATAGTATGTACTCTTTTTTAACTAGCTTTCACTCATTATAATGTCTGGGAAGCTTATCCATATTGTTGCTTGAGGCAGTATTTAATTCTTTTTCATTGTAATGTAATTTTCCATTATGTTAATTAATATACCACAATTTGTATATCCATTCTTCAGTTAACAGATACCTTAGTTGTTTCAAGTCTGTGGCTGTTATGAATAGAGCTGTTGTGTCCACTCTCGTACAGGTCTTTTGGTATACATGATCACCTATTTCTGTTGGGTATATACCTACGAGCAGAACTGCCAGATCATGGGTACATGGTATTTTGGGTTTGTATATACTATCAACTAGTTTTCCAAAGTCACTGGTCCAGTTGATAATCCTACTGGTAATAAGTGAGTGTTCCAATTTAATTCTAGTTTTTCCACATCTTTACCAGTTCTTAGTATTGTCATACTTTTTAAAAAAATTCTCACCCGAGGAAATTTTTCTTTTTATCTTCAGATAGAGTGAGAGGGGGAGGGAGGGAGAGAGAAACATCAACTGGTTGCCTCCCACATGACCCCAGCCACGGCCAGGGACGAACCGCAACCAAGGTACATGCCCTTGACCAGAATCGAACCTGAGATTCATTGGTCCACTGGCTGACACTCTAACTGCTGAGCCAAACCAGCCAGGGCAGTATTGTCATACCTTTTTATCTTAGTCATTTGATGGAAGCATAATGGTATCTCATTGTGGTTTTAATATGCATCTCCCTGATAACTCCCTGGTAATTAATGATGTTGAGCATATTTTCATATTGACCATTTGGATGTTATCTTTTATGATCTGCCTTTTCAAGTCCTTTGCCATTTTTCTATTGGGTGTGTGCCTTTTCTAATTCATTTGTAGGAGTTCTTTATATATTCCGGTAAAATAAGTCATTTGTTTGGATATGTGTGTTACAGATATTTTCTTCCATTCTGTAACTTGCTCTTGCACTCTATTAATGGTATATTTTGATGAACAAAAGTTGTTCATTTTAATGAAGTCCTGTTTATCATTGTTTCCTTTATAGTGGTTTCTATGACCCTTTTAGGAAATCTTTGCCTATCCCAGTATGATGAAGATACTTTGTTTCTTCTAAAAGTTTTGTTGTTTTGCTTCTCATACTAAGATATGTGATTAATCTTGAATTAAAATGTGTGTATGGTGTGATGCAGGGGTCAAGGTTGTTTTTTTTTAATCATATAAATATCTAATTGATATTCACTGTTTATTGAAAAGACTTGTTCTCCACTGGAGGGCTTTTGCTGTTAACCAGATATTCATATATGTATGGGTCTATTACTGGACTCTGTTTTATTTCGTGGTCTTTTTGTCTGTCCTTGCAGTAAAATGGCTCTTTCTTTCTTTCTATTATAATTAAGTCTGGAACAAATATTAGCATTAGCCTTGATACCTGGTAGTTACTTCCTCTGCCTTTGTTCTTTTTCAGGTTGCCTTGTACCTTAAACCTATTTGTGAATCGTTAGTTAAGAACCTTTATTTACCTTTGGGTAGCATTTTGAGTAGCACTGAAAAAAGTTGTCCTTTTTTATCCTTTAATATTTTAACTTTAGAATGGAGAGTCTTACTAGAGTGAGGTTCATTAAACCATAATATATCTATTTGAGTTCTTTGCTTATGCAGTTAGAGCCAGTTAACTTGCTGTTTTGTAAGTTTACTTATTGGTTAATGTCAAATTCTCTTCTTGGAAATTCCCCTGCAGTGTTATTTCACTTTTTATTGAGAGGTAGAGAAGATAAAAAGATGTTGCCCTAGAGCCCTGGCCGGTTTGGCTCAGTGGTTAGAGCGTCGGCCTGCGGTCCAGAGAGACCCGGGTTCGGTTCCCGCTAAGGGCACGTACTTCGGTTGCAGTTTGTCCCCGGCCCTGGTTGGTCGTGCGGGTGGCAGCCACTCGATGTGTCCCTTCACATCGATGTTTCTCTCTCTCTCTCTTCCTCTCTCTCCCTCCCACTCTATCTGTACAAAAAATAAAGAAATGTCCTCGGGTGAGGATTAAAAAAAAAAAAAAAGATGTTGCCCTAGAGGTCTTTCCTAATTGGATGTGAACTTTACCAGTGAGAAAGGCTCCTTAGAAGCAATAATTCACTTCAACCAGCACTTACCTGAAAGAAATTTGATATCATAAAACTTGTTTCCATTTGTACCTGCTCTTGTGAAAAAGATGTGCATGATGAGAGTTTCTTACATACTTAATATATCTCAATTAAAATAAAAATTGGCGGTGTGATCCCTTTTACCATGAATAAAAAACAGTGTTTGAAAAGCATATTTTGACTCTATTGAATATTACACTCAGAATCTATTAGGAATGTACAGGGTGGGGCAAAAGTAGGTTACAGTTGTTTGTATGAAAAATAACACAATAATTAATAAATAATAGTACAAGAATAAACTGTTTAGTATACTCACAACTGTAAACCTACTTTTGCCCCAACCTGTATTGACCTAAATTTGGCACTTTCCCTTTAGTATTTTCTGAGCAGTAAAAGGGAAATTGCATTTAATCTCAAATACATATTTCTATTTTAATATAGATTAAAGTTCATAAAAGTGTTAAAATGCATTTCTTAGTGTTACACTAGATTTTATAGACTAGGAAAAATTTCATATGTAAAACTGAATTATAGCCCAGTGTGGCTCACTGGTTGAGCATCAACTCGTGAACCAAGAGGTTGCCAGTTTGATTCCCAGTCAGGGCACATGCCCAGGTTGTGGGCTCAGTCCCCAGCTGGGGGCATGCAGGAGGTGGCCAATTGATGTTCTCTCATCGATGTTTCTGTCTCTCTCTCCCTCACCTTCCTCTCTCTCTAAAATCAATAAAGAAAAATAAATAAAACTGGATCATAACCAGTTTTCTGAAGTATTTTACTTATATACATCTTTCTTTTATAACTGTTTGTTGTCTGAAATTATATAATGGCTTTTATTTAATGCATACTATGTAATGCACTTCAAAACATAGTCTTGTGTAAAATTAAGATGGTAGCATATTTAATTTGTCATAACTTGGCTGGCCTGTTGGTGTCACTGTGGCACAGGCAGTGAGATAATAAATGTCTGCCTATTGCAGACGTTTCATTTTTCATTTGATTTCCCTTCTCAGTCTGACCTACGAGAGGCTCTGATTAGATTCTTCACATTCATATATAGATTTTAATGGCAGAACTTGTCATAGGGATCCTCTGGCAGCAGTTTAATATATGTTCATTGTTTGAAGTATATTACTTTGTTAAAATGAGGTGCATAGGATAAGATCTTAGTATTATCACAGTTTGTTTATAGCAGAAGTATTTTTGCTTCTTAATAAAAAGTAATTCATATTTTGTAAGTATTAGTAAATTTCAAGTATAAGAATGCAAATTATGCTTTGACTTGCAAACTGCATATTATTTATGATTTATTGGTATACTGCTGGCCAAAATACTAGACTAGAAATTTGCAATTTGTGCCATGAAATAAAGAGAAGAAGCAAATATTAGCCTTTTGTGGTTGATATTTCTTGTGAGTTGTTATATTTGACAGATTTAGAGAAACCACCTTAATAGGTATAGCTAAAAGGAAACTTTCTTGTGTTTGGCCCAAAACCAAATCCACAATTTAGATTTCTCCACCAACAGACTTTTTCCTCTAGAAAAATTTACTTATACACAAGATACCAAATTTTATATTCAATTTTAGAGAGTTTAGGACCCCCTAAACCCTGACTTTGAATCCTTAGGTTCCTTGGGTCTTAAAAACTCCTGATCTATAAGTTTTGACTTAAATCACAGGATTTTAATTAAGTAGGAGTACCTTAGAGATCCCCAGGTCTCACTACCTTATTTTACAACTGAGGAAAAGAAAGGGCCCTTGTGGTTGTGATGGAATTACCCATATCAACTAGCCGTACCAGAAGCTTGTGTGATTTGACCAAAAGTACAGTGAGGGCAAGAACGTTCCCATTCATTACCTTATCTCCAGGGCCTAGGACAGTGCTGTCACACAGTAGATATTAGAGGCTTTCATTAAATGTCTAATGAATGAATGAACACATATTAGAGCCAGAACTAGAAATAAGTTTCTAGGCTTACATGGAACAACAGGGAAGAGATATTGTACTCTTAGACTTGATACATCTTGTGTCCTTAATTTCCCAGCATGTATCATATGTGCTGTTGCTGTGGAACTTTTGGTGTATGACATCTTTGTTGTTACTGTTGTTTTATTCTTTAATGCTTTTGCTGAACTAAGTAGTTTCTTCATTCCCCTGTACTTATCAGTCTGGATAATATACTCTAGCAGTCTAGAGAAGGTATGGAAAGGAATGTAAGATTTCTTTTCCTCACCCCAATGTTTTAACTGTCTATTTATTTATGTGCTTTTCCCAAGAGATTGGAATCACCTTTAGCGCAGAGACAGTGTGTAGCACACAACATTGTTATAGTTAACAGTAGTTGCTCAATAAAGGAATGAATTCCAATATAAGGACTTAAAACTGAACATGTTTTCTACGTCAGTAATTCTGCCTAGAGTTTGAATAGCATATAATGAGATTGTCTCTTTAATATATGGTAATACAATGTAACATTTCTGCATTATTTATATCTAAAACATTTAGTAGGTCAATTATGGCAATGTTGATTTGATGGGGATGGGTGGAGTGAAGACCAGTTTTTACCAAATGTGTGCCTTGGACCCTTTTAGAGGTATGGCAAATGTTTTTCATTGTTTAAACCATGCAAACCTAGATTCATTTTAAATATTTAATTTCCAAGTATAGAATAGAGTCTTTTTTTTTTATCCTCACCTGAGGACATTTTTGCATTTATCTTCAGATAGCATAGGAGAGAGAGAGAGAAAGAGAGAAAGAAACATCGATGTGAGAGAGACATATCGAGTGGTTGCCACCCACTCAATCCCAGCGGGGGCCAGGGACATATTGCAACTGAGCTGCAACTGAGGTATGTGCCCTTAGCTGGAAATGAACCCGGGACTCTCTGGTCTGCAGGCCGATGCTCTAACCGCTGAACCAGACTGGCCAAGGCTAGAATATATTATTATTATGACCACAGAATAAGTTTTAAAATATGTGCTATGTGTGCGTGTGTGTATGAATTCTGGATTGGTATATCTGTTAAAAATTGTGACAAAAGATTGGGATACTATAAGTTCTTGTTGAATGAATGAATGAATGAATGAATGAGTACTAGAAGAAAGAGAAGTGTGTGTGTGTGTGTGTGTGTGTGTTGATAAAATAGAGAAAATTGGTAAATTGGGGGATTTGCTATCTTGAGCAAGTGGAATAACAGATATAGGATGAGATTGTGATCATAAAGTAAGTTATTAGCCTTAAGACTCCATAAGTATTGCTTCCTGACTGATAACAAGTTCCAAAGAGTGGCCATGGGAGTTGCCTACGTAGAATGGGGCATGAAAGTGAGAGGCATTAGAGATGAAGAGAGTAATGAAATCTCAGACTAAAGTGTAGGTTGAGTTGTACTGTATCAGTCTAATGTATCTTTTATCTGCCCTCAATTTCTGTTGGCTCTTTGTTCAGCTAGATTACCAAACCTGAATCAAACTACCAACTTTAGGTTTTCTATAAGTATATGGAGGAGGGGAAAATCATACACTTTTATAGATAGTTAAAACTACAACTGGTCATTCTGCATCAGCATAGGTAGGGAGGCTCATGAAATTGGTTTTATTTCATTTTATTTTATTTATTTTTTCTTTATTGATTTTAAAGAGAGAGGAAGGGTGAGGGAGAGAGAGAGATAGAAAGATTAATGAAAGAGAACATTGATTGGCTGCCTCCTGCATGCCCCCCACTGTGGATCAGGCCCACAATCTGGGCATGTGCCCTGACTGGAAATTGAACCCATGACCTCCTGGTGCATGGGTCAGTGCTCAAAGACTGAGCCACACCAGCTGGGTAATTTTTAAATATTCCATAATTTGTATCAAAAAATAAAGCAACAAACTATATACCATGGCATTAGTAGACTCTTTTTTGATGAACTATGAAAACTCAGCTTAGACATCTTATGTATCAGTTTGGAAGGAATTGCAAACTGAACATAGAATCATTCCCTGAAAGTGTGCCCAGTGAGATGCAAAAGGTTCAGAACACCCAGGATAATGACAAGAGTTGGGATAGAGCAGAAGACTTGGATATAGAGCCCTTGATAAATGTTTGGGATTGACTGGAAAGACGATAGATGACAATGTTAAGCTGGGGAAGAGAGCAGTGAGGTACGGTGGCCCACAAGGAAGTGGGGTCTAGGATCTAGGGTATTGCACAAGGATAGGAAAGCAGTTCTCTACAACAGAGTTCTTCAAAATGTAGACAATCAGAATCACTGGGCTTAACTTCTTTGGAATTCTGACTCCTGGGCTCCACACTCCAACTTAATGAGAATCGCACTGGCAGCTTAGAAGAATATGCATTTTTAATAGGTTTTTCAGGTTATTCTTACCCAAACTAAAGTTTGAAAACTAGGAGTTTAGACGTACTGTGGTGGGCTGAGAAAATGGTGACCCTCCCTTCTACTTACTCGATATGTATTGTAGAATAATCAGCTTTGACTCAAGATAGTGGTGGAGAGGAGGCAGAGAGGCCACTATGAGGAGGCTAAGGGTGTTGCAGTATGTTTACAGTAGAATTGGGGATGTGGAGGTCTGTTTGAATAATAGGTTTGCTTCTGGCAGATACTCCTTATAGACAGCTAATGATTAAAACAACAGGGGTAAAATTTAAATGATCAAAATTCACAGAAGACTTAACACAGAGTTTTCAGTTTGTTTCTTTAACAATTATATTAATGTAAATGCTTTGGAAGGTTTTATACATTTTGAAGAATGAGATAGGAAGTTCAAATTGAGAAAATTTCTTAGTAAGTGAAGTATTAGTATTATATCTTCTAGATACTAGAAATACTCAAGGGAAACAAGATCAATAAGCAACCTGGTGTTAGTGAGCCCACAGCCAGCAGGGAGAGAGGATATAAACAGATTAATTTTAATACCACATGAGAAGTGATATGTTAGGAATGGTAAGAGGAGTATGGAAAGGTCACCTGAGGAATTACTGTCCAAGCTGAATCTGAAGGATGAGCTAGCCAGATGAAAAAGGGTGAAGAATGTCCCCATTAGAGGCAACTTTAAAGCCCTGAAAAAGGTATGAGACCATATAATTGAAAATTCACCATTGTTGAAATGGAGAACGTAAGGGTGACGTGTGAGAAATGAGGCTAGAGAAGTAAGTAGGGACCATTTCCTGAAAAACCTTAAAACCATGTTGAGGAGTTTGGTCTTTACCTAAAAGGCAATAGACAGTGGCCACAAAATAGCATAAAAATGGAAGTGTCTCTGTCCAATTTGTATTGTAGATAGTTGTCTCTGCCTACAGTTTGAAGAATGAATTTCAGGAGTGACAAGACTAGAAACAAGTGAGACAGATAGATGAGTTAGGTCACCAAGGGAGGAAGGAAAGTAAAATTTAGGACTTTTCTCTTGTGGAGAAACTAGAACCAGTAAAGAACACCAGCCATTTTTAAAGACGTAGATGGGAGGAAAACTGGGAGAATATATAGTAAGGAAACTGAGGGAGAAGGGAGTTTGTGTAATTTATAGATTGTAGAATCCTTACAGCTTGTTGGTAGTTACAGAATATGTTTTGAGAATCATTTATTCACGATTTCTCCTCACCCTATGTAAAAGGGAGGGATTAATTAATAAATGTCTAACTCTGCTTATCTCTTACAGTGTGCATCTTAAGGATGTGTATTTTAAAGCAAATTTGCTGAACATTTTGTGTTCTTTATGTGTTGGTCTTACACAAACTTTAGTTCAAAAGCAGATTACCATGCTAAATTATAAATTCTAAACTTACATTTTTAACCTCATTCTTGTCTAATGTCAGTTAAAATATGCAAAATGGAGACATTATTTTGGTTGAAAATGAGTATCCTCTCACAGCTTTATGGAAGCAATTTTTACAAATGTTGTTTTGTATACTTAAAATATACATGAAATTTTTTTGCCAAAAACATTATATTTTGTTTTAGCTTAAATTATTTTAAAATGTGTTTTTAAAATTATTAAATACTGCAGCACTATCCTCATAGCTTGACTAGAACATTAACTTCAGGTTTATTTCATTTCATTGTACAGTTGTTAAGCACAGCTTTGCAAAGTCTTAAACTTTGAGTTGGATGTTAGTGACATAAAAATGCAAATAAGGGATTTAATGTTGTTGGTTATGAAAAGGGTCATTGTCTCTCAAATGTATTCCGGAAACTATAGGAGTGAATGCAATAGCAGATGTTTAAAATGTTGCAAAGCTAGGCACAGCTTTATAGCTGAAATTCTTTATTTTTTATTTTATTTTTTCTTTATCAATTTTAGAGAGGGAGAGAGAGATAGAAATATGGATGAGAGAGAATGATTGGCAGCCTCTTGCATGCCCCCCACTAGGGGGTAGGCCCACAACCTGGGCATGTGCCCTGACTGGGAATTGTACCGGCGATCTCTTGGTGCATGGATCAATGTTCAACCACTGAGCTACACCAGCTGGGCTAACAGATACTTTAAAAAAATGTAAGGGTTAATATAAAGGCACATTTTACATTTTTATAAACCATGAAGCTAAATAATATTACTTAGTGAATGTGTATTTTATCAAAAAACAGTCAACAAGCTCATAAAATACTGTTATATCACAAGTCATCTATTTCTCTCACATAGCACATATCATTTTGTGTTTCACTGAGTTGCCAGACCACTCTCAAAATGCTAATTCTGTTCAGAATGTTAATGGACCCATTTGTACCTCTCTTGGTTAGAATCCCTCTGTTAGTAACAGTGTAGGCACAGGAAGGTCTGATTTACATAAAGAACACGAGGTTTTTTTCTGGAAGCATTTTTGTTTGTTGAGTAAAGGATCCGTGGGTGAGATGTAATATCCTCAGACAACCAGAAGTTGTTTCTTCTGGAGGCCATGTATGAAAAGATGGGAGATACCCCTATAACTTCTTGAAAACTTAGGGAATCAGAGATATCCATTGTATTGACTGATTAACCTGTACTAATGCCCCTCTTTCCAACTACTGCTGCTACATATCTCTTTTCTGGGAATTTACACAATTTTGTGACAGGACCGATGATTCAAATGAATGTTGTTCTCTAAGGTAAGTTCCAAGAGAATAGTAAACACAACTGTCTTGGACCTCTGTGCCATTTGTATGTTGTTTGAATGTGTTTAGAACTAATAAGTTCAGCAAAGTTGTAGGATATAAGAGTAATAGCAAAACTCAATTTTATTTCTGTATACTAGGAATAAATAATCTAAAAAATAAAATTAGGAAAATGATTACATTTATAGCAGCCTCAAAAATAAGAATATACTCGGGGCTGGCCGGTGTGGCTCAGTTATTGACTGTCAACCCATGCACCAAGAGGTTGCTGGTTTGATTCCTGGTCAGGGCACATGCCCCGATTGTGGGCCCAATCCCCAGTGTGTGTGGGGGGCGGGGCATGCAGGAGGTGGCCAATCGATGTTCTCTCTCATTGATGTTTCTGTCTCTCCCTCCCTCTCCCGTCCCCTCTTTCTAAAATCAATAAAGAAAAAATATTTTTTAAAAATAAAAAATAAGAATATACTCAGGAATATATGCAAGACTTTAAAACTGAAAACTGTAGAACATTGTCTAAAGAAGTTAAAGAAGATCTAAATAAATGGAAGGCCATCTTATGTTTATGAATCAGAAGACTCAATTTGTTAAAGTGGCAATGCTCCCCAAGTTGATCAGATTCAGCAGAATCTTTTTAAAATCCCAGCTGGCTTTCTGTAGAAATTGACAAGCTGATTAGATATAAATGCAATGGATCCAGAATAACCAAAAGAATTTTGAAAAGGATGAGTTGTAGGACTCACTACTTCTAATTTTAAAACTTACTACAAAGCTACAGTAATCAAAACAGTATGGTACTGGCATAAGAAAGACTTATAGATCAATGAAACAGAATTGAAAGTACAGAAGTAGACCCTTACATATTTGGTCAGTTGTGGTTTGACAAGAGTGCTGAGACAATTTTCAATGTGGAAAGAATAGTTTTCAACAAGTGGTGCTGGGACGACTTGATATCCACATGCCAAGAATCAAGATGGACCCAAACCTCACACCATACTCAAAAACTAACTCACAATGGATCTAAGTTTTAAATGTAAGTGCTAAAACTATGAAACTCTTGGAAGAAAAAACATAGATGTGAATCTTAACGACCTTGGATTAGGAACTTTAGTTTCTTCTATGTGACACTGAAGCACAAGGAACAACCAAAAAATAGATAAATTGGACTTTATCAACTTGTAAAACTGTTGTGCTTCCAAGAACACCATGAAGAAGAAAGTGAAAGGGCAGCCCACAGAAAAAAATGTTTACAAATTATATAGATGAGAAAGGATTTGTGCCTTACAGCTCAACAGTAAAATGACAAATGACCCAACTAAAACTAGTGCCAAAGATTTGAATAGACATTTCTCTCAAGAAGATATACAAATGACCAATAAGCACGTGAAAAGATGTTCACCATCAGTAGTCGTCAGGGAAATGCAAATCAACGCTACATTGAGATACTACTTCATAGCATAGCTATAAGCAAAAAGACAGATAAGGCTCTGCCATCGGTCACCCCATTGATCACCAGGGTTGATTTGACTGACCTGGCTGGTTAGGCGGGCATCCCCCTCCTCTCTCACTGATCCACGTGCCTCCCTCCTGAAGCTCTGTACTTGGTAGAAGAGAATGACCTTCCCCCCCAGAGAAGAGGACTGGTCTTCAGTCAAGGTTATACGAGTAGCTGTGCTCTCCTGTTAGGACTTCCAAGCAAGCTCTCAAAAAGACAGATAATAAGAAGTGTTGGTGAGGATATGGGGAAATTAGAACCCTCATATGTTGCTTTTGGGAATGTGAAATGAATGGTACAGCCATTTTGGAACACATCAATTCCTCAAAAGTTTGAACATAAAATTACCATATAACTCAGCCAAAAACATGTACACTAATGTTCATGGCAATATCATTCATAATAGTAAAAAAGTGGAAACAGTCCAAGTGATGATCCATCAGTTGATGAATGGATAAACAAAATATGCTATATCCATGGAATGGAATATTATTCAACCATAAAAAGAACTGAACTGGTATACAGGTTGGGCAAATGTAGGTTTATAATTCATATAGAAAATAATGCAAAAATTAATAATAATACAATAATAAATTCTGTCTTTCACATACCCAACTGTAGACCTACGTTTGCCCCACCCTGTATGCTGCAATATGAATGGACCTTAGACACAGTGTGCTACAAGACACATACTATATGATTTCATTTATATGACTGTCTAGAGTAAGCAAACCCATAGAAACAGAGTAGATTAGTGGTTCTCAGGGGCTGGGAAAACATAGTAATGGAAAGTAGCTTCTAATGGGTGCAGAGTTTCTTTTGGGGGTGATGAGAATGTTCTAAAATTAGTGGTGATGGCTATACAATTATGTAAATAATGGTCATGGCTTGTGAATTATATTTCGATGAAGTGAATTCAGAGTACAGTGAATACTTATTTTTCTACCATTCAGTTAAGAAATAAAACATCACTGTTACCTTTTAAGTCATTGTTCTTTCCCTACGTAGCCACATGGCTCACTTCCTTGCTTCTTTGTTCAGCATTCTGCCCACATTTTACCTCAGAGAGACCTTTCCAGAGTACTCCACCTAAAGTAGCACCCTTTGCCTATCACCCTGTATTTCTTTTATCCTGCATTTAAACACACACACACACACACACACACACACACACAGAGCAATTTTATTACCTAATGTATTAGTATACAGTTATGTGTTTACTATCAGTCTCCCTCCGCCCCCTACGTAAATAATATGGGCAGAGACTTGGTTTCCTACACTGCGCCTAAAGCAGTGGCTGCCATGAAGTTGGTGCTCGGTAAATGTTGGTTCAGTTTGTAAATAAACCCTTGTGTTTCAGAGCTCAAACAGTGCTTGCTTCTTTCCTATTTGGTTCTCATGGACTTAGTCCCTATTCTGAACTCCTCTTACTGTCTGTACTTTGGTACTAAGTTCAACTTTTATGTTAATGTTTGTGTATCTTGTCTCTCCAGTCAGTTGTCAAGGACTATATCTTTTTTTCATTTTCTTTTCCCAGTCTAATATAGTAATAGTAAAATCTAAAAATAAACCTATTGCTATAGCAACTTCTTAATCTAATCGTGTTGAGTCATAAGTTTTTTAGTTCATTCAACAAATTTATATATTTATTCAACAAATATTTATTGAACATCTCATCTCAGGCACTATTTAAGGTGCTAAATATATAGCAGTAAACAAAATAGGCAACCTCTCTACTCTCATGAAGCTTATAGTGATGGGATACAAAAAAACAAATATACACATACTATATTCCTTAGTAATAACTGCTATGAGAAAAATAAAACATGGTAAGCAGATTAGGGAGAGCCAGTGGGAAAGTTGTGGGGGTTGCTATTTTATACATTGTTGGAGGGAACTATCTCTGGCTAAAGGTGCAAGTCCTGTGGATTTCTGGTAGAAGAGCATTCCAGAAAGAAAATACAGCTAATATAAAGGCCCTGGAATAGAGGTAGGTGTGTTGTTTTTGAAGAAACAGTATGGCTGCAAGCCTGGGAGGCTGGTGGGACATGAAGTCAAATCATATAATCCCTTGAGAACATTTAATCGTCTGGGGTTTTCATCAAGTGAGATTGAGGGTTGTTAGAAAATTTTGTAAAAGGAATAATGGTTGATGTATGGAGTTAGAGGTAGGTTTCATGGACAGAAGCAGGAAGACCAGTTGGGAAGCCCCTAGAATAATATAGGTGAAATATGATGCTACCTTAAACCAGGGTGGAAGCAATGGAGATGGAGAGAATTGGTTTGATCCTGGGTATATTTGGAGGGTAGATCTAAAAGCATCTGATGATGGTTTGGATGTGCGTATGAGAGCAAAAGAAGAGTCAAAGATAAGTCCTAAGATTATTGGCTAAAATTTTGGTAGTAGAGATACTGTTAACTAAAAGAGTGAAAAATATAGATGATGTTGTTTTGTTTTGTTCTTTGGGCTGATTAGTGTATAATCATCAGTTTGGGACATATTAAGTTTGAGATGCTTTTTTGAAATCCAAGTAGAAGTGACAGATAAGTGGATAGATATATCGCAGTTAAAGAGAGAGGCCCAGGTAAGACACATAAATTTGTTAGTTGTCAATGAATAGGTAGATGATTTTCAAAATCAGAAGAATCAATATGATTGATTACCCAGGAAATGAGTATAGGAGAAAAAGTCCTCTGATTGAACCCTGAGGCACTCCAGGATATGGAGGTAGAGGAGATGAGGAGGAATCAGCAAAGAGACAATAGGACATATCTGATGATGTCAGAGGAAGATCAAGAGTTCCCTAAATCTGGGGGATGCAAGAGTATCAAGGAGAGAACATCACCTGTGTCAGATGCTGTTTGATAAATCACCTAAGATGATAATTGATCTCAATAGTTATTTAGGCTCCACCATATAAATCTAATAATTGCCTAGGCAAAATAATGACCTTCTCAAGAAATACACTCTCAACATGTGTCGGTTATGAGAGGCTGTTTCTGTTAAGCTTTGAATTTGTAAATTAGAAAATTCAAAATGTTAGTTCTGAGTTTTCAAATTATAACTTGCATTATGCATGGTGGGGTAGAGTATTAGGAAAGGATTTTAAAGACATATTTGTCTTTTAGGACATCAATAACTTGTCATTGTGGAAAACCAATAGGATCTAGTCATAGAATCTGATTATAAAAATTAGACAATTTCTTATATCCAAGACAATTGTAAATCTATGTTTCTTGGCTTTTTCTCCCTTGCCTTTTTTTCCCTGTAAGGCTTAAGGTTGAATATTATACTTGTTAAGTTCCCATTATAAACTAATTTGCTTAATGTAAATTTGAAGAGCAGGAAGTTTCCTTTTTCTCACCCTGATTGAAGTCAGAGAAGCCCTGTTTACTGAGCTAATCTTGAAATCAAGGGGAAATTAATACTGCAAGTGGATGATTTGTTTATACTGCTCATTTTCCAGGTTCATTATGATTATATTACACATCATTCAATTTTGTAATATTAGATGTGGGTTTTTTGTCATCTTAATTCTGTTCTCTAAAATGATTTTCCTGATGTATTAATACATTTGAAATTTGAAAATTGAATTTTACTATCTACCTGCTGCCTAGTTCTAGAATGATGAAAGTATTTTGTATTTGACATGCACTGTACCTCTTAATAGCAAATCTTGCTGTGTTTGCTGCTATTATATATATATATATATATACACACACAACATTATAGAATGCTGTGACAGCATAAGGGAATAATACTACATAGTAGAGAGAAAATAGTTTAAGATGTGATTAAAAGGATATGGTTATCCTGAACTGTTAATGTGATGTGAGATTTTTTACAAAGATTTTCTTTTTTATTCACATGTTGCTAAGGATTTGAAGCATTCATTACCAGCTGGACTTGGTCTCTCAGAAACCCAAATTACATCTCATGGCTTTGACAGTACCAAAGAGGGGGTTACTGAAGCAGGAGCATTTCAAGGTAAGAGCCTATATGAATTTTTAAAAATGGCTAGGGTGGGAGTTCATCAAATACTACCTCTGTTAATAAAGCATAAGATAAGAATTGAGCCTTTTAATTCAGTGATAAAATACCAATTATAAGCATATTGCTTTTTCTCTTCAATTTAAATGATTTACGAATTGTTTTAGAATTAGTCTTCATATAAATAGATTAGTGTGCATAGTTTCACTGATTATTATTTAGGAATTGGTTTTATTTATTTTTATTTTATTTTTTCCATCACCATTTATCCTCTCTATGTCCTCTTAGGAATTGGTTTTAAAATACTGAAATAAAAACTCAAAAACTGTATCAAAATGCAGATTTAAATGATTTTAGCTTATAACTACAAAATGTGTACATATTCGTTAATATTGATTTGTATAAATACATATTTCCTATTTTAAAGCAACTAGGAAAATAAAACTTTTATTTTTCTGACTATACATGATGTACAGGAGGTCTCCAAGACCACCATCAAATTTTGTAATAATTTGCTAAGAGGACTCACAGGACTCATATAGTCATACTCAGTGCTATGATTATTTCAGCAAAAGCACAGTTAGCAAAGGTGAAGGATGCCTGAGGTGAAACCTGGGGGGAACTAGGCATAAGCTTGAGAGGCTCTTCTCCCAGTGCATTCACACAGGACATGCTAAATTCTGCCATCAGAGTTGTGACAGGTGTGAAATGTTGCTAACCCAGGAAGCTCGTTAGAAACTAAGTGTCCAGGGTTCTTATTGGAGATTGCTTACATAGGCATCCTCTGCCTAGCATGTACCAAGATTCCAGACTCCCAGAAGGAAAGCAGGTGTTTACCCTAGACCACATTGTTTATATAAACAGTTTAGGCACAGTGAGCCTGTCTTACCATTCTGGGAATGGAGGCAATCTTACCAAAATTTAAGTTCCCAGACACCATACAAGGGCTAATCTTATAAGCTGATCTTTTTTTTTTTTAAACTCATCTTTATTATTGAATGTAATACAGATGTCCCCCCCCCCCTTTTTCCCCCATTGACCCCCTCCTGCCTTCCCCACACTATTGTCAGTGTCCATTGGTTATGCATATATGCATAGAAGTTTTTTTGTTTGTCTCATCCCGCCCTCCCTCCCTGCTTCCCTTTGAGGTTCATCAGTCTAACAACCAATTTGTATTTCTTAATTCCTTTATCTTTTTCATCCATCCCTCCAACCACCCTCCCATCTGGCAAACAACAAAAAGTTCTCTGTATCTATGAGTTTTTCTGTCCTGCTTACTTATTTTGTTTGTAGATTCAATTGTTGATAAATATGTATTAATTGTCATTTTATTGTTCATATTTTTGTTTTTCTCTCCTTCAAGAAGATCCTTCAACATTTCATGTAATACTGGTTTGGTGGTGATGAACTCCTTTATCTTTTTCTTGTCTGGGAAACTCTTTAATGTCCATCGATTCTAAATGATAGCTTTGCAGGAGGGTAATCTCGGTTGTAGGTCATTGCTTTTCATCACCTTGAATATCTCTTCCCACTCCTTTCTGGCCTGCAAAGTTTCTTTGGAGAAATCGGCTGACAGTCTTAGGAGCTCCTTTGTAGAAACGGACTGCTTTTCTCTTACTGCTTTTAAGATTCTTTCTTTGTCTTTAACCTTTGGCATTTTGATGATGATGTGTCTTGGTGTGGACCTCTTTGGGTTCAACTTGTTTGGTATTCCTTGTGCTTCCTGGACTTGTATGTCTGTTACCTTCCCCAAGTTAGGGAAGTTTTCTGTCATTATTTTTTCAAATATGTTTTCAATTTCTTGCTCGCTCTCTTCTCCTTCTGGCACCCTTATGATGTAAATGTTGGCACGCTTGAAGTTGTCCCAGTGGCTCCTTACACTATCCTTATTTTTTTGGATTCTTTTTTCTATTTGCAGTTCTGATTGGGTGTTTTCTGCTTCCTTATATTCTAAATTGATGATTCGCTTCTTGGCTTTACCTACTCTACTATTGAATCTGTGTAAATTATTCTTTATTTCAGTTTGTGCATCCTTCATTTCTTTCTGATCTTTTTTTAGGTTGTTGATGTTCTCACTAAGTTCCTTGGAAGTCTCTCTTAAGTTCCTTGAAGGTCTCACTAACTCCCTTGAATGTCTCACCAAGTTCCTTGAGCAACATTATGACCTGTGTTTGGAACTCTGCTTCTGATTGATTGTTTTTCTCCATTTTTAGTTCTTTTCCTGGAGTTTTGTTCTTTTCTTTCATTTGGGACATGTTTCTTTGTCTCCTCATTTTGGCTGTTTCCCTGTGGTTGTTTCCATGTATTAGGTAGAGTTGCTATGTCTCCTAGGCTTCGTAGGGTGGCCTAATGTAGGTATCCTGTAGGATCCAGTGACACAGTCTCCCTGATCACCCCAGCTGGTCCCTCGAGGTGCACCCCTAGTGTAGACTGTACACCCTTCTGTTGTAATTGAGTCTTGATTGCTGTTGGCACATCAATGGGAGGGATTTTCTCAGGCTGATCAGCTGCAATGACTGGCTGTGCCCCCTGGCCCCTGGCCTCTGACTACCTTGGAGGATCAGCTGTGTAGGAACCCACCACACAGAGCAAGACTTCATCAGGGCTCTGGTACCCACTGAGTCTGCTCATTGAGTGTGTCACTTGTGGAGGTGGTTGGATGGTGGTGTTTCCGTGTGGTCTGGAGCTGTCCACTGGGTGTGCTGGCTCTGGGACAAGGTCAGTCACTGCCTGTGTTCTATCCAGGGCCACCAGGTATAAGCTACAAATTGATCTGCAGATGGCTGCTTCTTGTGCTGGGCTTGGAGATGCCCAGGAAAAGCCAAGTTGTGAACCAAGACTGGTTGCTTCTAGTGCTGGGCCTGGGGCCACTTAACAAGAGGTATGGGGCTTGCTGAGACCAGATGCTGCTTGTTTGAGAGATCTTGAGGAACCTCTGAAGCAGGATCCAAGACAGGCCAATCCTATGGTAAAGCCTTTGGAAACAGCATGGGTGGGCCCAAAAGTTGAGTGGGGCAGGGCCTCGGGGAATCACCAGGGCAGGGCAAACAGTTTGAGCCAGGTTGCTGGAGTCCCAGATATGGCGGCTGTCTGCCGCCCAGAGAAGGGCTCACCAAAGGAACAATGGCTTCCACCAGTACCTCTGTCCAGGAGAAAACTGTCCCTCCAGCCCTGATCCCGAGGCCAAACAGCTTAGTTCTTCCCTGTATGTCTCTGGCACCCCTCAAGCTGCCTCCACCGATAACTCAGAGGGAGCGAGTCTGAGTTAGTCTGTGTGTGGGCCCTTTAAGAGAAACTTCCCCGGGGGTCCAGCAGCCGCAGCCTCCCTTAGCCTCAGTTTCCACTGGTTTTTACAGCCAGAAGTGATGGGGACTTTTCTTCCTGGCACTGGAACCCTAAGCTGGGCGCCTGGTGTGGGACAGGGACCCCTCACTCCTCAGGGAGGACCTTCCCAGCCAAGGTGTCCCTCTTGATTTTTATCCAACACACGTGGGTGAGAGACCAGCCCGTCCATGCCTCCACCCTTTCTACCAGTCTCAGTGTGGCTGTTTCTTTAATTTCGTAGTTGTAGGACTTCCATTCAGCTCAGTTTCAGGCAGTTCTGAATAATGGTTGTGTTGTAGTTTAGTTGTAATTGTGATGTGGTTGTGGCAGGAGGCAGTACCATGTTTACCTATGTCGCCATCTTTACTGGAAATCTTAAGCTGATCTTTTTAAGAATAAGCAGTTAGAATTGCTATGTTAATTCTTTGGCACATATCCCATATATATGTCTGTTTTAATATAAAGAACAAAGGTGCCTCTTTTTTTAATACTCTTACCTATAACAGCCTTTTAAAAGTGTTTTTTTTATTTTTACATGAATGAAAGAGAGTAAAACCATGTAAACATTTGGACGTAAAATATGGATTTTCTTGCCTTGACCAGTGTGGCCTAGTTGGTTGGGCATTGTCAGGTGCACTGAAAGGTTGCCGGTTTGATTCCCAGTCAGGGCACATGCCCAGGTTTCAGGCTTGATCCCCAGGAGGAGACATGTAGGAGGCAGTCACTCAGTGTTCCTGCTCACATCAATGTTTCTCTCCCTCTCCCTTTGTCTCTCTCTCTCAAAAATATTTTTTTTAAAGATTTTCTTGACAGCTGGAGTTAAATTAGTTGTTATAGATTATGTTCAATTAAGTATATTAATTTTAATACTACATTATAATTTCACAAATGAAAAAAGATTATCTCCATCCCTTTGCAACCCTTACCTCTTGCACATAGTAGTAGTATTCTATATTTGAGTGCCTAAAATTATGAGTGCTTAAAGATATAAGGTTTACTTTGTATAATGTGACAACACCATTTTATGACCAATCACCAGATTCCAAGTTTAAATGTCAGTGTAGAATTTAAAAAATTCTTTTACTGCTATGACCGGTGTGGCTCATTGTTTGAGCATTGTCCCATGCACTGAAAGGTCACCAGTTCAGTTTATGATTGGGGCACATGCCTGGGGTTGTGGACTCAATCATTGGTGGGGACTGTGCAGGAGGCAGCTGATCGATTTTTTCCTCTCACATTGATGTTTTTCTCTCTCTCCCTCTCCCTTTCTTTCCCTCTGAAAATCAATTAAAAAAAATTTTTTTAAAGACTTTTACTATTAAGTATTTTCAGTGAAATCATTTAGGTGACATTTGGTTTAATCTTCTTCCCCTTAAGTGCAGTAGTATTATACAATAATTAAAATAAACTGGCCATTATAAACTGCTATGCATGAGCATGAAAATGCCCGTTATTTTCACTTACTTACATATCCTAATCTGTCAAATTGCAATAAAAAATAGGTATCATGATAATCACAGTAATTTATGTGTCTTTGAATTGACTTTATAAAACATTTTTTATCACAAACTGCATTGTTTATCAGTATTTTAAAAAGATAATCCTCAGATTAGTTAAGCATTTATTGGAAAGTTGTAGTTGTTTTACGTGCTTTTTGTTTTAAGACTTGTATAGGTAAATTGGAATGAACATGAGAAAAAGCAGTATGATTAAAATTTAGGAAATCAGTCTTAGGAGAAAATGTTAAAGGAGTTGGGGCTATATTAGCTCTCTGGAAAAATGACTGATTGATAACTTAGTAACGACTCTATTACTTGAACAGTTACTGCAAGAAGAGTATTAGCCATTTACTTTTCCATCTCTAGAGCAAATTTAGAAAAAATTACACTTAAATTCAGTCTAACAAAAACAAATATTGAAATGTGCCTAACACATATGTTGCAGAGTCAATAATAGTAGAAATCATGAATAAACCAAAGGTTAAAAGAGTGAAGTATACTTGATACCTGAGTTTTGTTTTAATGGTATTTTGATCATTGTATACATATATTCATATTCCTATATTTCTCTTATCGAGATGAAACAGGCTAATACCCCAAATTTAGTCAGTAAGATATTAGACTTTTAAGAGTTATTTTTATTAGATATAAGTGAATGATGTTAGTAACTAATTGAGTCTAAAGTAGTGATTTTTAAATGTTTGAATATACAGAGAAGTGATAATTACCCATGAAAATAAAACAAGAAAAAAAAGGAAGTACCCAGTTACCTTAACACAGTGTTTTTTGCTCTTTTAGTTTGGAAATTTCTATATCATTTGTTATGTGTATGTATTAAACACATCTCATGTTGTGTCATGGAATTATTTCTTATGCAAGATTAATGAACAGTAATAACCAGAACAATAGAGCTCTGTTCCTGGGATCATCAGGAAATGGAACTACAGTAGTTGTTTCTTATTTAACACTTCCTTATATAATAGAAACCCTTGTTCCTTGGATAGTAGTGACACAGCCTCTGTTTACCATGGTGATTGGACTGGATAACATACTCAAGTGCCTTCCAATTCAACAAGTAACTTATGGATTGGTGTTTTCTATATTGAATTAATGAAGATACAGTTTGGATTCAGAACATCTGAGTCTGTAATGAGAAGCTGTTTTAACCTCTCTGGGACTTGTTTCTCTCATAGTTTAATGTCAGATGAGTTGATTTCCCTCATCCCTTCCAGTTTTAAATTTTATGGTTCAACAGATTTAAAGAGACAGGTATCCATCACTTTGAAAGGTGGCACCAATATATTTAGATCTTTTGCATGTTTGGAATTTAAATGTTAGATATAGTCCAAATTAAGATTTTCATATTATTAAGTGTCAGGGCCTTATTAAGCCCCTTATTAAGGGACAGAGCCTGAGATTTTGCATTTCTAATTAGTTCTCAGTTGACATAATTGATAGGTCCCTTGCATCCATACTATGAATAGCAGTGATCTATACTATCTTCACTTGATATATGATTTGAAAGTTTTGGCTATGATGTACTATAAAGGCTATGATTCATTTACATTTCTGTAAATTTTATACAATATTACATGCCCCTTGGATTTCTACTTAAGAGCTTTTCTTCAGCCTGGCAGGTGTGGCTCAGTGGTTGAGCATTGACCCATGCACCAAGAGGTTGCTGGTTTGATTCCCGGCCAGGGCACAAGCCCAGGTAGTGGGCCAAATCCCCAGTGTGGGGCATGTTGGAGGTGACCTATTGATGTTCCCTCTCATCGATGTCTCTCTCTCTCTCTCTCTCTCTCAAATCAATAAAAGAAAAAAAAATTTTTTTAAAGAAATACTTAAAAAAAAAAAAAAGAGCTTTCCTTCATATGTAAGAGTAGCAAGTTATAAAATATTTACTTAAGCTTTAAATCATTCAACTATGGGACTAGACTCATGTTCTAGTAATTGATTTTAAAATAGCAGAGTCCAGGTAAAGTCCTGTTTAGACATGTTCTTACCAGGTTTCTTCTTACAGTTATGTGTTTTGTTTGGTCTTAAGAGTTCGATGAAAAATTTATTCAAGAACCCAGCCTGGTAGCATCCATTTATTATTTAGTCCATTCCTACAAGAAAGCAAATATATTAATTGAAATTAGTTTTTGAATATTTTAAAGGCAATGTCAGTAAATCTGTATTCAAAATGTACAATATATGGAGGAGGAAGAGGATTTTCACAGTAAATGTCTACCCTTTTCAGGTTCCTCAGCACCACCATTGCCATCTGTTATGTCTCCTAGCAGAGTTGCAGCTAGTCAGCTGGCTCAACAAGGAAGTGACTTAATTATTCCCGCAGGTATTCACTGCACTGATTGGATAAAGCCCTTCTTGCTACTGCTGAAGCTAAACTAATTCACTCAATTTCATAATTACTTGCTTTATACTCTTAGGTGTGTGTTATTCTGACTTTTTTGGTGGCTGCTGCTTTTTTTTTTTTTTTTAAACAATATGGGAAATGATCTTACTAGCCATACCTATCTTTCTGGCTTTTAAATGTTATTAACTTTATCTCAAACCTGAAATTTAATTCACTTCAAGATTTTAAAACATTGTAAATTTTGATTCATTTTAAATCATCCTTTCTTTGTTCTGGGAAATGTTGGTTCACTTATTTGATCCTAAACTCTGCTTTGCAGCTCTGCTCTCTGTTTTCAGTTAAACAGGAAAGGAGCCTTCAAGAGTTGGGTTGTTCATTGTTTGGAATGGGTCATGTGCAAAGGGTTGTCTTCCTATTTTCAACCTAAGCTTATAGATAGCTTGTAGACTGTAACAAAATACTGTGTAATTTACCAGTCATGCCCAGTGAAAATACTTGGGAAAATTCATTTATTTGCATTGAATTTGCTCTGCACTTCAATATTGCTGGACTATAAAAGTAGGAAAATTGAACACCTTATTTCTTTTTATATAAAAAGTTAACATTTTATATTTTGTTTCTCTGAGAATTTTGTAAATTCTTAAAGGTGTCTTATATATATCATTTTTAAATTTAATTTTATTATTTAAATATGTTTTTATTGATTTTTTTAGAGAGAGAAAGGAAGGGACAGAGAGATAGGAACATCAGTGTGAGCAAGAAACATCAATTGGCTGCTGCCTGCATGCCCCCCACTGGGGATTGAGCCCGCAACCCAGGCATGTGCCCTGGTACTGGGAATCGAACCAGGACCTCTCAGTCCGTGGGATGACGCTCAATCCACTGAGCCGCAATGGCTGGGCTCATTTTTTATTTTAGATTATGTAAAGCTGTGGTAAAAGCTGGTCTAGCTACAGGAGTGAGAGAAGTTTGCTAACTTTTTAAAACCATTTGTTACAATTTTTTCTCTTATTTCATTGTTCTTTTAAAATTATTACAAGTTTCTATCCCAAGTCATTTGTATCATAAATGTTTATTAAATATTTTCTTATGTGAAAAATATTTTATTGTTAGTTGTAGAGTTGCTTTTATGTCAGGGCATCAGTCTGCCTTTAGTAATTAATTGTGGCTTTTTCTTTGAGGTGGGGTAGGGGTATCTCTTAAGAAAAAGAAAAGCTATAATGTAAGTCTTGTTTTAACCCAGATTTTCATACTGGTGGTAAGATATTTTTAATGACTATTTGAAATTTGGATTGTATTTTTAAGTCCTCCAAAGTTATTAACATTCTGTTGTTGTTTAGTTCTACCTAGTGCAGTGAAAGCACCACTGTAAGGCTTCAGATTTTTACTGAGTTTTCTTTTTAAGGTCATTAGGTTATAAGATTAATTGTGAAAATTTTATTTTTCTTGAAGTCAACAGTACTTGTTTAGAAAAGAAAGCTGATCGCAGCATTTTTTTTAAAGAGCACAAACAAACCACATGGCATTTGTGTTTAATATAAATATTTTTTAAGTGTTAGGAAATCTATCTTCAATGATTCCAGGAAGTTGTAGTCCTTCACTTTGTGGGAACCTTCTCATTTTTTAAATGCATATGAGTAGTTTAATTTGAACAGCATCTGCGTTTTATTTTCTTTCCCTACTTGTCTTGATCTGGTTTGTGTTTTTATCTTTTGTGTTTATGATCATGCAGCAGGTGGCCAGAGAACACAGGCAAAAAGTGGACCAGTTATTCTAGCGGATGAAATTAAAAATCCCGCAATGGAAAAGTTAGAACTTGTTAGAAAATGGAGTTTAAACACCTACAAGGTTTGTAATTTTTCAATGTTTCCACTCTAACTAGCTCTAAGAGCTTTTATTTGTATGTTTATTTGAATTATTATTTTGCAATTATATGAACACATAGGAGAACATAATGCCATCTAAACATAAAAATACAATTAGAAAAGAAATATTTTATTGTTGATTTATATATAAATGTAATTTAAAAAGCCAGTAGGAAAACAGTGAAAAAAAAAAAAAAAAGCTACTATAATTCTTATTAATTGATAGATAACATATAATTGAAGAAGAAATATATTGCCTTGGAATATATGTGGAACAGCTGTAGATATGCTTGTCCCCACCTCCCACTTTTTGATAGTTTATAGCAGCAGTTTTCAACCTTTCTCATCTCATGGCACACATAAATTACTAAAATTCTGCAGCACACCAAAAAATAATATTTTTTGTTGCTCTGTCCCAAAAAAAGGGTATAGTTTTGATTCATTCCCACTGGACAGCTATTGTTGTGTTGGCTGTTGTCCTTTTTTTTTTTTTTGACAGTCTAAGGCAGCAGTTCTCAACCTGTGGGTCATGACCCCTTTGGGGGTCGAATGACCCTTTCACAGGGGTCGCCTAAGACATAACAGTAGCAACATTACAGTTATGAAGTAGCAACGAAAATAATTTTATGGTTGGGGGTCGCCACAACATGAGGAACTGTATAAAGGGTTGCGGCATTAGAAAGGTTGAGAACCACTGGAAGGGGAAAGAGCTCAGTGCACCTGACTAAATAGTCAGCTATTGCATGTTTTAAACATTGTGGCGACATGTGCTGCAGCACACTGGTTGAAAATTGCTGCTTTATAGCCACTGAATATCAAGAGGGATACATTCATTTTTCAGAGTTTAGAATTCTCTGATCTTATTGTAATAACTAAGCATTATAGCACTAGATTGCAAATGAGTTGGATTTCAAAGGTTTATTAACATTGTCCATAAAACAAATAAGCAAATTATTTATACTATATTGGATGTATTACAAAGCCCCAAATACATTTAGTGTCTTTGAATCTTAACTGGGACAAGACAGTAGAATCCATAGAATAGTTAAGTAGAGGAAACCCTAGCAGCTCAGATTATAGCATTAGCCATAATTCTTTCTATCTTCATGAATTGGTTGTGTGTCTTTGTAAATCAGGATTTGTCTGTATTTTTATACAGAGCACATATCTCTTATGTGATTTCTTGAGCGATACAAAATTTATTCTTTCACTTAACAATTTTTAAATATCTGAAATCCTAACAAAAACAAGTTTTCTTATGAAGATACAAGTGCCCTGAAACATGCTACATGAATCTTTCCAAAAATTATTTAGCTCATGTCAATGTAGAAATGCCCATGGTAGGATGCAGGTAAATGCAGTGCTTGCCTCCTCTTAACAACCACATCAAAATTACTACTAAACCGCAGATTAACCATCGTTCAGAACTGCCTGGAATCTGGCTGAATGGAAGTCCTACAACTAGGGAATTAAAGAAGCCATATTGAGACTGGTAGGAGGAGCTGAGATTCGACACCCATGTGTGGCAGATAAAAATTGGGAGGGAGACTTCAGCAACA
Organism: Molossus molossus; assembly: GCF_014108415.1. Classification (NCBI taxonomy): domain Eukaryota; kingdom Metazoa; phylum Chordata; class Mammalia; order Chiroptera; family Molossidae; genus Molossus; species Molossus molossus. Next base: position 104,661,965 of record NW_023425377.1, on the reverse strand, counting down.
GAGGTCACCCTGAGGAATGAGAGGTCTAAGCCCCACACCAGGCCCCCCATACCAGGGTTTCAATGTCAGGAATAGAAATCCCCATAACTTCTGGCTGTAAAAACCATTGGAAATTGAGGCTGAGGAAGACAGAACCTGCTGGAGTCCCAGTCATTCCTCTTAAAGGACACGTGCCAACTTACTCAGACTTACTCCCTCTGAGCTGCACCACTGGGGCAGTAGCTTGAAAGGCACCAGAGGCATATGGAGAGGAACTAAATTGTCCAGCATCTGGGTGAGAACTTGGGGGCAGCTTTCTCCCAGACAGAAGTGCTAGCAGAGGCCATTGTTCCTTTGTTAGCCCTCTCCCCACAGAGCCTACAGGAGGGTGCCATATCTGAGTTTCCATCAGTCTGGTTCACACTGTTTGTCCCATCCTGGTGATTCCCTGAGGCCCTGCCCCACCCAACTTTCAGGCCACCAAAGCTATTTCCAGTGGCTTTTCTGTACCAGTGGCAATTCTTGGCTCATGCTTCATATTTTTCTAAAATCTCTCAAACAAGCAGCATCTGACCTCAGCGAGCGCTATAGCTCTCGCTAAGTGCCCCCAGGCCTGGCACTAGCAGCAGCTGGCCTTGATTTGAAGCTTGGCCTCGCCTGGGAACCTCCAACCCCAGCAAAAGTAGCAGGCACATTATCTCACTTATATGAGGAATATAATGAACAAAATAAGCTGGCAAACAAAATAGATCCAGAGATGTGGGAGTAAGGAATAGACTGGCAAACCTCCAAGGGAAGGTGGTGGGGGAGTGGGAAGAGATAAACCAAAGAACTTACGTGCATATATGCATAACCAATGGACACAGACAACAGTGTGGTGAAGGTGGTAGTGGTGGTGGGGTTTCAATGGAAGGAAAAGGAGGGACATCTGCAATAAAAAAAAATTAAGAAAACAAATGTTACAGCCATCTCCAGATCACTTTATAGCTTATACCTGGTGGCCCTGGACAGAACACAGGGGGCAGTTAACCTCAGCCTCCCTCCCTCCCAGGAGACCCCAGAACCAGTCTACCCAGTGGATATAGACAGCTTGAGACCACATCGAAACATAACCACCCAACCACCTCCACAAGTGACATACTAAGGAGCGGACTGAATGGACACCAGAGTCCCGCAGAAATAAGTCCTGCTGTGTGGAGTGGGCCCTTGCACAGCTGATCATCCATGGTGGTAGGAGTTTGGTGGTCATAGCCTGTCCTTGCAGCTGATTGGCCTGAGGGTAAATCCCTCCTATTGACTTGCCAACAGCAGTCAAGGCTCAACTACAGAAGGAGGCTCAACTATACAGCCCACATGAGGGGTGAACCTCAAGTGCCCAGCTGGGGTGATCAGGGAGGCTATGTCACTGGACCCTATAGAACACCTACTACATAAGGCCACTCTACCAAGTCTGGGAGATGTAACAGCTTTACCTAATACATAGAAACAAACACAAGGAGGCAGCCAAAATGAGGAGACAAACATGTCCCAAATGAAAGAACAGAACAGAACTCCAGAAAAAAAACTAAACAGAACAGAGACAAGTAACCTACAAGATGCAGAATTCAAAACACTGAGTATACGGATGCTCATTAACTTAGTGAGAATCTCAACAGCATAAAAAAGGACCAGTCAGAAATGAAAGATACACTAACTGAAATGAAGAATAATTTACAGGGAATCATCAATAGAGTAGATAAAGCCGAGAATCAAATCAGAGATTTGGAATATAAGGAAACCAAAAGCACCCAATCAGAAGAGCTAAAACAAGAAAAAAGAAGAAAGAAAAAAACACGAGGCTAGTGTACAAAACCTTTGGGACAACTTCAGGCATACCAACATTTAGATCATGGGGTGCCAGGAGAAGAGGGAGAGCAAGAAATTCAAAACCTATTTGAAAAAGCAATGACAGAAAATATCCCTAACTTGGTGAAGGAAATAGACATACAAGTCCAGGAATTGCTTAGAGTCCCAAACAAGCTGAACCCAAAGAGGCCCATACCAAGACATGTAATAATTAAAATGCCAAATGTTAAAGACAGAGAGAATCTTAAAAAGAGAAGCAGTTAGTTATCTACAAGGGAGCTCTCATAAGACTGTCAGCCGATTTCTCAACAGAAACTTTTCAGGCTAGAAGGGAGTGGCATGAAATATTCAAAATGATGAAAAGCAAGAACCTACAACCAAGATTACTCTACCCAGCAAAGCAATCATTTAGAATTGAAGTACAGATAAAGATCTTCCCTACCAAGAAACAACCAAGCCAGTATTATATGAAATGTTAAAGAGTCTTCTTTAAAAAGGAGAAAGAGAAAGAAGATGGGGTTGGGGGTGGTGGAGGAGGAAGAAGGATAAAAAATATGAACAATAAAATGTCAATAAATATATACCTGTCAATTGAATCTAAAAAGATAAACATGCAGAACAGAAACAGACTTATAGATACAGAGAACATTTTGACAGTTGCCAGATGGGAGGCGGGTTGAGGAAATGGGTGAAAAAGGTGAAGAGATTTATTCGTACAAATTGGTTGGTACAGAATGGTCATGGGGATGTAAAGTACAGATAGGAAATATAGTTAATATTCTGATAACTGTGTATGGTGTCAGATGGGCGGGAGATTTATCAGGATGATCACTTAGTTATGTAATGTCTAATCATGGGTGTACACCTGAAACTAATATAATAATAGATGTCAACTGTAATTGAAAAATAAAAATTATTTTAAAATGGAAAAAAAAATGAGAGAGAAATGCCAGTGGTAGTTGTCAGAAATTGATGCCTACTTACACTGTTCTCATTCAGGACATTCTGTTTAATCGTTGCCCCTTTTGTTCTCAAGGATGTGAATTCTCCCGTGTCATGTATTGTTTTTCTCTTTTTATTTCCTCACATCACAACAGTTCACCCAGATACTCAGATTTCTATTTTGTCTGATCACTGATTTGATATATCTAGTTAGTCATTAAATGAATTCTACCTCCTTAATATTCTTTGACTTTATTCTCTTTTTTTCATTCTAGTTCATGTCTTTATTACTCTCTGACACTACTGTAATAGCTTTTTAACAAATTATTTTGAACTACATATACTACTCTGTCTAATGTGGTTCACTCTTCATTCACTTACTTATTAAATTTGTTCAACCATCCCTTTGTGCATTTATTTATGAAATTTGCCTCTTAACTGGAAACATTCTATATCTACACATTTTGAACCTAAAGAATACAGGCCTTTTTTCTGAACCAAATTCTAGTAATTCAAAATTGCAAAGTTTAAGATTGTGTTTGGGCCTTCTGCTCTTGTGTCATTTAGTTTATGTTTTCCTTGTTCCTTATCTTTTTTTCCTATATGTGTATGTGTATTATTTCTTCTTTTTCTTCTGTCTCTTACCTCTATAATTTATAACCTGAGTTTAATCTTTATTAGAGTCCATATTTTGACCTTGGCTGGGTAGCTCATTTGGTTAGAGTGTTATCCTGATACTCCAAGGTTGTGGGTTCAACCCCCAGTCGGGGCACATATAAGAATCAAACAATGTATGCATAAATGAGTGGAACAACAAATAGATCAAATTAATGTTTCTTTCTCTTTCTCCCCCTCTTCCTGTCTTTTCCTCTTTCTCTCTCAGAGCAATAATTTTTAAAAGATTCTATATTTATCTCATTAACATACCACATTCAGCCTTTCTTAAAATTTGGGTTAATGAAAATGACCACATGGCATAATACTATGTGAAGGAGTTATCATTCTCCTTAGAGTGATCACTTTATTTTATTTTATTTTTGTGTGTGTGTGGTATGTGCCCCTAGTGGGAACCGAACCCAGGACTCTCTGGTCCGCAAGCCGACGCTCAACCGCTGAGCCAAACTGGCCAGGGCTTTTTTTTTTTTTTTTTTTTTGATCACTTTATTTTTAACTGGAAATTTTTTCATTGCTCTAAGTCAAAAGAGAAAAAGATATTTCATTCTATGTCAAAAGAGTGAAAGAAAGTTCTAACTTATGATTTTATAGAGTTTGTAACCCAATGTGTGTGTAGTGACATATGCCTCAGGGGTGTAATGATCTTACTGGGTTCCACGACTCGTCTTGTGGCTTTTTGACCTTTTCAGTCCAAATTGTGAGGGCATTCATTGTCGTTTGGATAATACTTCAACTATTGATTCTGATTTGATTGATTTAGGACTGTGCTTTTTATCCCTTTTACTCGTGAATAACTTGACTCTGGCTATGATTTTGATCCTTTCTTTCATGGAATTCAGTTTCTTCATGGTTTCCACCTTTAATTTTTTCTGTTTCTATTATCTAGCAACAATTTAAGGCTTTCTCAAAGGGAATATTCAGCACTTCCTTTATTGATTATTAATTTGGGCTCCAAGCTAGTCTGATGATTAAAACCAAATAATAGGAAAAATTTTAAGTTTAGGCCTTTTAAATATAACTTTAATTCGTCTTTTTTAAATATTATTTTAATCTACCTGATTTTATTCACAAATTTGAATTCAAATTTATTTATTTTCATCTGCAAGCATAGTTATGAATAATGAAGTCTGGTTTATCTCTGTGGCTTTTGTATTTTCCTAGTGTAGAATAGAGTACTTTTAGAAGTCCATCTTATTCTCTTTAAGAATAGTCTTGGTTTTATTTAGAGCTATTTGGCATCTTTCCCAAACACTAAATGCTTTTTAAATATGTTTAAGCCCATCCGGTGTGGCTCATTGGTTGAGCATTGACCCATGCACCAAGAGGTCGCTGGTTCAGTTCCTGGTCAGGGCACATGCCCAAGTTGTGGGTCCATTCCCCGCCATGGGGGGCATGCAGGAGGTGGCCAGTCATTCTCTCTCATTGATGTTTCTATCTTTTTTCTCCCTTCCTCGTTCTCTGAAAATCAATAAAGAAAAAAAATTAAATATTTTTAAGAATTTACCATCAATATTCACACCTTTATCAAATTAATCTTTAAGCCAGTATCTTTTAAATTTTTATTCCTGCTCTTCTTGTCATATTGCTTTATTCATTTACTGATTGACCTGTTTTCCCTCTTCAGTTTCTAATATTTCCTTTTATGCTCTTTTCTTCCCTCTTCTTTATCCTTAATAACTCTTTTTAAAGCTATCAATTGTTGCCATGAAATAATTTTTTTCCTCTCATTTAAATGTTTTTATTCATTTTGAGGGTAGGGGATTATTTAAAAAGTGCCGAGTGCTTCTTAAATACTCAAGAGTATACACTGTCTGTCTTATAAATTCATGACCTGTATGATAGTGATTCATGGTATTTTGTACACTATTTATCATGTTATTTTATTCACCCTCCCCAAGTAGATCTACATAGAGTAGTAATTTGCTTTTGCTTCTTCCTGTCCCTTTAACTTTGCTCCAATTGTCCTGTTATCTTCAGAATGAATTCTTAACTCATAAGTGTGGAAAATGGACTGCATTTTCGAGGACTTTGAACAAGGGTAGAGAACTGAGCTGCTTAATTCTTTCCTATGTTAAACTTATTCATAATATATACTGATCTCCAATTTTGCATTTTAATTTATACCAGGAAGCAATTTAAATGAAAATCTGTTCCTCAGTGATCATATGAGAAACTTGCACCGGGACCCTGATGAGCAGGAAGTGACTAACAGCTTTATGTTTTCTCCCTACAACTTTAACAAAGCTCCATGTAGGCCATCTATGGTACTCTTAGTTCCAGATTTCGTAGATGTTCCTGAAGAGTGTAGAGTTATCTGTATTGGAATATAAGCTCTTTAATTTCAGTTTCAAAACTTGTTTCAAGTGTCCAGATTTATCTGAATGTGCCTCATAATGACTACTGCTTTACTCTTCCCACTGCCTTAGCTTCCTGGAACCAAAAAACATTTCCTCATTAAACCTTTGACCTTGCTATCTTCTTGTAACCGTTACTTCTCGGGGGATGGGGAAGGCACTCAGACAACAGTGGACATTTCTTTCATTTTGCCCAGTCTGTCAAACTCCTTCAATGAATTCTGGCTTCTTAACTTCCAACAGACTAGTATTATATATGGGTTGCTATGGAAGATACAACGTGCTTTGTCTTACAATTAGAGTAATGTCTCTAATAATACTGCTTGGGGAAAATTCTGGTGTGAATGAAAACTGGGTATTAATGGTATATCGCCTTTATCTTGTTGCCATTTCAGATGTTATTTTTTGTTTATGTTTTTCTCATTAAAAATCACAAAGTCTGTAGTTAAACTTTTTTCTTGATGTGGTTTTCATCTCCCAGGAGTGTTTGTATGTTTTTCGTAGAAATAGTTTTATCTCCCTTCTATGAGTTTGGCCTCTCACCTTTTCCATTATTTTCTATATAATTATTTATTACAAAAAGAACTCCTTTATTTAAAAGTTTATTCATAAAGATCCTTAGTTGATGAGACTAGAGAATATGTCATAGAGATTTCATTTCAATTTTAAGTGGAAAAATATGAGTAGCATTTAATATGCCCATGTTAAAGGGATAAATATAGATTTATATGTATTAACAAGGAAAAGTCTCAAGATATTTGTTTCTAGAAGAGAAATGTTTAGATATTAGGTATAGTATAGCATGGTCTTAGGATTACTTTAAGAATATTATATATGTGATTATAAAGGTTTAAAGGAGAGTCTAGACTACCTATCAAACTGTTAATAGTTTTCTACTATTTAGTGGGATTAAAGAAAGTAAGAAGAAATTCACTCTTTATTTCCCTTGTTTTTTACATTTCTGCAACAGATATTCTAACCAAAACTTTGAAAGAGATAATAGAAAAAGAAAATTTGCAATTTTAAGAATTGTAATACTTATTTACTACTTTCTAGAACTTTTTTGTTAACTTTAAATGATGAGGACTATATTAATGCCTGTTAGGTTATTCATAAAATATATTATTGAGTGGTGAAGTTGCTTATAGCTTTTATTTCTAACAAAAATACTAAAAAGTTTATTCTAGTATGCACTGAAATTAGGTATGTTTTTAAATTATATGTTCCATTATCATTATTTCTGAGGCAAAATGGAATAGCATAACTTAGTACTATTTGAGCAAAGTAAAAGAATTCAGAAATCTCTAATCTCTCCCTCTTTCTCCTCCTTCTTCCCTTCCTCTTTTTCTCCCCTTACCTCACCCTTTTCTCATCCCTTCTTCTTTCCTCTTTTTCCTTCCTTTCTTTCATTCCAATTACTTACACACATACAGTGATTTAAGGGGAAAAGGCATATGAAACTAATAGGAGAGTATGGGTATTATTATTCCTGTATTTCCCAGTTCAATGCTGTTCTTTAATCAGTGCTAAGTATCTCAGTTGTTTTAAATAATCTAACAAGTGCATGAAGCTTAAATATGATTTTGTAAGAGAGCTATCAATTATAAATTAGCTAGATAAGTCTTAAAACTTCCTCTAATTAGTGGTAGTTATTAGACATGTCTGGTAAATTTACCTTCTGAGTCCTGATGAACTTGTGAAGGGGCCTGACAGTTTTCAGTTTGTTAGGCTAGTTTGTGTGAAGCCAAAAATGGTATATGCTATATACTCTAGCGTTTGTACTTTGGATCGCTATATTTTTTTTTTTTCTTTTGTTTTTTTTCCCCTCCTAAACAAAGTGCATCTTTCTACTTTCAGTGCACTCGACAAATTATCTCTGAGAAGCTAGGCCGTGGGTCAAGAACTGTGGACCTTGAACTTGAAGCTCAGATTGATATATTAAGAGATAACAAGAAGAAGTATGAAAATATTCTAAGGCTGGCTCAAACATTGTCGACCCAGCTTTTTCAGATGGTGCATACCCAAAGGCAACTTGGAGATGCATTTGCTGACCTGAGTTTGAAGTCACTAGAACTCCATGTAAGACTATTTAAAATAACTATTGTGGATGTGGGTGGGAGTGGTGATAGGAGTATTCTAAGAGGTAACTTGTTACATTTCTGATTTGCTGAAGTCTTAATAAAATTGGAATCCTGAGGTGTTCTTTTAATATATTTAATATATTTTTTAAGAAGACCCAACTGACTTCTGTCAACACAGTGAAACAGTTGTACTATAGAGATGTCAGCTGGAGGCTTCAGGGGAATGGAACTGGATTAGAGGAAAGGGAAAAGAATCCTCAGACCCACAGAGCCTACAGAGAGACATAGCTATGTATAGCCCCATAGTATAGAAAGAGGTAGGCAGGGTATTGGATCTGGAAAAGTGCTGCAGCAATGTTATCAGTAATGCTACACTCAATGAACCCTATTAATTGTAACAGTTAACACAGATTGGGGGCTTACTATATGCCAGATACAGTTAAGGGGCTTATAATATGAATTTAATGCTCCATCTTAGCTAGTAAAGACTTTTATTACATTTTTTTATAGATGCGAAATCCTTTTTTTTTGTTTTGTTACAGAGCTGAGAGGTTAATAATCCTCAATATTCAAGTTCATTGGACCCAGTTTTAGTTTTTGAGTTTTTGTTTGAGCAATTCTAACTCTTTGTATGGACTTTTATTCTTTCTTTGAGGTCTTCCAGTGAGAAAATTATTTTTTTAATAGAATAAAACCTTTTATCTTGCAACTACCATATGGGTTTACTAGAAATCAATGACATAGTAGAGGATCTTAATGATCTTATTTTCCTATGTCTTAAAACATTTTGCTGTTTCACCATCTTAGGAATTATTTCATCATTACTCATCAGTTATTTCCAACCATGTTAAAAAAGACTAAGATAATAAGAAAACAAAAGAAAGGCATCATTGCCTAGAAAAATGATACAATAGTAAGAGAAATACTTTTTGTTTGTGTTGCCAAACAGAAATCTGGATAAATCATTTCTGTGGTCTTTTTTTTATTTTTATTTTTTTATTAATGTATATGCAACACAACTGAGAATTTAGAATTTCCCATTTTCTGCCTGTAATGGCAATGAGAAGACAATACCAGAGGAAGACATTTTACAATTATTAAACAAATCAGAAGATGACTGCAAAGAAATAGCAATATTAACTCTTTTTTTTTTTTTTATCTTCACCCGAGGACATTTTTCCATTTTTTGTTCAGGTAGAGTGGGAGGGAGAGAGAAGAAGAAAGAGAGAGAGAAACATCGACGTGAAAGGGACACATCGAGTGGCTGCCACCCGTAAGACCAACCAGGGCCGGGGACAAACTGCAACCGAGGTACATGCCCTTAGCGGGAACCGAACCCGGGTCTCTCTGAACTGCAGGCCAACGCTCTAACCGCTGAGCCAAACCGGTCAGGGCAGCAATATTAACTCTTAATGATGATGATAAAATTGATAATATAAGTGAAGTCTTAGTTTATGAGTCTTCTGATGATATCCTAGAAAATTCATTCTAAATTCAAGAGTCAGTGAGTAACGATGTACATCATTAAGGACAAAAAGGAAATATGTATTGTATTAGTCAGGATTCTCCAGAGAAATAAAACCAGCAGGATGTGTGGATATATAAAGATTTATTTTAAGAAACTGGTTCACACCATTGTGAAGGCTCAATATACCCCAAATCTGCAGGGTAGACTGGCAGGCTAGAGACCCAGGGGAGAGCTGCAGTCAGAGTCCAGAAGCAGTCTGCCAGCAGAGTTCCTTCTTGCTCAGGGACGTCAGTTATGTTCTGTTAAGGTCTTCAGCTAATTGGATGAGACCCATTCACATTATGGAGGACACTCTACTTACAGTACACCAATTTAAATGATAATCTTATCCAAAACACTTTCACAGAAACATCCAGAATAATGTTTGATCAAATGTCTGGACACCATGGCCTCGCCAAGTTGACACATAAATTAACCATTGCAGGTATTTTCATCTACTTAGTCATTCAGCAGGAATGACTCCATTGCACAACATTTAGGAGCAAGAATCTGTACCATCCCGTTTTGCTAAAAAGAGATGGTCTATTCTTCTTTTATGATTTTTGTACACCAAAATGTGCTGATATGATTTGTTAGAGAATAAATGCTGAAGGCAAGTGTGTTTACAAAAGTGATTTAAGGAAATAAATATATCATTGGCTTGAACATTCTAATTGATGTTTATAAATATAAAAATAATGGTAAATTAGCCCTGGGCAGGTGGTTTAGTTGGTTGGAGCGTTGTCCTGTACACCAAAAGGTTGCAGGTTCAATCCCCAGTGGGAGCACGTATGGGAGACAACTGGTTGATGTTTGTCTCTCTCTAAAAAAATCAATTAAAAAATGTCCTCAGATGAGGATTTAAAAATAATAATAATGATGATGATGATGATGATAAACTAGGACCTATTGGCTATGTATTTGAAATCTGGAATCAATATTTACTGGATGGATGTTTTTGTATCAGGGTTTTCCAGCGAAATAGAACTAATAGGAGATAAGTATATAATACACACACACACACACAAATATTTATTTTAAGGAATTGAGGGGGTTGGCAAGTCTGAAATCCATAGGGTAAGCCAGCTGGCTGGAAACTCAAATAAGATTTTTATGTTACAGTCTTAAGGCAGAATTCCTTCTTCTCCAGGAAACCTCAGTCTTTTGTTCTTAAGGCCTTCATTCAACTGTTTGGATGAGGCCACCCACATAATGGAGGATAATCTCCTTAAAGTCAACTTTAAATCACATCTCCAGTGTTTATCATTGTAAATGTTATTCTCATTAACTATATGTGTACCTTCAATGCAGTCTCTAGACTGGTGTTTGACCAAACAAATGGACACGACAGTCTAAACAGGTTGACACATAAAATTAACCATCACAGTTCTCCCTTTCAATTTAGCACTTATAGACATCTCCTTAAACCATACTTAATCTCCAAATAAAGACAGTAATAAAGTCTTACTTCCAACTAATGTGATACAACTATCTTGCAGACTATCACAAACATACCACCACCCTTTCCCCAGAACAGGGTGCAAAGTCCTTGGGTAACATTCACTTTTTTGTTTGACATACTGTAACTTAAATACTGTGATGTAAAGTTAAGATATATTGAGTTACATGAGAGAGGGAAGGAAAAAAAGTATTTATATACACACACAAATGTATTTATGATAAAATAAGGAAGAAATACTTATTAAAAATTATAGTCCTCATTTCTACAAGTGGTCACATGGTTATAGCTGCTTCCACTACCTATTCCATATTGCATTTACTTTTAGTCAGCCCCTCAACCTGTCACGGTTCTTTGCCTGGTGGGGTGACCCAAATCATTGGTATTAGTCACCAGGCATGGAAGTACTAAAGGGTGCCCTACGGGATTACCTGTATTCCAGACACAGCCTTCTTACCTCCGTTGCAGAGTACCAGTCCAGTTTCCCCTTGGTAATCAGGATCACTCATGCCAGCTGGCGAAGTAACTCCCTTCTTTGCCTATTGATTCTTTATGAGGAGAACTTAGCAGGGTGCAGTGGTGAAGAACTGCAGTCCACTGTCTCCCTCTTTGTGCTGTGTTAACTGAGATCCATGGAGAATACTTAGCACAGGGTCTGGCACATAGTGGCACTGAGTAAATTAGGATGGACATACAGCTGTTGTTGGGATTACGGCATTTGGGAGTTGAGGAAGAATTTAAAGATTAGTCTAATTCCTTCTTTTTTTAGAGAGAAACAGCCGATATTTACCAGTTAAAAAGCAGATCTCCTGAAGAGGATAGGAAAATGATATTTTAACAAAAACCTGTCATCTGTCAGAATCTTTATACAGGTTATCTCATTACATTTCCTATCAAGTTTGTATGGGAATGATCTTCATTTTATTAGTAAGGAAATTGAAACACAAAGAATTTGAATTATTCACAGATCCAGTCAGTAGCAAATCAAGATGTGAACTTCCACGTTGTTTGAATGCCCAGACTAGACTTTCACCATGTTATCACATGCCTTCTGATGCCTCGTTCTGTTAGACCGTGGCACCTCAACAAATTGAATTTTCTCAATTTAGAGGGTAGCGTCTACATCAAGATTAGGAAAGTTCACACAACCCAAATTGCTCTCAATTATCATTTAATACTTATGATTCTATTTTTTTTTAACTGCTCTGTATTGTTTAAAATAAACCATTAGTGCCCTGGCCAGTTTGGCTCAGCTGTTAGAGCATCGGCCCACAGACCAATGAGTTGCGGGTTCAGTTCCGATCAAGGACATGTACCTCAGTTGCAGTTCACCCCTGGCACTGGTCAGTTGGTGTGGGAGGCAACCAATGGATGTGTCTCTCTCACAATGATGTTTCTCTCTCTCCCTCTCTCTCTCTCTCTCTCTCTTTCCCTCCCTCCCACTCTATCTGATGATAAATAGAAAATATCCTCGGGTGAGGATTAAAACAGAAAAAAATAATAAAATAAAATAAACCATTTGTTATCAATTAGGTAATAATTTATATTACTAAAACTTGATGTTTTAGAGCCAATCATATGCTTCTGTTTTTTGGTCTTAATGTGTAAGTTTAATGGGAAGTGGTAGTCATTTACATCTGGTAAATTTGTATTGGGTAGATGTTGTAAATAATGTAGGAACTGCTCAAGAGTAAAAAAAATATCAAATGTTTTGAAACTTTGTTCTCTATATAAAGCAAGCAAATTTTTAGATCAGGGAATTGGATTGGCTTTCCTTCTTCAGTGTTAGATTAAAACCACAGCCCTGTTCTTGATGTATGTACCCTTTGATTATTTTGTTTAGTTTATTTATAATTGCTAAGGTAATTTACAGTAATGTGTAAAATACCCTTGTCTAATTGAGAATACTAACATAACTTATCAACTAAATGAAGTTTAGGACTTATGTTTTATCCTATTTTCGGTGCCAAAACATACTTAATTATTTATGTATTTAGTTACAGTGTGTGTGTGTGTGTGTGTGTGTGTGTTTATTCCTAGTGTCCTAATTGTTTTATATCTCTTAGTACTGTGTCTCTTATAAAAATGCTTTTTTATTCTAGCCAGTTAAGTGTTCAAATTATACATTAAAATCTTAAGTTTTACATGCATTCTCATCACAGAATTATAAGTGAGATTCATATTCATGAAACAGAATCGTGTCAGTTGACTCTTCCTGCCTGTTTTGAATTTGGGCATGTTTTTCTCATCTATAAATATAGGATTTTAATTCTGCTATATACCATTTCAATCTGCTGCTGTTTCATCTTACTATATTCTAATTTTTTGTTTGTTTGTTTGTTTTTAGTGAAAGATCAGCCTTCTGGGTTGTTTAGATCTTCCTGATTCCAGAGTAAAGAGTTACTGGACCTCTCTTAAATGGAAAATGCTTTTAGCATAATAAAGATATTTTAGTTTCCTGCTCTTTATTAATTATTAAATATTTTATATCCTAGAAATTTAATTATTGCTATAGCATTAGCATTAAATTTGTATCTTCTAAGATTCAAGTTATTATATTCTCTCCTGCTAAATTAAAAACTGTTTTATAACAAACTTCAGAATTCTCAAATTGAGTGATATATCCTACAATATGGTCAAATTTTTTACTTGGTCTGTTGTGATCCTGATAATCTGTTAACTAATCAAACTTGGACTACAAAACTTTCACTGCTGAAAATTAAGTCAGTCCTTGCCACATCTAAAGGAGTCATGTGTATTGTTGCTGAGCCAAGAGAATGAATTCAAACAGGTGTTGAGTGATCTTTCCTCAGCTGTGTGCCTAGATAGACCTGAGATTGGGAGTCAGCAAAGAAATGTATATTATTAATATTTATACTTTGAGGAGATTTAGTCAAAACACAAAAATTACAACCTATTTTATGTTGGAAAGTTTTAGCCAATTGTTACCTAATTTGGTTGTGAAAGTTACAGTCTCTCTGATTAATAATCTGCTATATTTTTCTTCCTAACAGCTGTGCTTACAGTGTAATCGAAACAAAACAGAGAAATAAAAATATTCTTTCTAGTACAAAGTAGTTTAACTTTTAAAAATTATTTATTTTGCTATGCATCTGACCTGATGACAATTTTAGATTACTAGGCTCTTCTGGTAATTATATAACCAGTGGTGATTTAGATTCCTACTTATTTAAACATTGAAAGAAAATATTACTGTATTTTCCATTAGTGATAGTTGAGTTTTTTAGTCACATTTACTAATTTATTACTAGATAAGTTAAGGTGACTTTTTGTTTTAGGAAGAATTTGGCTATAATGCAGATACCCAGAAGCTGCTGGCTAAAAATGGAGAGACTCTTCTTGGAGCCATTAATTTTTTCATCGCCAGTGTGAACACTTTGGTGAATAAAACAATTGAAGATACATTAATGACTGTGAAACAGTATGAAAGTGCCAGGTTGGTATACATTTTCACTATATTATCTCTTTTGCATATGGTATGCAATTCAGTTAAGGTTTTTGGTTGCAAATAAGATAAACCAACTCTGGCCAATATGAGTGGTCAATGAATGTATTAGGTATAGGACAGCCTGTGGAACCAACAGAAAGGCAGAGCAGATTCTAGAACCAAGCAAGAACCAAAGCCAAGATAATGCCTCAGAAAACTCCAGTTAGGATTGTGATGCTGGGTACCCCTGGTACTTAATGTTCCTACAACTACTATAAATAATTTCCAAAAGGTTCCTGAATACTTTGCTTCATTGCCTTGAGAGTGTCCGAATGAATTTTGGTTGTGTGCCCAAACACTGCCTGCTAGGGAATGAGGTGAAAGATCTCCCAGCTCCAGCTTCCTTAGAAGGGAACAGGGCCTTGTGCTCTATCAGGTATACTCGACACCTTCTGTAATCCAGCCTAAGCCGACCTTTTCACCCTTATTACCACACTTCCCACTGTAAGCACTTCACTGCTTCTGCAATAGCCAGGCTTGTCGTCTCAATTTCTCTTGAACTTCTGCCTTCATGATTTTGTTCATGTTGTGGATACCAATGCCCACATCTTCCATTTAATCAGCCTTCCTTCAAACTCTTTCAAGTTTTACCTTTTACATAAATTAAATATCTGCCTTATATTTCCAAAGCTTGTTCAATTTATCTTTATTGTTGAAATAGTACAGCTATCCCCCCTTTTCCTCCGTTGACCCCCCCCTCCACCTCGCTCCTGCCCCAGCCTTCACTGCACTACTGTCTGCGTCCGTGGGTTATGCATAAGGGTGGAGGGAGTGAGGGAAGAGATTATCCATAGATGTTTATAATGCAGTGTTTTCATACATTTTACACACACACATACACGATTTCTTCATCTCATTACCATCCTATTAGATAAACAAAATACATATTAATAAATACCTATAAATCTCTAAAAAGTAGCAGACCCATGATAGCATTTTTTCAACTCTTAATTCCAGGCCCGATTTTTCCCCCACTCATTTCAGACCCCTTGAAGTTTTTGTCTTCTGACCACTTGAAATCTTTATGTTCTGTTATACTTTTTGTAGCATAGTTGAAGTGCAGGTTTTATCTTCTAGAAGTTTAACTTTACTTTTTGGCCTCTTGCCCTTGTTTAATGATGTGAGGAATGCTTATGAAAACTATAAATTCATCTAGTCTTTTATGCAATCGAGTACTTATTCTTAAGTATGTATTTTTTTATGCTTTACATAAGTTAGAAGCCCAGATCACATGGAAAGTTAACTTTGATCTTTCCACAAGAAGAAATGCTTCTATCCTATGCTGTGTTTGTAATTTTCAGTTTAGTATTAACATGAAATTTTTAATGACTTGGTAATGAAGGTCAAGACAAAAAGCTGTGGTTGTCTGGTGGGAGGAGGGCAGAGCTGGGGCTCTGTGCCATATTTAGGTTTTGGACTTGTTTTTTTACTTTATCGTTTGAATTATTTACTAACATAGTATTAAAATCAGAAGGTGGAAAAGAAGCCACAGAATCTGTCAATAGAATATTCCTCAGTAACATTGAAGGAGTCTCTCAATGAGGTATCCTTCAGTAGGAATCCTTTCAATAACATTTCCAGTAATTGGTTCTCTGGTTTCCGTTTAAATCCTCTCATGACATTAGCCGTTTGTTTCAAAAGATTCATTTCTATAAATTCTGTTTGGTTCTTTTCCAAATCTCTGTTCCTTATTCATAATGTCCTAATTTGTTCATAATGAATACTCTTCTTTTTATCTCTTTAATCATTTTAAGCATTCTTGTTTCAATATTTGTGGGTTTTGAGGTTGAAATTTCTTTTGATGCAAAAGTACCCCCACTTTTAAGCACTATGTGAATCTATTTCCTGTTTCTCTACTTTATAATTGTCCACCTATTCTGAAATGTATTTTATTTTAAGCATGTAATATCTTTCTCTTCAGCCTTTATTTCTAACATGCTTTAAAAAATATTAGCCCATATTAAAGAAAGACAAATGTATTAAATAAGTCACTCTTCATACACAAACATTTTATATGTAATTTGCCGAGGTGAAAAATCAGCCTGTAGACGAATAGTTTGCTTACTTGGAGAGCTAATTTAAAGCCAAAATGAGAATCCATGAGCTCCCTACCTTCTCCTTTTGATTAGTAGGCCTCAAGATTGAACTAGGTTTTTTATCTCAAATTTTTACATCTTATTATAAAAAATAATTTTTCACATCTTATAATAAGAAATCTGACAATATAAAATATCTCAGTTTATCCAATATATAGATTTGTTTGAAACTTGAACAAAATATAACCAAGTTCTGTATACTTGGTCGCTGGTTGTCAGGGATCATTTAGACATCCTCTGTGTGCTTTAAAACCACCCCAATAACGACCTCACCCTGTAATTTGTTCTTTTTATTGAAATTACGTTATATAATTTTAGCCAACAAGCTTAGCTTGGGGTTTGACTTTGTGCTTTTTATAAAGTAGCTAAAGAATTGACTAGTTCTAACATTAAAACATTGCCTATTGAGGGATAACATTTAAAAAAGAAAATTAAAAGTTTCTCAGTAGCTGAATTTTCTTCTCTGTCAAAACGAGAATTTACTGATTTTTAGGGCAAGGGTCAGCTATTTGATCCAGCACAAAAAGTGTCAATTTAGGCAAATGTCCGGGTGGCCTTTCCATGCTCCCCATTATGCATTGTGTACAAGTATTTCCTAGCCCTCTGGTGCTTCACATATAGAAAATCTTGTAAGAGCCCGTTCAGCACTTCTCCACAGCAGCACCAACAAGGGAGTCAATTGTGGTCAAGACTTGTAAAATGTAGACCCCTGTTCTCTAGAAGTTTTACACAAACTATAAAGTAACCAACTATCACTAACTTTGTTGATATGGACTCAGTTCAGATTGGCAACCTTGAAGAGTTGCATTTTGAAAACTTAGTGTGCTTCTCTTTCTTGTTGTAATGAGCACTACTAGAGAAACTCTTATGGAAAGTTTACTTTGATACCATCTACAAGCTCTGGATGTAGAAATTAAGGAAATATAAGATCAGTAATATAACTTTGATTATGTTTAAATTAATCAGTATTGTTTTGAAATATGCTCCAAGGCTATTGAAGGATATTTGTCTTCACATTAAACCACCACATATTGCTGTTTATTTTTGTTCTACTTTTTTCTCTTTTATTTCTTATTTTTAGTATGTATGACTATCACTCTTCTAAGCTGACCATAATAATAAGCATTCTAAAGGTATTAGTTATTACTTGGTGTCCTCAGTACTCTATATATGTGAAGTTTTTGTGGAGATTATTATTCCCATTTATAGATGAAAAACTAAAGCAGAAAAGAGATTAAATAACCAGCTGAAGACATTAGAGCCTGTGAAGGACGGAGTGGTCATTCGGTTGACTATGTAGAACCCATGGAATTTAACTGCCTTCTAAAGTCAGTCTTGCCTTCTAAGTCTTTAGTGTCTGTCTCCTCCTCCTCCTTAGCTCCAGTGCCATTGTCCTGATTCAGTGACTCATTTTTCTTTTGCCCATGGTCTTCTCATTGGTTTCCTTGCTTCTGATTTCTTAGTCTTCAACTCCAGTTCATCCTCCATTCCTTACACTACCACTATAGTCATCTTTCTGTCCTGAGAAAATTGAACACATTCATTTATAGTTCTTCAGTGGCTTCCCATCACTTGTTCTATGGATTAAATCTAATCCCTTTAGCATGGCCTGCACAGCCCTGCTTAATCTCAGTCCTGCCTACCTGTTTGACTTAATCCCTTTCATTATTGTGTTCCAACTTCAGGTTCTAACATACTGAATTGCTTTCCAGATGTTTCATGGTCTCTCACAGTGGGCAAATACACCTTTGACCCTTCAGTTCTCTTCCTGGGATGCTCTACCAATTTCCGCCCCAGTCATCCTTGTAAGCTTTTGCCATCCTCTAAAATTTAATTCTAGCATTTTAATTCTATTCCGAGATGCCTTTCAAATGTCTAATTATATATTTCTCCCTCTTGGTTTCCACTCTGCTTTATCCTCTCTCATGGCAATCTCCATCATCTCATTTTGTTGTAGTTGTCTAAGAACTTCTCTTCCTCTAGACTGCAAGGTTCTCAAAGATGAACTTTATTTGTTCATCTTTAGAGCTCTGCTTTCAAGCACAGTGCCTGTAACATAGAATGTGCTCAGTTAATATTTGTTGAATGAATCAGTGTATCAGTGAATGAATGAATGATCTTTTGCTCTGAAAGATCAAATTTGTTAAAATCATACAAGTTAAGAATAAATTAGGCTCATTATGAGAGACTGATATACTCTTTCTCAAGTCATATATGCAATATACTATGTCACTTAAAGTACTCTTAATTCACGGAATAGAAGATGTGACCTGTACTAGAGAGATTTGAATAAAGATCATTAGTTTTGGGCATATGTTTATGATGCTGACTTTGACTAAATTAGAGGTAACTTTGCTTCTTCTTAGCTGAGTACTGAACCATTGAGGCTGCTGGGAAGTCACTGTTTAATAAGATGGTATGGTACTTACACAGGTGCTGTGGTAGAGGTATTATGAGGCGCCTGTAGGATCATAGAGTCAGTGGTGGGAGAATATTAGGGGGAGTCATCTCAGGGAACACAAGGTGATAAGTGCTCAATGATAGGTGCCATGTCACAGTCTGAATACTAATGTTATCAACATCCATCTAGAGTTGTGCTGAGTCATACGGTAGCCACTGGCCATGTATGTCTACTGAGCACTTGAAATGTGGCTAACCTGAATTAAGTGGTGATGGAAGTGTAAAATACACAATGGATTTCAAAGACTCAGTACCCTCCAAAAGTAAAATAGTTCATTAACAATTTTTTACATTGATTACATGTTGCAATGATCATGTTTTGGATTTTTTAATAAAATATATTATTTAAAAATGAGTGAAATTAAATTTTATTATTTTGATGTGACTACTAGAAAACTGTGTTCTACTTATGTGGCTTGTGTTATATTTTGTGCATTGGTGACTGAGACTGTACTTTAAGGACTGATAACCCTCAGTATAACTTTTTTCGGTTTATTTAAGTATGTCATTCTAAAGTCTATCCTCACCTGCTGTGCCTTATCACTATTAACTAGTTCACAAGGGCACTCCTTGTTCTTGTTAGCATTAGATTTTGACATCTGGCTTTCACATTTTGGAAATTTTACTGTCAGTTAATACTGTACTTTGGGAGGAATAGTTGATGAGATTAAGGAGCAGCTTGTCTCCCTCCATACTTAGATTAGTAGTTCTTTGTATTAAGAAAATACATCATTTTAAAAGCATAAGTATAAAGTATGTGTGAGAATTATTATCTACTAAGGCACACTATGAGACTGGTGTATTTCTTGAACTTGGTTCACTGTTTTGCAGTGTGCTTCACTTATTTTCTCCTTTCCAGGATTGAATATGATGCATACCGCACCGATTTGGAAGAACTGAACCTTGGACCACGTGATGCAAACACTCTGCCAAAGATCGAGCAGTCACAGCTTCTGTTCCAAGCACATAAGGAAAAATACGATAAAATGCGCAATGATGTTTCTATCAAGTTGAAATTTCTAGAAGAAAATAAGGTGAATTTATTATTTACCTTCTGAGATCTTTCTGTGAATTTTTAAAAGTCACCCATAAGAGAGAAAAATAGAAAGTTTTGTTTTCTGTTAACTTTCATTACAATCGCAAAATGGAATTTCCTCTATAATCAGTGTTTGAGTTTTTAGAAGTATACAAAATATATTTACCTTTCTGTCACAAAAGTCATCATCAACTCTACTGTCCCAGTCTTTCATATATAACAGTTGGCAAAAAATACTTGACAATCAACCGTTGATCTTCAGAGTAGTACTAGTGTTGAGTGCTTTATAAGGTTATATAATGAGCCCTGGCTGGTTTGGCTCAGCAGTTAAAACATCGACCCGCAGACCAGAGTCTCAGGTTCAATTCCAGTCAAGGGCATGTACCTTGGTTGTGGTTGTGGGAGACAAGCAATCAATGTGTCTCTCTCATATCAATGTTTCTCTCTCTCTCTGTCTTTCCCCCTTCCTCCCTTCCACTCTATCTGAAGATAAATGGAAAATATCCGGGGTGAGGATTTAAAAAAATTTTAAAAATTAGAATTTAAAAGAAGTTATATAATGAGCCCTGGCTGGTGTGGCTCAGCGGTTAGAGCATCTGCCTGTAGACCACAGAGTTGTAGGTTCAATTCCCGGTCAAGGGCACATACTTCAGTTGCAGGTTCAATCCCCAGCGCTGGTTGGGGTCATGCAGGAGGCAACCAATTCATGTCTCTCTGTATGTCTCTGTCTCTGTCTCTGTCTGTTTCTCTCTCTCTCTCCCCCTCCCCCTCCCTCCTATCTCTTCCTTCCCCCACCCAGTCTGTCTAAAAATAATGGGAAAATGTCATCAGGTGCGGATTAAATAAAGTAAAAATAAATGAGTAAAAAATTATATGATAGTCTGGCTGGTGTGGCCCAGTAGTTAAGTCTCAACCCATGCACCAAGAGGTCGCTGGTTTGATTCCAGGTCAGGGCACATGGCAAGGTTGCAGGATTGATCCCCAGTGTGGGGGAGGGTGCAGGAGGCAACTAATTGATGATTTTCTCCTGTTGATGTTTCTGTCTCTCCCTCTCTCTTCCTCTTTCTCTAAAAATCAATAAAAATCTACTTTAAAAGTTATATAATGATAGATTCTGCTCTGGATATTTTGAAACCTTTTTATTAATGGTAGGTACAGATTTCAGGAAGAGAAGAGCATTTATCACCAGTAACTGATAAATGAGGAATGACTAAAAAGTTCAGCTTAGGGCTGCAGTTAGCATAATCTAGACGAAATTAGCCAAGAAATCAATTTTCCACATTGTTTTCATGTAACTGAACACAACCAAGGACTCAGGCAGTGAAGACTGAGATAGGCCTGCTGTAGGTTTCACTTGGAGATGGAGTCATATATTATTAGGCTCCTTAGTTTTGGTTTAAGTAAAGTATAGGTTCCCATTTTAACGCATCTTCCATTACATGCATACTCAGTTTTGTGAGGGGAGTTGCAGTCCTGGAAATGAGAGTCAGTGGTGAGCACAGTGCAGAGTAGGGGTTGTAGCTCAGTCCTATGGACATGGATCTTACCATGGCACATTTGTGGTCCCTTCCCTGTGCTTTTCACTCCCCTGAAGTCTTGATAGGCCTTCAACTCTATCTTTCAGGTACCTTTTACAGTTATTCTTCAATTATAACTGTCTATTGATATCTTCTTCTTTGCCTTAACATTTCCTTAAAAACTGTTCTGGTTACTATAAAAGTTGCAGAATGATACATTTCCTTGAGACCTACCAAGTCCAGTACTATCACTCCCTTTTTTTTAGCTGTAATAGGTGAAAAATACTCATGTGAAAACATTACAGTGGCAGTAACGGAAACTTCAGCAGAGTTACCAGACATGTTGCCTGGCGCCATTCAAACAAGAGTACAGTGCTGCCTGTTAGCATTCGTTGGCTTAGCACAAGAGATGACATCATCTAGTCATTCATATATCTATCCATGTATCGGTCAGTTACACTGTTTAATATTTTTATGGATGGGAATATATCAATACTTAGATATAGATGTGTATTTTAAATGTAAAACTATTTTTGGCCTATATTCAGCACTAGACAGTGTAGTGCTAAATGAAGTATGCTAGAATCTTACGGGTTTTATACATTCATCTCTCTCTGGAAAAAAGAAGGGAACGTTATTTTGAAAGAATCAGTACCTTTAAACCAGCTATTCTTATATGGTTTTTGCCGGAATAAGTAAAAAAGCAGATTACACAAGGATAGACAATGGCCATTGACTTCTACCTTTCTTACTGTAACTATTTTTGAAACATGGCAGTGTATATCTCCAGATGTAGACATGAATCAGGGCACTTTTTATTTGTCAGTTACTATTCATTTTATATATATTCTCCCACTGAATCCTCATAACAACCTTCATTGCCATATCCACAGAAAGGAAAGAATACATTGACTTCAAGACTGCATGGCAGGCCCTGGCCAAGTAGCTCAGTTGGTTAGAACATTGTCCTGATACACCAAGGTTGTGGGTTTGATTCCCAGACAGGGCACATACAAGAATCAGCCAATAAATGCATAAATAAGTGGAACAATGAATCGACGTTTCTCTTTCCCTCTGTCTCTCTCTCTCCCTCCCTCTAAAAATAAGTAAATAAAAGTTGTGTGTGTGTGTGTGTGTGTTTTTAAATCAAGACTGCATGACAGGGATTGGGAAATCAACATAGGAAGCTGGTTTGGCTTGAAGTTTGTGAGGGAGGAGGGTTGGGAAATTGTTCTATTTAACCCTGTATTTAGTGTGAGATGATGACAAGATATTCAAGTGAAAACAACTGGTAGAAAACGAATGATGTGGGTTTAGAATTGGATTAAGCAGGGCCAGGGCTTCAGAGACAAAGGTTTGGAAGTCATTGTTTTAAAAATAATGTCATTGTCCCATTTCTTCTTTTGACTTTTCTTACTATAAAATAGGAAAATAAAATTGCCTTTAGTCTCAAGGATTTTATGTTGTTAGATAGCCTAGAGATATTCTTTGATTTTAGCTTTTCAGTTTCGAAGTTAAGTTTCAGTTTGAATTCAGTAATCAGCTATGTCTAAAATATAATCTATAAATTAACTGTGATCTTTTTATCTTTTTTTATTTAATTCTTCAAAACTATAAAGAGATAATGTTGGTCTCTGTTATTTTAAGCAATAAATGACTATAATTTGGATGAAGACAGATCCATGAGAAAACTTTTGTTTTTGTTATTGTTGTTGAGCAACTTCTACCCATTTGTTTTATTTTTAAAGCTCTGGCAGAGGGAGGGAAAAGCAGTCCTTTAGGCCGAAGGCCTGTCTGCCATCCTATTTGTTTTCTTGGCAGTTTGAAATGCCTCAAATCTGTGTGTTTGTTTTTGTTCTTTTGTTAAACTACAGCTGAATTTGTACCCTAATATCTCTTTTAAAGTCATTCTCTAGGTCATCTACTTAGCACTTGAATTTTAACAAAATTTGACACACTCTATTTCTTAAATATTGTATATTGACTTTTTTAAAAACAAAAGTTATCTGAAACATCAGTGAATGTGCTGTTTTGTAATTTGATGATGTCCTAAAGGTTGCAGCTTTTTTAAGACTGTTTTTGCAGCTTTTTGGAGGAGGCTGGTTGGGGCTATTGGAGTGTCTTCCCATAGCAACACTTAACTTCTAAAGTGAGATGCCAAATACCCAGACACCTAGATATGCGTCAAGTAGAAAGCAGATAGTCTTTGAGTAAAGGACTAAGAACCTGTGACTATTGTAATAGATTTTAGTGGCCCAACATTGTGAGAATGTTTTTGTTTGTTTTGTTCTTAGAACTTTTAGAAAAGGTTTTAAGAGAGATAGGAGGTAGATTCTTAGCTATGTTTTGGAAAATTGAGGTGTTTATGTACAGTTAGTCTAACCTTCCTTCTCTGGCAAAACAAAGGAAATAGGTATGTAAAACACAACATTCCTGTATAAATGCTGATACTTATATTTGTCATAGATTTCTGGTTTTAGAAATAGTTTTATCCTTAATGGAAAACATTGAATTCTTCTACTGTTTGCAATCTATACTCTCTATTCACCCATCCATATTGTGTTTATCTTTAACCTGAACAACCCTTATTAATCTCTGATATTCTCTTTCTTCTTTACTAAACAACATGGAGTACAGCATTAAGGACAAAGTTAATTAGGCTCTTCTAATGTTTCTCATTTTATCCATATTTCTCTTTTTCTAGACCTTTAAATAATGTAACTTGAGCTATCTCATGGATTAACGCAGCTTGTTTACCTTTGATTGTTCCTTTCAAGGTTCAAGACAAAACATAGGCTACTTTAGTAAAGAGGAAAAAATAGACATTCCTGTTGCTTTGTAGACTTCGTGAGAATAGGGACCATGCCTTCTTTTACTGGGCTCATGATGCCTAGCAATGGTTACGTGTATAGTAGTCATTTAGCAAAGGCGTGTTTGCATTTCCTCCCAGAATTAGAGGTACACTGAAGGCCAGTGAGAGAGATGGGAGTAAATGAGAGTCAACTAGCTTGGGCAGAAGAGCAAATCCTGATTACCTCACGCTTTGCTTTAGTGAAGGCAAAGCATACTCTCTCAGAAATGCTGCTTTTGTGTGCAGCATTTTGTGTGCTGTGTGTGTGTGCTGTTTGCATGGAAAGACGAAACAAAGAGAAAAACATGCAGATCACTGTGAGCAACCCATGTTTACTTTTTAAAAACAACTTTTTATATGGCTTGGGATCGCGTAGAACATGAAAAGTAATTTAAGATTAATGTTTCCCTTAAGACGACTGTAATTCAACTCTGGGGTGGTAAATCTCTTTTCAGAGTAATTAATGTATTAGGGGAAAAAAAGGAAACCCTGTAAGAGATTTAACAAAGCATTTTAGGGTATAAATAAAAATTAAGGATCCCATTGATTATCTTATTTTAAGAAGACTAACATATACTCTTACTTTAAAGTAAATTAGCTATAATCATTATATGCAGTGTTTTTTCAATTTATTACATTTCAGTGACTTAAAGGATGACGGGGTGGGGGTGGGGTGGCGCAGAAAAAATGAACCAGACTTGGGATCTATCCTGGACACATATTTGATTGACATAGTTACTTAATTTTTTTTTTTTTTTATCCTCACCTGAGGACATTTTTCCATTTTTTTGTTCAGATAGAGTGGGAGGGAGAGAGAGGAAGAGAGAGAGAGAGAAGCATCGATGTGAGGGGACACATCGAGTGGCTGCCACCTGCACGACCAACCAGGGCCGGGGACAAACTGCAACCGAGGTACATGCCCTTAGCGGGAACCGAACCCGGGTCTCTCTGGACCGCAGGCCAACGCTCCAACCGCTGAGCCAAACTGGCCAGGGCAATTTTTTTTCTCAAAAATCATAGTCACTCGGATTCTTAGGTTGATTTTTAAAAAAACCTGTTGTTTTCACTTACATCACATTTTCTGTATAATCATAATATAGTCCTATTCCTGTATTTTAGGTATTTATATGTGTATGTGTGTGTGTGTGTGTGTGTATACACATACACACATATATATATATAACAGACTTATTTCATATGTATTCTTTTTTTAAATTCTCACCAGATGATATTTTTCCATTTATCTTCAGACAGAGTGGGAGGGAGGGAGAGAGAGAGAGAAATGGATGTGAGAGAGACACATTGATTGGCTGCCTCACACAACTGCACCAGGGCCGGGGACCGAACCGCAACCGAGATATGTGCTCTTGACTGGAACGAAACTGCAACTCTGGTCTGTGAGCTGCCGCTCTAATTGCTGAGTCAGATTGTCAGGGCTCATATGTATTCTTATGAATTTAACTTTCAGAGAAAAATATAATGAACTGAAGTGGCAAGACAGGAAAATACATAGGAAATAGAACAAAGTGAACATACTAATGTAATATGAGACAACTATATATCTAGTTATGATGACTCAGTGGCTTTATGCAAATACATATTGTATTAGGAAATAATCAAAGCCTAGTACATTTTTGTAAAAACATGCTATAATGTTTGGAAAAGCTTGGAGGGTAAAAAATTTTTGTTTACTAAAACTTCTCTTTGAGTTCTGGCCAGTGTGGCTGGTTGGTTGGAGCTTTGTCTCATACATCAGGGGGTGGTGGGTTTGATTCCAGGTCAGGGCACATGCTCAGATTGCTAGTTTGATCCCGGCTCGGGGCTTGTGCAGCAGGCAACAGATTAATGTTTCACATTAATGTTTCTCTCTCCCTCTGTGTCACTCCCTCTTTCTAAATCAATAAAAACTAAATAAAATTAAAAGCTTCTCTTTGAGAGCAAAATATATAAACCTCGGAATTTTAAAAAATGGTTCTTTGTTACCAAATTTTAAGGAGTATGTTAATCACTACTTAATATGTACAAGCAGGTACATTCTTGAAATCTCTTTTCCCCATTGTCAAAAGAAAGATCTCTAACTTCTCTTACTTTTGATACTTTTAAATTATTCGTTCCAATGACTTAACTGTCTTCTTTATTTCTGTAACTGGAGACATAAATAGTATTGCCTCTTGCTCATAGGTCAAATGAAATTTATAAGTAAAAGAACCAACCATGCTTCTAGATTAATAATAATAATAAACATTCATGGATTGAAATGTATAAGTATAATAAGCAACCTCAACACTGTGCTATATATGATTACCTGCATTTGGATACTTACCCATGCAACTTTACTTCCAGACTTAATTCCTGAGTATATTTCATCATGTAATTTAATATAATTTTATGTTGTTATTGTCCTTTTTTTCCAATTATTTAACCTTTTTTTCACTGTGCTCCAGTGTCAGGGGAAAAATACTTTCCTTCCAGCTTCTAAGTTCTTCTGGCTGGTCTGATAATCAAATTAACATGAGACAGATTAACAGGAGAAAATGTCTAAAACTTGTTATGGATGTATGTGTAGTCACAAGAATATGAGACCCAAGGGCATTGGGCAGTTGAGATTTATTTGCCATTTTGGAGAAAGGAGAAGGGATTTGGAACAAGGATCTGGGATTTCAAAGGGAAAACAGGCAACTTACAGGTAGATGAGAAGAAGCAAACATGTGGTAAACAAATTGTTACCTGGACCACCCAGAAGCGTGGGACACAGAGGGAAGTCTAATAAACAAGCTTCACTAGATTTCTCTCCGGCTGCTATAATTAGTTTATAGGGTGATGTTAAGGTGATGCTCCCTTCCTTTCAGCAGGTTTTTCTATCAGAATTCTTTAGGCAGGTAAGGGGAAGGATCAAAATTTCTTTCTGAGTCTTTTGTTTCATAATAACCAGCCTAAAAACAATACTCCAAAAGGCATATTTGGGGGTGGCAAAACTTTAGTCCCTGCCTCACCAGGAAGTGTTCTGGATATTGGTGATACCCAGTGAGCAAAGTGAGAAAAAATTCTACCCTTAAAGAGCTTGTAGGCTGGTAAAAGATACAACATTGATCAAATCACGTGTGTGTGTGTGTGTACACACATACATACATGTGTGCATATATATATATATATATTTGGCTGTGGCCAGTACTTTGCAGTAGAGGTACAGGGTCAGTTAAGAGTAGTCATGGCAAGCTTCCATGAGAAAGTAATGTTGAGCATCAGCTAGGTGTAGTGAGAAGCAGAGGGCGTTCCAGGTAGAAAGAACAGTTTGTGTAACAACCCTCTGGCTAGAGGAAGTGGGGGGAGGGGGGCTGGTATGTTCACAGAATGAAGATGACTAAGATGACGAGCATAGAGAGAAAACTGGGAAGTAAGCAAGGGCCAGACCATGCAGACTTTACAGACCACATTAAGGAAAAGTTAATTTTAAT
Organism: Molossus molossus; assembly: GCF_014108415.1. Classification (NCBI taxonomy): domain Eukaryota; kingdom Metazoa; phylum Chordata; class Mammalia; order Chiroptera; family Molossidae; genus Molossus; species Molossus molossus. The sequence continues at coordinate 104,634,200 of NW_023425377.1, read as the reverse complement.
ATCAGTGGGAAGCCATTGAAAGAATTCTTGGCAAATGATACGACTGAAATATGGAGCATAGATTTTAGTAGAACCTAAGAGTGAATATAGTAGTTTAGACATGACAGGAGCTTGGATAAGGGTGATGATAGCCGAAATGAAGTGAACTAAAGGTTTTACGAGATGATTACTTTAAAAGTAAAACAAATACATGTAAATACTGAGAACAGATTGCTGTATTATTGGCACCTTTGACATTTTATTTCTTTATTCAGCAAATATTCACTAATTGCTTTTCATGTACTGGGTTAGGTAGCAGAAATATAATGGTCTTGCCATCACAGAGCTTATAGGTAAGTAAGAGAAATAGGCATTAGCCAAATAATTACATAAATAGAAGCTACGGTGTGTTGTGAAAGGAAAATAGAAGGGTCATGTGAGTATACAGAGGGGACGTGGTTTGGTGTGGGGGATTGTGGGGCTTAGATCCAAAGGGATGGAAAGGAGTTAAATGAAGATGTGTGGAGGAATTTATTTATTTATTTTTAATTCTCTCCTGAGGATATTTTTCTATTTATCTTCAGATAGAGTGGGAAGGAGAGAGAGAGAGAGAAACTTCGATGTGAGAGGGACATATTGACTGGTTGCCTCCCACACGATCCCAACCAGGGCCAGGGAAGAATTGCAACCAAGGTACATGCCCCTGACCAGAATCGAACCTGCGACTCATTGGTCCGTGGGCCAATGCTCTAACACTGAGCAAAACCAGCCAGGGCTGAAGAAGGGGGTTTTCAATAGGACTAAAGTATGCAAAAGCCAGCTGATGGTCAGTGAGGCCCAGCCTGAGGACTGGGGCGCGTGGCTGTGGATGAAGCAGCCACAGACAGGGAGGGCCTACGTAAGAAAAAATAGGTCTGTACAAGGTTATTCATTGCAGCATCACCTGTGCTGTCAAAAGATGAGAAACAACCCAGCAGTTCAGTAGGAAAGGACTAGTTGAATAAACTGTGGTCCATTTATATAATGGAATACTTTGCAGTTATTTAAAAATAAAAGAATAGGAATGTTATTGATAGAAAGAGCCTCAGAGCATACTATTAAATTACCAAGGTGCAAGCATTGTATGAAAGGGAGAAAATAAGATTATATAATTATATACCCTTGTGCTAGCATAAAGAAAAACTGAAAGAATTAACTAATCAAAATTGGTTACCTATAAGGGGAACAGAGTAGTTGGAGACAGGAGTGAAAATGAACCTTTTCATTATATACTTTTATCCTACCTATTCAAATAATAAGATTTAACTCTAAAAAGAAGGGAAAATAAGGATAGCTGGAAATTTTTTGTTTTTTAAATAGTGTACCTTATCTTTTTAAAAAATGAAACAATTTTTATTTTTCAAACATAGTCTAATATTTATTTATATAGCTTATAATTTTCCTCCTAGCTTAAAATCAAATGATTAAATTTGTGTTGGAGAGAACAGAAAAACAGTTAACATGCTAGGACACGAGTTCTCTCCATTCTTAAGTGACAGATTCGAAATGATGTGATATAGTACCTTTCATTTATGTCAGAAAATATTTTCACGTATGATATCATGTTTGCTGCTGTTAATGGTTTGGCTTGCAGATCCCTTTAAAACAATTTTCTAGACCCACATAGAGAAGGAAAAATTGCCTTTGGTTTGCATTGCTTTCTTTCTCTCTAGAAAACAGGCAGACATTAACTATCTTTATATAAACCATGCAACCAAAAAGAATTGTGAGTTGTGGGTGTTGGTTTTTAAATTAGCATCATTTAAGCAAGCCATAATTATCCAGAATCATTTTGGTAATTTGCAATTGCCAGCCAGTGTATGAGGGAGAGAGAGCATGCCTAATTAATAATCCATGGTAGTCTATCTCAATTGTGCTGATTTCCAGCATGTAATTTTTGTGAAAAAGAGGTATTTTGTAGACAAGATGTAAAAGCCTTTCATGAGAGAGAGCTTTATAATCATGAATTTCTTGTTATAACTTTGACTTGGTTCCTTTAGTGTGTATGTGTTTTCTGACCCTTTTTGGTCAGAAGTGATTAACTCATTTTAAGGGTAGAGTTTGAGTTTCATTTTTTATTACATCTGTTAGAGGGGAGGGGATTATTTGGTCCCTTCACTTTGAGTGAATAGGACTTGCTCATAAAAACGTACTTATTAACCATTATTGCTTTGATGTATCTATTCTAGAAAATGGTTGACACCTGTGTACTCCTCAGATCCACATTCCACTTATTTTGCCAACCTTGGGTGTCACCCAAGTCAGTTTGTCAGGTTTTGTAATAAGGTTGCGTTGTTAAGTGACCACTGTCAAACTTGAATAGGTCACTAATACTCTGCATTGGTTTTGGTGATGGTGGCATCACTGCACTTTTTTTTAGTTCTTAGTAGTTATAGTCCCTTCAATTTACTTAAAAGTAAAACCTTTAATCAGTTTTTTTTTTTTTTTATCCTCACCCGAGGACAATTTTTTTTTTTCATTTTTGTTCAGACAGAGAGAGGGAGAGAGAGGGGGTGGGGGAGAAAGAAAGAATCATCAACATGAAAGGGATATATTGACTGGCTGCCCTCCTGCACGACCCCGACCAGGGCTGGGGACGAATCACAACTGAGGTATGTGCCCTTGACTGGAATCAAACTCGTGACTCATTGGCCCGCGGGCCGACACTCTAACCACTGAGCCAAACTGGCCAGGGCTAATTAGTATTTCTGAATAAAATCTGGACACTAGCAGTGTTTAAGAATTTGATTTTGCATTGTTCTTTCAACTTTTCCTTTAAAAAGAATCCTCTCAGTGATGACTCCACACTTTCATTTTGACCAACATATATATATTCTCTCCATGACTCATCTACACTTTGCTTTGTTAGATTAAAAAAATCATTTGATGACTAGATTTCTCCTTTATTGCTCTTAAACCTTATAACATTCTGATTTTCTATCGTTATTTCTGTCTTTAAATTTTCAAAAGATACTTTTCTAAAATTCAATACATTTTATTAGGTGCTTGTTTTGAGTTATTACAATGCCTAATACTAAAAAATATCGTATAAAGGGATTTGACAAACTCCCTGCCGACAAGCAGCTTACAGTCTAGGGGAGAGCATTTAGTAATATCTATTATATACAAAGTACTGAGTTAAGAATGAAGAAGAAGAAATACAGAATTCGATGAAGAAAGCATCAATGTGGCTGGAGTACCTGTGAGGCTAGGTGGCAGTGTGACTTCAGCAGGACCACACAGGAACGGTGACTGGTGGGTAAAGGCCAGGGAAAAGTCCTGGATCGTGTGTTTAAATGACTTATAAACTTTGTTAAATTTTCTGTTCTCATCTTAAATCAGAACATAGTATTGCTGGTTAAGGATGTTTTAAAGTAAAATAATGGCTTTATCATAAATTTTAATAAAACTTTTCCAGTAAGTTTATAAATAGCTGTTAGGTGCAGAGGATCAGAATGCTGTAAGCTGTATAAGAGATGGGGTTCTTAACGTAAAAGCTAGTTTTCCAAGGTACAATATAGAAACTGTAAATCTGAAGGAAAACCAGTCTGTGACTATAAAGATGAGTGTGAGTAGGCCTCTGGTTTAACTGTAAGTCCCTGTTGCCCAGTGTCCAAAGGCCAGTGAGCACAGGGTCACCTAATTGATGAAAGGAAATACCCAATTTCTTAACTACTCTCTGTACCTAAATTCATTTTGAACTAGGTGCTCAGATGCTAACTAGAAAGATTTATGTTACTTAATATTTGCTCTGGCAACGGTGTGATACTGTAAGGCGCGGGGCCTTCTCCCCGGAAGCGCACATCCCACTGCGCTGTGAGTGCCCACCAGTCTGTTTCCGCCGCAGGAGCCCCGTGGGTGCCTCTGGGGAGCGTGCCCTTCTCGCAGTGAGGGAATTCGTTGATGGACATTGGTCTTTGAGTAATGCGTCATGGGGGATGCTCTCCAACAGACCTTTATCTAATAGCCATATGTGTCTATCTGGTCTGTGATCTAGATGATCTATACTAGTGGACAGATGGCAATGCTGAGGTCAGAGAGGTTGAGCAGCTTGCCCAGAGTCTCACGGCCAGACCAAATCTAGATGGGTTTGACTCCACAGCCCTGCTGAAACGAAGCCATAAGGCTGCTCCACGTAAGATTCTTAAAATAGCAGAGGAAGAAGATGGGAGATAAAGAAGCCCTATTGGTCACATGTGTACTTGGATCTCCTGGAAAGAAGGAGAGGGAGCTAGCACTGTGAACCATAGAACAGAAGGGCAATAGAAAATTTTGCTGAGGAAGAAACCTGTGTGTTGAGAATGTTACCGTCCCATTGGAGAAAGATTTATAAGACATTACCACAGTTGTGTGACCTACTGTTCCTACAGATTATGTTTCATCAGTTACTTCTTTTCAAAAGAAGGACTGTCCTTTTTTTCCTTGTAGGATGCTTTTTTTTTTTTAAATCCTCACCTGAGGATATTTTTCCATTGATTTTCAGATAGAGTGGGAGGGAGGGAGAGGGAGAGAAACATGATGTGACAAAAACACTGATTGGTTGCCTCCTGCATGACCCCAACTAGGGCCGGGGGGATTGAACTGCAACCCAGGTACATGCCTTTGACTGGAATCAAACCTGAGACTCTGGTCTGCAGGCCCTTGCTCTAACTGCTGAGCCAAATTGGCCAGGGCTGCTTTTTTTTTTAACCTGCTTGTCAGTGATTTGTTGAAACCTGTCTCAGTGAGTCAGAAAAATAAAATCTGTTCTTCCACCTCCACTTGTAGTTCATATTTGTCTTTCCTGTTCTCGCTCCCTTCCCAGTGCCCACGCCCTTATTTCTGATACTGCCTCTTTCTCTGCTGGGGATGCTTTGACAGGACAGGCATTTCCAAGTCTATTACAAAGTAATAAAATCACAAACCTAATACAAGACCAAGACAGGCATACTTTCCTGCTCATTACTCTTCTGATGTCTTACCTACTGAAAAAAGATCAGTGATAATCAGAGAAAGCACATAATTATACATTTTTTAAATCATTGGGAGAAAAGAGAAGAGTTAATACTTTATATATTAATGGTTGGAGACGTTTTACTAAAGAATGATTTTGTTCCAGCTTTCCTCACAGCTACTACCACAATACTGCACATGTAATATAAACCCCTATTTCAGATTTTTGGGAGAGCCAATGATTAATTTGAAGAAGTTAACAATTATAAATATATTATAACTAATAACTTTTAACCAGAAATTGCCTCTTTTTCTCAATTACTTCAGCATCTCTAAAAAGGTATGTATTATAAATTTGATTTGGGAAAAAAATTACATTTTTATGGTTTTGAAGACTACAAAGTAATACTTCTCTCCAGGTTTTTCCGTCAGTAACTTTGTAAGTGGTATTTATCTTCTATTGGTACATGCTGTGTAGGCAGGAGAAAGTTTTCAGTGTAATCTACTTGGCATCCTCTATCAGTCCTGCTCTTAAATTTCTCTTACCCAGTTTCTGTTTTAAACCCCAGCTTGTTTCTGCCTTAGTAGTCAGCGCTGAAGTTTGTTTTGCCCGTTAACAATTACAGTATTGTGCGCTATATTTTAGGTCATTCACCAGATGTTGCTATAGTGGTTTTGCTTATGTCTGATCTGGTTGCTCATTGTTTGGCAGATCTTTATGAAAGTTCTTTGTAATCTAGTTCACAATGATTTAGTGTATTTCTAAATTACTGTAATTGTTTCTGATGTTAGGTTTTGAAAATCTGTCAAATTTGTCGTCATCTCATTTCTGCCTGGAATTGTTACCTCTCTCTTCTTGTGCTCCTATCTTAAATCTCTGCTTTTCTCTTGCATTTTATTTACTCTTATAACCACTTTAAATCTTTTCTAACTTAGAACATACATCAATAAATAGTTCATTATAGATTTTTCTTGCTCTGTTATTATGAAGATTCTATGAAAGTTTAATATAGCATTTATCTTTATAATTTTAGAAATAATTCACTTTTATTTCTTTCATCTGCTGCAACCGTTGTGTGAGATCCTTGTCCTGAGGATGTTTAAATGAAACTTCAGGGCCAGAGACAAAATTACAGAGGAGGTTAAAGTATGTCTGTCTTTTCTACATTTCTACCCATCTTTCAAGTACTCTGGCATATCTATTGTTTGTTTCAGACTTTGTTTAAAAGCTTTCCCAAATGTTTATTGCCTTTTGAATAGAGGCAGGTTAGAATAGGTGTGAGAATATGGGCCAGTCTTGGAATAAGACATTCCTGAGTTCCCACAATGCCAGCCCATCTGCTTCTTAGCTGCCTTACCTTAGTCAAGTTACTTAACTTTCTGAAGCTGCTTTTTTTAACTGTAACATGGAGAGAATAAAAGACTGTACAGAGTAGATGTAAGGGTAACATATTATCTGTCACATGGAAAGTGCCTCACAAAAGTCATTGTCACCCACCAACCGTAGCGAACAATAGTCTACCAAAAAGACTGCTGTTTCTTAGATTCTGTATGCTCATCACTTCTCATGATCTGATAGTATAAATATACAAGTAAAACTTAAAAAGTGCAGTGCCCTTAAAATATTTCCTCAAACATTTTGGCATGCTCTGGCCGGTTTGGCTCAGCCGTTAGAGCATCAGCCCTCTGAGTCGCGGGTTCGATTCCAGCCAAGGGCACGCACATCAGTTGTGATTCGTCCCCAGCCCTGGTTGGGGTCATGCAGAAGGCAGCCACTCAGTGTGTCTCTTTCACGTCGATGTTTCTCTCTGTCTCTTCCTCTTCCTCTCTCTCCCTCCCACTCTATCTGAACAAAAATGGAAAAATGTCCTCCGGTGAGGATAAAAACAAACAAACAAAAAACATTTTGGCATTTTGCCCCTTCTCCTAAAAGTAGGTTTGACCTTTCCCCCACCTCACTTTTCCTCTCTCCCTAAGCCAGTTCTGTTTGGGAAACCAGATTCTTTCTCAGAGTGACCTTTACAAGACCAAATAGCCCAGTAAAGTAAACCTGATAAACAAGCCAAATAACGTAAAATGATACTTTTAAATCTTGTTAAAACTGTTTATGTATAGTGACAACAGCACAGTCATTACCAAGATTGCAAAATTTGGTTAATTTTAAAATTGTAACTACTTCTCTAATATTACTTAATTCTCCCCTTTAATTGGTAGTGATTTATATTTATTTAATAACCAAAAAATTCTGAGGATTCCATGTAACATATCAGTCTAAACTGCACTGAAGACATTAGTGTAAATTAGCCCATCAAAAAAAGACAGAAAAGAAAATATTTTCAAATTCATTTTATTTAGAAATTATATTCATATTGAAAATTGATTTATTAGTTTAATTACCCTTTATTTTTTATTTAGTAATGGTTTGATTGGATAAAAGAGTCTACCATTCTTATTTAAATTTGTATCTGATTTTGAAGACAACTACCAAAAGTAAAACATGTACTAGAGTAGCACACAATCATTGCTAATAGAAAAATGAGATAAACTATCCATTTTGGTACAAAATAGCTTCTGAGATTAAAGTGGCAATGAAATTTTATACTTTGTTTCTATAATTATAATTGAAAAGCTGTGAATCCCCAAAGTCTCTCTCTGTTCAAGGGAACTGCTCTGAAGTATATGTATACTTTTAAAGGCTTTATACATCAACCTTCTAACAGTTACTAGGGGAATGTTTTTGTGGAAATGGGTATTGTATCATTTTGTTGTGAAAACTAGAAGTAAGTCCTAAAAGCACCCTCTTTCCTTGTTTTCCCATGGATTAAGTTTCATGGGAGGGGAGGGACACTATTTTAATGTACCCACAGCTAATGTACCCCCTTTGAGGCTTTGTTAATGAGCTACCAAGCCATCCTCAGCTACAAGAAGAGGTGTGTTTCCATGTTAGGTTTGTCAGCTACCCTAGGGACTTGTATTGACATTTATAGGATTAGGTAAAGATTGTCTGATGCCCTTCCCACTTTCTCTTCAGCTCTCTATCTGACTTTCTAGACTTTTACAACAGCTCACTGGAGATCTAGTATGAATCAAATCCTGTATGCTGCTTTTATTGTCTCCTTTAATTCTAAAATGTGGGGATTAAAATTCAAGTCAAAAAAATGTTGTGACCCAAAGAGCAATAAAGTAATTGGTTAGAACCTATTTCTGAACATTAGAATTTTATACTAAACGTACAAAAGCCTCTGAGTCGCTCTATAATTCCAGGAGCCAAGGATGAACCAAATAGGAAAACAGGAAAAGCCAAATAATGGTAGAGCAAGGTCGCAAATTACTTTGTGATGCAGGTAGGCCACTAGTGGGAAAGCCTTTAAGAATACCTTTAAATAGGGAAGAGTGTTGAATTAAGGGGCTGGTTCATAAACTGATACATAAACTTTCAGTCGAATTTAATCTCTAAAAGAGGAGCTAGTTTCTGTCCTTAGAAATAAATAGGAATAATGTTTTTCTTTGAGTTTCCAGATAAATGTATACCTCTATTTATAAAGCAGTTACTTTTCTCAGAACATTTTAATAGAAAGGAACCACAAAAATGATCTTAATTCAGTTTCTTTATTATGCAAGTCAGAGGAGAGTTCACATAGTAAACTTGGGGCAGAAATGGGAATGGAGCCTCATTTTCCTGGACCTTTTATTCTCCTTCAGCTATCTCCACTTCTTTCTGCAGTTAACAAGAAAGGGAAGTACAAAGTTAATCAAATAAATGGTTTATTTGTAATACATTTGCTTTGTTTCTGATCTAGAAAATGTCCTTTTAGAGAAGGAAATTGTAAGTGTGGTTTGCAAAAATTCAAAATGCATTACATATCAGTTCATGAGGATTGTAACATTGTATTTTAGGGATAGATAAGAGCTTTCTTGACTTCTCTGAGGCCCATTACTTCAGACACTACAAGCAATGAATGCTATTTGAAACTTTTTAATTTAGTTTCACTTTCAGATCTTTTAACTTAAATATAATCTTTATTTGTGATACTATATCTGAAATAAGTCATAAAGCTTCATTATATATATAATTTTTTAATCCTCACCTGAGACTGTGGTGTTTTTTGATTTGAGAGAGGGGGGGGAAGAGGGGGAGAGAGAGAGAGAAGCATTGATGTAAGAGAGAAACATCAATTGGTGACCTCCCGTATGAGCCCCAACCGGAAATCGAACCCACAACATAGGTATGTGTTCTGACCAGGAATCGAACCCACAACGTTTTGGTGCTCAGAACGATGCTCCAACCAACTGAACCACCTGGCCAGGATCTTTGTCTTTTTAAAAAGTAACATTTTATATACATATAAAATAATATATGTAATGCATATTTAAGTGATAAAGCATAATAATATAATGAACATCTGTGACCCCACCATTCAACCCAAGAACTAGAACATTACCAATATATTATCTTCTTATTCTTTCCCTAATGCATCTCCTTACCTCCCCTGTACCTTGCATTTTATTTATTCTACTGTTAAAGGACATTTGCATTGTTTCTGTGTCTGCTATGAATGTTCCATAAAGCCAAATTGTTTTCTAGTATGGATGTACCAATTTACATTCCACCAGCAGTGTACACAAGTTCCCTTTAATCCACAGTCTCTCCAAAGTGAGTAAAATGGTATTCTTTTGTGAGTTCTTCCTTTTTATTTCCCTCATTATTTATTGACCACATGTATTCCAGTATAAAATGCCAATTAATGCCATTGCCCATACTTCTATTGGGTTGTTTGCTTTTTTTTTTTTTTTTAATTGGATTGTAGTTCTTCATATATTTTTATACTAGTCCTTTTTTATTTATGTGTTATAGATATCCCATTTGTGACTTGTGATTTTTATCCTTTTTACAATGGCTTCTGACAAATCAAAGGCCTTAAACTAGTTTGCTATCAGTCTTTTATTTGTTAGTGCCTTTTGTGTCCTATTTAAGACATTTTTCAAACCCAAAGTTGTAAGATTTTTGGCTATATTTTCTTCTAAACGTTTTAGATATTTTTGTTTTTCACAATTCCAAATCCACCTGGAGCTGGTTTATTTATGTCTTGTGAATTAGGAATCCAGTTTTTCTCTCCAGGTAATGGATAACCAGTTTCCCAAGCACCATTTTTTCCCCACAGCTTTATTGAAGTGTAATTGACCTGCACATATTTAAGGTGTATAATTTGACAAATTGTGATATATACAGACATCTGTGAAACCACCACCAAAACAAGATAGTATGTTCATCACCCCCAAATGTTTTCTCAAACCCCTTTGTAATCTAAACCCTCATTGCCAGGCAACCACCAATTTGCTTTCTGTTACTGTAGATCAGTTTGTACATTCTAAATTTTATATAAATGGAATCAAACAGTTTATATATTTTATGTTCTGATTTCTTTCACTGAGCACAGTGTTTTGTGATTCATTCATTTTGGGTGTATCAGTAATTCATTTCTTTTTATTGCAGAGTAATCTGTTTTATGGAAATGCCACGGTTTATCTGTTCATCTGTTGATAGACATTTGGATTGTTTCCAGTTGTAGGCTATTACAGCTAAAGCTACTGTGAACATTTATGTACAGGTCTTTGTGTGGACATTCACATTCATTCATTCATTCCTCTTAGGTCAGTGCCTAGGAGTGGCATAGCTGGGTTGTATATACACATACATAAGGGAATAGTAAGTTCATGTTTAACTTTTGAAGAAATTGGCCAACTTTCCCATCCATTGTGGCTCAGTAGATTGAGTGTCATCCCATGGACTGAGAGGTCCTGATTCAATTCCCAGTCAGGGATTGTACCTTGGTTTCGGGCTCAGTGCCCAATAGGGGGTGTGCAGGAGGCAGACGATCGATGTTTCTCTCTCTCTCATCGATGTTTCTATCTCTCCCTTCCTCTCTTGCTGAAGAATCATAAAAACTTTTTTTTTTTAAGCAAACAAACAAAAAAAGAAACTGGGAAACTTTTCCAGGATAGTTATACCATTTTACATTCCCACAATCAGTGTGTGAGGAGAGGTCCATTTGTTCCTGTCCTCGTCAGTAGGTTTGGTTAGCCTTTCATTTTAATCATCTAGTGGAGGTGTGGTGGCATCTCATTGTGGTTTCAACTGGAATTTTGCTAGTAACTAAAGATGGTGAGTCTCTGTCTTTTCATGTGCTTCTTTGCCATCTTATATTTCCTTTCAAATGCCTGTTCAGATCTTTCCCCCATTTTATTGTTTGTCATCTTCTTATTCAATTTAAGAATTCTTTATATATGGTAATATCCAGTTCTTGTCTAATACATATTTTGCAAATATTGTCTTCCAATATGTGACTTGCCTTTTTATTTTTATAAGTATCTTTTGAAGAGAAAAAATACCTTAATTTTGATGAAGTCCAATTTATTAATGTTTTTCTTTTATAATTTATGCTTTGTGTGTACTATTTTTAAATTTTTGCCAAACCCAAAATCATTAAGATTTTCTCCTGTGTGTTTTTCTAGAAGTTTTACAGGTTTTAGCTTTGACATGAGGCCTTTGATCCATTTCCATCTCAATTCTGGAGATGTAGTGAGGTGTAAGGGTCAAGGTTCACTTTTCATGACTCAGTCCTTGGATTTCTTTTCTGTCTATCCACTCTCTTGATGGGCTTATCTAGTCCTGTGGGTTTGGATATCATCTGTGTACTGCTGTACTGTATTGACTCCCAGTTTACAGTTCTGTCCTAGCCTGCTGTCCTGAACTCGAATTCCGCCTCGGATACTGTTAAGCATTTCCATGGGTAAGCCTGACAGGCGCCCAACACTGGGCTCTTCTGTCCACTTCCCCCCCCCGGCACATCCGCCCTTTTTTTATTGTGCTGAGGTAAACTTCTCATCAGTTGCTATCTTTGAAGAGGAAATAACTCTGTATTTCTTCCTTCATACAATTCTTGGCAAGCACTTGGGACACCAGATGTGTGGGTTTTTTCCCACACACACATTCTCTGATTCTCTGGACGCCAGCTAGTGTCCTACAACTCAACTCAATTCTGACACCGCAGACCCCACCACCATCACACCTTCAGATGCCGCTGGGAAGTCCAGCTTGCCACTCGTGCTTCTAACAACTTGCTGTAAATCAGAGGTTCCCACAGTCTCTCCTCCGACTCAGTCATTTGCTAGTGTGGCTCTCAGAATTCAGGAAAACAGTTTTCCTACTGGATTACCAGTTTAGTGTAACTATTAAGGGATACAGATGAAGAGGTACTCAGGGTGACGCTGGCAGGGTCCTGAGCACAAGAGTTTCTGTCTGAGGGGCGTTGGGGGCACGTACCACCCTCCTGGCACAGCGATGTGTTCACCAGCTGAGAAACTCTCCAAACCCTGTGCTTTGGGGATTTTTATGGAGGCTTCATTACATAGGCATAATTGATTAAGGTGTTATCCCCTGGTGATTAGTTCAGCCTGTAGCCCCTCTCACCTCCCCAGAGGTTTGGACGGTGGAGGTGAAAATTCCCTGGCAACCGACCCTCATCCTGTGGTTATCTAGGGGCTTTTCCAAAATCTCATTAATAGAAAGTGGGGTATAGTTGAAAGGGTTCATGATGAATAACAAAAAATACTCTTCTTACCTTTTAGCTCTGGAGTTGTTTCAGAAATGGGGCAAGAGAGCAAGTATTATCACAAAAGATGTTCCCCTCCTCTTATCATTTAGGAAATTACAGAGGGTTTAGGAGCTATGTTCCAGGAATGAGGACGAAGCCCAAGTGTATCTTCCTTACTATAAATCACAATATTACAATCTTCTTACAAATTCCAAATAAGCGTGTTCTAAATAAAAATGTTATTTTACTGAGAAAAGTCAGTGTTGTCTGAAAATTTGACTGTCAAATAGGTAAACATAGATTCAACTGAAATTGAATGAGTACTATTCTGTGTCAGACAGTGTGCTGGGTAGTATCTCATTTCATTTAACCCTTAACAGCACAGCTGATTCAGTTTGATAATGGCATCCCTGATAAATGGATAAAGACCTTGGCCAATGAAGTTAGAAGTGACCTGTGCCTGGTGTCATAAAGACACTAGAAAGTGGTACAACTAATACTGGCACCCATGCATGCCATGCTCCTGACTCCAAAGCTCTTTCTGGTCCTATCTATAAAGGAAGAGTACTAATAATGGGGATATTTTACTAATGACCTAAATGAATAATAACTACAGATTTGGGGGGCTGTGGCCTGTATCAAACTATACCTAATGCAGGTCTTCTGAGAAAGTTGCAAGTAAAAGTTTTCAAAGGTACTATATGTAATGAATTAGTCCAGAACTGCAGTTAGATCGTGGGACTGATTTGTAGCATCTTTGCCTCTCTCATTTGAATCTCTAGTCCCTAGCTCCTTTCTCTCTTAATTTCTCTCACGGGTCACAACCATGCTGACTCCGCCCCTCCCCAGCCACAGGTTTTTTTCTTCATTTACTTTATCAACCAGCTTAGCCTTTTCCTTTTCCAAGCCTCACCTCTACCTTTTGATTTTCCTCCTTTTCACTGTGTTGTCTAAAATCTTCTTAAATTGCTGGGAAACTGCATTCTTAACCTCTTTCATAGGTGTACCACTTACCCTTTTGCTGCCTAATAAAACACCCAAAACTTCGTGGCCTAGAACAACAGTGAACTCTGTGGGTTGGGGAGATGGTTTCACTTTCAGTTGGGAAGCCTGCTGGGCACTGGGCACAGCCCAGATGACTAGTCCTGTCTCCCTGTGGGCTTCCGTCCCCCAGGAGGCCAGCCTGGGGTGGCAGTAGCCCAGGAGGGCAAGCACTTGCTTCTCAGGGCTCAGTTCCTAACGTTACATGGCCAAGTTCACTTTTATTTGTTAAAAAACAAAATTGACTGATTAAATTTGGAGATCTAATGGACTTTATGAAGCAGTTCATGAATCGGGCAGCATGCCATCTAGCAACTAGATGGGTGCTCCAATGGGTTGAACAAAATGGAAGGTTTTTATAGGCAGAAAGAGTTTGGGGCAGAAATTAAAGGTGGATTATTTCCTGCAAGGACATTCACCCTTAGGGGAAGGCAGGGGGTCTTATCAGGCAGACTGCTGCCTCACTGATGTGGATCTGGAAATTCCAGACTGATTGGTGTGAAGTTCCACCCCGGGAGAGGCTGAAACTGCAGTTGGGTAGGGATTACGTCTGGGTTTGCTGCCCTGGGCTTGCAGCCCTGGTGCAGCCATCTTGGGCCTGTGGTTTTTCTTTTTAATACATTGTAGAACAGTGCCCGAGGGTGTGGATATTGAGAGGGTGATCTCTGGAGCCATTGTTACAACAATCCACTGTAATAGATGCTTCAGTCATCTCCTAAATTGCCATCTAGAAACCTGCTGCTGTATGATTGCCCTGTTTCCTAGTAAGTGTCCCTAGGTTGAGGCTCACCCTATCTATCGCAGAGCCGAGCCGGAGGGCAGGGCAGTTAGAGCTCTCCTGCCCAGTGTTCGCCCACCTGTCTTGAAAAAGCCCTGTTCTCCCCACAGGTACCCGGGTGTTTGTTTGTTTGTTGTTTAAGTCACGCAGTGTACTTCTGCTACCTATTCATCATACTTGACCCGGCCCGCAGGTCGAGCAACGAGGACTCTAGAGGGGGAGTGAGGATGAGGTGGGACAAGAGACACGAGAAATGGAGACAAGACAGGATTCTGATCAAGTCTCGTTTATTCAGGGGGAGTTCACGCAATATATAGGGGGAAAACACGTGAAACAGCCAATGAGCATCCCACCTGAAGCCAACCCCAGCAAACACCCCAGGTGGAACAAATAAGCAAAGAACGGAGCAAACAATTATCTAGAGGAATGCAGGCACTGCACGTGGAGAGGCACGGCACGCGGAGACAGCAGAGCAGACTTTAACAAGATGGATGCCATGCAAACGGTCTCCCACAGGTCCCCCTTTTTTATTAAATTTTAAGGCCGAAATAATACCTTGAGGGGACTGTGCCTGTCTTAGGTCAGGAAACTTGCACACGGTTCCAACCTGTCCTTACCCGTCATTGGAAAGCAAGGCAGCATAAGGCCTTGTTCCTGTCTTAGGTGGTGGTTGGTGACGCGTGTGAGTTCCAGTTGCCCGTCTCTGGCTAACCAGCCCAGCGCACCAAGGTGACGAGGTTTTTGAGACTATTTGCCATCTCGGGCATAGTCATAGCTTGACTCACAGCTAGAGTGAGCTTCTCTGTCGGCCATTTCAAGTCTATAATAGTGGACCTGTATAGATTGCATCTTAATGGCATCCATCTGCTGCTTGAAAGCCATCACCTCATTGAAGAGGAAAGGTCCTAGTGACACAATCAGTAAAAGGCCAAGGGGCCCAACAGAGGGAGAAGATAAGGCAGCACCCCATTTAGCCCGCTCCAAAGGGGGTTATCGAAAAGTTCTTTTAAGCAGCAGCATATTCCTGCAAGGCAGTTGCATGGAGGGCCAAATAGGGCCCTCAGGAGCTCGTCAGGGTTTGGAGGAGGCCCCAATCCTCCTTCCACAGCAGGCAAAGATGCAGTAGTATCCCTAGCAGTAAGATTTCAGCCTTCCGGTCCATTCCTGAAATAAAAAAACAGGAAAAGCCTCTCAGGGCGAATTTTCGTCCCTGGAGTTATCTATATGGTTATCTGCTATTCCTTTAACTTGATCAATCTGTTTAACCAGATGCTCTGGTAGCCATCTGGCAGATTTCATTTTCTTAGAGTAAATACATACAGAACCTCGGCCCCAGATGAGGACTGGGTCTGGGCCATGCCAAGAGTTGGTTAGCGGATCTTTCCAAGAATTGTCTAATTGTATGCCCTTTCAAGGCAGCAGCCATGGCAAGGCCCTGTTGATAGGCAGCCCCAATATTAGAGCATAGGCAAATATAGCCAGTTAAATCAGTCTTTTTCTTATAAGGTCTAATAGCGGCTTGACAGGCGGCATTAGCGTTTTCAAAAGCCAATTGTTTAACAAAATCCGTGCCGGTGTCTGCATTACCGAAAATTCTGCCTGCCGCAGTAATTAAGCGGTGAACAAAATCTGCAAAAGGCTCATCAGGTCCTTGTTTAATGTTAGTAAGGGAGGAGTTCATGTCGCCCTTGGTGGGCAGCTTCCTCCATGCTCTAGTGCCTGCTGTCTGAACTTGCGCAAAAAGACCTGCATCATATTGCATTTGGACATCGCTATTAGCACAATTTCCTTCTCCTATTAGCATATCCAAATTCCATCCATTACCACCCTGTGCATTGCGTTTAGCAATGTCCCTGCAGTTCTCTACATATTCTGATTTCCATAGGAGATAGTCTCCTTCAGCAAGTGTCGCTCGGGCTAACTTCTGCCAATCCCCAGGCGTAAGCCAATTCTCGGCTACTGATTCTAAAATTGCCATAGTATACGGGGCTGTGGCTCCGTATTGTGCTACAGCGGTCTTTAACTCCTTTATTAATTTAAAATCAAACCCGCTATGGTGGCGCCAAGGCTGTCCTTGTGCGTCCACTGTTTCTGTTACTGGAAAAGCCTCTATATCATCTAGCTCCTGTGCAAGTTGCAAGTGGGGAGGGATCTTTGGGACGGCTCCCCTCATGGGTGGTTTTTGATTCCCAAGGGTTTCTGGTTTTACTTCACTCTCCCTTTTAGATTTTCCTATTTTTAGTCCTTCTAATTGGGCTATGAGATCTTGGTGCTCTTTTTCCAGTTTTATTTGTTCTTTGAGGTGTTCAATTTTGTCTCTAAGTTCTTTTCTAGGGTCAAGAACTGGACATGCCAGCGGGGGAGCACTGGGATTATTATAAGGCGGAGGGCGTTGAGAAACAGGCGGATAATCAGAGTTACAATATCTGGCAGCTTTATCCGCCAATTCATCCCAATTAACCTCCCCTCTGTCAGGAACAGTCTCCAAATATACTGATTGGTCGGGATAAATCTTTGTCTTGGATTTGATTATTTCCTCTGGGGCAACACTAGTTTTTGTTCTTTTGATTTCTCCACCCTCTCTTTCTGTTAGTTTTTCTTGTCTCCCCGTATGAGAGCCCTTAGGCATAATTTTATTCCAAGTGGGCTCGGTTTCTTCTTCCTCATTATCACTATCGAATGACATGAAGTCCTCACATTCTTTACTTTCATTTTCATTCCACTTTTTTACTTTCTGTAATATACCCTCGCCATTTTCTACTACATTGGCAACGAGAGGATCAGAATGTCTCTGAGATAAAACCTCATCTATTAAATACCAATAAGAAAAAGCAGTTACCGGGACCTTCTCGGGTCCATAAGTCTTATAGTAATCTCTAAGAGCGTCACCAACTATTTTCCACTGTTTTTGATCTATAGATCCCTCTGTAGGAAACCAAGGACAAACTTCCTTAACATAATCAAAATACTGACATAAATGCTTGTTTTTCACCTTTACTCCTCGTGCCTTTATAGCCTTTCCTAGTCCTTCAACGAACGTCTTATCTTGGCTCAATGCTTGACCCATAATCGCCGTTCACTTACCCGAGGGGTGCAGACGCAGCAGGTTCCCACGTCGTTCCCTCTTTTCTTTTCCTTTTTGCCGGCCACTCGAACGGCGTCCTTCACTGGATCCCCCGTGCTCGAGCCCCACGTTGGGCGCCACTTGACCCGGCCCGCAGGTCGAGCAACGAGGACTCTAGAGGGGGAGTGAGGATGAGGTGGGACAAGAGACACGAGAAATGGAGACAAGACAGGATTCTGATCAAGTCTCGTTTATTCAGGGGGAGTTCACGCAATATATAGGGGGAAAACACGTGAAACAGCCAATGAGCATCCCACCTGAAGCCAACCCCAGCAAACACCCCAGGTGGAACAAATAAGCAAAGAACGGAGCAAACAATTATCTAGAGGAATGCAGGCACTGCACGTGGAGAGGCACGGCACGCAGAGACAGCAGAGCAGACTTTAACAAGATGGATGCCATGCAAACGGTCTCCCACACATACTGACTCATTTTCTGCTGCCATGTGCCTTGCGAGTCCTTGTGTTCTTGTGTGTTATAGAACGGTGCCTGATACAAGAACTGTATCATTTGTTATTTTTATAATATTTTCATTTTAAAAATAAAGACTTTGCCAATCAAAACTATCCAATATAAAATGTCGACTTATTTTCTTTCTTTTTTTAAATTGATTTTTGTTTAGAGAGAGAGAAAAGGAGAGGGAGAGACAGATAGAAACATCGATGTGAGAGAACATTGATCAGCCGCCTCCTGCATGCCCCCCATTGGGGATTTGACCCACAACCTGGGCATGTGCCCTGATCGGGAATGGAACTGGCGACCTCTTGGTGCATGGGTCAGTGCTCAACCACTGAGCCACACTGACCGGGCTGTTGAGTAATTTTCTTTTTAGAGGTAGATGGATGAAGAAATGGCTAGAGAGACTATGTATCTGTGTGTTTATATGTGTGTATAATATAGTAAACACAGGTGTCATTCATATGTAAAATGTTATATCCTGTTATTTCACTTAGTATCATATATCCTGTTTTTACATTATAAAAGTATTAAAGCCCACCCAGCTGGTATGGTTCATTTGGTTGAGTGTTGTCCCATGCACCAGGAGGTCACTGGTTTGTCCCGTCCCGGTCAGGGCACATGCTCGGGTTGCAGGCTCAATACCCAGTAGGCGGTGTGCAGGAGGCAGCAGATCGATGTTTCTTTCTCATCGATGTTTCTATCTCTCTCCCTCTCCCTTCCCCTCTCTGAAATCAATTAAAACATATGTATTTCAATTTTTAAAAATTATTAAAGCTCAGTTTTAATGAATATTTCATTGGATGGGTAAATCAGAGTATATTCATACTTTCTCTGTTGTTGAACATTTTACAGTTATAAATAAGACCCAAGGAAAAAACTTTATTCAAAAGTCTTTGCAATGCTTTAACGGTTTCTTTAAGAAAGATTTGTAGAGATAGTATTACTTGATTAAAATATACTTCTGATACCATTACAAGTAATAAGCAGTTGAAAATGGTCGAGAGTCATCTGAACCTTAATTAGATTTGCTTTCTGGGCAACACTTCCTGCCACTTGTTTGATTCTTTGCCGAGAACTACAGTATTTAAAAGTATCTAGTCTACCCAGTTTTACATAAAGTTTAGCCTTAATGGTGTCCATACATGGTGTAGAAAATATATAGGAATTTATTTATAATTTTCCCTCCTCATTTTATTTTGAACATTCTTGCTTTGAGTGGGTATCTAATTATATGTTTAATTAATGCCCTCAGTAGTGTTCGAAAGCAGTTAACAGAGCACAGGCATGCCTCGGAGATGATGCAGGTGCGGTTGCACCACTGCAGAAAGCAGGTCATAATCGTTTTGCTGGTGGAGGGTCTTGCCTTCAGTTGGTAACCATGCAGCTTCTGATGTGCAGTAAAGCTGGCCACAGTAAGACAGGTGTGCCTGTGCACGTGTAGCACGTCCTTAAACTGACCTGCCCCCTGTAGGGCAATTAACAGTCATCGAAGGCTCAGTGGCCTGCACAACAGTCTACCGTTGGTGTGTGTGAACTACTTTGCATTATTAAAACAGCTTTTCCTGACGAGAGAGACACTATGTGAGGCATGCAGTAAATCACTTATAGTTCATTGCCATTGGTGTTAACGCTGGATTTTGTACTCTGTCCTGTTCACAGGTTAAAGTATTGCACAACCAGCTGGTCCTTTTCCACAATGCCATTGCCGCCTACTTTGCTGGGAACCAGAAGCAGCTTGAACAGACCCTTAAACAGTTCCATATCAAATTGAAAACGCCTGGAATGGAGGCCCCATCTTGGCTTGAAGAACAGTAAAATCACTCCTGGAAACAAACAAACAAACAAAAAGTCACATTGTCATATTTCTAAACAAACCTAATAAGAATTAAGCAGAGTTGGGAGAAGAGAGATGGGGCGACAGCCATTGTAGAGATTCTCACACACACAGCTTTAATCTGTCCCGTTTTAATACTCACAATTGAACTGTTAAATTCTGTGGGAAGGTGGGTGGTTTTAATGTTAACATAATTTCTATAATCTGAACACAATAATTTTCCTTTTTGAGAAGTCTTTTTGTATTGTAAGGGTTGATGGCTATTTCTGTAGTTTGAAAACATCTAATATAGATTTGCACTGACCAGATAAAAATTAAAGGTTTTTGATCCTGGGAATGAGGGCCAGTTGTAACTTTTCCAAAGGGAGGTTTACATAATTTGTATCAACATCAGATATTTTATATATGAATATATTAAACACCTTTAAGAGATTCATTTTCATGTATTGTCTTAAAGAAAGAAGAAACTATTTTGCAGAGTAAAATATTTGGTGTTCCCGCAGCATCCACAGTAGGCGGCCGCTCTAATGAAGACTGTTTGGCTTGTGGAGTTTGGGCAAATACCTTTTTAAAAACGAATCGGTACCATTGTAATTTTGTTTAGACTTTTTTTTTAAGACGCAGGAATCACACTGCCATTTCTGGGAGACTTTCAAGCTTATGAGTATGTATCATCCAAAGTCACGGGGTGGTTATGTTAGCAATCTCTTGATTCATAATGAAAACTGCTTAAGAGAATTTTTAGGGGGGCAGGTGGACTTGGGAATAGAAATTCTTGATGGTTTCTGTGCTCAGAAAGCTAGTTTTGGGGTAAATCCATTTTGACGGAAGTGAATTCCTAGACAGCTTTCATTGACTTCCATGTGTGACAATACCGGTTAAGCCTTAAATCACAGATGTGTGCCTTCTCAGATACGGTTAATTCTCGTTCGGCCAATGTATAGAATCATAGAGAAACCCCTTTCAGATAATGTTGACCTGCCTGTTCCTTCCGTGGAAAGGAGCACTGTGTATAAATGTTGGGTTTCTTTGTCTCGTTAAACCACATTTAGGCTTTAAGGTGAAATCAGCTTTTGAATATACTGTTTGGTTTTTCTTCATTCCTCCTACGGAATGGGAAGACGGGACTTTTTCACCTGAGTAGTGGAAAGGAGTGTGGGACGGAGTGTGGGGAGCAAGGGAAGGGGACTGGAACGGCCGGTGCTGTTTCGGTCGCTCAGCACTGTCGGTTTCGTGTACGTGGTTGACCTGTCCACTGTGTGGTTTGATCAGTAATGTAATCCTCTTTCAGTATACGTTCTCTTGATTTTTTGTCATAGACTTAAATTAAATATTTGAGAGGTATTCCTTCACCTGTTTTTTTTTGTGTTGAAATGAAGTACCTAAAATTACTGTTATACATGAACTTTGTGGACTGTAAGATTTGTTATATATGTTCAAATGCCTTTTAGCTGGCTTTTTAAATAATATGCCTGTTTTCAGTGCTTAATACAATGTAATATGATTGTAAATCATAAACCTATTTTAAATCATTCCCTCCTGTATATTTGTACTCTGAGAGAGCCTTATTTTATTCTTCCAGCAGAATTACTACTTGTGATAGTTCATTTACATTCCCCAGATTGTGCCTCTGGTGTGAATTTTGTATTCTTATTAAAAGTGTTTGCTGCAGTACCTTGTTTCTCTGGCTCTTCATAATTTAAAATAAGAAGCGACTAGTTGGAAATTCTGAGGACATATTATTTGGTGTTTCTGTCACTTGTAATTGTTTTATCTCAGTAAGTTACCCCCCCCATCAGAGGATCTCTTACCACATTTTAATAACAATTGTAGTAGCTAAGGAATTAAGTAGTTTCATGACCTTTCAGAATAAACTAAAGATATTAGTGATTCAGAGACATGAGTACATGTGCAAAAGAAATAAGTAAATTAACATATTAGCCAATGATATATTTTCTTTAAGAAATTTCTATTCATTGTAGAAAATAATTAGAAGTTAAAAAATTTTTTAATTGAAGATAAAATAAATCACTTGCCAAGTTAATAAGCACTACATGGAACCACATAACTCTTGAAGTTAGATGTTTTAGTTAACACTTATTTATATTATAAACTCTAGTTTGAATACCCTTTAACATGCCTGTGTTCACCTTTGTATTCTTACCTTTGAGTTATTCCTTTGAGTTGGATGGTTAGAAGTGAAAATGAGCTCTCAAAATACATACACACTTTTAAGACCTATGTATTGCCAGTTGACACTTCCAAGAGCCTATACATGTCCCTGTTTAGCATATTTTTAAAGACAGTATGCATAAAGGCACCATGCATATAATCAGCAGAACAGCACTTTATAAATGCTTTAAGTAGAAAGGGAAAAGCAACCAGAAAGATAAAGGCTAAACAATCAGAATTTGGGAAATTGTGGGGTGTGGGGCAGAGAAATAGCCGACTTTTGTCTTATTAACATAGAAGTTATTCAAGAAAAAAAATTGCACTGGAAAGCAAGTCTGTGAAATTTAATTCATCCTGCTAAAAATAAACAAGTGTATTAAAAATGTTAAGAATTTACTTGAGCAACAATTTTTTTAAATCAGGCATCACCCTGGCCAGTTTGGCTCAGCGGTTAGAGTGTCAGCCTGCGGTCCAGAGAGACCTGGGTTCGGTTCCCGCTAAGGGCACGTACCTCGGTTGCAGTTTGTCCCCGGCCTTGGTCATGCGGGTGGCAGCCACTCGATGTGTCCCTTTCACATCGATGTTTCTCTCTCTCTCTCTCTCTCTTCCTCTCTCTCCCTCCCACTCTATCTGAACAAAAAATGGAAAAATGTCCTTGGGTGAGGATAAAAAATAATAATAAATCAGGCATCACCAAACCAGAAGTGGTTAGGAGCCCTCCATGGACAGGAGCTTATTTTTATAGAGAAGAGGTGGAAGAAAGCAATTATTTGGCTGTAGCTTAAGTGATTGCCTTATTTGGGAAAGGTTAAATGGGCTGTTTGTGATTGATTGCCCTTAGGTTTTGATTTCTTTTTTTTTACATTTTTCTTTTTTATCCTCACCTGAGGACATTTTTGCATTCATCTTCAGATAGAGCGGGAGGGAGAAAGGGAGGAAGAGAGAGAAAGAGAAACATTGACGTTAGAGAGGCTAGTCGCCACCCACACGACCCCAACCGGAGCCAGGGACAAACTGCAACTGAAGTACGTGCCCTTAGAGGGAACCAAACCTGGGACTCTCTGGTCCAGGGGCCAACGCTCTAACCGCTAAGCCAAACCGGCCAGGGCTGATTTCTTAATTCTGAAGCACTTCAGGCTTACTCGGCTACTAAGGTATTAAAGCCACCTCAATCTAATTAATTGTTTAATTTAACAATCCTAAAGTTTCCAAATCTTAGGGCTCAGGAAGGACCTGGCCTTGAGGGGCAACTTAGCTGAAATCTAGACTTTAAGAACCATTGTTTCCATATTCAAAGTACTGAATGTAACTGATGTTAACTAGCTCATCCCATAGAGCAGCGATTTTGTAGCACCTGACTATTTAGTCAGGGGCACTGACCTCTTTTCCCTTAGGTTGTCAAATTTTAAAAAATGACAACAGCCAACGCAACAATAGCTGTCCAATGTGAATACATCCAAATTATACCTATTTTTTGACAGATCAACAAAAAAACACATTTTTTGGTGTGCCACAGAATTTTAGTAATTAGTTTATGTGTGTCATGAGATGGAAAATGTTGAAAGTCGCTGCCGTAGAGTGTGGACTAGATAATTAGAGATTATCTCTTTGACACCTTTTTAACAGATGAAGACATGAAGGCCCCCAAATCGATTAGACTGGTTTAGCCTAAGCCCCCGTTTCCAAGTGTAATGCCATTCCAACTGCATCATGAAAACAATGTGTCAAAAGTGTTGTTTCTTCTAAAGTTAAGTACAATGTATATTCAGTGTCTTCTAAACTGAAAAACATAATCCATTCACCCTC
Source organism: Molossus molossus (assembly GCF_014108415.1). Classification (NCBI taxonomy): domain Eukaryota; kingdom Metazoa; phylum Chordata; class Mammalia; order Chiroptera; family Molossidae; genus Molossus; species Molossus molossus. Next base: position 104,610,441 of record NW_023425377.1, on the reverse strand, counting down.
AAATGGATTAATATTAGCTACATTTCAAAATATACATGATATTCATGGTTTCAATCCACTGACCTTTATTCTTTAATATGGAGTATTCTGAAAAAGAAATCATGTGAAGAGTGAGCAAGATAAAGGGATTAAGCAAAAGCAAAAACAAAAACGTCATAGACACAGACAACAACTTGGTGCTTAGCAGAGGGAAAGGGAGGTAGGGTGAGGTAGTGGAAGAGAATAAAGGGATAAATGGTGACTGAAGGAGACTTGACTTGGGGTGGTGAACACAAAAAGCAATATACAGAATATGAATTGTAGCAGTGGCTCTCAACCTTCCTAATGCCGCGACCCTTTAATACAGTTCCTCATGTCGCGGTGACCCCCAACCATAAAACTATTTTTGTTGCTACTTCATAACTGTAATTTTGCTACTGTTAGGAATCACCATCAGAAATACGTGTTTTCCGATGGTCTTAGGCGACCCCTGTGAAAGGGTCGTTCGACCCCCCAAAGGGGCCGCGACCCACAGGTTGAGAACCGCAGTATTATAGACTTGTACTCCTGTGCCTTGGCCGGTGTGGCTCAGCGGTTAGAGCGTCAGTCCTGGCATGGAAGAGTCTCGCATTCAATTTCTGGTCAAGCCGTACAGGGTGGCAGGTTCAGTCTCTGTCCCCGGTCCGGGCATGTGCAGGAAGCACCAATTGATGTGTCTCTCTGACATGAGTCTCTCTCTCTCTCTCTCTCTCTCTCTCTCTCTCCACCCCACCCCCCTTTCCTTCCACTCTCTCTAAAAATCAATGGGAAGAAATATCCTCGGTTGAGAATTAACCAAAAACAAAACAGAACAAAATGTGCCGGGGCTCCTTCAGCCCTCACTGGAGATGACTAAGCAGATTATTTAACTGGCTAGTTCCGCGCAACATTCGTATACGATTTATGCTCATTTTTGTGAATCACTAAGAATGACTTATTTTGTAATAATACTTTCTAAATATCTTTCGCCAGTAGCTCTTTTCTTGAAACTTTTGGGTTGCCTGGGAGAGCTGAGGCCATCTGAGAGCCTTCATCACTAAATTCTACTCAAATGTGGGCCTTGAAAAAAAGCTGACTCCCTCTGTAAGATTACAGATTATTATACTGGCAAAGACTATCCAGTTCTAAATAGGCTCTTTTCTGATCAAAAGGCCAGTTATATTTTGCATTAGTTCAAAGCCCTTCCAAGGGCCACAGGTCTTTTCTTATTTTTACAACATAGCAGGACCTATTAAACTAGAGGGACAACGCAACCCGTTTTCCTCTCCTGAGGACTCTCCTTGAATTCTGTGCTATGCTCCCGACTTGAAGGTTTCCTGCTCAATAGGCTTCCTGGCATCAATGGACTTTGTGATACATTGCCAAGTGGTCCTCCTGAGGTACAGCAAACTATGAACTTCAGCTTTGTTTTTGCGAAATAAAGGTCAACTCTCAGTAGTGATATAAATGGAGAACTATTATTCTGGTGTTAACTCTAATATGGAAAGGGGAGACTGTCCCTATGAAGAGGGGGAATTAGACCCAGTCTGAGAGAGGTGACTCCATTTCTGTGCCGTTAATCGATTGTGTCCTCTCGGAGCTGGGGATTTCAATAAGATCTTTACAAATGAAACTTTCACAAACCATAGTTTGTTACGTTTGGGCCTAAGCTAGGTTTGGCCATAAGCATCCTCCGTCAAAGATTGTGACCTTCTGCAACTATGGTTTATCATGAATTGTTGACCAAAGGGGAACCAGATACTATTTTGTTGATCTTAGACCAAAGTAACTTTCCATGGCGTAGACTTGCATAGTGCTTGCCCCGGGTACAGGTATCTGTGTTTGCATCAGTATCTCAGGGCGAAATGTACACCTTGCTGGGACAGGAAGAAAATGTAAACCATGTTCTTCTTTACCATGTCTCGGAGCTTTGATTATTAAAGTTCAACTACAAAAAAAAAAACACAAAACTCTCACTAAAAACTGTTTTTTCAAATGGGAAGTATTATGGGGTAGGGAAAGGGAGCTAACTTTAATATGGTTGGCCTTGCTGAAAAAAATTTAAGTTTTTAGAATATTGAATGAAGCTATTTATATGTGCAAATTGATTTTTATCCTCCCCTAAGTGACTTCTATATTAAGAAGCTTTATATGAAAAGTTTACAGGTGAAGGGGCATCATGTCTGTAATCTACTTTTAAATAGTTCAGCAAAAATATACACATTTCATATATACGTGGAGGAAAGCTGGTAGAAAGTAAAGGAAGGAGAGAACAATGTCTTTAAATGTGGCAATAGGTTAGCAATTATTGAAATAGAAGGGTGGATGTGTGGGGTTTCATTGTACTGGTCTTTTAACTGTCATAATAATTTTTTGAAAATATAAAACACTGGGATATTTTATTCAGAAATGCAGGTAGGATCCTGCTAAGTTTTCCTTCTTGCTCCAGGGTGACAACCAAGCTTTTTGGGCACAGCCCCTATGGCCACGTTCTCCACTCCCGCAGATATCAGAACCCCTCCTCCAGCATGTGAAAGAAATTGGTTTTTACTTGGAAACACAGAAAGTCAGGAAGGTGTCAAATTGAACCATTTTCTGTTTTTCAGTAAAGACTACAGAACAGGGCAACTGATGAAGCAGAAACAGCTTAGGATATGAGACTAATTGGAAAAAAGCCATATAAGAAAACACATTCACTAAACTGGATTGTTTTCCTTTCCTTTTCCCCTCAACTTTTTGTTGTTGTTGTTAATCCTCACCCGAGGATGTTTTCCCGTTGATTTTTAGAGAGATAGGAACGGAGGGAGGGGGAAAGGGAGAGAGAGAACGAACATCCATTGATGCAGAGAGACATATCGATTGGTTTCCTCCTGCACTTGCCCAAACTGGGGCTGGGGATCAAACCTGCAACCCAGGTATGTGCCCTTGATCAGGAATCAAACCCAAGACCCTTCAGTCCTCAGGCTGACACTCCAGCTGTCAGCCTCACTCAGCCAGGGCTCCCCTCAACTTTTTAAATGGCTATTGAAACTATAAGACACTGACTTTATTTTAGCTTAACGGCAATGGTTTCTTCTGTCTGTTTTTCCCCTCATCTCATTAATGAGCATACACTACTGTTCTGTACTCTAGATTTATTAAAACTTGGCCACTTGTTGCTTTATTTATAATAAATTAGATTGCTTAAAATATATTTGTACATTTGTAATTTGTAATCTACAAAGGTATTTTATGAGTTGGCCAAATTTTCCTTAATTCACACGTCTTAATAAATTAGCTTAAATCTTTAAAGAACTCCCCAAATAAATAATGGATGTTTACATTGTTCTCAAATTCTCTGTTTCCTGTTTTCTTACCCCTACCTTAGGTCAGAAAAAGGAAAACTCAGGGGATTAGAAATGACTAACTACTTTACATCATTAATAAAAGCAGCAAAAGAAAAGCCCAGACCTTGTTTTGAGAATTGAGTTTTTACCATGGCAATGGTTACTATATAATCACTGGTACTATCAAGTGACTTGAAAAAAAAATCTAAGTTGAAACAGTTGAGTATTTGCTGAATGGCTGGTCAGCTTACCCGTGTTGACTTTCATCACCTGATTCCACTACACTCTCAAAAGGTTCAGATAGTCCCTGAAGTGGGTCTAACAGTTACTTCTCTGATTGGTGTTGGCCCCTGGAGAAGGCCAGACCCTTTTTTTTTTTTTAATTTTTTTTCAATTACTGTTGACATTCAATATTATGTTAGTTTCAGGTGTACAATATAGTAGTTAAACATTTATATAATTTATAAAGTGATATTCCTGATAGGATTTACACCCACCCTGACACCATATATAGTTATTACAATATTATTAACTATATTCTCTAAGCTGTACTTTACATGCTGTGACTATTTTGTAACTTCCAATTTATACTTCTTAATCCCTTTACCCTTTTCACTCAGCCCCCAAAAGCTTCCGTCTGGAAACCAGCAGTTTGTTCTCTGTATCTATGAGTTTGTTTCTGTTTTGTTTGTTGGTTTATTTAATCTTTTACATTGCACATATAAGTGAAATCATATGGTATTGGTCTTTCTCTGTCTGACTTATTCGCATAACATAATTCTCTCTAGGTCCATCCATCTTGTCACAAATGGTAAGATTTCATTCTTTTTTTATGACCAAGTAATATTCCATTGCATGTATGTAGCACATTTCTTTCCATCCATTCCTCTTTTGTTTGGAACATTTAATCCATTTACATGTAAATTACTATTGATAGGTATGCCATTTTGTTCATTGTTTTTGTAGTTCTCAGTTCATTTCTTATTCTCTTGCTCTCTTGTATCTTGATAACTTTCTATAATGTTGTGTTTAGATTTCTTTCTCTTTATTTCTTGTATATCTCGTAAATTTTTGGTTGTGGTAACCATGTGCTTCATATATACCAAACTATGTTTATAGCAGTCAATTTATTTATTTTTTTAATCCTCACCTGAGTATCTTTTTTCATTTATTTATTTATTTAGATAGAGTGGAAGGGAGAGAGAGAGAGAAAAACATCGATGTGAGAAAGACATATTGATCAGTTGCCTCCCGCACGACCCTGACTAGGACTTAGGACCAGGGATCAAGCCCACAACCGAGGTACATGCCCTTTGACTAGGAATCAAATCTGCGACTCTGGTCCGAGGGCCAACACTCTAACCGCGGAGCCACACCGGCCAGGGCTAGCAGTCTATTTTAAGTTGATGGTCTTTCTTTTTTTTTTTTTTCAATCCTCACCCAAGGATATTTTTCTATTTCAGATAGAGTGGGAGGGAGAGAGAGAAAGAGAGAAACATGATATGAGAAAAACACATTGATTGGTTGCCTCCCGCACAACCCCAACCAGGGCCAGGGACGAACCACAACAAGGTAGGTGCCTTTCACCAGAATCAAACCCACGACTCTGGCCCACGAGCTGACGCTCTAACCGCTGAGCCAAACTGGCCAGGGCAAGGTGATGATCTCTTAATAGAAGAACGGACCTTTAATTCATCACTTAGATTTCCCATGGTATGGTCTTTTAAAAAGTAATGTCTTTTACATAATCTAAACTTTAGTTTTCTAACAAGGCTCACAATATTTTCTTTGAAGTTTACTTAGCATTTTTTCCAATGAAACCAGCCGCCGTAAAATAAATTAGTCAGAAATTGCAAACGAACAGCTATTTGTCTAATGATTTTTTTTTTGTAAGTAGGAGACCTTTCCTAAACATACAAGGGAAGGGAAAGTAAAGTATATTAAAGCTTCATAGCAGGCCAGCGGGCCATGGTCCTGACTTGCCCCTTTGTCCTAAAAAAAAAAAAAAAAAAAAAGACAGTGACATAATAAGAGACCGTTGTGCCGTCTTTGGGTTTTCAAGCGTTTGGAGCCTCTGCGTGCTCATGACTAGAGCAATGGAAACAAGTCTTCTCCCCAAGACACAAGTGCTTCAGTTCAGGCCACTGCACACTTCCTTGCCAGTGACCTCCACACTGACCTTGACTTATTCTTGGAAGAACTCTGCCTGTTTAGTCCTTTTAACTCGTTTTTATGTGAATTTCTGTTCACTAGTGGTGAACCGAGACCACTCAATTAAGAAAACTTGCATTCACGATTCATTTAATTTCCAGCGTACTGACTTTTCATTATCTACCTTTTTTTCCTTGCATTAACCTCCTTGGCATCTTGAACACCTAGCCTGGGGAAGCAGTTTACCCCAGCAGTGACAGCCAGGTGGCTGACCGGGGGCATACTTGGTCTTTGAGATCAGGAATACTCATCCCTTTGGTATACGCAGCCCTGAAGGAAGTAGAGGGTCCAGGCAACATGCTTCGATTCTCAGTCCTCTGGATCGAAGTCCAGAAAAGAGAACTCAATCCCGGTCACTCCCCCCCCCAAAACTGTGTCAAAGCTGGAGGTGTGTTTCAGGCAAGCGCGGGGCTGCACTGCTGCGGGTCGAGTACTGGCACATCTGAAACGCGTCCGTCCACTGGCCTGTGCACGCCTGTTTCTTCGGTTCACCATAAAATGTTACGCCATGTGGCTGTCCTCACGTGCTCTTGGGCCCTGCTTCCGAGAGCTTGACTCTCATCTGGTGGGTTCCCTTCTGGACTGCAGAAGCCGCCTGAGGACAGGGCTGTTTTGAACACTTCTGTAGCCCTTCCTGTGCCTTACGTGTAAAGGCATTCAGTTATGCCAATAATGATGACGCTGTCATTGCTCTCGCCTCTCACTCTGAAGGCCTGGAAGTCCACAGGTGTCACTCGCTGCTGATAAGGACACAGTAATTAGCCAACCATTCATTGTCAGAGCCCCGGGAGTAGGCATTGCTGAGATATGAAGATGAATAAGGCAGCGCTGCCCTCAAACTGTTGGGTTTAATGGGAAGAAAAACTATGTAAATCCCGCAAATGAATGGTTGAGGGGAGGGGCGGGACCGGCCTGCGGGACGTGCTCTTAGTGTTTGGGTGTGGAGGCAGCCAGCCCTCACCCCGATTGGAATGTCTTGTGCAAGTGTGTGTGTGGGTGGGGGAGGGGAGTGCACGCAGAAAGGGCCATCCTACCCATGGCACCTCAGTCCGTGGAAATGGTCCTGTCTGTGTTGTCAAACAACTCTCATAAGCCAGATCTTAACTTTAGTACAATATTATTTCTTTGTAGGCCTTGAATCTTACATTTTCTTTTTCTTAAGATTTCTGCCAGCAATCTAACAGAAAGTGTTTGATTCCTTTTTACCTAGTAGCAGTAGCTGTTTGGACAAAGAGGCAGACTCTGTCCATAGCTTTCAGTCATCAGGGGAGAATGATTGGTCAGAAGATTTAGCAGTTTAATATCTGACCTTAGTTTCCCCTGGAGGTCAACCTGGGTGCTCCCATTTTTGAGAGGGAAAAGAAATAACCAGTCAGCTAGCTGCTCCGACGTGTGGTTACAGCTAGGCACACAAGGACCGGGTGCAGACGGGTTTCAAGCTCACCCAGGAGAGCCTCAGAATCTGCAGAAGTGGCTCTCTGGAATTTGAAAACAATTCCCGTGAAGTCTTTTATTGCGGCTTTGATTATTGTAGCCTGTTGAAATCAGCCTACTTTGACAGGGAAGACATACCATGCAAAAATTAAATAAATAAATGTCTTTGTTGGCGATCACAAAAACTTTGGCTAAAGTAGAATAACATGTGACTTTTGTTTAAAATCTGGATGTTAATAAAATGGGAGGGGTGAGTCATAATCTCCATGACTCCCCTTTTGCCCCCTGTGACCCCGTTCCTGCTCCAGCCTTCTGATATAGCCCCTCTGATTTCTTTATCGTGCTTCTACCCAGCCTGCCACACAGGACAAAGGTCTTGGAACCATCAAGTGACTTCTTAGACCCTGTACCACGAGCACAGGGATCACAAGGGGCCCCCTTTTTATGAGGCTCCTGTGCAGTGGGGCTGCTGGGGTAGAATTCCTTCCTCTGGCCTCCCCTCCTGTAGATGAGGTTTAACCTGATTATGCCCAGCAGGCAAGTAGGCGCCCTTGGAAATTAGTCTCTTTATGGAGATGAACTGTAAAGAGGGCATGCTTGTAAAGGAAAGAATGCAAAGCTAGAAAATAGGTTCCAATCTTTGATAACGGGGGGCGGGGAGGGGGGCGGGCAAGGGGGGAATGAAAATGTGTGAACATCTAGCATTTTTCCTGCTTCCTCTTATGTATACTCCTCTTAAATTACAAATGTGATGTGACTTTGTGACCCCAAACTTGGGGTAAATAAGAATCCACAGTGAGAGAGTATTCAGTTTCCCTGGGAAGAGAAATTGCCTCTGTGTGTGTGTGTGTGTGTGTGTGTGTGTGTGTGTGTGTATGCGCGTGCACACGCACTCATGCAAAGCCATTTCTAGCATAAAAACAATCCCATCATACAAAATAATAATTCCAGTGTAAATTAAAGTCCTGTGGTTAACTGTGTGTTTGTCCTGAATCCTCTCCTTCCCGGTGTAAGACAGACATGGGAGCAAGCTGCCCCAAATCGCCTCCCAGAAGCACCTCGACACAATTTAAGACTCAGAAATTTGTTTACCGGTACCCTCAGCAAAGGGGTGTCGTAGGGAGCGAGCCCAGGCTTTCACTCAGAAAACCAGCAGCATTTCAAGAAAAATTTAAAGTAGACGTTTTGCCCTGGCAGGTTTGGCTCAGCGGTTAGAGCGTCGGCCTGCGGTCCCGAGAGACCCGGGTTCGGTTCCCGCTAAGGGCACGTACCTCCGTTGCAGTTTGTCCCCGGCCCTGGCTGGTTGTGCGGGTGGCAGCCACTCGATGTGTCCCTTTCACATCGATGTTTCTCTCTCTCTCTCTTCCTCTCTCTCCTTCCCACTCTATCTGAACAAAAAGTGGAAAAATGTCCTCCGGTGAGAATTAAAAAAAAAAGAAAGTAGACTTTTTTCCCTAGCCTAGTCCTGAGAAATCACCACCAGTAGAAAAATACTTTGTATGTATAAATTTTAACCTCTTTTAGGCCCTAATATACAATTTAACACAAAAAGGTGATCTTAGGCATAAAAACACTAGATTAAAGGAATTTAGATGTGTGAAGGGAAAAGTTTTTCATCCACTCAAAACAACAAATAGCTGAAGAGTTGATACCACCTCTCTGAGTTAGATTCCATATAGGAGCCTCGTTTTCTCTGGAGGGGCTGGTTAGAAGTGAAAATGAAGAGAAGTCCTGGGTTTAGCCCCAGCGCAAAAAAGGGTGTAACTGTGAGCTAATTGTGAGCTGAGTGTTTTGATAGGGATCCTCTTTGTGGCCAAGGCTAGACAAAATTTGAATAATAGTATTTCCACCCAAAGGCTTACCCTCTTCACTTTCTCCAAAAACGATCCATTTTAATTATTTCCAAAAATTTGGCTTGAGAAATACTCAGATGCTAATTTTTATGAACGCCTTTTATCATTTTCTATCATATCCAAACCATTTACCATTTCACCAAAAATAGCTTAGTGCAAAGGGATTGTTCATAACTGGGCCTCTAACCTAAGCACAAACTCAGTTTGCAGTGGGGAGTACAAAGGGCTTACAAATCGCTGGGTCACCAATATGTTCCTTCACCTACCTTTACGTGCCCCGCACAGTCTTGCACAGGGCGTGCGCACAGTATTTCCCCAAGGAAACACACACACACTGCACCACACCACATACCAGGATTGTTGATTCATTGGGTTTCTGTTTACAGACGGCCTATGCTACATATGATTTCAAATTGCTGTTTGCTTTTCTAACTTAGAAGAGTAAACAATTTGAAAACTGTTAAAACCAGTAGCAAAAAGAAATTGGCATCTGACATACCCTTTCCCTTAATTTCTTTTATTGAGACTCGCACTTTTTTGATGACGCGGGTAGTAGAAAGAAGTGATACACTTTTATGTTTTATTTTAAAGCTATTTTTCCCCTTAACATTTGAATAACAGTCAGACCCTATGTTTTCAATGAACACCGATCAGTTTTCAATTGTAAATTTTCAAAAGGCCTGGCTGGAAGGGTTTTCTTGGTGAAAAGCCAGTGATACCTGCAACGTGGGTTTGAGCTGCACAGGTCCACTTACACGTGGATTTGTTTCCCCCAGTAAGTACTGCAAATGTATTTTGCTTACAATTCTAGTAATAATGTTTTCTTTTCTCTAGCCTACTTTACTGGAAAAATATAGTATATAATACATACAGCATACAAAGTATATGTTAACTTACTGTCTATGTTACCGGTAAGGCTTCCGGTCAACAGTAGTAAAGTTGTAAAGTCAACTGCTAGTAAAGTTTTTGGGGTGTCAAAAGTTATACATAGATTTCCGACTATGTAGGAATCTGTGCCCCTAACCTCTGCGGGCACTGTCTTTCTCTTTCCTTGGTCTTCTCTTCCTTCCCTGCCTTCAACATACACCCCTTAAAAGGGAGAAAATGGACAAACTGCTCTACAGAAACATAGACAGGGACAAGGATCATCAGGTGTCTGCGTAGCTCATTCCTATATGTTGGGTAAGGGTGGTCTGTAATCCCTCCTGCCCTCAAACAAATCAAGAGCTATTATTGACCAAGTACCGGTATGTACCTCTGGCGAGGGAAGTCCATTGATGCTGCCACATCGTGTGTGAAAAGCATTTTCTATTGAAAGCTTTCTGAAATCACTACTTAGCTTCCAGGAAAAAAAGTTTCTCCCTCTTAATGATCAGAGCCTAGTCATTTTTTATATTTCTTAGCTTGCAAAAATAGGACATCATTTTATCAGCTCAAAGTTTTTTGGAAAATTATAGTAACACAGTGTCTGCATTTTGCCCATTAAGATATTTGCTGCAAATTTGCATTCATAGTGATAGTAACAATTCTACTGATTTTACTTATTCTACACTTTCCATCCCCTGAAGGAAACAAGGTCTAGCAATTCTCTTAGAAATGATTGTTACTAGAAGGGCTGGTGAGTCTTTGCAGGTCTGTTTAACTACAGAGTTGGTAGTTTGTTACTTTCAGAGTTTCCCATTTTAAAAGCCAACATAGCCTATAATCTAAATCTGAACAACTGGTCTCATCAGATATGTTTGAAGAATAAAGATTAAGCCCTGGCCAGTTTGGCTCAGCGGTTAGAGCATCGGCCTGCGGTCCGGAGAGACCCGGGTTCGGTTCCCGCTAAGGGCACGTACTTCGGTTGCAGTTTGTCCCCGGCCCTGGTTGGTCGTGTGGGTGGCAACCACTCGATGTGTCCCTTTCACATCGATGTTTCTCTCTCTTTCTGTTCCTCTCTCCCCCTCCCACTCTATCTGTATAAAAAATGGAAAAATATCCTCGGGTGAGGATAAAAAAAGAAAAAAAAAAGAATAAAGATAAAGAAAAATCGCTGTCCATATGAGAGAGAGAGAGATTTAAAGATCAGTCAGATGCGTCAAACCTGTGCCAAAGGGACCTGTTTCAGTGTGTCCACTGAGGCTCCCAGAGGGTCCATGAAGCCAGCTCATGAATTAGACTTACTCCTCAAGCAAACAAGCCAACTTTAGAACTGTAAGCCTGTTATTCTTTGGAATGGGTCCTGAAATTTGATTCATTTGTGTTTGAGGCTTTGTTTAGTGGCTCCTAATGACAGACTCAAAATACTTGATGTAGGAAACTGAGAGCTTCTCAAGGCTGAGGAGGTGAAGCAGCCAGAAGGAAGAAAATGAACTGGGCAAAGGAAATGAAGCAACTTGGAAAACAGCCTGGGAGAGGGAAGCGCAGGCTGCAAACAGAGAATTCTTCCACAGGGCTTGTTGTTGGCACCTGCAGGCCCGTTGCCTGGGCCACACTAATTACTAACACAGTCCCTGTGAGGTCGGCTGACTTGGGACCGTGCAAGCTGGCCACACTGACCACTCTGCAACAGCCCTGCAGCAGGAGCAGCAGCCCCCTCCAAGCCACAGATTCCAGAGGCTGGGCTGACTTCGGGCGCACTTGGCTTCAGAAGTCTTTCTAGCCTTCCTCCCGGACAGAGTGGCTGGCACTTTTCTGGGAAACAGACGAACGGCTGATCTGAACTCCCAAGCACACACACGGGTGGATTGAGGATGTGGTTAACAATCCTCATATTAATAGAGGAAGAATAAATTGTCCTCTAGATTTGCAGCCTTAGATCAATCCATCGAGACACTAAGTCTATTTGAAAGTTGTGTTCTGTTCTATTCAAGTACTTCTTGGCCACCTAATGGACCACAACACAGAAAATAAGAGTCAGAATAAGCATGACGTTCAGGGTTGGCAGACATGCTGCTTGGGGGAAATGGGATGCTGCGGACTACAGGGGATGAAGGTAGGATGCTGCCCGGGTGTCAGACTGAAGAAGGCCACTTTTCCCTGTAGGCACATATGTGAACCCATGGAAGGTTTTATACAGGTAGGTAATGGAATGAAATCACTTTTTTTTTTTTTTAATTCCTCACTCAAGGATTGTTTTCCATTTATCATCAGCTAGGGAGGGGGAGAGAGAGAGAAAGAAGCATCAATGTGATAGAGCCACATTGACCGGTTGCCTCTCGCACGACCTAACCAGGGCCCAGGACACACTGTAACTGAGGTACGTGCCCTTGACCGAAATCAAACCACCACTCATTGGTCTGAGGGAACCAAAGGAGAAAGAACACTGACGCAGTGGATGAAGGGGTCCAGTGGAACTTCACTAAGCTAGAAAATACAGAAGGTAGGGTTTCTAGGATTGTGAGAAGCAAGGGGGATGCCTGACACGTGGCCAACAGCACGTAAGTTTTCCCTTCCTCTAGTGGGGGCTTGTGTGGTGGCAGTGGCGAGTACAGATGGAAGAGACATTACTTGAGCAAGAGGACAATATGGGCAAATACTTTGATATAAGGGGTTTAGAAGAGAAAAGAACCAGAGGAAAGTTGGGTTTTCAAATTTCAAAACTCGGGTTTGAAGTAAATGGTGTGGGCAGGAAGCGTGCTAGTTCTGAGAGGAAGGAGTTGGTTTTGGACACTGAGTTTGGATTTGAGATACCACAAGGACAACAGATTCAAGAGTCCCTGGCATAAGGGTGAAATCAGAAGTGGATCATGCCCCTCACTTTCCCTGGACATATACCTGGTGCTGGGTTTGTAAGTGTCATTAGTGTGTTTTAAGTTGTTTTTCTTTAAAAAGCTCCCTCAAGAGTTATACAGGTGCCAGGCCCCACAGAACCTGGACCCGTCCAGGTTGAAGTCAGAAGGCAGTACCATGGGACAATGGGAGACAGAGGGTTGGAAGAATCTAGTTACTGTCCTCAAAGGATGAGACGGGTCAGTAGAAGAGGCCAGAGAGGCAGAGGGGAGGTCTGTGGGCCAGGAGGCTGCAGGGGATCAAAGGAATCTGGCTGAGGATGGGTCAGGGGACTTGACCTCTCAAAAAAGTGACTGATTTTAGCACACACACTCACTCAGTATGTCGTGGTGTGGGGGGTCAGGTTGGAGGGGGGCTTGAGGAGCGGGTGTAGACCCTCATCTGAGTGGCTGACATAAAAGAAAAGGGGAGAATGTCGTTCCACTCCTCGCCTATGATATTCTGTCATTTAACTTTGCCTCTAGTCAGTTTTCCGTTCAGGTTAATAGTAACTCCCTGAGAACCGGCCTGTCTTTCTCTTGTATTACATGCCCCACTCCTGGAGATTGTCTGTGGTCTTAGTTGGATCCGTTTCTCTCCATGGATAGTGTAAGCCTGGTTAACCGCTAAGAAATGGGCTCGGGGCTGGAATGAACTTGGGAGGATTTTTTTTTGCACGTCTTGGTTTTTACTCCAATAGCTTCTCTTTTTCTACCCACACCGAGGTCCGAAATTCTGTCCTGGGAGGTCAGGGGCTCAGGACCAGGGTGGAGAGTGAGGCGAGGCTGCTGAAAAGGCACTCGTCTGTTATCTGGGCTCACCGAGTCAAAGGTACGATGACTTCACCACCACTGCGGGCGCCTCCCCACCCTGCCAGCACATTTCCGATCAGCCGGTTTGCCCGGGATAGGTTTTCTAGGACTACTCCTTTCCCAGCCTGGCGTCACGAGACTCTGTAAAAAAGATTCGATTAATCTCTTCCCCGTTTCCTCCTTTGAGGAGTCTTTCCCAGACACTGTCTGTTCATGCGATCAGACTTAAATATAACTCAAAGGTTCCTGTTATAGTCGCCACTGAGGATTTAAAAAAAAAAAGAAGAAGTAAATTTACAGGTTGGCAGGCCCGAGAGGAGCTGACCTTTGGGAAGCTCCGGCCCGGCCGGGGTTCGGCTGCACGGGCTGGGAGAGTTCACCCAAGTGCTGTTGCCTAGTGCTCCCGGGAGAAACAAGTGTGCGGCACAGGGGCACCTGGTGCACCTCTGGGTGTGTGCGTGCAGGAGTGTGCGCGCGCGTGTGCACTGGGGAGGCTGCCGGGGAGGCTGCCGCAGAGGCTCCTTTGTGGAAGGCTCCGGCCCGTTCGGAAGCCAGTTTGGCGCCTCCCCCTTGCTGGTTCCACGAGGACACCTGGCCCTTCGGCACAGTCCGTACATCCCTGTCCCCTGCCGCCCCTACTTCCTTCGGTGCCCTATCACCGGGCCCCGGGCCAGCCTTCGGGTGCGGGGAGCACGTGCCAGGTGGTGGCTTCCAGGCCCCCGGGGCCCCGCGCAGGTGAAGGTGAGCGCGGCCGCGAGGACGCTGGCGTTCGCAGGGTGGGAGGGGGAAGGGGCCGAGCAGGAAGGGGCGTGCTAGCCTCGCGGCCGGCGCTGGGAGCAGCCTCGTCGGCAGCATTGTTACCTGGGGCAGCTGCTGCGCCCCGCCCCGCGCCGTCCTGCCTCCTCGCGGTCCCGGGCTGCCCGGGCTGCAGTGACTCGAGAAGAGGCGGCGGCGCGAGGAAGTGGGAGCGCGAGCGGGGATCGCTGGTCGCGGGTGAGTGTGAGCCGCACGGCGGAGGCAGAGGCGATCCCTGCTCCGGGGCCATCGGGACCCGGCAGCTCCGGCTGGGAAGGGACGGGGATGATCCACCAGGACCCGGGGCGGGGGTGCTGCGTCTCGGCTGACCTACAGCCTCACTAGGGAGGCTGGGGAGTTTGAGCTCCCTCCATACCCGCCAGGTGATTCTGGCGGCTGCAGTTCCCGGGCCGCTGAGGACAGAGATCGGTCCCTTGAGGAGAAGGCGCGCGGGTCCGGACCCGAATCCGGAGAATGAGCTAGATCGCGGGCCGCCTCGGGGTTGGACCAAGGTCGGCCGATTCAGTTTTAGCTGCTAGGATTTTCGGAGAAGCTGCGCCCGCACTAGATCCCCGCCCGCCCAAGTGCGAACAACTGGGGGCGCCGTGCCGGGTCCCTGGCCAGTGGGGACACCGGCCTTCCCCCTCCTGACAGTGGGTGCGGGGTTGGCGAGGACGGAGGACGAGGCGACTGTAGCTCTTGTACCCTCGCTCTGGCCGTGCGAAGTTCAGGTTAGAAGGTGCGCCCTGCACTTGTGGAAGTTTGGGGAGGAGGCGGGTGGGCTGGCGGGTCATCTCCAGCCCCTGCCGTGCCCCAGCCTGGGGACAGCGGGCTCTCGGTTTAATCCTCCGACCAAACAGCAGGAGTCTCCCTACGGTTTTCTCGCCAGCCCTTCCAGCTGCCTTCAGCCGAGCCGCAGTGCGGCGGTGCGGCTTTCTCCCCTGAGCCCGGCACTCCGACCCCCGACTTGGGGAGGTGTCGCCGCGGAAGTGCAAGAAGGGGACACCCCGTGTCCAAGAACCAAGAGACCTACCCTATGGATTCAAGCACAGACACCTTCTGTAGTTAGCCCCCTCCCCCTGCTCCTGGGAGCTTTGTGCAGCCGAGGTGGCCGGCAAGGGGAGGGGTCGGCGGGGCGGGAAGGTTCTAAAGCCCCAGCCCTCGGGGAAAGGGGGCGGGGTCTGGCGACCCCCTTGTCCCGCCAGGACTCGCCGGTAGAGGTTCCGGGAGGGACGAAATGGTGCGGTGGCTGCTCCAATTGCTTGTGCCCGAGATAAGGCCTACGCTCCCGGGAGGCAGAGGATCAGGCCCTTGCCCGGCGTCCGCCCCGTAGTCCCCGCTTGTCCCCGCACAGCAGGCGGCGGCCCCTCCCAAGCGCGCGCCCTCTCCGGGTCGCTGCAACCGCCGCAGAGCCTGCGCGGCGCGTGTAGGCGTCTGTCTGTGCCTCGCGCAGGCTACCCCGCCCTCCAGCCGCCGCGGTCCAGATAAGGACTCCGCGAGGGCTCGTGCGCTGTCTGCCCGGACCTCACATTTGCGTCGCTCCCGGGGCGGCCGGGCTCAGAGCGGGGCTTCCCTGGGGATTACGGCGGACGCCGCGGTGTGGCCGCTGCCGGCCGGGGGTTCGCGGCGCCCTCGGAGCCTTCTGTGCAGCCGAGCCCGTGGCATTTTGGTGAGTGGCGGGGACGGGGTTGGGGGCGGAAGGACGTGGTGGACCGCTCGCGGATGCAAAGACTTAGCGATCTGCTCTGTATCCAAACTTGTTGAAGAAAATCGTGCCCCTGGTGTCCCCCGCGTCGAATTTCTTCAGGACCTAGTCAGTTTCAAACAGCTGTTTGTACAGAACTGTTTGCGCAGAAACTGTTCGGCCGTCTGCGATCCCCTGTACAGTGTCTGCCTGGAAAGAGCAGCCTGCGCTTCCTTCTTTCTCTCTAGAGCATCCTTTGGCGCTCGTTTGCCTTTTTTTCTTGGTTTTGGGACATCGAGAGAAACTGAAAATGCACATTCAATAGCAGGCGTTCTTTCTCTGCTCCTAGGCATCTGTGAAATGTTTATGTTGTGCTGCAGATTAAACACACTGGCTGGAAACAGCCTTCGTTGCTAACTCTGGTTCGACTGTGTGGTTGATACTCTGTTTAGTGGAGAGCAAAAATTCCATATTTTAGAATTGCCTGTACTCTCCCCAGCCTTTCTTGTCCCCGAAATAAAATAGGGCTGTGAGTTCCTCTGCCTCTTCTCTCCAAATCTGGCATGTTCTGCCCCTGTTTTTCATCAGAAGGTATGGGTCAGCCTTTCCTGTTCCTACCTCATCTGTGACACATGTTAGGAATCAGGTGGAAAGGGTTGCTGGTGTGGGTTTTCCTTGGAGTTTACTTTTGACGATTGTTGACCTGGGGGTGAGTGACCACCTGAGCATTAAGCCCCACTAAACCCTCACATGGCTGTTAGGGAGGAAAAGTTTAGGAAGGAGCCAAAGGGCTTCTGTGGAGACCCCATGAACTTTCTCATTCTAAGGCTTTTTGCTTGCCGATCAGTCAAAGGCCAAGAACATGGTCACAGTGTCCTCTTATTAAAAATTCACATAGTTAAAAGATGCTCAGCTGAGCTGCAGCCTTATCATGACCACCTATCACTCAGACACACCTGTGCTGGGTCATGATTAGCACTCAGGGGATTTAAAGAGATCTCATCTTCAGAGCCTTACCATGACAGCTCTCCATTTTACTCAGAGAGGGGCATTTGTCAGCCTGAGCAGCCACCCTCCCTGCTGCTGAGGTCCCCATCCTCTAGATGAAATGTTAAATACAAGCCTGTCTCTGTCCACTCAGGGGAGATTGATGGATACTTGACATTTTCCAGACAGAGCCAAGGCTATTTCTATTGTCCCTGCTGGCAATTAACAGCTGTGAGAAATAGCCAATGACTTTAGGTCACCTGTGTTCTCTTTGCTTACTTGGAAAGTGTATGTTTGCATCTTTACCGTAGATAGTACCATAGTAAATTAAACATTCTTTGTGTGTCCTCTTGTTTTAATGTCTCCTGAAACTGTGGAAAGGGTTAGAATGGCTGTCTGCATGTTTTTTTCCCACTTCTGTCTGACATGAGAAATCCCGGCCAGGGAGGAAGTCCTATTGAAGCCCCATTGACACCAGTGGTAAAAGCATTAGCATCTTGGCTAATCATTGCTGGACCACTTATTCATTAGAAGCTGTTGGGGGCCTAAGATTCTTGTATGTTACCCTGGGAAAAAATTAGCCAGACAACATCCCAGGAACAATGTTGTGAATTTTCTTTTGTTTCTTTAACTTTTTCGAATAACATTCTTTCTCAGATGGGGCAGTGGTTAGAATCATACCAATGACAAGTTTTTATTTGATACTTCCCCCGTGTAACGCGGAATACTCAAAAAGACTTGCCTCCTTTGGAGCTTTAGTATTGGAGGATAGTGCTGTTGCACAAGTTCCGAGTATGTAGTCTTTCTCACTCTTTATTAGTATCTCTACTTTGGCTGTGTGAGGTTTCATGGCACATCTGTGCATATATTTACTCAGCACTGAATGAGTTATTGCTTTCTAGGATGGAGACTTTTTAACTTATCACCATTCTTAACAGGGATAATCTGTAAACAAGTCAGCATATCTGGAATTGAAGGATTAGCAGCTCTTCTGTGCATAATTAGTGAATTGGAGGATTAGAACTCTTCTATACACGAGATATTTCATGTACAGAAGTATTTTAAAATATGTAAGGATAAACTGCCAAGATTACCTGTGCAGTCTTGAAAAAAGAAGAGTTCAAATATAACTATAAACTGTAATTGACAATGAGTCATTTGCTCTAGGGGTGCCAACTATGAAAACAGCCTAGTTATGCCCCTAATGATAATCATGAAAACTCCTTTTAAAAGCCAGTTGCGTCTCAAGTAAACTGCAAATTGGTTTGGATAAATATTTTCAGTTTTACTTTCTAAAATACTGTCTGGTGGTGATGGTTACATAACATGGTGAATGTATTTAATGTCACTAATATAACTTAAAAGTGGTAAAAATGGTTTTTAAAAAAGAGTTATTCAGTTAATAGTTGGAAATGCTGTTTTCTGGCCATATATAATTTTCAGAACTTTCAAAAATTTCATAAAAACGTTTGTTCTTGATATAGATAATT
This sequence comes from Molossus molossus, assembly GCF_014108415.1. Lineage (NCBI taxonomy): Eukaryota > Metazoa > Chordata > Mammalia > Chiroptera > Molossidae > Molossus > Molossus molossus. The sequence goes on along the minus strand of NW_023425377.1, from coordinate 104,592,099 downwards.
TGCTATACAATCACTGAGAATTAAAAAGGGGCAAATCTCAGAAACCTAGTAACTAAGAAAGCAGAAAATGGAAATATTAAAGGTTTCTAGCAGCGTGAGCATTTTGTCTATAAACCCAACACATATTTTAAAGCAAATGTAATACCTGGAAAAATAGAGAGAGATCATATGTACCTATGACATTAGTCATTAATAACAAGGACTTGACATGTATTAGTTCATATATTCTTAGACAAGACAGTGAAATGGTATACCTTATGTTATAGAAGAGGATGTAAACATAGGGTACATAACCTACTTCACCTCAGGTTGCACATCTAAGGATCTGAGGAAAAGCAGTATATTTCTGGAATTTCCACTTTTATCCTCAAACAATCCTGTCCTTTTTTTAAAAAAGATTTTTAAATTAATTTTTAGAGGTGGGGGGAGGAAGAGGGCGAGAGGGAGAGAGAAACATCAATATGAGAGGAAAACATTGATGGGCTGCCTCCTGCATGCCGTCCACCAGGGACCTGACCAGAATCGCAGGCACCATCAGTGCACAGGATGACACCCAACCGAGCCACGCCGGCCGGCAGCCATCCTGCCTTTCATATGTGTTTCTGTGTAAAACATTCTATAATATTTGAATTAGTGATATCTGACAGGTTACTGCTATGTAACCCAATACTGTTTGACCAGTGTGTGTGTGTGTGTATGTGTGTGTGAGAGAGAGAGAGAGAGAGCTTTGCCAGTGATGCTATAAAAGGACAATTACACTCAGAAGTCCAGTCTAAAAAGCCCTTTCATTTGGCCCTTTGTGTCCTGGAGGAAACAGCCCCCTTTTCATACACTCACATAGGCAGGTGCTCACTCCGTAGCCTGCATGGGCTCCCTTCTTCCACATTCCCACTTACCTGTCCTTATATCTGAAGAAATGTAGTTGTTTTGACCCCTGTTTTCACATCAGGTCCATAACAGCCCAACACCAAAAACAAACACTTAAAGATCGGTAAAAATGCAAGCCACTAAAATAATTCAGTGACTATGGATAACGTGGCAGGTGTGACATGGGCAGCGTTTCCTCGTGTGTCTGTGTCTTTGCTAATAGTGTCAGGGAAGAAGCAGGAGAGACAGGTGAGAGGTTCTGATAGTTTCCAGAGAGTGGCTTACCTAGAATCCAAAGTGATAGCATCGGAGGCGATGGTAGAGGTCATGTAATGTATCCCAACCTCCTAATTTTACAAACGAGAAACTGAAGTCTAGTGAGCCGAAGTGACTTGTCTAAAATGGTAAGCCGTAAAGCTTGATTTAGAGATGGAACCTTTAATCTTTGTGTCTAGTGTTCTTTTCTCTATTTTCGGGGAAGCCAGGTCACCAGTAGAGCTGGAACTTGCTGGTTCTGACTCTAGGAGGATGAGTTCAGTCATTATTTTATCATCTGTAAATCCCTGCCTGTTGTGTGCAGGATGGACGAGGCCAGCTGATTGATAGGGGGCGTATCCATACTGGAGAAAGGCAGGGTCACTAATGCCTAATACTCCGGTCATTTGTATAATTTCCCTAGGGGTTGGGTATCCACTGTCCCAAGATGCTGAGCCAGGGAATGAGCAAGGTTTATTCATAAAGTGAGCAGTACTTGCTGAACCTATAGAGCGTTCTCAGCAAATAAGTGTTATATCGATTAACAGAAGGTTTCCAAGTTGGATTTATTCCTGCAGTTTTGGCAACATTGCCAGGTAGTAAGATTTGATTCACATTTAGGAAAGCATTAGTCCCTTTGAAAGCTCTCTGGGAGGTATTGCCTTTTGTTGATTTTCATATTCAGTAACTCTAGGAGGGTTGGCACGAGCCTCTGAGGGGAATACCTCATATTGGAATATTTTTCTGTACTGATTTTGTTGTTTTATCTTTGTAGGTTTGGAAGATGGCACATAACACCGGGGCCTTTTCCTCTGGCAGCAGACTCGGGGGTGCAAAAGTATGACACAAGTTTGAAGTTTGTGTCTACTTCCCCAAGGTCAAGAAATTGTCTCCTTGGAAGGCAACAATACTATGCATGTTATGAATTGTGTCTCCTTGGTCAGCGATAAAGAAAATGGGACTATCGCCACAGCGGCTGGATTCATGATTGAGCAAACGCCGCCACCTCCTCCTCCTCCTCCTCCACCCCCTCCACCTCCACCATGCCCATTTTCAGAGGAAGGCTTTCCTCCCTCTCCTCCCCCTCCCCCCCCAAATCCACTCCCCGAGGGGCCTCCGGTCCCTCCTCCCCCTCCAGGACTGCCCCCAGCTTCTCACTTGAATGGCTACAGCCACCTCGGTAAGAAAAAGCGGATGAGAAGCTTTTTTTGGAAAACCATTCCAGAGGAGCAAGTGCGGGGCAAAACCAACATCTGGACCTTGGCAGCCAGGCAGCAGCATCAGTATCAGATCGACACGAAGACCATCGAGGAGCTCTTCGGGCAGCAAGAAGACGCCTCCAAGCCGTCCCTCTCCAGGAGAGGAGGACCTTTAAATTCATCCTTCAAGGAAGCGAGAGAGGAGGTAAGCATGGGATGTTGATTTGAGTTCGGGGTTGAGTTGATTTGATTCTTCTAGAATCACGAAGAAATAACACAATGCAAGGGAATGTGCTCTGGGAACGATAGAAGGGGCCTTAGATGATGAACTGGAGCTGAGTAGTAACAAAATGTAAGGAGCGTGCATGCCGGACCCTCCCAGGCATCTCCGTGGACTATGACCTCATGCAGAGAACATGCTCTGTGGGCCCTCCTCGTTGGCCTGTGCGCTCTGCCCTGTGGCTGCACATCTGAGGTTTCCCCTGATGGAGTGCCCTTCTGCTGGAGTACAGGGTTATTCATCTCCAGTGAAACTAGCAAAAACAAAACCAAGTTCCTGAACCCAGTCCTCTGTGATGAACTGGAGATATCTGAGACAAAATGCCTTTTGTTAATTAACGTGATTAACTAATACACATCCTTAGGAATGCTATCCTTAGTTTTCCCTCCAGTGTTTGGTGATGGCCTTTATTCCTCTAATCACCGAATTGAATTCTGGCCACCGTGGAACAGAGCTTTCCCGAGAGCCAAAGCATTAAGCTATTTTCAGATAGACTTTCTAGAAAGCCTATTTCCAGTTAACACTCAGTGTGTTACTTTGAGGAAACAGTAAAGCGAGTGAGTTGTAAGAAGTTAACTGAAAATGTGGTCTCCGAGGTACAGGCCATTATACATTAGGGAACCGAGTCCAAAACTCCATGTGTATGTACTCTCTGTGTACAAACATGAGAATAAACATGTGAAAGTCTCTGCTTACTAGAGGAAATAATTAGGAAACCAGAGATTGAAAGGAAAGAATGCTGCCCACCAAAAAAGGGGGCAATAGAGATGCATCATTTTTTAATCTGTTGTAAGAGAGCTGAGAAAATAGGTCAGAGATGGAGCTGGTGAGATAAGAGGAGGCAGGGCTCTGGAATGAAGTAGCAGCTCCCTGCATTATTGAATTCTCGCGTCGACAATATTGACCTCTTTTCTGTCTGGCCGAGGAACGTGTTAACTTCTCGCCACGAATTTACTTGGGTGTCCTTGAAGCTTGTGGAATGGTGCCCTGTTGAAATAGCCAAGAGTCTGCTTATTATAAAATGTGGAGAACACTGGAATTAGAATTCACTGTAAACTGTGACATAAATCTGGGAGGAAGTCTTCAGGGAAATCCTTAGTGCTGAACCCAGGCTTTCTCTGCTCTTTGCTTTATGCAAAGTCTTTTTTATTTCTTTTTTTTTTTTTTTTTTTTTATCCTCACCCGAGGATATTTTTCCATTTTTTGTACAGATAGAGTGGGAGGGAGAGAGAGGAAGGGAGAGAGAGAGAGAAACATCGACGTGAAGGGACACATCGAGTGGCTGCCACCCGCACGACCAACCAGGGCCGGGGTCAAACTGCAACCGAAGTACGTGCCCTTAGCGGGAACCGAACCCGGGTCTCTCCGGACCGCAGGCCGACGCTCTAACCGCTGAGCCAAACTGGCCAGGGCGTCTTTTTTATTTCTTAGCAGATCCTTTCAATATCAGAAGATGTAAGAAGTCATTTCCTAAGTACCCTGGCCTTTGCCCCAGCTTCCAGCAGAGGTTTCTTACTGTACAGTAGGTCATTTCTCACCATTTTTCTGAGCTCCACTTAGTGGATTTCAGGAATGTGGAAGGAGAGTGGATGGGGGCATGTGGGAACAGTGATGCACTGTAGCAAACATTGTAGCAAACAGAAGGGTCTGGCTCACCAGCTTCTGAGGGGCAGCTGGCCCTTGTAAATGGGGACATTTATTTTGCCAAATGCTAGTTCAAGAGGCTGTGAGGTACTGGCTGCTTTATGTTAGTGAACTAAAGAGAGGTTAAGGACTTCTCAGAGAGGGAAGGAAGTGGCAGAGAGCGTGGCATCTTCTCCCAACCGTGACAGAAGCAGAAATGTCCATTTCTAGGCCAGACCTGAACTTCAGGAGGAATAAAAGATCTTTCTCCTTTCCTCCCTCCACCCCTGTATTCTAGGTACAGCTTTACTTTTTTTTTCTTTAACTTACCAAAAAAAATCTGAAAGTGAATAATTATTTCATTTATTTATTTGTTTATGTTTTATTTATTTTTTACTGAATTTATTGGGGTGACATTGGTTAATAAAATGATATATGTTTCAGGGGTACAGTTCTATAAGACATCATTTATATACTGTATTGTGTGTTCACCTCCCCAGGTCATGCCTCTTTCCATCACCATTTATCCCCCCTTTACTCTCTCCTATCCACCTACCTGCTTTTCCCTCTGGTTATCACCATACTGTTTGTCGGTCTATGAATAATTAGCTTTTTAATTGTGGGAAAATATACTTTTTCCATTTTAACCACTTTTGAGTGTCCCGTGCAGTGGCCCTGCAACATCCACGTTGTTTCCTAACCTCCATCACCATCCATCCATAGAAATCTCATCTTGCAAAGGACTCCCGGTGCCTGGCAGCCACCCTTCCGCTTCTCTGCGGATTTGACTCCTGGGGGCACTTTATACAAGTGATCACACGGTGTTTGTCTTCTTGTGACTGGATTATTGCACTTTGCAAAATGTCCCTGAGGTTCCTCCGTGTTGTAGCATGTGTCAGAACTTTAAGGCTGAATAATATTCCAAACACCACATTGGTTGATCCAGTTATCTGTCGATGGACACGTGGGTTGCTTCCACCTTTTGGCTATTGTGAATAATGCTGTCATGAACATGGGTTTGCAAATAGCTTTATTTTCAATACTTGTAGGTCTTAATCTGAGAGACAGCATATGAGAAAGGAAAGTTAAATCACCATCACTGTGTAAGCAAACAGTCTAACTTTTCAGTACTCAGGTAGGGGAAGTAGTTTAGGTAGATGGATTTAAGTGCACATTATGTAATACTGCCACAAAACAGGGTTATCCAGAATTATTTTCAATTTTCCATGCTGTCTCCAAAATGGCTAGAAGTATTATAAATACTTTTTATTTTCAGTAAAGAATAGAGTACATGCGATTTTCTTCCCTTATTAGATTTTCTTCTGAAGCAGTTATATCTCAGCGGAGTGATGGTCTAACAAGGGCCAGTAATAAATCTTCAGTTCACTCTGCAGTAAGAAGTCCAGGGTTGAGAGGGATAGTCCTCACCACCTGTCTGTGTGGCCTGGAGAACACCCTTGACAGCATGTGGGGCAGAGACCCATCCCGAGCCCGGAAACACGGCATCCCAGCCGTACCTACCATACAGGCTGTGATCTGAAGGTTCAAACATGCCAAGGATCAGATTATGTCTCCTTGGAATGGAATAACCTCCTACAGAAACGGCCTGCCAGTCTGTGGTTGGCTCATACTTTAAAGGGCTTATAAAGCATTAACAAATAAGTTTCATTATACTCCAAAGGAAGAAGTTACTGAATGATAGGGAAGAGCTGGGTTTGGGAGTCACGGAATTTAGGAAGAATAGCACTTAAAATAGTAAACTGGAACATTTCGTAAGGGGGAAGAGGTTATGAAATATTACTATCCTTGTATCTTTGTTACCTAGAAAATTAACTCAAAGAGGCTGCAGGTGTTATAGTAATAATTAAGCTGTAAGAAAGTGATTAGAAATAAACTTGTATAATTGGTGATAATAATAAAAACATTCAGCTCAAACTGCACCCCCCCCCCCCGCAAGTTCACTGATCTCCCCCCTGAGAATTCCCCGTTTGGCTCTGCAGGTGCTCCTCAGCCCCGCAGAGCCCCACGCTGGTTGTTGGCTCTGCACTAGTCTCTCTAGAACCTGAACCGCTCTTAAGGGAAGGGACGGTCTTCGCCGTTGGTATCCTTCAAAGAAATTAAAGGCAACTGAGCTGACAGAACTCACAAGGGAGCAAAGGGCTGATCGTACAAGGTGTCAGCATCACAGGTCAAAATTGGGATTCACAAAGAAACCACAGCAAGGTAAAGAAGGTCTGAGGGTGTAATGTAAAACTGGGTGACCACCATTGATAGCACTGTATTATGTCACAGAAATTCGCTATGAGAGAACTTACATGTTCTCACCAAAAAAACAAAAGAGAAAAAGATAAGTATGTGAGGTGATGGGTGTTCGTTAGCCAGGTGAAGGAAGCCTAACTAAAGTCACTTACCAGAAAAAGGAGTGGAGAGAGCAAGGAAGGATGGAAGAAAGATTGGGTTTTCTACATTTATAAGGAGTAATGTTTTATTCTCCCACACTGTGATTCAGGTTTCTGTCATTCTTTCTCAACTTTTGTTATGATCCCAATATATTCTAGAATTCTGGGACATGTTCAGTAGAACTCTAAAACCAGGTAGTAGTGTCTGAAATACATTTTAAAGGGAAAAGAAAATAAATCTTCTACTGGGTTTTCATCACCGTCCCCTCCCCAAACTGCACGAGGAACATTTCCCACTTGACAGCCAACCAAATATAAAAAAGAAAATGAAAAACCACCCAAACCCAAAAGCTAAGTTCCTAGCAGAGGATACAGGAAGATTTTTACATGCTTTTCAGAATGTGATGTAGGGCTGAAATAACCACTACTTAGGTAAGGGAGCCCCTTTGACATATTGAAACAAAAGTGATTTAAGATGTTCTTCTTTCCCCTTAAGACATCAGCAGTAAGTGAAATAAGCCCATCACAAAAGGACAAATAGAATGTGATTCCATTTACAACCGTGCCCAGAGGAGTCAAATTCCTAGGGACAGAAAGCGGAAGGGTGGTTGCTAGGGGTGGGGGAGGGGAAATGGGGAGTTAGGGTTTAATGGGTCCAAAGTTGATGGATGGTGATGATGGTCACACAACAGTGTGTGTGGACTTCATGCCACCAAACTACACTTAAAAATGGTAAACACTGTTATATGTATTTCACTACAACTAGAAAACCAATGTTTCTTCTCTGTGGGAGGCAGATTTTGTAGTGGCATGATACCAGGTCTGTGCGTTGTAGTAAGAGAAACCGAGAGAGCTTACTTAGGTGTTAACAAGAGGGGTGGTGTAGCCATGCACATCATTTATTGCGTACACTGTACATACTCTGGTCTCTGTGCCTCGCGGGTGTAGAACAACCCCAGCCACCCTGGCCAACTGTGGGGAGACTGTGGGAGCAAGTCCCCCTCCCAACCTGGTGGGAAACCCTCCGGATGGGACGAGTTGAGCACATTACATTACATTATAGCTGTCCTGTTGGCCAGGGAAGGTGTCACTCCTCGGGGGGCCTTTATGGAAAGCTCACGAGCTACAGAGCTGGCTGGCTGGACCTGCTGTCGCAGGCTGTGGCTTCAGTGGAGTCCAGCCTCCATGTGCTGGGACATCGAGAGAAGTCGGCAGGGATTGACTGGAACTGGAGGGGAGAGGGAAGGATGGGTTGATTATTCCCTTTTCTTGGGGCAGTTTGTCTCAGCCTGTCATGCCCACAGTCTCACGGGGGCCCACAGTCTCACGGGGGAGTCTCCACGGCTCTGAATGACTCCCAAACCCAGCGGTCCGGTCCGCACGCGTTCATTTCTGCTGGCAAGCATCTGGGAAGTAAGATAAGCTCATTTACATGTGTAGCGATAAACTTCATTGAAGGACTTTAACAAACACTTTTATAACATGGCTTTAAAAGGATCGAGTGAGATAACCTATGACAAAGAGACTGCTCACACACTAGGCAAACCTGAAGATACCGGGAGAGGGGGATGGTCCCTGGGATGTTAGCAGCTGTGTCTTTTTCTGGGTCTTGATGGGGTGTCGGCTGTTTTCCCTGTTAGGTGCTCAGTCATGGCCAGCCAGGTTTGTCCTTAAGACTGTGGCTGCATTCTCTTAGTGACCACTTTCTGCAGCCTTGCTTCAAGCTGTGAAGGTAGCTGCTGTCCCAGCTGTGGCTGCCCCGCCTTGAGCATAAGGAAGCCCCTTGGCTCCTGGAGGCTGGCTTAGCTGGTGAGATCTCTATCCATCATCTCACACGTACACCGCGGGGTCACCAGGGGACTTGGCCAACTCTGTGGATGGCTTTCTTCAGATCTGCCCCCATTTCGGGAGAAATATCCCCATGTGAATACCAGGCTGGTGGGGGAACATTTGCCACTTCCCTTCATTACTGAATCTCAGTGATATTAAAACTCACCGGAACTAGAGCAAAGAGGAACCAGATACACCCAGGCTAGCATTTCAGTGCTAGCATTGCTTTGGGGAAGTTGTAAGAATGACATCGCTGAGGCTCCTTATATGGCAAATAGGAGCAGTAAGAGTAATGTCTCTGTCACTTTTCCAGCAACAGTCGCTGTGGGTCTCGGCCAACTGTCCAGAGTCCCAGAGGGCTGAAGGGTGAAGATGAGGGTGGAGTGTCGGGTACTGGGGACCCAGGAGGGTGCCACTGTCAAGGGTTAAATATAGCAGGAGGTGGTAATTTAACGAGAGAAATAAAAGAAGGTATTTCCCCATTCTGGGCAGAAGTGAATGCAGAAAAAGTTCTTCAGATATGTATATAGCTGTATCAATATATACACGTTCTTGTTATTTTATGAATTATAATAAGCACATTTGTCTGTCATAATAACTTTACATTCCTCTTTTTGGTTTGAGCTTTCCTCTTTCAAGGGCAATAACTTTGACAAGCTTTTTTCCCACTCTTCCCCCCTTCCCTCCCCTCCCTGCACCCTGAACTTGAACTGCAACCCCAGGGTAGGATTCCAATAAGGAGCTGGCCCTTTTAACTTGGGAGTTTATTTTATGGTTGGCAGGTGATTGTGTTAACATGAAATAAACCCCTAGGATAGTAAATAATGTGATTGTTTAAGATTAGTCTTCAAATGAAGGCAACCATACTCTTGTAAAAATTTAACCCTATAGCCAGGAAGTGCCATTAACTTTGGTTAACAGTCTGGCGGGACCTGCCCTTTCCTATGAACTTAGAAGCGGGGCCCAGAGATCAGGAATTTAATCTGAAACCTGATTCTTTTGTTCACAATGAATCACATACATTTGGAAAGGAAGAGCGTTATAACAACATTCCTATTTTAGTTAGTCTCCCTTTACCAAAAACAAAGGGAAACAGTGTGGCAGTTTTCAGGTTATCTTTGCTCCGCACGTTCTGGACATTTACTTCCAGAGAAAGAAATGGCGTTTGTATGTCATCCCCGCCAGACTGATTTCCAGTCTGATAAAACTCTTCCAAGTTATTAATTTTGAACAGCTGAAACCTATTGCAGCCGAAATCTGGATTTTGATGGTACATTGGAAGAGCCACCGTATTTCATTAAATCAAAGGTGCCATACATTGCAAGACACATTCTGATTCTGGAGATTTTTTTTTAAACTCCCCCCCCCCCCTTTTATTGATTTCTTAGAGAGGAAGGGAGAGGGAGAGACAGAAACATCGATGAGAAAGAACATCGATTGGCCACTTCCTGCATGCCCCCCACTGGGGATCAGGCTCACAACATGGGCGTGTGTCCTGACCAGGAATCGAACCAGCGACCTACTGGTGCATGGGTTGACACCCAAGCACTGAGCCACACTGGCTGGGCAAGAGATGGTTTTAAAATGTGAAAAAAATACGTCTTCGACTTCGTGAAATATATCACCAGAGTTTTCCTGTTTAAATTCTGAGTAAATAAAATGTAGGGCACTTTCTTACCTCCTCCTAAAAGGATTGTTGTACATATATATTCTTTTTCAATGAAAATAAATTTTTCTTTTAGAAAAAAATTAAAAATTTTATTACATTTCTTTTATATCCCTCAATCAGGGCTGGGACTCACTGTGAAATTGCTTCGGAGTTATTTTTTACTTTCTCAGTTCAAAGCTCATGTGATTCTTGCTACACTAAGACATTTTCCCAAAATTAAGGCTTTTAAATGTGGGCTATATTATTTTAAGGGGAAACTGCTAAATTTAAAAAATTAAATATATAATTTATTAAAATTATATACTATTAAAATATAGAATGTATAATTATTAGAGTTAAGGAAATAGCATTGCAGAAAGTTTGGAGAGAGGATAATGTTTTACAGTTTATAAACTGTTTTACAGTTTGTATTTTGATAGGTTTAATTCTGTTCTTTTCTCCGATTCTTTTTATTTGTACTTGAATAATCTTACGTGTCTCAATTTTTTTTTTTTTTTGCAGAGTACTATCTTGGATGCAAAACGGAGCATGAACATTGGGATATTTCTTAAGCAATTTAAGAAGTAAGATTTTTGCACACAGTTGAAACTCAAGTCATATCCATCTGCCAGTATCAGAGTCTGGGTGTGAGATGAAACTCAGGTTCTGCTATGAGTGAGAGTCATTCCTTCAGATCCTTCGTAGACACATGGCTTTGATGAGCCCACAGGTGGCACTTTCTGCTGTTTTCCTTCATGAAAACCCAGCTAGTGGCTTGAAATACAGGGAGAATTGCCCCAGGGTGTCTAGTCAAGCCTGTCATGTCAGGGAGTTTATAAATTCGTCGCTAGTGTTGCCCCTTGAGTGGAGGTTGAACCACTGAGTCAAACAGTGATGAATTTCAAGTGTTCAGCGTGGGGAGGAGCAGGCTCTTCAGGAGATTCATGGGACCAAAGGGAGTGGCTTTTCTTCTCCCAAAGAAGACTCCAGGGGTGGTTTTGTGGGTGAAGGGGCCTCTGAGTGGTGTTTCAGGATCCCCACTTTTCCTGGCTGTGGGTCTGTGGGGATCACGGACACAAAACAGCCTGTTAGACTGGGAAGAAGGTGGATGGAGAGGAGGGTGGAGGTGATTTGTTTTAATTTCCACTGGCTTGTGTTTCTTTGGCACTCCAGCAAACATGAAATGGAATCTGATTGTCTTTTCAAGGTCTCCTCAGTCCATTGTAGAAGATATTCATCAAGGAAAGAGTGAGCATTATGGATCAGAGACATTGCGAGAATTTCTTAAACTTTTGCCCGAGTCAGAGGAGGTAAGGAATTTGGCGTGTGAGTTTTAGATGTCAGGAGTGATAATAAAAGCTTAATATGTGTAGGAATGTCAAAAACCACGCGAGACGGGAACTCTCCTACCCAGCCAGAGCCAGAGTTTTCTCACATAAAATTCAGAAGTGACCCAGTAGACAGAGTATAGGTTATGGAGTGAGGGAACCTAGGTTTAAATTCAAGCTCTACCCTAACTGAGAAACTTGGGCAAGTTCCTTAACTCCTGTGAACTTTAGTTTTCTCACCTATAAAGTGAGAAAATGATGCTTACCTCATTGGATAGTCAAGATAATCAAACTGTAATTATGCATCTGACATAGTACTTGGCACATGGAAACTCAATAAATATTTTTCTTTTTCTTTTTTTTTTTTAATCCTCACCCAAGGATATTTTTTCATTGATTTTCAGATACAGTAGAAGGGAGGGAGGTATATATAGAGAGAAAGAAACATTGATATGAGAGGGACATATCTACTGGTTGCCTCCCACACGACCCCAACCAGGGCCAGGGACGAACCACAACCAATGTACGTGCCCTTGGCCGGATTGAAGCCATGACTCATTGTCTGCGGGCTGACGCTCTAACCACTGGACCAAACGGGCCAGGGCTCAGTAAATTTTAATTCCATTTTGTCATGTAGCAGTGATCTTTGCTAGGATGTACCTGGGCTGTTTTATAATACATACACTTTTTGAAAAGTAAAGACAAAGGAAACCACTTTTGGGTAAAGATGCTCCAAAGTAAGTTTTGAATGGCTGAGAGCTTGATAGAAAACAGCAGAAAAATAATTTTGTGAAACCTTCCAAAATTGTAATATTGTCTTTTATTTCTGAAGAAGTGACTTTTGAAAAAATTCTGTAAGAAATTACATGAATATCTGTGCTTGAATAATGTAGTCTTATAAGGTAAAAAGTATAAGTTACCCTTTTACACGCACTGTTAGTTCCTCCCTCCCCCTCCGACTCCTCTTCCCACACGTGATTGGTGGAACTTCCGTACCATGAATAACAGTACAAGAAATGTATTTATGCTTTTTGTGTCATTGATAAACTCACAATGCCAAATCTAGGGTCTTAGTGTGTAAATAGATACTCTAGGAACATCTAATAACCTTTCCCTCTCTCTACCTTGGATTTTCTGTTTGCAAATTAAGTGTAATTTATCTTAGCCAAGATTAATTAATAGCATTTATTAATGTTAATAAAAGGGTCTTAAAGTATTGAGGTAAAGGAACATTTAATCATAATTTACCCAGATCTTATTTACCGAACACTCTTTAAATGTTCTTTTATGTAAAGAATCAGAGTTCCCCAGTTTTTAAATTGGGTTGAATATGGCTGAGTTCATTTGGATTTTCAAACAGATTTCGTTTTTCTCAAAATCTTATTCTTGCTTGGGCTTTGTTCATGACTCCTCCTCGGGCCTGCTGCGGTACCCGCTCCTCGCCGACCTTACCGCTTTACTAAGTGGGGTGCATCTGATGGCGCAGGTGAGCATGGTCTGAAGAAAGAGCCGTAACTCTCCTCCCTGCCAACAGGTCGGGCATGAGGGAGGCCGCGGCTCCATGCCACGAAGAAGTGGGAGATTAAATATGGCTTCCTTAATGTCTTCATTTTGCATTTAAAATCCAAAGGCGATTCAGGAATGCACAGGCTGTGGAAGACTGAGGGGTTCTTCAGAGCAGCTGTCAAGCTGCTCCTGTCTTACGAACTCTGGTTGTTTGGGGTTGTGTGCGGGATATCACTCAAAGGGAAGAAAGTTAAGGGCAAGATGAATAAAACCCACCCACGGCTTTCCTGAGTGTCCAGGCACGCCCCCACCCTCAGACTGTCAGCTAACCTGTGGCCCGTCTGTGGGACCCCAACCAGCCTTCCCAGCCCCTGAGCCAGGCCCAGCTGCTTCTCCCATCACCCTCCTGCTGCAGGGTCATCCTCAGTCTGAATATCTGACAGGCTTGGTCACCCTGCTCCTTGTTTACACTGCCTCTTGGCTTCAGCTCACCACACCCTCCACACTCCGCTGGGAGCTTCCGACAGCAGGAACACCCTGACGGTCCCCAGGGCCACTCGCGCCCCTCCCTCAAGCACTCTGGGGGATCTGGCCTGGTGAAAGCCAAAGCCACCTCATGACCCGTGCCCGCTGCAAGGACAGATTGGCTTTGCTGAGAGTGCTGTGTGGCCTCTGGCGCTGCCCAGACCCAGGGCCGACCCGTGAGTCTCTGGTGGAGGGTGGAGGGTGGAGATGAGGCCAAGGAGGAGGCAGGGCCAAGTGGGAAAGGTTGAGGAATGTGGCAGAAATGTGCTAATAAATGCATAAATGTACATAGAACCACATGTTGCTGAGCCTGTGGCATAACACTCTGTGCTCATTTTTAGCACAAGAAGGGACTAAAGGTTGGTTGAGTCCCTGGACAGGGCAACATTCAGCCAAGCGAGAGCCTGTATTTCAAGTGCTTGGCCCAGTGTCTGGCACATAGAAAGTCAACAAATCACGGCTATAATTACTTTGTGTATCTTTCCCACTGAATCCTCCCAGCGATGTAAGATAGTCCCCATTTCACCAGTGAGAAACTGAGGCTCCGCTGGGTTAGATAGACCACGTGTGTGTGTCACGGGGTGGGTGGGCCATGGAGGAAGGTGGATTTGAACCCTGAGCAGTTCCTTCTGCTGCACTTGGAGGAAGGAAGGAAGGAAGGAAGGAAGGGCAGAGGTTCTCAAAACTCTCAGAAGGTTCTCAGAGGACTTGTCATCACCTCTGCTATCACAGAGGGCTGGTGTGAGTGTCACCCAGATGATACTGTGATCTTATCAGCAGGCGGAAAAATATGAACGGAAAGAGCCCTTTTCTCGTCTGCATTCTCAGCTGACAAGCCAACCCAAGGTTAATCTGAGCTCAGGGTTCCTCTGCCCCTCGCCACAAATCTTTTGTCTGGCATGTCTGTTCATCTTGTCTGAAACTAGTGGGCAAAACTTGCAGAGGGAGAAGGTAGCTCCAGAAATGAAAGAACTGGGGTGTGCTCCTCTGCCAGCCAAGTGTTCCTGTGTCCCGAGAGGAGGCTGGAGGAGGGGCCGGGCGGGCGGTGCAAGGGACCCCCACCCAGCGGGCGAGCCCTTCCTCTAATGGGGCTGGTCCCCTTCCATGTCTCAGTGTCAGGGGTGCAGGGCTGGAAGGTGGTTAGAAATGTGCTGTTCTTTCTGCGGGCAGACTGATTTGTCTCCTCCGACGCTTGATCGCCTCATTCCTCCCTGTTTTGTTTACTCTGTCCCTGGGGGAGGGATGACAGTGGGGGAGCCGGGAATCTTCTGTTGGCCCGTGGTGGGAAATTCTGCTGTTTTCAGGCCATGTGAGTGGAATTAGATGGGATGAAGGAGGCCTGCCCTTGGGAATGTGTGAGTCTTAAGCAGCACGCTGTTTGCTATTAGGACAGAAACGGGCACAGCTGGGTCATAATGAGAGTCACTTGGCTCGGCCAGCAACATTCTGCCTAACAACATTTGATAAATGCTTTTGATGGTGATGAGAATGCATAATAATTATAGGGTTGGTTCACCTCTCCTTTTTACCTCCCTACCACGGTGAAGGTGCAGTAATCCCTCTTAATGAACATAAATCCCATTCTGAAATGGAATTAAGAACTATATACACGGCATTTGAATCAAATACTATCTTTTCATCACCATTCTCTTGAAATCTAAACATTTTTAGCTCTTTACATAAGTGAAGGAGATTACTCTTTGTTCAGTTATAGTTTAGCACACGTCTAATAGAAATATCTACCAAGATTATTTAACATGACCTGCTCTTATGATTTAGACAGAAAACTGCTGTTATTTTCAGCAGTTTTGCACATGGGACATATAAGGTCTTATGAAACGCACAACCTCACTGTGCCCCTGCCCATATATAGTGAATTGTGAGTAATTCAGAAGGGATCAGAATTCATCCTATAGCTTTCTCAGTCCAGAAATGAGGCTCTGATTTGGGTTTAGCTAAACCAGAGTTTCCATCTGCCCTTTAGCTAAAAATGGTAAAAAAAAAATCACTTTGGGGCCCTGACAGTAGGGGAAATAATGCAGTTCTATAGATGGTAATTTTCTGTCCATTGGAAGAAAAAAATATAGCCTTCAGCACCAGACTCAATACTAGGGTATACACCTGCACTGTTACATTTTATACCTTCAGGGAATTGGTGTAGGTATTTCAGTTTGTAGGTCTTTGCAAATACTCCCTCCTCTGTGTTTTTGAACGTCATCCCCTATTTTTCAAGAGGCTTACGAATCATGTTATTTTTATGGGCGGCCGTAATAATCCAGGGGGTGGAAGAGAAAGCTTTATGAAGAGTAATGAAAGGTGGTAAGTGCTCCTCAGCCACGATTAGCTGCGAAGATAGGCTGTCTACTTCTTAAGGCCCTACTTACCGAGCAGTGTTTTTGTTGGAAGCCTCCGTGGATGGAGAAGTGTTTCTGCCATCGAGTCGGTCCAGTTTTCTGTGCAGGGAAGGCATGACTTGCTCTCTCATGCAGAAGAGAACTTTCTCTGCTTCCATCCGCACCTGCTTGGCTGTTCGGCTGCATTCCTATGTCAGAACTCTTAGCTCTTTCCTACACTTGAAGGAATATTTGTGTGTTGAATAATTTTTAGTTTAATTTTTTTTACAAGAACATACATGTTCGTTGTAGACATTTTAGAAAATAAAAATAAGCAGCAGAAGAAAATAGAATCACGGGAACCCCGTCCCCTAGTGGAGGTGGGGCCTTTAGTGTTTTTCCTGTGTATATAGTCAGTGCATGGAGGGTCAGGGGGAGTCAATACTTTTTAAAAATATTATAGAAATGAGGTCCTATTGTACATATTTTTATTACCTGTTTTCTTTCATAGGGGGATGTCTTGAAATTGATCTTTCTGTTCAGTCATTCCCCCCCCCCCCCCGTTTTTTGTTTACCTAAGAATATTTTTTCCATTGATTTTTTTAGAGAGTGTGGAAGGGAGGGGAAAGGGGGGAGAGAGAGAGAAAGAAACATGGATGTGAGAGACACAACAATTGGTTGCTTCCTGCAAGTGCCCAAGCCATGTCCAGGGATCAAAGCTGCAACCCAGGTGCATGCTTCTGACTGGGAATTGAACCCGTGACCCTTTGGTTTGAGGGCCGATGTTCTAACCACTGAGCAACACTGGCCAAGGCACACCGTTTTCCTTTTTATGTTTCTGCTGGAGAGGCAGAGTGTACCCACCTCAACATACACTAGCCCCTTCCTGTAAAGTTAGTGTGTGCAAAGAAGACTTGACCACAGAAGGACCTGTCTTAGACCTCACCTAGTCGATTTTATATCCGACATACTCAAAATGATGTTTTTTTTTTTAAACTTATGACTTGAAGACCATATTATAATGACTTCTCAGTCTCTTCTTTCTTCTCCCAAACAATGATCTCCCTTCCAGGTCATAACTTACAGACAATTCTCACCCTTAGAACGACCCTTTTGCAGTCTCCTTTTAGTAACCTCCCTGCGGATCCCAGCTCTCTCGGTTTGAATGGGATTGTTTATACCCACAGAAGGGACCCAGCTCTTCTCTTTCTAATTTGTTTTGTTTGTTTGGTGTTTCAGCTGTTAAAACACAAAGTAGTAGACATGACGATGTTCTTTTCTGTCTTTTCTTCGGTCTCCACTTTTACTAGCTTGAATTTGGCACTGAAATCCTATTTGCTTGCAGGGATTCTAAGATGCAATTTCAAATCATGTTCCATTTTAATCATAAGTTATGTTTCTCTCTACCCCCCGTTCCCATTTGTCTTTTAGATAAAGAAATTGAATACGTTTGGTGGTGATGTGTCCAAGCTGTCCCTGGCAGACTCTTTTCTGTACTGCTTAATTCAGGTGCCAAAGTAAGGATTCCCCGTCATTGTTCTTTACAGGGGAAAGTTCTTAGACTAGTGACATCAGATTCTACAGTTTGACTTTTTACTTTTCAGCTATTCGCTTCGGATTGAAGCCATGGTGCTAAAGAAGGAGTTTTTACCTTCTTGTTCTTCTCTGTATACGGATATAACAATTCTAAGAACGTCTATAAAAGGTAAGTCAGTGCATGATGCTTCATGTCGTTGGTTTTTATTAATTTGGGTAGAAGTTTATTAAAAAAAAAAAAAAAAAACCATTCTATTGAAAATTGAAATGCAAAGTCCCATTTCTGATACACTTTAAAAAAGGAAATGAGATGTTACCAGGGATGGCATTGAAGGTTTATCTACATTTGCTTCCCCCCTAATTAATTAGTTGATTAATTGACTAATCAATCAATCAATTAATTAGCACATTACCCACCCATAAGAGAAGGTTTCTTCCATCTCAGGCTGTGGAGTAAACCTTGCTGCTTGCAGCTCACCCTTGAGCCTCCGGTAGGTTAGCTCGGTGTGCGTGTGGTGTGCGTGTGTGCCTTTAAATGACTGAGATACCTGCAGTTGTTAAACCAGTTTGCAAACTGAGGTTAATCAGAAGGTGCACACGCTTGGGGTCATTTGCATCTCTCCTCCCAAACTCTGGCTTCTGTTGGTGTCTAGGACCCTGCTTTTCCAGAAGCTGACCCGGTTTCCTGACTCCTCCCAGAATCGTGTGACTCCAGGGTTCCTGGTGTCTCTCTGCCTCCGTTTCCTCCCCTCCAGACTCTTAGCAACTGGTGGGCTAACTGCTTTGGATAGGGGCGAGTTGGCCATTTCCATTTCTTTAAACAACTTGCTGAATTTTTGCTTACCCAGCTTGGATGGACTCCTCAGAGTTGCTCTGATGTCTCATTCCACAGGGGTGGGAGCTTGGCTTTGTGCCCTGGGTGACCCTGAGGACGCAGGCCCAGCCCATCTGCGTTTGCCTCCTCCTCTCCCTCCCTGACCCTCGCATTCTCTGGCATCGCCACCCTGACTTCCTCTCGCTCATTTTCTGGATTTCTAGTTATTGTGCAGGGCGGTTGATTCCTATTCGGTTTTCCGTTTAGTTGCTCCAGCCTATGCTGAGATACAATGTTTCTCTTTAGCCCATCATAGGTTCTTCATTTTAGAGAGGAGGCTAAGAATGAAGAATTTTTCTTCTTTCAATCTAGAGGCCTTTTAAAATTTCTTCCTGTACCAAGACTATTACAGCAACTAAAAGGGTATTTCCTCCTGTTCAAACAGAGATGGAAGAATATGTTTTCATATGGAGTCGGGCAAATTTGTGGGCATAGCGTAAACATTTCTTATCTGGTTACCCTTCAGAACCTGGCCTCCTTAGATAACACAATATAGGCAGTGATCCAAATGTAATTTTTTAAAAAGTAATACCAGACTTAATGGAGAATATTAACTTAAAAATATCATAGGTGACATTTTATTCTCTATATAGTGTCATTTTAATCACCAAATTTTTTTAGTCTTCCATATACATTAATAATTGTTAGTAGCGTTTATTTGTGTAGGTACATGTATAAAAGATTCTGTGGTTAAAGAGCTAGTTTACCAATATATTACAATGATGAGTTTCTTTTATAGCCTTTAAGCCAGTCTAAATGAAATGTATCACTTTGAATAAAACAGGAAGATTCTGAGTACCTGGCCCCTAAGGAATGATGCTTTGCAACTTATTTACATGTTACTTCAGCCTGTTTATTTTTATCTCCTCAGAGCTCATTGACTAAGCAAAATGTTGCTCGCTCTTAGTTTTCTTCTTTTTTTTTTTAAATTGATTTTAGAGAGCACAGGAGAGAGAAAAACATCAATGAGGGAGAAAAATATCCATTGGTTGCCTGCCATCCATGCCCCAGCCCAGAGGATCAAACCCCAAACCTGGGTATGTGCCCTGACCAGGAATGGGACCCCAGACCTTCTGGTACACAGGACGACACTCCAACCCACTGAGCCGCACCTGCCAGGGTGCTCGCTATTAGTCTTTGTATTCCATAAATATAGTCTCAAAGGTTAGTGGATATAAAGGGAAAAAAGAAAGAACTGCTGACAGAAAATTTATTCCTGTAACACAGTGTACCACTTCTTGTAAGGCTCTGCGCTTTCCACTACTTGAAAAATGTGATCACTGAAGTTCTTTTTGATGTTGAAGTGTGACACGTATTTGATCCCCAGTTCAGCACTAGGGTGTGGGTTGCCAGTAACAAACGCCGCCCGACATGTACCCCGGGATGTGCTGCTTTATTTTATTTTCTCAGTCCTTGTATGCGGTTCAGGGTCACAGCGCGCTCCAGACGCCCCTGAACCTGGGTGTGGCAGCCGGTAGCTGTCTTTTCTGCACTGAAGCTGGAGTCTTCTCTAAGGTACCACGTGTGTTCTTTTTGACAGAGCTGATGTCGTGCGAGGAGCTGCATGCGATACTACACTTGGTGCTACAGGCAGGAAACATCATGAATGCGGTAAGTAAAACTCCAAAAAATTAAAATGTTGCATTTCCAACTTGATTGGTCTGTCTAAAGATCTATGTATGTTTTTTTTTTTTCCTTTTGATTTGTCTTCTTTAGGGAGGGTATGCTGGCAATGCTGTAGGATTTAAACTGTCTTCTTTGCTCAAATTGGCAGACACAAAAGCAAACAAACCTGGGATGAACCTTCTGCACTTTGTTGCACAGGTATGGAAGGGATTAATATGGAGAGAGAACGTGCGTGAATCCCCAGGCAGGCCGTGAAGATTTTCCGAGGTATAAGGAGGTGTCAGAATTAGGGAAGGGCATGGAGGGTTCTCCGTGCAGAAGCTCTCTGCAGATTTGTGAGCTGAGCTGTGCCTGTGGCTAGAGGCCTGGAGGAGACAGGTGGAGTTAGGGGAATAAGGTGAAGGGTTGATGAGGAGAGACGATGAAGGATTCAGATCTCAATGCTGGGGAATTTAGATTTCTTGCTTTTGCACTGGGGAGCCAACTGGCATGACTAGCCTTTTGTGTTTGTTTTTAGGAAGATAAGGCAATGTGGAGGGTGGTTTGGAGTGGAGAGAGAACTAGAATTAGGGGTACCTCTTGGTGGCAGTTGGCACTCATTCATTGTTTGGCGAGAGCTGAGAATTAGACTAATGGCCGTAGGGATGGAGAGTAGAGGCCTGGGTGTTGAAACGTTTCTGGTGTTGACTTGACTAGATTTTTTACCGGTTATGTGTAAAGAGTAAGAGAGGCAGAACCATTAAAAGATCACTTCCACTGTTTTCCTTTGTGAAGTACGGGTTAGATTGCCTTCGCCAGCCCAGGCACTGGACTCTGAACGCTGTCCATCACTTCCATTTTTTAAAAAATTGATTTTAGAGAAAGGAATTGATATGAGAGAGACACATGTATCCATTGCCTCTCAAACTAGCCCCAACTGGGGGATCGAACCCACGACCTAGGTATGTGCCCTGATCGGGAATCAAACCCACAATTTTTTTTTTTTTTTTTCCCTCACCCGAGGATATTTTTCCATTTTTTGTACAGATAGAGTGGGAGGGAGAGAGAGGAAGGGAGAGAGAGAGAGAAACATCGACATGAAGGGACACATCGAGTGGCTGCCACCCGCACGACCAACCAGGGCCGGGGACAAACTGCAACCGAAGTACGTGCCCTTAGCGGGAACCGAACCCGGGTCTCTCAGGACCGCAGGCCGACGCTCTAACCGCTGACCCAAACTGGCCAGGGCCAAACCCACAATTTTGATGTACGGGAGGACGCTCCAGCCAACTGAACCACCCGGCGAGGGCTGTCACTTCCATTTTTGACCGGGTCTATGTGATGCCAAAGGAACTAGTTACAAAGTGGAAAATCAGCCAAGGACAATTATCTCTTTGTTGCTAAGTTATCTCAAGTAAGGAATTGTTCTGGTTTGTTTTTCCTTCATTGGATCGCTGTGTTGTTTTGACAGCAAACACAGAGACGCAGCTGTAGCCTGGGGAAGAGGCTCTGTCAGGCTCGATTCAAGTGCGAGCTTCAGGAAAGGGAGAACTGAGAGATTGTGACTTGTCATTTATGAGCCGAAATCCCTCAGCCAAGTTATTTAAACCTAAGACCCTGAATTTCTTCATCCAGTGACGAAGCTAGTGATTCCTCAACATCAGGCAACAGAGAGGGCTCACAGAGACATCCCAGAAAGTGCTTAGCTTAATATCGGGCATATAGTAAGCTCTCCATAAATAACACATTCGATTATTACTGTAGTCTTCAGAAGACGGGGGCCATGTTGGCCTCAGAACTCATTAAAAGTTAATTTTCAGGACGTTAAAACTAGAAAATATGTCCTCCCCCGACGTGCCTTGCAGGGAGGGAGTCTCCTGTTCCCTGCCCCTGTGGGGAAGTTTCCAGAGTTGGTAATTGGTCCCTTTATTACCTGCCTTCCTCGTACCCTGTGAACAGATGAAGAATCCAGACTCTCCATGGCTTGTGCTCCTTCTGATTAAACTCAGGTTGCAAACTGGTTTAACAGCTGAAGGTATCTCGGTCATTTAAAGGCACCCTGATAGGTATGGCTGGTATTTAAACAGGATCTATTGGATTCTCTGAGAAACAATGGGCCCTGCTAAGCTGCCACCTCCTTCCAGTGAGTTTTCAGGCAAATTCATCGTATTTCATGTCCGCATCAGTTGCTCTGGGAAGTTCAGTGTATCTTGAGAGCTGCGTCATTCTGGTAAACCTTACTAAGAATATCAGAGGTCCTGTCTCAGTGAATTGCTTTGAATGTATCAAGCGTAAAAAGGGGAACATTTTAAGTTTAATTTTGTGATTCCTTTAAGCCTGAGAAAATTATTTCCTTTCAGTCCTATCTATTTAGTGAGAGAAAATTCTGGTTTTGTTTCAGGAAGCCCAAAAGAACGATGCCGTTCTTCTAAACTTCTCTGAAAAATTGCATCATGTCCAGGAGGCTGCTAGGTAAGCAAGGAAGACAGACGTGAACTGTGAAGATTTAAGGGTTTTGTTTTTGTTTTTTTATTTATCCTCACCCAAGGACATTTTTTGATATTTTGTTCAGATAGAGTGGGGGGGGGAGAGAGAGAGAGAAACATCGATGTGAAAGGGACACATCGAGTGGCTGCCACCCACACGACCCAACCAGGGCCGGGGACAAACTGCAACCGAGGTACATGCCCTTAGCAGGAACCGAACCCAGGTCTCTCCAGACCACAGGCCAATGCTCTAACCGCTGAGCCAAACCGACCAGGGCAGGGGTTTTGTTTTTTTAACTACCTTCTTATGAAAACTGATTTATAACTTCTGGATTCAAGTGTAAACTTTAAAAAGGTTTGTCTTGTTGAACTTTCCAATCTCCTTTTCATTTGTTTAGAGGTGTGTGTGTACGCCTTTGGAATTTGGGAGTTTTGAAAAATTAATCCTTAGTTTTAATCTAAAAAGGACTTATTGCTGTCTATTCTAATGAATATCATCAGTGTAAAAAAAAAACAAATATATATATATATATTTATGGATTAAGAACTTCAAATCCCTCCACACCCAAAAGATAAAGCTCAAACAACACAGCCTATTAGCTTGGGACCTGGTATATCATCAGTCAGACTTGCAGGCCATACATCACTGGTAGAATCTAACATGGTACATTTATTTTCTATTACATTAGAATTTGGAACCATACCAAGGGCTGTGAAAGGATTTTGTTTTAAATTAGTCACTCTGCTTTACAGAGAAACTATCTACCAAGCATAAAACTCTATTCACAACACTCTAATTTGCTTCTGATTCTAATGTAGACGTGTGGGGTTTTTTGTTTTTTATCCTTACCCAAGGACATTTTTTCCACTTTTTGTTCAGATAGAGTGGGAGGAAAAGAGAGAGAGAGAAACACCCATGTGAAAGGGACACATCAAGTGGCTGCCACCCGCATGACCCAACCAGGGCCGGGGACAAACTGCAACCGAGGTACGTGCCCTTAGCGGGAATGGAGCCCGGGTCTCTCTGGACCATAGGCCAACGCTCTAACCGCTGAGCCAAAACGGCCAAGGCAATGTGTATTTTAATGTAGCTATAATCTGTGTATATGTGCTCTCTTGAGTTCAAAGTAGTAAATGTTAAAAAAAAAAAAAAAAAAAAAACTAACTTGCCCTGGCTGGTCTGGCTCAGTGGTTAGAGCGTTGGCCCGCACACTGGGGTGTCCCGGGTTCGATATCCACTGAGGGCACGCACCTCGGTTGCAGTTCGTCCCAGGCCCCGGTTGGGGTTGTGAGGGTGGCAACCAATCGATGTGTCTCTCTCACATTTATGTTTCTCTCTCTCTCTTCCTCCCCCTCTCCCTCCCGCTCTATCTGAAGATAAATGCGAAAAAATAAAACAACAACTAGCTTTTCGGGGGGGGGGGGGAAATGTTCTGATTTGTATTACTTGCTGATTTCCATGGTGTAAATACTGCTACCATGGCTGATTTCAAGCTAGCACTGTGGTGTTACTAAAGTGCAGCTGGGCAGAGGTACCTATACCCACGGCCACCCCTTGTGATCTGGCTTCAGGGGACACCACTTCATCAACCTCATTCATGGGTTTATTTGCAATAGATTTTATTGCACATACTCATTATCCAAGTGACTCTGTCCATTTAGGACACAAACCACATGCATGAGCACATGAACCACAGCTTTTCAAGCCAAGCCCTGCCACTGGCCAGTGTCTCAGTGTTATGACCGTGAACATCTAACCGCAGATTACATGCCTTTCCCAAGGTGAGATTATCAGTCCGAAGGTGTGAGCAGTTCATAGTTCATGTTTACAGATCGCCAGATTATTCCCCCCAAAGAATGAGTATCTTTCTTATACGATATAAACTGTTTTGGTTTTGAATTAACTGAAAGAAATTTGTATGGGACTATATTTCCTCTGACTAGTATAGAAATGTTACCAAGAAAGAGAAATAAAGAAATAACCATTGCATCTTTGAACGGATATTTCCGGTCAGAGTTAGATGGGGAGGTTTAGCTATTGTCTTAGGAAAAAAACCTCTTCGGTAAGGCCTGCAATGGAAGGTGAAGTACAAACTGACCAAAGATGGTGACCATTGCAGGTAAAAGAATTTATGGCAAAAAGCAAAGTTCGACTTGACAATGGCAGCATGAAAGCATCCTAAGTGTATGAATTTGCTAGCTGAATTCCCCCTGGGTTAGAGGCCCGTCTGTTCACTTTACTGGGTGACAAAAGCATCGTTTCTGCTCTACTGATCTGGATTTGGTATAAACAGCGAAAACCTTCGCAGAAGGGTTTGTTTTGTCTAAAGCAGAGTCTTCCCCTGGCTGTCAGCAGCCAGCATCGCGTCTGCTCAGTGTCCACCTGTCACCCTGCACGTCAGATCGTCCACACACGCTGCCTTGCTTTTCACGGGTCAGAGCTTTTGCCTGTGTGTTAAGTGGCCAGAGGAATCATATCTGAGTCCTGCTGGCTCTTAGTTTTTAATGCTTCTTGCATAAAGGTGTTCAGACAAGCCCTGTGATTTCGGTTGTCTCACCAGCAAGAACATAGTCACGTGCAGCCTGTTCTCTTTGGCCAGTGTGTGTCTTTAGGAAGGAATCTCCTCTTAAAAACCACCATGGGGGGAAACTCTAAATACAGGGACTGTAGGGATAGGTCCATGTAACTGCAAGGGCTCCCTCCCCTTCTGGTTTTTCTTTTTACAAATTACTTTAATGTCTTAGCTTAATCGAACACCCTTTATAACTGCATCTACATTCAAACGGATATATGACAGTCGATTTGTGTTTCGACCTTTTTTTTTTTTTTTTTTTTTACGTTCAGTATTATTTTGTAGTTTCAGGTGTATCTCCCCTTCTGTTTGTAAGACTGGCCAGTGGGTAGAGCTGTTTGACTGCCCACGTGACACACGGCCTCGCTGTTGCCCACTGTCCCCTTCTTCTTCCAGATTATCTCTGGAAAACACGGAGGCCGAGCTGCACTCGCTGTTTGTCAGGACCCGATCTGTGAAGGAAAACATCCGGCGGGATGATGAACTCTGCCAGCAGATGGAAGATTTCCTTCAGGTCTGTGGGTGATTCAAGCCTGGCCCTCTAATTTCTTCTGCCAGCAGCTCCCCTGAGGCTGGTTAGATTTGCATGGGTGTGTTTGGGGAACCAGTAGGTTCCCATTCATATTTTTCCCCCCAGTCAGTAAAAGGAACTTGGTATTCCAATGCCCATTCTTTGCTGGATTGATTTTGAACAGAAGATATTGAATGTGGTCTCCACGTACTAAGGCAGCTGTCAGTTAGTGGGCCTCTGTCTATCACAGATCGATGTGCACAACTGGGCCGCACTGGAATGAATTGGTACCAGTGTAAGGTGTCTACTGCCCCTGACAACCCGCGCTGTGGTTGTAAGTCATGGTTTAGGAGTTCCCAACTCCCCGTTAAACCGTGGACCCCAGAACTGAAGTTCCACAGGAATCGTAGCCATACCTGAGAGCCTGGGCTTGTCTTTGTTAAAGACACAGCTGCGTTTTGGCATGTTTTATAATGAGAGCAGGAGAACATGATAGCCGTGCCTATCACCACCCAGAACACATCAGCCCAACAGGGTGTGTCGGGAGCCGCTCCGAATAACAACAGAAAACAGCCGAGTGGACGTGTTTGTGACAGCTCACTGTGACTCACTAATCATCTGGTCTGACATACTCCTTTTATCTTCCTTATTTAAAGAAAAAAGTGGCACCTCCTCATGCTTTCAGTCTTCAGGGAAATGGTGTGCCACCTGACCCGGCAGTGCTCTGGGATTAGCGAGCTGGGAGACCCGTGGCAGGGCTGCCCCGGCCCCCGGCGGGAACGCTGTGCTCCGGAGGCTGTTCCAAACGACGCCTCTGCTCGTTTACTTCTAATTAAGTTCCAAGTGGTACGAGCTCCAGCTTCCATCAGCAAACGTTTGCTTTTGTTCGGCTCTTTGGGGATTTTATTTATTTTTAATCCTCCCCCAAGGATATTTTTTCATTTATCTTCAGATAGAGTGGGAAGGGGAGAAAGAGAGAGAAAGAGAAACACCGATGTGAGAGAAACACATCGATTGTTTGCCTCCTACATGACCCCGACCAGGGCCGGGGACCAAACCGCAACTGAGGTGTATGCCCTTGACCAGAATCAAACCCACGACTCCCTGGTCTGCAGGCCAAACCGGCCAGGGCTGGGATTTTATTTTTATTATTAAACATGTGTTCTGTGTTTTTTTGGAAACATAACTAGACTAAGTTTCCCCTTCAAGTGCACAGATTTTTCTCCAAGCGGAAGAATAAAGCAAACACCAGCGCAGAGACGTGCCGTGGGTAGAAGACACTCAGCAGTGGGCACATTCAGACAAATGGAGCAAAGCCAGAGAGTCAAGGGACCTGGAATTCTGGGTGCCTCATTCCCCCATTCTTATATTAAATATTAGTATTGTAGACTAAATAGCTGGACAGAAAGGTTTTCGATGAAAAGCAGCTCTGTCTATGCTGCACCCCGAGACTGCCCTTCAGAGGCAACCTTGTTTTAACTAAATGCTTCCTTTGGTCATTTTTATCTCTGTAAATAAAATCCCACCCAGTTATTTAGTTTTCTTTTTAAAATTCAATTTCTTTAAATGGGGCGGGGGGGTACAATCTTTTAAGGTAGCTTGGGGTCGGGCCAGGAAGGGCTCTGAATGCCAATCTGGAAACTGGACCCGGCGCTCAGAGTCGTGGGGAACCGCGGACGGCTGCGGGGCAGCAGAATGACAGGACCCCATGTGCTCTGCAGGTCCGTTTCAGGCTCTCGGCCTTTCGAGCAGAAATACCGAGTAAGCGGGTTTGGAACTCTGGTCCCTGGCAGACAAGTCAGAGCCACACGGCTGCCCTGTTGTCATCTGTTTCGCCAGTGCAGCTTGGGACTCTCTGTTCAAGGCCCTAATCGGTGGGCAGGGCTCAGAAAATAATAACTCCGAGCGCGGTGACTTGTCAGATCCATGTTCAGAATATGTCACTTTCCCACGTCCCGAGGGTGGCGGCCGTGTGTTTAAGGCATTCCTTCCCCTTGTCCTCTCAGTCCCCTCGGACCCGAGTGATGACACACACGAGGAAGAGTAAGCATCTCTCTAGATTCTCGGCAAGGGTCCTATTTTTCTGCAGTTGAGTTATTCTTGGCTGGAGTCCATGTTTTCTTCTGCGGAAGAATGACAGGGGGATTTATACTTTCATTAATACCCTTCTCTCCGTAAAGAAAATACAACATGAACGCACACACTGCCTTGGGCTGCTGACTCAGATGGTTACTTTCTCTGGTATTTGGTTTCCGGCAGCCTCTTGAGTGTGTTTGGTGTAAGACGAGGGCTTTTGAGGGGGAGGGTGTGGAGCGCAGGGGAGGTGACGCGTGTTCTCGGGATCTCTCTTGAGGTTCTGGGGCTTCACCTCCTA
The DNA here is from genome assembly GCF_014108415.1 of Molossus molossus. Classification (NCBI taxonomy): domain Eukaryota; kingdom Metazoa; phylum Chordata; class Mammalia; order Chiroptera; family Molossidae; genus Molossus; species Molossus molossus. Next base: position 104,564,347 of record NW_023425377.1, on the reverse strand, counting down.
GGCCTGTTCCCCCACTCAGAACGAACTTGCTCAGATATGAGTCTCCATAAAAACGTGAGTGGCCCTGGTAGATCCCAACCTGGAAGGACCGAGCTCGCCGGAGGAAAGCAAGCTCTCTGGCTCCCACTTCTTGGTCGAGGCAGTACCTGAACCCGTGGGGCCTTGGGGACTTTGTCCTGGAAGAATTAGGAGAAAATGAAGAAGTAAAGAGGATGCATTTGTAGAGGGCAGTAATTCCTAACTGTGACCACCTGTCAGAATCTCCCGGAGAGTATTGATAAGATGTGAATGCTGGGTCCACCCCAAAGCTACTTGGACTGCAGACACGGCACCCCAGCTGACGTAGATAAGCACCCCTGGAGGAGAAGGCCTGGCTGGGGCCTTCATCCAGGCACAAGGGCTTCCGTCCTGAGGGGTGACCCTGACCCTGACATAGCTCACTTGGGATTAAATTAAAGCCCCTGTCAACAGGGCCACTCATCAATAGAACAGGTGACTTCTGGGAGCCTAAAGTATACTCTTGGCCAGGATACAACCCAGTTTTAAGAGAAGGAAGAACAAATACAGAATATAACTATGAATACTTATATTAATATTAATCAAACCAACTGCACACCCATGTCGCATTTTCAGCGAACATTACGTTAGTGGCATTCTGCAGGTTCGGGCCCTTCAGTCTCTTCTGTTGCTCCCACGCCTCACACGGGAGTTCACCTGGCTTCCCCAGACGTTTTGTTTGGGTTGAATAGATTTTCTTCTTGGCTCTGAGTGCACTGAACTCACAGTAAGCCTCCCCTTTCCCGAGACCTGGGACTCACCTTCCCCGCGCCGGGCTGTCCGCCGGCTGTTGACGTCGGCGTGCCCGTGGTTGTTTTCCTGCAGTTCGCCTTAGAAAAGCTGACGGAACTGGAACACTGGAAACGAGAGCTGCAGGAGGAGGCCCACGCCCTCATCGATTTCTTCTGCGAAGACAAAGAGACCATGAAGCTGGACGAATGCCTTCAGATATTCCGAGACTTTTGTACCAAATTCAGCAAAGCGGTTAAGGTATGACAGATGGCATCTCTGGGCTTCCTGAGTTGATTTTCCTTTTTCTTCCTCCAGACCCAGCCCCCTGCTCACGGCAGAAGGATGGGTGGGCATTTCTGGGGTTTCAGGAAGGTCGGGCCCAGGCAGCGGAGCCGGGCTCTTGGTTGGGTTGAGTGGGAAGTGGTTCTGCCATCCCAGCCCCGAACGCTTCCATATCCGCAGGTGTCTAGCATTTGGCAGCCTCTGCAGCTCTAGGCTCATACCGACTCTCACTTTTATGCCCTAAGAGCATTTTGTTAGTAAGGTTTATTTACAATAGCGGTCGCTGTATTAAAAAGTCTCTTTGAAGATCCCGAATGTCTTTCTCACCGTCTCCCAAGGAGAAATATCCTCTCCCAGGAGACCTTTGTCCATGGGGTGACCAGAGCCCCTCTCTGTTTTGAGCACTGGAGCCCTCACCAGGGGACCCGGTTGTCCTCGGCCAGGGCAGACCTGGGGATTCTGAGATGCCTAGGGAGCGCGTGCCGCTGCCTGACATACTTTGCCCTCGACAGTTAGTTCTGATCATCTCTGAGTTCCCTGCAGAAGCCAGAAAGCCCTCTGGGTTGCTTGGCTTTGCCAATAAAACTTTCATTTCATTTAAAAACATAACAACTCACCTCCCTTGATCTCGGGTGTTGATAAGGAACCTAAGGCTTGTGCATCATCTCTTCCTCTATATTTCAAAAGCAAATTTGTCCAGAGCTGAATTTCTCTGAGGGACTGGTCACATTTCTCTCCAGCCCTAAGTGAGTAGCCCAGAGTTCCTTGATTTCTCGGGTCCTCCCTCCTCCATTCAGCTAAGAGAAAGCGTTTCAGCCTGTGGCCACACTCACTCTCCCTGTCCAAGCAGTGAGCTCAGCAGGGGAAGGCGGAGGTGGGTGGGAGATGCCAAATTGGCTCTTTCTGAGGCCCTCACTCCTAGTCAGAATCTATAGCTCTCGCGACCACCTGTGTGATACTGTCAGCCCAGCCGTCCTGAGAGCCAGGAGCTGGCCTCCACCCCGCACAGGCAGCCAGCCAGAGCCACGGCCTCCTAGAAACTTGGACACAATGTCCACCGTTTGAGGAAAACTTTCAAGTAAAAAGTGCTCCCGATAACAGATTTGAGTCGTGAGATCCACATATTTCCATGACACGAATATATTTAAAGTGCACAGCCCGGCGATCAAGGGCTTGGTTGTGCGCATTTGCTCTGATCCCATTGTTGGGGGGTGGGGGGGCGGCCTGGAGCAGGGTGCAAGGTGGAGGATTGGCAAGGCAAATCCTCCTCTGACTGTGGGGAGGGCTTGGTTCGTGAGGGACCCTGTCATTTCTTGTGTTTTTTGTTTTTATACCAGGGAGTAGTCAGAGAACAGATTTGAAAGCCTCTCTTAATATCTTGGGTGTATACTTATACATCCATGTCCTCATTAGGGAGAATGTGCTGCACAGAAGTGTGTGTGTGTGTGTGTGTGTGTGTGTATGTATCCAGTCAAGAGCCAAATTGGGTTTCCTTGGAGTTGAGGGGACAGTGCCTTGACTAGAAAGTTGGAAGTTGGGCCCAGGGATCCAATGACAACCTTAGACAGACTTTGGGGGCCAGGCGGAGTGTGCTTCTCTGGTGGAAGAACCTAGCTGCCCCCACCCGCACATGCAAACTCGACAGTGACGCTGTGACCCAGGTCTCTCCACACGTGTATCTCTCTCTCCCACCCGTGTGTATCTTGGGGAGGTGGCCCTGGAATTGCACGTGGGTCCCCTGTATCTGATGCATCTTTGGGCTTGTGTCCATCCCTCACTCAGGACAACCACAACCGGGAGGTGCAGGAGCAGAGGCAGCTGCGGCGGCTTCAGGAGCTGGAGCAGAAGCGGCGCTCCTGGGCAGCCGGGGAGCTCGGGGGATTCGGCCGCAGCAGCAGTGAGAATGACGTGGAGCAGCTGACCAAGAAGGATTCAGAAGACCTGCCCCCTTTCCTGCACCGCAGGCCGGTCAGCCCCTCCTACCGCCGCCCCAACACCCGCCGCTCCCGCCTCTCCCTGGGCACCTCCGCCGACCGGGAGCTGCTGACCTTCCTGGAGAAGTCCCTGGGCAGCCCCGAGGAGGCCAACAAGTTCAACAGCCTGCCCTGGAGCAGCCCCCGGCAGTGCCGGCCCGCGATGGCTTGGCTGGAGTCTGGGGAGCCAAGGGACCAGGACGCCAGCCGCACACAGAGACCTGGGGCCTCGGCGGGCCAGGAGGAAGCCCCTGACCCACCCTCAGCTTCGTGTGTCCAGCTCCTCGCCCCCCGGATCGAGGAACCTGCTCCAGTTTTGCTCCGAACTCGGCGCAGTGGGCTCAGCATGATCCAAAACAGGAACAGTGAGCCTGTGGGCCTGGCGCCTGCCTGGTCCCCTCCACTCTCACCACTGACTCTGGGAATTAAGGAGCACGAGCTGGTGACTGGGCTGGCCCAGTTTGACCTCCAGGGTCCCAAGGACCCAGAGGAGATGCCCCAGCAGGACCCGACCAACTTCACCCCAGGGGAGCTGGCGTCTCCGGGAGACGGGAGCTTGCAGCCCCTCGGTGCTGGCGCTGGTGCTGACAGCAGTAGCCTGACTCCCATGGGTACAGGTGCCCAGGGGAGTCCCAGCCCAGCCCCAGAGGGTGACGAGGCTACCCCCGATGAGCCCAGCATCGACCCTGAGAACAAAGATCCTGGGCCCGTGTTCTCCATCTCGGACACCACCGACTGCTCGCTGACCTTCGACTGCTCAGAGGAAGCTGACTCCAGGCCTGGCGATGGGGGGCCGGGGGAGGCCGGTGAAGGGGATGGCTCTGTGTCCCCTGGAGCGGGGGAGACAGGTGGCAGCCCAGTATCTCCTCACCCTCTCTCCAGCCCCGCTGGGGAGACCCCTGTCCCTGCCTCTGTGAAGAGTGGGCCCAGCTGCAAGGGTGGCCTTTCCAGGGACAGGCCCTCCAAAGGGAAGGATGGGATAGCACCAAAGAGAAACTCCCTCAAAGAGGCGTCCCAGGGGGCGCCCAAGCCCGGGCCGGTGTCGCGAGGCCAGGGGGCGGCGCCCAAGGGCGTGCGGACCTTGACGTCCTCGGAGAGCGAGGGCATGCGCAAGGTCGTGCCCATCTCCAGGGCCAGCCGGGGCTCCTCTGGCTGGAAGCAGCCCCCTCGGGAGCCCCCCAGCGCCACAGACGAGCCGTGGTCACGCCAGAACTCTGTGAAGGGCCCCTCGGACACGTCACCCAGGAGGTCCTCGAAGGGGGCGGGGGCGGGAGCCGAGGTGACCGAGGACCAGCGGCCACCTCGAGGGAGGGTCGGCTCCTGCGGCGCCCGGCCCGGGAAGGAGCCCGCCCTGCAGTCCAGGGGCTCCCTGAAGAAGCCCAGTGCCAAGCCCCTCCGGAACGTCCCCAGGCAGAAGCCCGAGGAGATTAAGTTCTGCCGCTCCAACTCCCAGGGCCCCCAGAGCCCCCAGAGTCCCCAGAGCCCAGAAGAAGAGCCCAAGTCCCCTCCACCGGCCCCCGGGGTCCCCCGTGTCCCATCCCACCTCCCGAGCTTTGCCCGGAACACAGTGGCCTCGTCATCCCGGTCCCTGAAAACGGATTCTCTCCCCGTGACCAAGGCCCCCGGCCTCACCCGGGCAGTCTCCCAGCGGCAGCTGAGGGTGAAGGGCGGCTCTGAGGATGCCCTCGCCAAGGACAGTGGCACCTTGCGGCGGGCCAACAGCAGCCGGGCCCCCAGGAGGTATCCCGAGTCTCCTGAGGGTCCCGGTGCCAACACGGAGGCCTCTCTGAAGGGCAGAGGGGCTGGGGAAAGAACCTCCTTCAGACAGAAAAACTCCAGTCGGACCACACTGGGGAAGATCCTTAATCCTTTGTGGAAGTGATGGGTGCCTGTCCTCACCTCCCGGGGTTACCCTGAGGGCTGACGGCTGGGATAGGCCAACACCAGGTGTCTTTATCCACATCAGGCAAATCTCATGCCACCTGCTCGTGCTCATGTCATTGAGGGTATGATCCAGGAGGCTTCTGGACTGCAACCTGCTGTCGAGTCCCCATCCACCTGTCACTGGCCGGCACCTGCCACACCCACCCCTAGCTGTGCGCGGGCAAACCCTCTCCCCCCAAAACAAAGACTCAGGCCTGCAGATGGCATTCTTATGTAACAAGTTAAAAAAAAAGGAATTTTGGCCAATTTTCCCCACATCAAAGGCTTATTTTTCAATATAAAATTTGAATGTTTTAGTTGGTTTCTTTTGCAGAGTGAATAATACCTCCTGGGAAAAAAGACAGAAGAAAAACTGTTTTGTATGAAGATATTTTAATTTCCCTGTGTTCCCTGGCCTCCGGGTTCTGCCTGCCCACCCTCTGTCCATTGCTGGCAACTGGACTTCTCCACAGCCTCTGGTGTCCTGTGGTTGGCACCTCATCCTTGAAGACTCTTCCTTGTTCACCTCTCCCTGCGTGACTTGGGGTGAGGGTTTGCGTGTGAGCAGGAGGGAAAGTGAGGTTGGCGGACAGAGATCGGTGCTCCTGTGTGTGCAGTATGGGCACCGTGAGCAGAGGGACGTGCACTTTGGGGGCCCCGTGGCTAGAGGGGAGCCCCCCTGCAGACAGGTGGCAGCCCGGGGAGAATGCTGGGTCTTTCAGAATTTAGAAGTGCCATATTTTAATGGAAAGACATCAGGGGCTGTTCAACTGATCACACCTCTTCCATGTTTTCCCATTTGTGTTTCTTTTGTACAACTGAGTGAAGGCTGCTATGACTTGTGTTCGCTCTAGTTACAGGTGAGATAAACCTTTCCGTCTCCCAGTCCTTTTTCCCCTCCTCTCTTTGCCTGCTCCCAGCCCCTTCCTTCTTTTTTTTTTTTCCCTCACCCGAGGACATTTTTTGATATTTTGTTCAGATAGAGTAGGAGGGAGAGAGAGAGAAACATCGATGTGAAAGGGACACATCAAGTGGTTGCTTCCCACACGACCCAACCAGGGCTGGGGACACACTGCAACCGAGGTACGTGCCCTTAGCGGGAACCGAACCCGGGTCTCTCTGGACCGCAGGCCGACGCTCTAACCGCTGAGCCAAACCAGCCAGGGCCAGCCCCTTCTTTTCTGATGTGACCTGGAGCCTGGAGTATCTGTCTGTATCTATCTCGCTCAACAATGATACTTTCCAATGTTGACGTCTGTTCCTTGGTACAGCGGTTTTGAAATCCTGAGAAAAACCAAATCAAGTTTTTAAAAACAGACTAAAAATGAAATTGCTTTTAGAATAATGTATGTCCTCAGGAACATTTTGGGGGGAAAAAAAAACAAAACAAAAGAAAGGGGAAAATGTACTTTTTCTACCTGGTGCTCACTTCACTCTTTCCCTCTGCGACTTGTTGGGAAATGGGGGAATTCTTGAAACTTTGTTTTTTAAAAATTGCCTCCCTTTTTCTCCACTTTTGGTCACTTATTAGTGAAACCTCAATTCAGATCCAACAGTGGTAGACAGATTTAGGCAAATAAGATGTGTTACAGTCTCCCTCGTATACAATGTTGCCTTCCAACCAAATTCATGGGAAAGTCAACTTTGATAAGTCTGCTAAACTAAATGGATAAACTTTCTGGTTTAAGAAGTAAGGCACCCGACCATAAAACCTCTTACAAAAATAGCCTTGAGTAGGTATTTCCAGGGCTCCACAGAGCTGGTTAATGGGAATCCTGAGCTGTTTTTCACCATCTCAAAAAGCTGAGAAATAATACATTTAACCATGCAGACAACAGGGTTCAAAACATAGGGCCCATGGGTGGATGGGAAATGGATGAAAGAGGTCAAAAGTTTGTGGATAGTGATAAGGTCAGGATACCTAAGTGGGATCCTAGGGAACAGGTTCAAGTCCCCGTTCTACCACTGATGCCACGTAACTTGGGAAAGTCACTCCCCACCCCCCAAGCCTCTGTTTCCCAATCTGTAGAAGTGGGGGCATGGCCTCCATGATGGTCTCCAGGGGTCACAAACAACCAAGGACCCAACTCTGCCCTGGGATCAGCTTCTCGGAACCAACCCCGTCTCGACAACAGAGGCCTGGAACAGGCCTGGCCAGAAGCACCCCCGAAGGAGCGGTTGCTTTGACATCGAATAAGCTGAGTTTTCTGAGAAGTGTTTTATTTTACTTGGCCCTATGGACAACTTCTGTGTTTGCATCTGTGCGAGCAGGTGATCATTCTATTACCTTTTATCGGTAGTAAGCTTGGAAAAAATAATTTAAGTATATAATGGAGAAATGTAAATAAGTTTCTATATAAAATCGTTTAAGATGAACTGAATGTATTTAAAGGTCCACATTTATATGTTCTTTTACGTAACACGTAGTTGAATAAAGTTCTTGTTTATGGGACTGTGGTTTTTCCTCAGTGTGTGTGTGTGTGTGTGTGTCCCTGGCAGGAGAGGAAGGCAGGATGCGGGAGGTAGGGGAGGGTGGGAATACAAGTCTTGGTCTCAAAAGGTTCAAGAACCAAAATTAGGCGGTTGGTGTGTCTTCCTGGTAGCACAGAATCTGCATGTAGGCAGGGGCTCTGTGCCAGGCCCGTGGGGAAGCAGGCATGCATCTGCTGTGCAGGCCGCCGGAGGAATGTTCGGCACCTCGCACATGCTCGCGTTATTCCACGTTTGGGGCCAAGCTTTGTGTAATCTCCAAGGGCCGGCAAGTCTGGATCTGCCGCTGTGTGTCCTCGTGTGTTTTGGCTCAGGACACTGTTGGGAAATCAGCTCGCCTCAGCTGCCTCAGGAATGAGCAGGGGGGGAGGTGGAGTTTTATTTCAAATGCAGGGTTGATGCTTCTTTGAAAGGAAAGGTGGGGTCCTGCATAAGCTCTGTCTCATACCTTGGGGTTTCCTATCAGGTTTTCGTCCTAACTACCTTCCTGCTTTATCTGGAAACGGCTGGAGGAATAACCCTGGGTCAGGCAGCTGCGGATGGGAGCGTAGATAACGTCCTTGTGAGTTGCTACTTGCCCTGTGACATTTAGAACCTGGTTTTGCCTGTTCAGGCCTTTTATTTTCACAGTGGGTCTCAAGCGGTTTTCTTTTGACTCTTATTTTAAGGCTTTCCTCCCGAAGATAGGTGTTAGGTTTAAAGGGCCCACAGTTCCCTAATTGTCCATTCCAGATATTTCTGAATATTTACATATTATGGTGAGAAGTTTCTGAATAGTTTGGTAGATAGAACTCCTACTTGAACTTTCCGAGGTGTGCACTCCGCCACCTGCCTCCAAGGGTACAGAATCCCTCCATTTTTGCAATTTCACAGAATTTTATATTGAAAGTTAAACTTTATTCTTAATTCCTCATGATACCCTTGCTTCATGCTGCAGTCTTGCCAAAAAAAATTTTTTTTGCTGTTGGTATGTGTCCCCAAACACCTATAAGCATCAAATGTGAGTAAGGGACATTGCGTCTGGTCAATAAGTACTTTATTTTATTTTATTTTTCTTTATTGATTTTAGAGAGAGAGAGGAAGGGAGAGGGGGAGAGAGAACATCTATTGGCCACCTCCTGCATGCCCCCCACTGGGAATTTGGCCCACAACCTGGGCATGTGTCCTGACCGGGAATCAAACCAGCGACCTCTCGGTGCATGGGTTAATCAATGCTTAACCACTGAGCCACACCGGCCGGGCTCAATAAGTACTTAAGATTATTTGTGCCTTGAGCACAAACAAATGGGAGGCAGTGGGTCTGCGAGTCATGTTACTGAGCATCAGTGGGGTGACAGTGCTCAGCTGGGACTGAATCCGTGGCAGGGTTGAAAACAGCCCAGAGGAACCTCTCCCTGGGGAGTTTCTCATCTGCAAACATCTTCCAGTGGAATGTCCTAGGGTTCACTGGATCACCTCAGTGAAGATAAAAGGAACATTCGTGCAGTTGAAGATAGTGGCTTTTCTGTCTTCCAGGCCAGAGCCTAGCAATTAGGCCTTTGGCTTCCTGGTTGGTAGGTAGGCAAACTGGACCCCACTGCGAGAGAGATCAGGACCCCAACCAGCCCTCACAGTCTACTCATCCATGGGCCCTTGACTGAGGGCCCACCATGGGCCTGGCACAACCTGACTGTCACTGTGGAATGAAGATGGCTGAAACTTTTGAGGAGGATGCTGCTTGAGGTCCCTGTGGGTGCATTCATGCCCGACCTTTGGAATCAGGGCCTGGGCTTTGCCCCAACCTCCTCAGTGCCATCGGAGGGCCAAGTCGTACAAGCAGCCCTAACTCACAGGCGGTGATGTTCCCGAGTTTGCTCGCCATCAGATAAGAGTTCAGAATCTCTTTCCCAGAGCAATGATGTCATGCATCAGAGGTAGGTTTCCAGACCAGCCTATTGGAAACCTGTTTAATCCACCCGTGGGTGGAACGTGGCTCCAACGTTTCTGTAGAAGAGAACCTCATCATGGCAGTGTTTCTAGAGGAAGACACCAGGGTGCCAGGAAATCCCCCTGCTTCAGGGCATCAGGGAGAAGCCACAGCACCGCAGCCTGAGCGAGGACTGTTCACTGTGTGCTGCCACATAGAAAATGGCCTTGCCACTCTGCGGGTCAGGCGCGGGGTCCCGTCTCCTAGGCCAACTCCGGTGCGTGTAGGCCATGTCTACCGGGCACTACCTGTCGTCTCTTTCCTCGGAGAGAGCACACGGGCCCAACTGAAAGGTTACACCCTCTGCTTTCAACTTCCCAGGAGGAGGGCTGCATGGACCGCACTCCCTTAGCTTCTGATGAGCAGCGAGGAGACGGCAGGGTGTGGGGAGGCGCCTGTGGAGCCAGGGCCATGGCCTCATGAGCCCCGGACAGCGGGGGCTGGGTCCGCGGGCCACCTAGTGGGAGCTGGACATTCCCTGCAGGTGGAGCTCTCCGAGGTGCCCCCGACCTCTGACAGTGTGGGAGCACCTAAGAGCTCCCACTTTCCCGCAGTGGGGCGTGCTGCAGTGTGTAGCAGAATCACCCGCAGTTGTGGGTGATTCCCACCCCCATCCCAGCCTGTTCCAGGTCAGCATCTCGTAGGGCCCCAAATTTGCATGTAAAGTGACTCCTGGTGGTTCATTTATCATGCTGCTGTTGAGAGCCAGTGGGCTGGAGACAGGCCAGAGGCTGGGGGTCAGAGGTGGGGCTACTGAGCTGTTCTCAGGCCCGAGCCCCTCCACGCCTGTCGGGCGACGCGGGTGTTTTCTCCTGAGCAGACCCTGACGCGCGCCGGTCGGAGAGAGAGCTGTGCGTTGGCAGCGGGGCAGGTGATCTGACTTGCATCTGGAAACAAGCACCTCCAATCACAGGCTTGGCCGCACCTTTGAGGCTGCAGGTCTGCGCAATGTAGCATAGAGCTTTGGGAACAAGGGCACCCGTGGGACATAGGAAGTGACACTTCATGAGTCTTGCAGTGGCTGTAATTCAGAATCTATGCGGCAGTTGGCTAACAAGTGCTGAACAGTGTCACACCCATCTGAGTGTCCGCGGTGAGATTTTTGACAGCAAAGCTGCTCTTTGGAGCCCCGTGCCCTGGCCTCTTGGAGCGCTCCACAGCTTCACAAGCATGACTTCAACTCAGTTCTTGGGAGCTCTGCCTAGTGGCTGCGGTTCCTTCTCCCTGTGTGTCCTGGGGCCAGGCAGGCCGGCATCTGTGCTGACCTCACCGGTTAGGAAGGGGGTGGGGCGCAGCTCTCCAGGGTGCTGACTCAGTGCAGGCTGGGAGCCGTGTGCACACTCACATGTGGCATTCAAAGTGCGGCAGCAGAAGGGACGCAGAAAGCACCCTCCCACCCCACCCCTTTTAGAGTGTGGAGTGTTCCCAGGAAGAGGACTGGGCCCCGTGCTTTCCGAAGCTGTCAGCGCAGATTAATGTAACCTCCATCACTCCGGGCAGTAAACGGCTCCACACCAGACCGAGAAAGTTGTGGAGAAAATCTGGACAGTATCACCACTTTCAGGGACAACCATCTTTCCGGTTGGGACAGGTGCAATAGAGGGGTTTGAGCTGTATTTGGATTCAGGCGACGGTTTGGCTTTGGAAGCTGTCCCGGCAGAGAGAACAGTGCCTCCATTCACGGTGCCTGGTCAGCTGTATGTTCCTCTTTCCCAGGGCAAGACTGGTTCCCACCAGCTGACTCGTCCCCAGGGAGAAGGAAGAGGGGCTGCCTGCAGGGACTGCAGAATGGCGCCCCCACCCCCACAGGGCCTCCTACTCCAAGTTCAGGTTTGATTCCAGTGCAAGAGAAATAAGAGTCACTAGCAAAGCACCTGGACAAGAGGCCCATGCTCTCGGTTCTTTCCCAGGTCCCCGCTTTCTCAACCAGCTCATAATGGGTTGAACTCTGGCTGGTTATTTTCTCCCAAGAAGCTCACGGCTTTGCAGACAGCTGCTCGTCACACACCGACCATCCCAGTGACCCAGAACTTAGCGCTCCCACTTTTCGGTGGAGGAACTCTTTCTGGTGAGGCAGAGGGACGCGCGTGAGCCGGGGGTCTCCCGTGGCTCCTGGAAGCACATTCATGGAGCCACAGTCATGGAGCGATAGCACCCGGCATGCGGTCCAGCTGGTCAGGCACATCTGTCCGGTCCTCCACCCTGGGACACCTTGCAGGACAAACTTGAGGAGCTGGAGCATGACTGAGGAGAACGACCGGGACAGCCAGGGTCTGGGCACCATGCGTGAGGGTGAGCAACTTGAGGGTCAGGCTGCCGAGGCGGTTTATCCTGTGAAACCTGGCGACGGCATTAATCTTACTCTGTGTTGTTCCAAACAAGATGGAGATAAACCACTGGGACAGGAGTTCACTTCCCTGGGCTGGGCCCTCGGAGTCCCTCCCCCCTGGAGTGGCTGCCGGGCTCTGGCTGAGTCGACCCACTTGCCCGTGCGGGGTTGCCTCCTGGAGGCTGTGCTGCACCTCAATGAGTTATGAGAAGCAGCTTCGTGACAGCTGTCATCATCATCACACTTCCCGAATGCTCCTTGGTGTGAGGCCCACTGTTGCCATGGGCAGCATTTATTTATTCCTCTTGGATCTGTCCATGTGGCAGGGCTCTGGAGCACAAGGACAGCCACCTAATGACAGATTCCCAGTGGGAGGTAAAGACAAGGTTGTGATTCCAGAAAGCTCCGAGTCTGGCATGGATTGGATTGTCCAGAGGCTCTTCGGAAGCCCCCTCCCCCAAGTCCTGACTGAGTACCTCCTTCCCTCCATCAGCTCTTTGGGACCTTTGCTTTGGGAAATGGACTTTGCCTCCCCTGAATTCTCAGAGCACGTGGGGTTACAGACGCGGACAGTCGGTCATGCTTGTTTGACTCCTGAAATAGGCTGGGGCCCCCTCAGGGTGCCTGTGTGGGCTGGGGGGGGGGGGCTTCTTCATTGTGGAGCCCTCCAGGACCCACCCGGTGAGGGCTGTCACTAAGGTGATGCTCAGCATATGTGAGCTGATGGACTTGGATGTCCTCGGGGAACACGCGATTGCGGACCACTGCCCACAGCCCTCCCTCACTGGCAAGTCTCTGCCTCTGCCCCGGCGGGGACTCAGCAGAGAAAGGCCGTGGCACCCAGGGCTCCCAGCTGAAGGCAGTGAGCCTACGCTTTACATGGAGAGGATGGGGACCTCATGGCCACATGGCAAATCCTCAGACCTGTTGCAAGGCAGTTCTTCTGGGTCGTCCAAAGCCCCATAGCAGGGCTGCATCCATCTGCCCTGGGCACCCTGAGCCACACCCTTGGGCCCTGAGAGCAGAGAAGCAGCCGCTGGGCATTTCAGACATGACTCCTACTTCCCTGATTTGCAAAGAACCCTGGCACATTCCAGGGGATGCTGGGGAAATGGATGGGCTGCGTGCCTGGCCTCCAGAGGCAGCTCGGCTACTTCCTGCTCTGCCATTTATTCGCTGTGTGACCTTGGACGAAGTGCTAAACATCTCTGCTTGGGAGTCATAGTCCTGTGTAACTTCTGAGCAGTCCTGAGGGTTAAGTGACTACATATGTTAAGACAGTGTAAATGTTTGCCATTATTACTGTAACTATACCATTGCCAGAGCCCCACCTGGCAATTTCTATTCTCACCTGGGCTCTGTCCCTATCAGGCTGTGTGACCTTGGACAGGTCACTGAACCCAGTGGCCTCTATTTCTGCTGCTTCTTCCAGCGGAGTAGGCAAGACAGGGCTCCATGACAACGGACAGCACATAAATAGCCAGGTTGAGTCTAATTTATTGGATCTATAAAATGCATTTGCTTCCAAGGTCCATGATCTCACCCTCAAGGCCAAAGTCTACAGGGGGTTCCCTCCTGCCCTGGCTCCTGACTTCCCTTCTCCCAGAAAATGTTTGCCCAACATTTATATAAAGGGAAGGTGCGCTCTACACAGCAGCAGGCTGTTGGTTCAGGGTCAGGCCAAGGGAACACACTGTACCAGGAGTCTCCCTCAAGGTCAACAGAGCCCCACACAAGACAGAGGAGCCAGAGGCTTTGTCTCCACAGCCTAGCATACTCCTTCCTGACTCCCCCATGGGACCACCTGCTTCCTGTGGTCACCCTGGCTACAAGGAAGGCAAGAAAGGAAAAGGAGGCCACCAGATGTTGAGAACAGAGCAGAGACCTCCTCGTCCTGCCTGGGTGGCCCTGGGCCAGTTACACATCTTTCCAGATGTCTGTTTCCTCATTCCTCCAGGGGAGGTGGGACTCCAGGCTTCCAAGGTGCTACCAGGGCTGGGGTCTTTGGATTCTAATAGTACGGTTCTTGGTGGGAATGTTAGGGGTGTTGGGGCCACATCATAGTTCACCCCTTCTCGCTCACATCTCACACCAGTGGCCTCACCCATCCCCTCAGAAGAGCTCGAAGAGCCGCCCACACTGGGCTTTGGGGTTGCCCTGCAGGGTCTTTCTGGGGACCTGTGAAGACTGAGGGGAGGGAGCATGGGCGTTGGAGCCAGACAGACCCGTTTCAAATCCCTGCTCTGCGAACTGGGTTTCCTTGGAAAGTCACTTCTCATCTAAGTCTCAGTTTCTCATCTGTAACATGGGGAAAATTATGATGGGAGTAGACCCTGGTGTATCGATAACTGTGTTCAGTAAATGGTGCTCAATAAAAGGTCATTGGGTTTGTAAGAAAAGTCTGTCTGTGACTAGTTCCTGTGACAACTGGCCGTGTTTCCCAGTGAGCACACATGAGAACAGTGGTGGGTGGGCAAACAGGTCTGTACGTGTCTTTCTCACAGTGCGATCATCACAACGGGACAAGTCACAAGATAAAAGAACTGTGGCTTATCAGATGTCTCCAGAGGAATGTCCGAAAGAGAAATTCTAGAATGATGTGAGCATGCTAGACCGTTGGGACTCACATTGGCTATGACGTTTGGCTGTTTCGCACAAGCCAGGACATCTTTAAGGCTTTGGGGTGTGTCACCACTGAGGCCTCTTGGAGGGAAGTACCAGGAGCTCGTCCCGGCACCTGCATCCCAGCAGAACCCAGGTGGCTCAGCAGAGAGCTGCAGCCTGTTGCCTGAGGCACACGGATGTCAGATGGCTCAGGGTAAGCAGGGTAAGCCGGCCAAGCGGCCGGGTCTCTGCAGACACTGTGGGACCCTGAGACTGTGCAAGCCACTTGGTTTTCCTTGTGCCCCAGCAGCCCCACGATGGGAACACTGCCTGCCACCTGCCTATCCCACTAGAAAACAGTGGGGTCGAGGGAGTTCGTATTTTAAAAGAGTTTTTTTTTTTTTTATCAACTATGGACCGTGTTGCTTATGGGGTTAAAACGGGGGACACATAACACATCTGTGCTGTCAGAGTCAGCATAGTGCCGACCCTTTGGAGGGAGGTCAATGACCTGACAGGGTTTCTGCGGTCTGGGAACGGTCTATAATCTGCTCAGGGTGTTGATCATGTGGGCATGTGGAATCCTTATGATATGTGCAGTTTTCCCTGTGTTTGTATATTTTCCTTTAATACCAAAAGCTGGCCACTCAGGACCTGAGGGAGCGTTAGTGACAAGCCCATCTGGAAGGCTGCTCCCACAAGAGCCTCATACTTACTGTTCATCCTCGTCGCTTAGGAACGTTCCTGCATACACCTCCACCCGCCGCCCATGTTGATGCCCTGTTCCATTTTCTTGTCAGTAGTTTTATGGATCTGTGGGTTCTAGCACAACTGTGGACATCAGCACACTGTACCCACACGGTGAGGGGCTCGTGGACGGGTGCTTTAACAACAGCTCCTCCTGCCTCGGCACCACAGTGACATCACTGCCTCCAAACAGGGCTCACCCCGTCAAGGCCTGCCCAGGTTCTCACTCACCTCCCCAGGTGAGTGGATGAGCTCATGGGAGCTCTGAGGCCGTTGTTCTGGAAAGAGAGGAAATACTGCACAACAAAGAAGTTGCACCTGAGCTCCAGGCTCGTGCCGAGGTGTTCACCTTGAACTCCGTGCAGGAAGGGCCGGTGGACGTCAGTGCGTTACTTCAGACGGGGCGCCCCTGTGCTCACATACCCACGGCCAAGCCCTTTCAACCAGCACTGCGGGGTGGTTGGGCTGAGCAGTCAGGAAGCAGAACCAGACAGAGGACATGAGTGCCAGCTCGGGACGAGGACCTGCATCTTGCCCCCAGGGACTGCACCTGGAGCAAGTCACAGGCCCCTTCTTCGCTTCTCACCCTTAAAGTGGGGACTTGGGTTGGAATAACTCTCACGGCCCCTGAAAAAGGGGAATGAAATTACTGTGCCCACGTGGTGCGTCCTCAGTGGGGGCTCTCGCGGGCTGGTGGCTGGTTTTGTGCTGTCTTGTCTGATGCACCACAGGGGCGGAGAAGAAAGCTGACCACACCCAGTGCTTGTGACACGATCACATCCATCTGTGGAAAGCCCTTTCACGCTGAATATTACTTTATTCCCTCCCCCATCTCTAATCTTCTTCCAGCCCCCTCTCCTCAGTGGGCACCCACATAATGTATTTGATAACCGTGCTGGATATGTGTGTGTGTCTATACATGAATATATGCTTTTAAAATATGGAGCGTTGTGTCCTGGCCGGTTTGGCTCAGCAGTTAGAACGTCGGCCTGCGGTCCAGAGAGACCCAGGTTCGGTTCCCGCTAAGGCCTTGGTTGCAGTTTGTCCCTGGCCCTGGCTTGGTCGTGCGGGTGGCAACCACTTGATGTGTCCCTTTCACGTCGATGTTTCTTTCTCTCTCTCCCCCTCCCACTCTATCTGAACAAAAAATGGAAAAGTGTCCTCAGGTGAGGATAAAAAAAATAATAATAATAAAATAAAATATGGAGCGTTCTTTTGCAGTGTATTTTTTAATTCACATAAGTGACAGCCTTCTGTGCTTCCCATTCTGTTTCTTCACCTTATATTATATTTTATGTTTCTGTGTGTGCATATAGCTTGTTAGTTCTTACTGATGTACAAAATTCTTCAGTATATGGTTACCAGTGTTCGTGTCCATTCCCCTATTGATGGACACCTAGGTTATTTATTTATTTTAATTATTTTCTTTGTTGATTTTAGAGAGAGAGGAAGGGAGAGAGAGAGAGAGAGAAACATTGATGAGAGAGAACACTGATTGGCCGCCTCCTGCATGCCCCCTACTGGGAACCAGGCCCACAACCTGGGCATGTGCTCTGACCAGGAATCGAACCGGCGACCTCTTGGTGCATGGGTTGACGCTCAACCACTGAGCCACACAGGTCAGGCTTTTTTATTTATTTTTATTTATTTATTATTGATTTTAGAGAGAGAAGAAAGGAGCGGGAGAGAGAGAGAAACATCAATGAGGGAGAACATCGATTGGACACCTAGGTTACTCAGGCACATCACCCCACGCGGCACCACAGTGAACACTTCCACACACATCCCCTGAAGGACCGCAGAGAGAGTTTCTCAGCAGCTGCCGCCACAGACAGTCTGTACCATCCCTGTCACGAGGCACTGCCAGATGGCTCTGGGTGGGGACACCGCGATGGCCCGCAGCGCGAGGGCGGCAGGGCCGCAGAAGGCCTGCTGAACGAGCACCGGGTCTGGCTGGGCTGTCCAGGACCGGCTCAGACTCCTTTCTCTGGGCAGGCACATCTTTCATCCATCAGCTCTGATTCCGAAAGCCACGCAGTCCCTTCCTGGCAGGCCGCACGGTGGCTCCTACTGAGATGCGATCTGATTCACTGCCCGTGTCCTCTCTCCTGCGATCCTGCCAGCGCTCCAGGGCCGAGCAGGCGTAGCTCCTCGTGCTGTCTCGTGCCGCGCGCCTAAGGCAGAGCTGATCCAGCGGGCACCAGCACACAGCCCCTGGATTCGTCCATCAGTGAGTGACCCGGGCTGAGAGGAACGTGAAGGACGCCTTGGCGGGGCCAGGACTGAGTCGAGGAAAGGGAGGTGCTGCGGGCACAACACCGGAGGAGGCCTTGCCCTCAGGTGCGGCCGGCACAGCAGAGCCTGGGCGCGGGGTCTCCCTTGCCTTATCTCAGACCCACCTCTGGTCTCAGAAACCTGTGCCTTGGGAAGCTGCTGACCTCACGTGAAGCCTCTAACCTGGTCCCTTCCTCTCTTTTCTTTCCTCCATTCCTTCCCTTGCACTGAGCACCCCTGGGCGCCGGACCCGGTGTTAGGACCCACTGGAGGAACTCTCAAGTCACTGTCCGTAGGGGAGGAGGGCATGAAAATATCACTACCATGCACAGAGATGAGTTTAAGGAATAAAAGAGGAAGGCGTTGTCACCTAGGACCCTGGAGGCCGAGAAGACTGGGTGGTTAACTCCAGCTGCAGGGAGGACGTGAAGGCTGAGGTCGAGTGTTGTCAAGAAAGCAGTGGGTGGCCCTGGCCGGTTTGGCTCAGCGGTTGGAGCGTCGGCCTGTGGTCCAGAGAGACCCGGGTTCGGTTCCCGCTAGGGGCATGTACCTCGGTTGCAGTTTGTCCCCGGCCCTGGTTGGTCGTGCGGGTGGCAGCCACTCGATGTGTTCCTTTCACATCGATGTTTCCCTCTCTCTCTCTTCCTCTCTCTCCTTCCCACTCTATCTGTACAAAAAATGGAAAAATGTCCTCGGGTGAGGATAAAAAAAAAAAAAAAAAGAAAGCAGTGGGTGGAGGCGCCTGCGCGGGGCACCCTGCACACGGGCTGGGTCAGAACCACACAGTGTGGTCAGCGAGTGTGTTTCTAGAGCCGGAGGTTCAAGGCCAGGTGGAGGGTAATGTGTCTGGAGAGCAGGGAGGTGAGGCTGCAGAGGAGAACAAAGGGGTACACATGGGGTGCAGCTCAGAGGGGCCACATGGGCTCCAGGCAACCATTTATGGAAGGACTGTCAGCAGGTCATGTGGCAGGAGCACCCTCCCTGTAGCAGGTGGTGCATTTGTGTGAATGTGAGTCGAGTCACGGTGCTGGGTGTCCCTAGAGCATCGAGGCCCTGGGAGCCGGTGAGTAGGGTCTCACTGGGGCCAATGGAAAGAGAGCCCAGACAGGTGCCTCCCCTGTAACCCAGGGGCCCTCAGCCTCAGAAAGCAAACAACCATCAGCCAAGTTGTCTTCCAGAGCAGAAAGGCCCTGGGAAAACTGCCAACCTGGCCCCCGCCACACTTAGATCCCGGAGGGAGGCGACGTGGGCACAGCCTGGGCAGGGCGCCTTCTCTCGCACCCGTGCTCACAGGCCACAATGCATGGGGAAACTTTTCTTCCCTTTGTCCTGAAACTAAAACCTAAAAAGCAGCCTTGAAGTTAGTAGGGCCACCCTGACCACACCACACTGAGGAAGCCTCATTACCTGAGGGAGAAATAATTATCTTTCTGCTTACTTCAACCTTGGCTCTGCCCGGGAGAAATTTCGTTCCCTCTCCACCCATTTACCGAACTGGACTTTCTGGCTCTGCTGCTCTCTGGGAAAGTGTTTGGGGGTTACCGTTGCCTTCAGGTCTCTATTCTCCTCCTCCCCTTGTCCCCTCCCCACCAGCAGGCCAGTTGGTTTGTTTCCTTTGAATCTCTTCTTTGTGGTCCCCTGACCTCAGATTCCGTGCCAGGCGGCCCAGCTGAAAACTCCACTGTCAACTTCCCCGTGGCCTCCAGCTTCTGGAGCAGCAGCTGCAGCAGGGCCCGGCCAGGCCCCCAAAGGGCCGTGAAATCCGTTGTCAACACAGCCCTGTCCCATCAGGAAGACCCCAGGCTGCATCCAGCTTCCTGGAAGAAATGAGCTCCCTGTGCTTAGAAATGGTGCCCAAAGCAGGCCTCTCGTGTCGTTTCAGTGTTGGTGACGCGCACTTCCCACCTGCCGCCCTCCAGTCCTTCATGCCTGGCTCTGAAAGGCTCCCAACTCTCTCGGTCTCAGTGGGAACAAGACGTAGGGACAGGTTTCAACCCTGCTCAGTTGGAGTGACATATAGCTAGGGATCTCCTAGATGTCAAAATCACCAGGGAGCTTCTTCTTTTTTTTTTTTAAATTAAAAATAAATAAATTCAGCTGGTTTTTAAGACAGTAGTTCAACCTATGACAGCTCTGCAGACCCCACTTCTTCCCTCACCTCCTCCTCCTCCCTCTCACGTGCTACCCTATCTGGGCTGTGGGCAGACCTCAGGAAATCTCAGTGGGGTGCACATCCTAGTAACAGTTCCCCGGGACTCGGGACTCGGTGCAACACAAGGTTTGGAAAGTGCTGTGGTTTCCTCCGTGGTCAGTGCGATGTTTGCGGTAGGAGAGGACCGGGTCGTTGTGATGCTAAATCCTGGCCCGTGTCTCCGGGAGCGAAGGCCTGGGAAAGTGGGCAGGAAAGAAGCAAGCTGGTTGGAGGGGCACTTTGCGTCCATGGAAACCAGCGAGCTGTGTGACCCTATTGGTCAATGAAACCTTGAGCTCATTCCTCGAGGGTCTAAACATTTGCAGTCTAGACCTTCTTCTCTGTCTTTGAATTCAACTCTTTGGTGATGATTTGGCCAGGTTTTTTTAGTTCTGCCTACAGCCCAGGTAGACGAGGATGAGAGGAGGAGGCGACAGACAGCTATTTTGGATTCTCAGGGAGAATATGTTTATTTTAAATTATTCATAGGAGTTATTTATTTTAAACATGCAAGCTATCCGAACATAAACAGTACAAAGTCAGAATCACCTTCTCTGATTACCAACCCCCAGGCCACTCCCCTCCTCGGGAGCGTCCACTGTTCATAGTGCTCATTAGAACACGCGTGTCTCAGGCCCTCTTCGTCCGCACGTGGATGCAGGCTGAACGGGCGCGCATCGTGCTCGGGGATCCCGCCGAGCAGATGGTCCCACCCCTGCCTCCTGCGCGCCCAGGAAGCCGGTGCAGCTGCTCCGAGCTCTCCGGCACCGAGTCATCCAGGAGTTCTTCCTGCCTGGCAGTGGGTGAGGTCACCGCTCAGATGCCACAGCAGGAGCCAAGAGAATGATTCACAACGCTGTACTCCTTATTTGTCCTGTTTGCAACTGGCCCAGTCCACTTCAACGAAGAGTCTAGTAGGGATAAGCCATTTCTTTTTCACCGGTGTGAGTCTCTGGTTTAAGGTTTCACCTTAAAAGCTTGCTTCATAGGGTTACTAAAGGTCAGAGACATGGAAAGGGCCCCAGACTCCAGGCCCATCGGTCCATCCACAACAAAATCCAGAGGAGCTTATGAGCTGGTGCATGTGTGGGTGGAAGAAAGACAGGAGATAATTGTGGAAATATAGAGGTATTTTACACACTGGTCACTGCCACACAGAAAATACGAGAGGAAGAGCTGAAGGTGTGTTGACAGTGGCTGAGAATCAGCACACTTGGGGCAGCTCTGGTCCAGCCAAGAAGCCTCTGTGTGACATGGGACAAGACATGGACCTCACTCTCCTCCCCTGCACAGGGAAGGTGTTGGCCCTAGGCACCTCCTGTCTCCTAACCATAGGGAGAGCACCAGAGCGTTCAAGCACCATGTTCTGTGACTGGTCCCCGAGTCCCTTTTCTGTGGCTGCAGCTTCCAGAAGAGAAGATCTTTGTTAAAATCCTCTATCAAATAATGGGCACATTTCTAGAGAACACAGAACGGCAGGAAGATGAACCCAGCCTTGAAAACAATACATTCTGTCCACGTTCTGAGTGGCTCTGTGCTCGCTGGTCCTTTGCTGAGTGCCCGGGTTTGGGGAAGGGCACCGAGTTCACACGGCCATAAACCCCGGCAGGGCCGAGCTAAGATACCTGGGGGGGGAGGTGGCAGAAGGTGGTTCTGAAATGGAGCTGGGAGAAGCTTCGCTGGCCGTTGGGAACCAGAGCCCTCAGAGGACCTGAGATCACACCCTCTGGCTGAAGAGGCTCCCAATTCAATGCCATCTCCCGGCTCCACCAAGTCAGTTCCCCTTGGCATGGCTCCACCGCAGAAGGGCACGCCGATCTGCTCCGCTGAGCGCTCTCAGGACCAGCCCAGAGGGGACCTGAGTTCAAGCACCAAGAAAATCCTGCTTTGCAGAGAGGACCAGTTTAGCCCCTGAGAACCAGAAGTGGGAAGAAGGAGTGGAGCGGATCTCTACCTTCTCCTCCCTCGAAGTGCAGTGACTCATATAATGCCTTTCTTTCTTTCTTTAATGTACAGGTTCACGTGTCACTTAGAAAGTGTGCACAGCACCCAGGGGTCTGGGACCTCCGGCCCTTTGGATGACAGCAGGTGCAGGATTTGGAGCTTCATTCCACGCCCAGGTTTCCCCATCTCAGCCACACAGGAGGGACCACACCTAGGAAGACAGCCTCGTGGTGCTTTTACTTTAAGGGGATAAAGGAGGACTCCCTGGAAATCTCTCCTCTCTGAGTCACGCTCATTCACAGTGCAGCAGGCTTAGGAACCGTGAATGACCTTCCAGTGCGAGAGAGGGGGCTGGTCAAACGGACTCGTGCACAACTGCTCCCGTGACACACAGGGTCACGCCTGAGGGGCTCCTGACCTCACAGGAGCCAGGACGACCAGAACCAGAGGCAGCTTGTGTGTGTGTGTGTGGGGGGGGGGTGACACAAGGAAAGGGTTGAAAGTGTCAAGGGGAGTCCTCTCCAGCTTCTGAACCGCAGACGTGCCGTCAGAGGAACATGCTGGATCTGAGGATCTACCTACAAAGAGCAGCCGTGGACGAAGCTTCCCGCTCTGTGTGTGTCTAAGGAGTGGCAGGTGGGGAAGGGGAAAGGGGAAGCTGTGACCTCCAAACCTCTGAAATTTCCCTGCCAGGCCAGGAATCTTGGGACTCCGTCTGACCCCACCAATGGCAGAACCCCGAATGCTCAGCAAACCCGGTCCGCAGGTGCACGTGCCGGACTGCACCGCTGTCTCTGCCTTGTGGCCAGAGCCATTCTCGTTCCCGCAGCACATCGGACGGGGTGAGGGTGGGTGAGGGGAACCACCAGACGCAAACCTTGACTGAGGCTTGCAGAGTCGGGCAGAGGGTTAGGCCTCTTCACACTCCCTCCTTCCTGCCACCCCCAAACTCGTCCTGGTCACTGCGGGAAGATGAAGCGTGGGTGCTGTTCTGGGTCCCGGTCCCAGTGACATCCCCGCTGTCTGTAGACTCGGCCTGTGACCAGAGGCTGGAGGGATCTCAGAGGGGTGGGTGGGCCCTGGGCCGGCCAGCACTTCCACTCTGCCTGGGGCTAAGTCACACACTGTGAAAAGCTGGAAAATTCACTCCTTCCTTCGTTTGCCCTGAACCTCTGCCCCTACACCTCAGTGTTGCCTTCGTGCTTACTCGGAGATACTTTGGCAAAATCCTTTCCTACAGCTGGGGAGGGGGCGATCTCTGGGGGAGGATGGGTGTCTGGGGCAGGTGCAGGGCAAGAAGGACCCTTCCTTTCCATCTCCAACTGCTCCCCCATCCCACTTCCAGGCAAACCAAATGCCCTCTACCTGGGACCGGCCAACCGCCTCTGCTCCCCCCGCTGCTTGGCGGTCCCTGTCACCC
Organism: Molossus molossus; assembly: GCF_014108415.1. Taxonomy (NCBI): domain Eukaryota; kingdom Metazoa; phylum Chordata; class Mammalia; order Chiroptera; family Molossidae; genus Molossus; species Molossus molossus. The sequence continues at coordinate 104,541,415 of NW_023425377.1, read as the reverse complement.
TTGAGCACCCAGTGCAAGAGTCATTTGCTCCTTCATGCTGCCCCTCCCGCAGCGGAGCACACCTGCAGCTGGCCGTTCCTCAGACAGTCCCTTCGTAGGTCCCGTTCGTACTCTGTGTGTCTTCGTGTCCCTGGCGTTCAGGTCAATGGGCACCCGCTGCGTGCTCACTGTGTGCAGTGGGGAGGAGGGCTGGCACAGAGCCAGGAGATCCTGCAGTGTCACTTTCAGGTGGGGTGACCCTGGGAGAGTCCATGAACCTTCCAGCGCCTCAGCTGTGATGTGGAGAGACGCCCATCTCAGGGTTATTGTGACAGTTACCTGAAATCGTGTGACGTACAATAATAAAGCTCTGTGATTGATCACATGACAGGCACTCTGACTGAAGAATCAAATACCAAATTAAATAAGAGAATGGGCCTCAAGAAACACATTTGCATGGGAAGAACCCTGGCAGGGAAGTGCTTGGTCATGTTCATTCATTCAGTTAACAGCCAGGGGTGTGGAGGCCAAAGCTGACTCGGGAGACCAGTGGGAACTAACGGCTGGGAGGGTTTGTGTGGGTGTGTTTCGGGACCACAAAAAGCCAACAGGAGACGGCCTTCTTTGTCTTCTCTCAATAGCCCCAGGAAGCGCTTTCTTGGAATTACAGAAATGACTAGCGACGTCTTCATTTTACAACTAAAAGAAAGTAGACAACATTAAAGAAAAGTAGACAACATTAAAGAAATATTTCTCTGGATGTCTAGAAAGGACCAGAGATGTGTTCATTATGCAGTTATAAGAGATGAAGAGATAATCTTGGAAAATTCTGGCCTGAGGTCCTGAACCATCTAGCAATGCCCTTAGCCTTGGCTGGTGGCAAATACATCCCATACGTTCCAAACTGCCCTAAATATCACCGCATCAGTCAAACATTGATACCTTCACAGGGAGAGTGAGAAAACTCCTACTTTGTTGGGGGTACTAAGGCTTTTACTCTGACTTTTAAAGGCTCACAGGGATTTCTTAGGAGCCTTGGACTTGCTTTATTTTCCGGGGTGCCCCCTCCAGCTGTGCCCAGAGGAAAGCTCCCACCGTGTTTCCGAAAAGGCTATGAGCGGCGGTCTCAGCCTGATTGCTCCCAGGCAGGAGGGGTATGAAATCAGAAGTCGTGACCCCAGGGGAGCTGGAGCCATGTTCCTGGGAGATTTATAGATCTCGAGGTTTACATGCATTTGTAAAAGCTCAATATGACCTCTTTCCCACCCTCCTGGTTTGAATGAAGAGCCAGGTCGTCCTCAGAGGTGATGGGCCGGGCAGGACCACCTGGAGAGCGTGTCACGTGCATTTGCCACCCCGCCTCCCGTCCTGACTCTGGGCGTGGGGGGAGCAGAGGGGGCAGATTCGCAGGCTTTACTTTCCATCTGGCTAATGACTTGCCGCCGTCCCCGTCCCCCAACCCACACACCCTTTTTACTTTTCAGAATGGGCTCTGGAGTTTGCCAGACCCGGTGTTCATTCCGATTCACCACTTGCTCGTTGCTCATGGTCCTCAGGTGAGGCCCCGGGTGGGTCTGGTCTGTGCCAGCCAGTAGTGAAAGCCCCAGCCAGCGGCTGGTGGGACAAAGTCTCCGAACTCTTCGAAATGGCCTGGGTGTCCCTTGGAGCCTGGGGGGCCCTCAGAAAAACCCCAAATCTGGAGGAGCCCTGAAGAAGCTTTAGGGTGACCCGGGACTGAGGAGGTTCCTGGGTTGTATGACTTCTGGTGCTCAAAATAGGACAGTCCCAGGCAAACTGGACAAGGTGGTCACTCTAGCAGCTTTCATGTTGCCGGGGGACTTGGCCTACGGAGGGTCAGCCACTTGCCTAGGATACAGAAACATGTTTTCTTAGGTCATTTAAAATAGCAAATGTGACCCCACTGCCACCAGGGCCCGAAAAAAAAACTGATGGCCCTCTCAGAGGGGTGGTTGCTAGAGGGAGGGATGAGTCAGGCGGCCTGCTCTGGGCTCTTGTTTTCTTTCCTTTCCCCCTTTTTCATTCAAATGGTCCCCTTGGAGGGAGATGCCTTTGGGCAGCTGTTTCCTGGTGAAGGTAAAGACTGGAACTGCTTTGACCTCCGTGGTGGGGGAGGGCAGAGGATTAATGGACCCCACGTGGCTTCCTCTGGGGGCGGCCCGCTCAGGTGGGAGCAGACAGCTCTTCTCCTGAGCAGAACCCCAAGGAAGCCCTGTTTTTCCTGCCTTTTTCTGCCATAACACAATTTGTCTATAGTCAGATGTTCGGCTGGTGGACCGGGGGTTGAGCAGGGCCAGGGACTGAGGCCGGGTCCGCTCTCACTTGTCCTCTCCTTTGCATCTCCAAGTCCTAATGAATCAACGCTCTCTCCCTGGCTCTTCCCGCCACTTTCATTTCTTTCTTTTATCCCTCTCTGCCTCCCTCCACCTCTACATTCTGATGGGTAAAGGAAGATCTTGGCAGGTTCCTTGCTCCAGGCATTTTCTCAGCCTCAGAAAAAAGTGTTTTCAGTTACAGTTGACATACAATATTGCATTAGTATCAGGTGCACAACATAGTGAGTAGACATTTATATGCCTTACCAAGTGATCACCACAGTACATCTAGTAACCAGTGTCACTGTACATAGGTTATTACTGACTCTTCCCTAGGAGAGATTCTTCCATGTTTAAGGGAAAGGCAGCTTTTTACACGTTAACTTTTAGGCCGTGAGTCCTCCTTGTGCCCCTCTGTCTCCTGGAAGCAGGCACGTTAACATGTGCTCAAAGAGTATACGAATAATAGGAAGACTGCTGTCACAGGGCAGGGGGTGTGATCACAAGTGAGACGGAGAGGAGGAGAGGAGATCATCACACTTTTTATTTATGTCTAAGTTTCGTCTGAAGGGTTGTGAATCAGGCCAGGCAGGCCCTTTGGTCCCGTGGATCGTAGCTGGAGGTCCTTGTCCAGGTCGTCTGGAGAGATGGGAGTCACAGGGGGGCCTGCCTGGCCTCCAGCTGCTGAGGAAGTCCCATCACGCAGGGAGCACGGTCAGGGAAGCGAGGAGCAGGAAAGTGGACAGAGACGTACATGTAGCTGAACTTTCTCTCGCGCTCCAACTAGGCAGCATCTGAGCTTTGTCTGTCCTGCCTCCAGAAAGGCTCCTTTCTACTCTAGAATCCAGGGGGGCGGGGAGCGGGGACGCTATTTGTATTCAGCGTCTACTGTGTACCAAGCACTTTACATAATTTATCTCACTGATTCATAAATATCGAGTTTGATATTACCCTTTTTTGAACAGAATGAAGTTCAATAGTCTACCGAAAGGTACCTGTGAGTAGAACCAGGAGCTAACCGCCCCTCTGGTCCTTAAGCCTGTGACCCTCTCCCCATGATATGACATTACAGTGGTTACTAGTATAAAGAAGATAAAAGAGAGTGGGAGGATTATTTATTTATTTATTTATTAAGAAGATCTACATTTTTTTTTCCCTTTATTGATTTTAGAGAGAGAGAGAGGAAGTGACAGGAAGAGAGAGATAAAAACATTGATGAGAGAGAACATCGATTGGCTGCCTCCTGCGTGCCCCACAACCTGGGCATGTGCCCTGACCGGGAATTGAACTGGCAACCTCTTGGTGCACGGGTCAATGATCAACCACTGAGCCGCACCGGCCGGATGGGAGAATCTCTTAAAATTGGAACCGCTCTTGTAAATATTTTGGATTTGCCCTGGGCTCTGGGCTCACAGCCGGCAAGTGCAATTTCAGCGTCGTTCTCCACGGCCACTCTGAATCCCAGCTAGCCCTCACTTAGCTAAGTTTATAGTCCATGACTCAAACTCTTCCAACCTGTTTATAAGAGTACGGGCCTACAGTATGTCTTGGGCTAATAAATTCCGTTTACCACCTACTCTAAAGCAGCACTCTCTTTTATTTGTCCTACAACTGCTTTTTCTAAGTTTTGAGAAAATGCTTGTTGGTTCAAGTACTGTAAAACGTTCTCCTCTGAGATGCTCGTGATCCTTCAGATTTCAAGCATATATTCTCTTAGATTTTTGTTTTCCAGACCAGGTTCCCTCTGTGCCTGGCCCAGCGGATTCTCTGGGCTCATCTAAATGCCACCTTTCTACTGTCCTTCAGCGTGACTATCTGTGCCAGTGACATCTAATAAGATGCTCACATCAACTTTGGCGATTTATTGAGGGCCAGCTGGGCATACAATTTGAATAAAAAGCTTTCTATCACCCCTTTGTCCCTTGGGATCATCAGAATCGAGATGTCTGACCGGCCTTTCTTACCCAGGAAAGCCTCGATCCCTTCCCCGGTGTGGGTAGGCAGAGACGCTCAGGCCACGTGGGTGCTCAGCGAGGCCTGCTCACTGCTCAGTGGCTTCCATACGTCGGTCCCACCAGCCGTATCAAATTCGTGCCCCAGACAAATGACACATTTGTACACGTCTCCGGGCTTCAGTTCCCCTTGAATACAGTTGGCCCTCGTCTGTCACGGTTAATCCGTCCCAGACTCCGGCGGTTGCACCTGGCGTTAGATTCCTGGGGTGCTCGAATACATGGGCCTACAGTCCATATGTACGGTAATTTTAATTATAATTGTAACAGGGGTGTATAATTGACTCAGACAACCAAGCACGCGCTGTATCATTTTCACTGTCTCGATCAACTTTTTAATGAATATATTTGAAAAAACCGCAATAGAGTGAAGCTGCGAAAGAAGTGGCGAGGGACGACTATAAAAGAAAGTGCGAATGCCCAGGGGCCGCGGGTGGTCGAGAGAGAATTGATTTTTCTTGCCTCATTGTGGAGGGCAGATGTTCCTGCCAACTCCAGTGCTGGGATGAGAGACAAGCCAGTGATGGACGGTTCTGTTTCTCCTCCAGGCTGGGGCTTGGGAGCCCCTCGCTGAGCCCCGGGGGCCTCCATCTGCTCCCATCAGATCCTGCAGCTGAAGGCAGGGCATGGAGTGGGTGGTGGGTGGCAGAAGCTCCAGGGACACTGGGTTTGGGGAAGGTTCAAAGGCAGGGGCTGATTTTTCCCAAGAGTGCGTGTTCTGGTTCCCCAGGCTATGCCATCAACTTCTTTCCGGGAGGAACAAGCCCAGATTCAACGTGGGAAAACTTGGTGCATGGGTTGAAGTGTGCGCATCAGCCCCTGCCCCACGCACATGCTCAAGTCCTAACCCTCGGCCCCGCAGAAGGGGAGCTTTTATGGAAACAGAGTTGTTTCGGAGGTATTAGTTAAAATGAGGTCATACTAGGGTGAGGTGGCCCCCAATCCACTGTGACTGGTGTCCTTGTAAAAAGAGGAAGTGTGGACCCAGACACACCCAGGGAGAACGCCATGTGGGTAATGGCAGACGGCAGAGATTCTTCCACACACAAGGGACGCCGAAGATTGCCCGGGGAGTGGCCTGTGCCAGACTCTTCCTCAGGGCCCTCAGAAGGAGCGGGCCCCATCGACGCTGTGACCTAAGCGACGTGTGAGACAATGCATTTCTGTCATTTAAGCCGCCCAGGCTGTGGTCCTCGGTTACTCCGAGCAAAAGAATGCACCTGGGTTAGACCATTTTCTTGACTTCAGATCTTTTCAAAGCCTTTAATATATATTCACTTTACAAATTAAATCTATTAAATTAAATTTCCGAATTTGACCTTAGGGACACGTTTGGTTTTTCTCCGTTGGGAGGGATAGTGTTTACAGAAGCACACTCTGGGAAACATTCCTTGTTAGGAGTCTGGTCTAGATTCATCACACCTACTTATCAGACAGAGAAGGTGCTGTTTCAAGACCACCACCTGAGACTTATGTCCTGGGTCCTGACACCCAAATCACTGAACCTCTCTGTAGCTCCATTTCCACCTGTGTGCAGCCGGACACGGGGTCTGCTCAGGGCCTGGCCCAGGGCGTGATGTGCTCCAGGTGTGGGGGACTCCTCTGGGTTGTTTCCAGGCACCGTACGTGATGCTGGTTGTGGTGGAACTGTGTCTCCCTCACTTCTGCTGGGGAGCCTAGATCGCAGGCACTGGGGGTGGGAGGGTGCAGAGAAGCGGCCCTTGCTGCCTGGCTTAGCTCCAACAATAGAGCCTGAGCCAGACCCCGTTCAGGGAGGCTCAAGGACAGCCAAGCAGGAGTTCCCAGAAGCAGGAGTCCCCTAGTCCTGACGCAGGTCAGCCTCCACCACGGCCCCTCTGCTTCCCAGCTGCCCAGACTGCTCCCTTCCCCCTGGGCTCTCCATTATCTCTGCTGTCCACAGCTTCCAGACAGACCCCTCGGCCACTGGGAGCTATAGGAAGGGGCCGGGCAGGCGACATGGAAAATGGTGGCTGAAAATAACACGCACAACCAGGGAGTGTCACTTCCTAATTCCTACCTCAGGATGGGTCCAGCAGATAAATGGGAGGAGCAGGAGATGTGAGGGCAGAGGGGTGAGGGACTCCAATTGTTGTGCTGCAAATACCCCGCCTCCAAAAGCACCCAACTGCACTCGGCGGCCCTGCCTTCGCCTCACAATAGCTGTGGAACCGATTTATAACACTTCACACCCAGTGGAGGACAAGAGAGGGTGGGTGGCAGGGTTTGGCAGCCACTACACCCATGAGATAAATGCAGAACTTAGGCTAATAGTCCCACCCCCAACCCCCCAAAAAGCCCCTGAGCGCCGTGGGGCAGCAAAGGGAGCAGCTTCTGGCTGGGCGTGGCGAGGAGGCTGAGGTTGGAAAGTCACGGAAGGCCAGACTGTGGGGTCTTCGAAGTCCCTATTTGTTTGTCTGCAAAGAACTGCAGGTCATATTCCCAGGGCGATGGGGAAGTGAAGTTCTTTGCACAAATGAGTGACGTATGAGAACAAGATTTCCCATGGCTTGGAGGGGCCGCAGCTGGAGGTGGGACCCAGAAGTGGCAAAAACAGAAAACTCCTTTGGTGGGTTTATGAGCACACTGGATACAGTTGAGGAAAGATTACCTGAGCTCGAGGCTATCTCAACAGAAACCTCAAACACTGAAAAGCAAAGAGAAAACCGACTGAGAAAAACACAATGAGTATTCAGGGACGGGGAGACAACTATTAAAGTTGCAGCATGCATAATAGCAATTCCAGAGGGAGAAGAGAGAAAGGAACAGAAGAAATATCTGAAACAGTAATGATAGAGAATTTCCCCAAATTAATGTCAGACACCAAAGCACAGATCCAGGAGGCTCAGAGAACACCAAGCAGGATGAATGGTAAACACACACACACACACACACACACACACACACACACACACCCTAGGCATAGCATTTCCAACTACAGAAAATCAAAGATAAAACCTTAAAAGAAACCAGAGGAAAAAAACACTTTACTTATAGAAGAACAAAGGTAAAAATAACATTCGACTGATTTTTCCTCAGAAACCATGCGAGCAAAAGGAAAGTGCTAAAACTACCAACCTAGAATTCTCTGCTCTGTGCAATTATCTTTCAAAAGTGAAGAAGAAATAGACTCTCAGACAAGCAAAAATTTGTTGCCATTCAACCTGTCTTGCAAGAAATGTTAAAAGAAGTTCTTTAGAGAGAAGGAAATTGATACAGATTAACTTGAATCTACACACGAAAGAGCATCAGAGAAGCAAAGGAGAAAGATTGTATTTTATTATAGTTTTAATTTGTAATCCTTTGAATATGATTTTTCCATATTAAAAAAAATATTTAAAAGTTAAGCAAGATTAACTGTGGTTTCTGAGTTATTGGCTTCCTCCTTGCCCTCCACTGGACCTTAATCAGAGCTCTGGGTTTGCATCATTTAGAAGGGACAGGGAGATGGATACCCCCTTCCTCCCTTTCTCTTTTTCCTGTAAAGGATCTAACCATCTCTCACTTGCCTCCCAAGGAGCCAAATGCACAACCTAAGAGAGAGGATGTGGAAGACAAAACACTAAAGCTCTATGTTTGCGGATTCTTTTACCCACTTGATTTCATTTAAGCTTAAAGGCAGACCCTTGTGGTTGCAGAATAAACATCAACCCTATTCTACAGATGGGTGCATTACCCAGCTGAAGTGTCAGAACCTGGATTTGATCCCAGGTGTCCTGGCTTCTTGTGGCCCCTTCCACCCAGGAGAGTTTCCACAGCAGTGGGAGCGGTTCATCTCAGTTCCTGAGATCTTTGAGTTGCTAAAACACCTGTGCAGGAAAGGGGGTTATTTGCATACAAACAAATGGGAATTGAGTCCAGGAGAGTGGCAACTAAGGATGCCTTCCCTGAGCAGGTTTGAATTGCAGGAGAGTCTGCTGGTTGAATCCAGTTCTCCTTGGTCCAGTGTGGTGACAGGGTGGGATGTGCCCAAGTCTGGCAGGCTCCAGCCGGCAATGCCCCACGTTGTTGAGACCACCCTCCTCTCTTTCACTCTTGTTCCTGTGGGCATCCGTGTGGTGAAGGCAAGCATGTTTTGGAAGATGCATTAACGTGAAGATGCACTAATGTCTGAAGTTGCCGAGAGGATTCTGGGAGTGGGCTTTGTCAGAATCAATCCTGTTGGCCAGACAACCAGGCTAACGAGCTCTTTCCACTCCGCCTTGGAGTCCTGTGTGGCACAAAATCCAGTGGGCAGCCCCTGGATAGTCACGCTCTTGCCTTCCTTCCCATCACTGACTTCGGGAAGATTTTTTTGTTTTGTTTTGTTTTTTCATTTTAATTGCTCTCTTGGGAACTCAGGTCTGACAAAAGATCAGAACTTTAAGATCATGACGATTATAGAAGATAGATTTTGAAGCCCAAGGATTGAAAATGTGTTTGTAGAAGAAAATGGATACATCCTGTAAGTATGTTGCATGGGGCACCTGAAAGGGGTAATATTTAAAATACTTGCCCTGGCTGGTTTGGCTCAGTGATTAGAGCATCAGCCCAAAGACCGAAGAGTCGCAGGTTCGATTCCTGTCAAGGGCACGTACCTCTATTACAGGTTTGATCCCCGGCCCTGGTTGGGGTCATGCGGGAGGCAACCCATCAATGTGTCTCTCTTGAGTCAACGATTCGTTCTCTCTCTCTCCCTCCCTTCCACTCTATCTAGAAATCAATGAAAAGAATATCCTCTGGTGAGGATTAAAAAATAAAGAAAATAAAATATTTAGTAACCATAAGGCACAGGCCCAGCCCAACCATAGAGAGGGCACAGGATCAGCCTCACTGTTAACCCTTTAGGTGCTGAATCTCAGGGAGATGGTGGGGAAGGTGGGGGAAGGGAATGTGTGGGGAAGGGCCGAGGCTAACAGGGAACCTGCTGGGAGCTCAGTTGGTCACCACATGGCATAAAGTATTTCTGTTTTTAACAATGGGTTTGCCTTCACCATGCAGACAATTGAATAGGAGCCCAGCAGCTACAGAGGATGGAGACACTGTAAAGCTAAGGGAGGCGGAAGGGTCCAGCTAAGGTCATGCCAGTGTCCTAGCTCTGCCCATCACCTCGTCGTTAGATCCTCAACCTAGTACCAGGAAAAGCATCTCTCTAACATTCTAGTATTTCATGTTTAGCTTATTTACCCCTAAACCTTGTCAACACCATACTATTTTGAGTTATTTATAATCATATAGAAAACAGGCTGTCTAAGATCATGTCAATATATGAAGTATTATCTAGACTAGGGGTTGGCAAGCTTTCCTGGAAAAGGCTACCTTGTCCCTAAGTTTGGGTTTTGGGTCATACAGTCTGTGGCTCTGTCATTGCGTGAAGTCAGCCATTCACATAAGTAAACGAGTGTGGCTGCATTCCGATGACATTTTATTTATGGGAAATAAAATGTGAATTTCCCATGATTTTTACCTTGCCACAAAGTAGAATTATTCTTTTGGTTTTTTTAGCTGTTAAATATCAGAAAACTCTCATTGGAAATATAAACCTTCACCACTGGAAAACACCCTTAGCTCCGAAGCCGCACTCCCGCGTAGCAGCCGCGCTGGGCCACGAGCTGCCCTTTGCCCAGCCCCGAGCTTAGGTGCTTCAGGCCTCTCAAGATTCACCGTCTCCCCAGCATAGCGTCACATAAAGTTGAAACCGATGTGAAGTTTCTCTGTCTAACTTTCTCCATATCCCAGCTACACGAGTAAGCCCATGAGGACCCCTGAATTCCGGAAATCTGTGTTCGGGAGGCTGCGGGTGGAGCCAGCCCGCTCTTGGGCATTTCTGGGGCAGAATGACCTTGGAGTCGGGGCTCCTGAATCCAGCCACAGGCTCCCCCAGCCCAGGAACACCCCTCGGCCACAGGCCCTCACCAGGTAATGATCCCGTCCTGCTTCTCTCTATACGCAGGAAGGGGCTTGTCGAGAGCCAGCATTTAGGCTCCTTAGTCTTCATCATCATGTTCTTCTGTGAGCTCGTGTACAAATAGTTGAGCGCACAGGCTCTGGGCTGCCTGCGTTTGAAACCCAAGCATGTCACGGGGAGTGACCCGGGTGGAGTTAGTTGTCCTGCTCTCTGTGCCGCATTTTCTCAACTGTATTGATGCAGAATAACTAAGTGGCGGGTAGAAAGGATTTATAATGTGCTGACTAAAAGTTAGCTACTAGTATTCCTGTTCTGCTTCTCTCTTCTCTCTCACCCGACTCCATCCACCCACAGTCACTGAAGTGCCAGGCTTTGTGCTAGGAAGGGGATGGAAAGCCCGGGTCCCAAAGTCCTGCAGTCTATCCAAGATGAGAGTTGTTTCAGTTAGCTACTGCTATGTAACAAAACACCCCGAAACTTGGTAACTGAAAACAACAACAAGCATCTGTCTGCCTGTAGTTCTGCCATTTGAGCAGGGTTCAGTGTAGACGGCTTGTCTCTGCTCCACGTGGTCTTGGCTGGATGGCTCCACCGGAGCTGGAGTCTATGAGACAGCTCCCCTCACACATCTGGCACCTCAGCTGGGGCAGCTGGAAGAGGCAGGGGCTCACTGAGCTGAACCCTCTCTCCTCCAGCACCTCTCTCCTAGAGGCCACGAACAGCTGGATTTGTTTACGTGGCAGCAAGCTCCATTAAGGCAAAAAATACAGAAGCAGCCCGGCCAGTGTGGCTCGGTACATCGAGCATCATCCCAAGTACCGAGAGGTCGCCCGTTTGATTCCCGGTCAGGGCACATGCCCAGGTTGTGGGCTCGATCCCCAGTATGGGGCATGCAGCAGGCAGCCCATCGATGTTTCTCTCTCATCAGTGTTCCTATCTCTCTTCCCCTCTCCCTTCCTCTTTATCTGAAAAATCAATAAAAATATATTTTTTAAAAATACAGAAGCAGGAAGGCTCTTCTGGCCCAGGCTCAGAAATCATATTGTGTGACCACATTCTATTGTCAACGCAAGTCCCAGGGCCAGCCCAGATTTCAGGGGAGGTAAACAGTCTCTGTGTCTTGATGGTGGGGAGCGTGTGCAGAAACGGAGGAACTGGGGACAGTCATCTTCACAGGCAGTCTCCACTAGGATGGAGGCAAGAGTGTGGGCAACTCAAGAGCAGGCACCCAGGCTGGTTCTTAATCCTTTACCACCAGAACCTGGAACAATGTTTTTGAAGAGGCTCAAGAAAGATTTCTTTCTCTGCTGGTTTGGAAGAGTTCTCTTAATGTTGAAATGTATTATCTGTTCAAAGCTTTGCTCCTCTTACTAAAAGAAACACTAAGATAATGCTCATGAAAAATAAAGTTTGAATTGCTCATCTCACCATCACTCAAAAAATTTTCCATGTCACTTTCTATTTGTATACATTCACTTTTTCTCGTGACAAAAGTATATAACATCATAGGAATGAGAAATAGAGAAAGCTTTTATATAGTCTGTTCACATATTTAACTCCGAATCAGCTATTTTTACTTATCACCATATCCAACATTCTTTCCATGTTCCTACATGGTCTTCACAATTTCCCTTTTTTAAATAGCTACTGTAATGTTCCATTGTGTCGATCTGCCACAGCCCATTAAATCTGTCCCCTTGTGGTCATTGAGGCTGTTTGTGCTGTGAAATATTTTCACATATTTTGACATAAGCTTCCTCGTTTTTCAAAGTAGTTGAACGGTATTTCATCATGTTTATCTACCACATTCTATGAACACAGTCGCCTCATGTCGGCCATCGTGGCTATGAGGACAGACGGGGTCAGAGCCAAGCTGGTCACAGAGACACCTGCTGGGACCAGGACAGGCTAAACCTGTGACTGGGAGGCAGAGGCAATGGGCAGTCACAGATCTGTTTGATCAGCCCTGCTGAACTTTTTTTATTTAAAAATGTTTTCTTTATCGATTTTAGAGTGAGTGAGGGAGGGAGAGGGAGATAGAAACATCAATGAGAGAGAACATTGATTGGCTGCCTCCTGCATGCCCCCTATTGGGGATCGTGCCCACAACCTGGGCATGTGTCCTGACTGGGAATCAAACCCGTGACCTCTGGGTGCATGGGTCGTCACTCAACACTGAGCCACACCGGTTAGTTTGTCATTTTTATTTTAAAGGCTTAACAATTTTATATGGTGAAATTGTTGCTTTTTTCCACTGAGATTTCTCAAAATTTCTTTAACTAAAACATCATTATAGTCTCACGAATGAGATATATTTTCCATTCTTTACTGGTTTTTCAACAATTTAATTGTTTTTAAAATGTAATCCATTAGTTTTTGTAGTATAAGATGTGCCGTTAACTCAAAAATCCCCCCAGGCTGGTGCATTGCTACGTTCATTTGCTAGGGCTCTTATAACAAGGCACCATAGATCAGGTGGCTTGGAACAACAGAAATGTATTCTCTCAAGTTCTGGAAGCCAGAAGTCCAAAATCAAAGTGTTGGCAAGGCCACCTCCTTGTGACGGGGGAATATCTGTTCCCTGCCTCTTCCAGCTTCTGGTGGCTCGGGTGTCCTCAGCTTCTGGCTGTATCACTCCAATCTCCACCTCCCAGTCACACTGCTTCCTCTCCTCTCCTCTGTCTCTCAGAACTATACTTGTGTTGGCATTTAGGGCCTATTTAGATAACCCAGAGCAAGGCCAGCTCCAAACCCTTAATGTAAGCACATTTGCAAGAACCCTTTGTCCAAATAAGGTGACATTCGAAAGTTGCAAGAATAAGGACTTGATATCTTTGGGTGGCCACTAAGAAATATACTACACGTACTTTAAACAAAACAACAAAAAAGACGGCTGCTTTCATTCTCCCTGCAGTTAGTCCCTGCAGTCGGCCGCCATGTGGAGTTGCGGGAGCCAGGATCTGGCACTCAGTTCTCTGACCTGTGTGACGGCACTCACAACGGTGCAGCGTTTGACACACCATCGGAGGCTGTCCTACAACACGGCGTCTAACAAGACGAGGCTGTCCCGAACCCCTGGTGATAGAGTTGTTCACCTTTACACCAAGGAGGTTGGGGAAGCACCAGGGTCTGCGTGTGGCGTGTGCCCAGGCCAACTTCGTGGAGTTCGAGCCGTGAGACCTAAAGTCCTAGTGAGGTCGTCTGAAACGAGAAGACATGGCAGCAGGGCCTGTGGCGGGCCCAGGTGTGCCAGAGGCGTCGTGACAGGGTCGAGCGTGGGCCCAGGTGTGCCAAAGGCGTCGTGACAGGGTCGAGCGTGGACCCAGGTGTGCCAGAGGCGTCCGTGACAGGGCCGAGTGTGGGCCCAGGTGTGCCAAAGGCGTCGTGACAGGGCCGAGCGTGGGCCCAGGTGTGCCAAAGGCGTCGTGACAGGGTCGAGCGTGGGCCCAGGTGTGCCACAGGAGTCTGTGACAGGGTCGAGCGTGTTTTCCTTATTGAGGGGCAGAAAATCATTGGGAAAGTACTGAAGGCACAAGCCCAGAGTCAGAAAGCTAAAAAAAAACCCAAAAAACCTGAAGCTCCTTTGAGTAATAAAAGCAAAAAAAACAAAACCCAAAATAAAAAAAGCCCGGCTGTGCGGCTCAGTGGTTGAGCGTTGACCCATGCACCAAGAGATTGCCGGTTCGATTCTCTGTTAGGACACATGCCCAGGTTGTGGCCCTGATCCCCAGTATGGGGGTGGGGAGGCATGAAGGAGGCGGCCAATCGATGTTCTCTCTCATCGATATTTCTCTCTCTCTCTCTCTCTCTGCCTTCCTCTCTTTCTAAAATCAATAAAGAGAAAAGAAAAACACCACATTCCTTATTCTTCAGGAAAGAGAACAGAATGTATCCAAATGACCTTAATATGAGGGGGTAAAGTCAAGGGAAAGTTGAAGGTGGGCTCTGGTTGGGGATGGGGAGCGGCCAGCCTCTGAATTCTGACTTAGATCATCAGTGGGGAAATTGCTCCATTTTAAATTCCATCCATCGCCCTGGCCGGTTTGGCTCAGCGGTTAGAGCGTCGGCCTGCGGTCCTGAGAGACCCGGGTTCGGTTCCCGCTAAGGGCGCGTACCTCGGTTGCAGTTTGTCCCCGGCCCTGGTCGGTTGTGTGGGTGGTAGCCACTCGATGTGTCCCTTTCACATCGATGTTTCTCTCTCTCTCTCTGTTCCTCTCTCTCCCTCTGTTCCTCTCTCTCCCTCCCACTCTACCTGAGCAAAAAATGGAAAAATGTCCTCGGGTGAGGATAAAAAAAAAAAAATGCCTTAAACTTAAATTCCATCCATCAGTATTGTCAACAGAAGCTCACGCTCTTGGGGTCTGAAGTAGAAGTATCTTTTGACTTCTGGAGGCAGAGATAACTACTTAAATACACAATATCTTAGTGGCAGAGCCCAGCTAAAAGACTCTGCCTCCCTATGTCTTGTGACCATGAGACGAAGTTCTGGTCAAAGATCTTCAAATAAAAATTCACTGGATGGAATCTCCAGAAAAGTATCTTCAGTAGGAGACAGATACCTGGGCAGTGCCCCCATTACCCCTTTCCTTTTTTGTTTTTTCTTAATTATACCTTTTCTTTTTCTTTATTGATTTTTTTGAGAGATAGAAACATCGATGACAGAGAACATCAATTGGTCACCTCCTGCACGCCCCCCACTGGGGATTTGGCCCACAACCTGGGCATGTGCCCTGACCAGGAATCAAACTGGCGACCTCTTGGTGCATGGGTCGACGCTCAACCACTGAGCCACACCAGCCGGGCACCCCTTCTCCTTTTTATTGTTTCTGCCTGGGACTCAGATGTGATGGCTGGAGCTCTAGCAGCGGTCTTGAGCCATGATGTGATCATAAGGCTAGAAGTTAGGCACTAGAAATGGTGGAACAGAAGGATAGAAGACCTAGGCCCCTGATGAGCTATTGTACTATCTGGAGGCTGCCTAGCTCTCTACTTACTTTATGTGAGAGAAATAAATCTCTAACATACTTGAGCCACGTTAGTTAATTCTTGTTATTAGCAGTGAATCTCAGCTTCTAGCAGATACTATTTCAAAACTTTATTCCCTATTCTTTATTGACTTTTGTCATGAGTTTACTGTCTCTATAGCTTTCAGCTCACCTCACTTCTTCAGAGCCACCTTCACTGACAGGCCACCACATTTACCGTTGCTCACCCCACCCCCACCTTGTCACTCCCTATCAGGTTGCCCTCGTTGATGTTTCTTATTGCACCTTTCACACCAGCAATTACCGTAGTTCTTTTTTCTTTACTTGTTTTGTTATCTGTCTTCCTTGCTGGAGAATGTAAGCTGCATGATAGCTATTGCTAGAAGAATCCTTGGCACATGGCAGGCGCTCGATGAGTCTGTGTGGAACAGATGAGTCTGTGTGGGAACCGAGATGACACACTGGGAGTAGGTGGTGCTGGTGAAAATCTTTAGGAAAAATTCAAGAAGTTCACGTGGAAAACCTGTCAGTACAAGTGCTTAAGAGTCAGGGTACTGAGTGGGAGAGAGATGTTGACTTTTCCTAACCCTCCTCCTCCAGAGCATAAAACACACCTACTCACTGCCTGAGCAGAACCTGAATCACATTCCCTGCCCCATGGCCTCTGCTGTGGGCCTGCTGTGACCTCAAACCCTTCCAACTTCCAAGGCAGGTTCTAAATTGGTCCCATGGGGAAATAGCCTGGAGCCCCAGGAGACAGTTGTTGATTGACTGAACCCCTACATCCCTACCGGCACAGGTCCCTTCCTCCCTAGATCTTAGACAGAAATAGTTCTGGTTTCTCATGACCTGGTTAAATCCCACTCAGTCTCAGCTGCGCGGCGCACGCCTCACTCCTCCATGGGAACTTCCCTGAGTGCTGTGGTTCCCCCGAGTCCTTTCTGTCCATGTTACCACCACGCTCACTTTGATATGTCACTCATTTTTTTACTCACCTTTTCATTCACCTAAATATTCTTATTTAGGGTCCCCTCTGAGCTGAGTAAAATGCTAGTCCCTGAGTTGCAATGAGAGTGAAAATAGAGCCCGGCCGGTGTGGCTCAGTGGATTGAGCGTCCTCCCATGGACTGAGAAGTCCTGGTTCGATTCCCCATCAGGGCGCATGCTCAGGTTGCGGGCTTGATCTGCAGTAGGGAACGTGCGAGAGGTAGCTGATTGATGTTTCTCTCTCACATCAATGTTTCGCTCTCTCTCTCCTTTTCTCTCTCTCTAAAAAAATCAATAAAATGTACTTTTTTTTTTTTTTTTATCCTCACCCGAGGACATTTTTCCATTTTTTGTACAGACAGTGGGAGGGAGAGAGAGGAAGAGAGAGAGAGGGAAACATCGATGTGAAGGGACACATCGAGTAGCTGCCACCCGCACGACCAACCAGGGCCGGGGACAAACTGCAAACAAGGTACATGCCCTTAGCGGGAACCGAACCCGGGTCTCTCCGGACCGCAGGCTGATGCTCTAACCGCTGAGCCAAACCGGCCAGGGCAATAAAATGTATTTTTAAAGATAGACATAGTTTCTATTGATCATATAGTAACTGTTGAACAGATGTTTCCAGCTTTCAGTGCCTTGGTGATCACCAACTAGGATTTCAAAGAGCCCCAAAGTGAGATGACATACACCAAACAGATGCAAAGCTCCTTTCAGCCACCACCGCAGGCCAAGCACGCATCTCCTTTCCAGCATGGTGTTGGCTGAAAGGAAAAGGTTTCCCAGCCCTGGCCAGTGTGCTCAGTGGCTAGAGCGTCGGCCCATGGACCAAAGGGTCTCGAGTTTGATTCCCAGTCAAGGGCACATATCGGGTTGCAGGTTTGATTCCTGGCTCCAGTCAAGGGTGTGCAGAAGGCAATCAATCTTTGTGTCTCTATCACATCAATGTTTCTTTCTCTCTCTCTCCCCCTTCCTTCCTCCCTTCCACTCTCTCTAAAATCAATGGAAAAAATATCCTTGGGTGAGGATTAACAAAGAGAAAATGGTTTCCCAGGGGGCACAGCTGTCTAGCCCTTTGAAGGCAGCAGACCTGGGCATAGACATCTGTGGCTTGCTGAGTGTTCCTGGGGGCTGGGGCTGAGAGCAGGACAGTCAGAGGGTGCTCAGGGAGCCTCGCTTTCTGTAAGGAACTGTGAGCTCTCGTGCAGGGAAGGCATAAGCTGTTACCCCACAGGGAGGCAAGACTCAAGGTCTGGATGACTAAGGGACAGAAGGGGTGGGCATTTTGAGTCAGTCAGTGAAAGCCCATGAGCTCGCAGCTGGGTGGTCCAGAGGCCAAAGGATCACAGAAGGGTCTCAGTGGTGCCTTCAGAGGAGCAGAGGGGCTGGCTCAGCACAGATCCTGCCTGTCCTTGCTCAGCAAGAACTAACATGATCTAACCACAAGTGGTCCATCAATGACCAGTTCCATGGGCTCAACTTCAAACACAGCCAAATGGCCATTACAATATTGTTTCTTAATCTAAAATCCAAACGACCACCAGCTCTTATGAGCAGACTCTTCTACCCTTGAACTGTGTGACCAGGAAGCAGCGCCTACGTCATGTCATAGGACCAGCCAGTCCCCACATCACTCACAAGCACAGCCCTGTATCCATGGACAATTCACCTCCAAAGTGATGTCCCCAGGGGCCTTCAGGATGCCAAGGGATGATTGGATCAGCATGGATGAGCCATTGAGCAGCATTTTAATGCCGGGTGTATGTCATTGGAAATGCCCGGCCTCTTTGGCATTTGGTTAATTAGAATGTTGAACCGACCAGGCCAGGCCATGGGTGACCTTGCTGGGCAGACCTGGGGTTGTGGTTACTGAATGTATGTCAAAAACCCACCTTGTGATAATCTGCCTGTTTTTAATCCCAGCCTGGCCTCCTCCTGCCACCCAGCTCTCTCCGAGCTCCCCCTTTCCCTTGCTGTGTGCTCAGCAAAAATAAATTCATTTGGGGGATTAAGCAAAACCTAATTAAGAGGGCAAATCTCTTAGAAGAAAGAAAACCATAAACAACAGCGCATTCCAGCTCAAATTACCTGCTGCTTTAACCACCTGGACATCTACCCCTTCCGCTGGGCTTGGCAAGCCCCGGGAGTTGGCCTTTGTACCCTGTGGCTGGGAACATGTTGGCGTGGTGTTTCGTGGGCCAGTTTTCATCCAGTGTTTCACCAGGCTGTGAACTCTCAGGGACCGGTGATCAGAGTGTCAGAGCTTCTGGCATGTGCTCCACCCACACTTGCCAAGTTCCTTTGGCACGAGCAAAGGGATGCCGTGAGTCCACGGAGCAAAGACACCAAGAGTAGAGGTGAAGCAGCAGCCCTTGGGCCAGCAGGGTCCCGGGGAGATGCTGTCCTCTCCAGGTGGCCCGGGGAGGGGACAGAATGTCTTCCCACCCCGAGAGTCCAGTGAAGCCGCAGCTGGCGATCTCCCAGCCCTTAGGTCCCAGAAGAGCGCCCGCTGCTTCTGCCACCACCCCTACTGCCCCACCCCCACCTGCTATGGGTTGAACTGTGGACATTCAGAAAAACATGGTGAAGTCCCACTCCTCCGGAGCTCAGAATGTGACCTTGTTTGGAAACAGTGTCATTACAGATGTAATTAGGTAAGATAAGGTCATACTGGAGTAGGGTGGGCCCCTAATCCAATATCACTGGTGTCCTGAGAAGAAGGCCACGTGAAGACAGAGACATACAGAGAAAGTGCCATGTGAGGACCAAGGCAAGGACCAGAGTGGGGCAGCTGAAGCCACGGAACACCAAAGGGTGCTGGCCAACCGTGTGACACAGGGAGAGGCAGGGAAGGGCTCCCACGCAGGCCTCGGAGGGGCACGGCGTGCCAACACCCTGACTTTAGACTGCTGGCCCCCGGAACTGGGAGATAAGACATTTCTGTTGTGTGAACCCACCCAGCATGTGGTGTTTTGTCAGGACAGCCCCAGGAAACAAACACACACCATCTCCTGCTTATTAGGACGTTGCACCAGAGGTGAATTTACTGTGAAGTCAATGGGGCATCACATCAAGGCCCCTTCCTTGTGTGGGCTCCTGCCAAGGCCCTGCATCTCATGTTGTGTTTGTGAATTGGAGTTATTTCTCTAACAGTGACCCCCAAATTGTGTAAGATTCCGACTCTATGAGCCCGAGCTCTGCTGCTGGCCCACAGCCAAGCCCCTGGCTGCTGCACCCCAGGAGTGGCCACCACGTCAGGGCTGCCGACCCGTCTAGTCCCCACTGCTGTTTCCACGGGCAGCGCCACCAGCCTGGGAGGCTCTGGAAAGAAAGGCCAATGGTTTGTGCGTTTGTGGGGACAGAGGGCTGCATTAGAGGACTTGGGGTTTCTTCTGGCCAAGTGCTTGGAACCACTGTCCTTCAGGGTTTCACCAGTGAACAGAAGCCACTGCAGCCCCCAGACCCCTGGGTTTGAGCAGAGCCAAAGGGCCTGTCAGGAGAGCTGAGCCCTGGGCGGGGCCTGTCGCTGGGCCCGGCTGGATGCTAACCTGCTGTGCGGCTTCCCGGGCTCCACCCAAACCCGGCCTCACTGTCCACATTCAGATCAGCGGAGGTGGCAGACGTGCCCCTCAGGCCCTGCCCGCACGTGCCCACACAGCCAGGTCCCTCCTCGCACTGCGACCTCTTTCTCATCCTGTCTCCCCACTTCCTGGGAAGGGAGAAAAGACCCGAATGGAAATAAGCACGCACCCTAGAAATCACGCGAAAGAAGGTGGAGAAGGCCCGGGGAGGAAGCGTGGGGCCATGTGACCTCTGGAGGGCAATTCGTGTGGGCTGGGGCTGGGTTTCAGCATCAGAACGACAGCACTGACCAGTGGGAGGCAGCGGGTCCCTGCAGGGCCCTGCCTGGCGCCTTAGGAGCTGGGCCCCGGGCAAGTCCAGGGTCCTCGCAGGGGGAGGCCGAGCGGCTGGGTACAAGGCAAGGCTGGGGACAGCCGCTATTTACACCCAGAACCAAAGCCTTTTGGAATTTTAACAGCCAGTTAGCCAGGCCGCAGCGGACCGGCTGGCTCCAGCCCGCGAGTGGCGTGAGGAATGGGCCCATCGACAGCACCTGGTGGCCTTTCCCTCTCGAAACAGAGGTCCATACTCCCTTTTCCAGAACGGCCTCGCCAGGGAGGCCTGCCTCTGCTGCTCTGTCGCAACGGATCCACCTGCCTCCCCTGAAAGGAGGTATTGTTCCCACCTGGGCCGCCCACGGCTGGGTGGGTCGGAGAGCCGAGCCGGGGCCCAGGCCAGGCGCCCTCCCAGCCGGGCCGCGGGGTGTGGGCCTGGGGTGTGGGTGCGCGGGGAGGCGGGGCCTGGACCCGGGCGGCTGCAGAGCTGCACAGTGGGCGTGGCGCGAGCAGAACCCGCCCTCCGGCCTGGCCTCGCTGCAAGAGGTAATTACTGCTGGGAAAACTGCCCTCCGCAGCTCCCGACCCTGGGGGAGGGAATGCTCACAAAGGAGAAAGGTAGAGGGATTTTGTTTGTGTTGGTGTTTTGTGCCACACGTTAGGCGCCCTCCATCGCAGCCGTGTAAAACCAGACTCTCCTACCGGCAGTCAAAGAGCAGAGGTGGGTCCCCAGAGGGGCAGGCAGGTGGGTGAGGGCAGAACACCCGGCCTGCTGGCACCCCTGCCGGGCCCCGCCTGGCATCCGGCCTTGTCCGCAAAAGGCCTATAGAGAGGGGGACTTTGTCGTGGGATGCGGGCTCTGGGGGCGCCCCTGGGTGGCCACGCCGGCCTGTCAGCCTCCATCGCTGTCCCAGCCCTGCCACAGAACACGTGTTCTTCAGTCACCTCAACTTTTCCACTCTGCACAGGGACGGCTAGTTTAGGCTTCAGGTTGTTTTCCTGTGCAAGTCCTGGAAAAGCAAACAAGGAGGTTCCGCCGCCCTGTGCTCACAGCGATGTCTGCCGTGCCCACAGCGGCGCCTCCGGCCCAGCCGCTCCTGTGCTCATGACAGGGCTGCGACCCGCCCGGCTGGCAGGTGGCCCAGGCTCCTCTGCCCCTTCCTTCTCCCACAGGCTCTTCCCCTTCCTCCTCGTGTTTAATCCTCTCACTTTCCTCTCCTCCTTCTCACGGTGTCTTTCTCAAGAAAGAAGCAAGCTGCCGGCCAGGGTGCATAGCTGGCCACTCACGGGGTCTGAATTCTGAGCATGGTGGGCTCTACCTCAAAGCCCCTTAAAAGAGCAGCCCCTGGGCCCCAGTGTGGCTCAGTGATTGAGCATTGACCCTGCACCAAGAGGTCACCGGTTCGATTCCCGCACAGGACACATGCCCAGGTTGTAGGCCCCATCCCCAGTGGGGGGCACACAGGAGGCAGCCAATATTCTCTCATTGATGTTTCTCTCTCTCTCCCCCTCTCCCTTCCTCTCTCTCTAAAATCAATAAAGAAAAAATAAAAATAAAGAAAGAACAGCTCCTGGGACAGAGCAGGAAGAGGCCTGGGAGGGGCAGGGAGCTGGGAGACTGAACATGCAAGTCAGGTCACAGGGAATTCTTCAGCCCACACTGTCCCCTCACATACCTGCCCAGCCACTGCCATGGAGCAGGGTCATCCTAGCCTGTCAGGCTTCAGAACTGAGGGACCATCTCCGCTGTCACAGGTCACCCCACCACATCGGCTGCTATGGGCTCCGAGCATTTCAGGTTCTGAAAGCAGCGGTGTCGTCCCAGGAGGGCCCGAGGGACGTGAGGCCGCACAGCGGAGCTGTGGCAGTGCGGCTGGCCTGCTTGTCCCCCCTGCACCTCGCCGACCCAGGTCCCCTCAGCAGCGTCAACGACCTCCACCTGCCTCCGCTTTCCCACGGACTCATCAAAGTCTGGGTCATTTCTTATTGTTAAATATGTATGCCCTGAGCAATGGTACGGGAAGTGAGCACACACCAGTCACATAACTCTCGCGTGGAAACCTTTCCTTCAGTGTCTGCGGGCACAGGGGAAGCAGCTTGGCAGCCGTCCGTCTCTCGTTCCGTGGGTGTGGACCGGTGGCAGAGCCTGAGTGGGAGGAGAGCCAGCAGGAGAAAGGAGCGGGGACTGCTGTGTGACCACGTCTGCCCAGCGGGCTCACTGCGCTGGCCCCTGAGAACCTGCCACTCCACTCAAGGCTCTGCGGGCTTTAGAGCCACGGTGCGCGTGACCTTGTGTTCCGTGTGATTTGGGATTCCATGCTGGTCCTTCCTCTCAAGGAGCATGGGATCTTTGGGGAGCAATATAAACCGAACATGCATGATTCATTAGCGAGCCCCCCCCCAGCCCCTCCATAAAAGCTCGTGTGAGTGAGGGGCTTGGGGCAGGTGTGTAGCAGGAAGTTTAGAGCAGGGAGATCAGCGGGGCTGAGGTCCCTGGAGAAGGCTCTGCAGTGGGTGTCCTGGGTCATTTAGGGGAACAGCAGATGCCCAGGCACAGACAGAGACAGGGGAGAAGGGCAGGGTGTGCGGGGAGGCCTCAGAGGGGCTGCCGGTCAGCCCTGCTGCCCATACTTCTGTGTCTATTTATTGGCTCAGGAAGGATCTGCGTATTTGGATCCTGAAATCCTGGATTGGACACTTTGAGCAGGTCACTTGTTCTTGGAGCCTCAGTGTCTCATGAGGGAGACTAAGAGGTGGCAGTCAGTGCATTTGACAAACAGGAGGGGCTCGGGCACCAGATCTGGCACCAGCAAGGTCTCACCTTGGCCTAGTGTTAACCTTTTAGCTGCAAAGTCACTAGGACGTAGAGCAACAGGTGGCAGGGGGATGCTTGGGGTTCAAGGAGCAGGTTTTACAGAAGCAGTTTGTTATTTTAGCAGCCAGTGCAATTGCAGTGGTGTGTGCCAGCCAAAGACCAGCCCTGGTGATGATGATACTGGTCCTGCCAACCTTATAAGGCTATTGTCAGGATCAAATATCATAATGTCCATGAGAACACTTTGTAAACTGTCGTGGACTGCAAAAAACAATGGTCCCTGTACCTGCTATATGGTGCGGAGTAAAGGAGTCTGCTACCCGGGGGTGGGGAGCAGAAAAGCAAGTCTGCGATAATAACATAAACAGAAAAGGATCTTTTTTATCATTTATAATTGGTATTCGCTTATTTTATTTAAGCTATGTAGTTTAACATAAAGAGCTAACTATGAAAAATGTCTAATGTGTCACCTTCACAGCAAGATTATCAGCCTGAGAGCGAGGATCTTTGATTTATACTTTTTGTGTCCCCCAGACCGCTGGTTCTCAAACCCACTGGTTCTTTTCACACTTTTAACGAGTTATTGTGGAGACTTCTGTTCCAGAAGAGGATATGCAAACTTTCCTACATTCCTCACGCTAAATACAACAAAAATCACTGGACATTATATGTCAAATGAGCATAAGGAAGGTCTGAAATGAGGAGAGAGGATGGGAGAGTGGTCCAGGGCCTTGGGACCCAAGGAATGACACAGAGGTGACCTCCCTGGATTTACCTCTTGTCTCATATTATCTCAGACTTGGAGGTGAAGAAGCATCAACCCGAAAATATCAATGCTGCAGACAACAAAAACCCCAACAGAAGCCCCCTCTCTCAGCTAAAGGATCAGGAGAGCAGCAGCTTGGCCAGACAGAAAGGTCTCAGACAACAACCACTCCACTCCAGGCAAACACCACAGCCCATTGAAACCCACCTAGAGAAGCCCAGTGCGACCCCAAGTTCTACCCCCATGAGGCTGCAATGATGCACCCTAACACTCCCATGGTGGTGTCAGAAAAAGGCCAAGCGGGGAGCCAGAATTTTCATCCCTGCTACCTGTGAGCCTCCCCCCACCACACACACACACACACACACACACACACACACACATGCACACACACGGTGTCTTTGGAGACCATACGGGCCGCCTGGCAGTAAGGAGGCAACAGCCCCTCTTGCCTTGTGGGTGGTGTCAGAGGCAGCTTGGCGGAGAGTCAGGACTTGCACCACCGAGGGGTAACGAGGCCACCCTCACCATGGTGGCAGTGGGACCACATGACAGTTAACAGACAGAAATTGTTAGATTGGTTTAAAAAATGTGTAGGACACTGATAAAGCAGTGCTGAAAAGGAAATTTAGAAAAGAAGAAACGTCTCAAAGCAATAATCTAAGCTCCCACTTTAAGGACTTAAACCCAAAGAAAGCAGAAGAAAAAACTAATAAAAAAAGAACAAAGATTAATGAAATTGAAACAGAGAAACATCTGTTTTGAAATAAAGAAAATCAATGAACCAAGAGCTGGTTCTTTGAGAAGATTATAAAATTGATAAGTCTCTTAAGACAAAAAGAGAGAAGATACAAGTTACCAATATTTGGAATGAAGCAGAGGATATCTCTACAGACCCTGCAGATATCAAAATACATAAATATTATGAACAGTTGTGTGCACATAAATGTGACAACTTCGATGAAATGGACCACTTCTTCAAAAAACACAAACTACCATAACTCACTCAATATGAAATAGATCATTTGATTAGCCCTGTAACTATTAAGAAAATTGAATTTGTAACTAAATAACTTGCTTAAAAAAAAATGCCAGATCGTTTCACTGGAGAATTCCACAATTTGTGTAAAAAAGAATACAAATTCTGCTCTATCTCTTCCGGAAAATAGAAGACAGGGAACACTTTTTTTTTTTTTTTATCCTCACCCAAGGACATTTTTCCATTTTTTGTTCAGGTAGAGTGGGAGGGAGAGA
Source organism: Molossus molossus (assembly GCF_014108415.1). Classification (NCBI taxonomy): domain Eukaryota; kingdom Metazoa; phylum Chordata; class Mammalia; order Chiroptera; family Molossidae; genus Molossus; species Molossus molossus. The sequence goes on along the minus strand of NW_023425377.1, from coordinate 104,516,483 downwards.
GCGGAAGAGAGAGAGAGAGAAACATCGATGTGTCCGAGTGGCTGCCACCTGCACGACCAACCCGGGCCGGGGACAAACTGCAACCGAGGTACATGCCCTTAGTGGGAACCGAACCCGGGTCTCTCTGGACCGCAGGCCGATGCTGTAACCGCTGAGCCAAACCGGCCAGGGCGACAGGGAACACTTTTCAATTTGTTTTATAAAATTAGTATTACCCTGATCCCAAAACCAGACAAAAGAAGTAAACAAATCATTTTGGATCAATATTTCTCATGAATATACATCCAAAATCCTTTAAAAATATTATCAAATAGAATTTATCAATATATTTGAAAAGTATATACCCTGACTAAGTGGGTTTTTTTCCAGGAATACAAGGCTAGTTCAATATTTGAAATGGTCACTCTGAGTAACAGTTTGGCAGTTTCTTTAAAAACAAAATATGCAATTAACATATGACTCAGCAATTATGCTTTTGGGCATTTATCTCAGAGAAACAAAGACTTACGTTTACACCAAAACCTGTACCTCAATGTGTATATCTGCTTTATGTGTAATAGCCCCAAACTGAAAATGCCCAGGTGTCCTTCAGTGAATGAATGGCTAAACGATCTAGGGTACATTCATACAATGGAATACTACTCAGCAGTTAAAAAATTCAACTATTGATACATTCAAAAACCCGGATCAATCTCCAGAGAATTATGTTGAATTAAAAAAGCCAGTCCCAAAGGTTACATATCGTATAATTCCATTTATATAGCATCCTTGAAATCATAGAATTGCAGCAATGGAGGACAGACCAGCGGGTGCCAGCAGGTAGGAAAGGCATGGAGGTGGGTGGCGAGCGAGTGTGGCTACTCAAGGGCGATGAGAGGGATTCTTGTGATAGAAATATTCTGTATTGTGACCCTCCTAATGTTAACTTCCTGGTTATGATGTTGTACTAGAGTTTTGCAAGATGTTACCATTGTTCTCAGGAAACTGAGTAAAAGGTACCTGATATCTGTCTGCATTATTTCTTATAACTGCCTGTGACTCTACAGTTATCTCAATATAAGAAGTTTAACTTTATAAATTCTTGAAGACGCCCGGCCGGTGTAGCTTAGTGGTTGAGCGTCAACCCATGCACCAAGAGGTCGCCAGTTCGATTCCTGGTCAGGGCACATGCCCAGGTTGTGGGCCCGATCCCCGGTGGAGGGCATATAGGGGGCGGCCAATCAATGTTCCCTCTCTTTGATGTTTCTCTCTCTCTCAAAATTGATAAAGAAAAAAAATTTTTTTTAATAAAAAAATGATTGAAGACATCAAAGATTTGCTTATGTTGGCTATATCTACTTATATAGTTACAGTATTAAAAATGAATACAGAGGTGTTAAACATATTTACTTAATTCATTTGAAAATAATGACATGCCTAAAACACATGAACACAAATAGCATATTTTCATGAAAAGCAACTACATTTTAAAACAAAGGAAAATAAGTGAGAAAGGTGGCATTGATTTGCATGTTCTCGATCCCTGTAAGGTCTGGCTTAATAGACAGAAGACAGCAGGAACCCCACACCTGCTTCTGCACGCTCCCTCTTACAAGATGTTTTTTAGTTGAAGTACGTGAAGATAATCCAGCCCCACTTCGATGGGTAGTTGAAAAAGAGAAGAGTATTTTAATAGCCTTTCAAATAATTATGGATTTTTTTTTGACACTACACAAAAACTTGACAAATGACAGTTTTGTTTAACACTGGTTGCCAGGTCGAATCTGAAACTATATCAAAGAACTTTTTATCCCCTGTGACATTAAAATGCATTTATCTCTCTAGCACTTTGAAGGGCTCCATGCTTGAATGTTGGCTTGTGGAGCCCCTGCAGGGGTCTGCAGAGGCTACTGGACCACATATTGAGACCACTGCCCTAATGTTCTTAGTCTCAGACCTGAGGTGGGTGCCCAGTAAATGCAGTGATTTGGTGATGAAATATTGAAACCCTTAGTTCCAAAGACTGCCAGAGACCTGGCAAATAGATAGCAAATCTGTCTGATGGAATTTAGGACGGTTGCCTGTTTGGTGCCTCCCCAAGGTAGCCCCATGTTTTTTGGGTGCCGCGATGTGACATTGTATCCTCAAAGAGGAAGGGGCGCCTCTGCAGGACATCAGCCTAATAGGTGACATTTCAAATACTTTGAAAGACATTTATTTTCTGTTTTAGATGAAGATGCTGCAGGACTGAAATGGCTTGTATGGAGGGACAGATTGGAGACCATGTGCCAGAAGTTCTGACCCTCTTTCCCAACCATCTCCCCAGCAGAGCAATGAATGGCCCTTTTTACTGCTATTAACCAGCTTAAGACTTAGCTTTTCTCTTTAACAGGAGCATAATGGTTCCCACACGAATCCCCACCAATGAAACAAAGAAACTTTGCCTTTCACAGTGAATAGTAGTAACCCAGGAGAACTCACTGCCACAAGTTATTATTACAGCACATAACTACGCAAGGATGAAAACAAGATCAGACACTTGTGTGAATAGGGAAAACCAAGGCAAGCTTTTTAGTTTGTTTGCTTTGAAGCAGCCAGTGGTCACTAACTCAAATCTGGGAAGACATTGCAGTAATAGATGATTAGGTGTGGTTTTTGGTTTTGTTTGTTTGTTTGTTTGAGGGAAAGGTTTGCATTTTATTCTGAAACATTCTGGGCAAATCTGAGAAAGGATTAGCTGCAGAACTCTTAAGGGGGCCCTGATGGGTTTTTACATAAAACTGTAGAGGATAGGTACCCCTTTGTACTCTCTAGTTTGTCCCCGAGGGAGCGTGGTGCAGGGCACTGTAATGGTCAGTTCCCTGTGGCTTTCTCCCTCTGAGGACTCCTGGTGGGCAGGGGCTGTGCCTTAGTCACTGTGCCACCCCTACAGCAAGCATAGTAAGTGACCAAACTGGTTATTAGTTGAACTAACAATTCCCATTTACTCAGCTAGATGTTGAGTCCTTCAACATCTAACTGTTAAGCAGTTAGATAGAAGCTTGTCACTCCAGGCTGTTCGAGAATTCTATGAACAACATCCTGGAGTTGCATTTAGGGGGCAATCGAATCATGTGTGGTGTTCCTTCTTCTAAATTTCCTAAGTTATTTTTAGTTAACCTAACTTAATTTGCCAAGCAATTGGACTTCTGGGATGAAAATCATATTTTAAAATGCCTTTTCTCTCTCTTCCCTCAGAGCCTGACTTCAGGCAAGAGGAGGAGGTGGGTTTGCTGTAGAATCAGAAAGCATTTGGAAGGACAGTGTTTAAAACTAGAAATTGACTTCTTGGTGTCATGCTGGGTCAGAAGGCAAAGATTCCAATCCCTGGAGGCATCTTGGAAATTGCTGCGTGCATTGCAGTTCTTGCAATAAAAAACATGTGGACATGAGGTTATTGTTCTATATATTTTCTTTAAATTCTCATGGGTTTTGTGAATATATGCATGTTTCAGAAGAGCTCTTAGATTTAATTACAACACATGTAATTATAATCACAACAAAAATAAAAATTCTATATAATGAAACATTTCCAAGCTCCAGCTGGTGGCCTACTTACAACAGCAATTACGGGGTCACCAGGTTTGGTATAATGAGATTTGATTCATGTTTGGGATTTCCTGAGCAATATACAAATAGAGGATTTCACTATGCTTTTGGGTTGTTACCAGGAGGCATATATAGCATAGTAACTAGAATTTTAATTCAAGTTTACTTCGTTCACTTTTTTCATTCACTTGATAGTTGTAGCTACTATAAAATACACACTATGCTTGGCTACCAAAACTAATTTTTTTTATGTATCTTTATTGTTGAACGTATTATAGTTGTTCCCCCTTTTTCCCCCATTGACCCCCTCTTCCCCAATCCTGTCCCCCTCTTGCCTTCCCCATACTGTTGTCTGTGTCATTGCACAAAAGTTCTTTGGTTTATCTCATCCCACCCTCCCTCCCCCTTCCCTTTGAGGTTCATCAGTCTAACAATCAATCTGTACTTCTTAATTCCTTCATCTTTTTCACCCAGCCCCTCAGTCCCCTCCCATCTGGCAAGCAACAAAAAGTTCTCTGTATCTATGAGTCTGTTTCTGTTCTGCTTGCTCATTTTGTTTGTGGATTCAGTTGTTGATAGATATGTATTGATAGCCATTTTATTGTTCATATTTTTGTTCTCCTTCTCCTTCAGGAAGACCCTTCAACATTTCATATAATAATGGTTTGGTGGTGATGAACTCCTTTAGCTTTTTCTTGTCTGGGAAGCTCTTCATATGTCCATCGATTCTAAATGATAGCTTTGCAGGATAGAGTAATCTTGGTTGTAGGTCCTTGCTTTTCATCACCTTGAATATCTCTTACCACTCCTTTCTGGCCTGCAAAGTTTCTTTTGAGAAATCAGCTGACAGTCTTATAGGAGCTCCTTTGTAGGTAATCAACTGCTTTACTCTTGCTGCTTTTAAGATTCTCTCTTTGTCTTGAACCTTTGGCATTTTGATGATGATGTATCTTGGTGTGAACCTCTTTGGGTTCATCTTCTTTGGGACTCTCTGTGCTTCCTGGACTTATATGTCTGTTTCCTTCACCAAGTTAGGGAAGATTTCTGTTATTATTATTTTTTTTAATAGGCTTTCAATTTCTTGCTCTCTTTCTTCTTTTCTGGCACCCCAGGATGCGAATGTTGGCACCCTAGAAGTTGTCCCAGAGGCTCCTTACACTATCCTCATTTTTTTGGATTATTTTTATTTATTTATTTTTTTGCTGTTCTGATTGGGTGTTTTTTGCTTCCTATATTGCAAGCCAATGATTTGCTTCTTGGTTTTACCTACCCTACTATTGATTCCCTGTAAATTATTCTTTATTTCAGTTAGTGCATCCTTCATTTCTGACTGGTCCTTTTTTATGCTGTTAATGTTCTCACTAAGTTCATTAGAGTTCTCCTTAAGTTCCTTGAAGTTCTCACTGACATCCTTATAACCAGTGTTTTGAACTCTGCATCTGATTGATTGCTTATCTCCATTTTGTTGAGTTCTTTTCCTGGAGTTTTGTTCTTTTCTTTCATTTGGGCCTTGTTTCTTTGTCTCCCATTTTGGCTGCTTCCCGATGTTTGTTTCTATGTATTAGTAGAGTTGCTATGTCTCCTAGGCTTCATAGAGTGGGATCCAGTGGCACAGCCTTCCTAATCACCCGAGCTGGGCCCTCGAGGTGCACCCCTAGTGTGGACTGTACACCCTTCTGTAGTAATTGAGTCTTGATTGCTCTTGGCACATCAATGGGAGGGATGAGCCCTGGCCAGTTTGGCTGAGTAGTTAGAGTGTCGGCCCACAGTCCGAAGGGTCACAAATTCAATTCCCAGTCAAGGGTGTGTACTTGGGTTGTGGCTTTGATCCCTGGCCCCAGTTGTTGTCATGCAGAAGGCAACCAGTCACATTGATGTTTTTCTCTCTCTCTCTTCTTCTCTCCCTCCCTTCCACTCTATCTCTATCTAAAAATCAATGGAAAAATACCCTCAGGTAAGGAGTAACAGAAAAAAAAATTGTGATGACTAGGTGAGTTATTAAAAACCAAGTCTGAATAACTTAGTGTGAAGCACCTTGACCAAATTTGCAAAATGTCTGATTTCAGAATCCAGTGTGTTTTGTTTTGTTTTTGGTATATGCCCCTGGCGGGAACCAAACCTGGGACTCTCTGGTCCACAGGCTGGCGCTCCAACCACTGAGCCAAACCGGCCAGGACTCCAGGTGTGTTTTCTTTGACTCTAGACAATGTTTGCAAAACACCCGAGGCAATGTAAAGTGTTGGGAAATTTCACATAAAAACTGGTGGATTTCTCATTAACACTGAGATTTTTTAAATTTCCCTTTGGAAAAAAAATGAAAATCCTTGGCATCAGGGCCAATATTTTGGCTTGGCAACAGTCCGCCGGCCTAAGAAGTTGCTGTCTCCTCGGGATATAATAAGCTGGTCTTGAAAGCATGAGAAGCTGTGGTTTGGGAGGGGGCATTGGAGACAGAGCGAGTGGAAGAAGAAAAGAGGATTTGTATGTGTATGGTGAAGCACAAGTGATTCCATGATGTACAAGTATACGCTTTGGGTTAAGAGGAGTGAAAATGAAGTTGCAGAGGCCAGAACGGGCTAGATTTGGGCACCTTTTTTTTAATCCTCACCCGAGGACATTTTTCCATTTTTTTGTTCAGGTAGAGTGGGAGGGAGAGAGAGGAACAGAGAGAGAGAGAGAAACATCGATGTGAAAGGAACACATCGAGTGGCTGCCACCCGCACAACCCACCAGGGCCGGGGACAAACTGCAACCGAGGTACGTGCCCTTAGCGGGAACTGAACCCGGGTCTCTCAGGACCGCAGGCCAACGCTCTAACCGCTGAGCCAAACCGGCCAGGGCGATTTGGGCAACTTTTGCATGTGAGGTTAAGGAGCTTGAACTTGATCTTACAGGTTTTTACAGACATTTAGATTTTAGGATATGAGTCAAATGGTCAGATTTCTGTGCCAGCCAGGTCATTGTGTTGGCAAGTGGCAGAAGGTGAGGGCACCCAGCCTGAAGGCTAGGAGTTCAGTTAAGAAGCTATTATAGTTTCCTAAGAAAAATATAGAGAGGCTTGAACTCCGGTCATGATGGTGGGGATGGGGACAAATAGACAGAAGACTTGAGAGGTGTAAAGAAGCATAAACACGGTTCAAGGGTCTACAGAATATAGAATAAGAGGAAGGGGAAGGATGCGGCGATGACACCTGTGATTCCGACTACTGAATGGAGGGTTGTGCCATTGCAGGCCGGAGGAGATCACATAAGAAAGAGCAACGTGAAAGGAACGATCATGGTCATTTCCAGGCCTGCTGAGTGTGGGTGTCTGTGTGGATGGCCAAGGAGAGCTATCCAACGGGCAGTTAGATACAGGAGCTTAGTTCGTTTGGGCTGCTATGGCAAAAACACCACATACCGGGTGGCTTGCATACAAACTTATTTCTCAGAGTTCTAGAGTCTAAGGAGTCCAAAATCAAGGCACTGGGAGATTCTGTGTTTGATGAAAGCCCGCCTCCCAGTTCATAGACCGCTGTGTTCTCACATGCGGAGGGGGTGAGGGAACCCTCCGGGACCTCTTTGATCAGGGCTCTGCTCTCATGACTTAATCACCTCCCAAACAGCTCCCTCCAAATGCCATCACACTAGAATTAGGTTTGAATGTATGAATTTGGGGGGACACAAACCTTTATTCTTTTTTTTTTTTTTAATATTTGTTTTATTTTTATTTATTTATTTATTTTTTTAATCCTCATCCGAGGACATTTTTCCATTTTTTGTACAGACAGAGTGGGAGGGAGAGAGAGGAAGAGAGAGAGAGAGGGAAACATCAATGTGAAAGGGACACATCGAGTGGCTGCCACCCGCACGACCAACCAGGGCCAGGGACAAACTGCAACCGAGGTACATGCCCTTAGCGGGAACCGAACCCGGGCCTCTCCGGACCGCAGGTGGACGCTCTAACCGCTGAGCCAAACCGGCCAGGGCCAAACCTTTATTCTATAGCAAGAATCTAAAGCTCAGTGAAAGTGACTTATTTAGAGGTAGAATTTTGGGCATCAGCACAGCAGTGATTGTCAGGACGAGGAGAATGCGCCGATCACCCGGTGGAGTATAGAGCAGGGGAGGACAGTGAGTGGAGGGTGAGCCCCGGGGGCACCCGCTCCTGATGCAATAATCTGCAGTTCCAACAACTACTGGCTGTACTTGTGCAGCCCAGACCAAAGTCTGATGGCTGCCTCCTCAACAGAATGGCTCTCTTCTCTTCACCGTTTCTTTTCTCTCATTGATTTCTTCTCCTAGTTCTCCCTTGTTTTTCTTACTACTTCAATCTTCCCCCTTGGTTTTTTTAATTATTATTATAAAATATATCACATATAAGAAGAGGGCTTTTCAATGCATATGTATGGTTTAAAGAAGAACATAAAGTAAACATAGTACCAGCTGATGAAATAGAACATTCCAGATAGTCACCCTCCCTGACTGTCTCTCCCCTTGTCCCTCCTCCCAGAGGTAATAACCACTACACTGAATTTTGTGGGCTTTTTACATAATTTTATCATATATGATGATCACGAAACAATAGTTTGCTTTTTTAGGGGGTGTTTGTATAAATGGTGTAGAACTGCCTTTTTTTGTGACAGCGTGGTCGCTTTTCAATACTGTGCTCACGGGGTTCATCTCTGCGCATGCAGGCAGCCGTAGCTCCCTTCCCCCGCTCTTCTGCGTGCAGTTCATCCACCCCCCGTGGGCAGACCAGGGCTGAGGCTGTGACCAGTGATTTACGAACACGCTTTCTGTCTGGCTGGCAAACATCTGCACCCAGGGTTATACCCAAACGGGAATTGCTGGATGGACTGTATGGGCAGCCTTATTCTTTTCCAAAGTCCCTGTGCCAATTTGTAATCCCTCCTGGAGTCATCTTCCTTTTCTAAATTAAAAATGTGTATTTTGTTGTTAAGAAACCTGTACTCATTAAATATTTTTTAAATATATAAAAAAAATTACCATCGTTCTAATACTCCACGAGAAAAAAGGGGAGGGGGGCCCGGCACCCTTTCCTCACTCGTATGTGTATGTTTCCATTCCACCTTATTTCCGTCTTTTAGTTCCTGCGTTCTCCGTTCTTGCCTTTCACAGATTCATTCTAAAGGCCAAAATGCCCTTCTTTACACATTTTAGTTCCTGTTCACGTTTTCTGCTCCTGTACTGATGTTCCCCACCCTCTTCTCCGCCACAGGCCCTTGAGGAGGTGCCACCGCATTCCGGATCCGAAATTCCCCACGGATTCAGGGGCTGGAGCAAAATTCCCACTGTCAGAAGAGCAGGGGAGGGCAGGGGCTGGTGGCCTCTGGGAAATCCCACCCTGGGGCCTGTTTTGTTTTCTGCTTTTTAATATGTGTCATCAGTATACTTAGCCTTTGGGAACTGGCTGAACTCCCTGTCTGTTTCCTGAGTGGAAAGGTGACCAGCACTAGGACCTGCTCAGTATTTCCCAGAGGTTATTTATGGATGCAGCCTGGCGGTCTGAAAATAGAAGCGTCGGTCCAAGGAGGTGTCCCCAGGTCAGTGGGGCAGGGCTTGCTGGCTCTTCGCTAGAGCAGACAGCTTTGGCCTTCGTAGAGAGGGCAGAGCCCGGGTCCCTGCCAGGGCAGAGGGGAACTGAGCCACTTCCTCCTGTCCACAGTGTCAGGCAGGAATGCGGAGGCCACAGGCCCCCTGGAAGGGCTGGGCCCCTTGTGGCTGGCAATACTTATATTGGCTCCCAGCCGCCTGGCGTTTGGGCATCTTGTCTCTGGACTGTGAGATGCACTCATGACCCTCGGGGACATTCCTGGAAGCAAGGGGCTTGTCTCAGGATTTGTAGTGCAGCAGTCCTGCCCTGGTGGGTTTATCACTCAGCTCTCCATCCAGTGCGTCTTCACTTTTCCACACACTGGGTCACCTGGGCAGCTGTACAAACCCTGATACCTTGTCCCGCCCCCCGAGAGTCTGAAGCAATGGAGCTAGTGTGAGGCCTGGCCATCAGGGCTTTTCAGAGCTCTCCAGATGACTCTACTGTTCAGAGAGGAATACTGCCTAAGCTGAAAGGGGGACCTCAAGCGGACCACTTGTCATTTTCTAGTATTTGCTTTAATAGCTGCCATTTGTGGAAGCCCACTGTGTGCCCGACAAGGTGCTAGGCTCTGGTCGCAGTAGCTCACAATGACTGGGCCTGGGTTACTGATAAGGAAACAGGCTCAGAGAGGATAAGTGATTTGCCCAAGTTTAGATAGGAAAATTAGGATTTAAATTCTGACTTTTTGTTGTTGTTGCTAATCCTCACCTGAGGATATTTTTCAGTGTTAGATAGAGTGGAAGTGGGGGGTGGGAGAAATCAATGTAAAAGAGACACATTGATTGATTGCTTCCCACACAAACCCCGACCGGGACAGGGATCAAACCTGCAACCCAGGTACATGCTCCTGACCAGAAATCAAACCCAAGACCCTTCAGTCCAAGGGCTCTAACCACTGAGCAAGACCAACCAGGGCATAAATTCAGATTTTTCTGACTTCACTGTCTGTGCTCTAACCTCTTCATCACATGCCTCTCTTTTGGAAGATTATCAAGGAGGGTTTGGAGAATAAGAGCCCTTTCAATGTAGCAAGTTAGTATGATTTAAAGCATGAATGAGGCAGAGACAGAAGAATGCAAGGAAGTGAGGAGAGAGGAGGGAGTTGTCCAATTTGAACTGGGGATCAAAATGCAGTCTACAATGAGGTCTTTCTTTCTTTACGCTGTTGGGAGCCACAGTCACCTGCTGTGTGGGGGCCCCGCGCAGGTCGGGAGAGGCAGGCCTGGGCAGGGCTCTGACTCAGCTCTGATGGCAGAGGCAGATGTGCTCTCGTGCTCACAACATCACCAGAATTTAAACTAATGATGGAAACCTAATTCCCGACAGACATTCTCTGCAATGGTTGCAGAGTGGCCAAGCTGTGGCCAAGCTGTCCTCCCACACAACTGCCTGCTTGACACGGTGGCTCTGTCCTGCCCGGGGGTCCCCCTTCCTGACTCTCTCCCTAAGTAGGGCCTAGAACAGTATCTGAAGACATCCGATGGAACTTCTCCCTTCCTGCCAGTCATGTTGTCATCTCCCAGGCTTGGAGGTTGTTACCCGAAATGTCAAAGTCAGACACAACTTGTCACACTCACCACTGTGGTGCGTTTGTATGTTTGTGTTGGAGGACCATGATGTCTCTAGGAGCTGACTTGCTATTTCTCATTTCAATATATTGAGTGTCTAGAACCTCTCATGGAAAGCCTACCAGAGTCTTTCTGACTACATCACAGAAGGTCAAAGTTCATAGCACCCAAAACACTGTTTAGTTCATTGTAATGAATCATCCAAGTACCTCAATGACCTAGGTCATTGAAGAAAGATCTTGAAAAGACCTCATCTTATGAAGTCTGACTTAGAAAGTCTGCATGTGCGTATGTTCATGGGTGTACACGCATATGCACACAGGCACACACAGTCGCACAGAAGAGTGAAGACGGTTGTATTGACACTCAGGGAACAGGCGGCCATGGTTACAGGGTCTGGCGGAGGCTTTTATGGTCACCAGCAAACACGTTTCTCAGGACAGCACTTTTCTCCCCTTTCTAACAGTGGAGCATAGAGACGGGCGGGATTCCTGAAGTGGTCACTCTTGGCCCTGGGGGTGAAGGCCTGGCTCTCGCACCTCTTACCAAGCCTCTGATTCCACGATCCTTCTCCTGGGAGGGCAGTGGACGCCAGATGCTAAATTTGCTAACCCCGAGCATAGAAACCCTGCATGAACACAGGAGGACGTGCCTTTTCCTTTGGTTGGCTTTTCCCCAGAGAGGCAAGACACTGAGAAGTGCAATACCTTGGAGGGGATAAAATTGCTTTTATGACCATAAGTAAGGACTCTCAAGCTCGAAGGTGAGACAGACTTAACTCTCCTCAGGCTCGTGTAACAACGTGCGTTTGGCTTGTTTTTACTTCCTCGTGTGGAATCAGATGGGAGTTTTAGTTCCAGTCTGAGTGCTGTGGAAATTGTAGAAGGGAGAAGCCATAAACAAAGTGCCTGTATGACAGAGGTGTCACCACAGGAAGACATTTGACGCTGCAGAGCTCGGTGGAGTAGGGTTACAGGGAGATCCAGAGACCCCATACTGCTCAGCTCCTGGGGCAGCAGTCACATCGTCTGTGTGAACCTAATGGTATTGAAAGCATCAGTGACTTCTCCTGGAATTCCTGATGCCAGTGGGATTTTAAAATGTGATCCAAATTGTAGTCCATAAACACCTACAAATCTGCAAATATATGTTTAGGGATTCATAGATTTTAGGCCTTTGAATGTTCTGGATCTTCTGATGGCCCTTTAAAGCAGAAATGTTAATGAGATTGTAGAGCCTCGGTTTGCTTGTGTTTACAATCAAAATTTCACCAAGCCATTAGTTCAAGTGATCTTTTTTAAAAATCAAAAAAACATTTATACAGAAAAGTAGACCTTTTCCCAAATCCATTAGGTTTCTGCTGTTCAACCTTCTCAACCACGTTTCATTTCTGGGTCTGTGGTCTCACCACAAAAGTAATCATGCTGAATGTCTGTTCTAGAGAAGCCCCCCTGAGGGGTGGAGATAAAACTGAGCTGTGAGGAGAGGGCGGGACTTAGAGAGGGAGGAAGGGGCGGGGTGGAGGCAGGAATGTGACCCCTTTCAGGTCTGTGTACTTCCAGTCGGGGCTGTGTCTAATCCCACGGGTAGAGCCTTCGGGTGGAAGTCATTTGATACTTCGTGAAGTACCAGAGTTAATGGTTTTTCGCAATTTTTAAAAAGTATGTCAGTAACAGTCATGACTTCTACTTACCTTCACCTTGGCACAGGTTAGGAATAAATTTTGCTACAAAAAACACATATTAAAAAATTAAACTAGTTTTGTTTTGGAATCTGGCTTTCTATTTTTGGAAGACAGAGGTCATTCTCCTTTGGATTCACTTAGTAGTTGAGGGGTGATAGCAGGCAACGGGCAAATATTCAGGAAAACCACTTAGGTTGGATTGGTAACCGTCATAAATCCGTAATTGGGATTTGTCTCTCACTCCTGCTGAATGCCACACTGGCACACCCGAAGTTTCAAGAGGGGCTCTAGGGACTACTCCAGGTCCACAAGGCAGGAGCTCCAGGTCTCCCGGCAAAAGGCAGCACGTTAAGGAGGCTGAGAATGCGCAACTGGTCCATTCATTCTGAGGAGGGGTCTTGTCCTCTACATTCTTCGCCAGCCTTTCTCTCACGTAACAAGCCATTTTCTCCTGGAACTGCAGTTATTTGATTCTGAGCCATCTCTTCCTTTCATCATATGTGCAAAAGCAGCCCAGTAGGCTCGTTGGATGTTTTGAGTGGGATCAGTGAACTTGAACTGGCACCATTTGGAAACTTTCCCGTCCTAGCGGTCACTTCCTCGTCCTCGATACCTTCTCATATGCCCCTAAGGGGGGGGGGGCAGTGTTTTGCCACCCCAATATCCCCAATTTTCGGGATATTGATTTTAAGCTGGCTATTGAGAAACAAAAAACTCGGAAAGAACGTTTCACCCTCCCCCTTTTCCACCCAAAGGAATTCCGTTAGGAAAACCTGCTGCAGGAAGAGAACCTTAGCTGTTCACCTTGGCGCATATGAGTGAAACGTGGCAGACAGGGAGGATCCCAACTAAATTCTGTTCCCCAGGTTCCCCTGGGTCCCACTGTTTCTGAGTGGCCCTGCAATCATTTGTTAGCCAAATGTTGGCTTTTTCTCATCTACCTGTGAATTGCTTATCTCCTTCCTTAGTCCAAAATGACACATCTGCTTCATTGCGCCTCACCGTCTTTGGAGTTTTCATGCTCATGTGAATTCCTCGTGGACACAAGTTAACATTTGATGTTTCTCCTGTTAATCTGCTGTATGTCATTTGACTTATTTGACCAGAAGAACTAAAGGGGTAAGGGGAACGTTTTCCCAGTGTTGACACCCTCAAGGGCCCTTTGCTCTGTCCTCCCTCTCTGTGCTGTCTGCACCGGTGTGAAACCCATCCCAATAATCCAAGCCTCCATTCATTTTTATTGTTTCATCAAAGCCCAGGACACAGCATTGAAGTTCCAGTGTGGCTGTGCCACTAATTAGTGGGTGACCTTACCTGGCTAGGGTGTAGGTACCTGGAGTCCAGATATGACCGTGCCCTCACCTGCAGACTCTGTCACCTTTGTCTCCAATAGGACAAGGAAACTATAGATAAGTTTTCTAAGAGCTTATTTGAGCCCAGATTTTGATGAGATGCCTGGATGCAAGATCTCAGCAGACTGAGAAAATGCTCGGGAGAAGGGCCGTTTTGCAGTCTTCCTCATGCATTAATAATCAAAGGAGAAAGTGTTAGGAAGGTTACATGAAACCACTGATGGTTGATTAAGGAGTCGGGAGAAGGCAAAGCTGGAAATCTCTACTACTGGGTAAAAAGCAAAATGGAGAAATACATCCTTCTCTTACACTGGTGGGTACAGGACAGTTACCAGCCCGTATTTTCTGCACACAGAGATGGTGTACGGGCAACAAGATAACAGTGCGGAGTTCTGAGGCCTTGAGCTCCAGTGCACGCTGCACTTGTGCCTTCAAGGAGCCTGGGAAAGGAAATTACTCTGACCTTTCAAAGGCATGTTTTCTGAGTTGCACAAAGGTAAATAGACAGAACTCGCTTAGGGTAAAGACTGACCTTTCATCAGGGCAGCCATAGGCCAGGACGTGACTACCCAACATGATCCACTTGGTTAGGAATTTCCATGTTCAGAACATCCTGAGCGGTTCTTTTTCAGCACTGAGTCTGTAAGACCATGTGACACCGCTGAGCTTATCAGGTTTAGGACACAGCCCGTTTTTCATTCACACCCTCCTGTCTCAGTCCCAGGATCCTGGCCCAGCAACAGCCTCAATGTCCACCACCTCCACTGGGCTGGACCAACTCCTGCAAGTGGGGTGTGGTGATAGGTAAGACAGGTATAACTAGGAAGTTTTCTGGTGTGAACTATCTGTGTTGACCTTGAGTAGTTACTTCACTCCTCTAAGCCTCAGTTTCCTCATATGTAAAATAGGCATAATGATAGTCCTACTTCATATGTAGGACTGTTGCAGATTAAATGAGAAATGTGGGTAAAACACGTAACACAATTAGCTATTGGTGACAATGCTTATGATGGTGATGGTGATGAGGACACACAGTCCCACCCCACCCGGGTATTTTGAGGACTTCAGCCAGTGTTGCCAGGGGAGGGCCCTGTCTTGGCTCTAGACTGGATCCTTTTCCTCTCTCCTCTCTTGGGAACTTTATCCACACTGGTACATAGTCCGTGATTATATCCTGGCAGCCTGGCTGAAATGCTTTTTTTTAAATCCTCACCAGAGGACATTTTTGCATTTATCTTTAGATAGAGCAGGAGGGAGAGAGGGAGGGAGAGAGAGAGAGAAAAACATCGAGTGGTTGCCACCCACACGACCCCCAACTGGGACGGGAACAAATTACAACTGAGATACGTGCCCTTAGTGGGAACCAAACCCGGGTCTCTCTGGTCCGCAGGCTGACACTCTAACCGCTGAGCCAAACCGGCCAGGGCAGTAAACCATTTCTCCTGCTGGTTCACAGAATTCAACATCTTGACTTTTCTTTTCTTTTCTTTTGAGAAACAAAAACCAAGTTTATTTGTTCATTTCTTGCATTTGAAGTACTCTTGGATGACATCCTTTGCCTGGGATTCTTTGCCATAGTCCTTAACCACCACACAACTGCAACCAACCACTTTAGGGGATTTTCCCTCTCTGTCGATTTTGCAGAGGCCTACCCACTCTCCTAGTTTCTTGTCGTCGTCAACCTTGATGAGGTTGATTTGGTGTCTGCACAAAGGGCCTCCACCAACTTGACATACATCGGCTCATCACAGTTGGATGCGAGCACACAAAGGTGGGCTTGGCGCTTGCCTAAGGCTTTGGCAGTTTCTCGAATTCGCGCGCTAGGCCATCGTGGATGAGGGTGGTCTTCGGCACCTCTTGCAAAGCTGTGTGAACGTCCATCACACCTCCAGCAGCAATGCCTTCCTCGCCCACGGCGGTGGGTTAGGGGCAGAGCCGAATCTCGAATGCGCCCAAGCCTCCGCCTCTGCGCAACTCCGCCGCGGCAGGGGAAGAGCTTGACTTTTCTTTTTTTGTCTTTTGCATTTTTAAAAGTTTCCAATTACAAGTGACATACAATATTATACTAGTTGTAGGTGTGCAACATAGTGATTAGAGATTTATCTAATTTACCAAGTGATCACCCTGATAAGTCTAGTACCCACCTGGCATCATATATAATTACTACAATATCAGTGACTATATTTCCTGTGCTGTACTTTATATCCCTATGACTGTTTTGTAACTACCCAATTTGCACTTCTGAATTCCTTCACCTTTTTTGCCCATCCTCACAACTCCCTCTCCTCTGGCAACCATCTTTTTGTTCTCTGTATCTATGGGTATGCTTTTGTTTTATTTTGTTTTTTAAAATTCCACATATAAGTGAAATGATATGGCATTCGTTCTCTGTCTGACTTATTTTGCTTAGGATAATACCCTCTAGGTCCATCCATGTTGGCCTTGACTTTCTTTTCTTGCAATTTGTTTTCTTTATTTTTATAGCTTCAAATGCATCTGTCACTGCAAGCTAAGGGACTCTTCCCGCTGACTCCCTCGGAGTGCCCTCCACCAATGCCTCCAGCCACAGCCTTGGCTCCAACTGTGCAGCTCAGATTCTAGAAAGGATGGAGGATGACTGGAAGACTCCTCCTCCCCCACCACCTGGTCCCACCCCCGATTCAAACACTCTGTTGGAATCCGGCCATTTCTTTTATTTCCCTACAAATTTATCCCAGTAAGGGTTTATTTTCCTTTGAAACTAAGTTGACTGTCACTGAGCTGCTGTTTCACTATTGAAGTGATTTGTATCACCAGTGGGTTTCTCTTGACTGTACACCTAGCAGTAGGTTTCAAGGAAAGCATAGATTGGCTGTAACAGAGATTGCTGAATAGTTTTCCAAAATGGTTGTACAAATTTACATTCCCACCAGTGAAGTATGAGTGTACGGGTTGCTCAATCTCCTTGTCAACACTTTGTCATGTTGGCCTCTTAGTTTTAGTCATTCTGGTGGGTGGGTAATAATCTTTCATTGTGATTTTAATTGGCATCTCCTGATGCAGTACTGATGTTAAGTAACTTTTAGATGCTCGTTGGCCATTTGGATAGCCTCTTTGGCCATTTGGATAGCCTCTTTGGCAAAACAAAGTGCCTGTTAGGTCTTTTGCTCATTTAAAAACTTGGATCATTCTTTGCTATTTGTAGAAGCTCTCTCTACATGTTCTGGACATGAATGCCATGTATGTATTGTGAACAGCTGTTAGTCTGTGGTTTGCCCTTTGCTCTCTTAATTGTATCTTTTGATGAAGAAAAGTTTCTTCATTTTAATGTAGTCCAAATGATCAACCTGGTTTTTAATTAGTGCCTTTTCTGCCCTATTTAAGAAATCTTTGATTACCCGTAATATCATGAAAGTGTTCTCCTATGTTTTTCTCTAGAAACTTCATTGTTTTACCTTTCACATTAAGACCTATAATCTATTTTGAATTAATTTTTGTGTACAGTGTTAAGGAGGGCTCAAAGTTCATTTTTCACATATAGATATACAATTCATCTAGGACTAGTCATTAAAAGGACCATTGTTTTCTTCACTGAATTGCAGCAGTGACTTTGTCATAAAGTAATTGTATATGTGGGTCTGTTCTGGGCTCTTAATTCTGTTTCATGGATCTATTCGAATATCTTTGTGCTAATACCATACTGTCTTGATTACTGTAGCTTTCTAATAAATCTTGATATCTGATAGTATAAATCTTCCAATGTTATCCTTCAAGATTATCCTGACTAGTCTAGATTTTTTTCCTTTGCCATATAAATTTTAGAATCAGGTTGTCAATTTTCTCTCTCTCTCTCTCTCTCTCTCTCTCGCTCTCGCTCTCGCTCTCGCTCCCCACCCCCCATACACACCCTACTGGCCTTTGATTGAGATTCCATTAAATTCATAGACCATTTTGGGATAGAACTGACATGTTGACAATACTGAGATTTGACATATGCCTCCACTGTTTAGGTCTTTAGTTTCTCTCAACAATGTTTTGTCATTTTCAATGTAGAAAAAAAATTGTTAAATAAAATTTACCTTCTTAATTGGCATAATCTTTTTTTTTTTTTTTTATTGGGGAAAGGGCTAGCAATGTAAAAACTATTGAAAATCAATTTCTATTTCCAACCTATTGATAATAGCCTTCAAAGCAGTGTAGAGGTCCCTTATGGCGTTTGTCTCGCTCTGGAAACCTCCTCAATGCCGAGTTTCCATAGACTCCTTCCGTGCACCCCACATCTCTTCACTCCACCTCTTCCTCTCCACGTCACTTCTCATCCCTCAGAAGTGGCTTTATCTCGTTACTTACCTACAGCAGTGTTTCAGACTTGGTGTTTGTTTGCAAGCTAGCCTAAGTAAAAGGATATTTTCCCACGAGGATATCGGGGTCCACACTTGGACTTCTGAGGGGTTCCTGACACTATAATGCCACATGCCTCAGTGGATACACTCAGTCCAAAGATACCCGCTGCCCATTCCAAGCTACTCTTAGTCATTCTTAAGTTGCGATGTATCAAGCTGTAGTATCCTCCATGCAAATCTCAAACTAAACATGTCTTGTGTGGTCTGGGGGAGTATGATGCCTGGAGAATTCCTTCATCTAAAAGGGATATTCAGGGCCGAGATGTCCCTCCCTGACATTGATCCTTGGCGGGTTCACTTGTGAGATTTTATTATGTAAACCTCCCCGAAGAATCTTATCACTGAGTCTATGTCAGGTATTTCGGTTGGATTACCACGTACTCCTTGTGAACTGAGTGGGAGAACAGAGACGGTTGACATGTCTGTCGGGGAAATGGTTACAGATGCAGGGGTGGGGTGAGGCCTCTTTGAGCCAAGGACAGGTTTTATGACCAGGCCCTTGACCAGAAGTGTTGAAAGCCCAGTTGGTGGTCAAAATCCCTAGTTACAGCTGAGCTGCAGCAAATGGAAACCAGCAACCAACTGAGCAGCCCCCCTAAGCCGCTTGCCTCAAAAGCAGCCTATTCAGCGTTAAAACAAGAAAGAATCATTCTGAACGCTCTGGAGAACAACCTCAGTGAAGCTTTTCATTAACTGAAATTTGGATGGAAGTGCTAGAATCACTCTGGGAATCTCCCAAAATTAATTAACTGCTTGACTGAAATGAATTCATAGAAAGCTTACGAAAGGGGATTTCACTTCTCTGTCTATCATGGCTGATAGGATCCACTTGAGAAGGACTCAAAGGCATTCTGGGACCAGAATAGTGGGGTCAGTAGAGCTGAGCCAGAGACAGTGGCCCTCACTTGGGTTGGCTTCTATTGCAGAGACCCCTCTGCCAAAGAAGCGATGCCTTTGTTCAACTTGCCACTTGCTTTTTCAGAATTTGCCACAGGAGCCTCCTCCTCCAGGAAACCTTTTGTGCCCACCTCTCCCAATTCCCCCAGGTCTGGGCCGGGTGATAGCCGTCCTCTGTGTTCTTACACATCCTGTGCCCACTCTGTCACTCCACTCTGTGCTGCGATTGGTGGTCCTATTATCAATCTTTGCCACTTGACCTTAAGCACCTCCATGGGGACACTGTCTTAGTTGTCCTTATACCCCAACTTCTATCACATAACCTGGCACATGGCTATGCTCAATGTATTTAAGACTGAATTGCCATGAGAAACCTATTGAGATGTTCTCATGGTACAACTGTAATCAATCGCAGGAAAAGTTAAGGTATAAATTGGTTGAGCATGTGGGTCACTGTGTGTATTTTTTAAACTTTTTTTTAAAGAAGCCATGTACTCTCAATTTTTGCTAATTAAAATTTAAAATCCACAGGGCTGTACAATAAACATATGGCATTTTATATGCCCACTGTATAATAACATAGTTTAAAAGTTCACTGTGTGTATTTAAAAAAAATTTTTTTCTTTATTGATTTTAGAGAGAGAGGAAAGAAGAGGGTAACAGAGATAGAAACATTGATGAGAGACATCGATTAGCCACCTCCCACATGTCCCCCACTGGGATTTAGCCCACAATCTGGGCATGTGCCCTGACTGGGAATCGGTGTCCTCTTGGTGCATGTGTCGACACTCAACCGCTGAGCCACACCAGCCGGGCTTCACTGTGTATATTTTAATGTTGTCTAACACACTGTCCATCACCAGTTTGATGTGTATCTGAGAACACTGGACCCACACAGGCTGAGCAGGTGTTTCTCAGCAGGACTCCTGCTGCAGCAACGAAAGGAAAGCCCTGTTTGTCCGCATGCGCAGGTGTGAGTGGTGCACCCTAAGTGTGACTGCAGCTGCCTGTACTCTAAAGATTTCTCATTTGGGTTTTTCTTTTTCTAGCTCCACTCCAGAGTCTAGATACTATAAAATAGAACTCTAGTGGGGATCTAAATTCGCTGTTAAAGATGGAGCCCTCGGAAGTTTCTTGTACATAAGTCCTTCCTCTCAGGAGAGCTGCAAGGTGCGGAGTCTTCGCAGAGCTGGGCAGCTCATCCCTCACAGGCGACAGATGCCGCTCTGCTTTGTGGATCACTTGAGTCCATGGGGGAAAGTAAACAAGTATGGCTGAAAGAAGGGCACATTTTAAACATATGGGCACCTGATGTTCATCGGTTGGAGCATGGCTAGGATGAGTGAATGACCTGGAAGGGGGCTGCCCAGGGAGCGGCAGGGTGACAAGTGGATACCGCGGAGAGGTGGGAAGTGCCAAAGATACACTGCTCCTGATTACGCTTTTGTTCAGGCATTCAGCTACTCAGAACCACCTTTTCTGCTGTTAGCACATGTCCTAGGCTGGCGGCTTCTCACCCAGGAGGTCAACGGCAGGACTGGACTCCGTTCCCTAAGGTTCCTTTGTCCTTGCAGAGCCTAGAACCAGTAGGAACCAGTAACAGCAACAAACACATGAATGAATGGACTAAGCCAGGACAAAAGGTGGTGAAGTTGCTAGATAAGATGTAGGGTACCTAGTTAAGTTTGATTTCAGATAACAATGAATAATTTTTTAGTGTAAGTATGTCCCAAATATTGCCTGGGACATACTTACATTTAAAAAATTACTTATAATGTGAATATACTTTACACTACTGAACTGTCGTTATGCTGCACTAAAAATAGGATGATAAAAATATCTGTTGTGCCCTGGATGGTTTGGCTCCACGGTTAGAGCAACAGCCTGTGAACCAGCGGGTCCGGAGTTCAGTTCCCGCTAAGGGCAAGTACCTCGGTTGCAGTTTGTCCCCAGGGGTCATGTGGGGTGGCAACCAGTTGATGTTTCTCTCTCTCTTCTTCCCTCTCTCCCTCCCACTCTATCTGAAGATAAATGCAAAAATGCCCTAGTGGTGAGGATTAAAAAAAAAAGAAAGAAATAGGGTCCTTCCAAGTGTAATTAAGTTAAGATAACGTTGAATTGCAGTTGGGTGAACCCCTCATTCAATGTGACTGGTGTCCTAAGACAACAGACATGTGACAGGGGAGGCATGCAGGGACAATGCCATGTGATGGTGAAGGCAGAGATGGGAGTAATGAGCAGAAGCCAAGTGACACCAGAGACTGTCATGTCGGCAAACCACCAGAGCTCCGAGAGGGGCCAGAAACAGATTCTCCCTCACGGCCCTCAGGAGGAGGGCCCTGCCCACACCTTCATTTCAGACTGGCTTCCAGAACTGTGAGGCAATAAATTTCCGCTGTTTTAAGTCACCTAGTTTGTGGCCCTTGGTTATGGCAGCCCTAGGAAACTAATACCAATAATAGTAATAATGATAACAAGAATCACCACTGGATTAGTTCTATGTGGCAGATACCATGTTAACTGACTTACTCAAATTCTATCACATATTTTTTCAGTACAGCCCTGTGAGAAAGGAACTGTTATTATTTCCCATCACAGTTGAGGAGAGAAGCTTAAAGAGGCATGGGGTCAAATCATTTTAGGTAGAATCTTAGACAACAAAGAGAGAAGTGATTTGGGGTGAGAAACCTTCAAATCACACGGTAGCAGCATAACTGACTTCATCCAGGTGTTAGGTCAGCCCTACTCAGCACTCCAAGGGGAAAAAGTTTAAACCAGGAAGTTTGCATGAGTCCGGATAGGCGAGGTTATGCTGCAGTAACAAATAAGCCTGGCACCCAGCCCCTGGAAGCCTCTACCACATGCTTTTACTGGGCAGAATTCGTGGAGTGGCGAATCTAGATAGAAACTAAGTGGAAGGACAATGAGAGCCGCAGTGGTCACTTCAGCTGGGGAGGATTTAGATCATGACTTTTTAAATAATAATCTTGCTAAAAACAAACAAAAAACAACTAGGCTTCATGATCAAAGAGAAAGTTTATTGATGGTAGCTAATTGGTGCAATGACAGTTGGCTAAACCATGGTTAAGCTTTTCAAGGATTAAATATGTCAGGGATAAATAGGATACCCATTTCATTCATTTGTTTTATGTTGTTCATTTCTGATATAGTCAGAAATTTTTTATCTCCTGAAGTAAACATTGTATCTTGATACAGTCTTTATCCAGCACATAGGTCCATGTCATAGGAGATGCTTACTCAATGTCTGTTGATTGACTAAATGAAATGAATGTGAGGTCTTCATACCTTAAAATAAGACACAGGTAGAATGATCACAGAAGGGGCCAAAAAAACATGCCCCAGAATGTTTTTCTCCTCTGAAGTCTGGGTTTTCATGGGCCAGTAAAATAAGAAAATAAATGGACAAGGTGGCCAGTAAGGGCTTTAAAAACAACAACAATGGCCCAGCTGGTGTGGCTCAGTTGTTGAGCATCGACCCATGCACCAAGAAATCGCCGGTTCGATTCCCGGTCAGGGCACATGCCCAGGTTGTGGGCAAAATCCCCAGTGAGGGGCATGCAGAATGCGGCCAGTTGATGTTCTCTCTCATCAATGTTTCTATCTCTCTCTTCTTCTCTCTTCTTTTCTCTCTAAAATCAATAAAGAAAAAAAAATTTTTTTTTAAAAAGAACAGCAATGATCACCTAGTGGCTTCATCAGTAAAGTAAATTGAAACGTTAGGCGGGACACAGAAATATAATAAGAACAATCTTTTATTTTTACTATTATTATTATTATTTTTTCTTTATTTTTTTTATTAAATCCTCACCTGAGGACATTTTTCCCCATTTAACTTCAGATAGAGTGGGAGGGATGGAGAAAGAGAGAGAAACATTGATGTGAGAGGGACACATCGACTAGTCACCTCCCAAACGACCCTGGCCAGAGCCGGGGATGAACCACAGCCAAGGTACATGCCGTTGACTGGAATCAAACCCGCAACTCCTTGGTCCACAGGCCGACGCTTTAACTGCTGAGCCAAACTGGCCAGGGCCATAAGAACACCCTTTAAATGAAATATATCTAGCTTTTCAAGAAGCTCACTGCACTGTCCTTATTTTTTCTCATTTTGTCAAAGCAAAATGCACCAATTGGCATTGAGCTGAACCACCTGCCCTCCCTCCGGAATTCTCATGGACAGAACCTGGCTGGCCATAGGGCCTGGTGTCAGCAGTACAGATGTGACTGGAGAGAGTTGCTGCCCGTTTTTGGAGGGCCGGGGAGTGCTCCTAGGGACAGTGCCCTTCCTGGTTCCCAGCTGTCTCCCTCTGAGCAGGGCAGGATGGGGTGGTGGAATTCTCTCCCATGGAACAGCACCAGGGCCCGGCCCCTGGACTCCTGCCGGGTCTCCCCAGGTGAACAGTTCTCCCAGGAATTAGCCTGCGGCCAGTCCGCCCTCCTCTGCACCATCGGAAAAGCTGCCCATCTTGTGGATGCCTGACTGCTTCCTGGCCCCCTGGCCGCAGCTCCCCGCGGAGCCTCCTGGCGGCAGAGAGGGGATGGAAAAGAAGAAAGGAAGCCAGAGCTGGGTTCTGGGGGCTGGGCCTGTCGCTGGGACCCTGGCCCTTCCCTCTCAGCTTGCAGCCCACCTGGTTTCAGGCCATCACTGGCCTTTCTGGCACAGCCTCTGCTTTCAGGCTCCTGTGGATTGGAGGGAGGGGGGTGCTCGGTTAGTGCCTTGGACCTTCAGGCACACAGTCCCCAGGAAGGGCCTGGGAGACGTGGCCCTCAGTCTGGGTCATAAGAAAGAAATGCAAAGATGAGTACAACGGGCACTTATAAGACTTTCCACTCCTACTTGCACACAGGGGGTGACATTTGAAGGGCCTTAAAAGGCAGCAAGGGCTTTTCACTAGGTGGATGACATGGCCATTTGGGCAGCCGGGAAGATAGGGAGATGTGACAATTAATACAATAAATTGCTTTTCAGGGCAATGACATAGGGAAACGGGATCTAGTGCCGTAGTTTGCTCCTTTCCCCCAGGCCCTTGTTTAGCTGTACATGTGTGTTTTCCCAAGTTTAAACTTTCAGTTACATAACAGGTCCCCTTGGCTTATAACCAGACTTTCAGATTACTGGGAGGTGCCCTGCACTAGTGGGGAGGTGGCATGGCCGGTCCACGTGACTCTGGGCTTCCTGGTCTGCTCTCTAAGGAAAGGCTTTGCTTGCAGGTCAGGGACGGGAGTTGTTTGCAGTTAGGTCCTAGTGCCCATTCTTGAGCTTTGGGGCCAATACTCTGAGCATCTCCAGTTCTCAAAACTGTAATCATTAAAGGTAAGAATTCTATCACAGTTGACCCCGTGAAAAGCACATTGAATGTCAAGCACATTGAAATGTCTATACTGGCAGGAGCCACTTGAGAGAAAGTCAAAATTTCCAGTTCTTCAAGTTCTTATGTCAGTCAGTGGTGTGCTCAAGCCTGGATCAGAACAGTGTGATTCTTGGAAGCAGGGTCTCATGTGGCCCAGGTCCTAAATGTTTCCTCTCTTCTCTGGCTTGCCTCCTTCTGCTGAGTTAGCAATCTCCCAGCTGCTGATTAAAATGAAAACCATGGCTCTTTCTGTAGGATTTGCAAACATGGTGGAAGAGAGATTATGGGTGGAACTGAGTGTTTCAAACGTCTTCTGATAGAATACTCTACCTGGCATTGCAGAACACTGTACTCCCCTTAAACCCAAACAACCCTTGCTGTCCCCCACAGACCTCCAGAATTTGCAATAAGGATTAATGGCTCCAAGCTCTTAAGATTCCTAGTGAAAGGCCCATTGAAATGCAAAGCACCCCACCATGCTGAACAACTCTGAACAGGAAAAACAAGGCATTGACTTCCTGTCAAGAGGAAGGTCAGAGGAGGAGGCACAGCCTCAGCTCCTGGGAGAAGGCAACTGTTTTCAGCTCAAGGAAATCAAGTTAATCTTTTGCAATATGCATGGTGCAGAGAAAGACAGCCTTCCAATCACTGTGGTGGTCCGTTGGAGTGTACCAGCAGAGACTTTAAACCCCAAAGGGCCCACCCATCCTTTACTTATCAGTCTGATTTGCTCTTTTAATGGGAGGATAAGTGGGAATGACAAGCAGTGTAGGAATGTGAAAGTGTTGCCTATGACTAACACAGACCAGATTGTTCAGATTATTGGCTTTGACCTTCTGTTTTTTAACAAAAGAATAACATTGCTTTTTCTTATCATATTACTCATTCAAAAATTCAAACATTAAAAAGGTATTAAAAAGAAATCTGAGCCCTGGCTGGTGTGGCTCAGTTGGTCAGCCTGTGCACCAAAGGTTTGCTGGTTCAATTCCCGGTCAGGGCACATGCCAGGTTGCAGGCTCAATCCAATTGATGTTCTGTTCTCACATGGATGTTTCTCTCTCTCTCTCCCTCTCCCTTCCTCTCTCTCTTTAAAAAGAAAGCTGACCTCTACCACTCTGAGATAACAACTGTTAAAATTTGGTGAGCATTTTTCCAGATGGGGGTGTGTATGCATGTGTATGTATTTCATTGTATGTGAGTATTATAATTTATTATATCTGATTTGATATACATTTAATTTCTTCTAATATTTTATTATAAACTATACTGCAATGGACATATTTTGGGTTTTTGGCTGATTATTTACTTAAAAGTAAATTTCTAGACGTTAGATTGCTGCATCAAAGGGAAAGTTTATTTTAAATTTTGATATAGATTATTATTCTGCTCTGTAGTTATAATCTCAACATCAGAGTATAATAATGGCAATATCCTCATATACTTGCCGGTCTCAAAGATGCTTTTTAAACTTTGCCAATATGAAGCATCCATATATATAATAGTTCTGATTTACATTTTATTGGTTACTGGTAATAGCCCCTAGACTGATGTCAGTCACCACATTCATTTTGCCTTTGTTCATTTTTTAAAATATTTTTTATTGTGGTAAAATATACATAAAACACCCACAAGTAGGCTTGCTGCATCATATTCTATTCTCAACTTTTTGAGGAACCACTGTATCATTTTCCATAGTGGCTGCATCATATTTCATTCCCACTCACTGTCCAAAAGAGTTCTAATTTTTGCACATCCTTGCCAACACCACTTATTTTATGTGATGTTGTTGTATATAGTAGCCATCCTAATGGGTTTGAGGAGGCTACTGATGTTTTTGAAACTTATATAAATCAAACCACTTATTACATATTATCTGGTGCCTGAACTCTTTTGTTTAATATTATTTTTATAAGAATCATTCATGTTATTGCATAGAGCAATATTTAATTAATTTCCAATGCTTTAGAACATTTCATTAGGTAAATTTATTATAACTTATTTATCTACTTTTATGTTGAGGGACTTTGGGGTTGTTTCTAGTTTTTGATTATTATGGCTACTACTATAAGGAACATTTTAAATGTCTTTTTGTGATCACATGTATGTACTTCTGTTGAATATATATATACCTACAAGTAGAATTGCTGGGTCATAATGTATGCATATATTTAGCTTTAGTAGATACTATCAAACAATTTTCCAAATTTGTTGTACCAATTTGTGCACGCACCAATAGTATATAAAACATCTCATTGTTCCACATACTCACCAACATTTAGTTGTTTTAGTATTAACCATTCTGGTGGGTAAAGAGTGGTATCTAATTGTGGTTTAAATTTGCATTTCCCTGGTGCGTATTGGCCATTTGGATATTCTCTTGTGATCTGCATGCTAAGTTATTTGCCCTTTTTTTTCTTTTTTTTTTTTTCTTTAGTAATGTAAAGGACTTCTTTATTCATTCTGAATGGGTCCTTTGTTAGAAATATATATTGCATATCTTTTTTTTTCAGTCTGTGGTTTGCCTTTTCATTCTCTTAAAATGGTATCTTTTGATGAACAGAAGTTCTTTTTTTCATGTAGTCCGATTTATCAATGTTTTCTCTTATGATTAAGTGACTTTTATGTCCTGTTTAAGAAATCTTTGCATATCTTAATAGCACAAAAATATTCTCCTGTGTTATCTCCTCAAAGTGTCATTGTTTTACTTTTCACAGATCTACAATCCAGCTGGATTTTCCTTTTCATCATGTGAGTTAGAGATTAAGATGTTTTCTCCATATCGGTATCCACTGACCCAGAATCACTTACTAAGAAGACTGTCCTTTCCCCCACTGTGCTACAATATCATCTTTGTTATAATTCAACTGTCGGCTTGTTTCTGGTTTCTCTATTCTGTTCCGCTGATCTATTTTTCTCTCATGCCAATACCACACTCTCTGAGTTACCTCACATCATAGTAAGTTGTGAAAGCTAGTGTCTTTCACCTTTTTCTTCTCCATGATTGTCCTGGCTCTTCTTGGCCCTTGACCGTTTGTATTTCCATATATAATTTAAATTCATCTGTCAAGTTCCACATTGAAAACAAACCTACCAGGATATTTTTGAAGTTTACATTGAATCTCTGGATTGATTTTGGGGAAATCGATATCTTTAAAATATTGTGTGTTCCAATCCACAAACATAGTATATCCCTCCATTTATTTAGATTTTCTTTAAAGTTTTAAAATTATGTTTATAGTTTCTATATAGAGATCTTACACATCTCTAGTTAGAATTATTCCTAAGTATTTGATTTTTCTAATGCTATTGTACATGGTTGCAAGTTTGGAATTTAATTTTACAATTATTTCTGGTAGATATTTAGAAATACAGCCCTGGCCAGTTTGGCTCAGCGGTTAGAGCGTCGGCCTGCGGTCCGGAGAGACCCGGGTTCGGTTCCCGCTAAGGGCACGTACTTCGGTTGCAGTTTGTCCCCGGCCCTGGTTGGTCGTGCGGGTGGCAGCCACTCGATGTGTCCCTTCACGTCGATGTTTCTCTCTCTCTCTCCCTTCCTCTCTCTCCCTCCCACTCTATCTGTACAAAAAATGGAAAAAAATATCCTCGGTTGAGGATAAAAAAAAAAAAAAAAAAAAAGAAATACAATTGATTTTTGTGTATTGGCCTTGTTTCTAGCAGATTTGCCTAGTTTACTTATTAATTCTACTAGTTTATCCATAGAGTGAGCTGAATGGATCATTAATTTTCAATCTTCTTTACTATTCAAATATTTTCTCCTATTCATTTTAAGACTATGCATTTCCCTCTAAGAGTGACCTTACCTGTATCTCACATGTTTTGTTATGTAATTTTTTCATTATCATTAAGTTAAAATATTTTCCAATTCCACTGAGATTGCCTCTTTGACTCATGGGTTATTTAGTAGTGTGTTGCCTAATATGACAATATTGGGGAATTATCAACTTATTTTTGTTATTGATTTCTTGCTTAATTCCATTTTAGTCATAGATATAATATGTATGGTCTCAATTCTTTGAAGTTGTTGAATTTGTTATGTGGCCCAGAATTATTAGGTCAGTTTGGTAAAAGATCTGTGTAAACATAAAAAATATCTATTCAGCAGTTGTTGGGTGTAGTATTTAAGTTAGGTCAGTTTTGTGAATGATGTGTTTCAAATCATCTGTGTCTTTATTGGTTTGTTGTTGTTGTTTGCTTTAGTCTACTTGCTCTATCAGTTTCTGAGAAAAGTGTGTTAAAATCTCTCACCCTGATTCCGGATTTGTCTATTCCATCTTTTGGATATACCAATTTTTGTATTTTGAAGAATAATTTTTCTGGGCATAGAATTATAGGATGATATTTATTTATTTTTTCAGCACATTAAAGAGATAATTGAATTGTCTTCTGACTTCTGTTTTGTTTGATAAAATGTTAACTGTCACTCTTTTTGTAGCTTCCTTGAGAATAATGTGTAGCCTTTAATAATTTTCTTTGGTGTTTGCAAAGCTTGGGTCTGTAGCTTGCTGTCATTTGTCAATTTCAGAAAGTTCTCAGCTGTTACCTTCAAATATTGCTTTTGTTCCTTGTTCTTTTCTCCCCTCTGGGACTCCCATTACTTGCTCATGAGACCTTTTTACATCATGTCCCATCTGTCTCTTATATTATTTCCTATATTTTCCAATTATTTTTATTTCCTTCCTTCGGTTTTAATGTTTTCTTCTGAACTATCTTTAAGATCACTAATTCTCTCCTCAGCTGTATCTAACAGGCTATTGAACTCATTAACTAAGTCCTTTTTTTTCTAAATCTTCATCCAAGGATATTTTTGTATTTATCTTCAGATAGATTGGGGTGGGGGGGGAGAGAAAGAAACATCAATGTGAGAGACACATCTACTGGTTGCCTCCCACATAACCCCAGGCAGGGCCGAGGATGAACTATGACCAAGGTACATGCCCCTGACCAGAACTGAACCCGAGACTCATTGGTTCAAGGGCCAATACTGTAATGGCTGAGCCAAACTGGCCAGGGCATTCAATTGTATTTTAGTTCAATCATTTTCATTTGGTTACTTTTAAAAAATTGAGATATAATTGATATATAACAGTATGTTTGTTTTAGGGGGACAACATAATTATTTGATATATGTATATACTACAAAATAATTACTACAATAAGTTTAGTTAATATGGTTACTTTTATAGATTGCAATTCTTTGGTAAGACTTTCTATTTTGTCATGTTTTCTTGATCATATTGATCAGTTATTTTATTGTTTTGTATCCTCACCCTAGGACTTTTTTGCATTTATCTTCACATAGAGCTGGAGGAAGAGAGGGAAGAAGAGAGAGAGAAACATCGGCATGAAAGAGACACATTGAGTGGTTGCCACCCACATGACCCCAACCAGGGTAAAAACAAACTGCAACCGAGGTACTTGCCCTTAGCGGGAACTGAACCCTGGACTCTCTGGTCCGCAGGCCAATGCTCTAACCACTGAGCAAAACCAGCCAGGGCTTGGTCAGTTATTTTAAAGTCCCTGTCTGAACACCAATATTTGCATCATCTGTGGATCTGTTTTTATTGCCCATTTTTCACTTTCTTTGTTTCTGAGTATTCCTAAAGAAAGTCTTCAAATTACACTAGTTGGTCAGTCTTAAGTCCATGGAGCAAATTCTAGGTTTCATTTTAACTTGAACAACCTATTAGCCTTTTTTGGGGGAAAAAAAAAAAATTAACTCTTCATATTCTTCATAACTGCTAACTACACTCAAATGATTGATTCCTGCCCTGGCTGGTTTGGCTCAGAGGTTAGAACATCAGCCCACAGACTGAAGAGTCACAGGTTCAATTCCTGGTCAAGGGCATGTATCTCTGCAGGTTTGATCCCCGGCCCCAGTCGGGTCCTGGTCATGCAGGAGGCAACCAATCAATGTGTCTCTCTCATATCGATCTCTCTCTCTCTCCCCACTCCCCCCTCCCCCCTCCCACTATATCTAAAAACCAGTGGAAAAATATCCTTGAGTGAGAATTTTTTAAAAAGTTTGATTCCTGCCTCCCTCATTGTCAGCTGATGATCTAGATCTCTGAATTTATAAAAGTTTGAATTTATTGAGGCCTCCACCTCAAGATTTCTCTATTTTCATATCTCTCTTCTCTTCCTTTACTCCTGACTCGGAGGAAGACATGTTTCTCCTCTTCTGTCAAAGAATCTCTGACCTTGATCTCATTGCAGTTGACTCATCCTGAGCCTTGCCCTATTAATTATCACTTTTCTTTCTTGAATCTTTTAATCTCCTCTGGTTCCTTAGTTTTTGTCAGTAAACATGATCAAATCTCCCCATCCCCAAACAAATCTTGTTTCAATGCCTTCAATAGCTACTACTTGTAAGCAGTCATGAGAGCAAACTTCTCAAAAGAGGAATTTGTATTCATTGTCTTAACTTCCTTACCACACACTCTTTCCTTGAAATTTAGTTTCTAGCCCTGCCACTTTACAGAGACTCCTTTGATCTAAGTCTGAAACCCAATGGCTTCTTCCAGTGTGCATCTTCTGTGACCTCTTTGTCATGTGGTCAATTGCTTCTTGACCCTTCCTACCCTCTTGGCTTCTTCCACATTTTTTCTTGGATCTTCTACTTTTCTAACAGACCCTTCCATTTCCCTCACTACATTATCTTCCTCTCTCAGAGCGATGTTTAAGTTTCTGCTCTGAGTTGTCTCCTCTTTCCTTGTCTCCTGTTCTTTCCCCTGTAACCACTACATTCACATTCACAACTTCAATGATTACCTAAAAGGAAATGACTTCCAGAAATGTATTTCCAGTTTCATTTTCACTCTGGACTCTTAATTCCAACTACCTACTGGATATCTGTCCCTGGATGTCCTACTAACCCCTCAAATTTAACATGTCTAAAATAAGACAGTTACTCCCCAAATAAGCTTCTTTCCCGGATTGCCCTCTCTCTGTTCAAGGTTACCAAGAAGCTCCCACTAACTCAAGACTCAAAAACGTGTTGTCATCATTGACTCCTTTATTTTCTTGTTCCACCTTGCAACAAATCAGAGCCAATACTCGGTTAATCTCTAAAATACTTCTACATATGTCTCTTCCTTCTATCATTACTTTTGCAATGTACTTTCCTGTTTCTACATCTTCTAATCTATCTGGCTTGCTGCTACTAGATTAATATTGCTTAACATATGTTGAATGAATAACCAAAGCACAGTTTTAATTATGTTACCTGCTGGCTACCTCCCTATTGTTGACTAAATTAATTCAGATTTCTAAATGAAATTTAGACTAAATAAAATTCAGCCCTCTGAATCTAGTTCTAGGATCTATCTGTAGTTTTCCAGCTTTAAGTCTTCCATATACTCTGTGTTTCAGTCAAATACACCATTATTTTTCAAGTTGTGTCCTGTAATACAATAGTGCCCTAGAGGGGGTTAATACTTGTTGCTTGATTTTCTTTCTTTCTTTTTTTTAAGTTGTTCCATGATTACATTTAACCAGAGCCAACTAGCTTTTCTGCATACTCTCTCAACGCTTTTATTATTTTAATGTACACTATGAGTTTCCAATTGATGGAGAAAGTATGTGGTATTTCTCAATGCTGTTTAACCATGAATCTTATTTAAGGGACTATCAGTTATCTCACTAGACGCTAATATTCCCAGGAACACATTTTGAAATAGGCTGATACAGATGCTTTGTTATTCCCCAAACATACTCCCTCTCTAACATCATTCTCTTAAATTAGAACAGTGGTTCTTTCCAAGGTTGATATTGCCCTCCGGGGGAAATTTAGCAATGTCTGGAGACATTTTGGCTGTCAGAACAGGACGGGCTATCTAGTGGGCAGAAGCCAGAGATGCTACTAAACATCCCACAATGCACAGGACAGGCCCCCACAGCAAAGAATCATCCCAGTTTGAAATGGCAATCAATACTGCCAGGGTGGAGAACCTTGATCTAGATCAGCGATTCTCAGCCTGTGTGCACGGCAGGCACACTGATGTGCTGCAAGAATGTGCAGACACGCAATACCTGACTATTTAGTCAGGGGCGCTGACCTCTTCTCCCTTAGATTCTCAAACCAAGACACCAAACAGCCAACACAACAATCGCCGTCCAGTGTGAGCATATCAAAATTAGACCTGCATTTGTTGTCAGATTGGCAAAACAATATCATATATTTTGGGGGGGGTGCTGCAGAATTTTAGTAATCAGTTTATGTGGACCATGAGATGAAAAGGTTGAAAATTGTTGATCTCGATTATTGTCGCCTCACTTCTCTCTGCCATTCAAAGCGGTATCCAGCCCTGGCCGGTTAGGCTCAGCGGTTAGAGTGTCAGTCCGCGGACCAGAGAGTCCCGGGTTCGGTTCCCACTAAGGGCATGTCCCCGGCCCCAGTTGGTGTTGTGTGGGTGGCAGCCAGTCGATGTGTCTCTCTCACATCGATGTTTCTCTCTCTCTCTCTCTCTCTTCCTCTCTTTCTCCCACCCACTCTATCTGAAGATGAATGCAAAAATGTCCTCAGGCAAAGATTAAAAAATAAATAAATAAATAAACAAAAAACAAAGCTGTATCCATTACTTAAAATTCAGATCAAGTATTTTCTCTCCTGTTAATGTTTGATTTTACTACTTAGATTTTCTCCCCCTACCCATCTTCAGCACTTTGACTATTTCACTCATACAGCATTTATCTTATTCCTTCCCATATTATTCATTTGTGTACATTTATGACATCCTTTGCTAGGCTATAATGTTTTTGAGTGCAGGGACCATATTGGGATCGCTTTTTCCTTTCTCCAAATAACTAGCATAGTAGTAGCGGTACGTTCTTGCTTGAAGAACAAAATGGAGCCTTATTTAACTTCCTTTTCAGTCACCTCCTAAATGTAATTGTTCGCCCCATCTTGTCGGTTCTTCCTTCTCATTTACCCCACATCTTTATTTTTTTCTTCCATGCGCATTGCCACTGCCCTGGCTCAGACAGCAGGGCTCTCTGTCCCCACTTCTGCAACAGGGAGGAGGGATGCTGTCAGGGGTGACTCCGCCCTGGGGTCCAGACAGGCCTCAGCCCACCCATGGCTCTGGCCCCTCCCACCTGCCACTCCTGCGTGAAGTTCTTGACCTTCCCGGGAATTACAGTCCTTCCTGCCAATGTGGACGTGCTCATATCTGCCTTGCAGGGTTTTGTGAGCATAAGAGGTAAGTATCTGAAGTACCTGAATCACAGTGGGCACAAATGAATGGGCTCTAGTCGTCAGTAGCTTCGGAGGGTTCTTTCTACCCTCAGCACCTGCTCTAAAGTCTTTTTCTAGGGTTCTCCATCCCCCGCAAAGCTGATATTTGAAGCTATGGAAATTCACTACCAATTTACTCATGGAAACGTACCTATAGTTCTTCTTCCCAAACTCCCATCTTCTAACACACTGGTCATGCACTGTACTTCAAGTAGACCTGAGTATTCTCATCTCCGTGATCTGGTTCATGGGGTCCTCCTCTTTCAGACACCCTCCTTCTCTATGCAATCCCACAATCCTCCATCTCCGTCTACCGCTTCATTCCACATGACCTCCTTAAACATTTTCACCCACAGGGATTCTTTTTATTTCTGGACATTTGGAGTCCTTATAGTCTTCCACTAATGGGCCCACTCATTTTTTTTTTTCTTTTCTTTTTTTTTTTGTTAATCCTCACCCGAGGATATTTTTCCATTGATGTTCGGACAGAGTGAAAGGGAGGGAGGGGGAGAGAGACACACACACATCGATTGGCTGCTTCCCACACGACCCTGATGGGTCTGGGGATCAAACCTGCAACCCAGGTACGTGCCCTTGACCGGGAATCAAACGCAAGACCCTCGGGTTCATAGGCCAATGCTCTAACCGCTGAGCAAAACTGGCCAGGGCGAGCCCATTCGTTTTCATTGCCTGATGGTATTTCTCACGTGGGGGCCTATTAAAATACACCGTCTATGGTTATCTAGCTTTTTGTGGGGTTTTTTTGCTTTCTTGCCATAGACTATAAACTGCCTGAGGACTATGACCCTTTACCAAAGTTGCCTGAATATATTAGAGGCTCCAAAAGTATCCAGTCCAAAATGTTCGCCTCCTCTGAACTTGGAGAATGTCTTCACACGTCTCTTCTCCTGAATCTCGTGCCCGTCTCCGGCCCAGGCAGAAATGAGGGTGACATTAACCTGGATTAACCGGATCAGACAGAGCAGCCAGGAGGGGGAGGTACCGCCGGCCTGGGCTCCGAGAGAGCTCGCATCAACAAGAATAAAAGCCATCAGACACTAACTTTTTAAATAATAATTTTAATGGCTTATCCCAAATAACCCTCCTGATTTGAAAGGATCAAATTCCACGTGACAACACTACCCATCCATGTGGAAAGATGTCTCCTGTGTCCCTGCTGTGGTCACAGCAGGCCCGGGGACAGGAAGCAGGACAGGAAGCTGCGGTCAGCGAAGTGCACAGCGGGTGGGAGTCGCCATCCCCTGGCAAGGTGCCAGCCTCTTAAAGCCAACAGCACTTTGGAAATAACATCTAATCTACAGAGAAGTTTTAAGAATAGAAATAGTACATTGTACACCCCATACAGCCTTTAACCAGATTTCCCTTTTCTGCCCATTTTATTATTTGCATGCATTCTTTTTCTCTCTCCCTCCCTCGTTCTCTCGCTCTCCCTCTCTCTATCTCTCTCTATCTCTCAGTTCTGCTTGGTTTTATTCTGCGTTGGCTTTATTCTTGAGCAGCCTCTTCTCCCAAATTGGTAGAGGTACCCCCTGGCCATGCTAGATTAATCCAACTAGTTTATCAACTCCCGCAGAAAGAGAGCACCTATTTTGCAATGATTGCAACAAAAACCCCAGGAGTATCCCTGACTGGCTGGAACCTGAACCAATCGCTGCCTGGGAGGGGCGGTACACTCACTGGCCGGGTCTGAGCCCTGTGCTCAGGGCCAGAAGGGAGGCGAAGTCCCCCAACCACACGGATTGAGAATGGAGGGAAGGAAGGTTCCCCAAAGAGACCTTGGAGGTACTCTTACCAAAGGAAGGGAAGGGAAGCTGGGGAGGCCACACAAAACCTTATAGTGTGTGGCACTTGGTACCAGAATTTTGACTTTGAGACACACAAATAACGCACAGCCCAACCTCTTTGTTGTGACAACCTCTGTCCCTTTCGCACAAAGCTCTGGGTGGGAAAGAAAGCCTCTAACTCTCCCTCCTCAAGGGGAGGCCTCTGTGCATCTGACCCTGCTTCTGGCCTGGGGAGTACTGGTGGGGGCCTGGGACCCGCCCAGGAGCCCTGAGCACTTCGTGGGGTGGCTCACTCCATCCAGACAGGACTCGTTGCATCAGCCCCCCCCCCCAGGCCCCACAGGGAACACCAGTCTGGGTGGCGTGTTGCCTCAGAGTCAGGCGGAAGCTGGATGCGCTGTGAGCATAAGCTGACAGGGAAGCTCTAGCAATCTGCTTACTGGATGCCACCCGCGCTGAGTAAGGGTCATTATCAGAACCATTTGCACAGAATTATGGCAGTTGGCCGTCTGCAGATGATTCATGACATCACCCTTATTTTAGTCACTCAGCACAGAAGGACCCTCCCAGGAGCCTGCCCTCACCCCTTCCCCGTTCTGCCTCCCCTCCCCCTCCCTTTTCCTAACCCCTCAGAGGCGGCCCCCTTCCCCCACCCACTTGTGGAATGACAAGTTAGGTCACCTGGGCATGGTCTTTCCTGCTGCCCAGGACCCCCTCTGAGTTCATCGCATGGTGGGCCTGGGCACTTACACAGCAGGAGCCTCTGGAGGGGGAGGCCTGGGATTTGTCCCAACTGACCCCATTCCTGGAATGATCCCGCCACCGACTTTGGTATCAAAATGTCAAACAAGCAATTTAATTGACCTGTTAAATTTCCAGTCTGGTTCCCAGTTACGGCCCACTTAATTCATGTCTTATAAAGAAAAAGATACAAGTATTCAGAGGAGGAGGCAACTTCAAGAACCCACAGACCCACTGAAATGCTCCCCGGGTTGCTGGCATGTGCCAACCTTGGTCTCCGCCTTCGTCACACCCACCCCTCCTGCACCTCCTCACCCAACAAGCCTGCACCTGCAGTCCAAACACTCTCGCAGCTCACCCAGCACACACGTATCCCATGCAAAAGCCAACCAAGCTGACGGTGGGAGCTGTGGGAACGAGGCCGCAGTAGAGAATGTGGTTAACAAGGTGGGTTCAAAGGCATGGGCTCCTCATTACCAAGGTCCAGTAATAACACATGAGAATTCTGTGCTAAACTTCAAGGCAAGATCAAGGCTCGTGGGGACGGCAGAAGTACCCTGGAGCTTGTTTGTTGGTCTATTTTCTGAATGTCTTTCAAATTCTTAATACAGAGAGACCGAGTGTTAAACAGTGCTTCAGAATCAGGCAGCGTTGCTCTACGCCACCCCCGTCTCTGGGAGCCGCTGTTCTAGAAAATGATGTCTTGGGAACATGGTGCCCTACAGCAGGGTCCCGGGCCATTAACTTTGGAAGGTTCTGAGTGGGTCAGAGAGCTGGAGTGTCAGGCTGCAAAGGATTCCGGAATGTGTTGGCCCAGAGCTGATGACCCAGAGCAGTGAAGGCACCTACTCAGAGAGCGGTCGGGAGCATGCCCGGGGGTAGAGGCGGAGTATTAGTTGCCCAGAGCTATAGTAACCAAGGACCACAGCCAGGGTGGCTTACACAACAGAAACTTGCCATCTCCCATTCTGGAGGCTAGAAGTCCAAATGAAGACGTCAGCGGGGTTGGCTCCTCTGACGGCTGTGAGGGAGAACTTGTTCCAGGCCTTTCTCCTTGGCTTGTGGATGGTCATCTTTAGTTCACAAGGCGTTCTCCCTGAGGGTGTCTCTGTTCCAATTTCCCTCCTACACAAGGACATCATCCTGAGTAAGGGCCCACCCTATTGACCTCGTCTTAACTTGATTACCTCTCTGAAGACCCTCTCTCCAAATACAGTCACCTTCTGGGGTAGGCAGGGCAGGGTGGGGAGGAAGCTTAGGAAGCCAACATATACTTTTTATGAGGACACCAGTCAACCTATAACATGCCATTTTCTTGACCTTTTGTGTGGTTGTCTCTGCCCTCAAGGTAGGGCCTTGGCATTAATGCCTCCTAATTTTTCTATCAAAACTTTTGAGTGGCTGAGTACTTTTGAGGAACTCTTATGTCCACGGCTTACAGGCAGATCTTACAACCTGAGGTTTGTGAGGTCAGAACTGGGGGCTTTCTTTGCCCCAAGACCTCAGGGCCAGTGGCTCCTTCAGGCTGGCCTGGCCTTTGGCCTTTGCGAGTGGGACGCGTTGGTGACCACCTCTAGCTCTTACTAAAGTGTCCGGGAAAGCAAGTGATAAAAGAGAGTTGCCCTCATTCTACCTTTTCTAATCCCAGACAAGGAAAAACAAACCAATTTGTGCCTGAGAAAATGTCTACCTGCTCAATTGCACCCCTTCCTTCTCCACACCCTGGCCCCTGCCCCCTCCCCCAGCTTGTTACTCCTGATCCGTGAGGTGAACGGGCTCCTCCGTGCTGGGTGCCTGTTTCATCTTCTTCCTGTTAATTAACGTGAAGTACCCGTTTCTGAGAAGTGCCCAACTATTTATTTCAGAACAGGCAAGTCTGAACACAGTTCTACCAACCACAGTAGGAGAAAGAAGTTGTGAAGGTACTTGGCTCCTGGAGCCGAGAGCCACGGCAGTGGGGTCCGGCGCGAGGGTGAAGGGTGTTTGTTGTCCAGGAAGAGAAGCCGGGGGTCCTGGATCCTCGCTGGAGGGCCAGCCTCCCCCGTGCAAACAGGGGTTCACTGTGGGGGGAGGGGCAAGCAGGTCACTGCCTATGGTCACTTTCACAACTCTAACTACCCCTGCCCCCAAATTACACTATTGGAAATCCTATCCTTTGACTCGTACAGGTTTTGTAGAGCCCCCTTTTAAAATGAAACCATCAGAGAATATTTTACTTTACAAGCAGGATTCTTCAAAACTGGGGCAGGAGCTTCCCACCTTGGTCAGAATGGGCTGTTGTGGCCTTAGGGAGAGAGGTCAGAGGATGAAGGATGACGGCCAGTGATGCAGGGGTGAGGGACCCTGGAGGGGGTGGCCTTGCTCTGTGGTTACCCATCGATAAGTGTCAGGTTAGGACGAAGGCTGGGGTGTGGTCAGGGAGCCCTAGACAAGAGGTTGGACTTGGGGAAGGTTAAGTGTGGAATGCATTGGTCTTGAAAGATGGTCCTTAATCAGTGAAGAAAGCGTTAAATGAGAAAGCAAGCCTGATAGGCAGGCTATTTATTTACTTAATTATTTATTTCTATTTTACTGCAGAACACAGATGGGAAAAATAATCAGGATTCCCAGGGCTTTTTTTTTTTTCTTTTCTTTTCAAGAACCCTCACAACTAAGGGGTAAGACATTGCAACTCAAAGGGCTCTTTCCTTTCTCCCATGCTGCGGACCTCAGAGAAATTCCTCCCTGCCTTGCACGGTTAGGGTGCTGTTATAACACTTGGAGTCGAGTACTTTAAATTGGGGGGGGAGAATTAAAATGAGGCCTGTGGCACTGTGGAAGTTTGGGTCCTCCCAGGTAGTACAGGCGGCCTCCCAGCTACCTACAAATCCAATCTGAGATCAGGCTCCTTTGTGCAAGGAATTGGCATCTGAGGCAAAGATTTATAGCGAATGGCCACCAGGTGGTGTTTTAGTTCTCCTCAAGTTAATATCCTGGCTTGCTTTGTGCTCTTGAAGAGAGCTGACATTTCATGGGAAGAACAGTCAATGCCAAGGAAGGTGGCGGGACCAAAGGAGCCACAAGTGTGATCTTATTTATTCAGCCTGACAAGACTCCAAGCTCATAAATGTGGGAGCCACAATCATTGACCGAGAGCTAATGTAAGTGCATGTTTCTTCACACAGTTGGATGAGATGATTAAAGTCGTATCAGCTCCCAACATGTATTTGGACCTGACTCAGTGTTAATTGCTCCCAACAAGCATGTTGATGCTGGATCCAGAGCTCATTTCTAGCTCTTGGGGTGTTAGGGTGACCTCGCTAAAGGGGAAGATAAGCTCTATTCTTGTGGAACCATCTTTACAAACCATACTTTCTAAATATATCATGTTTATTTTTAAAAAGTTATATTTTAGTGATTGAAATATATACATTAAATGTTCCACTAAGAAAACAGGAATCCAAATTGGGAAACTCAGTTCTACAGGAGCATAACGACCTTCATGATTTCTCCTCAGCAGACATTTTACTTCTTTTCCCAAAGACATCACCGTTAGCCAGGTAACTGGTCTGACTCCTCCAAGTTACCAGATCTCTCCACAGAGTCCCAGAATCTGGAGACTGGGTGTGAGCAGCTAGTGCAGTAGGGGCAGAGGTCCCAACAATGATTCTGGGACTTGGGATCCTTGTACCTGCATGAAGTATTCCTGCTCGCCTCCTTGAACTGTGCCTCCTGTCCTCAGAAATGTTTGCTGTCTGGCTGTCACCGCCAGTTTTATTAGTTAGCGCACGTGCACACACGTGAACCTTAGGCAGAGCCTTCAGAAGAAAGAATCCTTGTGACCATCTTTACCCTTCTTTCCAAGTCCCCAGGCATCAGCACCCGTTTTCATTCTCCAGGGTTTGTGTCAGAGCATGGAGATCGGGCAGGCCAAGGCTGGGCCAACCAGGATCTCATTTGCTCCACCAACAAGAAAAAGTCAATGTACCAAGGAGAATTCCTGTAACTTCCTAGTGCCTGAGGCTATCAGAGCAGCACGTGGTCATGCCATCCATGCTTCTGGGACCTCCTCTCGCTGAAGAAGGCATTTTTGTACTTGAAATTGTTCCTGAGGGCGGTGCTGCTGTTGCAAACCATGTCTCTATCTTCAAAAGCCAAGTTCAGTTTATACATTTTCACACATTCAAATGGGGGCTCCTGGTCAGAGGCCTCACAGGGATTTCAGAAAGTGGGTTTGGGTGTGCTATTGACAGCAATTCTCTTTCACTGGTTAAGAATGTCCACCTTGCCCTGACCAGTTTGGCTCATCAGTTGGAGCGTCAGCCTGCAGACCAGAGAGTCCTGGGTTCGGTTCCTGCTAGGGGCATGTACCAAAAAAAAAAAATGTCTACCTTGGTGTGGCATGCATCTACTTCTTTATCTTTATTTACTGAAGGTTGATTCTAACACACTATTTGCAGGAAACATAAAGGTGTATCAGAAGAGCTAACAGGAGCTAGTGGCTGGACACCAGGTCTCCTGCCTTACCAGTCAACTAAGAGGAGCAGCCGTGCAGCTGATGGATATATCATGCCCCAAGGAGTCCGACCAACTGGTTCAGCTCTTGGCTCTGCCATGTGGAAGCAGCTTGCTTTGCACAGATTACTACTGGGAACAAGTTTCCACTCCATTCCCACGCCACATCAGAGAGGGTTGAGGGGCAAATAGGTCTTCGCCCTGAAGCCCTGGCAACCCCATTGCATGGCTGGCTGTGCGCCACCTGGTGGTTGATAGAGATAAAGCAGCCTCCCTAGCAAAACTGCACAATTTTGGAGCAAGAGGGACTTTAAAAGTCATTTCATCTTGCCCCCTTATTTTCAGTGGAGGAAATTCGGGCTTAAAGAGGATGACAGGGTTGTCTAAGTTTTCATAGAGGTAGAGTGTGGTGGTTAAGAACAAGCATTCTGCCCTGGCCGGTTGCTCAGTGGTTAGAGCATTGGTTCCAGGACCAAAGATTCCAGTCAAGGGCACGCAGCTGGGTTGCAGTTCGGTCCCAGCCCTGGTCGGGGTGGTACAGGAGGCAACCAGTCGATGTGTCTCTCTCACATCAATGTCTCTCTCCCTCTCTCCCTCCCCCTCACACTCTGTCTGAAAATAAATGGAAAAAAAAATATCCTCCGGTGAGGATTTAAAAAAAAAAAAAGAACAACCATTCTGGCGTCTGTCTGTCTAGATCGGCCTTGGCAGTCAGGAGCTAGTGTAAACTTGGGCAAGTTTTATAACTTCTCTGGAATCAGTGTTCTTATCTGTGAAATGAAGAAAGTCATGCTCACGGGTCCTTCAGAGGATTAAATTAGGCAGCGCCTGGGGTGGTGCCAGCTCCGGCCTGACCTCAGTGGACCATGCCCCTCTAGGACACACTCTCACCCTGCTTACCTGTGTTCATCATTTCTCCCACTGTGGATCACGCTCCAGATCTTTCCTCTGGACCTGAGAGCAGAAGAAGGAGGAATCTCAAAGACCATGGAAGAAAGCAGGAATGGGGAGAACATTTGACTTTGGTCATTGAGTAAAGGCAGAGTAGAAGTGACATTTGGGAGACATCACGGCTCAAATGCATTACCGCAGATGAAAGGTCTTGGGGACCCCATCCGTATTGGTTAGGTGAGTGAAGGGAAAGGGGCCTGAGCACAGGGCTTGTAGGCAGGGGTCACTCTGTCTCAGAAAAGAGAGGTACAAGGGGAACCCAGAGAAAGTCTCACTTGGCACTATCCACTTGTAGCCCCCAAGACCTGCTGGGAGCCACTGCAGGCAATTTCTCTGGCTTCCTCTGTTCTTCTAGCAATGACGTGTACAAAGCCCACTCACTGAATGCTGCGGACACCACGTTCTCTCAGTCAGTGTGGACACCCTCACCCTGCCGTGACTGGTCGGGCAGTTCCATTGAAAATAGGTCAAGGGAACCTCGCCAGAAGCCAGGGAGATAGAAAGAGAGAAAGGAAATGAATACCTCCACCTCTTTCTCCTCCTTCTCTCTAATCTACTAATAGTGCCTCCCGGGGGTCAGACCCAAGTCAGAGCCAGGGGCAAGGAGCCTGGGTGGTGCAGCCCAGAGATGTCGGTCTCCCCGGGCAAGGAGCCGGGCAGAAAATGGGTCTGAGGGAGCAACAGAGAACAACTCCCATAGCCAATGGCTTGTACGTATGCAGAGGCTATTTAACTTCTTCTGTTATGTACATATTTATCTGCGCCTCTCTCAATTTGAAGAGGTTCTTTATAACCTCGTCTTAGGGGATGGGTACTACCCCCTCCAAAACAGACCGAGATCTTGGGTTATGTGTGTCTCTGCCCAGACACTTTTTTTTTTAATATCCTCACCTGAGGACATGTTTTCATTTTTTGTTCAGATAAAGTGGGAGGGAGAGAGAGAAAGGGAAAGAGAGAGAGAGAGAGAGAGAAACATTGACATGAAAGGGCCACATCGAGTGGTTACCACCCGCACAACCCAACCAGGGCCGGGGACAAACTGCAACCGAGGCACATGCCCTTAGCGGGAACCGAACCTGGGTCTCTCTGGACTGCAGGCCAATGCTCTAACCGCTGAACCAAACCGGCCAGGGCCCAGACACTTCTTAGTGGGGGCAACAATGTGGATTGTTGCCTTGAGTGAGATGAAGGGGACCCTGGCTTTGTTTTCCTTTTTACCACTTTCCATGTGTAATTAGATTAGACTTCCTTTTAAAATTCTTCCTGTTAGCTGGTGTGGAACAGTTCAAATTAAAACATGCTCCACAAATCAACTCAGCAAGCTCACCTAGTTTATCATTGACTGGCTGCGGGTCAAACCTCTCAACTCATACCTGAGCCCCGGAGATTGTTCGTGGCCTCGGTTTGTAGGAAAGAACTATTTTGGAATGAGGGCTGCTGCTGCTGTCCATTTACTTTGGGGATGTTTTCCCAAGTTTCATGAAGAATCTCAGGTAGACAGTTTGGAAGCGATCTCCAGCCCAGATTCAGGAGGGCTTCCCACATCTGTAAACTGAGCAGGAGTCTAGATGAGCTGGCCTTTGAAGCTGAAATGTTGGTTTTGGAAGCTCTGTTTTAATTTCTGTTCCGGTAATAAATAGCAAGATGAAAGCAGATAGCCGAGGATTCTGACAGGACATGTTTATAAGAAACCTATATGACAATGAAATAACCTGCTGCAATAATAAATTTCTTCGTAGGAAGTATAAAAAGTGTAAAACCACTGAAGAGAAACTATAAGGTGGCACTTAAATCAAAGCGTGTTTAACGATGCCAGTTATTTTACTGCAGTGCCAACAAGACCTATACGAGATCATCACAACGCAAGGCAATGACGAGACTGGTGCTTCCAAAATAACAGTGTTTGCCTCTCTAAAGAATGAAGTGATTTTCCTGAAGGAGTCGAGACAGAGAAAAGCAGGTTAACATGGGAGCCTCTTGAAACATTCAGCTGCTGAGTTCGAATCTGCAAGTCCAACTTATTTGCATGTGATTCTCAGAACAGAGAAGAAAGCCATCAAAGATGACTTACAGGAGACATTTCCGAGATTTCCGGAAATTTCCTTGAATAAACTACGAGAAGGGAAACGAAACAAGGAAGCAAGTGAGCCAGGTGGCCGTGCAGATGTATCGAAAGTGATTCTAGCAAAGCCTCACAGGCGTGAGATACCGTCCACGCAGCAGGAGACAAGACGCGCATCAGACACGGTCCCTGTGCGTTTACCGTGTCGTTGGGAATAGAAGACACTCGCACACAGTGCAGACATATAATTAACACCACAGAGCAGCCATTGAGTCCGATCTGAACACATCCTTTTCCCCTCTCGGAACTGAAACTGCACAATAAGGCGGTTCAAGCGGCTGAGCAAGTGGCCGACAGAGCTGTAACTGGCAAGGTTTTAAAGTTATTTAAAAAGAGCTTTTGTATTCCAGCTTTATTTTCATTTGAGAACATTTCCTCTACATCAAGCCTTTTTTTTTTTTTTTTGTCTTTCTCTAACATGAAGTAGGAATAAGAGAACTGGCTGACTGAGGTGGGTTTGGAGGCAAAGACCCTCTTGTCAGGGAATGTCACTGTGATGACTCAGGTACAAACAGAGAGTGATGACCATCATGGGAAGAGGGGTCTATTGGTTTAGGCTAAAACCTCAAATAGCAGTAGTCTCATGTAAAAGAAGATCGAAGATAGGCAGTCTGTGCCTAGGAGGATGCTTCAGGGACCCAGGCTTCTTCTCTCTGCCCCTCCCCCCGCCCCAGCGCTCAACATGGGGCCTCTGCCTCATTGCTTCAAGGTTGCTGCAGGGGCTCCAGCCATTATGTCTGGATTTTAGCCAGCCAGAAAAAGAAGGGAGAGAAGAAG
This sequence comes from Molossus molossus, assembly GCF_014108415.1. NCBI lineage: Eukaryota > Metazoa > Chordata > Mammalia > Chiroptera > Molossidae > Molossus > Molossus molossus. The sequence continues at coordinate 104,471,922 of NW_023425377.1, read as the reverse complement.
GGGATGCCCCACCCTTTAAGGTTGCATCTTAAAAGTCTCACACAATGTATCCCATTGGTCAAGGCAAACAACATGTAAAAGTTAAAAAGTGTCTCCTCTTTGCCCTGGCCCGTTTGGCTTGGTGGTAGAGCATCAGCCTGTGGATCAATGAGTCACGGGTTTGATTCCGGTCAAGGGCACGTACCTCGGTTGTGGTTCATCCCTGGCCCTGGTCAGGGTCATGCATGAGGCAACCAGTCAATGTATCCCTCTCACGTCAATATTTCTCTCTCTCTCTCCCCCTCCCACTCTATCTGAAGATAAATAGAAAAATATCCTTGGATGAGGATTAAAACATAATAATAAAATAACTATCCCTACTCTGATGAAAAATGGGGAATTTGTTATTTTCTTTAAAAAGTGTCTCCTCTTGCCCTGGCCGGTTTGGCTCAGCGGTTGGAGCGTAGGCCTGCGGTACAGAGAGACCGGGGTTCGGTTCCCGCTAAGGGCACGTACCTCCGTTGCAGTTTGTCCCCGGCCCTGGTTGGTCGTGCAGGTGGCAGCCACTCGATGTGTCCCTTCACGTCGATGTTTCTCTCTCTCTCTCCCTCCTGCTCTATCTGAACAAAAAATGGAAAAATGTCCTCGGGTGAGGATAAAAAAACAACAACAAAGTGTCTCCTCTTTGCCACTCTCTGAGAAGGAGTGAGGGGTGGGGGTGAGGGAGATAGTCAACATTTAGTCACTGCCTACTTCAGCCTGCTGGTCCACCCTCCCCACCCTCCACCCCTGGCAGCCCATGAGTGTGTAGTTCAGTCCTGGGCAGATATCTGATAACTGGGTTTGCAGTTCTTGTTTGAAAGAAAGGTACAAAAAACACTGAACCTGAAACTTGAGAGTAAAAGAGACTTGAGTGTGTCTACCTCAAGCTGCTTGCAAATCATGTCCCAGTATTCTCCTTTCCCTCATTTACCGAGTCCCAGTCAAAGTAATTCTCATCTGGGCCTCGGGCATCAAGGGCTTGGTGAAAGGCCCCCCGCCCCCCAGGGTGGGGGATGGGGTCCTTGCTTCCCATGATTCCATATGTACTCACAGCATAGCCTTGGGTGGAATAAATAACAGTGCAGCCCCCTAAGATGTGTGACATTTTGGTTAGAAATTGCTGACTATAGAAGGGCAGATTTTAAGATCTAAATATTTAAAAAATAGTCAGGAAAAATGGGCTTCTCAGAAATAAAATTCCAAGCAGAGCAATATGAAGGAGCCTATTGTTGGAGAAAGGGACAGTGTCTTTGGAAGCCAGTGGCCTCTAGCGGGTCCTGCCCCGCGGTCCTCTCTCAGACCCAGGCCCGCTTCCTCCTGCCGTCCGGAGGCCTGGAATCGAACCCCATTTCCCTTCTTGTCGGAGCCACACCCGCCATCCTTTCGGTTTCTCCTCTCCCCCAGCTCCCCTGCTGAACTGAACAATCTTGAAGCTTAATTTTTTCTGGTTGTTTCTATAAATTTGCATTTAATTCCTTCAGATTAAAAGTTTGTATTGGCAAATCACAGAGAAAAATTAGTGATGGTCAGACACATGCAATTCCAGAGGCTGCAAACACCTGGGGGCCTTCAGCTCAGCCCTCCTCACAGGGCACACCAATCACTGCCCGTGGGCTCCAAGCCTCATGCCTCGCTGTCTCCCGCCCACCCCCAGCCCAGCCTCCCCTGCTCTAGGCACAGAAGGGGACGGGGCGGGGTGGGAGACTGATCTGGGAATGATTAGTAGTGGCTGCCCAGGGTGGGAGGCGATGGTGATTGGCAGGGTGGCGTGGAAATGCCAACCTCTAGTCATTACAGATAATTCACATTACCCAGGAATTTCAGGTGAGTGACTTAACCTCAATGAAACACTTTTCCAGAAAGGAAAGTTACTCTCAGGTGCTTCCTCACAGGACCTTAAAGGGTAGATGTGCTTGACAGGGGGTTCAGACTATATTTATTAAAAAAATTTCTTTATTGATTTTAGATAGAGAAGAAGGGAGAAGGAGAGAGAGAGAGAGAGAGAGAGAGAGAGAAACATCGATGAGAGAGAACATTGATTGGCCACCTCCCGAACATCCCCTATTGAGGATTCGGCCCACAACCTGGGCATGTGCCCTGAATGGGAATCGAACCAGCGTGGTGCATGGGTCAACACTCAACCACTGAGCCACACCAGCCGGGCCAGGGGGCTCAAATTTTAAAGGTGGACAGAAGGACCCAGAACAGAATGGTGCTATAATGGAGGGCACGGGACCTCCAGCCTAAGTGGCATTCGCTGACTCAAATGCCCAGAGCAAACCAGGTGACAGGACAGGGCCACCTCAAGCCCCCGTGGCATCACTGTGACATTTGCAAACAACCCTTCTGGGAGATGATTCTCTGCCACAGCTTGGTGAGCAGAGCCTGGCTACACTGCAGTGCCCCCTGCACCCTGGTCACATGCCTCTGCAGGGCACACCTGTCCTCTGTGGGTGGCACCAGGTAAGGCAGGAGGGAGGGCTGTGGAGCTCGCTGGGGCTGTCACTCTGCCCAGATCAGTGGTTGTCACATGGGAGCGTGGGCTGAATGTTGCCGGATCTTCCCATTTTTCAAGAGAAGCTAAGGATCCAGACTTGAATGTGAGCTGATTTATACGTGTAGGGAACGGTTTCGAGTATGTGACCTGACGAACCATGAGGGGCATCTGGGCAGCGGGTCAGGAGCAGGCTAGAGACGCGTGCAAAAGGCAGGCTTAGGGACAAGGCAGGGAAACACCGCAAAGGGAGGAGCAGGCCGCCAGGTTGGGATGGGCCGTGAGGGAGACAGTTAGAACATGGGGATGCCCTGATTCAATTTTGTTTTGGGCCTTCTGTGGAGGAGGGCTGGAAAGGGTGGGACGACAGTGCAGAGTGACACGAAACTCAGAGCGGAGGCAGCACTCTGCTTCCCTAACAGCCCAGAACCTGGCCTGGCAGGCTCATACCTGAGCTAGCACCCTTGCTCACCCTGCGTCAGGCACAGTTCTTGGCATTTAACTCAGTTCATCCTATCTACAGCCCCATTGGGTGGGTGTTTCTTTTTGTTTGTTTGTTTTTTTATCCTCACCTGAGGATATTTTTCCATTTATTTGTTCAGATAGAGTGGGAGGGAGAGAGAGGAAGAGAGAGAGAGAAAGAGAAACATCGATGTGAAAGGGACACATCGAGTGGCTGCCACCCGCACAACCCAACCAGGGCTGGGGACAAACTGCAACCGAGGTACGTGCCCTTAGCGGGAACCGAACCCGGGTCTCTCTGGACCGCAGACCGACACTCCAACTGCTGAGTCAAACTGGCCAGGACTGGGTGGATGTTTTTATAATCCTCCTTTTATAGATGGGTAAACCAAGGCACAGAGAGGTTAAGTCACTTGCCCAAGGTCACACAGCAGCAAATAGCAGAGCTGGGATTTGAGCTCAAGCAGTCGGCTCCAGTGTTCTCACCATGACCACCTCCTCCCCTCCGCACAGGAAAAACATGCAGGCAAGACTCTCTGCGTCTGTGAAAACCCTGGAGAAAGGGAGGGAATCAGAAAACTGGAGAGAGACATAATGTATCCTGATTTTTTATAAAACATTTTTTATTTATTTATTTTTGTTAAACCTCACCTGAGGATATTTTTCCATTAATCTTTTTAGACAGAGTGGAAGGGAAAAAGAGAGAGAGAGAGAGAGAAATGTTGATGTGAGACACATCAACTGCTTTTCTCCTGTATGACCTTAATTGGGGCCAGGGATCGAACCTACAACCCAGGTACGTGCCCTTAACCAGAATGGAACCTGGGACCCTTTCTGCAGGCAGACACTCTAACCACTGAGCAAAATCAGCCAGGGCTATAAAACATTTTAAATAACACATTTCACTTGCACAAAAATATAAATTATAATACAATGACATAGCTGTGTACCCACCACCCAGCTTAAGAACTAGAAGTTTACAGGTGTGTGGTTGCGTGTGGCCTTTCTGAACCTATTCTCTTTGCCTCCCCAGCCCCATGTGTGTTTGCACAATTTTGTCACATCTGTGTGTATCCATAAACAACTTACCTAATTGTTTGGCAAGTTTTCAGGCTTTGCATGAATGGCACCATCTTTTGTGTAGCCTTCAGCAACATCTGTTTTCTTAACCCTGAGTTTTTGAGATTGATCCACAGCGATATATATGGTTCGTATTCATTCAATTTTGGTACACCTTTTTATAGAAGCACACTGTCCATTTAATAAGATTCACAACTACTCAAATACTACTTTAGGGAATATTTTATAAAGTGATTGCACTGTGTAACCATCACTGGGCTTTAAAAAGATATGCAGAGCCTGGCCGGTGTGGCTCCGTGGTTGCGCGTCTACCCATGCACCAGGAGGTCGCTGGTTCGATTCCCAGTCAGGGCACATGTCCAGTGGGGGGCATGCAGGAGGCGGCCAATCAGTGTTCTCTCTCATCGATGTTTTTATCTCTCTCTCCCTCTCCCTTCCTCTCTCTCTACAATAAATAAAGAAAAATAAAAACAATAAGCAGAACATTGCTAGGACTTAGGAGCCTTCTTTATGCCCCCTCTTATGTTCATTCATTTTAACTGAGTGATAGAATTACATTGTATAAAAATACTACAATTTTGAAATCCATTTTCTTATTGAGGAGGATTTAAGTTGCTTGCACGTTTTCTCCTAATACACAGTGCTGCTGTGAAGATTTGGGTCCATTTCTCCGGGAACGTGGGCGGGAATTGATCTCAGGTCTATACCCAGGGGCTGTCTTGCTCAGTGTGGGGTCTGCATGTCTCCCACTTACCTGGATGCTGCCCACTTGCTCCCCAGTTCCCGCCCCACCGCAGTGAGTGACCTGCCCTTCCTCCGTGTCCTCCCAGACCTTGGAATTGTGGAACTTGTACATTTCCTGAGCTACAGGGTGCAAAATGATTTCTCATCACGATTTAAATTTGCATTTCCCTGATTACAAGCAAGGTGGGGCATCTTTTGGTATTTGTATGGACTATTCGGGTTTTCCCGTCTGTCAATTGTTCGTTTGTGTCCTTTGCCAGTTTTTCTATCATGTTATCTTTTTCTTATTGATTTATCGGCATGCTATGCATAATCTGGATACTACTCCCATGCCAGTGATACACCACGGTTGGTGTTTTCCTTCAATTTTCAAAAGAGGGAAGAGGATTCATTTCATGAGCTCTGGACCGTGAATGTTCTAGCAGCATTCTAGAACAGATTAGTCAATGGATCATTTGTGAATATTCAGAATGAGAAGTGTTGAGCACTGGGAGGGACGCAGATCACACAAAACAAGCCACACCAGACTCTCCGCCTTGTCTTGGTAGGGTTTCAGCGGATAAGTGGTGACATGTGAATTATGAGCTACAAAGTGCGTCATCCCGCAGCAGCCTGAGACCACTAGCACCGCCATCCTTATCGTAAGGACTGGACGAGGGAGATGTTACATTCTGCAGGGGAGCAGTAACCGAGGGAGAACCTGGCCTGGCAGGCCAGGGCAGTGCTGAGATGTTTGTGCCAGGATGTCAGCAAGGCCTTGGACCGTGGCCTTGTCAGCACACAGAGGAATGTGGGCTGAATCATCTCTGTGAGATAGGTTATTGCTGCTGCGAGACTCGGTCCTGTAGGAATTTCTGGAGACCTGCACTTGGGCGCCGTCCTGACCCATTCAAAAAGCTCGGCAATGTCTTTTTTTTTTTTAATCTTCAGATAGAGGGAGAGGGAGCAAGAGAGAGAGAGAAACATCCATGTGAGAGAGACACATCGACGAGTTGCCACCCAACTACCCCAATCAGGGCCAGGGACAAACTGCAACCGAGGTACGTGTCCTTAGAGGGAACCAAACCCGGGACTCTCCGGTCAGCAGGCTGATGCTCTAGCCGCTGAGCCAAACCAGCCAGGGCTTGTCAATGTCTTTTCAAAGGGCAGAGATGAAATGCAAATCATATTTGTAAATGGCTTGAAGTTTTTTTAGGATAAAAAATTCTTTTTCTTCTTTTTTTTTTTAATCCTCACCTGAGGACATTTTTTTTTTTTTTTTTTTTGCATTTATCTTCAGATACAGCAGGAGGGAGAGAGGGGGGAAGAGAGAGAGAGAGAGAGAGAGAGAGAGAGAGAGAGACACACACACACACTGACGTGAGAGAGACACATCGAGTGGTTGCCACCCACACAACCCCAACCGGGGCCAGAGACAAACTGCCACGGAGGTACATGCCCTTAGAGGATCCGAACCCGGGACTCTCTGGTCCGCGGGCCAATGCTCTAACCGCTGAGCCAAACCGGCCAGGGCAGGATAAAAAAAATTCTTAACAGATGTCAATTCGAACGAAAAGCATATACTGAAGACACATAGAAAGAGGTCTGTCCACATCTTTCCCCCACCTCCCCCCACCCCCAATTTCAAAGACCCAACCAAGGAAGAGGGGAGAGGGACAGTCCAGGGGGCTCTAAGGGAGGCCGGGGCATCCCTTGGGGGTGGGGTGAGCAGAGGAGCCAGAGGCGAAGTCTATATCTAATTGAACACTGAATCCCAAGGGCAGGGGCAGAGCCAGAAAGGGCATCTGAGGCCAAGGCCAGGAGGGGATGGGGGGAGCCGGAGGGGAGTGGAGGCTGGGCGGGGAGGGGGGTGGACCTGGGAAGACCTGAGAGGGTTGCTGTCCAACCCAGAAGCAACCAGAGTTATTGTCAGAGAAATGAAGGCTGAGGGCCCTGAGGACAGGCAGGTTTAGAAGAAGAAGAGAAAAAAAACCCAACTGAGCACGTGTTAAGTGTCACATCCCAACAGGAAGAGGCCCTGTCCAGGAAGCCACTCATCAGGGACACTGTGGAAAAGATCCACAGACCAGAACACTGTGGGCAGTCCAGCTCCAGATCTTTTGACTGGGTGTTGGAGGGAGAGCTAAGGATCAAATTCAGGGAGCACCTGCCTTGTGTAGGGAGATGGAGTGCAGGGGTGGGGCGGGCGCAGCTGCGAGGGGACGTCTCCCACTGATGGTGAGCCACAGGAAACCGTGAGAAGTCCCTTTATTTATTTATTTACTTTTGTATTTGTACAATTTTTTTTTCTTTCTTGCAACAACCTGTCCCTGAAAATTTCAAGTTTCTTTAAACATTTCTCAGAGAGACACAGAGGGAGGGAGGGAGAGGGAGAGAGAGAGAGAGAGAGAGAGAGAGAGAGAGAGGAAGACCATTTAAGACGTGTATGAGTCAAGAATAATTTTCTTTCTTTTTTTCCCCAGAACCCTAAAGTGATAAACATTCATTGTCATTTTTGGGAAATACAGTAAAGTTCAGAGAAAATAAACATGCCCCATACTTCTATCCACAGAGGACTGTGGTTATAGTTTCAGTGTCTAATCCATTTCCAGGCCTGCATGTGCCTGTAGATAAACTTTTGTTTGTTTATTTTGCCCAATTAGCATCGCAATTGCATGTGCAGTAACCTGGTTTTTGCACTTAATGATTTAGTGTGAGCATTTCCCATGTTCTTCAACCACATGATTTGTAATGGCCACATAACATTCCATCGTGTGAACGTGTCATCGTTTAACAGACCCTTACTGCTAGACACACGTTCGAATAAATCTTGAGATGCAATCGGGACATCCATCTGGACGAACAAGCTCAGACGCTTCAGCTCTGCCCGTGGGAAACGGCGGGGAAGGAATGAGGCCAGCCTCGTGGCGCGCTCCCTGCAGGCGGCGCGGGTGCGCCGGGGCGGTGCCCAGCGCATCCTCGCTGTCGAGGGCGCTGTCCCCAAGGCCGCATGGAGCTGGCTGTTCCGAAGATTCCAGGGACTCAGTGCAGCAGGACTCACAAGCCTATCAACTCAGCCCCAGGAGAAGTCCGACCCTGGGCAGTTGTCCCCCAACCCTCATCCCTGCTCTGCTTTTCATGTCCCCTAAATGTACCCATTGCCCCCTCTACCACACCCCCAACTCTGCCGTGATCCCTGTACTCTATACTTTCAACTCCGGCTCTGAGCGCGCCCTTCTTCTCTGTCTGTGTTGACTGAAACCAGATTGCCACCCAGCCAGGACACTGCTTCCCTTGGGGCCCCCACCCCACCCCCACCCCTTGCCGGTTCTGTTCTCTTGTTTGGAAAACCATGGCTCATTTGAAGCTTGTGCCATCAGAGATAGCATGCGTGTCTTTCGTCTTCACCAACCTCTCATCATCCCCTCGCTTCGTTAATAACTCTTGCTCTGGCTCACGAATTCCTCCTCAACCTGTACTCTGTCATCGACTGCAGTGACCTTGACGTCCATGGGGAAGCCCCACCAATGTCATAGCTGCGAAGTTCCTGTGTGAGTTTCCCAAGCCTGATGTAACAAAGGACCACAAACTGGGCAGCTTAAAATAACAGGAAATAAACCTTGGCCGGTTTGTTCAGTGGTTAGAGCGTAGGGCTGTGGACCAGAGAGACCCGGGTTCGGTTCCCGCTAAGGGCACGTACCTCGGTTGCAGTTTGTCCCCGGCCCTGGTTGGGGTTGTGTGAGTGGCAACCACTCAATATATTTCCCTCTCTCTCTCTTCCTCCTTCTCTCCCTCCTGCTCTATCTGAAGATGAATGCAAAAATGTCCTTGGGTGAGGATACAAAAAAATAATAATAACAGAAAAGTATTCTTTCACAGTTGTAGAGGCCAGAAGTCCCAACCATCCTGTATGACCATGTCTTCTCCTTCTGTTATAAGGACACTTCCTGGATTTAGGGCACACTCGGATAATTCAGGATCTGTAACTTAATTACATCGGCAAAGACTCTTTTCTACATTTACATTCACAGGTTCCAGGGCATGAACGTACTTTTTTCTGGGGCCACCATTCAACCGTATCCTGTTTCCCATTCAACCACTCCAGCATCACAGTCACACGATACACCCTGTCATAGAAGCATCTCCACCATCTCTAAACTGTTGCTCTCAATACTCTCCTCTCCAACTGTTCTCTCCCATGCTTCCAGGACCCCATCCCAAGAGTACAGATTCACTGATGTCCCTATCTTCCCTACCTTTGCCGTATCCATCACCCCCTCCTTCATCTCTGCCCTCCTGACCCAGTTAGATTACAACATTCATCATCATTACCTCTTCCTGGCAGACTTCCTCCACGCCCACGCTCCTCTCTTCTCTAAGTCCCACCCTTGTGGCAAAACCCAACCTTGATTGGTTCAAACATTGGCCTTCCACCTACCCGTCCTTGAACTGCTGATTTTGACAGGAGAAGTAACCACACAATCAGGCTGGCTGGTTTCACTAGAAATTCATGATCATAAACCTCCCATGGGCACCACTTAGCTAACCCTCAGTTTCCATGGGCAGTTTGCTTTCCCCATGCAGTAATGTCATACTTTTCCTCTCTCGTCACATCTCCCATATGACCTCCCGCCACCCCCGTTAATGTTAGCTGATGACCCACCTGCCTCACCCTGAGCCGAGAATATAGATGCTGCCAGAGGCGAGCTCAATTCTCTACCCATCCCCAAACTTACAAATCTACCCACATCTAAGCCTGTTCTGCTTCTATAGAAAGCCACCTCTTTGCCTGAACTCACCCCAGAATGGAAGCTCATGGGAATGGCAGCCTCGTTTGGGCCATTCAATGCTCCATGACGTGCACCCCGAACAGTGCCTGACACATAGTAAGCACTGGATATTTGTCGAATGAAGCAGGACTCCCTTCCTCCAGCTCTCTCTCTCTCTGCCACCCTCAGCCTTCTCTACTATATTCCCACTAACATACAAATGTGTGCTCGAGTCACCCGTCATTAAGAAATAGTCTTTCCTCAACTCTGTGGGCCCTCGGGTTTTCTCTGTTCCACTTCAAAGCAAAGCTTCTCCACCAAGTTGTCTACACACATTATGATCTCTACTTTGTCACCTACCATAACTCTTCCATCTCCTCCAATCTAGCTCTAGCTCCATCCCTCCTCAAAACTCCTCTCGTCATCAGTGACTCCCTGTTGTCAAAGCCAAGTGTATCTAACATGACCGCTCTGTAAGGTGCGACACACTGTCCACATCCTTTTCTTGAAGTACTCTCCTCTCCCATTTCCCTGAACCAGTGCTCTCTAAATTTCCCTCCTATCCCACCAGACGCTTCCCACCAGTCTCCTCACTGGGCACCTTCTCCCTGACCTCTAATATGCCTCTCGTTCTTCTCTTCCCATTTCTTTTTCCTCGGTGTCTTCATCCACAGCTTTAAACACCATCCATTTCCCGATGACTTTCCCATTTATTTCTGTATTCGAATATCTCTGACCCCCCGGCTGTTACACCCATCCAAGTACCAGCTTAGTACCTCCTTCAGATATTTCAGGAGCATCTCAAAGTAAACATTTCATAAATGTGACCCTCGATTCTTGCCCCCTTCTGCCCAATCTGTTTTCTCCATCAGGTCCCCCAAAAATGGTACCACCATCTTGCTTGTAACTCAAACCCAACAGCTAGCATCATCCTGGTGGGAATGTTCCTGGGGATAAAGTCCTAGCACAGGACACGCTGAGTAAATGGCTTGTGCCACTTAACTGCTCAGAGATCTCTGACGCTTTTGCATCATGAACAACAAACCAGGCTTTGAAGCTCCTGACTTTATCTTCCTGGAATGAGTTACAGGGTTTTTGTGTGTTTTTTTTAAGTAGGCAGTTGCCTTCACTTGGAACTTTTTCCCCCTTTGACGCATTGGCTGGTTCAGCGAGGGTTCTTAGCTGCAAGCCATGGACACAAGCTCTGGCTGATTCGAGCAGAGAAATTGTACTGAAAGGTAAGTGGGTAGCTCATGGAGAGCCACTGGGAAGAATGAAAACCATGGGAATAAAAGAAGCCCCAAGGCCAGAACTCAGCCAGAATCATGCCCTGGAACTTGGCCGTGAGGATTCTGCCCACACCAGACTCTGGTCGTGGTTACTGCTCTGCTACCGTCATCATCTCTGCCTGGAAGACGGTGTCCTCATCCCTGAGTCTTTGCTTCACTAATTCAAAGTTCAAAGCCCGCAGTAGAGGGATCTTCCTGGCTGATGCAGGGTCAGTGCCTGTGCCCTGGCTTCCCAGGAGCTGTGAAAGAGCATGTGGGCTATGGCCACAGCCTCCCCCAAGGCACCTGGGGTCACCTCCGGGCAACCTCCAAGGTGACTGATGCCCATGGCATTGGTCTGAGGTCTTCCTAGGTCTCATCACCCTTTAGGAGAGATGACACTATCCATGGCAGCCACGTTACAGAAGCTGGGACTTTGGAGAGGAAAGGTGTTTTGGACGGTGGCGGGCAGTGTGAAGCATGAGGTTTAGTTTACGTCATTTCGAAGTTCCGGCCACCAGTCTGCCCTCCTGCTAGTGAGCTGCGCAAGGGGGTGTCAGTGACCATCTTCATCCTCATGCTGGACCTCTGTTTCAGTGTCACCATAGCAAACATGGCGACACTCTGTCCCTGTCTCACCAGAGGGGCTGGGAGCACTTTGCCCATGTGAACACGTGGTCCGATGTCCGGACAAGGTTTGAGTCAAGCAGCAGGGACTTCCTCAGCTGGATGCTTCCCTGTTTGCTCCTCTGCCCATCAAGCTTGGGGGGAAGGGACTGGAGTCCCCTTTCTTTCGAGCATTACCTTACCGCCCTTCCGCCTCCCTGGCGCTCACAGTGGAAACTGGCTGCTTCCATTTCTCCTCGACATACAATCTACGTGCATTTGGGCGACTAGTCCAGTGTTTTTTTCCCCGCAAGGTTGGGTGATGAGCCTTGCCCTGGTTTCTGAGGTCTCATGTTCACTGCAGTAAGCCAGGCCTCCTTTTCACCCCTGCTTTTTTTTTTTTTCTTCCAAAGAAGAGCAAACGAAGGCAGGACTCTAGCAAAGGTGGCCCAGATACTAAAGCTGCTGTCCCCAAAGTGCAGCCTGCAAGCCATCCACATCAGCAGCCTCTTGAAGGGCACCTTAGAAATAAAAGTCACCCACTCCCCACCAGCCCCACAGATGCCCATGTGCCAAACACCAATATTGAACACTTTTCAACATGTTGCAGTATTTTCTTCTTGCACCTTTTTAAAGAAAGACAGCTTTGTAAGTAACCATTGGGGTCTTCACTGCCATCCCATTCATCTCCTTCCCTCCTTCCTGCCTAGAAGTGATGATTCCGAAGTTGGTGTGTGTCTTTCACCCAGGGTTTCATAATTTCAAAATATATATTGTTGTTTAGTGTGCATATTTGTATGCCTTACTATGTGGTATTTCTGTTCCCTGTTAGATACAAAAAGCTGTTTGCACATTTTTTGTTTCACCAAATCTACCTAAATTAACACAGGTACATCTATTTTGCTTGTTTTATCTGATATGTGGTATTCCGATGCATGACTATTGCCTCAGTTCATTTAGCCATCCCCCACTGATTGACATTTTCCATTTTCCATTCATGCTATTTAGATGATAACAAGTTACTCCCCCCTGTGGTGGTACCATTTACATTCCCACCCAACTTCCTATTTTGTAAGCTAGTAATTCCATAGTGTGCTAATTTTATGAAAATTACAAAGGAAATCTTTCTCCATTTCCCTCTGGTTTTCCAAATTCTATTTTGCTGTGTTGGCCAGGGAAAGAGGAAAGGGAGGCTTGTGTCTTCACTGCCTTTGGTTTTTCTAAGTTTGCAGTGGATGAAGGGTCAGAACTCACAGCCCAACAGGGGGCGCTGGTCCACAGCACCGTCTGATGGAGAAGACGGCTTCCATCTGAAGTGGCTCAGGCCTCGCAATGCCCAAAGCCCTGGCTGTGTCACATTTAAAGATGAGGTCATGAAGAAGCAGGACATTTTGACCTGAAATTTACTCTATTTCTTTTTTTTTTTTTTTTTCCTTTATTGATTTTAGAGAGAGAAACATCTATGAGAGAGAACATCGATGGGCCGCCTCCTGCACGCCCCCCACTGGGGATCTGGCCCACAACCTGGGCATGTGCCCTGACTGGGAACTGAACCAGAGACCTCTTGTTGCATGGGTCGATGCTCAACCACTGAGCCATGCTGGCCGGGAAAAATTTGCTCTATTTCCTTATGTCAAACTATCAAGTCAATGTGGCATTTCTTTATGAAGATGGAACTGGAATCTTGAGCCCTATGCCGTGAACTTTTTGAGGGCTGGGACTGGGCTCCTAGCACACTGTCAGCACCCAAATAGTGCTCTTAGGATGAAGGGTGGAACAACAGACAAGCCCAGAGGACTGAGTTTGGAATCTTCCCATCGAGATCCTTAATTTGAACCCCCACTCCTGAGGCCGTGACTCATAGCTGCTATCTGATGGTGAATAAGAAAAATATGTATTTCTATTGGCACGTTACAAAGAAAAGCGGTGTCCATCACTGGGACACGGCGTGTGTTTTGGTAAGTTCAATGTTCAACACAGACGCCTAGGCCAGCGGGCACGTCAGATGCCAGGCTCTGCTGGCTGCAAGGTGTGTGGGGAACTTGAATCCTCTCTGGGTGGAGGCTCCGATGGAATTCCAAAAGCAGAAACTTCCTCCCTGAACAAACATTACTGGGTGCACAGTAGGTGTGATGAAAGCTAGGCCCCAGGGGTACGAGGATGAGAGCCACGGTCGGAATAGGCACTGGGTTGGAACACAAAACAGACAGGGTCACGGGGCAGACAGTGGGCCCTGGCCCCCCTGAGGACGGGCACATAACTCATGGCACAGGGTCAGGGAGCAACTTTCCAGAGGAGGTGACAAGTGAACTGAGAGTTGGGAGAAAGGTTCAGATTTGTAGGGTTTCAAACTCAAAAGTCTCCCCCTTCCCTCCTGACTTCACGTGGCCTTGCGGACTTGGGTGAGTGTTAGCGTCAGGGTGTGATGGTTAATTTTGGGTGTCAACTTGGCTAAGCCATGGGACCAATGGTGCCCAGTTGTTTGGTCAAACACTAGTCTAGATGTTGCTGTGAAGGTATTTTTCAGATAGGATTAACATTAAAATCAGAAGACTTTGAAGAAAGCAGATTATCGACCAAAATGTGGGTGGGCCTCGTCTGATCAGTTGAAGGCCTCCAAAGAGGACAAAAGTCACCTCCACATGGTAGCAGAGAAAGTCCTTTTGCATTTCCAGCCTTCAGATTCAAGACTGCCATATCAACTCCTATCTGAGTTTCCAGCCTCTGGCTTGCCCGGCAAATTTCAGGCAACTCCCACGGTGGCATGAGCCAATTTCTTTAAATATCTCTCTCTTTATATATGTATATCCTATTGGTTCCGTTTGTCTGGAGAACCCTGACTAATATAGAGGGCTTTATATTTAACCCAAGGGATTGTTAGGCTTGGGGCCCTGGCCACATGCCTGCAAAAGGGAACATAGAACACACAGTCATCATGGAGGAAATAAACCCAGCCCCTGCATGTCTTAACCCAGCTCTGCTTCTCTGTGTCTTTGCTCCTATTGGCCCATTAACTCTGGAACATAATCAGATCCTAGGATATCCTGGTACCTTTGCTATAGTCCTCAGGCAGCCCCGTCCCAGCCATTGCCCTCACCCCAACTTCACGCCAATCCCCGCCTGCCACTTGGCAGCTGCTGCCAGCCCTGCCCTCCCGTGGGCAGAGCAGCTACAGTTTGCGTTGGCATACTGCTGACCCTCCAGGGTCCCTTGGCAGGTAGATACAAGAGCATACCCTGCTTTTTACCTGTGTCGGTCTGCATTTTGAGTCTCGGAAAATTTAAGACCCCTCCCAGTTACCAAGGGCATTGTGTCAACCACTGAGGCTCGTGTCACAATGTCTTTTAATCAACTGTGGTTCCTCATGCCCCACTCCTGACTGGAGGGAATAAATTGGGTCTTTTGTCTTGGTCTCTTTGGCGTTTGGCACAAAGTTTTGAATATAATAGGTGCTTAATGAATGCTTGTTAAAATATCAATAACAGATGAGGGTGAGGATACATGCTCAATATGTGTCAGACCCCATTCTCGGTATTACATATAATATTTATATAAAAGCAGCTGCCTCTTTAATTCTCACAGCAAAATCTTGAATGATATGTGTGCTACTATTAGTCTCACTTTACAGACAAGAAAACCGAGGCACATGGAATGACATCATTTTCCTAAGGACAGTAGAAGAGGCAGAATCAAGCTTCAAACTCATGCTCAGGAGGCCACACTCCGGCAATATGCTGTGTATACAAACCCTATAAAGTCTAAAAGAACTTTGATGACATCAGAGGTCATCTCTCTCCTGCTCCATTTTCACACAATTTCCAGAACTAGAATTATAGTTAGGAGACCTAGGTGCTGGCCCCGACGCCTGAGCTGTGGTTTGGAGACTCAGTTTCCTTATTTACAAAATAAAGGGATTGGGCTAGAGGGCTGCTAAGGTCCCTTTGTCCTCTACACCCTGTGGGAGGCTCTGACAGCTCTTTCTGGCTCTTCTGCCTATGAGTCTTGATAGCTGTGGCTTATCACGGAGAGTGTTTCTCTCGACTTCGGCTTATTCCGTCCCTCTGGGGCGGTTTACATGCCCTTTGGGAGCTGGGAGTCCTTCTGGGAATCCAGTGAAAGCTACGGCTCATCCTCTCAGGGGAAAAGAAGGGGGGAGGGCACTTTCATTAGCACACATCTCCAATGTGACCTCAGGTGTTCCCAACCCTGAGCTGTCCACCCACAAGGCCCCAGCATACAATCTCCTGCACTTCCCAGACCAAGCAGGAAGCAACCACAGCTGAAAAGAACACTGTTCCAGGAGGTGATCAGAGGGGGCGGGGAGCTTTGGTTCTCAGGGTGCTGCCTGGCCTCATCCTGGTTTCTAGTTCATCCAGACAGGAAACCAAGCAGGACTGGGAGGGGTGCTGCGAGGCTCTCCTGCCTGCCACCTAAGCCTGGGGACCCTCCTGGCAGCTGAGCCCTTTTCCAAGCCGTCACAGGCCTGGCCAGTCTAGGCCACCGGGGAAAATGCTGAAAGCTCCTACCTGACGCACCTGGCCGTGGCCAGATGCGTTCCAGCTTGTGCATGGCAAGCGTGGCCGCTTTCTTTCTATAGGGGAGCTGATGCTTTTTAAAGGGACACTTGCTTAATTCAATACCTTAAGGTCCTTTAGGCCAAGAGATATCCGTATAGATAAAACTCCAAGGAGCTCGAGCTTTTAACCTAATTGCTTCTAAAAATAACTTTCGGAGAGGCACGCTGAAGTTCAATGTAATACTTTCGGGCGGACCCTAAGAACAAGCTGTAGCCGAACCCTTCTCAAACACTGTAATCTTACGATTGTTTGTCTCTTGTTCTGGTGCTTTCTCCTGGATTCTGTGATGCATCGCTATAGCTTACACAAAGAGGCTGCTTTTGTCAACCGAGACTTCTTGCTTGTTGCTCCCCTTAACACAGACCGTCAGCTCTTCAGCACTGTGCACTCTTTTGTCCTTGGGGGGCACAATTAACCCATTTTTCTGGAGCAGCAAAACACTGCTTCGTCATAGATTAAAGTGCTGTTTGCTATAGAAAAGAAAATGCACAGGAGACTTAAGAAACTAATGTCAATATTAGCAGCTTAAAGACCTGTAAGTAAACGAGGGGGCTGGGGTTCCTTCCATGGGTGTGTTTGCTCTGAGTGGCTCGCTCTGAGGTCTTCCTATCTTTGTGTTTGCTGAGCAATATTTGCTGTTTTCTGAAAAACAGGCTATGAAAGTGGCCTTAAGCTTTTAGAAGCATAATTATTCGAGTAAAGCTACTCATGTGGATGAGATGTGTTTTCAGCAGTAAACTAGAACAAACAGCGAGGGATAAGAACATAAGGCACACCCAGTCCGGGTAGCTCAGTTGGTTAGGGTGTGGTCTGGATACGCCAGGGTGGTGGGTTTGATCCCCTTCAGGGCACATACAAGAAGCAACCAATAAATGCATAAATAAGTGGAATAACAAATTGATGCTTCTCTCTCTCTCCCTAAAATTAATTAATTAATAACAATAACACATAGGGCATGATTTGGGGACCATCTTCCACCTATACTTTTGGCTTCCCAAATTCAGGATTCATGTTGAAATATTTTGGTTTGGAATTCAGCAGTGCCTGTGCACATCTCATCCTGGAAAAACAGAGCTCAGGCAGAATTGACAGTTGAATAAATAGGCATCCCTAGGATGGGATTATAAGCAAACAATGTGTTAAGAAAGGAAAAAAACAGGTGCTTTCCAGTATATTTTTAAAAAAAATAATGTAATAGTCAAACTGTCTGTGATAAGTTGTGGCCAAGTTAGAGGCTGTTTGTGGAGATTATGGGAAGCAGCATTAAATGTTGAGTTTCTCTTGCTTTTGAAAATTTCACCCTTTTGTTCTCAGTTCTCTGGGTGGAAAATGTGCCTCTTTTGTTCTTCAATATTCAGCTTCCACCCAGTCAGGCAGCTCCCTTGAGTAGCCTGGGGAACAAGTGCCCTCTTCTGGACAATCTACTAATTGCAAATTCAGGAACCACCGGTCTGGTTACCTCCAAACAATCCCTGTATTTGATTTTTCTTGGTAGAGAACACAAAATGCAATATTCCATGCATTAAAGGGCCTATTTTTATCTTTGAAGATAAAACAGCTTGCTTTGGAATTTTCAGAGTAATTGGAGAGACAAGGAGATCTATCATTTTAATAGTATCTCTTAAAGAGGTATGGTCTCATTTTACAGATAAAATTTCATTTTTAAAATCTAATGACTTATTTTCTTTCTCTATTAAAATTATTTCAAAGTGTATTATTTAAAACTCCTTTTTAAAAAAGAATAAAAATAGGCTGACTAGCCAGGGCGTGTAGGACATTTGTTTTCAGTACAGATGGCTGGATCTTCAAGCTCAATTTGAAAGAGGGAAGTTGTACTTTTTTCTGTGAAATTTTTTTTCTAGTGTGCTCACAATGTCTGCAGCAATGCTCTTCTGCACTTATTCCTCTCTTTCTCTCTTAAGAGCTTTCTTTGGAATTGACTTTATTTTTCTGTCGTTTCTTTTTAAGCAAAATTAGTTTCCTTTCCTTTTAGAAGGTAGCAGGGTAGCTTTTCTGTTCCCAGAGCTCTCTCTTGTTTATGCAGTGTGTGTGTGTGTGTGTGTGTATGTGTGTGTTTGAGTATGCGTTTGTATGTGTGTGTGAGTGTGTGTGAGAGTATGTGTTTGTGTGTGTGAGTGTATGTTTGCATGTGAATGTGAGTTTCTGTGTCTGTATGTGAGAGTGTGTGTGTTTGTGTGTGTGAGTGTGTGTAAGTTTGTGAGTTTGTGTGTGTGTAGTTTGTGAGTATGAATGAGAGAGTGTGTGAGTGCGTGAGAGAGTGTGTGAGAGTGTGTGAGAGTGTATGTGTGAGTGTGTGTGAGAGTGTGTGGTTTGTGTGTGAATGTGTGTGTGAGAGTATATGGTTTGTGTGTGAGTGTGTGTGTGAGAGTGTGTGGTTTGTGTGTGAGTGTGTGTGTGAGAGAGTGTGTGGTTTGTATGTGAGTGTGGGTGGGTGTGAGTGTGTGGTTTGTGTGTGAGTGTGGGTGTGTGAGTGTGAGAGTATGTGGTTTGTGTGGGAGTGTGTTTGTGTGAGAGTGTGTGGTTTGTGTGTGAGGGTGTGTGGGTGTGTGGTTTGTGTGTGAGAGTGTGTGAGTGTGTGGTTTGTGTGTGAGTGTGGGTGGGTGTGAGTGTGTGGTTTGTGTGTGAGAGTGTGTGAGTGTGGGTGTGTGAGTGTGAGAGTATGTGGTTTGTGTGGGAGTGTGTTTGTGTGAGAGTGTGTGGTTTGTGTGTGAGAGTGTGTGGGTGTGTGGTTTGTGTGTGAGGGTGTGTGGGTGTGTGGTTTGTGTGTGAGAGTGTGTGGGTGTGTGGTTTGTGTGTGAGAGTGTGTGAGTGTGTGGTTTGTGTGTGAGAGTGTGTGAGTGTGTGTGAGTGTGGGTGTGTGAGTGTGAGAGTATGTGGTTTGTGTGGGAGTGTGTTTGTGTGAGAGTGTGTGGTTTGTGTGTGAGGGTGTGTGAGTGTGTGGTTTGTGTGTGAGTGTGGGTGGGTGTGAGTGTGTGGTTTGTGTGTGAGTGTGGGTGGGTGTGAGTGTGTGGTTTGTGTGTGAGTGTGTGGTTTGTGTGTGAGTGTGGGTGGGTGTGAGTGTGTAACTTGCTCTCTGAGATTCCTGGCTCTCTCCCTCCCCCACTTGGATCTGGACCTTCTCTTTCCTTGTCTGCTGTGCATCTATCCCCTGCTCTCCTTGCTGCACAGTTCCTCCTGGGCACGGAGTCGTGTGCTGGAAGGAGGCCCTGCTGGACTGGTTTGCGAGTCCAGGGGAGTTAGACTGAGCTTTCCATGGGCCCCGTGCACATTTGCCCACAACTGGACTGGACAGACCCCTTCCAGTCTCAGCGGCTCCTCTCAAGCTGTTCCCGCACGCTGTCCAGTGAGCACCTGGAGGCTGCTTCGGTTCTCCCGCTCAGCAGGCTGTCAGAGGCCCCAGCCTCTGTCTTCTGCACAGACACCAATTCCCACGCAGGCCGGTGGCTGCTGGTGGGTTGCTCTTACTTGTGGTTTAGGGTTTGTGGGATGGCTTAACCTCCAGGCGCATTGTAAGGTTGTACATGGATGTTTTCTTTTGCTCCTTCTGTTTATACAAGGGAATTTGGTGTCTAAAAACCATGTGGCCATCACTTCCAACTTTCCAGAATCCCTCTCAGACCGTTTCACTGACAATGAAATTTGAGTTGCCGTACACTTTTCAGTTTGCTTTGAACTTGATTCGTCTGTATAGTGCCGACTCGAGTGGAGGTTGATAACCGTATCGAGCTCATTAGTCACCCATTGTGTGGGTTCTTCATCACCCCGGTTACTTAGAACTGAAGGCTATGGGCACTCTGGGTCCTTTCAGATCTCATTTGGCCATCAGTGGCTCTCAGGACCAGTGATGCAGCAGGTCCTCCGAAGGCCTCTGGCCAAGAGCTGAGTCGCACCAGACAGAGCATGGCCCACCCCTCCCGGTCCCATTGCATGCCCTGCTGGTATTTCCCATCTTCCTGAGAATTTACTACCAGCATGCTTTCTGGAACTGTCAGGACCTGCCTTCTCATCCAAGTGCTGAATGTCTAGGAGCTCATGGACTCTGGACTCTAAACTCACAGCGTCTCAATAGGAATAACCTCGGTCTGGACTAATCTGCTCCGATTGCTTTGTACTTGCGCTCACAAGCTTGACAGGCGTTTACCAAGTGCCAACCATGGGCCAGACACAGCGCTGATGCTAAGAATGTAAAGATAAATACGATCTGATCTCCTCCCTCCAGGGATAGGGGAGCGTGATACACAAATATTCATTGTGGTACCGGGAAGTAATTGCTAGAATAGAAATACAGATTACGTGCTAGGCTATGGGGAGGTGCAGGAGCAAATAAACTGCGTGAGTTCTATGACCTCACTGATGAAGTGCATCCGGGGAGGTGAGGATGCAATCCACAATGATGGAAATCATTCTTGCAACAGTGGAAGAACAATGGGTGGTTTTTGCTGTCAAAATGTCTTATTTTTGTTACTTTTCAATAATGATAGTTTTATATATAAATATGTACACACACATACACACACACACATACACATGCACGTATGTGACCCTAGCTATTTTCTTGATGCATTTTCACAAGCATTGATAAGCCAAGCTCTTGGCCCGGATGGTAGACCCTGAGGGTGTTCATCCTCTCCCTCCTCACATGCACTGGTTGGAAAATACTGTGAGATTTACAATGTGTCACCATCATTACGATTTTCTAAAGAGAAGAGAGGTGACTAGGAAAACGATCGCGGCATAAATCCCAGACAGTCGTTTTGAAGCAGATATTAAAGAAGGGACATGCCCATCATGTGTTTCCAGAATGATAACAAGACTTCCAGCAAGCCTGGCAGGTGGCATCTTTGCTGATTGGGCGATGAGGAGACACCCGGGGATCGGCCTCTTGTGGAACAGCAGCGTCAGGGAACTTACAGGCCCTTCACAGCGGGGAGGGGGCTCAAGTGTAACTAGCCCTGTGGTCCACCTGGGCCCCTGGTTGTGCCAGGCTGTAGGGGAGTGTGGGGAATTAAACACCAGTGGAAGCAAAGATGTATTTTAGGGAACGTGACCCTCTGGCATTCCTCATGCAGACGGAGTAAGAGCCTGAGTTATGTAAGAAAGGGAAAGACAGTCCATTAACCTTGGACTTAATTTTGGAAGATTTCAGCCAGGGCACCAGAAGATAGGTCTGCTTCTGGTCAGTGTAATGCCCCCAGGAGTTTCCTAGAGCCCAGCTCCTACCTTCAGGCGCCCGTTCCCATTTCCAGCTGTTTGGGACGCATCGTCAGACACCTGAGCTGTGTCGGGAGCTACAGAATAATGAAGCAGGTAACTGCCCTCGCTACCCAGTGGCACTGGATCTCAAAGCCAGAGGTGAAAGTCCGGCAGCCTCTGAGTCTGAAGCGCTTTGAGCATGCCCCTCCTGATCATGCCCCGGCCCCTCCCGAACGCCAAGTGCTCAGACGGCTGGCAGGATTTACAGGCGGCTGCTACACGGAGCGAAGTGTCAACTTGGCACCAGACTTGCCAAATTACAGACAGTGAATTGCTGTGTCTGAAAAACCAAATTTTTTCTAAATCTGATTCTATTTCCTAAGTGATGGGGGAGCTCTACGCTACTTTGCAAACTGTTTCAGCAGGAGAAAGAAGGAAGGGAAGGTGTCAAGGGTGTGGTTTCCTTTACTGTGTTGAACTTCAGAGTTTCGGGTGGTTGTTTGTTTCTTTTCACAGATTCACTGTGTAGACACATGCATGGCAGGTGTTTAACTTCAGTCTGAGTTATTGAGAATGCACATTTCAGGAGTGGGGATGGGAGGATGCTGTGGGGGAGGGTAAGGAGGAGGGCCAGCCCTGAACTGACTGCATTCAGAAGCAGCCCAGAGCCTCCAGAGGGAGGGAGCTGCTCCCCAGGTTACCGAGGTCGAGCCCTGGATTCCACGGACCTGCAGCACCTGCTCCGAACATCCCACGATCCAGTTCTAGCCGAGAAGCACCACATGCAAACCTCACGGGACCAAGTGTTCCCGGGGAACCGAGGCTGCTGTTGGTTGGAAGGGATAAAGCTCCATACAACCTCCTTAGCATCAGCATCTTTATCTCACCCTCTGAACTGCTTTCTGGGTTTTATTTCACTTCCTGCCGTGGTCATGTGCAGCCCTTATCTGCACAAGGACACCCTTGTGCCCTTGCCTGTGGGTTCTGGTTGGTGGCTGGCAGCTTATCTAAAATGATAGGAGCTTCTCTATCTCGGAGAGCTAAGTGCCTCATTTGGTTCATAAACAAAAGCCTTCTTAGCAGAAATGCTCATTTCTTATTTCCTACCCAGCATGATCTATACGCATCTCTGCCAAGTTCTAAGGATCACCACGCTGTGATCATGGCTTTGACCTTGAAAGGTGAAATGTGCCACAGAAAGTCTCGGGCAAACAATATGAAAGTGTGTTATACCTAAAATCTGACAAATAAAAATCTGAACAAAGAGAATGGAAAGAATTATGGTACAAAAATATATCTTCAGGACCAAATCTTTCTCTTTTCCTTGAAGGGATTTACCCAAAACCTTTCCTGGCAGGTCCCATTGTACTTTGATGATAAGAAAGAGCACGCAGGGGCTCTGACGTCCAGCCTCCGTGCGCTCCAGTCTGGCTTTGCCCTTTCTGCCCGCTGGGACCTGCGGTGAGCTAATGGCTTTGTGCTCAACTTCCTCATCTGTGCAAGGAGCCTGCTGCAGGGGACCGCTAAGATGGCTCTGTGAGATAAAGCCAGGACAAAAGTGAGCCCAGGGCTTGGCACAGAGACGCACTCAGTAAATGTCAGCTGTTGTTAGCATATTTAACACTTGGTTTTCTCCTCACTCTTGGGAATATTATCTATTACACAGAATATTATCTATAGCGCGGTAACACTCTGCCTGTTTTAAGTCAATTGCTGAATTTTACAAACCAGTGAATGCAAATATAGGCCCTACGAACAGGGATCTTTCAGTGAGCAGGATGGTTCACTTACAACAAGAAAGAGCTTTGGGACCTTGGTTGCAGCAAGGGAAGGTGATCATGAATGGCTGTTATTGAGATGAAATACTGGAGTGATTTCAACTGTAGCGGACAGGCTTGACCCGAGGAAAATGTGGAGAACTGCTTAAGAACATGGGCTTTGGCTGCAGACCCAGATTTGGGCCCAGCTCTGCCTGTTTTCCTCCTTGGCCTTTTCTAGGGCTTTTGCTCTGAGAATTTGCACACGTCTGACGTTGAAGAGCAGCAGAAAGCCTTATGAAGGGCAGGTTAGTGGGAATTACCGAGTGTCGGGACATTGGGCAGCGCTCAACTTGGTGTCCGGATGTTAGAAGTGGAAAAGTTGAAAAAACTGGTTGTGAAACTTTGTGGAAGATCTATGAAAAAGTAGGTAAAATAGAACTTTAAGGTGGTTTCTGGGTGACACTCTAGTTTTAATCTGATGCTTTTAAACTAAATACCATAATTTTTGCAAATGTCAGTAAGCTGAAACCAAGCTTACTTATAAGATGAAGGGAATGTATTGAGTCAGTGGTAACTGAAAATCTGAGAGATTGATTTCAGGTGAGGTTTGATCCAGCAGTTCCAAAGATGCCACCTAGAGCCAGGCTTTTCTCTCATCCCCACATTGCTTTTTTTTTCATCCTCACCAGAGGACATTTTTTCATTTTTTGTTCAGATAAAGTGGGAGGGAGAGTGAGGGAGGGAGAGAGAGAAACATCGACGTGAAAGGGACACATCGAGTGGCTGCCACCCGCACGACCCAACCAGGGCTGGGGACAAACTGCAACCAAGGTACGTGCCCTTAGTGGGAACCGAACCCCGGTCTCTCTGGACGGCAGGCCAACACTCTAACCGCTGATCCAAACCGGCCAGGGCCCCACATTGCCTTTTATGGTGTTGACTTTATCCTCAGGCTCCACAAGGTGGCCCCAAAGGCAGGTCTGAGATCCCTCCTGATGGAAGAATTAGCAGAATTCACATCCTCATCTCATACCATCCAGAACAAAAGCTATGGTCTCTTCTCCCAGAACTATAACAAGAGAAAGAAGGCTCACTTTCCTCAAAAGCCCCAGCAAATATCCTCTCTTGCCTTGTTGTCTCTGATTGGGTTAGTGCCAATCTCCCAGCCGATGCAGGTGACAGGGACACAGGTGGCCGTGTGGTTGGTATAAGCCAACTAGAGCCCACTCTTGCAACTTAGGATGTGTTCAATCTCATCCAAGCCAATTTTCTTCTGGAAATTTGAGGTCCTGTTGCTGGGAAGGGGAATAGATGCTGGGTAGCAAATAACCAGTGGGCACTATATCACCTTTCCAAGAGGGACCACTGCATTCACACAATGTGTGTTTGCAGATATGGATGCTAGGAACAAAGGCAAGAGAAATGTGTATTTGTCACATGATTTTTCCTGTTGGTAATCACAATCATCAGAAAGGATTTGTTTTTGTTTTTGTTTTTTTCTTTATTGATTTTAGAGAGAGAGGGGAAGGGAGAGGGAGAGAGAACAGAAACATCGATAAGAGAGAGAACATCAATTGGCTGCCTCCTGCATGCTCTGCATTAGGGATCAGGCCCACAACCTGGACCAAGAATCGAACTGGCGACCTCTTGGTGCATGGGTCAATGCGCAACCACTGAGCCACATCGGCCGGGCAGGAAGGATTTTAGCACTTGACAGTTTTGCACCTTAGTTCTGACCTGGAGGAGGGGGTGTGGGGGTCAGTGTGACATGTACAGGTTAATTACTGAAGGGCAAAGTCAAATGAACAGAGGGCTTAACTAGTTCCCTAAACAGAGAACTGTCTGGTGCCTTCCTGCCAGGTCCTTTCTGAGGGTGCTGCCACTATAGCCCAAAGGGCTCTGTAATCTTTGGCTTCTGTTAATGTCTCACTGATCCCAAATGACATTGCTCTCTAATTCAAATATATATATATAAATTTTTTTAATTGATTTTAAAGGGGGAGAGAGAGAGAAACATCAATGAGAGAATATTGATTGGCTGCCTCCCGCATGCCCCTCACTGAGCATCGGGCCCACAACCTGGGCATGTGCCCTGACCGGGAATCGAACCGGCGACCTCTTGGTGCATGGGTTGATGCTCAACCACTGAGCCACACCGTCTGGGTAAAATATATATATTTTAAATGTTTAGATAAATACCTTAAAAGGGACACCTTGAATTTAAGCCTTGAAGTGAAATAAGGTGCTTCATCTGCAGTGACAAGAAAACTGGAAACGGTGGGACACCTGCAGGGTCAGCCAGGCGGCCGAGGACTGCCCTTGGAGGCTGTCTTTCTCCCCTTGTACCTTGCAGTACACTCTGCGTGTACCCTGGGCTCCCAGCCTAGATGACGGCGGTCAGGATAAGCGGCAGCTATAACGTAACGGGGCTAAATGAAAGGTTTCAGACTCCAACTTTCAATTATAATCCAGAAGAGGATTTAGTAATGGAACTGAAGGTAACTGGAGCTCAGCTGGAGGAAAAATGTGTATTCAGATTATCTGGTGTTCCAGTTGCTCTTGGTAGGGGCTGATTCATTTATTCAGCAGATATTTATCAAAGGCCCATTTGGGACAGGTGCTGGGCTCAGTGGTGAACACAAACACCACCCTGCCAATGTGGGGCTTATCGTGGAGCACAGAGAAGGCAGGCAATAACCAGGTGATGATGAAGTCCACTTAGGGTGAGGGCTATGAATTAAAAACACAGGTACATTTGGCCGGTTTGGCTCAGCAATCACAGCGTCGGCCCACGGACCAATGAGTCGTGGGTTCAATTCCAGTCAAGGGCATGTACCTCAGTTGCAGTTCATCCCCGGCCCTTGTTGGGGTCGTGCAGGAGGCAACCGGTCGATGTGGCTCTATCACATCGATGTTTCTCTCTGTCTGTCTCTCTCTCTGTCTCTCTCTCTGTCTCTCTCTCTCCCTCCCTCCCACTCTATCTGATGATAAATATAAAAATATCCTCCAGTGAGGAATTAAAAAAAAAACAACAGGCACATTTAGACACTGTTAAGAAAATCTTAGATAGATTTTGTAAATCTATCTAAATATGTAGAGAAACTCGCAATATAGAACACCTTAAAATGCTGGACAAAACATAAAAATCAATCTTTTTTGTCAGTTTTGTTAAGGTATAATTTACATGTAATGAAATTCACTGATTTTAATTGTACGATTCAGTGAATGTTGACAAACGTCCAGAGTCATGTAATCACCACATCATGATACAGCACATTTCTATCATCCCACAAAGTCTCCTTGTGTCCTTTTACTGTCAGTCCCTTCCCCCCACTCCTAGCCCCACCCCCGGGACCACTGGTCTACCTCCTGTTAGGATAGTTTTGTGTTTTCTAGAATTTCGTATAAATTAAATCATACAGTATGTAGACTTTGGTGATGTTTGTTGGAGGAGGTCATCGAGAGCAAGTGACCACCTGTTGACCCAGGAGCTGGACCCAGGAAACAGGGGGCTTCTCACCCGCACCCCTGTCCTTGGAATGTGCGCCTACTTACCTTCCCAGCCAGAAGCTGCCCCAACGCAGCCTTGAGACAGTCATGTGTTGTTGGGACCATCTGGACAGTACACATGGCTGAACCCAGCTAAGGCCTATATATAAACTTTTAAGTTTCTGGTGGACAGGTGCAGAGATTTTATCTTGTGGCCACCCAAGGCAAGCTCCCTAAGTAAGATCTCTTGCTTGTTAAACCTGCCACCTATCAATCTGGAGTGGTTTTCCTCTCTCTTTGGTCTGTTCTTGCCCTCCATGTATAGGGTCCGGTTTCAGATTTCACCCGGAATGTTCCTGGGGATTCAAACCACAGTGAATCCTTCACTTAGCGCCATGCTTAGATTTCTCCATGTTTGGGAGCATGGCAGGAATCGGTTCCTTTTTATCGACAAGTGCTATCCCCAAGTTGTTTTGTTAATTCCGCAGTTTGTGGACATGTAAGTTCTTTCTGGTTTTTAGCAATCATGAATAAAGTATATAAATATTCACCTATAAGTCTTTGCATAGACAAATAGTTTCATTTCTCTTGGGTAAATGCCTAGGAATGGAATGGCTGGGTCATATGGTATGGTAAGCCAAATTCTAAGAAAGACCCTCAATAAACTCTCACCCTTGTATAACCTCCTCCCCTTTGAGTGAATGACCAGCTATCACTCTCATGGTTGCTCCCTTAGTGGAAAGGGAGATTATCTGGTTGGACCTAATCTAATCATGTGAGCCCTTTAAAAGTCAGTAGGAAATAAAAGGAAGTCCAGGAGATAAGAGGCACAGTGGTCAACGTGTCCTTCCTTACTGCTTGAAGAGGGAGGGGGCCCCTCCGAAGGAATGTGGATGGATGGACATAAGGACCTGAGAGATGCCCCCAGCAAGGAAAGTCTCAACCCAGAGATTAATTATCATCATATTATAATGTATATAGTAAAATCTTAATTCAAATATGCCACTGATTTTTAACTTTGAATAACTCAGATATGAAATGTACAATTTATTGTAAGAAGACACCAATGGGGGCATGTTTGTGTGTGTGTGTGCTGTATGTTATGCCTTGCACAAAGCTCATTAACGTGTTTCATTTTACTCTCTAGTACCTATTTGTGGTTTTGATAAATATAAAATGTCCATACCCCAAAGTAAGAAGGTGGTTTAACATATATAGATAGTCTCATCCATCCTTTTTTGTCCCCCCAAAACCTCCACCTGAAATAGTGAGTTTAATTTTGTAACTGTGTGCATCGTAGTCTGATGGTGCAAGGTTGCATCCAGGACAGCTCTGGAGTTTCTGTGCAGAGGTTATCCAGTCAAATATTCTTCTCTAGGTCTTCCCTCTGCTCCAAACATCTTTATAGGCCTATTCTCACTCCCACCAGGAGCTAGCTAGTGCTCAGTCTGTGCAAAATAACTTTTATTTACTTATTTATTTATTTATTGGGGGAGTATTATTTTTAAATTTTTTCCCTTTATTGATTTTAGAAAGAAAGGAAGGGAGAGGGAGAGGGAGATAGAAACATCGATGAGAGAGAACATCGATTGGCTGCCTCCTGCACACCGCCCCCTGTGGATTTGGCCCACAACCTGGGCATGTGCCCTGAATGGGAATGGAACTGGTGACCTCTTGGTACATGGGTCAATGCTCAACCTGAGGCACAGCGGCCGCGCGCAAAGTAACTTTTAAGTAGTATCTTACGCAGAATAGAGAAAAGCGAATATGCTGTAGGGAATGATGGAATTCATCCTAAAACCATGTATAAATTCTCTTGGGCGGAAGCGATGTGGTACCCACGGGTCTGTGATGCCCACTTAACCCCACCCACGGAAGTCTTGGCATGGCTCCGCCTCCATTCCCAAATATCACTGCCCTCCTATTCCTGTCCTACCACCCTAGTGAATTGAATCTCTGAATCCGCGTTTTCAAACAGGCATCCACTGCCGTCCTTTTCTGGACCGCCTGATGCTAGGCCGCAGTTGTCAGGGT
The DNA here is from genome assembly GCF_014108415.1 of Molossus molossus. Taxonomy (NCBI): domain Eukaryota; kingdom Metazoa; phylum Chordata; class Mammalia; order Chiroptera; family Molossidae; genus Molossus; species Molossus molossus. The sequence continues at coordinate 104,443,425 of NW_023425377.1, read as the reverse complement.
AACAGCGTTTGGGAAGGGAGAACCGGCTCTCCGGAGTTTCCACGGAAACCACTCCCTGCAGAGGCAGGTGCGGCGGGCTCCAGGGCGCCCGGGACGAGCCCTGGGGAGGGGGAGGGGGCAGGGCCCTGGAGAGGCCGCTGGGCGTGGCCGCTAGGCTGCCTTGCGCCCTGCATCAGTTACATGTGCTGTATTTTTTGATAAAGCACTTTCACTTGCAATCCAGAACCACTGATTCCTTCCGGCTGGATAAAATCCAGGCGCCCTCTAGGAGCTGTCCGCACTTTGGAGATGGTCCAGGTCAAGGAGACTCCGCCAAGGATACCCCCAGACAGTAAGGTCCAGTTGGCCGGAGTCCTCTGCAGAGGGGGGTTTTGCGGTGGGCGCCAGGAGCTCGCTGCGCCCTGCATAGAGCCAGGGTACCCCACCAATGCCCAGCCATCAGGCACAAACAGGAGCGAGGTTAGCGGCGGTCCTTGGAGTAGATCCCCTTCACGTTTGAGCCGCAGGTTCGTTAGGTTAACTGGAAACGCACCCGCCTCTTGTTTTGTTTCATAAGCACCGTTGGGACGACTGTCAGATTGAGGCTCGGAGCGAACAGGAAACAACTGAGGTTTCTGGAGAATTCCAAGGTCAAGGTTGGCATTCGAACCTTGCCTGGCGGTCCCTGCAGTCAGTGCAGCTGCGGCGCGGCGGGGGCTGAGGTAGGGTGACTGCGGTTGAACGTGGAAACCGTGGTCCCCAGCCTGTCATCTCTGTGTCTCTGTGGGGAGGAGGGGCTGTCTGACACCGTTATTAAACCTGGCAGCTGCGTTGGTGGCCCCAGGAGCATTTCGAGTGAGCTCGCAGAAAGTGAGGGGCTTTCGGCTGACCGCCCGCTGGTCACTTCTCGCTGCCTGAAGGACGGCTCTGAGCACGTTTCCTTGTCGCTAATGACCGGTGGCGGGGGCAGTGCGCAGCTCCGGGAAACGGCGGAAACGTGAGTACGCGTGGCTCTGCGCCGCTGGCGGCCGGCGGGGCTCCTAAGGCGTCCAGCCCGGTGGCCCGGACGCGGAGGCGGCGCGAGGAGGGGCTGGCGCGTGGGCATCGGGCTGCGGGCGGCCTCGCCACGCACGTCGCCTGCCCTAGTGTGGTTCGCGCCGGCGCGACGAGGAGGCGACAGCCGGCTACTGCAGGAGGGGGTTTGAGCGCTCTGTCTCCAGCACGCGGCTTGGGGACGGGCCCTCTGCTTTGGGGACAGATACACAAAGAACCCGGGGCCTAGGCAGCCGGGGTGGCCCTGCCCGGCCCCAGTTCCTCGGGTCCTTTTTGAGAAAGGGGAGAAGCTGCCCTTTACGGTGGGGTTGAAACAATGAGATTGGTCTGGTGTTTTCCCGTCCGGGGCCTTTGTGCGCTGTGGTCTGTGCTGTGGGAGGGCTGTGCGCCGTCTGTGTTCCTTGGGGATCTCAGAGCCTCTGGGGTTCCGAGTCTCGAGCTCACTCCTTCCTCCCCTTCCGCACAGTGTGTTCTAACAGGGCAGACATTTTATGGAGACCTGACACAGAGCGAAAAGACCTCAGTTCTCTCCTTTCTCCCCAAAGCACGAGTGTGAAGGGGTGTGGTTTTTTCCATCCACTGCTAGAGGAGATCTGGAAGTTCCCATTGGTTTTTATATTTTATTTCTGAACAAGATGTTCAGCTTTACAAAGCTCGCATCACGCGAGGGTCTCTCCATGGTTTATGTATTTGTGGAAAAACCTTAGCTTTTTCCTAGGGGGTCCAAGGAGCGTTTAACAGCCTCGGTCGGCTCCAGAATGTCATGTTCAGTGTGCATTTTCATGTCTATCTGGTTCAGGCCAGAGTGTGTGACACCGAGACGCAGCCAGATCGAAAGCCCGACTCTCGACTTCTCTGAGGCTCAATTTCTTGATTGTCTGGTGCTGGTGGCCACGGGAGGCTGCACCTTCTGCAAGGGGTGGGCCAGAGCTGGGACTCAGGTGATGCTGGGTGTGTGGGCCTTCAACTGGGGGCCAGCTGTTGAAGCTTTCCAGGCCTCGGTTTTGTCATCTGTAAAATGGGTAGAGCAAAATGAGCTCTTACAGAGATGGGCTAAGATTTGTGCTGGTCTTCCTACTCTGTCTTCCTCTAGCAGCTTTTCTGTTATAATCTGACAGTTCCAGGACTGGCTTGATGAGCGCTAGTAGGAAGGGGGAAAAAACCCTGCAAAATAGGAAATTTTAAAATAACAATCCTCAGAAAAAGTTATCAAAATAGCTTAGAAATTGCCTAAAAACACTTTATTCTATTGATTGTACATTAATTTGTAAGGCAAAGAACTAAAACTATTATGAATATGCATATGACCCCACTGATTTTACATATTAGTTATGGCCCTGGGGAAAGGTTGATGTCCCTCTAACTAGAAAATAAGGTGTGATATTTGTGCTTTAATTTTTTCCCAAACCTTGGTTTTCCATCCTGGAGTGTGATTTCTCAGGTTTTTGCAAACGAGTTCTTCACTAATTAAAACCAGCTAATGATTAGGTTAAAAAGAAAGAAATCAAAAAGAAAAAGAAAGCATTGTGAAAAGAAATTAATGTGATTCTGAGAGATTACGTACAACATGATAGAACCAGAAATAAATACCTCTACCGAATTCTACTCTAATAAATGAATGGGTGGAGTATTGTTTCTAATTTTGTCCATCGTACTTTAAAAAGAATGTGGAGAAACTGGAGGAGGGGTTCAGAATGGAGGGTCCAAAATACTTAATGAAACAGAAAGAAGAAAAGTTAAAACAATACCCCCCTCCCCCGGCTGTCTGACATGCTGAGAAGAATGGAATAAAGAAAAGCAGATTTTGATAGAATATGATAAAGAACTTCAAAATGATGAGTGACATGAGCCCCTGAGGAGCTTTAAAAAGAGAATAACTTATCATCTGCCCTTCACGGTCTTGTCTTAGCCATTCTTAAACCTAATGTTAGAGTCACCTGAGGGCTTTCAAACTCTTAGGCCTGGGTCCCTCCCCAGGCCCAGATTCTGACTTATCTGGTCTGAGCGCAGGTATGGGTATTTGGGCAGAGCTCCTGGGGGAAACACTAGGTAGAGAAGCACTGGTTTTGCCTAAGAGACAGTCCATGGCTACAGGGCTAGCAGGGAGCACGCGAGCCCCAGGAGGGCCAGGGGCTAACTGGGTGGGGGTTGTTACCTGTGGGGTCAGCTGTGATCCACACCTGGATGGTAGCCAGCTTTCCCAGATTGGCAACTAATTAGGAGTAAAACCTTTAAAAGTACATTGTGGCCCTGGCCCGTGTGGCTCAGTTGGTTGGAGTGTTGTCCCATGCACCAAAAGGGCACCAGTTAGATTGACAGTCAGGGCACATACTCAGGTTGTGGGTTTGATCCTCAGTCAAGGTATATACAGGAGCAACCCATCGATGTTTCACTCTCTCTCCCCCTCTCCCTTCCATCCTCTCTACAAATCAATAAAAACATATCTATTTTTTAAAAGTATATTGTGCTTGCCAAACAAAACACACCTGTGGAAGCTGGCCCACAGGCCAACCTCAGCACTGGACTTTTCCTGCTCTGTGGGGGAGGAGCAGGGATGGACTTGCTGTTCTCCCAGGGTCTCTTCTAACTCCAGTTCTGCTTTTTGTTTTGTTTGTTTGTTTGTTTGTTTGTTTGTTTGTTTTTTATCCTCACCCGAGGACACTTTTCCATTTTTTGTTCAGATAGAGCGGGAGGGAGAGAGAGGAAGAGAGAGAGAGAGAGAAACATCGATGTGAAGGGACACATCGAGTGGCTGCCACCCGCACGACCAACCAGGGCCGGGGACAAACTGCAACCGAGGTACATGCCCTTAGCGGGAACCGAACCCGGGTCTCTCTGTACCGCAGGCCGACGCTCTAACCGCTGAGCCAAACCGGCCAGGGCTGTTTGTTTGTTTTTTTAATGCTTTCTGTTTAGCTTAAATATTTCTCTGCTTCATTCTTTTTGAAGGCCTATGTCTTTCTGGCTGAGTGTGTACTCCTTGATAGATCTCTCTGGATTATTGAATGAGAAAAATTCTCTAGTTCCCTACCCTTCCCTTGACTGAAAGTTAAGGAGGGTGATCCCTGGACTTTGGTATAGTGACCATGGGCCCCGGAGGTAGGAGGTAACCATACCTGTCTTCTCCCCAATGTGAACCACTCAGAGCTCCCTGCTGGTGTGGTGGAGTTGGGGTGAATGGGGCTTGGAAAGCTTGATCCCTCTATGGGATGCGTGGGAACTGACCCGAAGCCCTTCTGGTGTCTGTTGGGTTGGGAAAGAGGGCGACGTGGATTGGCCATGCATGCAAGCAGCGCTAATGTTGTAGCATGCTTCCAAAAGTCCCCAGTTCCCGCATCTCTTCAGTCTCCCTCCAGCCTTCCCTAAACTGCACAAGCAATGGAAGATAGTGTGTCTCCATGAGCAAGGAGGAGGCATCCAGACCACTCTCCCCAGGTAAGAACTTCTTTGCCAGAGGTAGAGAAGATCAGGAGATCTAAACATGTCACGGCTGGGTTCTCACTGCCTCTGCCCTCTGGGTTAGGGCTGTTGGTATTCTGTTTGGATGTTGGGGACAGGCCAAGTGACAGGAAGGCAGACCGGGGTGGTACCTCTCTCCTTCCCAGTGAGGAGGGATGGAGAGCCTTCCAGGTGACAAGGAGCCAGATGACAGGGACTCACACAGAGGAGATGAGCACATACCCCAGCACCATGAACAGAAGCCAGCTTTCTCAAAGCCACTTTGTTAAGCAAAGTGGCACTGTACATAGATGCAATCAGCATTTCATAGCAGCTGCCCATTTTCACTCCCCGTGGGCTTGGGGTCAGCAAGAAAACCCAGAGTGACTGAACCGATGCCAGGCTCCCTCCACGGTGATGACAACCTCCCGAAGCTGTGGCCCTGCTGTCTCAGTCCTTCTGCCAGCCCCTCAGTTCTCCAAAGTTGAAAAAACAGCACCTGTGATCCGAATAGCTTACTATCAATGAAACAGGAAGGAGAGTTTTGAAGTTAGAATGTGGAAACAGCCCAGAGGAAAGGGAAGGAAATAGGATTTGGCTAGCTGATTGGGTTCTGACTGCCCAAACCTAGAAATGTGTTTCTTAGAGAGGTAGCAGCCACACCAGCCCAAATACTGAGCTGCCAAGGCCCCAGGCTGGGGCAGATATTCTCTACCCTGGTGTAATCTTCTCTCTCCTAATGACTGCATGAAGATGGGGAGATTCTACTGGAATCCTAGATGAACACATTCTATCCCATCAGATTGTGCCACCAGCTGGAGGCCAGCTTCCAGGGACCAGGATGTAAGGTGAGCACTTCTAGACCCGTTCAAGGGTCTGACTCACTTGAGACCACTCTGCAGCCTGTGACTCTGGAATGGCTGTGTGAGATTCCTCCTACTGCAGCTTCCTCGTAGTCACGGGACCAACCTGCACAGTGGCGTCTGGAATCAGCCTCACCTGATGTCTGTCTGTCTTCCTGCCGTAGCCCAGGCTGATTGTGAGATATTGTATCAATTGCCGTGCCCTGTGCCTGGATCAAGTTCTACCCATTTCTGGCTCCATAATGACAGGTTGCCTGTGGAGAATACTGGCCAATGGGCTGTTTACACAGCCAACTTGTATTTTTTCCTTAAGGTAGTTTATCCAGATGCCTCACCATTCTAGAACCTTCCTGTTGGCTCTTTTTGGCAAATTTACTCCTAAGAGAACATCTATTTAAGTGTGTCCAGGGACAGAGAGAGAAGGTAAAACTCAAAACCATTCCTTTGAACTTCTTTAGGATGGTGGTAGAAGAATTAGGGGAAGTCTGATACTGTTTGCTAAAATGTAGCTGTATACTCATGGCTGTTTAATTAATCACTGCCCTGCATGATCTAAGATTCTTGGTATGTGAGGTTAATAAGAATATTAGTAAAGTGCAAAAACAATTCCATTGGAAATTTTGTTTTATTTTAAAGTAGATTGTTCTCATCATCAACCCCAAAAGTAAGTTATCCTTCTAATGCATAGTTATATACAGTAGGCAACAAAAATGCAGGACATTGTATATCTATTAAATAATTACTCTGTTTCTCCCATTAAGTATAAAGAAGGAAGCATATAGCCATTAAAAAGACTAGCTCTTGCCCAGCCGGTGTGGCTCAGTGGAATGAGCATTATCCCATGGACTGAGAGGTCCTGGTTCGATTCCTGGTCAGGGCACATGCCGGGGTTGTGGGCTTGATCCCCAGTAGAGGGCATGTAGGAGGCAGCTGATTAATGTCTCTCTCTCACATGGATGTCTTTCTCTCTTCCCTCCTCTCTCTCTAAAAAATCAATAAAGGCATATTAAAAAATATGTAAATAAATAAAAGACTAGCTCTTGCCATCATGGTTAGAAGAAAGAGTAACAAACAAACAAGAAAAAAGCCACCGGAGGGGTTAATAATGAAGAAAGTGTTGGGTGGCGGCTGGACTGACCAATGCCGAAACGAGGAATACGCGGTCTGTTCTACGCCAGACTGGAAGGCGCACACTGGTGCTGGCAGTATAAGCAGAGTCCTCCACGGTGGCGCCAGGGCTTTGCAGAAAGGTCTGGAACTGGAAAGGTAAGCAGAGAAGGTGGAAATACTTTTCAACTGGAGGCAAACAGCTGAAGCAGTTGCTCAAAAGGCATGGATTTAGCAGCTTCACTTTGATGGTTAATGGGGAGAAAGAAGACAGGCCTTCTTTCTGGAGACAGATGCTTGGATTTGTATCCCAAAGGTGTGTGAGCAATTTGTTTGACACGCAGGGTCTCCGATTTCCCATCTAGAAGTGGGACACCCACTCGTTATTTTAAGGAATACAGAGAATTGACGTAGAGGGCCCAGCATGGTCCATGGCGCACAGACGGTTAACCCGTGATGAGTATTGTTAACAAGACAAGGACCGAAGAGGAGACTCTCCCCAGTTTCAATATCAGAATGAGGATGAAGCCACTGTGGAACCCTTAGGGCATGAAAGTTTTCTTGTACCAGTGACATGAAAAGCCCCCTGAATTTTTACAAATTCCTGTGGGACCATTTGAAACTCTGCTTGGATGTTCTTTTTTTTCTTTTATGTTGGTCTGTAATTCAAACTATCACTTGCACAAGTTAATCAAAATTTAAATACACTCCTCAGTCTGTGAGAAGACCGGCTCCCAGGAGGTTTGTCGGTGAACTGTGTGGTCCATGGTCAGCCCGGTGCTGGCCTCCAACCTTTCTGGACAGCTAATTGGAGCTGCGAGTTTAATGATGTAATAAACTGTGCCTGCCAGTTACTTCTGGGACAGATTAACTTTGTGAAAATGCAGGACTCGAACATTTTTATTAAAGGTAGTATGGGATCACCTCATTTTGGATATATCCCAACAGCCCTTTATTTTTTGCTATTTCAAGCGAAAGTTACAACTTTTCTATGCTTTAGATTTGGCAATGGGTAATGTTTCCATTGTTACATCTCTCTGTTACAACTTTCCAGAACAGTTAAGTGCAATTTTTAGAATATGAGTCAGTTGCAGTCTTCATGCTGTGGTTTTGAAACGTCTTTTTTATGACCCTTCGGAGTGACATTTTCTCCCCACCCTTCTCTTCCCCTCCTTTCCCAATTTCTTTGTTAAACGTAATCACTGGGCTGAGTAAGCTGTGTTATCTGCCCCTCCCCCCTCACCAAGGTTCCCGGAATGAGCATTTCTGAGATAGTCCAGCAGGCATCACTGAGCTCATTAGCTTCCCCAAAGAAAAACAAAACAGTCTTGTATTAGGACTTTTAGAAGATGGTTGTTTTCCAGGCTTTATTTTTTTAAGAGTGGATGGGGAGCTCTGTGCCTCACAAACAATAAGCCCTTCCATTTTTGTTCTTTCATTCACATTTATGTTTTCAAGGAAGGAGAGAGGGACCAGGCACCATCGTCTTGCCAATGTGAATTAACTCTTTACTGGTCAGATTTGGGCCATTTATTTATGGCCCATTCTCTAGTGTTCCGAGTAACAAAGATTTTGTTGTGCTTTGAACTAAACTAGGTCCTTTGTTCCAAAAGCTCAATGCAAAATTTTGAAATGAAGACTGGAATCTTTCCTTTTATATAGAAACGTTTTGCAAGCAAATGTTTATAACCAACCCCTACTGCTTTACAAGCGCAGAGATGGGTCAGAGATACACCGACGCTCCCTGTTAAAAAGCAACCTCAGTTGATTGTGTCCTAGGGGTCAGGCACTGTCCTTGTCCCTGTATCAGCATGATCCTGGGCAGTCCTAGCAGGAATCCTGTGATAAGGTATTGTTGTCCTCATTTTAAGAGGTAAGAAAACCAAAGCTCAGCGAGGTTGAATAAATTCTCCGAGGTCACCAGCTACTAAGAAGCAGGCACAGGAGTTGGACTCAGACTCATCTGACTTCAAAGCCATTGCTCTTTCCAGTATATTCTACACCGAGTATGATGCACAGCAGAATCCCTTGGAATAGTCTGTTCCCCAGTTTGGGTTTCATTAGTGTTCTCAAAGAAGTCTCTCAGACAAGGCCAGTGTGCTTGTAAGTTTTCTTTGTATCTAGTTCTCACAAGCCAACCACTATAAAGCAGGTCCAACAAGTTTCCTAGATGTCTGAATATTGGGCAGTATTCCAAGGTGGTAATTATGTCTGAGACCCACACAAAAAGATAAGTAAGGTTACTCCGTGGACCAGAAGCCAATGAAAACACTGTGTCCTCTGCAGATGGCATTATTAGGGAGTGGAAATTTGTAGTATTTCACTAGAACCTTCCATCCACTGGAAAAAACAGATAAAGCAAGACTGGAAAAACCGAGTGCCTAAGCAAACTTGGTCAGACTTTAATCACGAAGAAGCCCAATGAAGCCTCGCACTCCTAAATGAAATGCATGTGCACGTTCTCTCCGTGTGGGGCCAGCTCGCTCTGGGAGAAACTATTTGTTGTCCGCATAATGGCCACATTCCTAAATCCTCAAGGGTACAGATGGTAACTTTAACTCTTTATCCTGGCACTTAGTTTATTGTTTGGCAGATAGTCCATGTTAAATAAATATTTGTTTGAATGAGTGTATTAGTCATTGTTCTCCAGAGAAAAAGGGCCAAGGAGATGTTTGTTTGTTAGTTTATTATAAAGAATTGGCTCACACAAGGATGGATGTTGGCAAGTTCATCTGCAGGGTGGGACAGCAGGCTGGAGACCCGGAGAGCCAGTGTTCTAGTTCAAAAGGTATCTGGCAGGAAGAATCAATGTTGCAGATGAAGTCCAGAAGCAGTCAACTGGTGGATTTTCTCTTACTTGGGACAGAGTGCATCTTTCTGTTCTATTCAGTTCTTTTTAAAAATATATATATATTTTCATTGATTGTTTTAGAGGGAGAGAGAGAGAAACATCGATGTAAGAGAAACATTGATTGGCTGCCTCCTGCACGCTCCCTACTGGGGACTGAGCCCACAACCTGGGCATGTGCCCTCACCTGGGAATCGAACTGGGACCTCTCAGTCCATGGGATGATGCTCAGTCCTCTGAGCCACACCAGCCAACTGTTCTATTCAGTTCTTCAACTGACTGGATGAGGCTCACCCACGCTGTGGAGGGCAATCTGCTTTCTTCTACCAATTAAAATGTTATAGTCAATCAAAAACATTCTTGCAGGAACATCAGAGTACCCTGGTCCCCAGCCTCCCTTATTCCCACTCTGGAGAATAATGTTTGATTAAATGTCTGGGCACCCTGTGGTCCAATCAAGTGCACACATCAAGTTAAACATTCCAATGACTGAATGAGTGGCTATGAAATGGTAGTTTCTGAACTGAGGCAGAGCAAGAGGGATGGCAGGTGTTGGTGTCAATTATCATCGGCTTCAGTTAAAGTGACCCCTTGCTAATTAGAAAAACTCTTCTTCCCAGTGAGGTAGCCCCACCAGGGCACAGCGTCTGAAACCAGGATGCTACTCTGGATGAACCTTCCTTCGCACACTTGTACCCAAGGGATCGGTTACCACCTGATCGAGTGAATTGAAGAAAGGGGTTGAGACATGTACCATGCTCTCCAGAGTTGGAGGGATGAAAGGGTGTCTTTCTTAGGAGTAATGGTTTTTTGGAAGTAGAATCTTAAAACCTGCAATAACCTAGTTTTTCCAAGAACCTATGAAGAAAATAATCTTTATGCTACCCAAATGCATGTAGCCATAGTTAAGACTACTTTGTTTAGTTGACTTAACACAATTAAGTGGTTTTGGTAAATTTCTGAAACTTTTATGTTATTGATATTCCAAAATTACAACTCACATCATGGACTCTGGGATCCAGTTTTCTAGATTTAAATTTTAACACCTGCTGTGAAGAAGCCTAGGAAATATGTCCCTGCTTTGTGATTTAAGTTGTATTAATTTTTGTTATTTGCGTACAAATCCACTTTATACTGTACTTTTTTAGAGAAAAGGTGTTTGAACAAAAGCGTTATCAAGGGCATTAGCATTTTGCTTACTCAGCGTTGACGTCTCCACAGATTTCCACTCTGTCCAGTTTTCTTTCACCTGACCCAATTTACCTGCACAAGTAAGCTCGCTTCGCCCTGGAAAGTGTTTTCATCGTCTAGTGCTGTTTTAACTTTTACTTATGTAATAAATACATGCACTTAATTTAAAAAACAAAATGATCCTCTTATCAGCTTGTGTGGAAATACAGCAGTCTCATTCTCTCCTACCCTGTCCCCTGTCCTCCGCCCGGAAGTCAGCCCCTTTCAAAGTTCTTAGCTGTTCTTCTGTTACAGTTCCCTGTTTGCAAAAATTATCCTCTTTCTGCTATTTCTTTTATTATTATTCAAATAAGTAATGTATTTATATAGTTAAAAATTAAAAAAAAAAAAAAAGAGATAAAAACAATGAAAAGTCTCCTTCTCACCCTGGCCCCCAGCACCCCTAATTCCCCCTCTGGAGGCAACAGTCTCACCTGCCTCTCATATATCCTTCCTGAGACTTCCTTGCATGTACCTACCCTGCTATTTATTAATCAATTTACATATTATCTATGGACTCTCAGTCACAGTAGATGAGATTTTAGCTTCCTCTTCTACACTCTATTTTCTCTCTTTCCTTCCCTGCAACTCATAGTACAAGTCTTGATTAAATCACTATTTAGGTCTGGCCAGTGTGGCTCAGTGGTTGAGCATTGACCCGTGCACCAAGAAGTCACCGGTTCGATTCCCAGTCAGGGCACATGTTTGTTTGTTTCAGACTTTCTCTTTTTTTCAAATGTCTGGTGACCTTGACAGTCCACACATACTTAAGGGAGAGGCTCTAAAACATTTGACTGCAGTCCTTGTGTGATTGGGGGCTGGGTCATTGGTGGATCTCCCTTGAAGGATGATCTGGCAGTGAGCCAGGTGTTTCTCTGGGAGACCTCAAAAGGCGGTGTTGGGAGGATTTTTCTTTAGTGGGGACATTTAGTTTTTTCTAAGACTAAGAAGTCTCCTAAGAATACGTCTGCTTTGGGTGGATAAAATTTATTTCTACCATTCTGGGAGCATGAAAGGGGACAGAATCTGGAATGCCTACATTCAGTATACAGTATAAAGTATACAGACTTCACCTGAACCTCCAGCTCTGTCTGCTGTGCTTCTGCCTCCCAGGAGTCTGTCTGGTGACCTCAGATTAAATGTCTCCTATGCAGTAGAGGCTGTTATTTATTTATTTATTTATTTATTTATTTATTTATTTATTTATTTTAGCTTTTACCTAACCACAGAGCTGGGTATGTGAGGTGGAATCAGCCATAGAGTAATATCAAGAATTTGGACTCTGCAGTCAGAATGTTTGGGTTCAAATCTTGGCTCCACGAGTTACGGAGCTATCTGACCTCCCCGTCAAGTTCCCTAAGCTCTGCAGTTGGTAACTGTGCTAAAGGTGAACAGTAAATGCCCAGAGATGAAAAGAGCACATTTGGATTTTATTTCTCTTTAACCTGGGCTATTTTGTATTTTTTAAATGCTTTCTTTTATAACACACAACCAAACCAATGAAAGCACAAGGGAATACAATTGCACACATGCTCTTTCTGCAAAGACGGCATGGCATTTCCCACTGAAGCAATTCATTGTTCACAGAATTTGGCAATAAGAAAAGGGGGAAAAATATCTCTAAACAAATAGGCCATTGAAAATATATGCCATGACATAAGAATGATGCAGTGGCAAATTGCAATGTGGAAAGAAGTCCTGAATGAAAAGTTTGTTACAAAAGGATCAAAAGCTGTGCAACAAAATGACAAAGAAACAATGTTTATTTTGAAATCTTACTCAGTTTTTATGTTTGACTTTACCCTTGGAGTATTTATTTGTTTCCAGTTCACTGCCGTACTGAGAATTAACATGGATATTTCTCAGCTCTCGAATTCCCTTTGCCTCTAGGACAAGTAAAAGATTGTGGGGTATGGAGAACCCTACATCTCCCATAATAAGAAAGGAAGGGGAGGAGCAACTCCCCAGAGAAAAGTGCAGGAGAGGAGAGGTGCAGACACACTGTGGTCAAACCTTCGCAAAGAACACAATTGAGGGAGAAGGAGACACGCCCCAGGTTCTGTCCGCAAATAGACCCAGGTTTGCAGGAGCTCTTCAAAGTGGTCCTAAGTCCCTCCACCCAAAATTTCTCTCCTGAAGATTTTCTAGCTCAGAAACAGAGAAAATGATAAAATATGCAAATGTTTGAATAATATAAAATATAAAAACGTACTTTCCAAGGCTCATTTGCCAATTTTCTCCTCATTTTCTTAAATTCGTGATTTATCTGTTGTGACTTAAAAAAAAAAAAAAAACAAACAAACAAACAGGGAAAATATAACCAGCTACATATATAAAGAAAACATTTTAAGTAGGAAAAATTTGCCAACCTATGTGTACAAGGATGGCTTTTTTTTTTTTGCATTTGTATATAATATTAATTTACCTACATTAGGGGACTAGTTATATAAAGTAAACTACATCCATCAAACAGCATACTCTGCAAACACACACCCAAAAATGGGCTTATAGAACTAAATGTTTCCATAAGAAGGCTTTCCCGTGATATGTTATTTGTAGGAAGGTAAAATAAATTACAAATTACCATGCATTATTTTGTTTCAGTAAACACTGTTAATAACATGTTTGTTTATAAAACCATCTGGCATAATGCTAAGTTGTTAAGCAATCATTTCTCCCTGGTAGGTATAGATGATAATTGAATTTCCACAAAGAGTGTTTACTGCTTTTGAATGTAAGAAAAAACTACATATCAAGTGACTGAAGGCAGGCAGTGAAAACATAGAGTTGGAAGAAAATGACCCGAATAATACACACGTGGGATAATCATGACTGAGATTAAAACTGTAGAGACTGTCTTTGAAATAACTCAAAATGTTAACTTTCCATTTTCTCAAATGAAACCAGTGGAATAGGCTTAAAAATATAAAATGTTGCTTAAATTAGAAAGTATGGTCATAAATAGTGGTTGATTTAACTGCATTGTTTAAAAGTCTTTAAAATGCATTCTCCAAGTGTTGATGTTTTTTCAACTTTAATCTAGCATTTATTTAAAATTCTTTAAAAGAGTTTTACTTGATAGGAATTCTGTAGTAGTGGAGGCCTTGTTCTCCTTAGGAAATCAATCTATACTGCAGAGCAGAGAGGTTGGTATTTATGACACAGTTGGGGTCAATGTATCAGGCAGATTCTAAAAGAAATGTATCGTGTAACTGGCATGCGTCAGAAAACAATGGACTCACATACCACACTTTAATGCACAGATTTAACATATCTTCTTTGCTTTATTTAATTAACCTTATACTTGTTATCTGGGAGGTCAGAGTCTTAATTATCAGAACATTCCAACAATAACTGTGTAATACGTCCTGCTTGTTACACTCTGCTGTAGTATATGAATTTTGGTTTGATTTTACCTGATTGTTCGAGGTAGCATTTTTTTTCCCCTGTCAGTTTTCTGGTGTGATTCCAGTTTTATAAATGCATACAAATTTATATTATGTGTGTGTGTTGAGTATGTATGAGTGTCTATGTAGTTGTAGGACATTTTATTCAGAAAGATATTCCTAAACCATAGCATATATAAGGATTCTAGCATTGATAAAGCTTCCCCATGATCCTTCGCCAAAACTTTGACAAAAAGCATGAACTTTGTGAACTATTTCTTCAGCCTCCTATGCAGTCTGTAATTGGAATGGGTTTGAAGTTCTGGTTGCTCAGTGTCTGTGTATGGCATCTGTCCACGCCTAACTATGGTGCACGAGTGAGCCGTGCATGGCCCCCTTCAGCACAGCATTTGTGGCTCTCAAGGTGGCATCCACAGGGTCAGGCACATTCTAGCTCCACCTCCCTCCACAAGACAGATGTGCGCTGTGTGGCCGACTGTCCGTGGACTCACCAGTGGCGCCTGCAGCTGGGATGAGGATGATACATTCCAGTCCAATGCATAACAAGATGCATGCTGCAGTGAATGCCCCGACTGTTGGGCTCACAGTGCTAGCTTTTTGACTAAAGGAAGAGAGAGAGGAGGAAGGAGGGGGGAAGAAGGGGAGGAGGAGACAAAACAAGACAAGGCGTAATCAAGTCTGGGGATAAAGTAATTTTTATTTCAAGTAAAACATTCAAATTAATTCACATTAATGTCTTAATCACCATCACTGTTACCACCATTTAGGAGAAATGAGAATAGAGTTCCCAATTTATGACGGTTTGACTTACCGATTTTCAACTTGGGGGTTGTATGAAAGCAATATGCATTCAGTAGAAACCATACTATGAATGTTGATCTTTTCCCAGCTGATGATATTCGGTAGATACACTCCCTCTCTCACGATGCTGGGCAGTGGCAGGGAGCCCCAGCTCCCAGCAGCCACGTGATCACCAGGGTAAACAACTCTGTTGCCAGTGTTTTTTTGGATATTGTGCCTTGAGCACATTTAAGGCAGGCTAGGCTGAGCTCTGATGTTTGGTAGGTTAGGTGCAGTAAATCTGTTTTTGACTTGTAACAGTTTAAAATTATGATGGGTTTACAGGGACATAAGTGAGTCAAGGAGCATCTGTACAATTTAAAAATCATGCCCAGCTGGTGTGGCTCAGTGGTTGAGCGTTGACCTATGCACGATAGGTCGCCGGTTCAATTCCTGGTCAGGGCACATGCCCTGGTTGTGGGCCAGATCCCCAGTGGGGGGCACGCAGGAGGTGACCAGTTGATCTTCTCTCTCATCGATGTTTCTATCTCTCTCTCCCTCTCCCTTCCTCTCTCTCTAAAAATCAAAAGAACCCTGGCTGGTTTGGCTCAGCGGTTAGAGCGTCCACCTGCGGTCCGGAGAGACCCGGGTTCGGTTCCCGCTAAGGGCATGTACCTCGGTTGTGGTTTGTCCCCGGCCCTGGTTGGTCGTGCGGGTGGCAGCCACTTGATGTGTCCCTTTCACATCGATGTTTCCCTCTCTCTCTCTTCCTCTCTCTCCCTCCCACTCTGTCTGTACAAAAAATGGAAAAATATCCTCGGATGAGGATAAAAAATAATAATAATAAAAGAAAAAGAAAAAAATTTAAATAAAAAATTAAAAATCAATCAGTAGGATTGCCTGGTATTTCTTGAGCACCAGGAATGGCATGTTTAACTCAACCCCAGCCTGGTGGAGGAACCGAGTGGGTGAGAAGGGGGTAGTGTTGGGGGGAGTTAGTTGCAAAACATTTAGTGCGTAGGTGCTTTGTGTTAATCCTGCAATCCTGTCACAACAATCACCAAACACAAGTCAGCACCACACATCTGCTTCTTTGGGTCTTGATCATATCACCCACATGCTACATTGTAGGCAAGCTCTGGAGCCTTCACGCTTCTTGGGAAATTTGGTGGGAATCAGGGTGGGCCTGGAAAAGCTATTCAGAGTTCTGCGTATGATGCACAGATTGAGCCCTACACAAGGAGCCCAGGCCAGAGCAAAAGGGGCTGTCCCTCTGCTCACCAAGCCCTTCACCCTTGTTTGGAGCCAAACCAGCCCGGAAAAGAACTGCCTCCTTCTAATGGCACAAAGGGCCACCGCTGGGCTGCTTCTAACCAGGAAAGAGCATGAGCTGTTATTATTGATTCGTTATCAATAGGCTGGGCCTATTATTATCTTACTTAATGCTCACAACCAGCCCACAAAGGGAGTCCTACCATTAGCTGCTTTTTATAAATGAGAAGCTGGAGGTTTAGAAAAGGTAATGAGCTCCCCAAGATCGCCTGGTGAGCGAAGGGGGTAGCCAGCTTTAGAACCGAGGCTGTCGGCCTACGAGTGAGCATATCCAGTACCTGGGAAGGGTCAGGGTTTTCCATGCCCAAGTGGTCAGATCCTAGGTGTATTTGTCTAATGTAGCTCTGGACCCCTCATAGCTCCTATCACCATGCTACCAACAGAGTGGAGTCCCAATAAATATGCATTGAATTAACTAATGAGAAAAGAATGGTACATTCTAGTTCAAGAGTTGGAGATTGTGGTTTTAGTAACTTTTAAATATTTTTCTTTTGGAGGATTTCAAGGTTACACAAAAGTAGAAAAAAATAGCATAACAAACCTCAATGAACCCACCAGGTTCATCCATTATCAACATTTTTGCCAACCTTGCCCCTTTCTCCCCAACTGTTTTGCTGGGTTTTGTTTTTCCCGTTGTATTGGAAAGAAAGATATGTCATTTCCCAGGTATATTATTCCCCTCTAAATACTTTAATTGCATAATTAACATATAAGGACTTACACACACACACACACAAAAAAAAAAAACATAACCACTATGCAATCATCATACTTAACAACATAACAATATTTTTTTTTAAACAATGCACTTAAAAACTTTATTTATTTATTTATTTATTTTAGAGAGGGAGAGAGAGAGAAAAATATCAATGAGCAAGAACATCAATTGGTCACCTCCTGCATGCTCCCCACTGGGGATCAGGCCCACAACCCAAGCATGTGTCCTGACACGGAATTGAACTGACAACCTCCTGGTGCATGGGTCAACACTCAACCACTGAGCCACACTGGCCGGACTAAATAATAATTTTTTTTAATCCTCACCCGAGGGCATTTTTCCATTTTTTGTTCGGATAAAGTGGGAAGGAGAGAGAGGAAGAGAGAGAGAAACATCAATGTGAAAGGGACACATCGAGCGGCTGCCTCCCGCAGGGCTCAGCCAGGGCTGGGGACAAACTGCAACCGAGGTACATGCCCTTAGTGGGAACTGAACCCGGGTCTCTCTGGACTGCAGGCTGACACTCTAACCACTGAATCAAACTGGCCAGGGCTAAGTAATAATTTTTAAATTTCAGGTAATACTTACTCCATGCTCAAACTGAGTGTCTCAAAAGAATCTTTTTATAGTTAATTTGCGGAACCAGAATGGAAATCATGTGCACACTGCATTTGGTGTGTCTTTTACATATTTGTTCTCTTATAGTCCCCCCAACCACCACCACCCCCCTTTTTTTGAGAAACCGGGGAATTTGTCCATAAAATGGTTTTTAACGGACTCTGGAGCAAGTTGGTGATGCCCAATTTTCAGGAGCTCTTCACCCCCGATATCCTCTGGGATGCGGGCTGCATTGATGGGATTCTGGATTGCATCATAATTGTTCCTTCCATGCACAAATGTGTATGGAATGCATGCTGTGTGCCCACCCTGTGTCCAATGCAGGAGATACAGCGTCTTGGGTCTTGCTGTAAAAAACAGATAAGAGGAAAATTAACTCTCAAGGATGAATAAATCATATCTCCTAAGTCACCTTTATCAAATGCATTCATGATATTGATTAACCGTGTATCTGAACAAAACGTCAACAACCCTTTAATGGCTGATTACATTCAGGAGGCTTAAATAATCTACGTTCTCACCACTTGGTCAACTGCCCATGCACTTTTTCCCCTGTGTGTTGATTCCATCAGGCAGTTAGAAATGCCGGGCACAGTAGAGAGTTCTCCACTCTGCTGCGTAGGTGAGAATTTCTAACACCACCAGACCAATGGCCTCCCTGTGGCAGGACAGGGAGGAATCCTGGAAGCAGGATTGGGAATAATGGGATGGAGGCTGGATGTATGGTAGATCTGGGAACATGGCTGGGAGGCTGCTGCATTCACAGGCCTTAAATTGAGCTTGACTGCAGGAGAATTCATGAATTTTGAAGCATAAAATATAGAGTGGCAATAAGCTAGACATACAAATAATATTTCTTTTTTTAGTTAAGAATTATTTATTTATATATTTGAGAGAGAGGGAGGGAGAAACATCCCTTTGTTGTTCCACTCATTCATGCATTCATTGGTTGTTTCTTGTATGTGCCCTGACCAGGGATCAACTCACAACCTTGGTGTATTGGGAATGTTCTAACCAACTGAGCTACCCGGTCAGGGCCCAATAGTTCTTCTTTTTTATTTGGACTTTTATTTTTTTCTCTCTCTTTCTTTTTTGCTTTTTAAAGAAATACTCCCTTTAAAATGATTATCTGAGACATGACAACCGAGTGTTTTTAAAGGGCTGTTTAGAAAATCAATACCTTATTTGCAGCAGTGTCACAGAAAGGCTGGGTGCCGGGGGCTGTGGGTGGAGACCCCAGGACATGGAGCCCTGCAGCTCCCCCAGGGACCGAGTGCAGCTGCTCTGCGTTTAGGAGGGAATAACCTGTAACGGTAGGACTTTTACAGCCAGATCTATAAAGCTTCACTGGACACACATCGAAGCCCTGGAGTTCTCTTCCAAACTGCGTCAGATTCTCAGAGTACTAAACTGAGTTTTATTTTAGCTGGTGAGGAGATGAGGACAGGGATTTCACTTTTCATTTGAAACCTGCAGTAAATAAAATAGATCTGCTTTCTCTTCAGACAGCCAACTGATAACACTGTAACCTTGTCTCTACGATGCGAACTAAACAAGAGGAATACGTTGCCTGCAGAAAATTAACAACCCCAGTAACTCCATGCTTTCTTGGTATATTTTTAATAATTTCACTCATTAGTAATGTAAGGTTTTC
Organism: Molossus molossus; assembly: GCF_014108415.1. Lineage (NCBI taxonomy): Eukaryota > Metazoa > Chordata > Mammalia > Chiroptera > Molossidae > Molossus > Molossus molossus. The sequence goes on along the minus strand of NW_023425377.1, from coordinate 104,424,398 downwards.
ATTTAGGAAGCTCATGGCACATTTCACATGCCATCTCATTAATTTTTATCATACCCCCAGGATGTGGGTATTGTTATTCTTACCAGGGAAATGAAGGCTCTAGACTCCCTCGGGTCATGCAGCTACTCAGAGCATGGCCAGAAGCAGAGGCAAGAGCTCCCGGTCCCACGTCTGAGCTGTCAGAACACACAGCCTTTGAATGGCAAGTTTTTAGTGTTGCAATCTTACTCAGAAATATTTAAAAAATAGTCCTTTGGGAAAAATACTAACCACTCCTGCTAGCTCCTTTAGGTATCCACAGAGCAATTCATTCATTCATTCACTCATTCGTTCATTCAGTAAATATATATATAGTCAAGTGCCCGCTTGTACTGGGGATGCCCTGCTCTCAAAGAGATGGGCCTATACACTCGTCTCAGGTGTCACAGGGGACCCTCTGGGGGTATAAAAAGTGATAAGGGCGGAGGAAGAGGACCTCAGGAGAATGGGCACTTATAATTGTAATAATAATAACGAGCTAACTCTTTCATAATGAGCCTTGCTCTGTTCCGAGTACTAGCTCACACATTCTCATAGCACCTCTTTGAGGTGGATACCATTGTTAAATCCATTTTACAGATGAGGAAATTGAGGCCCATAATGGTTCAGTGATTTGCCTAGGTCTCATAGACCAGGTGGGGTCCTTTCCAGGCAGTTAGCATTAACCACGAAGCTGTACTGCTTCTCTAGAAAGACTATAAAAAGCAGGTGAGGGGAAGGAGGTGGTTCTGGAGACCCTATGGGCTCAGATCACAAGTGTCAGGCTAGGGGAGCATGCACAAGGAAGGGACCCCGGGTTGGCCAGATTCTCAGCAGAACAAGGGCTCGCTGCTCTCCTGGCTCCAGCAGACACATCAGGCAGACTTACCTTGAACAAAGTCCTTCCAAACTGTGAGAGCCTGTGGCCCCATCCCCTGTCACCTCCCAAACTGAAGACAGCTCTGGGTCTGGCTTTCAACCTCCCCTCATCTGCTGGGGATAAGATGAGTGGCGCATAGGGCCAGGTGCAGAAGGAGGGAGTGGCAGTGAGGAGTCCCTGGCAACCTTCCTCTGTTGTTAGGACGCAACCCCAACATCCCCCTCCACCAGCAGCAGGAAGGCACGGGCCAGCCTCACAGGGATTAAGTGGGAGAGGCAGGGTAAAGCAGGGCTGCTCAGTCGTGCTGTCTGATGGGGCAAGGCCAGGCTGCATGGAATGAGCCTCCAGAACAGAAGGGCTGAACCAAGGCTCTTTTACCTTGGACAAGGATTCTAGCTCGAGGGGCAGAGGGCATGCAGCAGGGTGCTAGAGTTGCCATAACAAAACACCACAACCTGGTGGCTTGAACAACAGATATTTATTGTTTCACAATTCTGGAGGCCGGAGTCTGAGGGCAGGGCGCCAACATGGTCAGGTTCTAGAGAGGGCTTTTTGCAGATGGCCAGCTGCTCACTGTCCTCACATGGCATTTCTTGGGGCGGGGGGGTGAATAGAGGGAGAGGGCTCTTTGTTGCCTCTTTTTATAAGGACACTAATCCTATCAGATCAGGGCCTCACCCTTATGACCTCATTTTACCTTAATGACTTTCTTAGAGATCCCATATCCAAATATAGCCACATTCAGGGCAAGGACTTCAACAGATGATTTGGGGAGATATAAATAGTCAGTCCATAACAGGGTAGAGGGAAGTAGCTTCACTGACACGTTCTCTGGGCACTTTGAGGAGAACCCTGTTCTCCCCAACTGTCACCTGGGTGGACTTTTGACCCCAGGTCTAAGGCTGGATGGGCCCAGTATTGCTCACCTCCGCTCGGTCTTACAGTGAAACTCCGTCGTGTGCATGACAAAGATCAGCCCTTTGTATTTAAGACATTACCATCAGTGCTGCTGCTTTGTCCCGTCCTGAGTGGGGTTTCTCAGATGCGAGAAACCTCATCGGAAGCACAGGTCCAGTTGCCATCCCCACACCTGCTGACGCATTTCCGTCCAGAGCACCGCCTGCCCCTGGCGTTTCCCCATGGTGGGCAGTGCCATGCCTTCTCTCTGAAGCCAGCCTGTGTCCCTTTTCTAGGACACTTTCCTAGACAGGCGTTCTTCTCAGCAGGATCTTTCCAGTGATTTGCCCTTTGTCTCCTCTTTTGATACATATACTCTTCCTATTATTTATCAAATGATTATAAGACAAATGAGTGGCCCTGACCGGTTTGGCTCAGCAGTCAGAGCATCGGCCTGTGGACCAGAGAATCCCGGGTTCGGTTCCTGCTAAGGGCACGTGCTTCGGTTGCAGTTCATCCCTGGCCCCAGGTTGGGATTGTGCGGGTGGCAGCCAGTCCATGTGTCTCTCTCACGTCAATGTTTGTCTCTCTCTTCCTTCCTTTCTCCTCCCACTCTAGCTGAAGATAAATGCAAAAGTGTCCTCAGGTGAGGATTTAAAAAAAACAAAAAACGAGTGAATGAATGAATGAGTCTTTCATTTTGACTGTAGTTCCTGAGAGTAGAGTTTATTCTTTCTTTCCCCCAAAAAATTTCTGGTCAAAAGAGCACCCAGTATGATTACTTCCTTAAATGACAGGTTCTTCACTCAACATAAAAATTTGGAAATCTCAGGAATATTTTAGTTTTGACTTCGTTCGCCTTTTCACGCCGAGGTTACTCAGTCCCAACCTCACTCTCCCACTTACATTTAGTGAAAAAGTGTCAGTCGCCCTGGCCAGTTTGGCTCAGCGGTTAGAGCGTCGGCCTGTGGTCCGGAGAGACCTGGGTTCGGTTCCCGCTAAGGGCATGTACCTCGGTTGCAGTTTGTCCCCGGCCCTGGTTGGTCATGCGGGTGGCAGCCACTCGATGTGTCCCTTCACATCGATGTTTCTCTCTCTCTCTCTCTTCCTCTCTCTCCTTCCCGCTCTAGCTGAACAAAAAATGGAAAAATGTCCTCGGGTGAGGATAAAAAAAAAAAGAAAAAGTGTCAGTCTTGGAGGCTCGTCTTCCCAGCACCGTGAGCCAGCGGGGTCTGCCCGTCCATCATTCCCCGGGGTATGTCCCTTTCACATTTGCTCTGATGTTTATATGTGTGACCGGAGCAGCTGTGCCTTTGTGTTCGGGAAAAGCCAGGCCTCCCTGGGAGTTGTTTAGCCAACAGCATTTGTGGCATTTCTAAGACAAACTTAGCAATGGATGTATTCGGGATGATTCTAGGATGGATTATGCCAGTCAGGGGGACTATCTCTCCGGTCTCAGGGAGCCCAGACAGGAGGTGAGGAGACAGGACATAGACACAGGAAATTATGTGAGGACAGTTGCAGAACCGGAGAGAGTTTCATGGTTCCTACTCATCATGGGGAGGGCGCTCATGAGGAGGAGTATGATAGGAGAGACTGGGTTCAATTGGCAGCCGGTGGGGGATGTGAACCAAGGAAGGTGCAGTGTGCAGATGGTGGTTGCTGTTAACACCGACTGTTCCTTAGCCCAGGGGCCGAGGAACTTGCTAGATCAGTGGTTCTCAACCAGAGCTGGTTTGGGGACGTTTGGCAAGGTCTGGAGACATTTTTGGCTGTCACAATGGAGGAGGGAGAGAAGGTACTTCTGTCATCCAGTGGGAAGGGACCAGACATGCTGATAAACATCCTACGATCACAGCCCCCTCGACGAAGAATTATCCAGCCCAAATGTTAGTAGTGCGGAGGCTGAGAATCCCTGTGACAGCCTGAGGGAGCGTCCAGTCTGAGTGGTGAGAACTGGGTCACCTCAGCTCCTTGGGACAAGGTTACTTATCTATGACGCAGTGACCTCTTGGGTTACATTGGCTCTGACGGTCTGTGATTTAAAGGAGCTGACTAAACTGGAGATTAAAGATGGCATGTGAATGTCTTCAGAATGTCACGCTGTTTTTAAAAGCAGAAGAAATATGGAAGTTTTCAAAGAGACTATTTAGGAAATAGTGCTTACACCTCAGGTGAACCTTTAAAAGTTTGAACCGTGTCATTTTCATAAAACCTGTAAAAAGAGCTGGAAGGGCTTCATTCTCATGCTTTGTCACTAGGAAGGAATTCTCGTTGGGACTCCAGGGACAGCCCTGAGCAGAGTCTTCTCCTAGAGTTACACAGAACCCAAGATGCCAGCCGGCTGCAATTGAGGCTGCCTTTCAAGTACTGTGCCAGCTGCCAAGTCCCTGAAAGGAGCAGTCAGCTCTCCCAGCCTGGGCCATTCTCTCCCGTCCCCCGACTGAATCAGAGTCACACCCTGTCTGCGCAGGGCTCTCTTCATATCACAAAGAGTCTGCTCTTCTAGACCCTAAGACGTGACCAGAGGGAAAGGATGAGGAACAAAGCAAGCTGTGGCCAACACGGGGCAGCCAGCCTAAAGAGAACAAAATGTCAGAGTCGCTCAGATAGATCGATGACGCTGCGTTCATTGGGACCTGCCAGAAAAAGCAATTGGGTCTAATAAAACCCCCTTGCCACAAATTAGTAAGGCCTGTTTTATGTACTGGAAGAAAAGAAAAAAAATCTAATATTAAAAATTCAAAGCATGCTTATAAAGCACGCCGTTTGTAAAGAGAAAATTCTCTACGAAGATGACTCTAATTAAGGATCTATTACCATGTCAAAATAAGATACATTTTGATTTCAGGATATTGGAGCAATATTTTCATGGACATAGCAGACTTTATTTTATAAGTATTTATAGTCACGAATTATATATGTGGAATTAGAATGCCAAAATGGAATACTTCCAGTATCAATGTAAACAGAGAAGCTGAAGGTCAAGAAAAAATTAGTAGATGGTCTACACTTAGGATCCAAAGGAAGAGAAGTTCACTGTGGAAAAAGCTACTGAGCGGTGTCAGATCAAGGACCAGTGACTGTGGTGACATTGGTCCTACCATGCATCTTGAGGCTCTCTTTGGATCTCTCTCTCTTTTTTTTTTTAAATCCTCACCGGAGGACATTTTTTCTATTTTTTGCTCAAATAGAGTGGGAGGGGGAGAGAGAGAGAGAGAGAAACATCGATGTGAAGGGACACATTGAGTGGCTGCCACCCACACGACCAACCAGGGCCAGGGACAAACTGCAACCGAGGTACGTGCCCTTAGCGAGAACCGAACCAGGTCTCTCTGGACCACAGGCCAACGCTCTAACCGCTGCGCCAAACCGTCCAGGGCTCTCTTTGGATCTTTAGAGAGATTGTCAGAGTGTGAGCACCGACTGCCCAGGGTCGGTTGGGAGGGTTAAATGAGCTGATACAAGTCAAGGCTCTCAGAACAGTGCCTGGCACAGAGCAGGGGCTGGGTGCGTATTATTATCACTGTTGTAAAGTTCTGCTCCCGCTTCTGAAGGGGGTGTCAGCTTGCGGCTTCCCCAGAACGAATGGGACATTCTTTTCCATCTTCTGGGTTCATTTGGGTTATTGGTGAAAGCATTGCATTACTCTTGGATCTAGAATTACCCTTTATTATGGAACCTGGAATTAATTCTGAACTAGGTTTACAGCAAATTTACTCTTGGTCTTCACCAGCTAACTGAAAACATTTGTGGTGTTAAAGATTGTCATGGCTCAGCTCAGTGGGCTGGGTGATTGGCAAATGGGCCCAAGACCATTGCTTGGCCCACTATATAAGTCAATTTACTGCTCTTTCCTTGGCTACAGAAAAATTAGGCTACAGGCTACAGCCTAATTTTAGGTGTCATTTTACAAATGTGGGCTATTAGTCATATGGGGACAGACTAAAAGATTATCTAGGAGGTGTGTAAAAATCTACCAGCGTGGTTGGAAAGATAAGAGTACATTCATGCCGCCCTGGCCAGTTTGGCTCAGCGGTTAGAGCGTCGGCCTGCGGTCCAGAGAGACCCGGGTTCGGTTCCCGCTAAGGGCATGTACCTTGGTTGCAGTTTGTCCCCAGCCCTGGTTGGTCGTGTGGGTGGCAGCCACTCGATGTGTCCCTTCACGTCGATGTTTCTCACTCTCTCTCCCATCCTCTCTCTCCCTCCCATTCTATCTGTACAAAAAATGGAAAAAATATCCTCGGGTGAGGATAAAAAAAAAAAAGTACATTCATGCCGATGTGTGGTTAGCAGAGTTTTCTTCATATCTCAACTTCATAAGAAACCTGACTGTAAGCCTTATCATCACTGTCTTTTTCAGAGAATTATAAAGAAATGATATGGAATAATAAATATGGGATAGCCACATAATTAGTTATAACGTACCTCATCTACAAAGAATAAATGCATTTGAGGATGATGAAAGATTAATGAAATGTATTTAGGACTTTCCGTCTCTTTAACAGGTTATGGACTGACCTAAAAGTGAATGATTTTTATCCATAATTTACAATGCATTGAGAAACAGCTAAGCAGAACGAAATCAAAAGCCTTGTCACGGTTCGAGATGGGCAAAGATGGGGGGAGGGGCAATGAGGACATCTGTAATAGTGTCAATGATAAAATTAAAGTTTAAAAAAAATGATGATGAGATCAACACATTCAGATATTTTTTGAAAAGTCTTGTCAAAGTCAAGGAAGATGATAGCTTCATTCCACCTGTCTACAAAGTGCATCAATGCCACTGATGGTTAAATCTTCAGCTTATCTTTATTAAGCCATGTTGTCTCTGCATCTCTGTTATTTCCTTAAAAAAGAAAGCAAAGGATTTAAAAAGGAGATAAGTTAGGCTTAGAAGTTTGTGATTTCTAGAATCAGCGGAGAAGACTTGAGGGGTGTGATCATTCATCCAACAGAACATCCAAAGGGGTTCTGTTGTGATTTCAACCAATTCCAACTCCTACTTGGGCTCTCAGCATGAGAATCTAATACTATGGGTATATCATTTAAAAAATATATGAGTATACAATTTAATATTTTCCTTTCAGTACAGTGTTTTGTAGTTGGCAAATCAGGGGTTTGATAGTACACTGTGGGACATTGAACTAAGTCAGTTAATTGTTGCTGCGGCTCTTTAGGAGGGTGGGAGGAAGCTCTGCTGATGGGTAATTGAAGCCTCAGGTTGCCAAGGTGGATGACTAAGAGGGGGTTGGTTCGGATCAAGGGTAAATTTTAATGGGATGATGAGCATTCTCAAAGGGCATGTAGCAATTTTCTGAATGGCATAATCTAATGGTTTGAAACTTAGAAAGGAGTGATGTCATCTCCCCATCTTTTAAACGAACATACTTCTCCCTCTGTAATTATTTTGTGTATTATTTTTAATAGCAGCTATAAGCCAATGGCAACGGATAGGAGGGTCAGGAAAGGAGGCCTCAGGGTCATGTAGAGCAGCTTTGTTGGGGAATTTCCACAGTGGTTCTTTCTTTTCTTTTCTTTCTTTTTTTTTTTTGGCATATGCCCCTAGCGGGAACTGAACCCGGGACTCTCTGGTCAGCAGGCCAATGCTCCAACCGCTGAGCAAACCGGCCAGGGCGACAGTGGTTCTTTCTTGATAAAATTACTGGCAAAGTCTTTTTTCTATGTCTTCAAAGCCTGCTCCTCCTCCATGCTCTCAGTTCATTTTCTATTCCAGCTTTCCAAGAGGTTTTCCTTGTTAAAATGAACTGAATTCAACTACAGTCCTTCCCAGATTACAACTCGTGACTCTGTCTCTCTTCATTGGTAACAACACATATGATGAAAGAAATAGTAAACTCACTGAGAATGTGCAACATTCTGTAGGTCACTGCACTCAGAGTTTATAGAGAGTAGGAATCACATCTACTAACACTCTGGGGAGGGAGAGAATTTGAGTCTACTCACTGAAAGATTAATCTGGGATCAGTTTCTTAATTTTTTGTGTATGGCATCGCACCCTGGGTCTGCTTATCTTACTATGTATCTCTGGGCGTGGCACTTAATTTTGCAGGGCTTTGGATTTTTCCATCTGAAAAATGAGGGTATCTGGTCAGATTAGAAAATCCCTCATTTTCTAAAGTTCTATGGTTGTTTTCTGCAAATGAAAAGTGGGTAAAAGTTTGACAGTTCACTGTGGTCTTTTCCTGGTTTGTTTTCTCATCCCGCTAGAAAGAGCCACACTACTCGTTTTGACATCTAAGATGCTTCTTCATACATTTGTTTATTTTTCTTTTTTGCATTGGGAAACATCTCTTTCCCAATATGTTTGGTTCTTCACACGCCTCTGCTCAGGGAGTAACATAGGGAGTAGAAAGATGGCTTCACTGCCCACCGGCTGGGTGACTCGGGCAAATTAAACTCTCTGATCCTGTTTCTGTTATCTATACAATGGGAATAGTAATTCCTACCATCACCACTCCAAGTGGCTTAGAATATAGTAATGTGATCAAGCATGAGATGACCTGGCATGTAGCAGCCAGTTACCAAACATTAATTCACCCTGCTTGCCATTTTCCTGTTCCCACTGGGTGGTCTTGTTCTTTCTCATCTTTGATAGAGAATGGGGTACAAGTGGGTCTCCTGGTACCCAGCTGCCCCAAGGTATCTGGCACTTAATAGATGTTGAACAATGCATAAATATTGTGTGAATGAATGAATTAAAATATATATATTTAAAATCTTCAGCAAACTCATGAGGTAATCTTGCAAGAAGGCTCCTATTTAACTCAGAAAGTATTGCAGCTTAAAACAAACAAATATAAAATTAACCATTTTAAAGTGAGCAATTCAGCAGCATATAGTACATTCTCAGTGTTACACAATTACCACCTGTATCTGGTTCCCGAATGAATCCCTGCATTTGTTAAGCAGTTTCTCCCACCTCTCCCCCTCCCTCCAGCCCATGGCAACCACCAATTTGCAGTCTGTCTCCACAGATTTATCTATTCTGGATATTTCATGTATATAGAATAATATAATCTGTGACCTTATGTGCCTGGCTTCTTTCACTTAGTATAATGTTTCTGAGGTTCAACCATGTTGTAATATATATCAGTACTTTATTTCTTTTTGTGGTTGAATAATATATATATATATATATTGTGGTATATATATATATATATATACCACAATTTGTTTATCTATTCATCTGTTGATGGACATTGAGGTTGTTTTCACCTTTTGTCTGTGGTACACAGTGCTGCTATGAACATGGATGTACATGTGTTTGTCATGTGCCTGTTTTCAGTTCTTTTAGGCTTATATCTAGGAGTGGAATTACTAGGTCATATCCTAATTCTATGTTTGACTTCTGAAGAATTGCAGAGCTGTTTTCCACAGCATCCAAACCATTTTACATTCCTACTGGCAATGTCTGAGGGCTCCTGTTTCTCCTCAACCTCTTCAACACTTTATTTTCTTTTTTTATTTTATTTTATTTTATTTTTTTAATCCTCATCCGAGGACATTTTTCCATTTTTTGTACAGACAGAGTGGGAGGGAGAGAGAGGAAGAGAGAGAGAGGGAAACATCGATGTGAAAGGGACACATCGAGTGGCTGCCACCCGCACGACCAACCAGGGCCGGGGACAAACTGCAACCGAGGTACGTGCCCTTAGCGGGAACCGAACCCGGGCCTCTCCGGACCGCAGGTGGACGCTCTAACCGCTGAGCCAAATCGGCCAGGGCAACACTTTATTTTCTTACGTAGCTATCCCAGGGGCTGTGAAGTGGTACCTCACTCTGGATTTGCATTTCCTAAATGACCAATGAGACTGAGCATCTTTTCATGATTCGTTGACCCTTTGTATATCACTTTTGGTGAAATGTCTATCGAAAACCTTTGCCCACTTTAAAATTGGGCTGTTTGTCTTTTTGTTGTTGAGTTATAAGAGTTCTTTATATATTCTGGATACTAGAGCCTTATCAAATATATTATTTGCAAATATTTTCTCCTATTGTGTTGGTTGTCTTTTCACTTACTTGACGGTGTCATTTGATGCACGGAAGTTTTTAATTTTGACGAAGCCCAGTTTACCTATTATTTCTTTGGTTGTTTATGCATTTGGTATTCTGAAGCTTTTTCTTTTTAATGACAGAATCGTAACACTTTAGAGGAAAACCAAACCTTTTAAAGAAGGTAAACTGTGCTTTATTATTATGATGATAAATTTTAGAAAGAGAGAGGAAGAGGGAGAGAAAAAGAAGAGAAACAATTTGTCGCTCCGCTTATTTATGCATTCATTGGTTGATTCTTGTATGTCCTGACCTGGGATCAAACCTGCAACTTTGGCGTATTAGGACGATGCTCCAACCAACTGCGCCACCTGGCCAGGGCTGGCCACCTGTACGTTAAGCAAGAGCCATACAAGTACAGCTGGAGCAGCTCCTGTGACCATCAGAGGAGGAGGACCAGGGGCAGCCTCATTTGGAGGAGCTACCAGAGATATCTTACTTTAATACAAGTTCAACATTAGTGACAACATCATAAGTATTTAAAAACTAACATAGATTAGAAAAGACGGTATCTTTGGATTATTATTTTAACATTTAAAGTCAGAAAAGCTTGATACAGAGTTTGTGGAAAATAAGTATATTTTAATACTTTTTCTCTGCTGGTTAATTTTAAGTCTACTGTGCTTCCCTTTATAAATAACGAGACCATTCTGAACTGTAATGACCACCAATCAACCCAATAGCTCTTAACTTTATTTTTACTTCAGTGGGTTATTTAGGAGTCACATAAAGAAAAAAGGCCACCGTTTATTTTCTGGCTTGTGGTTGTAATCACGGGGCATCGGAAGGTTAGGCGGGCATAGCAGCTTTTTTTTTTATCCTCACCCGAGGACATTTTTCCATTCTGTGTTCAGATAGAGTGGGAGGGGGAGAGAGGGAGAAGGAGAGAGAGAGAAACATCCACGTGAAAGGGACACATCGATTGGCTGCCACCCGTACGACCCAACCAGAGCCGGGGACAAACTGCAACCGAGGTACGTGCCCTTAGCGGGACCCGAACCCGGGTCTCTCCAGACCGCAGGCTGACACTCTAACCGCTGAGCCAAACCTACCAGGGCTGGCATAGCAGCTTTAAAAGCAGAAATTAATTAAGTTCGGGAGAGAGAAAAAATTTGTGGCTGTTGGCCTTCTTTTTCCAAATACACCAAAAAAAGTCTGCTTTGTTTGCATGTGTATGGTCAGGTTAAGGGAGCATTTAAAAGATGAGTGTGAGCCCCTTATATTTGGGCAATACAACAAACCTATTTCTCTGGGTTTTGAACGTGTTCCATTCAAATCAAGCATTTTCTCTGTAGAGGTAGTGAGAGCTTCTCATCAGATATAGTCAACAAAATAAGTGTGTCATAAAAGATCTTCCTTGGATTCTGTTCTTTGATTGAAAAATTCCTTTGTACCTCAAGGAATACTACGTTTATTAACCCCGGAAGACCAAAGACGGCTAATAGAACACACGTGTCTGTGGCTTTTAAAATACATATTATTATATGTGAGGTATACAAACTCCTTGAAATGGGTCTTCTGCAGGCTGTGACTCAAGTTTTCCACTTGGGCCCCCTTTGTACTGCTGGGCCTTACCTTACAGGTGAGGACCCAGCTCTTCCTATTCAGTGTGTCCTGTGCCCCCGCCCCCAGCTCCGTCTCCCTTACTTCAGAATGAAACACAATATCTTAAGCTAACAGAGCCTAAAGAGGCTGATCATTGGTTCCCTTTGTCCCCTGAGACTGTAGCCCCGCCCCATTGGCTTGTGCTGACAAGCTGTTTATATTTTTGCAAGGGCTACTCTTTAACTCAGCAGCCTGATGACTATAATGGGCCCGATTGTCTGCGGGATGCAGAGAGCTGCGTCCCCATACCGGAGCTGGAGGCCCGACCCCCATGCACAGGAGTGGCCGTTATGGAACCCAGGTAAGGACACTCCTGAGTGTGCGGTGATGCTTCTGAGTGCTGGTTAGTCCTCGGCACTGTCTGGGAGTTGTGATTGAGTTGCTGGCTTTTTCCTGGTTTTAATTTTTTCCTGCTGAAGACAGAGGGAGAAGATCAGTTATTTTGTATTTACGGACACAGCTCAACTCAGGCAAGAAAGGAACAGGGAAGCAAAAGCTTGGGAGACAGACACAGTCTGGTGCCTGGCTTGATACCAAAGCAACATGGAAGAGGCAGAGCTCAGGACTTCTTCACTGAGGTGGTGAGAATCAAAGGCTGTTGTGTTTTCTAACCTGAGTCTGCACAGTCAGGAACTGTGCCTGCCTCTGCGGGGTTCCTGTAACCCAGCTGTGAGCCGGTGAAACCCAGTCGGCCCCTTTCGAAAGGGTCTGATATCTGCAGTATTTTCAAAGGGCAAACCGAAGTAGTCCTGCGTGTCATAAATCGTTCTATTCAGAAATGTGGGAACGGTTTGGAGCTGGCAGGCTGTAAAGTTTTACTGCCCCATAAAAGTGCTCAAAGGGCACTACAGCCGCTCTGCGCAGTGGGCTCAGGAATGAAGGAACAGCCCCAGGCCATTGGCGCCTTTGTCCTTGACTACTCAAGAGAGAAGGCAGAGGAGCCAGAGGACACCCTGTGAGATGTGGGGGGACCCGAAGTGCCAGCCCACATGCGAGTTCTTTCTAGTTTCTGTAAATGAGTGAGGGCTGGAAACTGTTCAGGCACAGATCTTGGGGCTTGATTTCATCATCTTGGTGGCCCATTTGTCACCAAGTCGGATACCTCTCATAGTGCCCCGGACACTCAAAGCTGTCATTTGGACCACACGGCGGGGGTGAGGGGACAGAGCAGCTAAAGCCCTGAGAATTGCTTTGGGAATGCCTGCCTCCGACTGAACAGTCACCCAGGGCCGCTTTGATCGGAGAAGTGTGTCCTTTCCTTTTTGATGGGCCTCATGGTACAAAGTCAGTGAACCCGCTGTCTGTGTTTGAAATGGATGTAGCCTGAAAAACTGAAGAGGTGTCGTTTAATTTTGAGATAAAGCTAAAAGTGAATTATGGGACTTTAATACTTCTACTGCTTTATAAAGTTCCCCACATCCCCTGATCCCCATAACTTGTCTTTATTATCTGGAGACAGTATGTTTAAAGCTAATACATCTTGGGGCTCCTGGATGAATTAAATCAGATGCAAAGGTTGTTTATTTATTTATTTATTTATTTACGTATTTATTTATTTATTTGAGAGCAGACATCGATTTGTTCCACCTATTTATTCTTTCACTGGTTAAATCTTCTATGTGCCCTGACCAGGGATTGAACCCTCAACCTTGGTGTATTGGGATGACATTCTAACCAGCTGAGCCAGGGTGCAAAGTGAGTGAGGGCTGGAAACTGCTGGGCCAGGGTGCAAAGGTAATTTTTTAAATGAATTTGACCCAAAGCAACATGAATGTTCCAGTGCAATGTATGAGAACACCAGTGGTTTCTAAGTGAGCGCAATGTCCCCTTCAGTGGTCAGCAGGGGGTAGGGATGTGCACCATGCCCACCTCCCTCAGGTCTCACAAATCCTGGCTTTTTTCATGTCAGTGCATTCGCACATTCCCACCAGACACCCACCCCCAGGTGATGGCAAGATAAAGAAGAAAGAGGAAGCCTATTGAGAGAGAGGACGGGTCAATTCCGGGAGACCCTATGTGGCACAAAGACAGCTCTTGCCTGGCTGCTGCTGCTTTTTTTTAGTCAGAATGGTGGGCATGTCCGGCTCCTGGAATTTCAGATACTTACCGCATATTTTCAGATATAGAATTTACATAAACGAACGCTAAAATATGAGATTTACAACAAACTGTAATATTTTCCTAGAGTTTTTAAATACTGAGAACTGATCTCATGAGGTTATGAAACCAAAGAAATAAACATGTATGGATGAAATGCTATGATAGTGACAAGTACTAATGGTAATAATAATAGCTATCATTTATTGAGCACCTGTTATGTGTGAGGCCTTTACCTGTGTCATCTCACTCAGTCCTCACTAACCCCTTTGAAGTTAGTACCCATTTTACTGAGAAGGGAACTGGGGAACAGAGAGGTTAAGTAACTTGCACAAAGTCACACAGCTAGTAGGTGTCCTGAAATGCAAATAATTAGCAAGGTATACAGTACCTAACCTTGTGTTATGAACTGAGGATTTCCTGTGGATTATAGTTAGCATTCATATTGATAGATTTTCAAGAATCCATGTAGATACTGCTAACAAAATGTGACCCCCTGCAGAAACCTAATAGGCAGCTGAGAAGGAAAACCAAAAACCACTTCCTTTAAATGAGTGAGAGTAACAGCCTTGCCTCTGTGAGCCCAATGCCAGGAAGGGCCAACTGAGGGAAGGCCTTTGAGTCCTGGCCCTGCTGCACTGGTGGGCCTGTGCTCTATGGTGACCCATCAAAAAAGATGAAAGTGAATCAGAAACACAGGTTGGGATTGCGTCTCCTGGGGTGGCCCTGGGAGCCATTTAGATAAGCATCACCTCACCTCAAGCTGCACCTGCTGGGAACACTATCCCTTATCACACCTGCAGTCCTGTTCAGCTTTCCAAGGAGAGCTTTTCCTGGTACGTAGGTCTTTAACCACCAGGTGTATTTGGCCACTCTCAGCCTGTGCCTTCTGGTACCATACCCCACAAGCTGCCGCCGAGGGAATGGCACATTTCATATTTTGCAGCTGATGTGCAAATAGAACTTCAGTGAAATTTCTCAATCAGTTGACTCTAGAAACCACAAGGAGCCCAAGGGCCAACCTCTGCCTTTACAAATATCAGATTTGCTTCCTGACATCAGTCTCTGGAACTAACTTGGGAAATGTTATCTATCCTTAAGTGGGGTGTAGGAGGAAGCTATTTAAATCTGTAGCACCCTCAACACCTTGGTGTAAACGGTGCTTTTATCCTGAGACCCCACCAGGGACCCTCAAGGACAGGATTCTCACGGGGCGCATTTCCTCCCTGAGACTTCTCCGCTCTTCCCAGAGGGTAAAGCAGCTCTGAACTCTGAAGCTGTAACCTGACCTCAGAACTGCGGACCACAAAGAGCATTTGTGTGCTTTCCAAGATAGTTTCACATCCGCGGGGTTTTTCAAGATATCCCTGTGCAGCCTGGGTGATTTAATTTTAAATACAGGAGCTTTAAGCAAAATGTTGCTGAGGGGCCTCTGTCTAAGGCAGAATTCCAGGGAAATCTGTGAGGCCGGCTCCCTCCATGAGCAAGTGCTTCCCAGGAATAAACCTCATTTCCAGAAAAGCCAGAACTGAATCTCTTTAACAGATAGATCCCTGGGGACCAAGGGACAGCAGCCAAGGCTCTAAGGATGTAGGATTCTTGACCAGTGGCCCTCATTGGATGATTCTGTTTTCTAAAGAGTGCTTTCAACAAGCAAAGAGCAATAATCAGCGATTTCTTAAAAATGTGGCCCTTTTGCCCTGGCCGGTTTGGTTCAGCGGTGAGAGCATCGGCCTGTGGTCCTGAGAGACCCGGGTTCGGTTCCCACTAAGGGCGCGTACCTCGGTTGCAGTTTGTCCCCGGCCCTGGTCGGTTGTGCGGGTGGCAGCCACTCGATGTGTCCCTTTCACGTCGATGTTTCTCTCTCTCTCTCTCTGTTCCTCTCTCTCCCTCCCACTCTACCTGAACAAAAAATGGAAGAATGTCTTCGGGTGAGGATAAAAAAAAAAAAAAAAAAATGTGGCCCTTTTAATCTGGCTGGTGTGGCTCAGTGGTTGAGTGTCGACCCATGCGCCAAGAGGTCGCCAGTTCGATTCCCGGTCAGGACACATGCCCAAATTGTGGGCCTGATCCCTAGTGGGGGGCATGCAGGAGGTGGCCAATCGATGTTCTTTCTCATAGATGTTTCTATCTCCCTCTCTCTGTAAAAATCAATAAAGGAAAAAGAAAAAAAAATGTGGCCCCTTTAAACAAAGCCCCATGAAGGTAGGTATTGTGTCTTCTGGACACTCTCTGTGTTCTGGGCGCCCTGGGGGTACAGCATAAATACTAATTAATGCCGGTTCATTACGAATAGAAAATAGAAGACCCCTATAAGGTAGCAGTGACCCTCCAAGCCCCAGAAGCCTTGTTGAGACCGTGACAAGGAAAGATAGTGACAAGGGCTGAAAAAAGGCGGCTCTCTCTCCACACTCAACACAGGCAGTGAACCGAGGGTGCCATCGTCCGAGCTGTCACTGCAGGGCTGGGAGGGGACAGTGGCAGCCGCCCAGCCTTCCCGATGGCTGTCAGGGGAAGTCAGGGAATGCTGGCCTCCCGCGGGACGCTGCCTTCCTCTCACAGGCCCTGCGACCCGGGCTCCAGGGCTGCCACCTGTGCACAGACCTGGTGGCACCTCACACTTTTCTGGGTGTGGCTCTTGAGGAGCAGGGTCTTTGGGGGAGGGGATCTGCTGAAAATCCTGAAGTTTGGGTAGAATAGGACTGGGTGGACAAAGGGCTTTGTGACAGGTGATCCTTGTCCTTTCCAAAAATTGGGGTTACTGGGTCAGAGATACACCCCAATACCAGCCGGGTTTCTGAGGCTGGTTGTAAACCTGCTCCTCGCAAACAGAAACCATGTCTAGCCCGTCTGCACCCCCACCCAGAGCTTTAGGAGCAGGATAGGGGTCACACTAGAGCAGCTGCCAGTTCCCTCTGGAAGCTGTTACTGTCCATCTCCTCCCCCAAGTGGACGTAAATCCGTCTTGTCCATTTCCTGTCCCTCGGTCTCTGAGAAGCCCAAGGAGGGAGGGGTGGAGAGGGCGGCAGGCAGGGACGGGGATGGCGACTGGAAGCCAGGAACACCATCCCAGCTCCTCTCCCTCGCCCAGACTTTGTTGTGGTGGGAGATTTTGTTTGGGGGCCTTTCATTTTCGCCTTTAAGTCCAAGCCCCCCGTTCTGGCGCTGCCTGCGGAACGACTCCTTCCCGTCCTTCACGTGGCGACTGCGCACGGAGCACCGGGCCTCTGTCCGTAGCCCCGTATCCATTCCGAGGGGATTTAGGAGCGCCGGGCCTCTATCCGTAGCCCTGTACCCGTTCCGAGGGGATTTAGGAGCGCCGGGCCTCTGTCCGTAGGCCCTGTATCCATTCCGAGGGGATTTAGGAGCGCCGGGCCTCTATCCGTAGCCCTGTACCCGTTCCGAGGGGATTTAGGAGCGCCGGGCCTCTGTCTGTAGGCCCCGTATCCATTCCGAGGGGATTTAGGAGCGCCGGGCCTCTGTCTGTAGGCCCCGTATCCATTCTGAGGGGATTCAGGAGCACCGGGCCTCTGTCCGTAGGCCCTGTATCCATTCCGAGGGGATTTAGGAGCACCGGGCCTCTATCCGTAGCCCTGTACCCGTTCCGAGGGGATTTAGGAGCGCCGGGCCTCTGTCCGTAGGCCCTGTATCCATTCCGAGGGGATTTAGGAGCACCGGGCCTCTGTCCGTAGGCCCCGTATCCATTCCGAGGGGATTTAGGAGCACCGGGCCTCTGTCCGTAGGCCCCGTATCCATTCCGAGGGGATTCAGGAGCACCGGGCCTCTGTCCGTAGGCCCTGTATCCATTCCGAGGGGATTTAGGAGCACCGGGCCTCTATCCGTAGCCCTGTACCCGTTCCGAGGGGATTTAGGAGCGCCGGGCCTCTGTCCGTAGGCCCTGTATCCATTCCGAGGGGATTCAGGAGCACCGGGCCTCTATCCGTAGGCCCCGTATCCATCCCGAGGGGATTCAGGAGCACCGGGCCTCTGTCCGTAGGCCCTGTATCCATTCCGAGGGGATTTAGGAGCACCGGGCCTCTGTCCGTAGCCCTGTATCCGTTCCGAGGGGATTTAGGAGCACCGGGCCTCTATCCGTAGCCCTGTACCCGTTCCGAGGGGATTTAGGAGCGCCGGGCCTCTGTCTGTAGGCCCCGTATCCATTCCGAGGGGATTCAGGAGCACCGGGCCTCTATCCGTAGGCCCCGTATCCATCCCGAGGGGATTCAGGAGCACCGGGCCTCTATCCGTAGGCCCCGTATCCATCCCGAGGGGATTCAGGAGCACCGGGCCTCTATCCGTAGGCCCCGTATCCATCCCGAGGGGATTCAGGAGCACCGGGCCTCTGTCCGTAGGCCCTGTATCCATTCCGAGGGGATTTAGGAGCACCGGGCCTCTGTCCGTAGCCCTGTACCCGTTCCGAGGGGATTTAGGAGCACCGGGCCTCTGTCCGTAGCCCTGTACCCGTTCCGAGGGGATTTAGGAGCGCCGGGCCTCTGTCCGTAGGCCCCATATCCATTCCGAGGGGATTCAGGAGCACCGGGCCTCTATCCGTAGGCCCCGTATCCATCCCGAGGGGATTCAGGAGCACCGGACCTCTGTCCGTAGGCCCTGTATCCATTCCGAGGGGATTCAGGAGCACCGGGCCTCTATCCGTAGCCCCTGTATCCATTCCGAGGGGATTTAGGTTTTGTTCGTTTGCTTTCTCCCAGGGCAGTATGTTCTCAGCCGTTGACCGGTAAGCTTCCTGCGATGATATGTCACCAGGCTGCAGCATTGAAACATCAACTGGAGAGACTAACCCTGATTAAACACCAGCTGTATGCCTGCCACTCCACTAAGGGCTTTCCTTGTATGAGCCAGCTGACCCTTCCAGATAGGTATCCTGGCTCTCTGTTTTCAGATGAGGAAACTGATGCTCAGAGAGTAAAGGTTGTTCAAGGCGGCACAGCTGGTCAGGGTCAGGCTGGCTTGCAGGTTTCCGAGCCCACATTTTTCTTTTAATCCTCACCTGAGGATATGTTTTTGCTGATTTAGAGAGGCAGGAAAGGAGAAAGAGGGAGAGAAACATAGGTTGCCTCCCATATGTGTCTCAGCTGGGGATCGAACCCATAACCTAGGCATGTGCCCTGACCAGAAATGGAACCTGCCACCTTTTTGGTATACGGGACAAAGCTCCAATCAACTGAGGCAGCTGACCAGGGCCAGACCCCGTGTTTTCAAACACTACGCAATGCCCCCAGGGGTGCTTTATATTCTTTTGTATGATACACAAGAGTGTACATATTCCTCCTCCTATTTCTGGTCATTTAATTTCTTTCACATTTTTTCCTGCTATAAATAATGCAGTGATTAATGTTTTATAATAATAGCTAATAATGAACATTTGTTGAATTGCTAACTGTGTAACCGACACTGTTTCAGGTTCTTTATGCATTATAACTAATTTAAGCTTTGTACAACCATTTAACAGATGAGAAAACTGAGGCACAGGGCAGTTGGTTAACTGTTTTGTCCCGGATTGCACAAGTAAGAAGTGGCAGAGCCATCTTAGAGCTGCTGCCCTTAGATGCTGTCTAGGTGTGTATCTGTGACCACGTCTCTGATGCTGCTTTGGGAAAGATTTTTAAACTGGAATGACTAAGGCATAGATAGAAATTTTTTAAGGATGTGGATACATATGACAAAATGACCTGCCAGTAACACTGGATGGTTAGGCTGATTTGTAGTTCTGAGAGCACAGTGCAATTGACTAAGGCATCTAGAAGTAAGAGAAACCCCTGGTAAATGGAGATGCCCGCTAACCCCTGGGCAATGTATCCACCAGCCCTTTTGGCTTCTGTGGCCTGATTTGGGCACTTACAGCCATTAATTATGTTCTTTTTATAACAAAAAAATGTATCTAGTTCAAAGCTACATTTGGGAAGGGCACCTGGGATGCGGGTGATGTTCTGTTTCTGGATGGTGATCTGTTGTTTCTTTGTGATAATTTATCAAACTGTTGCCTTAGGACTTGTGCACTTTTCTGTTTGTAATTTATACTTATTAAATGTTTATTTTTTAATAGCTATGTGACACACACACACACACACGAAGTTAAGCACAGAATACGTTGAAAGGTCTTGTATAGAATAAGAAAATGACTCAGCTGCCACCATATTTTCTCCACATGTTGGATGAAAGGAGATTTTGAAAGAAACATTTTCATGGTTCCTTTTTTTTTTATCATTTCTAATTGAGGAATTGAAAAGACATTAAATCACAATAGTTCTAAGAAATACAACTCTTTCCAAAAAAAAAAAGTTCTTTGCCTGTTTTGATTGTTTTGTTGTTCTTTTGAAGTTTCAAACAAATAAAGAAAACCTGACTTGGACTGCTGCATGACACACATTTAAGATATGCAGAGTTATGATGGCAAATTTTGGCAAGGACTTGAAAACAAGATAGTTATTCTCCTCTCTTGGCTTTGTAATGTGTTCTTTCTTAACATTTGGTTTTGAAATCGTGTATGGTTGTGTGATATGGCCTGATGCCTCTATTGAATGACATCCCTAGAGACTCGGGAACCTCCTTCTATGGCTGATGGATCAGCTTAAGATGATCATAGATCATCATTTCAAGAAAACATAAGAAAGTCTGCTCTTAGTTTAATGGACGCCAGCAGCGATTTCCTTGTCACCCTCCCAATTGTGCTGAAATATTATTGTGGTGCATATTTGCCTCTGCTGACTTTATATTTGGTATAAAATTAATTGCTTAGCCCATTCAGCTTCTTAGTCCCTGGACTCCAGTTGTAATTTTTATCAGTTTTCATTTCCCTGCCACAGAGGACTTAACTGTCTGCAGAATAAGAAGAGACCTTGTGCCTTTTATGACAAGACAAAAGAAGGCATGTTTCCTAACTCTTCCTTTAGTTTCTGCCCCTGAAAGACCTCAACATGAGACTCTGTGAGCTCGTTGATTGAGTCATTACTGTTCTTTTGTTTAGACTGACTTTCTTTCATTTCTACCTAACATCTTACCATCACCACTGTATTAGTCAGCACAGGGTGCCATAAAAATATCACAGACTTGGAAGCTTAAACAACAGAAATTTATTTTCTCACGGTTCTGAAGGCTGGGCTGTGACAAGAGCCCCCTTTCTGGTTTTCCAGTGCCTTCTCTCTGACTTCACATGGCCTTGTCACTGTGCACTCCGAGAGAGAGAACGTTCTGGAGTCCCCGCCTCCTCTTATAAGGATACTAATCCTATTAAGTTGGTCCCCATCCTTATGACCTCATTTAACCTGTATTACTTTTCTGAAGGCCCTATCTCCAAATACCCCTAACGTGAGAGTTAGGGTTTCAATATATCAAATTGAGAAGACAGTTCAGTTCCTAACATCACAACAATCAATGCAGTAGCCCCCCTTATCCACAGGAAATATGTTCCAAGACCCTCCCCCTCAGTGGGTGCCTGAAACTGTGGATAGTTACCAAACCCTAAATATACTGTGTTTTTCCTATATGTACATACCTATGATAAAGTTTAATTTATAATTTAGACACAGTAAGAGATTAACAACAATAACTAAGAATAAAATAGAATAATTACAACAATATACTGTAATAGAATGTATACAAATGCACACTCTCCCAAAATATCTATTGTAGTGTACTTACTGCTCTTGTGATAATGTGAGATGATGCAATGCCTATGTGGTGAGATGAAGTGAGGTGAAATTGTCCATTTAATATCTTCGGATCTTGGTTGACTGCAGGTAACCAAAACCGCGGATAAGAGGGGGCTTCTATACAATGAAAATTAAGCTCTTCTTCCCCCTTTCAAAGCAGCTTTTCCCCACCTAGTGTTTCTGTTAAGTGACATTTTATTTTTTAATTTGTAAAACATTTTCGGATTTCTGCTAACTGTATCCTGGGAATCCAGACATGAAGAGCACATAGACCCACTCCTGCAGATGCCGCGGAGTCTCATAAAGCAGCGAAGGAGAGGAGTTGCATGCACAGGTGGCCAGAGTGCCTGGGAGAGTGGACGTGCTGTGCAGTGTGCTGTGGGCTTCCGAGGAAGAGAGACCCTCATCTCAGGGCTGCTGTCTGAGCCTCCTAATCAGAGACAGGCAGGGTTTGGACTGGGGAAACATAGAAAAGGCCACACCAGGCTCAGCAGGAAGGATACCACAAAAGGGGGAAAGTGCAGGTCATTTGAGACTTAGGGGGTCAATAGGGGAACCCTGGGGCATTTCATGGCACAGCATAGGAGGAGGTTAGGTTCTAAGATCGGCACTTTAAAAGAGAATCACAGTGACTAGATGGCCCTTGACAACCTGGAAATACTGTCTTTTAGTAATTCCAATACCACCCGTTCTCTCTCCAGTTTTGCCACAGAACACTGTTGCTTTGAGCTCCAGGAGAAGTAGTTGGCTGTGTTTAGGGGCCATGTTATAGCAATGAGAAAGAGAGGGAGGAGGAGAGAAGAGGAAGGGGTGGGGGAGAAAGAGAGAGAGAGAGAGAGAGAGAGAGAGAGAGAGAGAGAGAGAGGAAAAGAAATAAACCATAACATAACTTAAAAAAAAATAAGATCACACTTACCGTGGCAGGATGCTCACACAGTGATAGCCATAGGAGAACTCAGATTGGCTGAAAGAATTGCAGATTCTCTCCAAGTTCCCCAAAGATAAATGGACGAAGAACACGAACTAGCAACTTAAAGGAAATATTAATGGAAACAATCACAGTTAAAATGTTCCACATCACTAGTAGTCAAATAAACACAAAATTTAAGAACAATGAGTCACTATTTTCTTCTTATCAGATTAGCAAATATTTTAAAATCACACTTGGTGAGGGTGTGTATTTCAATCTCATCCGTTGCTAATGGGAATGAAAATCGATACGACTTTTCTAGAAAGTCATTGTGCAATGTTCTACTTCTTGAGAGCCCTAGAAATGTTAATTCGCCTTGACTTGATAATTTAATTTACAGGAATTTATGCTGAGACCTTGGAGGTGTAGACAAAGATTTGTGTTTAGCAATTTCATTAATTTTAGTTTATAATAATTGGAAATTTAGATGTAATATAAATGAAAGCATGGTGGACATTGGATGCATAAATGATATATTAATTAGTGGAATGTTCTTCAGCTGTTTAAAATGTGTTTTCAAATATTTTACAGATTTAAAATGCATATAATATGTATTTTTATTTATTTATTTTTATTTGTTTAGATATATATTTACCTTTATTGTTGAAAGTATTACAGGTATTCCCCTTTTTCCCTCATTGACCCCCCCTCCCTGCTCTCACACCCTCCCTGCCTTCTCCACACTATTGTCTGCGTCCATTGGTTATGCATATATGCTTACGAGTTGTTTGGTTTATCTCTTCCCACCCACCCCTATCCCTCTTCCCTCTGAGGTTTGTCAGTCTGTTCCCTACTTCCATGTGTCTGGATCTGTTTTGATTATCAGCTTATTTTGTACATTATATTCCATAAATAAGTGAGGTCGTGTGGTACTTACTTGTCTTTCCCTGTCTGGCTTATCTCACTTAGCATAATACTGTCCAGGTCTCTCCATGTCATTCAAAGGGTAAGAGATCTTTTTTTCTTTCAGCTGCATAGTATTCCATTGACTCTATTTTTAGAAAGCAGTTTTCAAAAAAACAAAAACAAAAATAAAAAGTAGTTTTCAAAATTATACGCATAGTAAAAATATGCGTGAGGAAAATCAGAGACAATAAATGGTAATATTTATTCATTCAGTCATATTGCAAATATTTATTAAATATATATGTCTGGCAGTGCATTTATCTGTAAGCAGTGGATCTATAGATTATTTCTGTTTTATTTTTTATACTTTACTGGGTTTTCCAGATTTTCTAGAGCATTGAATTGCTTTTTATCCAAAATATGTGTTTCAATAAATCCTTTCCATCTTTTAGGGCCCAAGTCTATCCACCCTTCTGTTAATTCTCTCCTAGTTACTCTAATAGGAAGTGATCCCTCACTTTTCTGTGACTCTTTCAAATCATCTTCTCTTACGTGGTCTTGAATCTCAGTCACTTGTAGGTGTGACTTTCTTCCCAAGTAGTTTGGGAGGCACCGGAGAACAGGGGATTATGGCTCAGTTAGGTTCCTAAGTGTCTAAGCAAAAATTCTAGCTTTCTTTCACCACCTTTTTCATAAAGCCTTTTCTACTACTTGAAAAAGTGGGTGATTTCTCCTTCCTGTGGGTCCTGAAAACAGTTTTTAATGCTTCTTTTATTGGAAGTCCATGCTACTTTGGATGATAGTTAACTGTGTTTGTTTTGACTGCCATATTCGTCATCCAGCTACTTAATACAGGAAAGAAATCGTGTTCCTCTTTGTGTCCAGGGTGGCGCCTTGCATAAAGCGTGTGCTCAGTAAACATCAGCTGGGTCGAGGACTGAATGAACACTGGCTCTTTCCAGCCATTTCCAGTGGGCGCCCTTTATTTAGTTCCTAATCTGAAGAGTGGAAGCTTCAGAGCACAGGAGCAGGGAAGTGGGGTAAGAAAGCCTACAAAAACTCAGCGGACACAACGCACTGGCAGGGGCAAGCCTGAAGCCTGACTCCCCAGAAAAGCCTGCCAGGAAACGCATGCACCTAGACTCCTAATGCCTCTGATAATGCTCTTTAGCTCCTCTCTGCATCTTGTGAATCTTGACCTTTTCTCACCATTTCACAGACTCCTAGAGGTTAATTCCCCCAAAGGATTCCATTCTTCTAGTCACAAATTGAACACCATAGATTTGCCCTGCAACACAATACCAGGCCTTAATACTCCAAATGTGGCCATTAAGGAAAAGTTTAATATCAAGACTGCATAAATATTATTTTAGAATAGAAACTAAAATTTAAAACTTAAAAAATAGGGCACAAGATTTAACTCTACTTATTTATTATTTATTTATTCAAATGTTCACCTGAGGACATTGATTTTTAGATAGAGTGGGAAGGAGGGAGAGAGGACGGGGTGGGGGGAGAGAGAGAGAGAGAGAGAGAGAGAGAGAGA
Source organism: Molossus molossus (assembly GCF_014108415.1). NCBI lineage: Eukaryota > Metazoa > Chordata > Mammalia > Chiroptera > Molossidae > Molossus > Molossus molossus. The sequence continues at coordinate 104,399,793 of NW_023425377.1, read as the reverse complement.
GAGAGAGAGACATTCAATCAGTTGCCTCCAGTGGGCAAGGAATTAGACCTGCAACCAAGGCTCTTGCCCTTGAAGGGGAATCTAACCCCAGACTCTTCTGTGGTCAGGCCGATGCTCTAACTGCCGAACTAAATCAGCCAGGGCTCAACTCAATTTAATGTGTACTTACTGCACTCCAAGTTTTTGCAAAGCCTTGGCCTGGGCTGACGATGAGCCAAAGATTAAATAGGACACTGATCTCATTCATAACATTCCCTGTGGCTCTGGCAATATAACAGGAAGGGAGGAGCAGAGTGGGAGGAGTCTGGGGAGAGGGAAGGTGTTGCATAGAGGGCCGGGTGCTTGGTCAGAACTGGAGAGAGGTGGGAAATAAGTGAGAGGCTGCTGGTAGCTGTGCTCATAATTGCATTGTGGTGGCCTTTGATTCTTAGGGTCTGCACCCAGGAAATCTAAGATGTGGATGGAACATAAATAGAATAGGAAATGCTTTGGGAACAAAATGTCTCAGGCAATATTGGATAGAAGATGTGATATGAGACAGGTTGCTAAAGAAAAAAACATTTTAAAGGATAAAATTTTAAATTTTTAATTTTAATCCAGTGCATCTGTCAGTATTCTTACCTACTGACAACAGAAACTACTCTAGTTAGTCCGAGCATAAAAGGAATTTATTAAAGCCCTGGCCAGGTGGCTTAATGGGTTGGAATGTCCTCCCGTACACCAAAAAGGTCTTGAGTTCAATTCCCAGTCAGGGCACATACTTAAGTTGTGAGTTCATCCCAGGTCTGGGCACATGCCTCTCTCTCTCTCTCTCTCAAATAAATTTTAAAAAATGTTTAAAGAATTGATTAAAGACTATCAAGAAAGTGATAGGGCAACCTGCAGAATGGGAGAAAATATTTTCAAATCATATATCTGATAAGGGACTTGTATCTAGAATATAAAAGTTCAACAAATAGAATATTAATTATAAAAGACAATTTTAAATGGGCAAAGAATAATGGTTGCACAATAACATCAATGTACTTAATACCACTGAACTATACATTTAAAATGGTTAAAACAGTAAACTTTATGTATAGTTAACCACAATTTTTAAAAATTATTTTAAAAAAATAAACAAAGGATTTCAAGAGAGATTTCCTCAAAGAAGATAAGATGTTCAACGTTATTAGTCATCGGGGAAATGCAAATCAAAACCACAATGAGATACCACATCACACCCACTAGGAAATTAGAACCCTCAGACATTGCTGGTGGCAATATAAAATGATGTAACCACTTTGGAAAACAGTCTGGCAGTTCCTCAAAATGTTAACTATAGAATTACCATATGACCTAGCAATTCTACTCCTAGGTTATAACAAAACAAAACAAAAAAAGAAAATACAGGTCCACACAAAAAAATTGTGTACAAATATTTAGATTGTTATTCATACCAGCCAAAAAGTGAAAGTAGTACACGTGTTCACTGACTGATGAATGGTTAACAAAATGTTGTCTATCGATACAATGGAGTATTATTCTGCAATGAAAATGAATGAAGTACTGATACATGCTGAGATATGGATAAACCTTTAAAAATTTTGCTAAGCGAAAGAAGCCAGACACAAAAAGCCCATATTACATGATTCTATTTATATGAAATGTCCAGAATAAGCAAATCCATAGAGGCAGCAAGTGGATTAGTAGTTGCCATGAGATGAGGGAGGGGTGAAAAGGGTTAGATCGCTAGTGTGTATGAGGTTTCTTTTTGAGATGATAAAATGTTCTGGAATCAGATAGTGGTGATGGTTGGATGAATTATATAGTATGCAAATTATATCTCAGTAAAGCTGTTACATTTTTTTAAGTATTTTTAAAATTGATTTGAGAAAGAGAGGAAGGGAGAGGGAGAGGGAGAGATAGAGACATTGATGAGAGAGAACATCAATTGGCTGCCTCCTGCATGCCCCCCACTGGGGATCTGGCCCACAACCTGGGCATGTGCCCTGACCGGGAATTGAACCGGTGACTTCTTGGTGCCTAGGTTGACACCCAACCACTGAGTCACACAGGCCAGGCATGTTACTTTTTTTTTTAAAGTAATAAGTGACCCAGAGAATCTCTAAGAAATCCAGAGACTTGGGATCGGCTACCCAGCTGAGGACAAGGCCTAAATTACACCACTAGATGGTTCCAGAGCCCTAGCGCTTCTCCTTAGGGACAGGCAACCAAACACTCCCGGGCACAGCCGCGAGGACCTTTGCCCCTGCCAGCCCTGAGTGGCCCATCACTCCACCAGATTCTGCTGCCTCACAGGAAATGACTTCTCTGGAGTCTGCTTTCTCACCTTGTTTCTGTGCAGACTGGAGTCTGGTGTCTCTCCACCTGCTGCCAGAGCCGAGGTCAGTTTCGAGCTGCAAGGGAGGCTGAGGAAGCAGGCTGTGGCCCGGGAGGCAAGCCTCACACAAGTGCCCACCATGCCACATTTCTCTCCATGGGTTTGCCTGGACAGTGGTTTAAGTAAAATGTTGAAGCTAAGCAGGCCCTTTGAAGTTCATCTACTCATCTGACCATGTGGTCCAATGACGGTCACATTGTCAAAGGCAATGGGCAATTCCTAGTGTTATCTTGCCTGCCTTTTTTAAATATTTGGCAATGTTCATGATGCCTTCCTTAAACATTTCTCTTCTCTATTTGTGTGCCTTTCTAGTCAGTTTTCTCTCTGTTACCACCTAGAGCTGTTCGCTTTGCTCACTTAAAGCTGGTATTTCTCATCTTCATGTTCAACCCTGCCCTTAATAACTCAGTCCATATGGTTTGAATGTTATGGGTTGAATTGTATCCCCCACAAATTCATATGTTGAAGTCCTAACCCTCACTATCTCAGAATGTGACCTAAATGGAAAGAGGGTAATTTCCAAAAAGATGGAAATAAGGGCAGATGTAATTAGTTTAAATGAGATCATACTGCAGTAGGGTGGGCCCTTACTCCAATATGACTGGTGTCCTCACAGAAAGGGGACATTTGAACACAGACACTCACACAGGGAGAACGCCATATGAAGACTGGGATTATGTTGCCACAAGCCAAGGAACTACCAGAAGGTAGGACAGTGTTCTAGAACAGATCTCTCCCCAGCTGCAGTCAGAGGGACAGTGTTCCTGTTGACACACTGGACTTGGATATCCAGCCTCCAGAAATGTGAGCCAATAAATTTCTGTTGTTTTAAGCCACTTCGTTTTATAGTACTTTGTTGGGACAGCTCTAGCAAACGAAGTGAATTTTCTCTACTCCTATATTTGCCTTCTACTTATAAGCGGACAACTGCCTAGTTTGTATGGCTAGCCCACGATACACCCAGTACCTTACAGATCCAAGTGTCTGTCTGGCCTGCTAGGACATTGGCATGTGAATGCCCCACAAAAACCACAGGTTCAACTTGTCTAAACTTAAGTCATCATTTTTCTGGTCCCACCTGCTCCTCCTCCTTCATTTCTCTCTTGGTGAGTGGTATCCTCCATCCATGGTGTTGCCCATGTCAGAACCTGGGTATTAGCCCACAATTCCATTCCCCAGCTTGTTACTAGGCATCAAATCCTGAAGATTTCACCTCTCTCACATCTGTGGAGTCTTTCCTGTCCATCCCAGACCCACCTCCACTCCCTCCCCAGGCTGTCTGCTTTCCATCTGCTTTCCACAGTAATCTTTCTGCAACACAATTTAATCAAGTCATTCACCTGCTTAAAATCCTGCAGTGTCCCCATAGCTTCTAAACAAAGGTCAAATCCTAGAGTTTAGCAGATAAGACCTTTGTGGTCTGACTCCTTACCACCCTCTATCAGCTCATCTCTCAACGTTGCTTCTCAGGCCTGCTTTCTGCAGACATTCAGGGGTTCAGATCTCTCCTCCCCCCCCCAATTCTACCTGATGCCTGTTCAGGCTTCAAAACTCAAATGCAACCTCCTCTGAGAGGCCTTCCTTGATTTCCAGCATGATTCAAAACCTGCTGCTATGTTCCTGTAACCCTCTAGACACACATTCTATAGCAGCCATTTCGCAATGCACTGAAATGTTTGTCCTGTCCGCCCACCCCCTGCTCCTCACCTCCCTCCCCCAAGAGTAAAACACTTGAGAATAAAGACTTTAGGCTTTTTCCAATTTTCTATTCTCAGTCTAGTGCCTAGCACATAGGAGGTACTCATAAATGTTTCAGGAAAGAAAGGAAGGGAGGAAGGGAAGGAAGGGAAGGAAGGGAAGGAAAGGAAGGAAAGGAAGAGAAGGAAGAAGGAGGAGGAGAAAGGAGACAAGATGAGACTCCCTACACCAACCTATTATAGAGTAAAAAATAAGATCCTGAGTGACAGTAATGTCTCATCATTTTCAGTGCGGATTGTGTTGTAGTTGACTATTTGTCAGAATGAAAGTAAATGCAGAGATTTTGTCCTCTCTTACATTTAGGAGTTGTGATTGCTTTTAATAATGAACCGTCCAGCCCTGGTTGGTTTGGCTCAGCAGTTAGAGCTTCAACCTGAGGGTTATTGGTTCCAGTCCAGGACAGGTACTTGGGTTGCAGGTTCGATATCCACCCCAAAGGGGTTGTGCAGGAGGCAACCGATCGATGTTTCTCTCTCTCCTTCCACTCTCTCTTAAAAGAAATGATAGATAGATAGATAGATAGATAGATAGATAGATATAATAATGAACCGTCCTGTAATGAAGAAGGCTGGCGCTTTTCAGCTCTCTGGGCCTCATCAAACTCAAGTCACTTCCCCTGAAAGGTCAGAGTTTGCATCTGTGTTTACAGGGCTGGCCAGGAGGACGTTTTGGGGAGCAGACCTGCCAAGTGAGCCAAACCCCCTTTTCCAGCTCCCCTGGGCTGCGATTGGCCCTTCCCGGAGGCTGGCCCCGGGAGCCTTTAGTCATCACGCTGGGAATCTCTTTGGAACTGGGCACCAACTTGCTGTTGTTTTCGTGCTTTGTGTGGGATTAACTGCCAGGCCGGGTCGAGAGAGAGCTGGGCACCGTGTAATCCAGGATTTGCCTCTGCCTCTCGGCATATGGAAAACAGATGTCCCTGAGCGCAGAATGGAAACCACCAACCAGAGAGCCTTTTAGGGCCGAGGCCTTTCCGAGTCCAGCCTGGAGGCAGCTTCGCGTCCGCTGGTCTGTTGTCACCACTTCGGTTTAGCGCTCAGATAGGCTGGCGATAAAGCAGTGTCACCTTCAGACGCCACGGGACGGCAGGACCACGGCTGCGGGGAGGAGGAGGCGGGCAGCAGCGGCGCCACCGCCTGCGTCCTCTGCCGGGCCCTGGCGGGGGCACAGCGGCGCGAGGCAGAGTCGCCGCGGTCCCCTCGGGTCTCGCAGTAAGTCAGGGCTCGGGAGGCGGTGCTGGCTGGGCGCGCGGCTGCCGCCTGTAGGCCTGGCCCTGCCCACCTGGGACCTTCTCTGGGGCAAGGCCGGGTGCACGGAGGTGTGCGGGAAGCCTGCAAACAGTCCGCTTCCGGACCTGGCCGCAGTTCGGAGGCAGCGGGGGCCGGGACTGGGGGCAGCCGGGCCGGGGCAGCGGGGACCGGAGCTGGGGGCAGCCGGGGCCGGGGCAGCTGGAGCCGGAGCTGGGGGCCGGAGCTGGGGGCAGCCGGAGCTGGGGGCAGCCGGGGCCGGGGCAGCTGGAGCCGGAGCTGGGGGCAGCCGGAGCCGGAGCTGGGGGCAGCTGGAGCCGGAGCTGGGGGCCGGAGCTGGGGGCAGCCGGGGCCGGGGCAGCCGGGGCCGGAGCTGGGGGCAGCCGGGGCCGGGGCAGCTGGAGCCGGAGCTGGGGGCAGCCGGGGCCGGGGCAGCGGGGGCCGGGGCAGCGGGGGCCGGAGCTGGGGGCAGCCGGGGCCGGGGCAGCGGGGGCCGGAGCTGGGGGCAGCTGGAGCCGGGGCAGCCGGGGCAGGGGCAGCTGCAGCCGGGGGCAGCGGGGGCTGCTGGCGCTGGAGCCCGAGCCGGGGCGGGAGCTGCTGGACCTTGCTGTTGCCTCGCTCCAGGCTGGGCCAGCGGAGGTCTCCCGGGGGTGGGAACCATTTGCCGTTCCTTAAATAGCGTATGCGCAAAGCTTCGGAAGTAAAGTTAACATCGTTTTGCACTGGGAAAGAAGAAAGAAAAGATATTATGCCATCTTAAAGCAGTAGTTGTAATAATATTTGAAAACTGAGCCCCCCAACCCCCCCTCCCGCGCGCCTTCTCATCGATTTTGGCCGTTTCCCTAGAACTACTCAAATAGATTTCCTTTCTATTAGCCTCGACTCGTCCTCTGCCCAGTTCTGGCTTATTAGAGGTGGGGGATGTTGATCTTTGAGGTTTTTCAGGGCTCCTTTGTGTTCTGCTAACTAAATCAGGAAAAGGGCTGAGGATGGGCAGCAAGGTTTGTTGCATGAAATGCCTGTCAGATTCAAAGCATTCTGTGAACCCCAAATTTGTTCTCCCCTGTAGTCCATCCCATCCTCCTTCATCCCATCCTCCCCCCAGAAATCATCAGCCTTTATTTGTGAAACAGAGACAGTGTTAGATCTAAATGATTTTTAATAGTTAATTGTAAAAAGCACTTAGAATTCCAGGCATCCAAAGGTAGAGTGGGAAGGGTGGTGGTTCTGTGGCAGTAGGCACACCAATGGCTTTTTTCAGTGACTAGTTTTTAGCCGATTTTCTTCTGAAAATGGTGATGAATTTTTACAACAGAGTTTTAAAAAGATAGTTATGGGCATTGTTGCATGACAACTTGCACTTCCAGATTCCTTTTCCAGGGGTGGGAGGAGGTATTGTGTAGGGTTCACTGCCTCCCCTTTCTACTGACCTCTGGTCTCAGATTTCCACTTGATTTCATCCTTGACAGACCTAGTACCTGCCCTTCGGCTGTAAGAAACAAAAGAGCAGGAATGATTCAGGACACTTTGACTACCACAACCTTCACCAAAGACGCAAAACATTGAATTGAATTCTTTTTTTCTTTTTTTTTTATCCTCACCTGAGGACATTTTTCCATTTTTTGTTCAGGTAGAGTGGGAGGGAGAAAGAAGAAGAGAGAGAGAGAGAGAGAAACATCGATGTGAAAGGGACACATCGAGTGGCTGCCACCCGCACGACCAACAAGGGCCGGGGACAAACTGCAACCGAGGTATGCGCCCTTAGCGGGAACCGAACCCCAGTCTCTCTGGACCACAGGCTGACGCTCTAACCACTGAGCCAAACCAGCCAGGGCAATCGAATTCTTTATGACACACATTATATTACATTTCTCTCTTCTTCAAATTTAGGTACACCGAGTGATTAAAGACCAATTTACAAAAATGAAACAAAACAAAAACTCCATCTCCTTCCCCCTTTAGGTAAATACAGATTTGGTTGAGTCAGGTTGGGCTAACTACACTAATGAAGTGTCTTCATGGTAAGATAATTCAGTCATGTTCTGGACTGGGTACAAAAAGGGTTAACACCAGATCTCTTCACTCACCCTCACATTTGCACATTCTTTGCCCTGTAGCCTCTCTGTTCTTTCTACCCTCTTCCATACTGTCCCATGTAGGTTCCCACTGTGACTCCATTTGGGGCTGTGGAATCTAGGATATCACCTTTCATTGTTGGGTCTGTTTAGATGACAGTATTCTCAGAACCTTTTTTCCAAATCCTGCCTTTATTTTCCTGGATAATTCTATATCGATTAAATCCTCCACTGGAAATTCTACTGTATGTTGCAAAATTAAATGTGGCACCTACATCTTGAATTATTTCTCTTGCATTCTTATTTGAATGTTGACTTGCATGGTTTCCTGATTGTCTGGTCAGCTTGTTATTTCCGCTTCATATTGAAGCACAAGTGGAGGATCTTCTCATGAGATGGATAGAAATGTCTTAGGGAGCCTCCTTGAACAGCAGACGCTCTGACCTTTTCTTTGGTCTGGTCTTGGGTTGAATTCTGCCCTTCAAATTTCTGTCCACTGACTACTTTGGAAAGAAACTGGATATTTACCTTGGGGCTCATGAGTGATCTGTTTATTTGGCCTTTTCTGAGCAGCAGTAACTCACCACCTCTCCAAGTGCTGCTTGGTGAGAAGTTGCCTGTTCAGGGGAGGTAACCCAATTGAGTAATACAGTAATGAGCAAGGAACCTTTGAAAATGCCATCCTGAAATCTGGCGACAGAACATTGTCTGAACTTTCTTCTTCTCTCACCACCCTACTGCTTGGCTTTCACCAAATCCATCTTGGATGAAAGGTTTCCAAAAAGCAGTTTTAGCTTGATTTGTGCAGATTTATGCGGGTAGGTGCTGGCAAGATGATTTGCTGCTGGTGCTAACGATACAGATCAGAACAGTGACGGTTTTCCTTTTGGGTTTCATGAGAAAACACATTCCAGGATGTCTGATTAAGAAGCCTCTCTGAAACTGTTTATCTTAAAAGTCTTGAATCAAAGCTGAGTTACTATCATTTTGTATCGCCAACATTATTTCTTCTGCTCTCATGTATTAGACCTTGAGTCTGACCCACTAGTTGATGGGTCCGAAAGAGTCTCTGCAAGTTGTTTGTGAGTTTAGCTTCTTATTTTCTCTGGAAGAGAATGGTCTTTGATATGGATGGTATTTGGCCTTAGAGTTAGAAGAATTGGCAAGTGGAACCTTCCAGATAAGTAGGTAGAGGGGAAGTGAAGGCAGTAAATCCAAGGGCATCAAGCCACTGTTTATTAACCACTCAGCTTTTATGTATTTTTTGAGAGTTTAGTGGAAATTCAACCTCAGAAACTGAGTTTTTGTTGGCAAATATTTTATCTTACTGATGCTGGTTCCTTCCTATGTGAAACTATTATTTTGCATATCCTGCCTTTGAATCTCATCTTAATCCTTGAACAGAAATATCCTCACCCTAGAATTTTCACTACATTCTTTTTTTTTTTTTTCATAACACACTGGATGTCTAGGTGAAATGTATTTAGGCAGAAGGGCTGGCCTTGAAGATTCGGATGTGTCCTTGAGTCAAACAGAAACACTGTGTATGTCAGCATCTTTATTAATTCACGACAGTTTCAAAGTGCTCCAGTATAAGCTGTGGATTTTCTGCCTTAACTGTAATGAAATGAATCGACCTAAGAAGTGCAGGCTTTTGGAAACAGAGCAATATGTAGAAGTATGCTGGAGCACGTGCAGTTCTGCAGGCGGTGATTGGCCTTTCAAATTGCCATCTCCTCATTGTAAATGTTTTGCAGGTTTCAGAATGCCTGCTGTTGAAGAATGTCTTTTTTAGTTTAAATGTAGCCATTGATTTCAACCGGAATATCCAGAGAGGTGTCGAGTCTTGCTTACCTGCTTATCTCCCATTCGAATCAGGACTAGCATTTCAGGATTCTCATTGCTGACCTTCAGGGATGATGCTTCTGAGCACCAGGAAGCAAACAAAATGAAGTCTCTCAGTTTAAGACTCCTGAAAAGAGAGATTTGACATAAGACCCGGAATGTGAAAGATTAGATGGGCTCAGTTGTGTTTAACTTGTTCTGTCCAATCTGGTAGAAGTGAGAAAAGATGTTTTTCAAGCTAAGTCTGTCATCCGATAGGATTTATTGAACAAATATCATGTGTTAAGCCCCCTGCTTTATGATCTGAAAAGTACAATAGTGCAAAAAGCAGACAGATCATAAGCGTTGAAGGAATTTTCAAGCCTGGATGGTACCTTCAGACACTAGTGAGCATCTTCCTTCTGCTTGTTCACTGATATCCTCACCTGGAAAACCAGGTCAAGGGCTGTGGTAGGACCCTCTTCCCTCATCCCACTCCATGCACTTCCCTTGATCTGAACTTTGCTTCCTTTAGTAGTGAAAGGTGTGTTTTTGGCTCTTTCAACATGACCCTGGCGAAGTGACACTTGCTACCTAACCCAAGCACCTATTTGTTGATTGGCTTTATCCCTGTAATGTGTTCAACAGTACGTGGGCTAGCACCAAAATAACTGGAAGGTAAATGATAGATATCCTTGAGCTTCACCTTAATTAAGAGGATGAGATCAGGTCTCCTTAATCATGAAAATAGCCACTTAGACTAAACAAAGAACAGTCTCTTTTGCTGACTACTTGCAATATATTAAAATTACCGTTGTATATTCAACAGTGGCATCAAAGTTATATAAACAAACCTCCCAAAAGGGGGAGTTTTCTTGGCCTTTATCTAGGGATAAAAAAATGCATTAGCCACATTGAATGAGATTTGCATCTTGTTAGCTGCCTGAATCTCCTTGAGTGTTGGACACAGTGGGAGGAGGCTCATCTATCTTATTTGCTGGGCAGTCTGCCTTCGTTATGATTCTGCTGGAATTAAAATAGTGAACTAGAAGCCTAGGAGGGGGAAGGAAATGGGCAGGAATTTGGAGGATACTCAAAGGAAGGGAAGATTTGGGGTCAGTACTGACACACACACACACACACACTTTTTTTTTTTTTTTTTTTTTTTAGTAATTCAAGATTAACAGCACAATTTGCCTTAGCAGCACACAGGCTATCTCAATGGGTAGTAATCTTGGTATCGGTGAGGGAATTGTCTCCTTGCAGATTTGGGGCAGCTGGCCCCTCTTTATTTTTCAGCATATGTCCAAGGTTTCTTCTACTAACCCCATGCATTGGATTCTGCCTATAAAAGGCAAAATAATCACCGTGTTAGACAAAGAAAGAGATTATAAAAATGAACCTCCCCTGAAATGTAAGCCCGTATAAGGGATACCCCCTAATTTAGCATGGTCAATCAGAAGTCACCCAAGGAAAATGGATAAAAAAGTATTCAAATGGGCTGAATGTTTGCTCCTTGACTGCCCCAGAAAACAAATGGCCCAGACTCGATGTCTTTCTTTTCTAAATCTAAGCCAATAATGAAACCACTGATCAAAACCAAATTTAACAAATGGCTATAGAACATGGTCTCCAGATTCTTAGTACCATTATGAAGAATTCTTTTTTACAAAGCTATTTCCATTCTAGAGAAGCAATGCTTCATCCATCTGTTATGCCACACACTCTACAACAAATGAGCCTTAAGTGATAAATGCTCTCTTTGGCCCCAGGTCACACGGAAGTCACATTGTCATGTTGTGCAATGAAATGATCTGACAGGGTGCCATTTGCTTAGAGGAAGGATGAGCAGAGGCTGTCTGCAATCTTTTGGCTGTTTTTCCCTATTTTCGGACATCAAGTAGCAATTACCCTTGGGTCCTTCCTCTCCTTCCTCCCCAAATGTTTCAGTTGAGAAACTTGAAGTACAAAGCAATTAATGCCTGAAGGCTAAATCCCACTCAAAGCCAAACCATCTACCAAACAACAGGAAAGATCTTGGAGCTGGGAAAGCAAAGGGGTACGGGTGAAGGGTATGGGGACCCCTGTGCAAAGTGCTCCCTTTTCTTGTGAGATTTACTGTAATGTCTCCGCTTCAACTATAGATCCCACAGAAGAAAGTGTCTTTTATTCATTTTTAGCACAATTTCATGAAAAGAAAACAAATCTGATTTCTCAGATTTCCTCTACAAGGATTTTACTTGTAGTTCACATACAGCGTTTTGATTAATCTGAACCTTTTGTTTTGTTTCTGAATCTTTAATAAGCATCTATTCCAGATCAAATTCACACCACTTTCTAAAAAGCCTTTACAATATGAAGAATGGGAACTAATTACGAATTTGCTTTAAATAGTTAAAGCAGTTTCTGTAATGGGAGGAAGACAGATCTGTTGGGTTAGTAAAGTCTGAATTCCATCTGCATGGGAGCTGGTTTTCATTTGTAATGCAGTACAAAATATTCTTGGCAAGTTGGGCTATCCACACAGGAGGCTCCATGCTGAAACTAAATCTAGATAGAGCTAAATAGATTACTTTTCCTAGATGTTTGCCCCTAAACCACTTCCTCTTCATCAAGTGCCTTGGGTAAATACATTCACTGAAGTGCAGCCTGGTCTCTCAGTGTATAGTTTAGTCTTCAGTTTTCATTATTCAGCCCTTCAGCTGGTATTGGGGGGGGGGGGGGTGACCAAGGGGACTGGAGTTCACAGCAGACCAGAGGGAGGGAGTCATTCCCAGGAGGCACTCAGAACTCCTGCTTGTGAGAAATCTCGAGAAATCCACGGCCCAGCTTTCTGAATTTTACACATTCTGACTGCTACAATAATTACGCTCTTGATATGCATGCTTTATTTGGCATCTGCAACTTTCAAATGACCACGTTATTCATTCGAAATCATTGACTGGGGTGTAAAGTTTGTGGAACAAATACCAAAGGTGAAGTAAAAAGTTAATATAACCTCTTTCAAACACAAACATTTAACTTTTTAAAAATCTAAATTTATATGGCTGGTTTTGTAGGAAAAATTTGGTGGTTTGGAGATGTATTGACTCTGTATATTACTACAGTTAGTCCTCATTGGAAATTAAGAGTGAGGGTTTGGCTCTTCCTATACTTGATCTTAGCTCAAAGGCTGAGCAGCAGTAGGTTTGTCTCCTTCTCAGTTCAAGGTGTTCAAGGGATGGACCGTATTGATATTCTGAACTGACAGGTTGACTTGCCTTTTGTATTGCAGGCAAATCTGATCAATTCTTAGTTATCTTTCAGTCTTAAAACCAGTAGAATTCAATTACGGGGGAAAAAAATCAAAACCCCAAACAAAACATTAAACTCTGATTTAGGCATAACCTTGTGGATTTATTGCACCAGAGCTGATTATGTCAGGGATTGTCAGTCATTTCCTCCAAGAGCCTGTGTTACTGCATATGCCTGAAGATAGATCGAGGGAACTATATGCTTTCTGTCTTTTATTTATGAAGATAACCCTGCTGACCCACCAGGATGTGCCTTGCAGTTTTCTCCATCCCTCCTCTCACTCTTTATTAGTCATGAAATGTATTGGCTCCCGTGGCATGAATCTAGATGAACCAGTTCACTTGGTTCAAGCCCATAATTTCAATAGCACAGCAGTTAACTAGCTGAGCTAACTTGGCACCGAGATGACAGTAATGATTTAACCTCACATTTGAGCAAATCTTTACCTTTTAAAATCACTTTCACATAAATTATTCCAGTTTACCTTTATAATCACTCTGAGAGGTAACATGTCAGAGGTAAGGAAAGTGAGGCTCAAAGAAGTCCAGTGACTTCCAGCAAAGGAAGATTTAGGACTCACACCTGGGTCTCTAATACTCGATTGTGTGACAAATGATAAAATCATGCAGGAATTGTGGGAAGCTCTAGAGCTTCATGTTTTATTGGTAAAACACATCTAGGAAGGTATCTGAAAAAGTGGTTTGCAATAGAGATTAGTCACTTAAAATTTAACTCTAGGCCCAAGAATATCACATGAGAAACCATGAGCAAACTGTCAATTCGACATAATCAAGTGTCAGCTTCCTTGATAGAGATGATCAGTACAATGACGGCTCAGAGAAGAGGGAGAAAGCCATAGGCCGAATAATCAGCGATGGTATAATTGAGGAAGAGGGACCACAGTTGGTACTTAAAGAATGTGCAAGTGTAGATGGAAGAGAGAAGTAGGTAGGGCATAATAAGCTGTTGGGAACATTCAAGAGAAGGTGGGGAGCATCTTCCAGGTAGGGATTAGCAGGGAGACCTGTCTGACTAGAGAGAGGCTGCCCAGAAGGTCTAGATAGAGAAGTCGTGGGAATTCAGGTTTAACGGGAGGATGGGGCCAAGTCCAAGAGGACATTTAGTGTCAGGCAGAGAAACATGGACTGATGTTGAGGTGCTGTACGGTGTGGGGGCAGGGCTGGTTTCTTCCGAGGGCTGCGAAGGAGACTCTGTTCTGTGCCTCTCCCCTAGCTTCTGGTAGCCTCAGGCATTCTTGTCAATGGTGTTCTCCCTGTGTCTTCCATCTTTTAATTTCCCCTTTTAATGAGGATACCGGTCAGATTGCATTAAAGCCCACTCTAATGACCTCATTTTCACTTGATTACCTCGGTGAAGACCTATTTCCAAATAAGGTCCCGGCACCTCTCATAGAAGAGTGAATTCAGGAGCAGCAGCAGAAGGGTCTGTGCACTTGGGGACAGGGAGTGGCAGTGGAGGAGTGAGGACCGGAGAGAGAAGGTGGCGATGAGTTGAATTCAAATTTGGATGTGTTGAGCTGAAGGTGCTGTGGAAGAACCACGTGGAGATGTCAAGCAGGCCGTTGGGTTCACAGTTCTGGGATGGAAACAGAGATTTGGGCTATAGATCTAGGAAGGAAAATATATTATAATAATAAGCATTGACTATTAACAAGGCACAGCCCATAATGCTTTCCATGAATTTTCTCTTTAATCTTCTCAAGAACTATATATAATAGATACTGTCATTTTCCCAACTATAGATCTAACTAGGCCACAAGGACATTCAGAAGTAACCTGCCTAGCCCTGGCTGGTATGGTTCGGTTGGTTGGGCATCATCTTCTGTACCTAAAGGTTGCTGGTTAGTTTCCCAGTCAGAGCATATGCCCAGGTTGCTGGCTCGATCTCTAGTATGGGGTGTGCAGGAGGCAGCCGATCGATGTTTCTATCACACATCGATTTTTCTCTCCCTTCCTCTCTCTCTAAAACTCAATAAACATTAAAATGAAAGAAAGGAAGAAAGGGAAGGAGGAAGGAAAGGAAATGTATGCGATTATGTACAGTAAAAAAAGAAGGAGGAGGAGGAGGAGGAGGAGGAGGAGGAGAACTCAAGAACAACAACAACTTGCCTAGGGTCCCGCTATTAGGAAAAGATCCATATATGTCTACACCCAAATTTCCCACTCATGCTCAGCCAGTGTGTCTCCGTGGATTGAGACTCATCCCATGGACTGAGAGGTCCCAGTTCAATTCCCAGTCAGGGCACATGCCTGGGTTGTGGGCCCAATCCCCAGTAGGGGGCATGTAGGAGGCAGCTGATTCATGTTTTTTCTCACATGTCAATGTTTCTCTCTCCCTTCCACTCTCTCAAAAAAAATCACCAAATTTCCCACGTGTGACCATGACTGAGATCTACAGCAGAAACATATTTTACATTGTGGTCCACTGTGGACATATATTTCAAGGAAACAAAAGTTGCATGAGGCCACATTTAGCCCTCTGCCTTTTTCTAGTCTATTTCATTGTTTAAACAGGCTGGTTGCAAGCCACTCTTGAAACCCACAGTTTGAGGATTACTGTTTAACACCCTCCCGCCTCCCACACCCAAATCCAACCGGGTGATAGCCGTGGGACTGCAAAGACCAGCAGAGATGGAAGCAACATCACAGACGTTGGGAGGAATCTTGACTTCAGGGTGCTTTGAAGTGAAAAGTATAACAAGATGAGTAGCAAATCTCTGCGCCAAATCATGCCCCAAGGACGCGTGGGGCGAAAGTGGCTAGCTCTTCAGCAGTGAGTCATTTAGGGCTGTCACATGCATTTATGAGGACTGAAGCCATTTTTGCTGCCAAGTTTTTCCACTGGATGGTATAGGAAAAGATGCAGATGCACTTTGGAGGATTTTGAAGTCGTTAGTCCTAAAATGGCTGCAGGATTGCAGGGCGCAGAACTTGGGCGCGCAGCCCAAAGAAAAGCAGCCCTGGGCCCGCACTGCACCGTGACGTGATTCCTGCAGACAGGAACTGCAATCGGAAATAATACCTCCCGGCCGAAGCTGCGGCATATGACAGTTAACAGCTTGCTGAGCAGGAAATGGTTTTGCAGGCAGGACATTAGGAATCCACTCCCAGAATATAGCATAGACCCTGAATGTGTGCATCCTTCCTTCCACCGCCCAGGAAGAGGGGAAACATTCCTTTTCACTAGAATGAACCTTCTGAGTGGCCGTGTGCCTCTTGGCCCCTCCAGGGTCTCACTCCTTCAGCGAATCCTTCCTTCCCTCTGACGCCATCGTTTCCTCCTTGAGCACAGCTTTCCCTCCTCTGACTTCTAATCTACCCTGGTTTCCTTGCAAAAAGCCCTTCAGCAGAACCTTTCTCTGTCTTCATAGTGGTGGTGGTTACGAGACTGTGTGCTTGTCAAAACTTATAGAATTGGACACTAAAGAGCGAATTGTACTAGATGTAAACTATATATTTACAAAAAAAAAATTTTTTTCTGTATTGATTTTTAGAGAGAGAAAGGGAGAGGGAGAGAGAGATAGAAACATTGATGAGAGAGAACATTGATTGGCCACCTCCTGCATGCCCCGCACTGGGGATCCGGCCTACAACCTGGGCATGTGCCCTGACCGGGAATCAAACCGGCGACCTCTTGGTGCATGGGTCGATGCTCAACCACTGAGCCACACCGGCTGGGCTAAACTATATATTTTTTAATACATGACTTAGAAATAAAAGTACCCCCACCCTTTTCTTAATCCTGCCACCCTGTGATTATCATCCGCTTTCCTTTCCCTGACCCTTTCTTTCCCCACTGTCTTCATATCAGCTAAAACCGTGGCGTTTACAGGGTGGTGGGGAGGCAGCTCTAACAAGCGAGCAAACAGGTTGGTCATTACAAACTGTGAAGACTGCAGTGGGACCTGTGGAAAAAAGTGCCCTGTGAGGAGCTTACCATCCCTCAGGGAGACTCAGGAACTTTGCCATTTACTAAGGAGAAGCCACCTCTTTCTCTGGACTCAAGATCTCAGAATGCAGTCACGGGTTGACTGATTCTTGAAAATCCAGAAACAGAGAGACAGAATGAACGAGGGAGGGAAGAACAGAAGCCGGAGGCCACAGGAAGGCTGGGCAGAGGTCCCAGAATGCTGCTAGGAGAGCCCTGGCCCGTGGCATGAACAGAAAAATAGAAATAAAATCTGTTTTTATAATGAGTGAGCTTTATGGGCAAGTCTGAATTAAGCCTGGGTTCTTCTACTTCTAGGGGCAGACAAACATGTGTAAATTGCTTTTGAAAAATAGAACGTCAGTTCCTCCGAGGCCCATCAGGAGCATGAAAGAGCAGGGGCCGCAACATGCCAGCCAGCCATGCCAACAACACAGGTCTTGAGCAATCTCTGAGCTTTTATCACCTTAGCCTGCTGTCACATTTGACTAGGCTAACTGCTAATGATTTACTGTCCACTCTTGTGTGTTTGTTTTAGTGTCCAACTTTTATTGTCAAGGTTATTCTCAGGTTACGTAGCTTCTTAACCATGCAAAGTTGGTACAGTACTTAGCCTCCTTATTATGTCTTGTATCTTTTGTTTTCCTTTCCAGTCCCAGGAGTCTGCCTTCTCTGTGAATCCCCCTCTAACAGGATGTCGAGGTTTATTTTTTCCCTGCCCTTGGCTCTGTGGATGGGCCAAGTTTTAACCTTTTACTGTCCTCATCCTTTGGGGTGAGTTCCTGTTTCTCAGCTATTTTGGGAACGCCTGCTCTTTGCCCAGCTTGCATGCTCCTAACCTCTAAACCATTAACTCTTCAAGCAGACCAGCTGTGCCACGAGAGCTGTTTGTTATTCCTCAAGATAGTATTTTTATTCTCACTTGGCAAGGGCTGTGCGTGTTTCTGTTGCGGAACACTCTCCACGGGACCTCCTTCCCCATCGTGTAACCGGGGAGCCTGGCAGACCTCCACCCCCGGGTGTGTGTGTGAAGAGAGGGCAGTGGGGCAGATGGAGAGAGGCATGCACTCAGGCCTGCGTCTGCCATGGCCTTTGCCACTATTTGTATGGCATGGGGGGGAATCACGTCACCTCCCCAGACCTGTTTCTTTGTCTGTATGAAGGTGATTGGACTGGATATGGATACAGAGCTCCAGGTATTCTGAAGAGATGCCTCAGGGACCCTGCAAAAGTGAGAGGTGACCATGTTGGCAGGGCCCCAGGACTGAGAACAGTTCTTTATGGAAGGTATTTTGTGGCTTTAAAACCATGGGACTGTGTCATCTTTCCAACTTTTTTATTCTCTATTAATTTGAGAGAGAGAGGAAAGGAGAGAGAGAGAGAGAGAGAAACATAAATGAGAGAGAAAATCAACTGGCTGCCTTCTTTATCTCCCCCCCCCACCACCACCACCGGGGATCAGGCCCAGAACCTGGGCATGTGCCCTGACTGGGAATTGAACTGGCGACCTCCTGGTGCGTGTGTCGATGCTCAACCACTGAGCCACACAGGCTGGGCTGGTTCTTTTCAACTTTAAATGCCTCTGAGTCTATGAAACGATGGAGCATCTTGTGCCTTCCTGCTTCCAGTGACCAGTGGAGAGGCCCTGCCAAGGCAAGAAGGGGCTGGGTTAGGAGCCAGACCTGGGGCTGTGGGAGGGACCTGAGCCTCCTTGTGGGACTGGAAAGTGATACAGTTTATGTCCTTGACCCAGGCGTTTGGTCTGAGACTGGAGAGCCACTTGACAGAGGCGTGGCTCTCATCCCTTTAGAGGTCTCAATGCCACAGCACGTGGTGTGGTAAAGATGAAGGAAATGCCAGGCTCTTTGATTTGGGCTTGTGCTTCTCGGTGGGTAGGGAAGGAGCACTGGGTACAGTCGGGGACATCCTGGCCAGATCTCAGTTCCTCACATTTTCCCTTCTAAAGAGGTCTTGCTTGCTTTCTTCATCAGATAGCAGTTAAAACAAACAGGCAGTACTGAAGGGAGCCAGCAGGTTATCTGTGACTCATACCATGTACACACATCTGTGCCTGGGCCATGTTCCTCCCAGAGGAGAGTCCCCACCAAGTTACAGGGCATTGCTATGACATCTGACCCTGAGGACTGCTCAGCACTCAGCCAGGCTGGATGAACAGATGCTTTACCTAGTCGTGATAGCAGAACACGGATAACACATCGTTTTATAAAGATGTACAAGAGCAGTTTTGATTCTTGGAATGACTTTATAAAGCCTTTGCATTTCCTTTGCATCAAGGGAAACACATTTAATTATTAATTGCTATGTGTCTGGAATATGGCCTTTTTAATAGCACTGGAGAAAGACTTTCTGGTTTGCGAGGAATTTCATATGAACTAGACAGTGAAACTCTTTCTAGATTGCAGAGGAAAGGAAAGCACAGTGTCCTGTCTCCATTCACAGATGCTCAAGAAGGTAGGGGTGGAGGCAAGAAAAAAGGGAATGAGGAACTACATGGAATTTCCTGGGGAGCTGACTGTTCTCTAACAAACTCATTTGCGATCTGAATTTTTTTTTTAAGATCTTTTTATTTATTTATTTATTTTTTTAATATTTTTTTAAAAAATGACTTGAGAGAGAGAGGGAAACATCGATTTGTTGTTCCACTTATTTATGCATTCATTGGTTGATTCTTGTATGTGCCCTGACGGGGGATAAAACCCGCAACCTTGGCGTATCAGAATGACGCTCTAACCAGCTGAGCAAGCCGGCCAGGGTTGAGGTGTAACTCTTTTATTGCCATTTTACAGATGAGGAAAAGGATGGTCAGAGAGGTTGTACATTTTCCCTTAAATTGCACCAGTCAGTGTCAGAGCTGTGATTCAAACACGTTGTCTGAATGACATCAACCTCCGAATGCCATCCCCGTTGACTGGAGCCATACTCATGATCACCCTTGGTGGGGCTGAGGTAGAGGCCACAGATAGAACTTGTTTGTTTGAGATTGAATTTATTTTTGTTTTTGTTAAATTGATTGTTTAACTGAGATTTTATGTGTGTCTCTCTCATGAGAGTGAACAAGTTCCTTAAGGAGAGTGACCGAATGTGGACCCCAGTGCAGTGCCCAGCATACAGTAGAAGCGAAAGTAAAAGCTTGTTGAATGAAGGAAATGGATGGGGAGTAGGGATGGGGAAGGAGAAAAGGGGAAGAAGAGAGACAAGAAGAAAAAATATATTATCAAGGAAGACCCAGGTCCCCCCAGCATTGGCCCCCCGGCCATGGATTGCTCCACTTGTTACCAAGGTGGCATACTTGGTACCAGGGCACACCGCTGTGGGCAGGACCCTGTGGGCCTGGCAGGCCCGCCTGACTTGACTGGTGTGCACACCTCCTCTGCCGCGGTCTAGCTGCTGCTATTTGCCTGCCCCTGCTCCTGTCACCTCCGGTGGCACTGTGACTGCCTGGCACATATTGCTGACTCTTGATGGGGAGAGCTAGGCAAGTCAGTATTTACCTTGGAGCATGTCCATTTGGAGGAGGACATGAAAGCAAGGACTCTCATTTTCTTTTTCTTTTTAAATAGTTTATTGAGCCCAGCTGGTGTGGCTCAGTGGTTGGGCATCAAACCATGCACCAAGAGGTCGCCAGTTTGATTCCTGGTCAGGGCACGTGTCCAGATTGTGGACCCGATCCCTAGTGCAGAGCATGCAGGAGGCGGCCAATCGATGTTCTCTGTCATAAATGTTTCTGTCTCTCCTTCTCTCATCCTCTCTATCTAAAATCAATAAGGAAAAAATTTTAAATAAATAGGTTATTTATTTTTAGAGAGAGAGGGAGAGAAACATCTATGTGAGAGCTCAGCATTGATCAGCTGCCTCCTGTACACACCCCTACCACCACCACCAGGGGATCGAGCCCACAACCTGGGCATGTGTCCTGACCAGGAATCAAATCGGCATTTTGGTGCATGGGACAATACCCAGCCAACTGAGCCACACCAGTCAGGGCAAGGACTTCCATTTTCACGTCCAGAGACAATGACTTTCATCAAAGGGAGAAACATTGACTCTGGAAAGGTGCCAAAAGAAGTAATTTATTTTTTACCTTCCTTCCCAAGAAGACCACTGCTGATTGTAAAGACGAGACACTGACTAATGAGGGCTCATTTCCAGTGGTCATTGACCAGCATGAAGCACCAGACCTCTTGCATCGATGTAAGAAACATCCAAACCTGTAGAGAATTTTTATGAGTTTATTGAAACCAAACTGACAACATAATACCAGGAGCAAGATCTCAAATGCTCCTGAGAATAAGTTTTGCTGCTGCTTTTATGCATTTGAAATTAAGGACGGGACATAAGAAAGGCTGGAGAAGTCAAGGTGGGGAATGGATTCAGGAGTGGGGAACATGCGGCCCAAGGGCTATATAAGACTCACAAAATGAATACCAGCTAATATCACATGTTTCAACAAACTAGCCTAGCTAAATATAGCAGGCTAATTTTTTTTTTCAGATAGAGTGGGAGGGAGAGATATATAGAGAAAAACATTGATGCCAGAGAGACACATCGATTGGTTGCCTCCCACACGACCCCAACCAGGACCTGGAACCAAACTGCAACTGAGGCACGTGCCCTTGGCCAGTGAACCCGTGATTCTTTGGTCCGTGGGCCAACACTCTAACCACTGAACCAAAAGGGCCAGGGCCTGAAAGTAGAGTCTTAGCAGGCTAATTTTTAAGTTGATAATTTTGTATGGCCCGAGAGTAGTGGTATAAATATCCAAATGGCCCTTGGCAGAAAAAATATTCCCCGCCGCTGGCTCAGGAGAGTTAACAAGATTATGTGCCTTCTTGTGGGTTAATAACCCCTTCGTGGGGTATTACTGCTGGTATTTCAAAGGTGTATTAACCTAGATGCACAAGAACTATAGACAGGGCCTGGCTTAAAAACTGTCACTAAAAAATTTATAGGCCTGGGACATGACTACCCACCATGACCTGCCCCGTTAGAAATTCATGATCAGATCACCCTGGGAGGTTACTTTCCATAGAACCCCTATTTTTGCTCATACTTACAAGAAGGAGGGGCACATGGGTTTGAGCAGAGACCTTCTTTTTTCCTGGGGCTGGCCTGGGATTAGGAGTTGGTGTGGGGACTCACCAAGAGCAACAAAGTAACTCTCCAGCCTCTCACTCAACTGTGTCAACGGCAGCTAGAGACACCAGTGCTAAGTGGGTGAGCAGGCCAAGGGAGGCTGTGTCCAGGCGAGTATGAGAAAAGTGTATAGATAAATCTCTTCTGATTTTGTATGATTCTGCCCACTCTCATTTATTGATTTATTTTATTTGCTCTAAGAAAAGAATTAATGGGGAGTAGTATATTACTAGTCCATTAATACAAAAATAAATGTTTATTGAACCCCTACATGAGCCAGGATGGAAGAGTACAAAAGTGAATCATTGGTCATTCCTAGAGGAACTCATAAGTTTTTTTGTTTTTGTGTGTGTGTGTGTTTTTGGTACATGCCCCTAGTGGGAACCAAACCCAGGACTCTCTGGTCCACAGGCCAACTCTCCAACTGCTGAGCCAAAATGGCCAGGGTAAAACTCACAAGTTTTGTGTTGTTAATACTACTACCATACTAATACATGTAGTGACTGCTTAGTATATGTCAAGCACTGTGGTAGGTTCTCTTCATAGACTAAACCACTTAATTCTCACAATTATCCTGTGAAGTAGGTTATTAGCCCCATTACACAGATGAAGAAATTGAGGCACAGAGAGGCTCAACTACTTACACAAAGTCATCAGTGGCAGAGCAAGGATTGAAATCCACCCCGGCACCAGAGCTCACACCGTCCACCACTGCACTACACAGCTTCTGATTATTGTCACTTGAGCCTTGCTGTGCTTCAGCTCAGTGCTAGGGCTCTTCCACACTATCACTTAGTCATCCTTAGGAGGTAATGTTTTACAAATGCACTTACTCACAGAGGCAATGAGCAACCTGAATATAGAGCAAACACAGATGTGTCTCAGAAGCCTGTGTGCCTTCATTACAGCATCATGCTGACATTCGTAGTACGATTGTGATATTGGGATATGGGTGACTGGTGTGGCATGGTGCCACATATACTGCTTAGGAGAATGATTACGTGTGTGGGGGAGGCAGCCAGGGGATGGCAAGTTCTACTATCCTCAGATACCAAGGATATTGTGGGGGAGCAAAAATAATTTTCCTTCTACCCTTCTAAGTTCATCCAGATGGTGTAATAATCAAGTCGATATGAGGTGGACTAACAGGAGAAAGTAACCAACTTTAGGATGTGTGTACCTATGGGGGTTCCATAAGATTATGGGGCAAGGACACATCAGGCGCTGAAGAGTTATATTTGCCTTGGTGAGCTAAGGAGAAGGACCTAGTTGTTTGGGACTACATAAGTGGAGGAAGTCAATTCACATGGAAATGAAAAGCAAATGTTTGGTAAATAAATGTTTGTGGGTCATCTTTAACAATAGGACCCAGAGAGCACTTTGAACAGAAGGGCCTTGCTGGGGGGCTCCTCCCTGTATATCACACACTGAAGATCGAACTCCAGTTATCCATGAGGATAGCGTCCTTCCTGGAACAGTTCTTCTGTCTGCATTCTTTCAGACAGAAGGATGGTTAAAGGTTTTTCCTGAGTCTTTTGTGTCTAAAAAATAACCGGCTTAAAATAATCAATATCCCAACAAGGCATATTTGGGGGAGGCAAAGCCTGCTTCCCCTCATTAGCTCTGTGCCAAGGTGCCAGACTCCTACTTTAGTGTCACCCTCCCGGTGAAAGCACAGAGCTCAGAAGTCCTCAGTAAACTCAGGCTTGTTAAGGAAAGTCCCCCCGAACCCCAGAGCACCACGGTCACGTTCGCTCACCTGCGGAAGGCAGGAGAGCCGCAGTCCCGGAGACGGAAAGGGGCCATAGCTGGAGCCCCCACATTGCTGGGCGGTCAGGCCACGGCGATTCCTCTAGGTCAGTTTTTACAGCTGTCACCGCAGGACCGACTCTCCCTTCCCTGGCACTCCCATCGCCACCAGTTATTTGAGAGTGGTCCTGTTTCCCGGTGAGAAATCAGGTTAGAAAAGGAAACCTGGGCGGGGGGTGGGGGTGGTCACAATTCTGTACAAGCCTGGCCTGGCGCATCTCTGTCCGAGGCGTCTGCTTTTCTTTGCCAGAGGAGACCTTGGCTCCCTGGGGGAGGAGCCTGTTGCCATGGAAACCACCGCCCACCGTGGGAAGCGGGTGAACGCTCTCCGGACTCTGCCTGTCTGGGAGGCAGGGGCTGTCTGCGAAGCGTCCCTATCTGTGATTATTACCTTTGAGTCAAGTCCTAGAAGCGGAATTACTTGTTCAAAAGATATAAATGTTTACAAGGTTCTCTCTGAACTACATGTTGGTTTAAAATAATCCACTTTACGGGGACAGAGAGGAAGAATGCAGGGGAGAGGAAGTCAGCTTCCAATAAGGCAGTATCCGCGGCGCACCCACCTCGGGGCTCCTCGCGGCTGTCAGTCAGGGCTCGGCCCCACCCAGCTCAGACCGGCTCCGCATCCCGGGTCAGACACCAGGGGAAAGTTTCTTTGCAGAATTCCTGACTCTAACTCCCAACTCGGCAGTTAGAACCGCTGCACTGGTTAATTAAACCAGGTAAACCGCTAGAGCAAGCGGTAACTGGGCACGGCCTTGAATCTGTCAAAATGGGAAGTGTGATTATGAAATCGCTGGAGAGAAAACCCTGATGCTGGTGAGCTCAGTGTGGACCTCGGTGCCATTGGGAGTCCAGAGCTGGGACCGGGAGGTTATCTTCCAAGCATCCTCAGGACAGGAAGCGTCAGTTAGCCAGGCCAAACAATGGCAAAACAAAAGAGTGTGTGTTGACTCACTTTTGCTTTTTATTTTTGTCAGAACAAGACAAAGAATAAGGAGGGGTAGCATGCTGTATCCACAGATGGCAGAGCCTTGTATTTCGCCTCAGTCTCCTCTGTAAAGGACATCTTCCCACAGAGAAAGGGCTTCTGAAGGCTACTGAGGAGGAAGTCACACCAGGGTAGGCCAGCTGCACAGGGTTCGAGCTGCCAGTCAGACACAAGCAGGCTTCAGTCTAATAGTGTGGTTAGTAAGTACTGGCAAAGGATACAAAGCAGGAGACACAGTATCTTCACCTCATCAGGAGGCCCAGAAGCTTCCTTTGCCCCTCACCTGTTTGAGGTATGTACCAGAGATGAGAGCCAAAGGGTGTGGGGGTCACCTTAACACACAAACTTAGAGCCCCCTTTTCCTGCCAGTCACCTCACAGCTTCACTAACGCACACGGCAAGTGAAGCAGACGTGACATTCTCCGTCTATCTTAACCACTGTTTTCAAGGCAACAGTGCTGTGGGAAAACCAGGTCGTTCTCAGGTGGGCCTACGTCGGCCCAGGCCCCGTGTGTTGTGGCTTGAATTGTGTTCCTTAAAATGATATGTTGAAGTTCCAAAGCCCATGTACCTATGAAAGTGGCCTTATCTGGAGATAGGGTCTTTGTAGACGTAATCACATTAAGGTGAGCTCATACTCTGTGAGGGTGGGCCCTAATTCAGTATGACAGGTGTCCTTACAAGAGGAAAAAGCCGAGACAAAGGGAAGGCAGTGCCATGTAGAGACACACAGGGAGAAGACAGCATGAAGCCATGGAGGTAGATGCACCTACAAGCCAAGGAATGCCTACGGCCACCAGCGGCTAGAAAAAGCAAGGAAGGATCTTCCCCTGGAGTCTTTAGATGGAGCTTGACACTTTGATTGTTGTACTTCTAACCTCCAGAAGTGTGAGAGAATATAGTTCTGCTATTATAATCCACCCCACTGTGTGGTTCTTTGCAGCAGCCCTTGAAAACATATACAGTGGGTAAAAATGGAAAAACCAGTTGCTGTAAATAAATCTTAAGTCCCCTGGCTTCAACAGGGATGTTCCAGGTTTCTTTCCTTTTAATAGGGCCTAAGAAAGAAGAAGCAACAGGAGAGAGCATAGGTCAGGCTGCTCTGGCTCACTGGAGAGTCAGGGGAAAAGGGGCCTTGGAGACAGATTTGGGGGTTAGCCCAGGCCTATTGCTCCCCTGGTTGTGACTCTTGTGGGGGCCCTTAGAATTTTGGAGATACACACCTGTGGGGGAAGAAGAAGGGAAAAGAAAAGGTGTGGGAATGCTCCTGGGAGGGAGAGCGCATCACATTCCAGGATTTTGAAGGAATGTATGATTGCCAAATCACAGACCCTGATTTCTGTGAGACCTTAAGGAAAAGGTATGTTTCTTAAAGACTGGAGATAGGGAAATGCACTTTTCATTTACAAAGATCAAACCCACAAATTGTAGGCTAAGGAACTCTATCAAGCATAATTTTTTTTTTTGATCCTCACCTGAGGACATTTTTTCATTTTTTGTTCAGATACAGTGGGAGGGGGAGAGAGGAAGAGAGGATAAGAGAGAGAGAGGGAGAGGGAGAGAGGGAGAGAAACATCGACGTGAAAGGGACACATCGAGTGGCTGCCACCCACACAACCCAACCAGGGCCGGGGACAAACTGCAACCGAGGTACATGCCCTCAGCGGGAACTGAACCCGGGTCTCTCTTTACCACAGGCCAACGCTCTAACCACTGAGCCAAACCGGCCAGGGCTATCAAGCATAATTCTATAGAGGAGTATTAATGGGATGGTTTACAAGCATCTAGAAAGGAAAGCATTCTGGGTTCCATAAGAATAAATTATACTAGACCTATTCTGAATTTCCTTTTTGATAGGGTTATTAGACATGAGTTTTAGTTGCCTGTTTAGTATGATTCAATGTGACAAAAGTGCCAAGTTAAATGAACTCAGAAGACATTAGTGAAAGTATAGGGCCTAGATCAAAGAAAGCGACGGGCTTGCTCTATTCTGTGCTAAGCAGGCCCCACCTGGATTGTGTCGTCAATATTGGGCAGCACCCTGTAAGAAACACACAGGCAACCACAAGGTGATACTAAGATACTGAGCAGGGAGTCAGGGGTGCTTGATCTGAATCATTTTTACTGCAGACACTCTGCCTGTCTGGGAAGGGCTATCCTGACACCTGAGACCCAATCAACATGACTTGACTTGTAGGCAGAAAACTCTGTCCCCATGAATGATTTTGAGAGGTTCTGTTCATTTCTTATTTTAGGATCATGAGTGCCCAGTACACCAACTGGTACATAATTATTTGTGAAATGTAGAACATTACATGGTAATCCCAAAGGGCAGACCAGTTCTGGTGTGAGTTCTTGGGATATAAACTGGCTCAGCTGGTTTCCTGGTAAATCCATTTCTGTGCACATAACACCACTAGGTTAAGGCCAACTTGGACTTTCTCTTTCATTAAGACCACTAAGGGAAAATTCTTTCTGCTTCATTATGTTTAAATAGTCCTGTTTGGTCTAGGATTTCCCCATAGCCACTAAAGAATGGTCCCTAGTCCCCCAATGTGAGGGACCTCCAAGGGCCACTGACAATAGAGAGGAAGAAGCTTGTTGGGGTCCAAGCCAAACCACTCATCCAAACTGGTTATGAAGAGTATGGACTGACGGGAAGGAGCCTGGGTTTGAGCGGCCACACCTGGAGTGCTGTGAACTCGGTCAGAACAATACCTCTTCTCCAGTTGCTCATGCCTGAACTGAAGGCTGGAATAATTGTTCCTTACCATCCTCTTTCAGAAGACCATTGGGCAACAATTTGCATAAAGGTTTTTGAAAGCAAAGATAAGAAAAACTCAATAGTGATTTCATTAGGCAGAGTTTCTAGGTTCCTGATTTCAGGTTGCCTCCTAGTTGGCCGACCGCCTTTGTCTCTCGCTGGAGCACACCACCTCTCTGATCAGCTGGCGTTGTTCCGCTGCGGGATTGCCTGACACCTGCCTGCTTTAGCCCATCCTTGCAGGGCACTGTGGTCCTGAAAGAGGAACTGTGCCAGTCACAAGACCTGAACTAATTCACCTCTACTCCATAATGGCTACTCCACTGTGGGCTGGTCCTGCGACCTTTCTGAACCTCAATTTCCACAAAAATAATAATTGTGCCTACTCTATCTGTTTCTGAGTTTGCTTTGCTTTGTATCATGAAAGTGGTTTCTAAATTATAAACTACCAATGGGATATGAAGAATTGTATCTCCCTAGTGGCCTCTGATCCAACTGTTTTCCAATTCTGAAATGAACATTTACCTTTACACCTTGTTATGTCACTCATTCATTCACAGAAGGATTTCTGTCATCATGCATCTGTGTGTTCGGTGCCTACTGTGTGACAGGTACTGCAGGCTGGGGACTTAGAGGAAATAGGTTGAGCTGTCAATAATTTCCAGCAATGAATGCTGTGGGGAACACAGGGGTGGCACCCAATCCGGACTAGGGTGAGAGGGTCTGCGACTGGAGGAGTTGTCAGAGAATCCTCCCTAAATTGGGTGATGCCTTTGCTGAGCTCTGAAGATTTGAAGGAGTTAACCAGGGGAAGGAGTCGGGAGAGGATGGGAGCATCCCGGGCAGAACAAGTGGCATGTGAGCCTAGAGATTACTGTTTCTCAAAGGGGGTGCTATTGGCAGTTTGAGAGGACAAATGTACTTGTATGTGACTCTCCCATGCATCGGAGAGTATTTGGCATCCCTGCCCCTAGGCACTAAATGCCTGCAGTACCTCCCCACCCCCAATACACAATCAATATGACAGCCTACAGTGCCCCTTCACATTTCCTAATGTGTACCCTGCCACTTCATCTGGGGGTTGGTGCCGTGTCCTGCGTGAGAGCCACTGCTAACAAAAACACATGGTGGCATGTCTTAGGAACAAGAATATGACAAGAAGGACAGAAGTGGGAGAAAATGAAGAAGGCACGGGCTAGATGATAAATGGTCTTATGTGTGTCTTAAGGAGTTTAGTTTCTAGGAGCAACTTCCTTGATCAGAGATAGACTATGTATACAGGGCTTTGGCACATAACAGATGGTCAATATATTTAAGATCTCTGTCTCCCTGGATCCTACCAAACCCAGTTTAGTTAGCACATGTCCTGTTCTTAGACATATTCGCTGTCTGTATACCTCCCGATGGCTGTGTACATCAGTCAAACTGCCCAGTGACAGTTAACTGTTTAATGTCTATTCAGCTGGAGGGAAACAATGGGGAGGGCAAGACAGCTCCAAGATGTTAGTAAGGTGTGCAGTGGACCCAATCCCAAGGGTCTTGGGCTCTTCTCTGCTCTTGTGGCCCCACCATCTGGCTGCTTGAGGCCTCAAAACCAGCAAACTCCAACTCAGAAACTGCTATTACACACCAACAGCCACTACGCCACCACCACCTGTTGCCAGGAGTGTCAAGGGGAAGATGCTGTGGCCTGCAACACATCTTGTGGTAATACAGGCCCAATGTATAAACAGTTGGTTCATTTTCTAAGGTGTGCTGAAGATAAGGCTGCACTTTCCTATAATCAACAATGTTACCTGCGTTAGGTTCCTGGCCGGGCACTGCAAACCCCCTTACTCAGACAGTAGTTACGCCATTGTGATGCGTGTATTTGGGACCCACCTATCCTGTGTAAAGCTGTTTCCCAGGAAGAGCTATTCCCAATTCCAGGAAAAGATGAGAAACATATGTGACCCCCTTGCTTTACTGCACCCCAAGCTCCAGCCATGCTGAACTACCATTCACTTCCTAGGAGCCATCTCTTGCCTCCAAGCCTTTGCCGGCGCTGTGCTCCATGCCTGAAATGCACCCCACTCCTCCTCCCCCCTACATGTCCCTCTGGGGGGCTCCAGAGCACCCACTTCCTCTTGCAATCACAGCACTTACCATGCAGAGTTGCAATTGCCTGCTTACTCATCCATCTCCTCCACTGGAGTGTGACCTTCCTGACGGCTAAGAAACTGTTATGTTCTTCTCTGTATCCTCAGTGCCTGGCACACGCTAGACATTCAATAAGTATCCACTGGAATGAATGATTGAATGAGTAGGTGAACCTTCTCTGACTACAAACCCAACCACAAGACCAAGGATCTCTCCCACTTCTCGACCTTCTTCTGAGCACAAAGACTCACTCCAGTTGTATAGTCCAGAGTTTGGTTGAGTGGGGAAGAAAAGGAGGGAGTTAAGGAGAGAGGATGTGCTTGGGGAGGGGTCAGTTTGGTGAATTTGACTACTGGATGGGCTCAGCAGCACAAATGAGAAGAAGAGGGGATTCCCATCATACCAAGTCAGGTACTTTTGTGATGGTCTATCTTAGGAAGAGGACATTGTAAAATAAAGTGGGGTTGGTCTACCTATAGTTTCAGGGATTGGTTCTAATTAAATGGTAAACTAAAACAGAATATGTGTCCACACAAACACCTGTATATGAATGTTTATAGCAACCTTGTTCATAATAGCCAAAAAGTGGCAATAACCCAATGTCCAAGTGACAAATGGTTAAACAAAATGTGCTATATCCATACAATGGGATATTTTTCAGAAAAAGGAATGAAAATACCTGGTACAACATGGATGAACCTTGGAAACATTACATTAAGTGAAAAAAAGCCAGACACCTAAGACCCTATATTATAAAATTCTATTCATGTGACTAGCCAGAACAGAGACAGAATAGGTTAGTGGTTGCTTAGGACTGTGGGGGATGGCAAGGTAGGGGGTGGTAGCTTAAGGGTGATGAAATGTTCTCAAATGGTGGTGGAGATGGTTGCCCACGTGCGAACATACTAAAAGCCATTCAATTGTACACTTTAAATGGGATTGTGTAATATGTGAATTATGTCTCAATAAAACTGTTTTTTTAAAAAAAACCACTAATGCAGGGTGTTAATCTGGGCTTCGGAGACCTGTGTACCACCTGCAATCACATGCTCAAATCAGCATGTCTGCGCATTTTCTAGGGTCTGAATCCCCTTCCTGCTCCCACCACCAAAGGTAATCACTGCTCTGCAGAGCTGACTGAATGCCAGGAAAAAATGGGATGAATATTGATATAATCAAATATGCAAATTCACAGTTTTATTATTTAAATAAAAGTGATTAGTGTCCATTTTTAAACTACTAACTAACCAAGGAATAAAATACAATGTGATTCCGGAACTGCCTTCCATGCTGTAGAAAATGGAATGATTGTGAATTCTATTCTGACATGTACGATTATTTCATTCTGAAGTATTATTTGTAATGTGAGGATGTAATCGTTTTTATATGGCTACATGCTGCTCATTTTTAAGTTAGTAAACACTTTCAAAATAAGTTTTAATGACTTGGTAGGAAATCAAATTATGTGTAAATGTAAAGTTTGTCAAGTTTCTCAATCTTTGAAAACCTTTACATCATCAGAAAAGCAATGAGTTCTGTTCATCTGCGGAAGTGAATAAATGCACCCTATGATTTTTCTCTGAATGATTAGAACCACAAAAAGCAGAGAAATGTCATTTGCATTATTTGACTTTGAGGAACTGTATTTTATTTCCTGGGCAAATACCAAGAGTTGGGAAAAGGTAGTAGAGGCTTGTTGGACTGAGCTGTTTTGCATTTTCAAAATTTGCATTTTCAAAATTTGCGTTTGAGTTTCAAGCTACTTGAAAAGTCTAAGGAAAGAGACCGTCTTTTTTTCCTAAAGGAAGGAAGTGTGTGCTCTCACACCCTCTAAATTTTAACTTTTCATATTGTGTTGCCGTACGTTTCGTTTTCCTTGTAGAATCCATTCTCACTCGCCCCACTTTTGCTCATCAGCACGCCCTTTGCCATGCGGAGCCCTCACGGTGCCCGCCTGGCTGCTGCGCGCAGGGAGGGAGGTTGCCTCTCCCGGGGTGGATCGTGCAGTCCCATCGTGGTGATGGACCTGAGCGGCCCAGCACTCAGCGTGGAAACAGCTGACTGCTGACTCAGAGGGGCGAGCAAGCCACCCACGAATCTCATTGCAGCTCGCTGCTGCATCCCTATCCCATAATCCCTTGCTTGGTTTGCTGCAGTCTTTTCAACAGACGCTGAGTGAGGAAAAGATGTCCTGTAAGATGAAGATTGATTGGTTTGAATGCCGAAAGGGGTCTTCCACTTGTTAAGGACCCAGAAACATTCCTGCGGACTTTGCAGAGCCTCCTCTCGTTTCCTCCATTTTTCCCTTCTTCTGTTCTGTTCATGAACTGGCACATCCCTCCATAGAGCAGAAGATATGCTGGGCTTCTGATGATGGCTGCACTGCATGGTAGGGAATTTGAACCAGTCTCTTTGCATGGCGCTTCCAAACTTGAGATGTTAGCAGAAATGTGCATTGTTCTTTTGGGTTCCCGCGGAGCTGCAGCTTGGGAGGGTTTAATGCTTTGCCTCGCTGATTAGTTTGCAGAAATGAGCAGGTCCTAAATGTTTGGATTGCTTAGTATTATATTATGCCAGGTGGATAACTGATTTCTCCTGCTCTCTCTATCCTGCTCCCCACCCCACCTTTTCTCTCTTGGTAATGTTGCATGCTCTAACTATAAGATAGAGGGAGACCCGCTCTTTGCTTAAACAAAGGCACCGAATTCACAAGAATAGGAAGAAAGTCATGCAAGATTTGCTTATCAAGTTCCTAATGTGATCTATCTCTTTATTTTTACTAGTCTTAATGGGTACCTCGACTTATTTTAAATAGAAGATTTTTATCCTCCTGTGTCTGTTGGGTACAAAGATGGGGATGCAGTATTTAATTTGCAGGATTCTCTCCTGGATACCCCAGGGTGGAGGAGAATGTGTGATACAACCCTTCCCCCCACCCTGTCCTCTATTAGAGAACCCTGGGGTTGAGTGCCAGGGTTCCCAGTTACCATTGGAAACCCATTCATTCATAATGCATGACTCGACCCTCTGAATTCCAAATCCCTTTGAAGACCAGCAAATATGCAGGAGATGATTTGGTTATTTTCTGACATTTCCCCCTGCCTTTCAGTACACTAAAATCTGGGTGGAGTTCAATGGTAGCAATACAGCGGAGGGGAAAATCCTTGCGTTGGACCTTAGGTTTGCTTTCTGAAACAGTGGGCAATCTCTTTCTGAGACATTTTTCTACAAGTATGCCCCACCCTGTCATTATTCTTTATTTTGGGGGGATGGGAGATCAAGTAGGAAAGCTATTTATTTTAAGCTAAAAATTAGGTAGACTTCTGAATCAAAAGATAAGATGCTATTTCTGTCTTAAGAAAAGATGAGTTATAGCTTTAAGGAACACATAGATTTAAAATAAGGCATTTAAAAAGTATTATTGGTTCTTCTTTGGCTTAGATCATTATGGCAGTTTTATTCCTCATGATTAAATTGTTAGAGGTTTTGTGTGTGTGTATTTAATTAGAATATGTAAAGAGAGCCATTTGTTTGCCCAGATTCTTAAATTGATTTTTTAAGTATTAGGATTCCGTTCTGCCTAGTGTGAACCTTTGATTCTTTTCCAGCAGAGGCCTTAGCAGCAAGGGCCCTAGCCCACTGTGATGTTAAATAATGCACGCCCCTCCCGAGCAAGCACACAATGCAAAGTTTCTTGTGTGCTGTGGTATGAGAAAGCAGCTTTCTGTTGCAGAGATGTGAGTAGTAGCCTTCCCTAAACCTCTAAATATTCCTTTCCAATTTTCTCCTAGGAAGACACAAGTGATTTGCACTGGAAAGGTTAAAACTCAGCCGAATGTAAAAAGGTTCTCTGATAGAATATGCTGGTTCAAGAAATGTAAATGCAGCCTGTGTAACCCACACATTTTAAAAACGAACAATAAAATCAACATACATTTTTCTCCATAGCTAATATTATAATCCTGAGATGACTTATATGATAACAAAAGCTTAAGTGGATTTTGTTGCGTGTGAAATAAAGTAAAACTACTCATTCTTTGTCTTAAAAAATAAATGAAAATGTCCTCCATTTGGATATCTTTAGACATTAATTTCTCCAAATCACAACTTTTTTATGTCTTTATTAAGTAAAATAAAAATTCTAAATATGTACCAATTTTTTAAAATTTTGATAAGCTTAGTTTTTAATCCTTACACAAGGACATTTTTCCATTAATTTTTAGGTAGAGTGCAAGGGAAGGAGGGGGAGAGAGAGAGAAACATCAGTGTGAGAGAGACACTTAGATTGGTTGCCTCCTGAACAGCCCCCAAATGGGGATCAAATGAATGTATCCTTGACCAGGAATCAAACAGAGGGCCGATGCTCCAACTGCTGAGCCAAACTGGCTAGGGCTAGCTAAGCTTAATTTTTAAGACTCTCTTGTTCTTTTTTTTTTTTTATGATCTCTCTGATATTAATAAGACTTTAACCAAACTTTGGTCTATATTATTAAAATATAGAGAGGAAAAATACTTTCAAACTTAAAAAAATTTGCTGCCGAATTACTATCATAGTTTTTTTTTGTTCGTTTTTTTTTAAGTGTGACTGAGTTACCTCTAATTGTGGCAAAGTGATCATTTGCACATACCTTTAAAAAAACCAACTCAGATGCCATCTGTGCCCCTTTATTACTTATCTAAGGGTTTCAGTGTCAGAGTAGAATTTGTTCTATAATGGGGTTAGCTGTTAGGGTTCTCTGAATATTATTGTGCAGGTTGTCCAAATTTAACAAGTCGTCCTAGAATTTGGAGATTTAGACTAGACCAGATACTGAGGAATACATGAGCCCATATAATTATTCAACTGGCATCACTGAAGGAAATATTAATTACTGCTGTTAGCATGCCAGTCTTTCTACCCACCCCTACTTTACCTTCTCTGCCTTTATATTGTCAATAGCCTCCATGAAGTGCTTTTTATTCTTCTCCTTGAAAATGCATTAATTTGAGTGAACATTTATTCTAATCAATGGCAGAATTAAACAATATGCTTCCTGTTAACCAGGGGCAAAAGAGGTTTTGCTGGTAATAAGCCTGTCTTTGTCCTGATGGGGGATACATGCCTCTTTTCCCTACTTGCTAACCTTGCTTAATTCCCAGAGCTTAGGGCCCTGGTTGTGCTCTGCCAATTTTGTGGTCCAAGAATATTTAGCCTCGTTGTATAGTCCCCAAGGAAAGCAAGGGAGGAGACTTGGAGAGCAAGATGATGGATGTGGAGAGAGGAGACCCCACTCATCTTGACGGTCCCAGGGTACTGTGAGATGAATGTCGATTAGCCTGACCATTTAGCACTCCATCATGCAGACCCAGCCTTCTGCAAGTTGGAACCCCCAAGGCGAATCTCAAGAACTAACTGCAAAAAGTAAGGACTTTTATGAAGAAAGCGATGGCAAACAGTTATTTAGACTAAGGAAAGAGGTAGAGGAAATAGGCAATAAATATCATAAAAACAAGTAGGGTACTTGGCTTGTAAATCAACTTCCATATAAGCAAAACCCAGCAGTCTAGGGAAGCTGACATGCATCTGACCCTGAAAATAAGAACCTTAGGAAAGCTTGGGCATGTCCTTGCCTAGAAGTTAAAATAGATGGTCCCTGAATGCTCCCTCCCCCCAACACACACACACATGCACGCACACACACGCATGCACACTCATACACATACTGTCAGGAAAGATATTGCATCCAGCCTCCTAATTTACAAAATGGCCCACTTGGGACAGCAGCTTGATTGGACTGGAAATAGGTCACCTTGTTTTCATTTCACCGAAGGTTGTCCTCTTTTCTTTCTTCTTGTTGAAGCTCTCAGCAACAGTACACA
Source organism: Molossus molossus (assembly GCF_014108415.1). Lineage (NCBI taxonomy): Eukaryota > Metazoa > Chordata > Mammalia > Chiroptera > Molossidae > Molossus > Molossus molossus. The sequence continues at coordinate 104,364,548 of NW_023425377.1, read as the reverse complement.
TTCCACTGCAGGTCAGTGATGATATGCTCACAAATCGTAAACATGAAAAATACCTTGTTCCTTTCCTTGTGTTTCAACCTGTGCCTTGAGCTGGAGGTCCCACCTGTCCTGGCAGGTGAAAGGTAGCATACTGGAAGTTACAGATCATCCTCATGGTTCAAGACTTCTTTTCTGTGAATGTACCGGAAGATTTTTAACTTCTTGAAAAGCTGATTTTAGCATGCCGCACCACTGTCATTGGCCCAAGAACAACACAAAATTAGCCATATTAATAAATTCGGCTAAGTGACAACGAGGAGGAACCCAGGCGTGCCATAAACTTAAGCAACAGACGTGGAATCTAGTGCCTGTAGGATGATGTAGAATCAGATAAGCTGGCTGCCTGTCACCCACAAATCACATGTTCAGATTTTCTTTTCCAAAGGAATCTTGACTGGCTCCCCAACCTTGTTCCCTACACCAGCCAAACAAGTTTCACCACTTCTTGGTCCTTGGGCTTTTCTCTTCCACCCTCCCTTCTTGCTCTCCCTCACTGTGGTGTCTGGTCTTTGATCTGAGTGGTATCATTTGGGGTGGGAAATATGGTCACCGCCATAGAATTGTGGATGCAGGCATTTTTCTGTCATTTCATCTCCTCCTATCAAGTTCTACTTTTCCATTTGGTTGTAATGCCCACCAAGTTGTAGATTTGAGAAAGTGAGCCAGGAAAAATACTAGAGATGACCAGAGGAAAGAAGGGCTGGACAGGATTCTTCTCTGCCCAAGGACTTTGCGATGTGATTGCTGCACTGTTTTTACCTGCTATGAGTTGATTAGTTGGCAAGCCCCCACTAATAAGGAATTTGTGTGTTAACCTTCTTAGACTTTTACTTTCCAACATATGTGTCTTCCATAGTTCTCAATTTCTCTTTCTGCATTTGTGAGTGTGTTAAAATATGTCACTATTTACCTTCTGGATAATGACTTCCATTGCTAAGCATTAGATTGTCACATGGGGAGGCAGGTACTGTCTGATGTCAAGTGAAAACAGTCACATGGCCCTGGTCAGTTTGGCTCAGCGGTTAGAGTGTCGGCCTGCGTTCCAGAGAGACCCAGGTTCAATTCCCACTAAGGGCACGTACCTCCATTGCAGTTTGTCCCCGGGCCTGGTTGGGTTGTGCGGGTGGCAGCCACTCGATGTGTCCCTTTCATATCGATGTTTCTCTCCCTTCTTCTCTCTCCCTCCCACTCTATCTGAACAAAAAATGAAAAAATGGCCCTGGCCAGTTTGGCTCAGCGGTTAGAGCGTTGGCCTGCGGTCTGGAGAGACCCGGGTTCGGTTCCCGCTAAGGGCACGTACCTCTGTTGCAGTTTGTCCCCGGCCCTGGTTGGTCGTGCGGGTGGCAGCCACTCAATGTGTCCCTTCATGTCGATGTTTCTCTCTCTCTCTCCCTTCCTCTCTCTCCCTTCCACTCTATCTGTACAAAAAATGGAAAAATATCCTCGGGTGAGGATAAAAAGAAAAAAAGAAAAAGAAAAAATGTCCTCTGGTGAGGATTACAAAAAACAGTCACATGATTGGTAATGACCTTGCTCTTTATCATGTCATTCAGCAAATGCCCCTCTTTTCTGCTGCTGGGATTGAGTCCATTCCTGTGTTATACTTCATTTGTTCAGTTCGTTCAAAAAATAATGCATGTCTACTATATACCAGGCACAGTCCTAGGAGCCAGGACTATTGCAGTGAGCAAGCAGACAAAAATCCCTTGTGAATTCTACACCTCAGTGGGGTATGGGAGGAGATAATATGCAAAATAAATACATTATATAGTTATATTGGAAAGTGACCAGTACTATGGGGAAAAACAGAGCAAGGATTGGGGGGTGCAAGTGCTAGGGGTTCAGGAGCAAGTTTCAATTTTAAACAATGGTCAGATTGAGAAGGTGATATTGAGCAAGGCTGGAGACATGGAGTGAACCCCTCTGTAAGCAGTATTGCTCTTGTCACCGACAAGGAACCTTAGCCAGTCTTCCCACATAAAAACTCTCATAGCTTTTCATGTCAATATCATATCCATGTTGGCTATTTATATAGTTTTAAAATGGCTCTTCCTGCCTTCACTTCTCAACCATTTCCTTTTGTTAGTGTGTCTGGTGCTGATTTCTGTATCTAAAGCATCTGGGATCCTTCAGGGACAAAATCCACCCCAGGCGTGTTTTCATGTGCGTCTCTCCAGAAATTAGTTTCGCTGATCTCCAGCAGAATAAGTCTATGGCCTCATCTCCTTCATTATTGTTCACTTGTTTCTGTGGGTTATGTGAACTAAGAAGGATCTTTGACACTTCAGAAACCAAGATGGGGAAAGAAGATCCACAGAGAATCTAGATAAGAATGTGTTGCTCTTCTAATCAAGGAGATCAGAAACTGTGGTCATGCCCAAACACTTTGATTAAAGGCTGTCATATGTTTTGTATATATTCCTCAAGGCATATTCAGACTGATAGAAGGTTTCCCATGGTGCTGATTGGCACACCCTAGGCTTCCATTTTTCTAAGCACGTTATCCCTTTAGGAGCAGTTAAATTGTCTTCCTCTTATGGGTATCCACTTTTGTTCAGGGAATGATGGTTCCTGGCAAAGTTTCCATTTTGGGGAGTTGGAAACCTTTTGTGTTGATTCTGGGAGTCCTCAAAATCCAGCTGTCTTCAACAGGTCACTTGTGACAGATCTGTAATATTGTTGTAATTTTAAAACTGTTAATGAGCAAACTTAATTTGCCGTATAAATTACCAGTGCTAACAAAGATTCTTACCCACTATACGGTAGTGATTGTAAAATTAGAATAAAATGCTTTACTTCAGCTTTGGAGAATAAAAATTTTGGCTCAAAAAATTTCATTTGGTCAACATATATCAATAAAACAAATGTTTTCTTTGTTACCTCAAATCCAAAGTTCTAAAGTTAAAAAAAAGTAAAATCCAATATTATATTTTCTCTCTGCTTTATTTAATACTCAGCATGACTGATTATTTCAAAGGGTGATAGGAAAAATTTTTTAAACTATTAACAAGAAAATTGTTTTTAACTGATTTTAACAGAAAAGTCTACATATATATATATTTTAATTGTTTTTATTAATTTGTTTTTGTTACAGATGTTTCTCCCCCCCCCCCCATTGACACCCTCCTCCCCATCCCCCTACCCCATCCCCAGCTTTGTTGTCTATGTCCATTGGTCATGCATACATGTGTATAAGTTCTGTGGTTTATCTCTTTCACCCCTAACCACTCCTCTTCTGAGGCTTGTCAGTCTGTACCCCACCTCTATGCCCCTGGGTCAATTTTGTTCATCAGTTTGTTTAGTTCATTATATTCCACAAATAAGTGAGATCATGTGATATTTGTCTTTCTCTGCTTGGCTTGTTTTGCTTAGCATAATACTCTCCAGGTCCTTCCATGCCATCTCAAAAGATAAGAGATCTTTCTTTCTTACACAATAGTACTCCATTGTGTAAATGTACCACAGCTTTTTTATCCACTCATCTACTGATGGGCACTTGGGTTGTTTCCAGATCTTAGTGATTGTAAATAGTGCTGCTGTGAACATAGGGGTACATATATTCTTTCTGATGGGTGTTTCAGGTTTCTTAGAGTATATTCCTAGAAGTGGGATCACTGGGTCAAATGGCAGTTAATTTTTAACTTTTTGAGGTAACATTATAGTGTTTTTCACAGTGTCTGCACCAGTCTGCATTCCCACTAGCAGTGTACTAGAGTCCCCTTTTCTCCACACCTTCACCAACACTTGTTTGATGATTTGTTGATGGCAGCCATTCTGACAGGTGTGAGGTGATACCTCATAGTTGTTTTAATTTGCATCTCTCTGATGATTAGTGATTTTTAAAAAAAATATTTGACACATCAAGACTTTGTCTGTCATCCTTGCTCTAGGGCCACGCTGATCTTCTGTGTCATCTCAATGTTAGTGCTGCTGAAGTGAGCACTCTATAATCTTTACGTCTCTCTCTTACACACACACAGTCAAGTGTGAAACTGGTTCAGGATTAAGTCTCATGATTTATCGGATAAGGCAGAAAACTTGAAATCTGAGCTTTCTGAGTCAGTGATTTTACTGGATGACCTTGGGCAAGTCATTTACACCCTTAGCTTTGGTTTCCTTATCTTAAAGACAGGCAAATTCATTCTTTCCTATTCTATGTCGTAGAGATGCGGTTAAAGAAAAGCAGACGATGTACCAACATTTTGAACTTCTGAGCTTCATTTAATTCAATAATTATCATTCTCTACTCTAGCTCTTTAGAGAGATATTCAGTGAAAGTCTAGGAGATAATGTTAGCTAATTAGGTATGTCACACCTACACTGTTTAATTAATACAGCGAGTTGTTTGAATGTGACACTCCTGTATAGCAGGTGCTTTCACAAGGTTCGGTCTGTTTATTAGTCAAGCTCTTTAATGAACTTATCTAGAAAGTATAGAGTTGGAAGATGGGTGTGTCACGTAGGTAACTATATTCAAATGTGTCTAAATAGAATTTTCTTTCTTTTTTTATTATTATTTTTTATTTTCAATCTTCACCCAAAGACATTTTTAGATAGATTAGAAAGGAGGGAACGGGAGAGAGAGAGAGAGAAACATCAATGTGAGAGAGACACATCGATTGGTTGCCTCCCACACGAGGGCTGGGGACTGAACCACAACTGAGGTACGTGCCCTTGACTGGAATCGATCCCACGACTTTTTGGTCTGAGGGCCATGCTCTAACCTCCGAACCAAACTGGCCAGGACAAATTTTCTTTTTTTCAAAATATATTTTTATTGATTTTTTAGAGAGAGAGAAGGAAAGGGAGGAAGAGGGGGGAGGGGAATGGATGTGAGAAAGAAACATCGATTAGTTGTCTCCCTTAGGCAATCCAACAGGGGATCGAACCCATAACCTGGGTGTATGCCCTGACCAAGAATCACACTAGCGACCTTTTGGTGCATAGGATTTTGCTCAACCAACTGAACCACACTGGCCAGGGTAGAATTTTCATAGTAAAAGTTAACATACTTTTTAAAAACGGCCAATCGATGTTCTCTCTCATCGATGTTTCTCTCTCTCTCTCTCTCTCTCTCTTTCTCTAGAATCAATAAAGAAAAAAAATTTTTTTAAATAGTAGAGATCTATCTGTGTTAAATTAACTAAAGTTGAACATTGAGCGTCAGTCTTCTTGTGGATTCCTCGTGTCCTGAGGAATGTCACAGCCGCATTGAGTGTGAGCCATGGCAGGGGGGTGGCCTGGGCTCAGGAAACAGGCAGTTGTCACTCTTGCTCCCCAGTGGCCTCACATCCTCCTACAGACACTCTTGAACTGAAACTGGGACTGGTCATTGGCTGCTCAGGTAATTAGGTGATTTGGTGGGGAGAAACTATCATTTATATTCGGAAAAGAGTGTTTCCTTTAGAAAGTATAGAATTGTTCATTCTCTAACTGTAGTATATTTCCCAGCTTCAAATGCAGGTCACAGGCCACATTACATGTTATATATAAACCAAGCTCCCATTGTACAGCCTTCTTAAAATACAAGTCAAAGGAGGTGTAGTGATTCAAAGAGTGAGAAGGCCATGGGTTTGGAACATACACACCTGAGTTTGCATTCCGGCACATTTCTTAACTGAGCGTCACTTTTAAAAAATCTTACAGAATAAGAAGAATACCCTGCCTGCTGAGGGTTATGAAGATTGACTACTTTTTGGGGGGGGAAGAGAATTAAAGAACTGTGGACACCTTTCCCATATATTTAGGGAGCGAGTTTTAGCCCAGCCTTGGTTTGGGATAGAAGCCAAAGGTTCTTTAAGGTGGTAAATGGAGCTGTGTTTAAGTCATAACTTTTTCTTCCCTTGTTCTCTCATAGGCCCTCCACTTGCTCCTCTGTTGCCCTCTTCTAACTCTTCATTTCTGCCATGATTCCTCTCTAACTGAAACCTCTCCTGAATGAATTCCCGTCACCAGGTCCCTCAAAGGTCTGCATGTAAATACCAGTCGACATTTCTTAAAGTCATAGGGACTGACTGTAGCCTTTGTCCCTGATCCACGGCAAATACATCTTAGTATGAAATCGATAAACCTTTAGTTCGGAAGAAAACACTCTGAACCACAAAGTTTTTCATTAAAATTTTTAATTATTCCTATCTTACATATTCATAGTATGTAGAGGAGAAAAACACTTTTCATCCACAGTCTTATGCTTTGTGTCTGGGGCCTGTGCATGAACCTGACAAAAGGCAGATTTTCAGGAGAAAAGATGTACAAATGTATGGACATTTTATTTTCCCCAAATAAAGTGTGTTATATTTTATTGATTTAGTACTTTTCATCTTTCATGTATGGGGGCTTCATAAAAAAGAAGCGAAGCCCTGGCCGGTTTGGCTCGGCGGTTAAGCGTCGGCCTGTGGACTAGAGAGACCTGGGTTCAGTTCCCACTAAGGGCACGTCCCTCAGTTGCAGTTTGTCCCCGGCCCTGGTTGGGGTCATGTGGGTGGCAGCCACTCGGTGTGTGTCTCTCACATCGATGTTTCTCTCTTTCTTCCTCCCTTTCTCCCTCCCACTCTATCTGAAGATGAATGCAAAAAATGTCCTCGGGTGAGGATAAAAAAAAGTGAAAACCCAAAGAGGTGGTTAGACCTGAGAGCTTATATACTATCTTAACAAAGAGCAACAAATTGTGGGGAAGTAACTAGACAAAGAAGAAGGCTGTTTGGGCTTCTAAGGGCAAAACACTGTGGGGAAATGTATGGTAGACAAGGGTTGTTTAGTAAGGTTTTCATGCAGGCTCCTCTCTGTGCATCTTCAGTGATTAATCGTCACCTCCTCTTCCTGGCATGGGAGAGCGGGGCACCTTTACAAGTGGGAAATTTATGGCCTGCGTTTAGGCAGATGGGAGAGAACAGATAGCTCCTCGCATGTCTGCTGGTTCTCAATTGCCTTTCGCTCAAAATAATTCTTATGGCAAAGTGGCATATTTTGATCCCCTCCACGTATAATAGTTGGAAAAACATATTCTCTATTTAATATAGACTGTAAGACTGTTTCAGTATAGTCATGGCTGAAGCCGTGAACAGGCACAGCTATGTAAGTGTTTACTCTGCATTGTACTGAAGGCACTGCACTGGAAGCCAGCAAGCATACCTCTTTGTACAATGTACCTTCTTTTCATTTGCGTTGTTTGCATGGTGAACCTGGGATTATTTTGTTGATATGCATAACAGGTAGCTCACTGCACTCCCTGTACAGCATGAGGATTGGTTATGGTTATTTTGAGGTCACTAACATGGAATTCTACCTGTATTCATAACACTATGCCCATAGTGAATGAGCCAATGATTGACTTGCACTTATAGATTATTAAATATTTTTCCATTTTGGTTTTTCTGACAGCAGTGTGCAGGGTCAAAGACAGCTGGCCCCCCATGTCAGTGGTCTAGGATGGCCAGTGAAGCCACCAACATCCCAAGTCCTGTGGTGCGCCAGATTGACAAGCAGTTTCTGATTTGCAGTATATGCCTGGAACGGTACAAGAACCCCAAGGTTCTCCCCTGTCTGCACACTTTCTGCGAGAGGTAAGCCTCCCTCGTGCATGAAGAAGGGAATTTCACAGACTGACCTCCTACCGAGGGTTCTTTCCAGAATTCTCCAGTTACCTATGGGAGAGAATAAATCTTTGGTGCTTCTGGTAGATATCTAGAAACATAATCATGAGTTGTCGATAATTTACTTTATTTCAAATAATTATAAGTAGGGCAAAAAACAAACACAAAATAATCTAGTGGCTGTTCATTCATTTCCATAGGAGATGGAGCATTAAATATTTGAAAATTTAAAAATTTTTTAAATTTTCCTTTGTTTTTATGAAACAATTTTTGCCAACCACATTTCCTTCACAAAGGATCTTTGGTGAGAGACAATTAAAAATCTATCATTTCCTCCCATATAACAATCAGGTAACAATATCTGCATTTATGAGGGGGTAGTTAAAAGGAGAGAGCCTCCTTCCAAAAATAATTCAGAAGACACATATTAATGCCACATCTGAACATTATGATATTTCAGATGAAGAAAAACACTATATATATGTAGCAATTATAAATTACCAGAATGTGCAATTTGCTCTATATAAAAATACACGTCCTTTATTTATCTTCCTTTTTTAAAAAAAATTTTTTCTTTATTGATTTTAGAGAGTGAGGAACGGAGAGAGAGAGAGAAACATCGATGAGAGAGAACATCGATTAGCCGCCTCCCGCATGCCCCCCACTGGGGATTTGGCCCACAACTTGGGCATGTGCCCTGACCGGGAATCGAACCAGTGACCTCTTGGTGAATGGGTTGACGCTCAACCACTGAGCCACACCAGCCAGGCCTTATTTATCTTTCTTGAGTGGTTTTTTTCCATCGAGTTAATCATTTATCAGAATACACATTTAGCTCATGTTCAACTTCCCATACAAGCAATTAAGCATAAAGATGTTGTTAGTAATTAGTGGCCTAATTTAAGTATTTCCCTAGTAAGATTGTGTATTTTTCTTAAAAACAAATATGGTAATTATATTTTATAGCAATTTGTTAAGTAGTCTGCTATTATTACTTAATATACATCATTGGAATGCTTTTCTTTCTGTTACAGAACAGAAATTGGTATTTCCAATGATTTCAAGTCAATGTTAATTACATCTACCGTCCAATTTAACATAGATTTGTTAACTGATTGAGTGTGCTTTGAGTTAATTTACTTTGGAGGATCTCAATTGCAGTAGAAGAACTATGTCCTTGGTGGTGATGGAGGGTGGGAGAGGGGATTTGTTATTGGTAGTTATGGTTTTTCATTTGTTTGCTTTGCTTTCTTTGTGGTGGATTGTTTTGGGATTTTGTGTGTATGTGTGGATATAGGGTTTTTTGTTTGTTTTAGTGGTATATAGGGCACCAATACTAGTTATTTTGTTCATTTTATACTTTGGCTTAAGTGCTTTGTAATTCATATTCCAAAATGACTAAATGGACAGTTATTTTCCCCCCTCACCCAGTAGGTGTAGCTAACACAAGAATACCAGCTAACTGTCCCCGTGTCCCTCCGCTTGCGTGGGAAGATCATGATTTGATTTGCAGCAATTGCCGTAGCCTGTGGCTCTTTGAATACAGCGCTGAGAGCCCCTCATCCTGAGCCGGGCAGAGCTGCCCCACCCCCACTGTTCAGTGCCCAGCTGGCCTGTGGTCTGGTTCCCATTTTCTTGTTCTGACAGGTGAGAAGCAACACTCTGGGCTGCCCTGAGTCTGCCCGCTGCCCTCCTGGTTAGGTCTAGCCTGACCCACATATGAGTGATAGAGGTGCTGGTCTTTGAAACAGGAAGAAGACACAGCCTGGGGGACAATCATGGGTTTGGTTTGGGACACGCTGAGTTTTAGAACCTGAGAGACATCTAAGAGGAAATGTGAGAGGCAGCTGGTGTACAGACCTGGGCTCAGAGGACACAGCTGTGGGAAGAAATGTAAACGCGGAATGTTATGCTTTCGGCGGGCACGTGATAAAATATCCCAGAGAGAGAAGATGGAGCCCGGACTAACCCCACCCTGTGCTGCCTCAGTAGGGAAGACAGAGCAGACAGGAGAACCAGGTGAGGGTGGTATCATAAGCCAAGGGAAGACTCATTTCAAAGAAAGGGGGTCGGGGTGGAACACAGTGGTCAGGTTGGATGAATGCTGCTGAGAAGTCTCGTGAGATAGGAGTGGAAAAGGTTTACTGGATTTGGATGGCATCAGTGTTTCAGTTCTGGTACTGATTCAGCCCTAGCTACCTCTGTGACATAAGGAAGGTCAGTTAACCTCCTTGGTGTCAGTTTCCTCATCTGCCAAATAAGAGATAAGGGTGAAATCACTGGTTTTCGAATTCTGTTTGGCCCAGGAACTGGAAAACATTGTACAGTGTCATTATTTAGAGTTTAGATTCTGGTGCCAAATTGCCTTGGTTCGAATTCTTGCTCTGCCCCTGACCACCTAAGACCCTTGGGCAAGTAACTTAGCCTCTCTCTGCCTGTGTTTTGTCATATTCTAAAGGTGATCACAGTAGTACCTCCTTCATGGGGTTGTTGGAAGTATTTTGAGTCTAGTGGTCAGTATATATGTTGGTCATTATTAGCAATACATTTGTTGATTAAATGAGTTGATGCCCGTTAAGGAGAGGCAAGAAGAGATATCGTGTTAGTGTGAGTCTGGGTGTCCCATTCCTGCTTCACAGAAACACTTCCACTTGGGGTGTGTGTGTGTGTGTTTTAATATTTTTATTGATTTTTTAGAGAGGGAGAGAGAAAGAGGAAAATATTGATGTGAGAAACAATCGGCTGCCTCCTGCATGCCCCCTACTGCAGTTCAAGCCTGCAACCTGGGCATGTGCCCTGACCGGGAATTGAACCAGCAACCTTTTGGACGACGCCCAGCTAACCGAGCCACACCAGCCGGAGCTGGATGTGTTTTTAACAGCAGAGATCTGCTTATAATTTTGTACATAAAAAGAGTTTCAATGCTAACCAAAAGTGTGACATGATTCTCCCAACTGTAAAAGTCCATAAATTCATGACCACCAGACTAGATATTCTAGATCAATGCTTCTCAACCTTCATGTGTGTACAAATTGCCTGGGATCTGATGCATCGGGCTGGGAGTGAGCCTAAGACTCTGCATTCTTCCAAGCTCCTTGGTGAGGCCAATGCTGTCTGTCCACCGGCCACACTTGTGTGTGTGTGTGTGTGTGTGTGTGTGTGTGGCAAGGCTCAAGAAAACCAAAGTCAATGGCATTACTCTTTTCTTAACAGGACCAGTGTGAGTATAGGTTACCTCTCAGTTTCTGAAATATTCTTTTCCTAGTAAAGGAAGTTGCAAAGGCCATTTCTGCCAAGTGGCCTGTGTAGTTGCGGAGAACCTGTGGTACCTGTGAGAAGTGGCGGTTCCGTTCCCTGAGCCCCACTGTGCTGACAGCCCCTGGCGTCTGCTTCTGTTTCTGCCACAGGTGCCTGCAGAACTATATTCCCGCCCACAGTTTAACCCTCTCCTGCCCAGTGTGCCGCCAGACCTCCATCCTGCCCGAGAAGGGGGTGGCCGCGCTCCAGAACAACTTCTTCATCACGAACCTGATGGATGTGCTGCAGCGAACGCCTGGCAGCAACGTTGAGGAGTCGTCCATCCTGGAGACAGTCACTGCAGTGGCTGCAGGAAAGCCCCTCTCTTGCCCGAACCACGATGGGAATGTAAGTCACTGTCCACCCGGTCGCATGACTGCTTGATCGGGGCCAGCTTTAGGCACTCAGAGGTTCTACGTGAAAACAGAACTCCGCCTGGAAAAGGAGGAATTAAAACAGATTTTTTTCCCCAGCCCTCAGACTAGTTTGCCTGCGTACTTTCTCTGATCCAATTTACTTAAATAATAAAATCAAACTTCACCGTGTCTGTGAGCACAGATTGTTGGTTTCCCCAGGAGAGCAAGCCTGTAACTATTTGCAAGCTGGGCATACGTTGACCCACATAAACATCTGTGTAATAAATTATGGATAAAGATTTAATAATAGATAAGTTCTGCAAATTGAGGATGTTTATGAAAATGTGAATTATAGTGCTTTATTTTTTGCGAGGGAAATTTTCTCATGCTCCGTTAAAGTCTATTCTTTTTTCTTTTTTTATCCTCACCCGAGGATATTTTTCCATTTTTTGTACAGATAGAGTGGGAGGGAGAGAGAGGAAGGGAGAGAGAGAGAGAAACATCGATGTGAAGGGACACATCGAGTGGCTGCCACCCGCACGACCAACCAGGGCCAGGGACAAACTGCAACTGAAGTACGTGCCCCTAGCGGGAACCGAACCCAGGTCTCTCTGGACCGCAGGCTGACGCTTTAATCACTGAGCAAAACTGGCCAGGGCTATTCTTTAGTAATAAGTAGAATTTGAAGATATCTGAGTCCCTGATAATAGATTATAAATTATGAATTCCAAACATATTTCCTACTATTAGAAAGCACAATACTGTTATAAACTCAGGGGGACCTGCGTGTATCATCAGATAATTGATTCACAAAGGCTATGGAACCCAAGGGGCCAGCATTGCGTGGTAAAGAGCCCTGGCTTTGGAGTCAGGCTGCCTGATTCAAATCCTGTGTCAGCTTTGGCAAGGTGATCAAACTCTCTGTGTCTCAATTTCCCATCTATAAAAAGGACGTAATAATAGCATTTACCATATAAGATAATTGGGAAAATTAAATGTTTAAGTCATATAAAGCATATATATAGTAAGCTCTTAACAAATGTTAGCCATTAAAATTATTTCTAATTAATAACTTCAGTCCCTTTTTGTCTTATATGATGACCACTTCAAAAGTGTTTGAAACTGCTGGTAATATAAGGCCCAGGGATAATAAAACCACTAAAGCAACGGGACATTGTTTGAGCAAAGCAGTTCTTATTAGCCGTACCTAGTGTTTATTTGCCTTATCTCATACCACCCTCTCTGCCCACTATGCGACATCCTCACTGCCTAGAACCTGCCATGGGGTTTCCCCTTTCGGGGACTGGCTGCTCTGTGTTTCTTGGGCCTGGATGCTCTTTGCTCTCTCTCGACATGGCTAGGTCATTCATCCTCGTGCGTCAGCTCAGAGTTCTGCACAGAGCGGACTTCTCTAACTGCACAAGGCTGGCCACCTCTGACCCAGTTGCCCTCCATCGCATCACTTCTTGATTTTCTTCTTGGCATTCACCGCGCTCTGCCTGCCTTCATCTGTGCGTTTGTTGACTTACTGATCTTCTGGCTTTCCTTGTAGAAAGAGCTCAGGAGGGCGGGGACCATGTTCACCACTGTACCTCCAGCACTGAGCACGGTATCTTATACAGAGAAGTATGGAACTCATTGGAGACCAACCAGATGAAAACAAGCAAAGGCTGTGTATTCTGAACTTGCTAAAACAAGGAGTCAGCCGCCCATCACTTGTGTTTTGGCAGAAAGTCAAAGGCAGGCAGAGGAGTGGGAACCTCAGTAGGGGAAGAAGGGAAGGCTTTCGGGTGTGCCTGATGCGAGGCTATCGGCTTGGGGATGCTGGAGGCGGGCTATCCAGAAGGGGGCATCTATGAGATTGGTTAGGGATACATATTTGGCTTTCTATAATTGGTCCTAAGTTGGGAGCAGAGATAAAACTTAGGGAAGCTATCAGTAATCAAGTCCAAGCCATTTGGGGCCAAGTTACTGAAATTATTGTTTAGCTTTTTGGATTGCTACTAGAGATAGCCATCTGACTTCCTACAAATTGGAAGTATAGCAGGCTGACTTCCTGGACTGTTTATTATAGATATGGAGTCAGTTTCCTTGGCAGGTTGTGGGTCAGAGTTCTATTTTTTAAAAATATTTTTATTGTCCAGCCGGTGTGGCTCAGTGGTTGAGCATCGACCCCTGCACCAAGAGATTGCTGGTTTGATCCTGGTTAGGGCACATGCCCAGATTGTGGGCCTGATCCCCAGTGGGGGGCATGCAGGAGGTGGCCAATTGATGTTCTCTCTTGTCGATGTTTCTCTCTCTCCTTCTCACTTCCTGTCTCTCTAAAATCAATAAAGGGAAAAAAATTTTAGAAAAAAATATTTTTATTTATAATTTTAGAGAGAGAAGAAGAGCAAGAGAGAGAGAAACATCCATGCAAGAGCGGAATATCAATCAGCTGCCTCTTGCACGCCCTCTACCGCGGATCCAGCCTGCAACTCAAGCATGTGCCCTGACCAGGAATCAAACTGGCGACCTTTTGTTGGTGCATGAGATGACACCCAACCAACTGAGCCACACCAACTAGGGCACAGTTCTGTTTTTATATATGGCCTGGCCAGTGTCCATCAGTGTCTCAGAAGTCAATCAGTACCTATTTGTTAACAAATGTGCCAGACACTGTGCTTGATTTCTTACATACCACTTTGCAAAGTAGATGTTAGTTACCTTCATTTTATAGATGAAGAAGCAGACTTGAACAGTTTAAGTCACACATCTAAATGACATGTTATAAAAGCTGGACCTGGAGGAAAACGCACCCTGAGCTTTTTGGGAACCAAAACAAGAGCGACATCATGGATTACCTATCTTTATTTAATTGGAAGCATACCAGGCTATCAGTAACTACAGGTTTTCTGCACACTATACTCCAAGGGAGAGTTTTGTAAAAGGAACTTTAAATGGTGCCTTTAAAAGCTGTTTGAGTATTCTCCTTATGACCATTTCTCACACTCTCTGGGTGAACGCTGAGGCTGTCTCCGCCTGGAGACATTCTAAATACTAGTCTGGGAGGGCATTTTTCTCAGGTACAAGTCCCCTTCAAGTATCGTCCAGGCATGGAGCTCTCTGGAGGGCTGACTTAATAGGAGACCTACTGTAGACACTAGTCTACATTTGGGACTTAAAGAGCAATCATTTAGAATGAGAAATAATGACAACTGGAAAGATGACATCACTAAGTGTGGTTGAATTCAGGGAAGAGCTTGTAGCTCCGTGCAGCTAGAGGATGGAGGGGGTGCGGTGGGGCAGGAACCCAGGTGGGCGGGAGAACACAGGACGGAGCCTGGAGAGAAAGATGGGGAGAGAAGGTGACGAGCTATGAGTGTCATTGAAAAAATGTTTGACCTAAATTCCATAAGCAATGGGGAGGCATTAAAACCTTAAAACAGGCCCTGGCCACTTTGGCTCAGCGGTTAGAACGTCGGCTTGTGGTCCAGAGAGACCCAGGTTCGGTTCCCACTAAGGGCACGTACCTCGGTTGCAGTTTGTGGCCCTGGTTGGGTCGTGCGGGTGGCAACCACTCGATGTGTCCCTTTCACGTCGATGTCTCTCTCCCCGCCCCCCCCACTCTATCTGAACAAAAAAATGGAAAAATGTCCTCGGGTGAGGATTAAAAAAATACAAACAAAAACCTTTAAACAGGAGGTGAGTATTTTAGTGGCAGAAATATGGAGGCTGTGACACCAATTCTGATTGTATTGAGTTGTCCGAATGGGAGATGCTAAGGGGTAGAATAGCATCAGTGGACTTGGAAAAGAAAAGGTGACTTTCAGAGAAAGTGTACCCTTCTGATTGGTAATCTGCCTCCCCCAAATAAAAAGGAATATGCTAAAATCTGTCCAAGTTATTAAGTTTGTGAGATTTTGAACAGTTAAAACTGGTCATATATTAACAACATCACTATATTTTCTGATTGTGTAAACCAAGTTCCTGCACCACAAAGCACTTAAATTACATTAGAAATATGTTATAGAAGAAATCCACACTTTTTAAAAGCTCACAATTATTTAATAAAAGGAAAAAATAGCAAAATTAGACTATAAAATATGGAAAGTGGAAGCTTTATTAAATATATAGGGTAAAGTCAAATCTATACTCAAGAAATTTTATGGGTTTAGGTATTTTTCTTTATTTGAAGAATTCAATTCAAAAAGTTAGGAAAAACAACAAAATAAATATGTAGGACACAAAAGAAAGAAAATAATAAACTTAGTTTGAACATAAAACAATTGAGTAGAATAAATCTAAAAGCTGAACATTTTAAACAAATAGTGAAATAATTTGACACCTGATAAAGCAATAAAAGAAAAATATAAGTAAATCAAATTAAGACTAATAAAGAACTATCAGTACAGATAAAAAAAATTTTAAATGAGTAAATTAATTCTGTGTGCTAAAGGCTAATAGATTAAAAATCTGAATGAAGTGGATGATTATCTAGAAAATTATAAATGCTCAAGAAAACCTGACTAGACCTGACAATCTTGAATGAAACTGGTAAAAAGTTCATTTAAAACTGGATTCCTTCAAGCCTGCATAAAACAGACATGATTCATAGTGTGTATACTTCTGGGTCATAAGAAAAGATAGAAAGCTCCCCAACTCATAACTCTAACACCAATATCTAGTAAGGCAAATCAAGAAAAATTAAAAATCATTAATATTAATGGTTAGTATTAATCATTCAGTTTATTAAAATAACTGTAAAATTCTTAATTAAAATACCTCACCAAATTCTTACAATGTAAGAACACTTAAGAAAATTAAGAAAAATATGCACATTATAAAAGAAAATGGGGGAAAAAAACTCAGATGATTCACTGGGGATATATAATGGTTAACAGTTAATAATCATATGATGAAAAAATGCTGAGCTTCTCAAATAGGCAAATCTCAAATTAGCCAAAATGGTGAGACATTTTCCTATCCTGTGGGTAGAAGGGAGGGTAAGTTACTCTTCAGAAAGTTTATATCAATTTGACAATATGCAATGAGTGTTTTATACAACTTCTTATCCTTTATTCCAGGAATTCCACTAATAGAAAAGTTCTAAGGAAATAGCTAGAGATGAGAATGAAGATTTGATATAAAAATGTTAATTGAATATTTTATATTATAGTCGAAATTGGAAACAATCTAAATGTGCGATATTAGGGAAATGGTTAAATTATGATAAGTTCATATAACTGATTAGTGGGTAGCCATTAAAACTGATGTTTTGGTAACAAATGACCTTTTTGCCAATATGTGAGTGTGCTTGTATGTTTAGTTTGTTTTTTAATTAGAAGGACCCCATTATCCATGTAGTACAGAAAGGAAAGGAGCATTCTGGGACAAAGTGGCAGAGAGAATAATGAAAATGCAGAGACTGTCATTCCTGATGATCTCAGAGTTCCAGAAGCCAGAAAGTGGTGGGTGATGGGTGAGAGAAGTAAAAGATCTTGGAGGGCGCTGGATGCCACTTGAAGGAACTTGAGTCTGTCCTAAGTCACAGAGAGCTATTAAAATGCCCAGGTCAGATTTGCATTTAGCTCATTTCCAAGTTGCTAGAAATGTGATGGGAGAGATGTGGGGAGATCCAAGGGGATGAGGGGAAACCTTGGAAGCCTACTAGAAGAATCCACAGAGGGGCCAATCCAGCCAGAGCAAGATTGGAGAAGTGGGCCATGCAAGAGTTGATCGGCTGGGTGGATTGGTGGGGTCAGCATGACTCCCAGGTGTCTAGCTTGGGTGTCTGCATATGCCGTGGTGCAACCAACAGAAATAGAGGTTGGCTTTTTAAAATTATGATACAGCCCTGGCCGGTTTGGCTCAGCGGTTGGAGCATCGACCTGCGGTACAGAGAGACCCGGGTTCGGTTCCCACTGGGGGCACGTACCTCGGTTGCAGTTTGTCCCCGAGCAGGTGGCAGGTGGCAGCCACTCGATGTGTCCCTTCACGTCGATGTTTCTCTCTCTCTCTCTTCCTCTCTCTCCCTCCTGCTCTATCTGAACAAAAAATGGAAGAATGTCCTCGGGTGAGGATAAAAAAAAAATTACGATACATTTTTATAAAATGTTGCTATCAATCTTAGACTTTGGAAAGAGAAATATGTTGTTAGTGCCTGAAGGACAAGTAGAAAAGAATTCCTAAAGGTGTATTTCCTGAGCAATGCCTCGAAATAGAGACCCTCGATTGCCACAGTCTGCTAAGCAGAAAAGCTTTCAGAGATGCTAATTTCAGCAAAATTAAAGAGAACCTTTTAGGTTAAAACTTACTTTTTACCAAATGCATCACATCAAATCACACTAAAAAGGAAATCTGTCTGAAGAGTTTGATCCTCCTTAAGGTGAATGAAGCTATTTAAAGTATGTTTTGAGCACTCCCTCAACGCTGGGTCATTATGATTCTTTGGAATCATAAAATTTATAAACCAGCAAGGGGCCTCAGAAAATTAGCTGCGTGTCTTGAATCATTCTATTGTTTCAACGTAGAATGTAAGAGTTCACTGCTGCTGCTTTGAAATGGGGTCCTCACTGCATATTCAAGCCAAATGCATGCAATATGTCAGATAAATTGCTGCAGTTAATTGACGTGGGTAAATCTTTAAAAACATCTCAAGCGTCTGAAGGTTAATAAAATCTGGTAATTAACAATGAAGCAGGATGTTGCTGTCATAAACTGCCTGGTGCTGATTAGCACACGTGGATGAAAGCCTGTCATTTACTTTAAGTGCTGTGACACAATCTGTCTTCTCATTACACTGCCATGGCTGCATTGTCTAAATACAAAGGAAAATGGGACTAGCGGTCAGTGATTTAAGAGGTTCCTTGCACGTAAAGCAGATACTTGAGCTCATGCCTTGCAGTACCAGAACATGAATGATCATTAACCTTATTTTTGCTTGCTTAGGCCTTGCTAATAAAAATATTAAGAGGTGCAGAGGACAGAGCCTCATTAAGAATGCCCTTCCATGCCCTGGCTGGTTTGACTCAGCAGTTAAAGTGTTGGCCTGAGGTCCAGAGAGACCCAGGTTCAGTTCCCACTAAGAGCACGTACCTCGGTTGCAGTTTGTCCCCAGCCCTGGTTGGGTCGTGTGGGTGGCAGCCACTCGATGTGTCTCTTTCATATCGATGTTTCTCTCTCTCTCTCTCCCCCTCCCACTCTATCTGAACAAAATATGGAAAATGTCCTTGGGTGAGGATAAAAAAAAAAAAAAGAATGCCCTCCAGTAACAAGTCCCCATTTTCAGAAGCCTCAGGGTCAGCTGCATGGCCCTGACTATACATTTCAGCAGTTAGTAATGCACACGGTCCTGGTCATCTTCTCTTCTAATGAACACAGATGGTGACTGTCATCGACGGTAAGCTCATCCTGGCCTCTGGTCCACCCACCCCTGGGAGCACCAGCATCATCTCACTCAAGATGGATGAGCCCAGCTGAGTCTCACACCTCCCACAATTAACTCAGCTTCAGTCAAAGCTGTCAGAACCCAAGCACAAGCATTTGAGAATGACTAGTTGTTGACACTTCAAAATGATTTCAGGGCCTTTGCTTCCCTAGAAACACGTAGGACACTGAATCAGGGACTATAACCCAAGTCTGGTGCTGTCTCTTCAAAGCAATCAATTATTTTTTTTAAATTGAGGTAAAACTCACATAACGCAAAATTCACATTTTAACCATTTTAAGGTGCACAATTCAATGGCTTTTAGTATATTCAAAAGGTTATGCAAACACCATCACTATCTAATTCCAGATCATTTTGTTACCCCAAAAAAGAAACTCTATGCCCACTAAGCAGCCACTCATTTACCCCACTACCACCTACTCCTCACCATCAGCTTGCTCTCTCTCTCTGGATTTGTCCATATGGACACTTGATATAAATAGAATTTTATATACAATATGTAGCTTTTTTAGTCTAGATTCTAGCACTCACCATACTGTTTCAAGGTTCATCTATACTGTATCAGAACGTCATTCCTTTTTTATAGCTAAATAATACTCCACTGTCCAGATAAACCAACATTTGTTTATTTCTTCATTAGTTGATGGACATTTGAGTTGTTACCTCTTTTTGGCTATTGTGAATAATGCTGCTATGAACATTCGTGAACAAGTTTTTGTGTGGACATGATTTCAGTCCTCGTTGGTATATACCTAGGAGTGAAATTGCTGGGTCATATGGTAATTCTGTGTTTAACTTTTGAGGAAACTGTTTTCACAGCAGCTGCACCATTTTACATTCCTATCAGCAAAATTTGAGAGTTCAAATTGTTTTACATTCTCGTCAACACTTGTTATCAGCTGACTTTTTGAGTCCAGCTATCCCAGTTGGTGTGAAGTAGATCTTGTTTCCTACAATTTTGCTGAATTCATTTGCTTGTTCTAATTGTGTGTATGTGTATTTAGAATTTTCTGTATATAAAAGCATGTCATCTCTGAATACAGACAGTTTTGCTCCTTCCTTTCCAATTTGAATGCATTTTATTTCTTTTTGTTGCCTAAATGCTCTGTATCAGACTTCCAGTACATTGTTGGATAGAAGTGGCAAGAGACATCCTTGTCTTGTCCCTGATCTTAAGTATGATATTAACTGTGAGTGTTTTGTAGGTGGCCTTTATCAACTTGAGGCAATTTCCTTCTATATCTAGTTTGGTAAGTGGTTTTTTTTTTTGCAATGAAAAGGTGCTGGATATTGTCAAATGCTTTTTCTGCATTAACTGAGATGATCCTGTGGGTTTTTTTCCCTTTCATTCTATTAGTGTGATATATTACATATATTGGTTTTTTTATGTGAACCACCCTTGCATTCCAGGGATAAGTTTCATTTGGTTACAGTATAATCCTTTTACTATTCAGCTGGATTCAGTTTACTAATATTCTGTTAAGGATTTTTGCATCTGTATTCATACGGGATAGTCATCTGTAATTTTCTTTTCTTGTGATGTATTTGGCTTTGGTGTCAGGGTATTACTGGCCTAAAAGAATGAGTTAGGAAATGTTTGCTTCTCGTCACACTTTTTTCAAGAATTTGGAACGATTGGTGTTAATTCTTTGGTAAAATTCACCAGTGAAGCCATCTGGTTATGGGTTTTTCTTAGTTGGAAGTTTTTTGAATATTGATTCCTCTCTTTGCTTGTGATAAGTCTATTCAGATATATTATTTCTTCTTTGAGTCACTTTTGGTAGTTTCTGTGTTTCTAATAATTTGTCCATTGTATCCAGGTCAGTTTCTGGGTATGCAACTGTCCATAGTACTCTGTTCTCAATTTTGTTGATCTTTGCAAAGAACCAACTTTTGGTTTCATTGTTTTATCCCTATTTTTTCTTTTCTCAGTTTTATTTATCTCCACTCTAATCTTTATTTCCCTTCTTCTGCTTGCTTTAAGTTTAGTTTGTACTTCTTCTTCCTAGTCCCTTGAGGTAGAAGCTGAGGTTATTGATTAGAGACCTTTCTTCCTTTTAATGTAGGCATTTAACAGCTATAAATTTTGCTCTGAGCACTATCTCTCTTAATTTTTGATGTGTTGTGTTTTCATTTTTATTCATCTCAAAGTATTTTCTAATTTCCCTTGTGATTTCTTCTTCGACTTCTTATTTAAGAGTATGTTATTTAATTTCCACATTTTTGTTCATTTTCCGGATTTCCTTTAGTTATTGATTTCTAATTTTATTGCATTGTGCCCAGAAAAGATACTTTATATGATTTCAATTTTTTTTTTACAGGTATTGAGATTTTTGTTACTTAATAAATGGTCTATTTTGGAGACTGTTTCATGTGTACTTGACAAAAATATAAATTCTGTTATTGAATACAGTGTTCTATGTGTGTCTGCTAGGTCTGATTGGAGTGTAATGTTGTTCAAGTTCTCTATCTCTATTGATCTTCCATCTAGTTGTTTTATCGTGATTGGAGATGGAGTACTGAATTCCAGCTATTATTGTTGTACCGTTGGTTTCTCCCTTCAGTTCTGTCAGATGTTTCTTCATATATTTTGAGGATCTGTTGTTGAGAGCATATTTGTTTATAATTGTTATACTTCTTGATGGATTGACCATTTTATTGTTATATAACGTCCTTCTTTGTTATAACAACTTTTGTCTCAAAATGTGTTTTGTCTGATATTGGAATAGGTACTCCAGCTCTCTTTTGGTTACTGTTAACATAAAAACATCTTTTTCCATCTTTTACTTTCAATCTATTTGTGTCTTTGGATCTGATGTGAGTCTCTTATAGAGAGCATACAGTTCACTCATTCAGCAGTGTTTTTAAAGACCTACTATGTACACAGAATTACCTAGGCTCTGGGTGAGAGAGTTCCTGTGCGCAGTAATTTAAAATCTCCTAAGATTTAATAAATGGGGTATGAATAAAAGTTCTTTGGTGGGTGCATTCACTTTGTGAAAACGCATCCATCTGTATTGGGATTTATGCCATTTTCTTTATGTATGTTACTCTTCAAGAAGATGATCCCCCCAAAGTGCTTTGGGAATTCAAAATTAGAAGAAATTATTTTCAGCCGAGAGCATAAGGGGACTGCCTTCAAAAGGAAACCAACTTTCAGGCCTTGTGTTATAATGTTACTGAGATTCGTAATAATAGGATTAGGTGGTTTTATTTACTGATAAGCAGATGATATCATTATTAAGAACTTACTATGTGCCAGTGACTTCTTTGTGCATATTAATCTACTGAATCCTCCTAGCACTCCTATTAAGTAGGTTACTAATGTTGTCTCCATTTGACAGAGGGGAAAAATAGAGACACAGTGAGGTTACATAAGTGGTGAAGCCAGGATGTGAACTGCTCAGCCCAGCTCATCTCTCAGCAGTTCTCAGAGTGTGGTCCAAGAATCCTCAGGAGTCCCAAGAGTGGGAGCAGGGAGGGGAGGTCCACAGATCAAAACTGTATTTATAGAATATTAAGACATTATTTGCCTTTTTCTCAATAGTGTATGTAGGAAATTTTCAGAGACTATACGATGTGTGTTATCAAAACAGATTGAATGCAGAAGCAGATATGAGAGTCCAGCTTTCTTCTATTAAGCCAGACACTAAAGAGATTTTTTAAAATGGAAAGCAATGCCATGTGTGTGTGGGGGTGGGGGGGTGGGGGGGGGTCGGGGGCTTAAAATAGTTTGGGAGATCAGAAGTCTAAAATCAAAATGTAGATGGGGTTGTGTTCCTTCTGGAGGCTTCAGTAGAGAATCTATTCCCCTGCTTGTTTTTAGTTTCTAGAGGCTGCCTGCATTCCCTTAGCTCGTGACCTGTTCCTTAAATCACTCCAATCCCTTGTTTCTGTTGTCTCATCTCCTACACTATCTTTGACCCTCTTGCCTCCCTCTTACAAGGATCTTGTGATTACACTGGGCCCACCTGGAAAACAAGCATACTCGTGCCATCTCAAGATCCTTAACTTATTTACCTCTGCAAGTCCATTAACAGGTTCCCAGGATTAGGATGTGTACATCTTTGGGGGGCCATTACTCAGGCTACCACACCTGCTTTGCTATGTGTTCTTTCAGCAAGTCTGCATCTCTGATAGTCCTCGTCTCTACAATTCAGTACTATTTGAGCTTCAATATATGCCCTGCTCACATCCCTGGAAGGGACAGAAAAAGTATCACATGACTCCACCCTCCTTGGCAGGGTAATAGTTGATGAACAGCTGATCAATTTCCTGGTTAATGACCTATTGTCCCATTGACTTGCCTTTTACCAGCCAGTGATTCAGTTCTAAAGAATTTGGATGAACCCTGGCCGGTTTGGCTCAGTGGTTAGAATTTCGTCCTGCGGACCAGAGTCACAAGTTTGATTCCGGTCAAGGGCACGATCCCCAGTTGTGGTCAAGGGCACGTACCCAGGTTGTGGTTCAGTCCCTGCCCTAGCAGGGGTTGTGCAGGAAGCAACCAGTTGGTGTATCGATGTTTCTCTCTCTTCTCCCCTACTCTGTCTGGAAAAAAAAAATGGAAAGGTATCCATGGGTGAGGATTTAAAAAAAAAAAAGAATTTGGATGAAACTGTACAGGGACTGTAGCCAGTTGATAGTTGTTTCCTTATTTCATTTTTTCCTGGGGACAAACTATTTATTTTTATTTAATTTATTGGGGTGTCATTAGTTAATAAAATTATATTATTTTTTATAGTTTTATATATTTTATATACATAGTTTTATATATTATAGTTTTCAGGTGAATGCCATTCTCATAAATTTTGTTTGCAAAATATATTTTTAATAAATTATATTTCATGTTACTATTTAATGGCCTTATCATTGCTTTTAATAAATTAATATTTAACCTTCTGTTTCATTTTTAAAGCAATAACTATGTATAGCTATAACTCACAGCGACTAAAGTACTTTGCAGTCCTCGGTAATTTATAAAGAGTGTCGAGGGACCCTGAGACCGAAAGTGTGAGCCCACAGCCCCGCACTGCTCTGCCTTGGTGGGGTGGTCACCAAACAGCTCGTTTTGTGACCAGGGCAGCAGCCTGTTTGAGACGCGGCACATAACAGCGCCCCTTCCTTTTCTCCTGTGAAACTGGACCTAAGATTGCCGCCAACCAGGGCAGCTGGGAGTTAATGGGAGGGTGCAAGTGGAGGCCTGGTGCGAAGTCAGCACGCAGTCAGCAGCACCGCGCCTGGAACTGTTCTTGTGTCACCCGCAGGTGATGGACTTTTACTGCCAGTCTTGTGAGACCGCCATGTGCCGGGAGTGCACTGAGGGGGAGCACGCGGAACACCCCACAGTGCCCCTCAAGGACGTGGTGGAGCAGCACAAGGCTTCACTCCAGGTGCAGCTGGACGCTGTCAACAAAAGGTGCGCACACCTCCCCGGCTGCGCGCTGGCCGCCCCAGCGTCAGGCTTGGCCTCACGGTCTCTTGTCCCCGTGGGCTAGTAGGTTCATGTCACCTACATCAATTCTTCCATTGGGGGGGGGTCTCTAGTCATAAGCTAGTGAGTGGAAGGTTGTCCCTTATCCCTTGGTAACCCCCCCCCCGTGTTATGAATGATGGCATTTTTGTTTAGTGCCTTAATATGATTATAAATAAAATATACTTGAGGCTAATGCTCTCAGGAGTTCTCTAAAATGTGTATGTGAACCCAGGCTCTCTGAGGAGCCTTTCTTATCTGCTGCTCCTGACATACAGGCCCATTGTGTCGCCTGTGACTGGTTCCTCCCTGCCTGAGGCCAGCAAAATGGTACCGAGCAGTGATTGCTCCATTTTCCTTATGTTTCCCTGACCCAGGCCTTTTTTTTCTTTTGGCATGGAATTGAAGGAACAGAGTAGCTGTGTGATGCGTGAGAAAGACCAGACAGGAAATAAATAGCCAGCTGAATATAAATCTCTTCACTAACAGTTGTAATGAGGCAAGTGTTATTCTATAGTAATTAAAAGAATTTGAGGACTTGCAAGAAATTCTCAGGGAACTCTGAGTTTGGAAAAGTTTTTCATAGGATTGAGGAAAAAGATACCACTGTATGTTTAAAATTGATTCTCAGCCATCGGTAATTATACACCCCTCCCCCAGTCTCACCCCAGGGACATTTAGCAATGCCTGGAGACAATTTAGTGTGTGTATGTATGTGTTTGTGCTATTGGCATCTGGTAGAGGGCAGGATGCTGTTAAACATCTGTAATGCACAGCACAGTCCCCTGCAACAAAGAATTCTCTGGCCCAAAATATCAACAGTGTCAAGATTGAAAAAGCCTGGTTTAGAGAGTGAGGAAAAGACTTGGTTCAGAGAGCTTCAAAGCTTTTTACCCATCCATTATTCAAAGTGGGTGACTAAGGTAGATTGGAATAAACATGGACCCTCAGTCTCTTCTCTCAAAGGCTATAATTATGTATTACTCATTTTATTCTTCAGTTATTATTTCTTAAAGATGATGAGAGGTACATAAAATGTTGGGGTGTTTTTGGTGTTTTTTTTTTTACAAAATACATTATTTAGATAGTTGGGGTTTTTGTCTTTTGTTGTTTTTGTTTTTATTTTTACTATTTCTAGGTTGATGTTAAATAATAATGATCTTTAATAACTGTCCTCCAGGCTCCCAGAGATAGATTCTGCTCTTCAGTTCATCTCGGAAATTATTCATCAGTTAACCAACCAGAAGGCCAGCATTGTAGACGACATCCATTCCACCTTTGATGAGCTCCAGAAAACTTTAAATGTACGCAAGAGCGTGCTGCTTATGGAACTGGAGGTCAACTACGGCCTCAAACACAAAGTAAGGCTCCATCCAGCTGTTCTTACAGATGTCCTAGAAGAGACATGATGTCTGGGGCACCTCCTGGCATTAGCTTACTGTGCTCTAATAGCAGCCAAGGGGACTCAGATGGGTCTTTAAGTGTGACTGTTGCTCCTCAAGTGTCACTGTTGCTCAGTAAACAGTAGTTTTCACTGAATGGAATATCCAACTTTTTTTTTTCCTTCCTGTTTTCAGCACAACTAATTCTGTGACCTTAAGTCCCAATTAATCATTTGACACAAGGCAAGTTTGGATATAAAGTAATGTTTTCAGGATTTAGAGTTAAAACTGGATTGTTTTCCTGCCTTGATTATAATGTATAATAGTCTCTTAATTATTCTCTCACCTACACCAACCTGTTAGTCAACTTCAAAGTGAGCCCTGACTGCAGCCTTTGTTTAACTCTGCATGTCCCATCACAAAACCAGGTATAAGGAGGTTCTTGAGATTCAGGTGTGGAGAGTTTGCATTCCTCTGGTGTCTGTTCCTTTAAGAGGTGACAGGGGAGCTTGGGACATTAAAGAAAGATATGGAATAATAAATATTTCAGATGTGAAGCATGACAATCTAAGCTCTGGGTGGTGACGTTTCTGCTCAGTGCTTTCAAAAACACACGACCCAAGAAATATGTGTGTGGGAGAAACAGGGCGAGGCTGAAGGAAAGCGAAGGGCCTGGGAACGCAGTGCATTAGAACCGCGTTCAGTGAGTGAAAACAAACACCCCTCGCTGAGAGCCACGGGTGTGGGCAGGTGCAGAACCGGGTGCGCACTGCACGGCCCTGCGTCCTACTGGCTGAGCTCCGGTGCTGCAGGAAGCACTCACCCGGGTGCGTTTTTCCTGCAGGTCCTGCAGTCGCAGCTGGATACTCTGCTCGAGGGCCAGGAGAGTATTAAAAGCTGCAGCAACTTCACGGCGCAGGCCCTCAACCATGGCACGGAAACCGAGGTGCTGCTGGTGAAGAAGCAGATGAGCGAGAAACTGAACGAACTGGCCGACCAGGACTTCCCACTGCACCCGCGGGAGAATGACCAACTGGACTTCATCGTAGAGACCGAAGGGCTCAAGAAGTCCATCCACAACCTCGGGACGATCCTCACCACCAACGCCGTCGCCTCCGAGACCGTGGCTACGGGCGAGGGGCTGCGGCAGACCATAATCGGGCAGCCGATGTCCGTTACCATCACAACCAAGGACAAAGACGGGGAGCTCTGCAAAACCGGCAATGCCTACCTCACCGCGGAGCTGAGCACGCCCGACGGCAGCGTGGCGGACGGAGAAATCCTCGACAACAAAAACGGCACCTACGAGTTTTTGTACACCGTGCAGAAGGAAGGGGACTTTACCCTCTCTCTGAGACTCTACGACCAGCACATCCGAGGCAGCCCGTTTAAGCTGAAAGTGATCAGGTCGGCGGACGTGTCGCCCACCACCGAGGGCGTGAAGAGGCGCGTGAAATCCCCGGGCAGCGGTCACGTGAAGCAAAAGGCTGTGAAACGCCCCGCGAGCATGTACAGCACTGGGAAGAGAAAAGAGAATCCCATCGAGGACGATTTGATCTTTCGAGTGGGTAAGGAGCACGCGGCGCGGCGCCTGCGGCGGAGGGTTGCTTAGGTTAAGGGGTACCGGAGAGTGGCTGCGAAGGGGGGCGTTTCAGGGCAGAGCTTCTGCCTGAAGGTGTTGGGAGGAACTGGTGTATTTTATTAGGCGAGCTTATGTGGTCTCCATCTCTGGAGACGTTATGCTTTATTTTCCGCCCCTCCTTTTTCCTCCTTGTCCCCTCTCCCTCTCTCCCTCCTCCTCCTTTTTAACGCACAACACTGCACGTTCGCTGTAGAAAATTGGAAACTGAAAATAAGCAATAGGAGAATTAGAAAAGTCACAGCACTCATAATCTGGCAATTTGAAAGGAATGTTGGCAATTTTTTACCTCCCGATAGGAATGTCTTTGGAGAACTGCCTAACCCAAAGGCGGAGATCGTCCTATCCGATAACGTTCCGTTTCTCAGAAATCTGCCAGCTTTGGGCTATGGTGTGGGCAAAGGGCCTGGTGCCTCCGTCACTGCTGCTGGGGTTGGGGGACATCGTGCATTGCAAGTTGAGGTCACCGCCAGTGTGTTAGCTGGAGAGCAGCCCCCAGATCGGGAGAGTGGGTGGAAACCTGGAGAACGGAATGGAGTTAGGGTGGAGGCAGAAGGATGCGAATGAGCCAAGAGATTGGAGTGTGCAAATAGCCCATCCCTTTTCTGTTTAATTGCCTCTGATTTTTTAAAAATATCAAAACAAAAGTTTACTGAGACTATTTTTTTAAGTTTATTGAGTCTAATTTTTTATTGTTAAAAGTATTACAGATGCCCCCCTTTTCCCCAGTGACCCCCTTCTCCCTGCTTTCACTCCCCCTCCTGCTTTCCCCAACTTAATGTCTGTGCATTTGCATAGATGCTATTTTTAGCTGTTTATTTTCTCTAAGTGAACTAGATGTAAGCAAACAATTTTATAATTCTTGAGGGAAAAAAGAGTCTGCATTTTAGTTACTGCATCCAAAAGTAGCTTCAGCCTGCTTCTCTTTTGCCTCTGCAGTCCTTATCACAGTATCTGTAAAAGGGTGCTGCCCTGTGTATTAAATGACACCTGTAGAAAAACAATTCTGTGGTTCAAATAAATGGGAGAAACCTTAGCTTAAGTGAAAGAAACGGATTATTTTTAAAACTGCAGAACCTTTAGAATCTGCTGATGTGCGTTTTAAGTCTCCAAGGCAGAGGAGAGATAACAGGCAGCACTTCCAAACTTTTCTGACCACAGAACTTTTTCCACGGAACATCTTGGGGAAGTAACTCCTTGGAACATTCCTGGGCCAAGCTGCCTTATGTTAATACTTTAGGCTGAGTCTTGGTGAACACCGTGATGTGATATGTCACTTGTCTGCCCAGGGCATGGAGGCCTCCTACAGTCACAGGCTGTTTGTGCAGTGTGGGTGCAGAAATTGTTGATCCACCCACCAAAGCAGAGTGGGTGAGCTGGGCAAGTACAGGATTGGGAGCCTCCCAGTTCTGCCACTCCGGTTCTGCCGCTGACTTGAAACCTGGGTAGGTCTTTCAGCTTCCCTGGGCTTCAGTTTCCATGTCCATCAAATCAGAATACAAATATCTGCTTCTGAGAACTGTTTTAAATTCCAAGAATAATGCCTGCATGTAAGAGGAGCAAGATGAATGAAATGTATTGTTTTTGCATATGCAATTAAGGTTGTTGAATGTTCCCTACTACATTCAAAAAATGTAACTGGCTGCTGCCTATGGATCTCCTGCATTAAGAATAAACTCAATTTCAAATTCAAAACCCCCCACCTACAGCCAAGGGACCCCACCCAGTCTTCTTGTCCAGGCAGTGTGCAGAGTGGAGAAAGGTTCAGACCTGGCTTAGATTTTGGCTCTGATTCTCTTTGCCAGCTGGGCAACCAACTTACCCTTTCTTAACCTGGTTTCCTCCTCTGTAAAACTAAGGGAATGACATATTACCTAACTCTTAAGGTTGTTGTGGGGTTGAAAGAGAGAGAATTCTTGTGCGATGGCTGGTATTTGCCTGTGTATAGTAAATGCTCTGTTCATGGTAGCTAGTGTTTTACTGTTGTTATCAATCATCGTCATCTCCAACTGTGATTCTCCTGAATAAAGCAATCTCTCTCTTAGGGCTATTTTCCTTCCAACAATATTGACTCTAAATTCCCAGCTCCCACCCTAGAGGGGAGAGGATATGCTCTCTCCCGTCCTATCCATTGATAAATGGAGCCATAGTGATTCACTGACACAGGTGGGAAGGTGTTTAAATGATTAAACATTAGTAAAGTGCTTAGAACAGTGCCTAGCAAGCAGCACTCTGCCCGAGTTGGTTAATAAAGATGCTGTCTTAGTTGGCTCAGGCTGCCATAAAATACCACAGACTGATGGCTTAAACAACAGAAAATGTATTTCTCACATTTGTGTAGGATGAAAGTCCAAGATCAAGGTGGCAACAGGGTTGGTTTCCTCAGAGGCCCCCCTCCCGGGCTCGCAGGTGGCTGCCTCCCTGCTGCTCCTGCTCACATGGCTGTCCCCTGCTCACATGGCTGTCCTTCTGTGCACAGGGACCCCTGCTGCTGCTTCCTCTTCTGACAACAAGGACGCCAACCATGTTGGATTAGGGCCTCACCCTAATGGCCTCATTTTAGGTTGAGCAACTCTCGAAAGACTCTATCTCCGGATATAGTTACCTTATAAGCTACGATTAGGACTTCAATATATGAGTATTGGCGAGACACAGTTTAGCCCACAGCAAATGTTAAACATCTCAGTTAGGTAGGGGCAGAAAGAAAAGCAGGTCCCACTGGCCTATTCCTCTTCATCTTTATGTTCTAATCCAGAGTCCAGCTGAAAGATGCCGCTCACTGTGCAATAATGTAACTCAAACACATGTCTAGGGCACTCAGTGCCTGGCAGGTGCTAGGTGATGGGAATATAGAGATGAAAGAAATGGGAAATCCACCCTCAAGGAGCTTACAGTTTGGGATAACAGATGTAGGACCAACTAACTCTAATACCATAGCTTAGGTGAGGGAAAGCTATAGAAATGAGAAGGAGTTTAAATGGGACGTAAATGATGAGTACGACTTATCCCGGTTGACAGGTGGAAATGGCATCTCAGGTAGAGGGACCAGTGTGAAGGGCAAAGGCACGGTAAAGAGGAGTGAACAGGATTGATGTTTTAGGGGAATACCTTCCGTGAGGAGATGTAGGCTGAGCGAAGGTCAGAGGAATGGAAAGTCAGGAAGGCACTGGCGGAGATGAGGCTGGACAGATCAGTGTTGGACCCTGCTCCTGAAGGCCTCTTGAACTTTCACACCTGGGCATCTTCAAGCCTCTTGAACTTTCACACCTGGGCATCTTCATCTATCAATTCTTTCCCCAATTTTATCCTTCCCTCAAGTACCACCTCCTCTTTTAGAAGGCACTTAATTATCATCATTCGTGCATGGGTCATATTTCCCAATAAGATTATAAATTACTTCAGGTCCAGGATGATGTCTTTAACCATCTATAATCTTCAACAATAGCCAGAAGAATATTTTGCATAAGTACTTTGCCCATTTGAAATACGATCAAGTCATGACCTGCTGCATGATTTAACTCCTCGGCTTACCACTGTGAAGTCCCAGTTTCCAGGCCCAGGGGCACCTAGAGCAGGCAACAAGCACTAATCTCAAGGGTAGTCATTCTCATGCGTGGAGCTATGCCAGGCGCTATCAGACAGCGCTGGCCCTTTAAGAACTTGTTTTCTCAACCTGTATCCCGTTGGCTACAAATGGGTAGAGCTTATATTAATCATTAGAACAGTTCAGCATTTCTTGGCAGTTATTTTGTTTTAGAACTTTAAGTTTCTTTGTACAGTCAGGCTACGAGGTGCATGGTAACAGAACATTCATGATTTGAGCAGCTCCTTGGTTTGTGAGTTCAAGCCTGCCACGTGGAATCCATAATTCATTGAATCTGCTACGCGTCAGAGGTGGCCACTGTGATTCTGCTGTTGTGACACTCATTTTGTGCTTAAAGATACAGTTTTCATAATACATGTGTTAGGGTTCATGCAACAACCCTAAATAACATGTTAATGTTATGCATTCATGAAAGTGAATTACCACTTTTTGGATGATATAAGAGATTTTCAGGGGTAAATATGACTCTAATGGTCACCTTCCTCACCAGTTTTATCCAGCCTGCTAGTTATATGTGACTTTGCCATTTGAGCACCTAGCATGTGCCAGACACTTGGCTGGGTCGTAGTATAAAGAGAGGGATGAGCCCGGCCAGTGTGGCTCAGTGGACTGAGCGTCATCCCATGGACTGAGAGGTCCCAGTTCGATTCCTAGTCAGAGCATATGCCCAAGTTGTGGCCTCAGTCCCCAGTGGAGGGCATGCAGGAGGCAGCTGATCAAGGTTTCTCTCTCACATCAATGTTTCTATTTCTCTAGAAAATCAATAAAAACATATTTCTTTAAAAAAAGAGAGGGTTGAGATTCTGACTTTGACCTGGAGGAGGCCACAGTCTAGAACAGTGGTTTTCAACCTGTGGGTTGCAACCCCTATGGGGATTGAATGACCCTGTCACAGGGGTCACCTAAGACCATCAGAAAACATATATTTCTGATGGTCTTAGGAACGGAGACACGGCTCCTCTATCCATCTCCAGGCGGGATCCGCCACATGCAGATCCGCCCACATACAACATGAGGAGCTGTGTTAAAGGGTCGTAGCATCAGGAAGGTTGAGAACCACTGGTCTAGAAGGAGACAGACATGAGAAAAATGTACCTTCAGTATGAATCAAGGCACAGAAGCTGGGGTGAGGTGGGAAAGGAGGCAGGCAGGCAGGCAGGGGGAGTTCAGGAAAGTTCCTGGTGATGACATCTAAACCTAAGTTGGCTTTGAAAGTGTGTCTATCTGATGGAAGGAGGAAAAGGGTGGTTTTAGATGAAAGGAAAGCAGGTACAAAGACATGAAGGTGAGAAACTGAGCAGTTCAAAGAACTATAAATGATGCCATTATCCTGGAGCATCAAATGAAGAGAGAGAGAAGCAGAGAGGAAGTTGTGTTTCCTTGATTAGGAGCTGAGACTGTGTTCTCTATTCCTGTGTTTCTCAAAGTGTGGTCCATAAACCCCTTGAATTCCTCAGGGGATTGGTAAATTGAGAATTTCTGGATTCTAAACTGCATTTAGAGAATCAGGAACTCCGGGGAAGGGCCAGGAATCCGCATTCTGTCAGCTTTGGTGAAGCTTATGTACACTGAGCTTTCAGAACCCTCGCTACGGGTGATAAGGAAGCACTGAACGGCGGGACGGTGGAACGCAGTGTAGTGACTTACCAAGGTGTGTGCCTCCAGACAGCCTGGGCCATTATGAGGATCTGTTGGAAATGTCTCCCAGAAGCAGCGAACTGCCTTCCATTGCGGTAATCCACAGGAGCCAGCAGTAAGAGTGATGCTATGGCATCAAGAGGAAATGGCAGATTTATAAGATGCTTAGGAGCAAGAGGGCAAAACTTGGAGACCAAATCCAGCTTCTAGCTGTTTGACTTGAGTGTTGTGGGGGTGTGAGGCAGTAGAGGGAATGATGGTTAAGGCGTTGGACTCTGGGACTAGACCTCCCTGGGTTCCAGCCCCAACACTGCCACTTTCTTACCTGTGCAGACTTGGATAAGCAGTGCCTCAGTTTCCTCCATACAATAGAGATTTAAAAAACCCCTACATAATAGGGGCTGTGAAGATTAAATGAATTAATATGCAAAAGAGCTTAGAATAGTGCCTGGCATGGAATAATGTTCAATACAATTTAGAGAGGCACAGTAGGTTATACGAGTTCATAGTGGTAGCACAGAACTAAGAGTTAACCTAAGTAGTTAAGAACGTAGTAAGTAAAGCGCTCAAAAGCCCAATCACCTCATTTTGAATCCCAGCCTGCTATTCATTGGCCGTATGACTTAGTGAACATTATTCTACCTCTCCGTGTTCATCTGTGGGGATTATCTTACACACATCGTTTGGTGAGGGTTAAAGTAATACATCCAAAGCCTTGGAACGGTACAGTCTCATAATAAGGACTCCCTAACTGTGACTCTTGTCATTATCAGCCAAGATAAGGAAAGGGAGAGGAAGAAGAGTACGTTTCAGTTTTCATCATCCAGGATGCAGTGTCTGTAGGCAGTTTGGAGCCATGGTTGGGAACTTAGCCAACAGGTCAGGGCCAGGCATCAATTTGGAAGTGACACGTGTAGAGAATTGACTTTAAATCATGAGTTGCAAAGAAATGTCCAGGATAGGAGTTGTGGTCCTGGGAGGAACGGATGGGGAACGCAAGCAGAAGGACGGAGCGGGCACGTGCGTCCACTTCTGTATGTCGTCTTACCTAAAACCTTGAGCGAGTGTAATATACTGTCAGTTCCTCATGTCCACACGGCGTAATATACCTACTGCGGCATGATTTGTGGTGTGCTGGAGTCAGCTTCTACCGCTTCTCACCACCTCCCAACTCAGTGTCAGTGGCTTCGTGTTGGTAGCTTGACATCAGCTGTGTGTGTGGGGGGTGGGTATTTACTCTAGAAATGGGCAAATCAGAGCTCCTCTCCTAGACACCCAGCTCCTGCCCCTCAAGAGCCGAATTACCGGGACAACGTATAATTGTCCTAACTGTAGAGGGAGTGGGGGCTCACGGGGCTGGGGTGGGAGCCCAAGCTCTTGGGGACTCTCACGCCTGTGCCTTTTCATTGCACAATGATTCCTCTTCACCTGAAATGCCCTTTAAATACGTGGATTTCCAAAGGTGGGAATTTGATACCCCCCACGTCTGAAAACTTAATGGCATTCCCACAGCGCACGAGTGATTGTGTTTCTCTAATAGGGTATTGCAAAACTGCCCTGATGAGTGTAGGGCAGGAGCTTAGAGCATCTGTTGACAGTGATTCCTTGAAACATGGGGATTATTTTTCCCGGCAGTGTCAAGTTTGCTGACTAGAAGCCATGAGCTGGTTTTGTCAGCTACTAAAGAAAGTCACGGAATAAAAGGGAAGCCGGAAGATGTGGGAGGGAGTGAAAGAATTACAGTTGAATTGTTTCAGATGAGGTAATTCATACAGCAGACCTTAGTGAGCCATTGAGAAGTGTTGAACGAAGTCCTCATTTGTACTCTAGAGCCGTGTGCTTTGTTTTAGTGTAAAGTGGATGTATAAAATCACTTAGCATGAGTTCAGAGGCTTTACAGGAAGATAGGGTATTTTACTCCTTGCCCCTGCCTCACCTCTGCAAACCACCGCCTCCCCTGCCTAGAATCTCGGAGAAAGGAGGTGGTACTAATTTGGCATCTGAGGTCATTGTAGGCACCCTGCCCTCTCCCACCTTGAGCATCTCATCCTTGGGAACTGTTCTTGCATGTCAAGTGCAAAAAGATGCCACCAGCATTTACCGAGCACATTCTAGGCACAGTGCTGTGTTAACTGGGTGCATGCTAGGCACAGGACAGATGTTACCCCTGCCCACTGGGGAGCTCACAGTGTAGTGAGGGAGACAGGCAGTTACAGTGAAAATACCAGGTGACAAGGGATGGGATTTTCTAAAGAATTTTATGGAGAAAAGCATGATCCATGTGAGCCCAAAGGGTAATTATCCTCACCTCAGACACCTGGCATTCTAAAGTCGAATCAGAAGGAAGCATTGTGTGTACCAGAAAAAAGTGTTATGTGAATCTCCTGATCTCCTGGTCAGGAGAACCCAGGTTTTAGTCTCCCCCCTTCTACTTTTGTGATGTGTCTGGTTTCAATTTCGCACCTATAAAATGGACAAAAAATAATATTTATCATGTTAACTCCTGGGGTGTTTATAGCGTGAGAGAAAGTACATGAAAGAGTGTGAATGTGATGGAACGTTGCACTTTCCCATGACGTTGTAGTTGACTCAGTCATTAATAACTCATTAAGGCACTGTTCCTTCAGCAAACATTTGTCCAGCACCTACTTGAAGATCCTGTGTTAGACCTTGTGTTTGGCTCCATTTCATCCTCTTACATTATCTCATTCTAAGTATCTAGATCTACTTAACATTCATTTCTCATTAAGTTGGGGGCGGGGGGGCGGTTATAGTTGTTAATCTCCTATTTCAGTCCCGGGTCCTATTACCTTATTACCTTCTGTAATTTTTCTGGAGGCATGGGTGGAAGTGACCAGGAGGAGCACAGATGAGAAGCTATTGGCTTAAAAGATCATTTTGTGCGTCATAGGCTAGTTTAACATCTGGGAAAGACAAGTTTAATTATCTTATGGCATTGTTGTCAAATTGTTTATAATTACTTTTA
Organism: Molossus molossus; assembly: GCF_014108415.1. NCBI lineage: Eukaryota > Metazoa > Chordata > Mammalia > Chiroptera > Molossidae > Molossus > Molossus molossus. The sequence goes on along the minus strand of NW_023425377.1, from coordinate 104,329,116 downwards.
AAACTTGTATTACTTGCTTTACTAGCCAAATGTAACCATCAAATGAAATCTTTTACATTAAAGTAGCAGGAAAGATTTTGTAAGTACTCTATGTGTTTTGTGTTACATATAGTCATTATGAAAGAACTAATTTTCATTATATATAAGAATACTTTGTGAGGGGGACTTTTCTATAGACCAAGTAGAATTTGCTGAAAATCATGAAGAGTAAAGCATGATCCCAAATTATTTCTAGTTTCTGGAATTTCTATTTATTTTATTTTGGTCTCAAGATATTTTATCAACCTTTGGACTGTGGGCATTTCCGTATAATGGGAATACGCAGTAGTTCGACATCATTACTTCACGTCAAGATTTTCCTAGTTTAACTGCTAATAAAAAATAGTATTTGTTGTCCCTCAGGAGTAACATTATGATCCTGCTGTGCTTAAAAAACACAAATAGAGTTTTTAAAAAAAATGATGATCAATAACTCTGACAAGACAAAAGACGTTCGTTAGAATCATGGGATGTTACCAGTAATATCAACCCCAGTTATTTGTAAACTGAGCCATGTGGCTTAAGGAAACAGATTTTTTTCAAACAAATATTGTAAAATTAAAATGGCCATACCTGTTCCATTTAGCTCTTTCAAAAATGTATAAGCTGTCCAGCTGGTGTGGCCCAGGTTGTGGGCCAGATCCCCAGTGAGAGGCATGCAGGAGGCGGCCAATCCATGTTCTCTCTCATCCATGTTTCTCTCTCTCTCCCCCTCCCCCTTCCTCTCTCTAAAATCAATAAAGAGAAAAAAAATGTATCAGCAATCTTGGACTAACAGATGTGCCCCCAACCTGTGATTTTATTTGCACGTGGGGCAGCAGACTCTGGCTCGAGTTAACTTGAGACCAAAAGAACTGGGCCCAAACCTGGCCCTGGAGCGCAGTAGAGGTCGCAGAACCTCTTCCTGGCGGGCGGTCTTTTGCAGCTCGATTCCATTGCTCTCCTGACCCAGTCCTGGCAGGTGCTGAGCATCTCGCATTCGTTTCAAACTGGGCAGAGTCTTTCTTTCCCTTGTTCTGAATGATATTAATGTGGAGTCCAACAATATACCTTCCCAGTTTTCTTGTTTCTACTGACATTCGAAAGGTGGTTATTTCTGCAAAGAAAAAAAAAGTGCCAGTATTTTTGCTCATGTATTTTTCTTCCTCCAACAGCACCGTTATATTTTCCGAAGAAAAGTCTCTTTGAGTAAGGCACCCCTTAACTTCTAATAAAGCATTATTCTCCCCCTTTTTCCCTCTTTTCAAACATTGACTGCTGCCGCCTGCAGAGCCTTCTCTGATTTGAAAGGGCATATCCTTGGGAGGAGGGACAAAAGGTTCAGTGAGAGAGGGTAGCAGCAGGTTTTTGTCCCTACCTGGGACCAGAGGACAAGCAAACCAATGTTCATCATCTACTCAGGTCAGGTGCTTCTTACGCTTCTCCCCATTTTCAGTCTCTCACCATCTGTTTGCCCTCTAAGCCTCGGTGCACTTCCAATTTTACGTAAGCAAGGACCTAGAAGAGCCTGGGCTGTCTACGGAGTCACTTCTTCTTTTGTTTATATTCCAACTCAGTGGTAGGACTCTCGCTTTTTAAACATTTCTTTACCTGAGCCTCGGTTCCTCATCTTGCTGTCTTTCATGCTTTTGTGTATGAAAGTTTTTGATAAATTAAGTTTTTATTCTTGAGAGACCCTGGCCTTGCCCCCACTGCCTTGTAGAAAGTATTTATACACTGAGCCCTTTAGAAGAATTGTTTCTTTTCCCAGCCCTTCTTCAGCTGTGCTGTACCATCAACCAGCTGTTGTCAGCCTTCAGGAGTGACCAAAAACTAGCACCATGTTGGCACATTTCTCCTTCAAGCACCAACCGCCCCTTACCCTGCCCCCCACCGGCAGGTACCAACACACCATTTATTTTTTCTTTATTGATATTAGAAAGAGAAGAAGGGAGAGGGAGAGATAGAAACATCAATGAGAAAGAATATTGATTGGCTGCCTCACGCATGCCCCTCACTGGGGATCAGATCCACAACCTGGGCATGTGCCCTGACCAGGAATCAAACCAGCGACCTCTTAGTGCATGGGTCAACGCTCAATCACTGAGCTACTTCGTCCAGGCCCAACACAGTATTTTAAGAGAGTGTTAGCTGAGCCCAGCCAGTGTGGCTCAGTGGTTGAGCATCACTCCACGCACCAAGAGGTCACTGGTTCGATTCCTGGTCAGGGCACATGCCCGGGTTGTGGGCCAAATCCCCAGTGGGGGGCATGCGGGAGGCGGCCAAGCAATGTTCTCTCTCATCGATGTTTCTATCTCTCCCTCTCCCTTCCTCTCTCTCTAAAATAAATAAATTAAAAAATCAATAAATAAAGAAGTGTTAGCTGATACCATAGACATGCATATTATTAGGGATTCTATGTGGATCAAGTATAAAAGATAATATCTTCTGATACATTTGAAATAAAATAAAACTGATTCCTCTACAGTGTAGAAGATGTTCTTCTGAGGATCTGGACCTCATGTTTTTCTTCCACATTAGTAAGATGAGATACTGAGGTGGTAAGGAAATCTGATAGAGCCAGGATTTCAGTAAAGCACCCTCCATGTGGTCTGGGGAGAACCAAGTGATCTGAAATGGTTCTGCCCAGCAGGTCTGTTTAATTCCATCACCAATTTCACTTCCTAACCCAAAAGTTTGGTTTCAAAAGAATTTATTTCTGAGCAGTGCTTAATTTAAGCATGTGTTAAAATGAGGCCACTATCAGAATCTTTGTCTACTCTTTCCTAAGGCACTACATTGATATCTAAAAACAAAATATCAAATGGCTCTTTTGAATATAAATGAAATTATAAAACTGAAGCATAGCTTTCTCTCTGTCTGAAAATTTTCACCTTCCTGGTCATTTCTGAGCAAAGTTGATTCTGTTTCCCTCCATTATAATTTACATGGTCCTATTGAAATATGTTATAAACACTTCTGTAGAAACAAAAACAGACATGTGTTGACCTGTAGACGACTTTGCTATTTTTTCTGCTGCCTCATCTCTCTCTTTGAAGAAAAAGGCAGTAAAGATGATAATATTACTTGGCTTAATTCATTTTCTTTTGCCTTTCTTATTTATTTAACCCAGAAAGTGCTCTGTGAAGATATCGTTTATGTTTTCATGCAGTCTATGAGAGACTGAGTCTGTGAAAATAATGCCGAAGTGAATCCAGTATTTGAAAAACCAGCCTGCAGGCTTTATGACATCGGTGACCTTAAGGCTTGTTAAATGCACTGAAGGTCAAATGTCCAGGTTTCTTCTAAGAGCTGCAGAGTGAGAGGGTGGGTTTGGACAAAACTTTAAAGCTCTCTCCTGTTGCAGATCCTCAATTACAATGTTCATTTTTATTGCTGTGTCTTTGTGGCATCTTAATCTATTCTAATCGTGTTAATATGCAGCTACAACTTGATAAGAGAAGATTGGCATTTGCCTGAGAGATGGTTTTGTGAAGACTTGATTGGTCTGGAAGAGAAGTTTAGTAGCAGATGGATTAGGTCATGGAGAGGGGCTTCTCTTTCTTTTCTCTTTTCTTAAAGTATAATTTTAAAACAATGCATTCCCAGGTTACCTATGGAGGCCTGAATAATGCTCTTGCTAAAATGGAGAAATCAAATTCTCTCTTTAATTTCTGTGGTTTTATCATTTATTTTTAGGTACCAAAGGAAGAAATAAAGGAGAATTTACAAATCTTCAAGGGGTAGCCGCATCTACAAGTGGGAAGATATTAATTGCAGACAGTAACAACCAGTGTGTGCAGGTATGGCCCCTAATAGTATACGTCTAACCATTGGTGGTGGTAAAACAGGGACAGTTGTATGTTTTCCTACTTAAGACTTGAGGTACATTATACAAGGAGAAACTTAGAATGTGCGCACAAATTTTTCTTCAAATAAAACTTGCAAGTTCTGACCTGAAGTGCAGATGACAAAATTTCTGGCCTGTTTCTTATTCATTTTATTTTATTTTATTTTTTGTTAATCCTCACCCAAGGATATTTGTCCATTGATTTTTAGATAGAGTGGAAGAGGGGGAGGGAGAGAGAGAGAAAGAGAGACATTGATGTGAGAGAGGCTCAAACCCAAAACCCAGGTAGGTGCCCTTGACCAGGAATCGAATCTACCACCCCTTGGTCTGCAGGCCAACACTCTAACCGCTGAGCAAAACCAGCCGGGGCACTGACCTGTTTCTTTTACGCTCATTTTTGTGCGAGTTCTCATTCCAACAAATACCATTTGTTTTACAGATATTTTCCAATGATGGCCAGTTCAAAAGTCGTTTTGGCATCCGTGGACGCTCTCCCGGGCAGCTGCAGCGACCCACGGGGGTAGCTGTGCATCCCAGTGGGGACATAATAATTGCAGACTACGATAATAAGTGGGTTAGCATTTTCTCTTCAGATGGGAAGTTCAAGGTAAGATTAACTACTGATTGACCACTAAACAGTAGAGAGAAGGAATGACAAATACAAAATGAAATTGTCTTTTTCCCTTTTTGAGATCCAGTAAGATATTCCACAATTCTTCATATACAAGGACATCTTGACAGTGTTAAATCTAAGTTCTATGAAGTGAGAGTAACAATGATACTGTCATAAATCTACTCATATAGCCTGCGTGTGGCTTCATTTTATAAAGCAATTAGGTGACCCAGTCAGTTCTTATTTATACCACCAGATTTAAGGGTTACTAAGAGGCAATTTATATTTTCCAAATGACCCTACAGGTTGGCATTTATGACGTGCCCTCTACTTTGTCAGACCTGTGAAAGGTATATGAGAGAAAGAGAATCGTAAGACACAGTCTCTACCTTTTAAGAATATACGAGCCCCTTGAGAAAAAAAGACTAACACGCCAAAAATGACAGAAAACAATTCACGTCAGCCTTTATTCCATCATACATTGTTTGGTACAATCTCAAAGTAGACTGTTGAAGTATATAATATAAGAATTGGAAAAAAAAAGAAAATGGGGGCCGGCTTCATGGAGAAAATGCAAACAGAGCTACATGTCGAGGGACCCCATCATCCGACATATTTGCTGCCACCCCATCATCATCTTCTGTCTCTTCAGCGAGCCACCCAAGAGTAGAGAGCTCTCTGTTGATAACAGACATCTCTCCCTAAGGTGCCATCAAAGAATATTATCATCTGGCCCATTTTCTCCACTGTTCACGAGAAGGTTATGAGACACTTTGTTGAAGGTGTTTTTGAAAGCCATGTGCACTATGCCTTCTGGATCGCTCCATCCAACCTTCTAGAGGCTTCTTTTTCCGTTGACAACGTGAACTTTAACTCAGACAGATCAGCCCATTGGAATTGCAGTTCTGTGGCTTATTAACTGTGGCCTTTGGCAAATTATATAACTTCCTCAAGCCTTGATAGCCTCGTATTTCAATTTAGAATTTGGGATTTGGGTAAGGATTAAATGAGATTTTATTTCTGGATCTTATATGTGGCTCGAACGAAATAGGCATCAAAGAAATGTTCTTTTCCAATGTCCTTGGTAACCCTGTCCACAAAAATGAAGTCTGTTCAGTTAGCTGTGATTTGGGCTTCATGACCTCATGCCAGTTCCTGTGGCCATACATTCCTTGTCTGAACGTTCAGGGATAAAGCTCTTCACAGTCCACCTTGAACCCTGAAGACTGCATGATGTTCACTGGAGGAATTATAGTTTCCTTTTTAAAGTTGTTAGATCACTACAGTCATAGCATTTTTATTAAATATTATGTAATTATTTATCTTCAGATCGGAGCCTCTGTTTTGTGTGGGGCAACATCTTTTCAACCTAGGAAAATTAAAAGCTATTGTTTTTAATTCTACCACATTGCACACAATTCTTCAATTGCCCTTGATTTTTTTGCCTCACTAGTAATGTAATGGCTTCATGGGATGGCCATATACACAGAAAAATCTCTTGCCTTTCTGTATCTCTAACTTTCTCCCCTTCTTTTGTGTTTTCATAATTGTATCTATAGTATACCATACCCAAATATGACAACTTTAATATCAATAGAATAGAAATTATTCAGTGACCTCTTGAAAATGTCTATCTAGTTTGGAGATAACCCATAGTTCTTGTTTCATACTCTAGCAAAACCATGACCTGTCTTTTTAAATTCAGAAACAAATACACTAAGAAAGGTATTGAAACAGGAGTTTTATATCCATTCTATTGAAATATTTTATGCCTAATATAGTAAAACTTATTGAAGTAGAAGACAGAAGGGTTTCCTGAATTAAGCATTTTTCATTCAGTGGTTTAATATTTTATGTGTAATAGATACTCTTCCTGGAAGAACTGGATTCACATGGGTGGAGTACTATTGATAATAATTAGAATAAACACTGAAGAACACACATGCTCCCCAGAGGATTGGGGGGATGGGCATGGTGTCATTTCAATATGCTACCCCCCACCCTTCTTTTGTTTACGCTAGATGTTGATCAAAACCCAAAGGGTAGAAGGATAGCAAGTGGAAACCCTTTAGTACTATAATGGGAGTTCATCCAAATGTGATGTCCATGACCATATACTGAGAAAAACTTATTTTCTTCTTTGATGGGATTCAGTCAAATTAAACATGTGCTCACAAGGACAAACCTTGACCACAAATGTGGATTCTTTGCATTTATTCCTAGTAGTTCTAGGGATATAACATCTAATAACCTTTTCTTTCTTTTCTCACTAACTTCTTTGCCCTAATATTCATTCCATTCTGCCTCTATTCTTTTTCCTTTCCATCTTCCCTCCTTCTGGCTTATGTCTTCCGGTCCATCTAGGATCCTTTTCTGACTCCAAACCAGAGACAGAGGCCCCTGTCATAGGGAATCAGAAGGTGCTACTTTGGGTTTTTTTTTTTTTTAAACTTATCTTTATTGTTGAATGTATTACAGATGTTCCTCATTTTTCCCCCATTGACCTTCTCCTCCCCTCCCCACCTCCTGCCTTTCCCCACACTGTGGTCTGTGTCCATTGGTTATGCATATAAGTTCTTTGGTTTATTTCTTCCCACCCCCCAACCCCCTTCCCTTTCAGGTTTGTCAGTCTAGCAACCAATTTGTACTTCTTAATCCCTTCACCTCTTTTACCCATTCCCCCAAACCCCCTCCCATCTGGCAACCAACAGAATGTTTCTGCTCTGCCTGTTCATTTAGTTTGTAGATTCCATTGTCGATAGATATATCGACTACCATTTTGTTTGTTTATATTTTGTATCTTTTCTTCAAAAAATCCTTCAACATTTCATATAATAATGGTTTGGTGGTGATGAACTCCTTTAGCCCTTCCTTATCTGGGAAACTCTTTATATGGCCACCAATTCTAAATGACGGCTTTGCAGGATAGAGTAATCTTGGTCGTAGGTTCTTGCTTTTCATCACTCTGAATATTTCTTGCCACTCCCTTCTGGCCTGCGAAATTTCTTTTGAGAAATCAACTGACAGTCTTATGGGAACTCCCTTGTAGGTAACTAACTGCTTTTCTCTTGCTGCTTTTAAGATTCTCTCTTTGTCTTGAACCTTTTGCATTTTGATGATGATGTGTCTTGGTGTGGGCCTCCTGGGGTTCATCTTGTTTGGGACTCTCTTTGCTTCCTGGACTTGTATGTCTGTTTCCTTCACCAAGTTAGGGAAGTTTTCTGCCATTATTGTTTCAAATAGGTTTTCGATTTCTTGTTCTCTCTTTTCTCCTCTGGCACCCCCAGGATGCGAATGTTGGCACGCTTGAAGTTGTCCCAGAGGCTCCTTACACTATCCTCATTTTTTTGGATTCTTTTTTCTGTTCTGATTGGGTGTTTTTTACTTCCTTATATTCCAAATCGATGGTTTGCTTCTTGGCTTTACCTACTCTACTAATGAGTCTGTGTAAATTATTCTTCATTTCAGTTTGTGCCTCCTTCATTTCTGACTGTGCATCCTTCATTTCTGACTGGTCCTTTTTTATGCTCTTGAGGCCCTCACTAAGTTCACTGAGGTTCTCACTAAGTTCATTGAGCATCCTTATAAGCAGCATTTTGAACTCTGCATCTGTTAGGTTGCTTATCTCCATTTCGCTTAGTTCTTTTCCTGGACTTTTGTTCTGTTCTTACATTTGGGACCTGTTTCTTTGTCTCCTCATTTTGGCTGCCTCCATGTGTTTGTTTCTATGTATTACTTAACAAGAGGTATGGGGCTAGCTGAGACCAGATGCTGCTTGTTTGAAAGAATTTAGAAAAACCTGAAGCAGGATTTAAGACAGGCTAATCCTATGGTAAAGCAACTGGCAACAGCTTGGGTGGGCCTGAAAGTTGTGTGGGGCGGGGCCTCAGGGATTCGCCAGGGCGGGACTACCAGTATGAGCAGATATGGCGGCTGTGTACCGCCCCAGGGAAGGGCTCACCAAAGAAACAAAAGCCTCTGACAGCACATCTATCCAGGAGAAAGCTCCCTATCCAGCCCTCGTTCCAGTGTCTTCCCTGTATGTCTCTGGTGCCCCTCGAGCTGCCTCCCCTCCGAGCTTAGAGGGAGAGAGTCCGATAAGTCCGTGTGCGGGCCCTTTAAGGAGCTGCCTGGGGCTCCAGCTGCCTCAGCTTCCCTGAGCCTCAGTTCCCGCTGGTTTTTCCAGCCAGAAGTTATGGGGATTCTCTTCCTGGCACTGGAACCCTGAGCGGGGCGCCTGGTGTGGGACGGGGACCCCTCAGTCCTCAGGGAGGACCTTCCCAGCCGAGGTGTCCTCCTGATTTTTTCCGCCACACGTGGGTGTGGGACCAGCCCGTCCACCTCCGCCCCTCCTGCCAGTCTGCATGCGGCTGCTGCTTTAATTCCGTAGTTGTAGGACTTCCATTCAGCTGGATTTCAGGCGATTCTGAATGATGGTTGTTCTGTAGTTTAGTTGTAACTTTGATGTGGTTGTGGGAGGACGTGATTCCGCGTTTACCTACCCGCCGTCTTGACCGGAAGTCTGGGTTTTCTTTTCTCTCCTTTTTTTTAAGTGATGAAAATGAGCCCTGGCCAGTTTGGTTCAGCGGTTAGAGCGTCGGCCTGCGGTCCGGAGAGACCCGGGTTCGGTTCCCGCTAAGGGCACGTACCTTGGTTGCAGTTTGTCCCCAGCCCTGGTTGGTCGTGTGGGTGGCAACCACTCGATGTGTTGCTTTCACGTCGATGTTTCTCTGTCTCTCTCTCTCTCTCCCTCTCACTCTATCTGAACAAAATATCGAAAAATGTCCTCAGGTGAGGATAAAAAAAAAGAAAATGAGCCCTGGCCAGTTTGGCTCAGCGGTTAGAGCGTTGGCCTGCGGTCCAGAGAGACCCGGGTTTGGTTCCCACTAAGGGCACGTACCTCGGTTGCAGTTTGTCCCCGGCCCTGGTTGGGTCGTGCGGGTGGCAGCCACTCGATGTGTCCCTTTCACGTCAATGTTTCTCTCTTCCTCTCCCTCCCACCCTATCTGAACAAAAAATAAAAAAATGTCCTCAGGTGAGGATAAAAAAAAAAAAAGGAAAGAAAATGAAGGCCACCATATTCTAAAATATCTCATCTCTTCCCTCTTCAATTTAATGACCCATTTGTTGAGCTAAATACTTTAACAGTTCCAGAGCCAGGTTCTAAAATATCTTCGCTTACAATTCTGTTTAAGGTGGCAGACATATTGTCAGGTTAAAAGCTATAATTCTGATTTCACTTGGTAGAAGCTGATGCACCTGAACTGGGATAGAAGGGATGTGGACGGAAAGGAGGTTTTGGTTCAACATTTGTTTTCTTGTAGACCTGCATTAACTAGTTCTTAACTACATGATAGAATGGTAGTAATTCTTTATTTTCTGTTTTTAAGCACGATAATTATACTCCAGTTGATATTATTATATGGCTAAGTCATTCCAAGTAACAACTAGTGTTCATAATGTTAGGTACCATTAATATTCTTGTTTTAATCATCAGAGTCTTCTCTCTTTTGATCCTGACTGATGTATCTTCTATTCAGACATGAAAGAAAGAACACAATTTCTTTGTAAGCTATTATGTTATAGTCTCTTTGGTCTTTGTGCTACATTCAGAATCAGAATCAAATTTATATGACAGATTCCCTAGCCAGAATGCCATTGTTTCTTCCTAAGTAAATGTGTATCTTTGTTCTAAAGAGATAAAATTGGAATCAATCATTTGTAAACTTCCAAGAATAAAAGATTATACAAAGTTTGAACCGCGGCTGTGGGAAAATCCCCATCCTTCTCTTCATACTCTTTTTTTTGCATGTCTTCCTGTCTCTGTTGGGAAAGGAGTTGATGCTGTGGGTCAGGTATGATACCAGCTGAGTAGGGTGAGGGAGAAGGAGATCATCTGTGTGCCATATGCTGTGGTTGACATTGTCCTTTATCCTTCGGAATCTGCGAGACCCAGGAGATAAATAGCACAATTGCCATTTTACAGATGAGAAAACTGAGGTTCAGACTGATGAAAGAATGAATGAATTTTGCTCTGAAATTTTGATCCTGGTTAACTGGATGAATTGTGATGTCATAAGAGGAATTCGGAAATCAGGAGGTGCTAGTTTGGGTTTTCTTTTTTTGTTTTGTTTTGTTTTTTTAATCCTCCTCTGAGGACAGATAGAGCAGGAGGGAGACAGGGAGGGAGAGAGAGAGAGAAACATGGATGTAAGAGAGACACATCGAGTGGTTGCCACTCACACAACCCCAACCGGGGCTGGGGATGAACTGCAACCCAGGTACGTGCTCTTGGTAGGAACCGAACCCAGGACTCTCTGGTCCACGGGCCGATGCTCTAACCGCTGAGCCAAACTGGCCAGGGCTCTTTTTGGTTTTTTAATGGTGTAAACGAAGGACATAAATTTGGTTTGACATTGGTTGAGATTAAGGTGAAACCTATAAAATATGCCATGACCAAAGATATGGATTTGAGAATCTTATATATAAAGGTGAAAGTTGATTCTGTAGCATAAATGAGATCTTGGAAGTATAGAGTTGCATTGTCCAATATGGTAGCTACTAACCACATATTTATACTGAGTTCTTGAAATGGGGCTGTCTGAATTGAGATGTGCTGTGAGTATAAAATCCATACTGGATTTCAAAGACTTAGTCCCCTCAAAAGAATGTAAAATATCTCATTAATAATTTTTATATTGATTACATGTTGAAATGATCACTTTTGGATATATTGGGTTAAATGACATATATAATTCAAATTAATTTTCTCTTTTTCTTTTATTTACTTTTTATTTATTTATTTAAAATGTTTCTTTTCTTTATTGATTTTAGAGAGAGAGGGGAAGGGAGAGGGAGAGATAGAAACATCAATGAGAGAGAACATCAATTGGCTGCCTCCTGCATGCCCCCCACTGGGGATTTGGCCCACAACTTTGGGCATATGCCATGGCTGGGAACTGAACCGGTGACCTCTTGGTGCATGGGTCAATGTTCAACCACTGAGCCACACCAGCCGGGCTTCTTTTTATATTTTTGATGTGGCTACTGGAAGACTTTAAGTTACATGTGTAGTCATGTTATATTTCTATCAGACAGCACCATTTTTTTCTCTAGAGAGAGAAAAATAAGAGGACTAAACCAGCAACTTTGGGAATGAAACTTTTCAGGAGTTAAAAATTTAATTTGTAAAGTCTTGTTTGCAAATAAATTTTTCAAGTCTATAGATGAGTATAAAATGAAAAGTTAGAGTTTCTCTTAAATATCTCTTTCCAAGATATAAATACTATTTGTTTTTTTAGTTTCTCCTCCAGGAGTATGCATACATGTACATTTAATAAAAGTGGGCTCAGATTATACTCACTGTTCTGTATGTTGCTTTATAATATATCTTGGATATCTTTCATAAAAACACATAGAGATTTACTTTGCTTTACTTTGCTCTGACATTTTAAGCCTGGGCTCCAGAGACACCTGTGTTTCTTGCTGTCCCGTCATTTACCAGGCATGATTTCTGGCTGCTCCCTCGCCTTGGGTGCTCTTTCTCCTTCCTTGTCTGTAGTGACCGTCTCATCAGGTTGTTTCGCCTTCTGAGGTGGCCCATTTGAATGCTCCCAAATCTGCCAAATCGAACACTCAGTACCAGGCACTTTAGACATGTTTGTCTCTGCAGTGCCACTGAGACATCTTCGAGGATAGGGACAGTGTCTTATTGTCTTTGTCTACCAAGTGACACATAGTGGGTGCTCAGTCAGTGTGTGTAGAATTAGTAAATAAATGGGGAAATGAGTAAAGTACTTTATAAACACCCTAGAAAATGGAGCTATAAAAGTAAAGGTATAAGACATGGATTGAATCACAAACAGGTATCTATGTACACAATAGTCTCCTCAGAAAAATGAATAAGATTTAAAATGTGTGTGGTATATGTTTGATAGAAATCTAACGCGTTCCTCCCATTTAAAAACTCTGCGAAAACTGGAACCATTTAATCATCATTTTACCCTATAATAAATGCGAGAGTCTTAAAATGAATACATCAAGGAAAAATTTGTTGAGTACCTGTTAGACACCAAGAAGTACACTAGGCTCTGGGTAGATGTGCTGGATGAACAGACATGACCCCTGCCTGTGTGGAACTCAATTCTACTAAAGTTTAATGGTGGATACCTGGCTGTTTCAATGTGAATTGTGATATAAAGTAATGACAGTGATTGCTTCCCTTTTATAGCTGCTTAATTTGTGCTATGTTGTATACTAATCACTTTATCTACATTGTTTTCCTTTAATACATATTCCAAAATACCACTGGAAGTTATTGAGGTCACTTTTTTTTTTTTTTTAAATATGTTTTTATTGATTTTTAGAAAGACTGGAAGGGAGAGGGAGAGATCAAAACATTGATGAAAGAGCCCCACCGGTGTGGTTTAGTGGTTGAGCATTGACCCATGCACCAAGAGGTTGGCAGTTCGATTCCCAGTCAGGACACATGCCCAGGTTGTAGGCCTGATCCCCAGTGGGGGACATGTAGGAGGCGGACAATCTATGTTCTCTCTCATCAACGTTTCTATCTCTCTCTCCCTCTTCTTTCTCTCTCTCTAAAATCAATAAAGAAAAAAGAAAGAAACATTGATCAGCTGCCTCCTGCACACCCCCTACTGGGAATGGAGCCTGCAACCTGGGCATGTGCTCTGACTGGGATTCAAACCAGTGACCTCTTGGTGCATGGGACTGATGCTCAGCCAACTGAGCCACACCAGCCAGGCTATTGAGGTCACTTTTTGACATGTTTTAATATATAAAGAATCTGACATTTAAAGAAATTAAATGCATTTGTTCTATACCAGCTGTGTCCAAAGCAGGCGACAGAGAACAGTCTCCCTACTGGTAATCTAGGGATTTTTTTTGCTCTACCACCTTGCCTCTTTAGAAGGGAAGTGGGACCCCAGTGAAGGGGATTTCAGAACATTTTTGGTGGGGATTCCTTTTAAAAAAAAATAAGTATTTCAAATTAATATCAATAGCAGGTAACGAATGTGACAAAGATAATTTTCCAGGACAGAGATCATTGAGACATGAGTCACTGTGCCCCCTGTTTAAACCTTCAAGTCAATGTTTACTAAGAAAAATGTCTGTCTTCGTGTTCTGTGTCGTGTTGTAAACTTCACCGCTGTGCTTGTTTCTAACAGACAAAAATCGGATCAGGAAAGTTGATGGGGCCCAAAGGAGTTTCTGTGGATCGCAACGGCCACATCATTGTGGTGGACAACAAGGCGTGCTGCGTGTTTATCTTCCAGCCAAACGGGAAAATAGTCACCAGGTTTGGTAGCCGAGGAAATGGGGACAGGCAGTTTGCAGGTACACTTGATGGTAATACGTAAAGCCCCTTTTTTATGCTGCTTCTGCTCACATTTGCATGATGTCGGAGCATGTTGAAGACGCCTCACCCCCAGTATGTTTGCTGGCTTTGGGAAACATACTGGGGATGCAATCTAAGCAAAAAGCATGGTTCCCTGCTTCTCAATGACTCCCCCGGAAGTAAGTTAAACTGCCACCCATGTGCGGTTTTTATTGGTGGTACTTCACCACTCAGATGTCTAATCTTTGAATATTAATAGTAAATAACATATAAATTTTAAAATACAGTATTTTAAGATAATAATGTTTGAGGAACAATGGAGTAACTTTCGTTTCCACCTAGCTGTATGTTTATTTAAAGAGCCTCTGAAAGGGGATTTTTCCATCTTTATAGGTGATTATAAGAGAGTGTTCAGAGTATTTGCCGAGTCCAGGAGGGGCAGTCTCTTTTATTTCTCTTCTTGATGCACCACTTTGTAGTCACAAGCTTACTTAGTTTTTCACACTTGCGAGAAGCTGAAAGCAGTTTACTAAATTTCCTCCTTAAAAGGATGTTTTTGGCAACTTAACTTTCATTTGCATAATCTTTCTTTGTGCTTTGTCTCTAGTTCTGCCAGGTTCTGAATGTCACCCAAAATTATAGAGTATGGGTTTTCTGCTCTACTTTTTAAAAAATCTTATATATTGGAGTCCCTTTTTTTTTCTTTCCAATGCTGAGAGTTACCATGTCTTTCCTCAGTGGAAACCGAGGACCCTAAAATGACTAACACACACTCAGGCAAGCTGGCTGATGTGACGTTCAGATGGTGGTTTGGAGAATGAAGTCTGATGCTTATTGCTCATCCTTCTTCATTAGGGCTGCTGCAACTCTTAGCTGGATCTGGAAGAAGTCACAGTAGACAGTCACAGGTGTAGAATGTTAGAGATTACGTGTTATCTGGAGCCAGAGGTCTGGCTGAACGATCTTTCAAGAACTGAGGCTAGTCTTCTTGGTTCTTTCTTAAATAACTAAGTAACATATTAAGTTTTGTAACTGCTATGTTGTAATCATTTTTGTTGTTATGGTCATCTCATATTTTTTTCTATCTTTATTTCAGGTCCCCATTTTGCAGCTGTAAATAGCAATAATGAAATTATTGTTACAGATTTCCACAATCATTCTGTCAAGGTACTATAACCACACCAATTGTTGTTAACTTTTAACCGCTTTTGCTGAGAAATCCATCTGGGAGAAAATAACTCTCATACACATAGAACCTAAAGGAGTTAAGCTAAAAGAGCAGATTTTGCTTCTCCTTAAAGATGCAGGTTTTAATTTGGACATACATACTTTGGAGAATCAGAAAATCGAACAAAATGTGTGGCAATAAGTTTCCTAATTTGAAAGTGTGTACATGGAGGCGACCTGAAAATTAAATTATAAAAGCAATTGCTTGAACTTTGGGAGGCAGAACTTTCTGAAACTTAATATTTCGCGACTATTCAATAATTAAAACAAGATCATTTTGTTAATTTTCTGCATCATAAGTCCTTTTAGACAAAATTAGATGTTAGAACTCTGCTACAACAGAAGATTTGGGGAGGGAAGTAGCCCTAGCATACACTCATATAGCACATTGTATACTTCTTAGAATGCCTTCACACAACTGGTGTTCCTAAGAAAACAATGCCCACCCCTGTTCCCCAGGTAGTGTCGTACATCTTTCTTATTAGGGATAGGGGGAAGAAAGATTTGATCTTTGTTATGAGCAAATCAGAAAATAATAAAGTGGTTTAAAACAAATTTCTCTTTTACGAGAATGAGAAAATGTTTAGTAACATTCTAGACCAGGTGTGGTGCGTATCCCATGGAGGTATGCCAGGTGATCATGGGCAGTGCCCTGGCAGGTGTTTTTATTTTAAGAGTCAATTATTTATTTTAAGGGTTTCCTTCTGTTTACATCAAGTGATACTGGTTTGTACTTATAGAAGCAATGGAAAGTTGTCCTTGTAAGTAAATTCATTTACATTTTTTACAGTTAGGAATTTTAGAGGAAGGATAATGAACAGCGTCAGTGGTACACTAGTGACTGAGGACAACCATTGAGCAACCAGCATTAAACACGATTTGTCAGTGTCGGTCACTGGAATAGCTAAAGAGGATTTAACGCCCATGGGTGCACTCTGCCGTGCCCTTCACTGCTCCATTTCCCCAGCCCATTCTAGAAGATTTCTTTAACCCGAGTAAATGGAAAAGCCTTAAGCTTTTTCGGTGGTTATGCCAAGTCGCTGTGCAGAGGAGAGCACAGTGGCGGTGGGGCAGGATGAAGGCAAAGGATGCCCACCATGCTAACGTCCAAGGCTGCCTTCTGCCATGTCGTCTCTCCAGAGCTGCCACCACAGTGGTAGAACTCCATCCTCACTGCCCCCACCTCCCTCAATGCCAGTGAGCCGCAGATTCTCCCCTCTATGGGGCACGTCTTAACAAAGAAAGGGAAACAGTGGGAAAAATCAGTAGCAGAGGAGGAGGGTAACTGAGAGCAAAGAGGCAGCAGGGACTGGGCTTGTGTCCTCCCTCCTAGGGGGCTATCCAGGTCGGTCCTGTGCAATGAGCATAACAAAAGATGATGTGTAGGACTTAAGGCAAAGATCAGAGAATGATAAATTGAGTCCTTACCAGCATGAAAATACTCCCATTGGTCTTTAAAAATAGAATTTTTAGACAATCAAAATAGATCCAGAGACCTAGAAGCAGGGAACAGACTGACAAACCTCAGAGGGAAGGGGATGGGGAGGAGGGGTGGGAAGAGATAAACCTAAGAACTTATATGCATATATGCACAGCCAGTGGATACAGACAATAGTGTGGGGAAGGCAGGAGGGGGAGGTGTGGGAGTGGGGAAGAGGGGGCGGTCAATGGGGGAAAAAAGGAACATTTGTAATACTTTCAACAATAAAGATAAATAAATAAGTAAATAAATAAAACAAAAAAAGTTTCACCAATAATAAAAACAACAACAACAACACAATGTGTTATGTGAAAGGAGAGATTTTCACCACATGGTCTCTTAGTAAAAGCTGGTTCTTGTCTGTATCCTTTGCAAAGAACCAAAGAGGTCACTTGCTTCCTTGGCAAGTAAGTGATTAATTCAGAAAGTGGTCAGAACTCTTTTCCTTTGTCTGAAAGTTGAGCCTTCAGAGGTGGAAGTGTCTCACTTTCCTAATTTGGGTAACCCTTGGAGTCCTTACATCTTTCCTGATCACAGAAATGGCACAAAGAGAATCTCTCAAGGGTCCTGAGATCATCCTCAAGTTAGATCTCAGCTCAGATGTAGTGAATTCCCCCTGGTCCACACGATCCAGGAACCCTTACTCTCACGGTGCCTTGTCTGTAATACTTTTGGATTGTTAACGAATATTTCCACACTTGTAGGCTGGAGGCATTTCAAAACCATTATCATCTGAACCATCAAGATAAAATTATGTTTACAGTAGTCTTATCATTAAACGCATATTAATACCTTCAAAATCAGTAATGTGTATTTGAGACACATACACTAACACTCTAGTAATAAGAATGTTCAATTAACTGCAACAACCCATTGCTTGCCCATATCAGATTAGAGAATTTGCTTTAGAGTTCCGTTTCTGTCCTCCTTCCTTCTCTCAGTAGCCTTAGGGTCATATAAACTCTCTATTTTAGTTAAAATATATTCTCAAAAAAAAAAAAAAATATATATATATAAGCCCTTATGTCTTATCTGCTGTACTCTCTCTCGCTCTCCCCCTCCCCCCGCTCTCTCTCTCTCTCTCTCTCTCTCTCTCTCTCTCTCACGTACACAGTCAATCAATTCCCCCTGTTATAATTGTGAAATCCAGCCTCCTCTTTCTTGTTATGTTGACTTAGTAAAGTGGTAATAAATTCTGAGCATCTGGCCTAACAAAAAGCCCCTACTTTCTGACCCAACTTTGAATCATCGTCCACCCTATTGGAAATACAATGCTTGTTCTTGAAATTTAACCATTTATTTAAAGGCAGAAAGAATAATATTGTTGATTATAGCTCTACTTTCTCATACTACCTTATATTTGTATATATTTTGTAATTTATAATGGAAGTATTTCACACATAAGTATTCAATAACCTGATAACAACCAGAAAAAAACAACTGATTTAACAAATGAGAAATTGACAAATTGGGAAACCACAATTGTTATAAGTAACCTGCTCAGATAGATATTTTTAAATCCATAATGTTGGCTCAACTACTCTTATTTAAAATAGAGTAATTGAAAAATATGTATACAGGTGTTTAATCAGGAAGGAGAGTTCATGCTGAAGTTTGGTTCAAATGGAGAAGGAAATGGGCAGTTTAACGCCCCAACGGGCGTAGCGGTGGATTCGAACGGAAACATCATTGTGGCCGACTGGGGAAACAGCAGGATCCAGGTAGATTAAAGTGCTGATTTATTTGTGTTGAGTGATTGGTACTTGTTAAAAATGGAGAATTAGCTGTCCTGAGATTGTAATGTTTTTCATTCTGAATTTGTTAGGGCATAAGACCACAGGTAATCTCACAAGGAGTGCCAAACTAAGGAAGGTGGAGTAGAAAAAATGTCAACTTATTACCAGAGTGAAACATCTAAATTGGGCCTTTTTAACATGTATCCCATAGGCCCTCATTTCAGGTAGAATTCATGAGGTCCATTACACAAAAATATTATATTATTGTTTTTACTAGCTTCTGGTTAAAATGATCATTTACTTTAATTTGAATACAGGCAACAATCACAGTAGTTTGTGTAATATCTATTACTTTGTCACCAAGAGAAGTCACAGAAATTTTCATATTACAGTTGCAAACATCTTGAATCATCATTTATGCTCATCACTACTTCAAAATTACAGTTATTATCAGCCACCCATCACAATTTCTTGTTATTTAATGTGTTGGTTAAAAAAGCACACATACTGCCCTGGCCCATTTGGCTCAATAGTTGGAGTGTCAGCCCGCAGACCAAAGGGTTTCTAGTTTGATTGCTGGTCAAGGGCACATACCTGGGTTGCAGGTTCGATCCCCAGCCCCAGTCAAGGTCACGCAGGAGACAACCAACAGATGTGTCTCTCTCACATCAATATTTCTCTCTCTCTCTCTTTCTCTCTCTCTCTCTCTCTCACTCCCCCTCCCTTCATTCCACTCTATCTAAAAATCAATGGAAAAATATCCTCAGGGAGGAACAACAACAAAAATAAAAAAGCACACATACTACTATAACCAAAATTTTGTAGAATTTTTATTGTATTTTAATGGTTGTTTTCCTTCATAATCCCATATATTTTGTTTTGTGCATTTCAAAACATTGTTCTACTGAGTCAAAGAGGAAATCTCAAGGAAAAATGTTAAAATATACTGAGTGAATGAAAATGCAAATATAGCATATCAAATTTTGTGGAATGCAGTGTAAACAGTCCTGAAAGGGAAATTTTCACCCCAGCTTTATTGAGATTGACACATAACATTGTGTAAGTTTATGGTGTGCAATGTGTTGATTTGATACTTGTATATTGTAAAATGATTACCACTGTAGCATTAGGTAACATCATCATCATATCACTGTCACATAATGACCGTTTCTTTGTTGTGGTGAGAACATTGAAATCTACTCTCTTGGCAACTTTCAAGTGCTTAATATAGTATTAACTATGATCACCATGCTGTATATTAAATCCTCAGAATTTACTCATCTTCTGACTGGACGTTTGTACCCTTTGATCAACTTCTTCCCACTCCCCCCACTCTACCTGAGAGGGAAATTAGTAGCACTAAATGCTTACATTAGAAAAAAGGGAAGTCTCAAATTAATAATCTAAGCTCCCACCTCAAGAAGACAGAAAACAAGGAGCAAAACAAAACAAACTGAAGCAAGCAGAAGGAAGGAAACAGTGAAGATAGGATCAGATCAGTGAAATTTAAGACAGAAAAACAATGAAGTTGGTTCTTTGGATAGATCAATAAAATTGACAAACCTCTAGCAAGACTGACAAACAAGAAAAAAGATACAAAACACTAATATCATACAGACCCTGAAGAAATCAAAAGGATAATAAGGAAATTCTATAAACAACTCTACACATATCAATTTGACAACTTAGATGAAATGGACCAGTTCCTCAAAATAAAATAAATGATTTATTTATTTACTTACTTATTTATCCTCACCTGAGGACATTTTTTTTTTTTTTTCGATATTTTGTTTAGATAGAGTGGGAGGGAGAGAGAGAGAGAGAAACATTGACGTGAAAGGGACACATCGAGTGGTTGCCACCCACGCAACCCAACCAGGGCCCAACCAAGGGCCAGAGACAAACTGCACCCGAGGTACGTGCCCTTAGCGGGAACCGAACCCGGGTCTCTCTGTACCGCAGGCCGACACTCTAACCGCTGAGCCGAACTGGCCAGGGCAAAATAAATGATTTAAATAGCCCCACACAGTTAAGGAAATTTTGTTCATAATTTTAAAACTCTCCCTAAATAAATCTCCAAATTCAGATGGTTTCACTTGTTTACCATCTCAGATGGTTACAAATGCTTAAAGATTTAGCATCAGTTCTACATAATTTCTTCCAGAAAATAGAATACATGGGAACACTTTACAGTTCACTTCCCAGCTTAGCTTTGATGCCCTGATCCCCAAACCAGACCAAGACAGCACAAAAAGCAAACTATAGACCACATTCCTCATAAATATAGATGCAAAATTACTTCACAAAAATTACCAAATAAAATTCAGCAGTATATAAAAATCTCTCCATGACCAAGTGGAGTTTATTCTAAAGGTGTATGTCTGTTTCAGTATTTGAAAATCCATAAAAGAAAAAAGTAAATTGGACTTCATCGAAATTAAAAATGTTCACCCTATGAGAGACTCTGTTAAGAGGATAAAAAGGTAAGCAATCGACTAGGAGAAAATATTTCTAAATTTCATATCTGACAAAAGACTTAGACCTAGAATATATGTATAAAGAGTCTCATAATTTACCAGTAAAAGAACCAAATAATCCAATTCAATGAGCAAAAGACATGGAGAGAAATTTTACCGAAGAGGATATAGCCATGAAAAGATGTTCCATATTACTAGACATGAACAGAGTGTAAATTAAGACCACAATGAGATATTACTACACACATATTAGAATAGCTAAAATGGAAAATATTGATAATGTCTAATTTGCATTATGCAAACTAGATCTCTTAGACATTGCTATTGGGGGATGTATAATGACAGTCAGTCTTAAAAGTAGTTTGGCAGTTTCTTTTAAAAAATTGAAAATATACTTACCATACAACCCAGCAGTTGCACTCCTGGGTATTTATCCCAGAAAAATGAGATGCATGTCCATACAAAGATGTGTACATTGTTATTAATAGAAACTTCGTTATATGCCAAAACTGACCATGACCAAGATGTTTTTTGACACATTAATGGCTAAACAAATTGATATATCTATACTATGGAATACTACTAAGCAGTAAAAAGGGAGAAACTAGTGATGTACTCAACAACTAAGATGCATCTCAGGGACATCATGCTGAGTGGGAAAAGCCACTGTCAAAAGATCACATACTGTATGATTCTGTTTATGTAACATTCTTGAAATGTTAAAATTACAGAGAGAGAAAACTGATTAATGGTTGGGAAGAGTTAGAGATAGTGGAGGAAGGGGAGTGGGTATGTGTATAGAGCAGCATGATCTCTGTGATGAGGGAATAGTTCTGTGTGTTGATTGTGGTGCTGGTTACATGAATCTCTACTTGTGATAAAATGATATACAACTGTACACACACACATCCCAATGTCAGTGTGCTGAGTTTGCCATTGGGAGAAACTTGGTAAAGGGCACACAGGCTCCCTCTTTACTCTCTTTGTAGCTTCCTGTGAATCTATAATTATTTCAAAATTAAAAGTTAACAAAAACAAATTTAAAAGAAAAATAGTAATTTAAATATAATTTCACGATTGCAGGATAATATGGCATTTGGCATTTTGATTGGGTTTAAAAAATAATAAAACCGGTTACAATCTGGAAAAAAATAACACTAAAATACTATTTTGAGATTGCATAGTCTTCGTCAGACTGCCAAAGGGGTCCATGATACAAAAGTTTTTGATTTTTTTCTAAATTAAGAATAAAGCCGTTAAATCTTCAAACTGAAAAAGACTATTCTTTTCTACCATTTCTCAGAGTAGACACATATCTAAACATGCATTTACAGGCAGTGCTGTGCATCCTTGCTGGGTAGCCTGTGCGGCGCACGTGAGAACCCACACTGCACTGGTTAAACCTAGTATCACTCAGATCCTCTGTAAGGACAGCAATGGTCAGCAGTTTGAATCTGACACAGGTATCCACTCACAGTAAAAAGGCTGAGACTGTAAATGTAACAATAAATGGTTTTATTTCTGGAATGTATTTGTCTCACTCAGTTATCCCAGCAGGCACCTACATTTGAAAGAGGCATGCCATGTCTGATGAGAAGACAGAAACCAGACAGGGAACCAAGTTCACAAAGCAGTTCTGTGTAGGACTATGGACGCTGAGCTGTGTTGTGACCTTGTAACAGCTGCCTAGTTACACTACCTTTTAGAACACCTGGTGGGCCAAACAGAATGGTCAAAAGCAACCAGCCAGGGCCTTCTGAAGAAGTATTTCTCGTCCTTCTACTTCATCATAGCAGAAGCTTACAGACCAAAAGAAGACCACTTCATATCCACATGTACTGTTGACTTCTTTTTTTTTTTTTATCCTCACCCGAGGACATTTTTCCATTTTTTGTACAGACAGAGTGGGAGGGAGAGAGAGGGAAACATCGATGTGAAAGGGACACATCAAGTGGCTGCCACCCGCATGACCAACCAGGGCCGGGGACAAACTGCAACCGAGGTACATGCCCTTAGCGGGAACCGAACCCGGGTCTCTCCGAACCGGAGGTGGACGCTCTAACCGCTGAACCAAACTGGCCAGGGCCTGTTGACTTCTTATAATTTACTCTTCTGAAAAGGAAAAAAATCTCTATTTCTCATCACATAGTATGACTCAGGACCATTCTTCTGGGATCTAGTTGCTGATTTTTCTCACTTATGATAGAGGATAAAAGGGGGATGTCAGGCTAGAGGGGGAAAAAGCGAAGCTTTAGAGTGAGAAGTCATTCGTTTTTCAAGCACCATCCAGGGCATTCTCAGATATGACCACTGTAAGAATATAAGTGTGATCTGGTGGCCAATGGCATGTTCTTTGTCAGTGACTCTGAGAGAGAGGAGAAAAAGCAAGGTAAGTGGAGGGAGGGATTATATATTTGATTCGATTATATATTTGATAGATTATATATTTGAAAAAACTCACACGCTCTTATATTAAAAACATTAGCACCAAGAGTTTTCTAACTCCTCTATTTCATCCTATTACTATAACTTTTCCTATAACTGTATATCTTGACAGGTTTTTGATGGAAGTGGATCTTTTTTATCCTACATTAACACATCCGCTGATCCGCTCTACGGTCCCCAAGGCCTGGCCCTGACTTCAGACGGCCACGTTGTGGTTGCAGACTCTGGGAACCACTGTTTCAAGGTCTATCGGTACTTACAGTAACGGCTGGCAGCTGGACAACCCCTAACAAAGGTCTTGCACTATAAACTGGAATGGATTTCTCAGCGCGGGACCAGATTATACTAGACTTTTCATGCTAGAAGGAATCATTGGTGGACTTTTCCAAGGTTATTTCTGAATGTAACGGTTTCCTTAAAAACTACATCTGATTTCTGTAATTGACCTTTAGGGTTAAAAAAAAAAAATCCCTTCTACTGAATCTATAAAAACTGCAAAGTTTTACACCTGTGAACTATGGCTTATAGGACAGGGATTTATGTAGTTAATTGTGCAAATCAAATGAGCATTCAAAAACACCTAGAATATTTAAAGGTGTTTGTTAGTCCTGTGAATGGTAGCCTTTGCTCAGAGCTTCCAAAAACAAAACAACACAAAAACAAAACCTGTTGTGGTTATATACTTTAACCTCGGTCACAAGACCTAGGGGAGCTTCTAACCTCACTTTTAAACTAGTTATTGTTCTTGTGACATTTTTTGGTTATCAAGAACTATATATAAATTACTTTAGGGAAAAAAATAAGACTGTCTTGCAAAATCCTCTCATCTGTGATTAGCAGGCCTCTGAGGTTAGCACTTAAAAATAAATGTAAATTTTCCATCTTTCCTGGGTTAGATCAAAGATCTTTTTTTTTTTTTTTTTTTTTTTTAGTGTTGTTTTCACCTTTTCTCTCCTCCTCACCTTGTATCAAAAAACAAAGTACATTTTCAGGGAAACCTGAAATCCTTAATGCTTTGAAAAGCATATTACAGTAGTAATGCTACCTGTTGGTAAACAGACAGCCCATCTCCAGATCAATGCACTGGAATGTAATCAAGAAAAACTTAGTCATGTTTTATGTGCCATGTTCTCACATATGTCTCTCTTCTTCCACTTCATGAAAGCGAAAGCTTTAACCTCCTGCAAAATGTCAGCACATGTAGTAGGACACCAGTATCCTAGGACAGAGAGCCATAAGTAGCCCTTTGGAGGACGGATGGTGTCAACCAAAGGCATGTGATTGAGTAATGGTTTCCCCTTAGAAAGCAGTGTTACCAAAGTTGTGAAAGCATTACAGGTATGGGCATGTTATGGTTATTTATCATTGTCTAATGAATAGTAGAGGCATTAAAGGACTATGTATACATGATTAGGGTAAGGTAGAATGTATCATATATATCTATATATATAGCTGAATCTTTGGTGTATTGAAATAGGCAGCACTCTGAAATACGGAAGCATCGTACAGCCTTTCTTCAGCACATTCCTTTACAGAGCAGCTTCAAGCCGTCCTAGCAGAACAAGCCCTAAAGCAGATTTAATTTTTGCCATTTTCCAGGAATGATGGTATCGGCTGACTTTGCATCAGAAAATGGTCTTCTGGTCTTTCCAAAAAACAAAAACAGGTCAAAAAAGAAAAGTTGAACTTAAATTACATTTAAACAAAGTATAAATGCATTTTGAGAAACGGTGAGAATAATTTCGTCACTCATTAATTGGTAATGTAAAATAAAATGTGGTTCACTTTCATGGTTTAACTTTCTACTCAGTTCTACCAAATAGGATGCCATGTTTGGCATTTTCGATAAAGACTTTGGGATCTTTTTCACTGAAAGCACCTTAGAACTGTACTATAAGAAAACACTTCCCATATGTATAATTATATGAATGTGATGTTTACTGTTTATTAATTTATAATCTAGTCACTCTCTTATATAGGACATTTTAAAATTTAGCACAGAAATCTAGCTACTTCCAGTTGTCTATCAAATTTATGCCCAAATAAACCTCTGAAAAAAATTTTTGTTCAGAAAGATATACATTTAGATTTAGTACTTTTTTAGTTAGGTAGAGTTTTCAAAATCCTGAGATCGTCTGTGATAAAGTTATAAAATTTAATAACATTTTTAGAATGTTATGACTCTATTTCCTGGCATTAGTGGAATAAGTCTTTGAATTGAAACCTTCATATTTAATGAGTGCCTGCTAGGAGGCAGGTACTGTTCTAGGCACTGGGGACATAGTGATGGAGGAAACAGGCAAAATTCCTGCCCCCTTGGAGCTTACACTCTAGGGAGGCAATTTCATTTTGCCCTTTATTAGTATTCTACATAAAAGATAAGCTAGACTTCTGATAGCTCCTAGACTATTTAAAAGAAAACTTTTTAAATTGGTTAAATTAATTTTGGTTTATTTTCACAAGTAAAAATGGCTTTCTATTTAGATTCTGTCACAGGCTATTGATCTTAAATTAAGACTAGTTTAATTAAAGAGTTTTTTTTTTCTCTCACAACATTTAAATTGTATATGTGAATTTAGAAATTAACCAGCTATCATACCGTATAAGGCTGAATATCTCAGTTAGTAGATTGAAGACAAAGCTAATTTTTTTACATATCAATTTTGGTACTGGAATGAAAGAAAAGATACTTTGATTCAGACCTGTTTATCTGTTACTAAAACACATGCTATGGGCACTCCAGGAAACACTATATTTTTTCCCCCAAAATATGTAATCATATATGTTAAAATATAAATAACGTTTCATATTTGGATACATATGTGCATTTACTGTATTTCTTGGTAAGCATATTTTAGGGGGAAAAGTGCTGCTAAGGTACGAATAGACAAGATTTAAGTGAAATTTTGTCACATTCTATGGAAAATGGTTTCTGGTAAACTGAAAAGGATATTAAAATAGGTGACTTTTTTTCTGGGCTACCATTGTTGCTTGATTTCTCTTTGTCAAATGTACAGAACCTGTCATACATTCATGATAAGTAGCACTGAAAAATTACCCAAATTTCCCCTGGGCACTATATAAAGGTCAGTGACAATGTGTTCCCTCCCAGAACAGACCTCCCCTGCTGGACACGGGGTGGTAAAGATCACTTGACCGTTCAGAAACACATGAATAAAAAGCCTTTATGACTTTGCCATTTTTTAATGGTACTTAGTATTTTGATCAAACTTTCATCTCCAGTAACTAAACAGGTCCCCAAGTTTCCTTATTTTCATTTATTCTTTGACTAGATTTGAGGCAAATAAATACTACAGGTCCATGAAACTAGAACACACTTGCTTCTACTACTAAATATACAGGGTATGTCCTAACATGGAGTTAACTGGAATAGCAGTACACTAGCAAGTGACCGTGGATCCTTAACATGAAAGGGTTCACATAAATGCTTTGGTAATACCTACTGAGTTCATTGGAGGGAATGCCAAGTAAACATCAGGTCATCTGCAGATTGCTTCAAATGGGAAAAACCTTTTGTACATTTGGACTCTACAGCATCCTCTCTATTCACCAGCTTGTGAAAAGGGAGGAGTATTTTTAGTTTAATAATTTTTAAAAAGACATTTCCAGGTAGGATAAAATTAAAGCTATTTGCTGCAAACATTATCTAATTTTGCTTAAAACCGAAAGTTGTAATACTGTTGCATTCTGTAAACGTTGCAGGGTTTTAAATTTTACAATTATTTTAATATTTTTGATAACTAGGAATCTAGTATTGCCATAAAGGAACTAAGTGCCCATTAAAGATTTGTTTGGTATAAATAAATAATCTTTTGTTTGTTTTAAATGACAGTAAGCTACAAATCATGGTGTTAACCTTAAACTTTCTGAAGTTGAATTGTGTGGCAGTGATTGTGTGGTTTGTTTGTGGAGAACGTATGAAAGCTATTAATATTCTAAAATTGATTAATAAATTGGCTATGTTATTCCGATGAATGTACAGCATTTCCATTAACCTTTGAAAGCAGCACAGCCTTAAACTCAATGCTTTTGCTTTATGACATGGAATGTTTTGTCGTCGACAGCAGTTCTTGTAATAGAATTCTTTATATCATTCTCAATTCTATAGCCTTTCAATCCTATGTATGAGTATAAAGATTGTTTGCTTCTTTTTCTTTCTTTTTAAATTTTGTACATTCCATCTTTATAGGTCTGTTTCATACATTTTGTGTATAAAACACTAAGCCTTGCGCTCTCTGAGGTTGATTCTGTTTGATATACTCCCATTTGTTCTTTTATGAATCAAAATGCTGACTGCCTATTTAAAGAAAAGAATAAACGCTGTGCATCAAAGTGTTTGTATGTTCGTAGCTACATACGTACCACAGTATTTTGGATGCTTTAGTCTACAATAAAACTCTAATTCTGTCTTGAAACAGGAGAAACAAGATTTATGTGTATTATCTTTACCATGCACAAAATCTCAAATCTCAAATCATTATAATAAAGCTTGTTTTCTCCGTTTCCAAGGTGAATATTTATTTATTTACCACAGTCTCTTTTATAGAGAAGGAAAATTAAGGAATGTTCTACAATTTGTGGAAGGTAGCAATCCCTCAACCGAACTTGATACTAGTGAGAAGGTCCCGCCCCACCTCGTCCGGCCTCTCGGCGGGGCCGCCAGGGGTCGCTGCGCGCCGTCGGGGCGAAGGTCGGTCTCCTACTCCGGCCCTTTGTTGCTCCGCCCCCGGGGCGGGGTTGGCGCCAAAATCAAACCCTCCTTAGCGCGCCCCGCCCCCGCCCCCTGCGCCGGCCCCGCCGCCGGAAGACGCGCCACCTGCGCCATGGTAAGCGTGGAGGCCGGGCTCCCCACTCCCCTTTCTCCCTCGTCTACGATTGCAGCGATCCCGGCCCCGGCGGGCTTCGGGGGCGGGTACTCGGCCCGGGCCTCACACCGAGGGCCCGCTAGGTCGACGCCCCGGCCCCCCTGCACTTTCCGGGCGCGGCGGGGCGGCCCTGCGCTCGCGCCGCCCACCGGCCGCCGCCCCAGCTGGAGGCTGAGGCGCAGCGCGGGGACCGCCGCCCCCTGCACCCTTGGGCCGCGGAGGGGGACGCGCCTCCTCCCCGCCCTCCTGCACCCCGCGGCGGCCCCCCGGGCGGTTCGGGAGCCTGCCCGGGTATGTCAGGCTCGGCCATCGGTCCGGGAGGCCGCGAGCCCCTTCGGCGCCTGTATCCGGCCCCGGCCCCGGCCCCGGCCCCGGCCCCGGCCCCCGCACGTGCAGCCCTGGTTACAGAACCGGGAAGGATGTCCGCGCGGCGGGCGGGAGCCTGGCTCCCACCGGGCTCTCGAGATTTTTGACAGTGCAGTGGTTTTATGCATCGCGACGGGTAGCGCACGATGCTGCACTGCTCACGCTTCAGAAGTTACCCAGGGGATCCTCGCCTTGCGCCTTCAGTCTGCCATAAACCCTCGGCTCCGAAAAGCTTGGCGTCCACCCCCCGAAGGGCAGGTCTCTGCCCCTTTGTGCCGCGGACTGCTGGCTGGGAGGGAGTTGGTCGCTTTATTAGGAATTTAATGTCTTTGTGGTCATCACATCATTTTCATAAACATTCAAAGACTCATGCTATAATTTTTCTGCTTCTGTTGGCAGAAAATCGACATCTAATTAAATGAATCTAACATTTTAATATCTTAATTTAGTTAAGTGGCCGTTATCTTGCGGAGCTAATGGTAGACAAAGAGTTAGGTTGTTCGGTGTTTATTTGAAGATACTTGGCCAGATGTAATTATAACTGATAACGGCCCCTTTGTGGTTAAACTACCATCCCAGCCACCTGGGCATGAAATTATGTAAGAAGAAGCCAAGCAGGACCACACCTAAATCTGTTACCAGGGCTCTCTGATATGTTTGTCTTTATTGAGTTATTGGCCTAATATAACTGACTACTGATAACTATCACAAATGCATTAATCTCTCTGCTCATAAGTCACTTGATATTTAATGGTTTAAGGTGCTCTTTTCAGATGCTTCTGCTAACGGAGACACGTGAAACAAATTAGAAAAGTTTTTGTAAGCTATATACTTCTTTTTTTTTAAATTAATGATTAAAAAAACAAGTTTAGTATTCTGTTGATGAAAGATAACTTTCGTTCTCTTTCTTCATTGTGAATTAACCAACTGTTTTGATTTGGTTGGGCTTGCTGAGTACACAGTTAAGTCCAGGCATATGTTGGGAAGTGGAGAAATGCAATGTAGCCTGTGACCCCTGCAGACATCGTCTACTTTCAGTTTTGCAGAATTTTATTGTTATTGATCAACAGGGCTGACTTTAGGAATTCTGTAACTCCTAATTGAAGAGGATTCCTTTGTTATCCTCAAGTCAAATTTTGACTCCCCTTACTTACTAATTTGAATGCATCTCTAACTTATACCATCAGATTTTCTTTAATTTTAAGTATTAAGTGGCTCTTGTTCATTGTTTTTAAAGAAATTTCTGACTGTGGATTATTATGGTATCTTTTCACATTAGTTATTTTGTTGTATTTTAAATTTTATTATTTTAGAGAGAGAGGGAGAAAGAGAAACATCAATTTGTTATGCACTCATTAGGGTTGCTTCTTCCATGTGCTCTGACCTGGATGGAACCACAACTTTGGTGTCAGGACAGTGCTGTAACCAACCAACCTATTCCACTAATTCTGGCCATGATGTTCTCCTACTGTGGTTAATAGTAAAAAACAATCTGTTGTCATGAGAGACTGATGAATAAATTAGCCTGGAAGCAATGTAAATGGATAATACAGCTCATCCTTAGTTCTTAAGTAACTTTCATAGCTGCTGAGCTGAGTGATAAGAGCTTTCCTAAAACTGCCCCCAGTACACTAGATTCTCTTCCTTGCCAACCTCTGGGCCGCAGATTCTTGGATAGTCTTGGATGCTCTCTCTGAGGAGCTGTTTATAATACTGACATTAGGAGCCTTACTAAAGCTTTGGATCTGTTTTTCGCTGAGGCAGCCACAGACTAAAGACCTAAAGGGGTTCTCCCTGCTCCACAAGTGCCCCTGACATGGCCTCTAGATAGAAAAGCAGTGTTCTTAATCCTAGGGCACAATTAAAGTACCTGGGGGAAAAACTTTTAAAAAAGCATGCCCAGGCTGAGGCCCCATCTCAGATTCTGATTCATTTCATGTGGGATGTGCCTGGACATCAGTATTTTTGAAAGCCCCTGAGGTGATTCTAATGGCAGTTGCAGATCCAGTGGAGGAGCCTTCTACCTGAGTGTGAATTTCATGCTTGGTTTTTTCAGTTACAGCAGAGGCCAACGTGAATAGGTCTACTGAGGTTTTTCTGATGTACCTCTCCAAGCCAAGCAATAAATGGTCATCACAGAATTTCTTCTTATTTCATCCTGTATTATATTTATGGGAGTCTAGAGGGTGTTGTGGGGTTTGAGAGCCTGAACAGCTTCACATTTTAGGGTGGAGGGTTTTAGATACATGGTCCTGAAATTAAGGCCTGGCCTTTATGTCTGCTCTGTCTAACCTGGCACTAAGCTCTGGGAAGGCAAAGGCAGTTCATGTTCTGAAGGTTTTCAGTTCACTAAGAGAAATGAGTAAACACATCTTTTTAACTAGTAAGCTATTTGATGAAGGTGTGTTCTGGGAACACATGGGATGACACTCAGCCTAGCCTGTGAGCTCAGGGACGTTCTTTTAAATATCTTTTTAAAAAATTTTTTTCTTTATTGATTTTAGAGGGAGAAGAAGGGAGAGGGAGAGAGACAGAGAAACACTGATGAGAGAGAACATTGATTGGCTGCCTCCTGCATGCCCCCCCCCCATTGGTGATCGGGCCCACAAACTGGGCATGTGCCCTGACCAGGAGTCAAACCGGGGACCTCTTGGTGCATGGGTCAACGCTCAACCACTGAGCCACACTGGCCAGGCTCAGGGACATTCATTTAGAGAATGCCCAAATGAAGCTTTGGGAGACTTTGAAGTTTTGAGTAGGTAAGAGGAGAAGGTGTTTTAGGTAGAACAACATTTTTAAAGGCACAGAAATGGGAAAGAACATTCTGCGAGTGGAGAAGTACAAGTAGTTTTGTATTACAGCTCAAATAGCTTAGCTCTCTATGTGTTTATGGTAAAATTTAAGGTGGGGAGTGGTGCCTGTGACAGTAGATTGGGATCAGGTGATAGAGGGCCTTTGCGTTTCATTCCTATGGTATTGTATACTCCTGGATGGTTGGGAGCCATTGAAGGCTTTTGACAGTGCAGAATGTGAACTTCGAGGGTGAGACAAAGAGTGTTTAGGGGACTGCAGCTATGTTGCAGGAGACAGATAATGAAGGCCCGAATTGAGGTAGAGGTGAACGGAATGGAGCAGACAAATAGATTTGTGAAATTGGCAGAAGTTGTGATTTGTTGGATGTGGAGTAATGAAGAAACTAGGATGACTGCCAGACCTCTGCTCTGGCTTGGTGACAAGGTGGTATCTGGTATCTAACTGAACTCCAGATCTAGAACAGCAAGTTTGGGAGTGGACATGGGGGAGGAGTTCAGTTCAGACCTCCTGAGTTTGAAGTCTGTCCAGCAGGCAGGTAGATACAGGAGACCGAAGCTCAGGAACACACTCCAGGACTCATGTAAAGATTTGAGGACTCAGTGTGTTAGTTAAAACCATGAAAGCAGATGAGGTCAAAGAAAAGGTGTGAGGAGAAGAGGGCATCAATAGATACCCTGGCCCTGGCCGGTTTGGCTCAGCAGTAGAGCGTCGACCTGTGGACCAGTGAGTCTCAGGTTCAATTCCAGGCAAAGGCCCTGGTCGGGGTCATGGGGGAGGCAACCAGTCGATGTTCTCTCTCCCTTTCTCTCCCTCTCTCTCCTTCCCACTCTATCTAAAGGTAAATAGAAAAGTATCCTCGGGTGAGGATTAAAAAATAAATAAATAAATAAATAATCAATCTAAAATAGAGAACCCTGGGAAACTGAAGTGTTTGAGAGTAGACAGAGGAAAAAGAGAAAAATATAAACTTTAAGCCTACTTATTTTACCCATGTGACTCATTAAGGAACACAAGATAATTTTATGATTGTGATGAGTTGGTGGGTTTCTAGGATCTGCAATAGAACATACTCAGGTACATATTCAGAATGGCAATTCCAAATCCCTCCCCCCATGTGTCATGACCTCTCATTTTCTGATGAAGTTTTTGGATGGATAGGGTCAGTCTTTAATTGTTGTTTTATTTATCTGCTTTTTAAGTGGTATAAAGCATTTTAAAGTTATTTTTTTATGTGCAATGTTTCAGAAAGAGGCTCTTTCTTAAGAAATACTAATGCGGAATCCTCTGTTAGACCACTAGAGATGATGGTTCTCATTCTCTTTTGTTATTTTCTGTGAATCTTTGCATTGAGGAAATTTGGCTTTTTTTTTTTTTTTTACTTTTTTTTTTTTTTACCGTATATACAATATATAGTAAAATTTATTATTAACATACATTTTAGTTATTTATTATCTTAATTTCAAGTTGGCTAAAAGACAGTAACCTGAAGTAGGCTCCATAATCTACTTGGGTAGGTTTTTCTTCCTCCAGCTCAGCCTCCACAATGCTACTACAACTATCTTACTAAAATGTAATTCTAATCTTGTCACTCCCTGCTTTAGAAATTGTGCAGTAGCTGCTCATTGCCTAGAATAAAGTCGTCTCTCTTCCATCATCGGACCCCAGACAACCTTTCTCACCTTGCCTGTCACTTCTTGTACATGTGCCATACAGTCATCATCCACAGTTTTTCTGGAGCATTCCGGGTTCTTCCATAACATCGTGCCTGTGTGTGGTCTGCCCAGGACACCTTTCTCATCATTTCTCAACTCACCAAAATCCTTCTCATCTCTGACTTTCTTAGCGAACTCTCCTCCCCCCACGGGGCGAAATTAATTCATTCTGATCTGGGTAGTAATTCATTCTGTTCTGGGTAATTTGTGCCTGTACCTGTTCATCAGTTATAAGTAGTTATATCTATTTATTGTCTTTGAGAGATTATAAGTCTTTTGAAGGTAAATACAGTGACTTATTACTGGATCATTTGCTAAATAATAAATTTATACAAAATGCCAGGCCCTGTCTCAGTCACAGTTTTTATTTTAGTGGCACATCTACCACAGGGCTTGGCTTGTAGTTGTAGAATAGTTAAAATCAGTCTTTAGGCCTGGCTCTGAGCATTATCAAACCTGTTCATATCAGGCAAAATCATGCATAAAATTTCTGATAATGTTTCAGACCAAGTTGTTTTAAAATGCAGTGTCTAAAAAAAACACAGTGTTTCCTTTTTAATTTTTGTACTTTAGTCGAAGAAAAAAGGACTGAGTGCAGAGGAAAAGAGAACCCGCATGATGGAAATTTTTTTTGAGACGGTAAGTCATTTTCCCTAAGGTTTTTAGTATTTTGTATACTTTTTTCTTATGTATATGTCATCCTGTATTAAATGTACCTTTTTTTTTTAGTCCTTACCCACGGATCTGCTTTTTAATTGATTTTAGAGAGAGGAAGGGAGAGGGAGAGAGCGAGAAAGAGAAACATCAATGTGAAAGTGAAATGTCGATTGGTTGCCTCCAGCACATGCCCCCCAACTGGGGATCCAACCTGCAGCCTGGGTATGTGCCCTGATCAGGAATTGAATGCACCACTTTTCTGCGTATGGGATGATACTCCAACCAATTGAGCCACACTGGCCAGGGCTTAACTGTACCTTTTTTTTTAGAGATTAATACTCACCAATTTCCTGAAGAATGAATGAAATTCTGCAAATATTTGTGGTGCTTGTGAGCTATGGTGTATGAAAGAATCTTATCCCAGTGTTCAAAGAGTCTCCTCTGTCCAGACTGTCCTACACACTAGACCCAGAATTATCTTTCTGAAGCATATATTTGATGTGTCCTCTTTCTGCCTGAAACTAATAATCAGAATAGCTCACATCTACAGAGTGCTTCCTAGGCTTTAATCATTTATCTGATTTCATCCTTATTAATCCTATGAGATCAATACTGTTGTTATCATCCTCATTCTACAGATCTGGACATCTGAGATGCAGCTTAACATACCAGCCCTGGATCTCAAAAAATAGAAGTGAAGTACTAGGATTCAAATCCAGGGAGGATCATCTGATTTTAAAGGCAGTGCTAAATACTGCTACTTTGCATTTATAAATCTATCGCTAGTGTAACACATATATGATAGTACATAGGCCTGCTTAATTTTTTCCAGCTCTTTGCCTGCCGAGAAAAATGATGCAATAGATGCAGTAAACACAAGATGTATAAGGTTATGCCAGCATAACACAGCATACTGTTTTATAGCAAAATTTTTATAAATAATAAGTACACTCTAAAATAATGGTAAAATGTACACTATAGTCAATACATAAACCAGTAACAGTCATTTACTATCATTATCAAGCATTATATACTGGACATAATTGTATGTGCTATACTTTTTTTTTTTTTCTTTATTGATTTTAGAGCAGAAGGGAGAGAGAGAGACAGATAGAAACAGATGAGAGAGAACATTGATTGACCACCTCCTGCATGCCACCCACTGGGATTTGGCCCACAACTTGGGCATGTGCTCTGATCAGGAATCAAACCGGCGACCTCTTGGTGTATGGGTTGGTGCTCAGCCACTGAGCCACTCGGGCCGGGCATTATGTGCTATACTTTTATACATCTGGCAACGCAGCAGACTTGTTTACACCTGCCTTTCCACAAACCCCTGCGTAACACTGCACTACAAGATGGCTAGCTACAGCGTCACTAGGTGACAGGAATTCTTTAGCTCCATTATAATCTTACGGCATGTTGACTGAAATGTCACTATGCAGTGCATGACTATAACTGTATTAATTGATTGATTTCAGCTTATATATTTCTATATATATATATTCATTTATATAAATACATACACGTAGATATTTGAAGTTGCTAATGTACTACAAAAAGAATTATTTGCCTATTACACTTAAGAAGAACATGGGAACAGTATAACTCAATGATAGAGAACTTGTATCTGAAGTCTGTTTCACCTAATAACTTTAAGGAAGTTATTAACCTAAGTCTCAGTTTCCTCATCTGCTAGGGAGGATGATAATTGTACTCAGCTCTCAGTGTTGGTATAAGAATTAAATGAGCCAGGCCAGTGTGGCTCAGTGGATTGAGTGTCATCCCATGGACTGAGAGGTCCTGGTTCTATTCCTGGTCAGGTCACATACCTGGGTTGCAGGATCCATCCCCAGTGGGGGGTGTGCAGGAGGAAACCAATCAGTGTTTCTCTTCTAACATCGATGTTTCTTTCTCCAAAAAAATCAATAAAAAACATATTTTAAAAAATAAGCATTAAATAAGATAGTCTGTTTAAAATATTACAATGCACAGATCCTAAGTGCTCAATTAAGAGTTATCTAGTGGTAGCTACACATAGTTTTTGTAAAGGACTGGAACCATTGTGTTCATATGTCCTTTATTATCTCTTTATAATGCTGAGGGGAACTAATATATATTCGAGATCATTTTTCTCTGTCCACTTACATGATCACGTTTTAGTTCTGAGGCTAATTCTTTGCAAGCTTATTTATTTACACAGCAACCCCACTGTGGCAGCTGATATGTTTGGGGCTCTTCCTTGATGACCACATATAGGCAGATGTCTCAATGAGTTCATGCCCTTTGTCCAGGATATCTGAAGTATTTGCAAATAGGTTTGATTAATTGATTTTTTTTAATGCATTAGAGACCTAAACCAATAAGTCATTGCATGTTCTCTGAGACCCTAAAGTATTATATTTAAACAGTTTATTCCAAGATGTGCAAAAATTGATTTCACACCCTGAGACCTGAGACTTAGCATTTTTCTTAATTTACTAAATCTTAAATGTAGTGCGATGAAGTTACTTTTTCCAACATTATGAAAGATTTTACAGTGATACCTATGTGTCCCCAACCTAGATTCCACCATTAACATTTTACTCTACTTACCTTATCATTTATATATTCATCTCTCCACTCTTGTATCCATCCGTCAATTTGTCTTTGGGGGTTGGGGAATGATACCCAGTACTTAGTCTTTTGTCAGGTAGATGTTTAGTGAATATTGTCCTCTGGTCAGTATTTGTCTTTTCAATGTCTTAATAGCACCCTTGGATGATCAAGTTTATTTTAGAATTAGATTCCAGATTTCCAGAAATTATCACAATAATTCTCTTCTAATTACTGAGTACTTCCATCTTAAATATTTCACTTTGGTTATCCAAGGTTTGTTCACCACTTTAACCAAGGCTTATTACAAAAAAGAAAGGATTAACCATAAGATTAACTATTCTACATGTATAGATTCCCGTAATGTTTTGTTTTGGTGGACACGCAATATGAAGAGATGAATGGTTGATAGGCAGCCATGAATATACAATTTTCCTATTATTTAAGTGTAGCTCTTCCATGAAACTAAATGTAAACAATTCTTGACAGCTGTCTGTTTTGCTTTTCGTTGGAACTGCTAAGTCTGTAACATATGATATATGCTAAGCAAAGTACTGTTTGTGTTTTCTTAAAATCAGTGTCGAAGAAGCTGGATTATCTCATGTTTACAAATTATTCATCTTAACTAGTTTTTACACTTCAGTGGGAAGGTGTTCTCCAGTTACTTTAAGATTTGTATGGTCATGCAAAACCTGTCCATTTTAACGTCTCTTGAAGGTATTGAACAAGGTAATTTCAGTTTCCTCTAGCTCCAAAATGCTTGATTTTATTGTATTGTTCATTTCCAGGCATAGTTTTTTAGTACAGTGTTTTACAAATAGAATTAAGTACAGTGTTTTACAAATAGAATTATTGTAAATATAAATATATAGTAGAAAATAAATACATGTTTTTCATCTCTTAAAAATTTTTTTTAAACAGAAAGATGTATTTCAATTAAAAGACATGGAGAAGATTGCTCCCAAAGAGAAAGGCATTAGTAAGTATCAAAGATGTGCTGGGATATTCAGGGAAATATCGGTCATCTTTTCTGCTAGTCTTTTACTTTATAGAAACATAAATTTCTAGAGATGAATGTTTGTGAAAGTCTGTACGTGATGTTTTTGGGCCACAGCCATGATTCCTGTGTTTAGAGTATCTGCTGTAGGAAAATTAAAATGGAATATGCATACATGCCCATGTACATACAAACACACATGTATGCATACGCACAAATATACACATTTATCTATTTATGGGTATAATTTACTTCAAAAGAAGTAAAAACTGTTAATGTGTGTTTTAATATTTGTTAAATGTGACTTTTTGTCTTTACGTGGTATATTAGTTTTCTCTAGCTGTATTAGTTTTCTATAGCAGCCAGTTACCACAAATTTGGTAGCTTAACACAATAGAAATGTATTCTCTCATAGTTCTGGAGACCAGAAGTCAAAAATCAAGGTGTCAACAGGGTTGACTCCTTCTGGGGGCTCTGAGGGGAATCCATTTCATGGTTCTGTCCTAGCTTCTGGTGGCTGCCAGCAGTGTGTGGCTTGTAGACACATCATTCTAATCTCTGCCTCTATCTTCATGTGGACTTGCCTTTGATTTCTCCCCTTCTGTCTTTTACGGGGACACATGTTGTTAATTTTGGGACCCATCTTAAATCCAGGATGATTTCATCCAGAAATCCTTAATTACATCTCTACAGATGCTTTTGCCAAATATAATCACATTCATAGGTTCTGGGGGTTATCTTTTGAGGGGGTCGTTGTTAAATCCACTATATAAGATACATATTTTTTAAAACCTTACTTTCTGATTACATAAATTACATGCTTATTTTAACAGATTCGGAAATTATAAAGAAT
The DNA here is from genome assembly GCF_014108415.1 of Molossus molossus. Taxonomy (NCBI): domain Eukaryota; kingdom Metazoa; phylum Chordata; class Mammalia; order Chiroptera; family Molossidae; genus Molossus; species Molossus molossus. The sequence goes on along the minus strand of NW_023425377.1, from coordinate 104,291,032 downwards.
ATAATGAACCCTGGCCAGTTTTGCTCAGTGGTTAGAGCATCAGCCTGCGGTCCAGAGAGACCTGGGTTCGGTTCCTGCTAAGGGGACGTACTTCGGTTGCAGTTTTTCCCCAAACCTGGTTGGTCGTGCGGGTGGCAGCCACTCTATGTGTCCTTTTCACGTCAATGTCTCTCTCTCTCCCTCTTCCTCTCCCTCCCTCACGCTCTATCTGAATAAAAAAATGAAAAAATGTCCTCTGTTGAGGATTAAAAAAAAAGAATATAATGAAAATAAAAGTTTTTCATAATCCCTCTAGTCTGAGACCACCACTGTTAACACTTTGGTGAATTTGATGTCTTATTTTTAAGTTCTGTTTGTGTGTTTGTATCTGTCCATTTCTCTGAGAAGAAACTATGCTGCATCTAAAGTTTTGTGTTCATGTATTTTTTCATATAACATATAATCCACATGTACTTGTCATGTGCTTTTTAAAAAATGATGTACATCTGCATCTCCTAATGTTTAATTCTATCACTACCTACTGTGCCTTGATTTACTTAGCCCATTACATATTGCTGAACATCTAGTTGTTCCCAAATTTTGCTTCTAAAATTAATGCGTAATTAACATGCTATCCATAGATTCTTTTTCTAAAAGACTATTTTTTTAGAGCAGTTTTAGGTTCACAGAAAGATTGACAGGAAGGTGCAGGGATTTCTCACATACTTCCTGCCTTTCCCTGCTAACATGCATAGCTTCTGTTATCAACATCGCTCACCAGTGGTACATTTGTTACAATGGATGAACCTGCATTGATGCATCATAATCACCCAGAGTCCATAGTTTACATTAGGGTTCATTCTTGGTATTGTACATTCTGTGGGTTTGGACAAATATATAATGACACATCCATCATTATGGTATTATACAGAGTATTTTCACTGCCCTAAAAATCCTCTGTACTCTGCCGATTCACTCCTTCTTCTCCCCCTCATAAATTTTTTCCACATCTCATATTACTTCAGAAGGAAATGGAATATAAAATGGAGACTGTGTAGTCTTGGACTTTTTATATGTATTCTCAAATTACCTCAGGAAAGGTTATACCAAATTAAACTCTCATTCATTTCTCAGAACTGTGTTTTCGCTTTTAGAATTTTTTGACATTTCATTTCAGTTTGTACTTGTTTACAAGTGAGGTTAATGTTTTACATATTTGATGTCAATTTCATTTATTAAATCTTTAATTTTTAAACAGATTGTATTGTATTTGTGGATCTGCTCTAGGAAAAATCAAAATGGATATTAAAATAGGGATAATATTTTGGTACAGCTTTATTTAATAGAAAGTAAGAATTGTTCATGAATTTCAAACATTTGTGAAATATGACTTTGTATTTTTACATGCTATTTTTAAAAACATTTTTCTGATTTTTAAACTCACCCTTAACTTACCCTTAAATATCCAGTTTATTTCTTTATTTAGTGTTTATTTTTTCATAATAGTTTTATGTTAGTTTTCTTAAGGCAATACATGTTTATTGTTGGAAAAAGAAAAATGAGTAAAAAAGAAGGAAATGAAAATTGCCTCTTAACCAGTCATTCTAAGATAAGCACTGTCACATTAGTATATACTGTCTTTTAACTGTATTTTTGATATAATGCATTCTATATAATACATATTAAATGCATATATATAATGCCATTAAATATTTAATAACATAAATTTAATGATTGTATAGTATCCCATCAGTACTTTAAAAAGTCCAATCATTGGACTGGTTTTCAACTTTTTACTATTGAAAACAGTGCTTTGACAAGCATCCTTATGCATCTGCATCATTATTTCTTTGCATTTATAAAAGTGGGATTTCTACATAAAAATCATACATAAATCTAAAGCTTTAGATACATAAATCAAAAGCTGCTGTGTTTTCCATCCATGTTGAAAGTACCCATTTCCCTGAATCCTTTATAATATTTTTTAGTGTTTTTAATTTGGTAGTCATAGATCATATCCCATTGCTTTATTTTACATTTCTTTAATTATTAATGGAGTTGAACATTTTTCTTGTTTTTTGACCATGCATATTTTGTAGATGCCCATTGATATGCTTTTGTTTTTCTATTGTAGTATTTAGCTTTTTTGTTACTATTTTTTAAAGCTCCTTATTTATTAAATTATTAACTTGATCTATAATATTTCCCCAGTTTTTTACCTTTTAATCTTATTTATGATATATCATTAAAAATTATATCTTTTAGCTGCTATGTCAGTAAAAGAAGTTCTTCAAAGCTTAGTTGATGATGGTATGGTTGACTGTGAGAGGATTGGTACGTCTAATTATTACTGGGCTTTTCCAAGTAAAGCTCTTCACGCGAGGAAACGGAAGCTGGGGGTTCTGGAGTCTCAGGTAAGCCACCACAGTTAAAAATAATAGATTCGCTTTGTAAGAAAGACACTTGTTTTACTTAATCTTTTCATTTAGTGGTGTCTGTTAAATTTTTCATATACATTATTTGACTCAAAGCATAAAGATAATCAACATCTTTTTCTCCCAAATAATATGAGGACCTTGGAATGTTTTAACTTTCATCTTCTCACGTACCATGATACTGTTTTCTAGTATTTTAGTTCCTTTTAGATTTACAGAAAAACTGATGGGAAAGTACAGAGAGTTCTCTAATACTACCCCCTTCTCCCTACCAAATATACAGTCTCCCCTATTACCACATCTTATGGTAGTTTTTGTGTAGACATGCTTTTATTTCTTAGGAATTGCTGAGTCATATGATAACATTATTTTTAATTGTTTGAAGAACTTTCAGACTGTTTTCTAAAGCAGTAGCACTATTCTGCATTCCTACCAGCAGTATATGAAGGTTCCAATTTCATCACTTCCTCACCAAAACTTGTCACTACCTGACTTTTTGATTCTAGCCATCTTGGTGGGTATGAAGTGGTATCACATTAGTGTTTTGACCCTATCTCATTAGGGTTTCCCTTGCCCTAAAGACTAAGGATGTTGAACATCTTTTTATCTGTTTACTGACTATTTGTATAGTATCTTTTTTTTTTTTTCATCCTCACCTGAGGACATTTTTCCATTTTTTGTTTAGATAGAGCGGGAAGGAGAGAGAGGAAGAGAGAGAGAGAGAAACATCAACGTGAAAGGGACACATCAAGTGGCTGCCACCTGCACGACCCAACCAGGGCTGGGGATAAACTGCAACCGAGGTAGGTGCCCTTAGCGCGAACCGAACCTGGGTCTCCCTGGACCACAGGCCAACGCTCTAACTGCTGAGCAAAACCGGCCAGGGCTATATAGTATCTTTCTTAGAGACCTGTCAATTCAGATCCTTTGCCCATGTTTTATCTCTTAAACATGGTGCTGCTTTTTTTTTTTTCTGTGAGGAAACGACATACATATTCATAATTCAGAGATTTTTAAGTTATGCAATTAAAAACTTTATACCAGTTTATAAACTTTATTTAGGCTTTACTAGGTTTTCCAGTCTTCATGGGTTTTTGTTGTTGCTTTTCTCCTCTGGGCAGATTCCCTTGTCCTTCCTTTCTACTTAGCCAGTTCTAAACATTTCTCCTCAGAGACCTTCTTGAGCTCCCATAACGAGGATACATACTACAGATTTTCTCTTCTTTTAATGTTTCATATGTATACGTCTTATCTTTTTGATTACTTTTAAAAATAACTTTATTGAGGAATAATTGACATAGAAAAACTGTTCATATTTAAAGTTTATAAATTGATGTTTTGACATATAGATACATTCACGAAACTATTACCACAGTCAAGATAATGACTTCCCATGACATCAAAAAGTTTTTTCATTCCCCTTTTCAGTCTTTCTCTTCTGCCCTTCCCTGCTGTCTTCCCTTGCCCCCATCCCCAGGCAACTACTGATTTGCTTTCTGTCACTGTATTTGTTTATATTTCCTAGAGTTTTCTATAAATGGAATCATACAGTATGTACTCTTTTTCCTGGCTTTTACTCAGCATAATTAGCTTAAGATGTATCCATGTTGCTGTATGTATTAATCATTTGTTTTATTTTTTAATTTTTTTTATTTTCATGCGAGGACAACCCGAGGATTTTTTTTTTTTTTTTTTTCTCTTTATTGATCTTTAGAGACAGAGGAATAGGGGGGGATAGAAACACCGATGAGAGAGAACATCGACTGGCCACCTCCTGCATGCCCTCCACTGGGGATTGGGCCTACAACCTGGGCATGTACCCTGACCGGGAATCAAACTGGCAACCTCTTCATGTATGGATCAATGCTTAACCACTGAGCCACACCGGCCTGGCCAATCCAAGGACATTTTTGCATTTATCTTCAGATAGAGTGGGAGGAAGAGAGAGAGAGAAAAAAAAAACATTGGTGTGAGAGAGACACATTGACTGATTGCCCCCACACGACCCCAACCAGGGCCAGGGACAAACTGCAACCGAGGTACATGCCCTTAATGAGAACCAAACTGGGGTCTCTCTGGTTCGTGGGCCGACGCTCTAACCACTGAGCAAAACCGGCCTGGGCTAGTCATTCGTTTTAGTATCCCATTGTATGAATGTACAACAGTTTGTTTACCTGTTGATGGACGTTTGGGTTTTTTTGTTTGTTTGGGGTTATTAGAAATAAAGCTGCTATGAATATTCATATACAAGTCTTTCTCTAAATGTGTGTTTTCATTAATAATGGGTAAATAACCTCAGAATGGAATACTGGATTATACGGTAGGTATAGTTTACCTTTTTAAGAGATTGCCAAACTGTTTTCCATAGTGTTGTGCTGTTTTATATTCCCACTAGCTATGTATCAGAGTTCCAGTCCCTCTGCATTCTGATTAATACTTGGTATGATACCCATTTTAATAAGTATATAGTGATAGCTTGTGGTTTTGATTTCCATTTTCCTAGTGACTAATAATGTCCAGCGTCCTTATATGTGTTTATTTGTCATCCATATCTCTTCATTGATGGGGTGTCTATCCATCTTTTTGTCTTTAAAAAAATTGGGTTGTTTATTTGTATTATTGAGTTTGGACAGTTCTCTGTACTTTCTGGATATAAATCCTGTATCAGATAAATGCTTTCCAAATGTTTTTCTCCCAGTCTTTAGTTCATCTTTTTATTCTCTTAACTGTTTCAAAGAGCAAATGTATTTAATTTTGATGAAGTCTATTTTATCAATTTGTTTCTTAATGATGGTATTTCTGGTGTTAATATCTTACTTTCCTCCAGGCAATTATTCATGCCTAAAACTGGGGAAAACAGGTGCTATTAAGCATTTCTTGGTTGACTTCATAAGCCAGAGAAACTCTTTGACTTTGAGAAAAGTGGCCAAATATACACTTTTCATTTCTTTGCCTCTGGATTTAGCATAACCTCTACTTAGCAAGCAGAGGAGCTTGGCAAACATTAATAGAAACAAGCAGAGATTCTTGCTAGTGTGCTAGTACAGTGAATCTATTTTAAAAAGTGAGCATATTATTATTTATACTGAGTGATTGAGGAATAGGATGTTCTAATAGTTACTGTTAATAAACTCCTCTCCCTACAGTCTGAGAGTTGGCATCCAGTGTATTTGTATTTGGTGACACACTCCTCTCTTCCCACTCCTGTTCACAAGCTGGAGGTCAAAGCTTAATTCTACAACCTGCTCAGAAACCAGAGGTCAAGTCAGAGGCTAACGCACAGGCAGTGGATTTAATACCTTCTGTTCTAAGCAATCCAGAAGTAAATGAAGAGTGAGTTTTTTTTAATCCTCACCTGAGGATATTTTTCCATTTATCTTCAGATAGAGTGTGAGGGAGAGAGAGAGTGAAACACTGATGTGAGAGAGACACATCAACTGGCTGCCTCCCGCATGACCCCAACCAGGGCTGGGGACCAAACCGCAACCCAGGTACGTGCCATTAACCAGAATCGAACCCAAGACTCTGGTTGGTGGGCCAACGTTCTAACCACTGAGCCAAACTAGTCAAGTCAAAGAGTGAGATTTTGATATGTCATTTGTAAAACGTTGATAGTGCTTGGTATTTGCTATAAATTAAAAAAAAAATTGTCATTCCACTAATCTGAACCTACTTTATTTTTTCACTGAAATTTGAGAAGTCATGTCAATATCATACTATGCCCCTCAACCATGGTTCTGCAGATCACTTATGGAAAGATAGAAATCAGACTGAATTTAAATCACATTTCACTTACTATCAGATCTTGGGAAGGTTTCTTAAACTCTTTAAAGCCTCAGTTTTCCAATTTGTAAAAGAGAGATTATACTTACTTCAAAGGATTGTGGTACAGATGAAGTGACATGTGTAAAGGGCCTGGCGGAAGTAGGCACTTAGTATGTGGTGGCCACAGATTCAGCTAGATTAGTACTCATCCAGGATATACACTGTAAGTTTACTTGTTCAGTCAGAACAAATATTTGAGGGTCTACTATGTACAATACATTTTACCAGATCAGAAAAAAGTAGAATTCAAAATCCATGCTTGATAAGAAAGAACCTGCAACCTGTGCTGAAGCTAATATATATATATATGAAGAGCCAAGTGAAAAGTGTTATATGGCTAACTGCTGAATGAGTGGTAAAGATTAAAAATGTTGCAAGAGATGGTGGGATGTACATAAAGATAGAAGGCACTCAGTTAACATTGAATTGAGCCATCATCCAAATTCAAGGTTGCACTGAAGGATCAGTTTATTCAACACATTGCCAAAGTAAAATGTGAACTTCCTTTGAGTTTCTTGTTAATTACTTCCAGATTAGAGAGAGGGAGAACTCTTGATTCTCCCCACCCCCCACCCTGTCATTTTCTTCTTCAGTTCTGTCAGTGATTTCAATTACGTGTAGGAATGTATTCGTCTCTTGAGAATAGCCATTTTTGTAGTAGATCTGAAAATCAAATCGGGAAATTTTTTTTCCTCCCTTCCCTTTAGGTTGTATGTGTTGATCATTATTTATTTATTTATTTATTTTATCCTCACCCGAGGACATTTTTCCATTTTTTGTTCAGATAGAGCGGGAGGGAGAGAGAGGAAGAGAGAGAGAGAGAAACATCGATGTGAAGGGACACATCGAGTGGCTGCCACCCACACGACCAACCAGGGCCGGGGACAAACTGCAACCGAGGTACATGCCCTTAGCGGGAACCAAACCCGGGTCTCTCTGGACCTCAGGCCGCACTCCAACCGCTGAGCCAGACCAGCCAGGTCTGTGTTGATCATTATTAAAGACAGTCTAAAAAAAGCCTCAAGATCATAATATATGTTTCTCTTTAACATTTTCTCAGCTAGCAAACAAGCTATCAACTGTGTGTGCAAGTTCTTTGGGCAATATAAAAATAATAGAGCCCAGCCGGTGTGGCTTAGTGGTTGAGCATCGACCCATGTACCAAGAGGTCGCCAGTTCAATTCCCAGTCAGGGCACATGCCCAGATCCGATCCCCAATGGGGCATGCAGGAGGTGGCCAATCAGTGTTCTCTCTCATTGATGTTTCTATCTTTCTCTTCTTCTCCTTTTCTCTGTCTCAAAATCAATAAAGAAAAATAGTTTTTTTAAATAATAGAATATGTGTTTCATGTTGAGATAATTTATGCTTTGCTTGGTAAGGCAAAATAAATACCTTATGTAGTTAACTTTTTATGAAAAGAAATAATTAACTGTGTAAGATTTAATTTATATAAATCAGTGCCAAATACTTTTGTTGCTATGAGTCTTAATTGTTATACAAGTTTAGAGGATAGCAAGATGTTTATAAATCCATATAGTTAAGGGAAACTTTTTAGAAACAATTATTTTGAGCTGAAAGTTGAGTAGATTTAGATGGATGGAGGAAATTCCCAAGAGGGGCAGAGGGAGCCACTGATGCTGATGTTGACAATGGCAGCCAAAATATATTGAGCGCTCAGCCAGGTACAGTTTCAAGAGCTTGTCTTAGGTGTTCTGGCTGCTATAACAAAATACCCCAGACTGGGTAGCTCATAAACGACAAATCTGTTTCTGCAGTTTTGGAGGCTGGTCAGGTAAGAGACCTCTGCCCGGTCACTTCTCACTGTATCCTCCCATTGGTGGAAGGCGCTGGCATCTCTCTGGATACTCTTTTATAAGAGCACTAATCTTATTCATAGGACTCCACCCTCGTGACTTAAGCACCTCCCAGAGGCCCCACCTGCTAATACCATTACCTTTAGAGGTTAGGACTTCAATTTATGAATTCAGGGGGACACAAACATTCAGATTATAGCAGAGCTTTTACATGTTTCAGATCATTTGATTCTTACAACTGCGTAAGGTAGGTATTAACTCCATTTTACGTATGAGAAGACAGGCACCAAGAGATTAAATAACTTGCCCAAGGTGACAGTATTGGTAGATGGTGAAGCAGCATTTAAATCCAGGCATTCTGATTTCGTAGTCCTTGCTCATAACCACAGATAAGCAAAACTTTAAAGCAAATTACATTCAGTGAATAGTTGGTGACCAGCGTGGAAAGAATGTGCAATTTTTTGGTATAGTAATGGGAAAATAAAGTTAGAAATTAGATTGAGGCTTTATTATGGGGTGTTGTAATGGTTGGTTAGATTTTATCATATACACCAAGCAGGGGAAGTTGAAATTTTCTTGCCAGATTATTTTTATAGGTTTTCTTTTTGCTGATTTAATTACTTTTTAAAAAATAGATTATAAGCTAAGAAAATACTTGTGTTATTATAGTATGATGTTAAACAAAAAACTCCTCCTCCCCATATGTAATATAATGTTATTAATGTAGTATTTTATTTCTGCAAAACTGACATAAATATTTGGGTGGGGTAGGAAAAAATTGTTAAGCCAGCTTCTTTAAATAGCTGTTATACAGATGCATTCCTGAAGCCTTTTTACATAAATTAATAACTTTTAATGAGCAAGAAAAACTGTATATGGAGATGATGAAAGTGGTAGTGTATGTTTAAATCTGCTAGTTCTTCTGAAATATATGTAAATATGTTACGTATATTTGGATGATAGTAGAAATCGCCATTTTGGCTCAACAGAAAGTAGAAACAACCGGATCCTTTCTCCTTGTGTCATTGTTGTGAATTGTTATCTAGCTTAAAAATTAATTATGATGCGGGAACTCCCAAGTGAAATGGCATTTCTCAGAATCCTGAAGAACATACAGACCTTACTAAATGTCAAGAAATTGTTTGTTTTTTTTCTTGATAACTATTTTAAGAGTTTTGGCTGAAACTTGCTGATTATTTCCGTGTGATAATGATTTTAGTTACTGTGTGTGTATGTGTGAGTGTGTGGTTTCTCTGAATATTTTTTGTGTGGAAAAGCAAGACAAAATGTGTTAGGATAAATAATAATTCTCATCATCTTCTGGTTCTCTCCTTTTTTTTTTGCTCCTTTCGATCTCAACCTCAAGGAAATGCGCTCCTCCATTCTATGCTGTCTTATACTGACAGATGTAGGATGGTGTCCGGTAATACGTGCACAGCTGGGTGAGAGCAAAGTTAGAGCTACTGTGTTTGACGAGCTGTTCATACAGAGTTACTGGCAGTATGGGAAATAGCTGACCACTACTGATTAGAAAGGCTTTGTTAAACCTTTTCCAAAAGGAATAACCTTTCCAGTGTGCTTTTGTTTTTGTGTTCTTGTCCCTGTCCTTTCCTCCACACTCCATTCTGACTCGCATATTCCTTTTGTTTGCTGCTACAGCAACCTGAGCTAACTCCAGTCTGTCTGACTGTGCTACGTCGTTACTTTACTCATGCCCATCTCTAGTCACTGTGTGTCCTCGGTGCCTAGCACAGTTCTTGGCAAATGGCAGATATCTGAGAAGTGAATGAGAATTAAAGGAAACAAAGAATATAAAGTTACTCTTAATAATAGCTATTCACTGATTCAGAGAATGTTGTTAGTGCTGCCACTATTACTATGTAGCAGTTTTTAACTGGTTTTTTTATTTAAAGGGTCAAAATTATGAAAATCCTACTTTTCCTCTTGTTTTCCTGCTCTTTAAGATCTTCCATAATTCTTCCAAGTTCTGACTTGCAACCCATTTTTTACTAGTGGGAGATAGTTAAGGGACAAATTTTCTAGGAGTTGGTTTACATTTCGTTAACACTGAGGTGGATTTCAAATATAGTGTGTTGGTTTGGGAGACACTAATAGATTCTCAGGGTTATTTAATGTTTTGTGTGTGTGTGTTTTTTAATCCTCACCCAAGGACATTTTTATATTTATCTTCACATAGAGTGGGAGGGAGAGAGGGAGGAAGAGAGAGAAATAGAGAGAAAAATCAATGTGACAGAAACACATCGAGTGGTTGCCACCCACAGAACCCCAACTGGGACCGGGGACAAACTGTAGGTACGTGCCCTTAGCGGGAACCAAACCCAAGACTCTCTGGTCTGTGGGCCGACGTTCTAACTGCTGAGCCACACTGGCCAGGGCTAATTTAAAGATTTTTAACCAGTTTTTAGAAATGAGTATAAAAAATTTTTTATTGCCAACATTGTGTGAATAATGAGTATGTCCACTATTGGATTTGTGTGGACAGTGTGAAATGTTTTTGAATAAAAATAGACATTACCTCTACTGCAATTCTTTCAGTTCAGTAATTGTTTAGTGAATACTTGCTATGGCAGGCGTTGTGACTGATGAGAGGGACATAAAAATAAATGAGTAGTTTCTGTCCTCCAGGACCTCACAGTCTTGTGAAACACACATGTCTGCCAATGGTAGCACATGGTGTGATATGTGCAGGAGGGTGGACAAGCAGGTGATGGTTCTGCTGAGGAAAGGCTGTAAAATTAAGGAAGGAGACGTTTAAGTTGGTTCTGAAAACATACACAGGATTTTGTAAGGTAGTTAGGGTGAAGGGCATTCTGGGTACAGAGACCCGTACGTTAAGGCAGTATACTACAGTGGTTTAAGAGAGTGGACTCTAGACCCCAGCTCTAGATTCAAATCCAACTTTGTTCACTTACTAGAAACCTCCTCTACTTCTGTTTTCTCATTTGTAAAACGGTGTTAATATTTTTTACTCACAAGGTAGTTGTGATAATTAAATATTTCATGTAACTGCTTACAGCAATGACTAATACATAGTAAGTGCTTTAGTTTTTGTTATTATTTGCAAAGACCTACATAGTAGTGTAGTAGAACTACATAATGTGTGAGAGAATCTTGAGTTGTTTTGTACCACTCAATTGTATGTGAGGGATGAATGAACTATAACTAGATTAGTAGGAAGATGCTGATAATGAAGGGATCTCTATATCTAAGTTGAAGAATTTTGAGTAGGGGAGTGAGATCATAAGAGCCTTATTTTATTTTATTTATTTTGTTATCCTCACACAAGGATATTTTTCCATTGATTTTTAAATAGAGTGGAAGAGAGTAAGAGAGAGACATTGATGTGAGAGAGACACATCTATTGGTTGCTTCCCACATGACCCCAACTAGGGCCAGGGATCAAACCTGCAACCCATGTATGTGCCTTTGACCAGAAATCGAACCCACAACTCTGCTGGAGATAACCACTGAGCAACTGGCCAGGGTGTTAAGAGCTCTATTTTAGAAAGGTGTTCTGTTGGCAGTATGAAGGAATGTGCTCTGTGAAATTGTCCAGCTAGAAGATGATGAAGTCCTAAGACACTGGACCTAGAGTTGGAGATAATAGACTGGGGAGAAGTTTAGGAGGTAGAATCTATAGTCATTGGTAGTGTACACTTTGGTTCAGATTTTAAAATAAACAGAGTAATTTTTACCTAAACATAGATTTCCTGTTTGTTGCTTGTCTTTGTGTATGGATGGAAAGCACATGCTATCTGCCTATATTCTCTGAAAGTCAGGTTCGGGTAGCATAGATTTTGACAACAATTAAAATTCATGCTTAATTATTTCTATATAATATATGATATTTCTAAGGCTGAATTTAAAAAATCGAGATTACTGTAGTCATTACTACTTAGTGGAGACTATCTTTACTGCTGTATGTTGTGGACTGGAAGGGAAAGAAAAGCTGTGGGCCGGAGATGTACTGCTAGACCACGTGCATAATAGTTGCGGCAGAAACTAGGCAGTGCTGTTTTGATTTGTGCATCCATTCAGCAACATTTACTAGGTCTCTATGTGTCTCAGAACTGCATTCCATGCTGGAGATAAACATGATTAAGATATCCCTGCCCTCAAAGAATGTCTGCCGTGGAAATAAGGCAGGCACTCTATAAAATAAATAAAGCACAAAGAAGTACTAAACTCTGCTGAGGAGGGGGGAATAAAAACTTCCCAGAAGAAAATATTTTTGAGGTGGATATATATATGTCACTAGTTAATGGAGAAGTTGGAGTTTATTAGAGGATTAAAAGGAGCCAGCCAGGCACAGCATGGAAAAACACAAAGATATAAAATAAATGGCATTCAGGAAGCTGTGAACAATTTGGTATAACTGGTGTGTAGGGTTACAAAAGGGGTAGCAACAGGTTATTAGGCTGGCCGGTGGCAGGAGCAGGATTACGAGAGCATTAAAGCCACGCTGAAGAATCTGGACTTTATTATTTAGGATTGGGAAACCATCCGCTGGGCGTTAAAGATTACTGCTAGAGCAGATGGCAGAAAGTGAGGACTGGAGACAGGCTGACCAGTGAAGACACTACTTCAGAATTCTGGGCCAGAGTTCTAAGCCAAGATGGTGGCAGTGGGGATGGAGAGAGAGGGAGATATTTGAGAAATATCAGTATGTAGCATCAACAGAGGTTTGAAACCAACTGGATGTGGAGAAAAGGGAGAGGAAAAAAATCTAAGATAACTACCAGGTTTCTTGGTCTGGGCAACTAAGTGGATAGTAGTTTCAGAGTCTAGAAGACACAGAGGAGCAGGTTTGGGCAGTGAAATGAATTTTGAACACATTGAATATGAGTCGCCTGTCATCCATTCAGGTAGAGATATCCAGCAGGTAGTTGAATGCATGGGTGTGGAGCTTAGTGCACAGGTATAGGCCGAAGATAAACACTGAGATAGCAGCAGTATAGAAGTGGCAATGGAAGCCATGGGAGTAGATGAGACTTCCCAGGAAGAATGTGCAGAGCAAGAAGAGAAAGGCACTGGGGATACAGCGCTGGGGACCAGGTGTCTGGGGATCCCTGGTATGTCAAGGTGATTGCCTGGATTTGAGTTGTTTTTCCCTATTTCAAAAATCTTAACAGAAAACCTATTTACTTAAGATGGGGCTGCATAGGCTAGCTAAAATCTCATGAATGGTAGTTCTTCTAAATAGTACTTCAAAAATGAGATTCTCATGAAAGAATAAACTAACCCTTCTTTACAATTAGGGAGACTGGAGTGTTATTTTATAGCCTAGATTTATATCAACTAGATATGTTAGCAGTTCTTATTGGTCCCCAGCGTTGTATCCTCAGTCCCTTTCTCTTCTTGCTCTGCACATTCTTCCTGGGAAGTCTCTCTACTCCCATGGCTTCCATTGCCACTTCTATACTGCTGCCTTGTGAATCATACTTGACCTGTTTTCATGAGATGAGGGATTAATGTTCTGTAGAGCACATTTTGAGAAATGCTGCCCAACTTTATGGGTTTGTTTCAGCAGATAAGACTATTTACTGCCTTAGACTTTCTTATCCCCAGAGCTGATGTGTGTTCTGTGTTGCTGCCTGCAGTAGCCTTGCCAGTTGGCAAACCACATCCCAACATGTTCAAAGCTGTACTGATTAAATATTCGTGTGTGTCATCTCTCAAAAAGCCCAACCCATAATTCCTTACCCTTAACTACTCCCTCACTACAAGGCACCTGAGTGTGGTGGTCAACTTTCTGTTAGTGTATGTGTGTAGTGTCTACATGAGGGATTATACATCTGTTCTCTCTACCCATTTAGCATACTTTAGATTTGTGTCTCCAACATGACATTAGCAAGTGATAACTTCTCAGGTCACAAAAACTGCATATTTTCAATATTTTTAAAGTTTACATTTACCTTTTTTTCTATAATAAAATTTTTTCATTGTAGAAAAGAGAATAAAGGAAAAAGTTGCTTGCAATCCTATCATTTAAAGCTAATTACTGTTGATATTTTGATATGCATTCTTTCATTTTTATATGCATGAATCAGGATATTTTCAGCCACAAATATCAGAAAAGTAAATCCATTTTGGCTTAAATAATAGGTTGGGTTTTTTTATCTTACATAAGAAATTTGGCCCGGCCGGCGTGGTTCAGTGGTTGAACGTTGACCCATACACCAAGAGGTCACTAGTTCAATTCCCAGGTTGTGTGCCAAATCCCCAGTTGGGGGCATGCAGAAGGCGGCCAGTCCATGTTCTCTCTCGTCAATGTTTCTATCTCTCTCTCCCTTTCCCTCTCCCTTCCTCTCTCTCTCAAATCAATAAAGAAAAAAATTACAAAAAAAAAGTTGGAGGTTTGGGCTCTTACAGGGTTGGTTAATCTCACCACACATTGCTATCAGAGGTTTGGACTGGCTTGTCTGACATTTTTGGGCTTTCTGTTTTCGGATGCAAGTAGCTACTATAGCTACTATATCTTCCCTTGACAATGTCCAAAGTGGAAAAAAAGAGGGACTTTCTTCTTATACATCTCTCTCTCTTTTTTAGTCGAGGAGGAAAAATCACAGAATTCCCCCTTTCCCAAGTAGGCTTCCCTTTATGTATCATTAGCCAGATCTGAGGTACATTGGAAGAATAAGCCATCACAGTTCACCCTCTGAGTCTAGGAAGGGGCCCATTCTCCCTGAGCACATTGCCATCTCAGTCTGAACAAAGTTGGAGTTTTATGTACAAAGAAAGGCTTTAGAGAAGCAACTAACAGGGTCTGCAAAATTGTACACACTTAAAAGGTCGTGTCTTTTAAATTTAATGTTTTTATTACTTGTTTCTATCATCTTAGATAATCAAGAGTTAAATATATGTTTGTTGAGATCAAGTGACTCAAAAATTGAGAGTGGGTAGTGGATAGGGGAAGTATATAAACAATATTTTTACTGGTAAATAATTTAAAGTAATACAAAATTATAGTAGTTCCTATTACAGCTGTTAAACTTACATGAATTTTCATGATAGGACTTAAGACTTAAGAGATTTATTTTTTATATTCGTGTGTTTGTTTTGCTTTTGTAGTAGGTAGCTTCTGACTAGGCTTCTAAACCTTCCCCTAGGAGTTATTCTCCTTTGCTGTTGGAGCACCTTGCTGGGTGAGTTTGAGAGACCTGACTCTAGAGCTACAGAATTCTCTATACCACACCCCAAACACTCTTCTGTGCTTCATATGAGTTACAGGTTTATGACAGCTATTCTTCAGCAGAATTATTTTCTCCCCTTATCAACCAACCTGGAAAAGATATACTCCAGAAACAACTGGACCTACAATTTTGATGTCCTGCCACCAGGTGGTGGTAGTGTCAAAGTCATTTGTATCCTTAGTTTCATGGGATAGCCCTAAATTCAATTCGTTTGGCCTGCTTTACCCTCAAAAAGCAAATCAATATTTTATACATTTTAATATTCCTAATGTGTCTGAATACCCTGTGTAAATAGAAGTTTCACAAAAATAGCCCTTTCAGTTAGGTGCTTTTTGTGTTTAAAGCATGGTTTTTACTTGACCAAAGGGCATGGTTTAAACTTCCAGGCCTGCATTTCATCAGGTTCCTTAGTATTTATATTTATTTATTACCATAATTTTCCTACATTATAACTCTTTTTGAAAAATAGCTTTTGATTCTATGCAAAACAACCTCAATTTTGAATTTTGTTAATTTTTATTTTAAACCTGTATTTCAACTTTTCAATAATTTTTAACACTTAAAAGTATCTCAAATCTTAGTTTGTTTTCCTGCTCTCAACTCTCGAGTTGGTTTACAATCCAAATATGTTAGATTGCTCTCTTCACTCTGCTAAAGCTATTTAGGCTATGGGAGAGAAGGCATTAGTTTGCCTTCTAATCCTCTGAAACCAGGTTTTCTTGAATCTTTCTACTTTATAAATAGGCAGAAATAGAAAAAGAAGAAAGGTCATTAATCTCTGTCAGGAAAAAGGAAACATCCTGGCAAGGAATCACTCATACACATTCGTGTCTTTCTACAATGCTAGGTTTATTAGGGGAGAGCTCCCCAATAGGCTAATAGAGTCACATGAAGGTTACACACAGAGAGGGGGAGCTTACTCGATAGAAACTAGCAGAGCAAGCATCTGTCTCAAAGATCCAGTCACTGGTGGTGTCCCCAGATGGAGAGGTGGGGTTGGATCTCAAGCCAGGCGGCCGCAGGGGCAGCATGCATCTGGTGGAGTCTCCTTGGGTTCTGAGCGTGACCCATGGTACAGCCAGCTCAAGCACTGGGTGGTCGGAGCCCTGAGTTCTTATAGTCACAGTGGGCAGTGGTCCCACTCATATCAGTGTCCAGATGGGGTCTTTTTTTATCCTCACCCAAGGACATTTTTTTCATTTTTTGTTCAGATAGAGTAGGAGGGGGAGAGAGGAAGAGACAGAGAGAGAAACATCGACGTGAAAGGGACACATCGAGTGGCTGCCACCCACAGGACCCAACCAGGGCCGGGGACAAACTGCAACCAAGGTACATGCCCTTAGCGGGAACCGAACCCGGGTCTCTCCAGACCTCAGGCCGACGCTCTAACCACTGAGCCAAACCGGCCAGGGCCCAGATGGAGTCTTTATCCAAGTGTCCAGACTTCTGGTTTTGGACAATTACATGACTCCTGTTTTTATATATAAGTATATCTTTATAATGTTTATTTTTTTCTTATGATTGGTTCCTAAGTGGAATATTGCCTTAAAAGATAAATTTTTAAGTTTTAGATACTCTTAATAAGTTTTTTTTTTTTATTTTATTTTTGTTACAGATGTTTCTTCTTTTTTACCCCATTGACACCCTCCTCTCCATCCCCCCCCCCCCACCCCATCCCTGGCTTTGTTGTCCATGTCCATTGGTTATGCATACATACATATAAGTTCTGTGGTTTATCTCTTCCCACCCCCACCACCCCCTCTTCTGAGGGTTGTCAGTCTGTAGCCTACTTCTGTGTTTCTGGGTCTACCCTATTCCTCAGACTGTTATATTCATTATATTCCATATATAAGTGAGATCATGTGATTTGTCTTTTTAAGTATATAAAATTTCAAAGTAAATGACACTTTTTTCTTTAAGGAAAAACAAAAGACATAGAACTTTTTTTCATAACATACTGTACACGGATTTTAATAAAGCCATAGACTGATCTGGACTCTCCTGCTATTCTTTTTTTTTTTTTTATCACCCGAGGACATTTTTCTATTTTTTGTTCAGGTAGAGTGGGAGGGGAGAGAGGAAGAGAGAGAGAGAAACATCGATGTAAAAGGGACACATCGAGTGGCTGCCACCCGCACGACCAACAAGGGCCGGGGACAAACTGCAACCGAGGTACATGCCCTTAGCGGGAACTGAACCCGGGTCTCTCGAGACCGCAGGCCGATGCTCTAACCACTGAGCAAAACCGGCCAGGGCCTGCTATTACTTCTTTTCCTCATTCTCTGTTCCTTGACATTCTTTCCCACCTATGAAAACCTCTATCTTCCTTTCCTAATGCTTTGGAAATTTTTTTTTATTTCTAAAAAGGAGTAAATCAGAATACCAAAGGAGTCAGCTTGAATCAATCTTTCTGTTCCTCTTATGAATAGGCAGTTCCTCTAGGCAGTGAATTATCCCTTTAGAAAACATTGGCATTATGTTTCTCAACCCTGAGTGTCTGTATAGGTGGCCTGGAATGGATTAAAGAGAAGCATTGTGTCAGATCCTCAAATCTAAAGATGAAATCTGGTTCTTACTAATTATAAATAGTTTTTGTTGTTGCTTCTGCTGTTGTTTTGTTTGGAGTTACTGGATTTTTAAATATTATTTGCTTTAGTAAAAGTTGGAAATGGGCTTGTTACAGTATATAGTTGGTTCTTGCTTTATGGTCTAGAAGTGTATCAGAGAGTTTGCTCTCTAAAGGAAGCTTATGCTGAATACCTTCTTTGAATGTAGAGTATCACTTCTTTTTCTACTTTTGTAAATGTGGAGTTTTCAATTCTAGTGAGAGAAATGTTGATAATTTAAGTTCAGGCTACAATATTTAGCAGTAATTCATTTTTGTTGATGAACTAGGTAATACCCTCCATATATTAATATCTTGTGTATTTTTGTTGAGTTTGTTACTTCAAGAATAGGTTTTGTTTAGTTTAGTTGTTCTCCCTAACCAGAAGCATCAGAATCACCATCACCTGGGAGCATGTTAGAAACGCAAATTATTAGGCTCCACCCCAGACCTACTGTTCAGAAACTGGCAGGTGGAGCCCAGCAACTTGTGTTTTAACAAGCCCTTTAGGTGAGTCTGCTCTATGCTAAAGTTTGAGAACTACTGGTTTAGATAATATCTGCTCAGCTCTTAACACTTCAGGCCTGGGTTTGGTTTAATTCCAGATACGCATTAGGAACTATAGCAATATTGCTTCTAGAAGATGTAAAGATAGCAAAGGCCACCTCACATGAGTTGCTTTCATTGTTTCCAGTAGTTGAGATTTTAAGAACTAAACAGAGAGCCAAGAATCCTTCACTATTGAGCTGAACCAAATTGTTTCAGTACTTAGATAATTATCAAAAGCTTCTCATTTGTTTACATCATTTAGATTGTGTCTCCCTTCGTTACCAAGATACTAAAACTGACAAATCATGAAATCACATTTCCAATATGTAAGGTTATTTTCAAGTTAAGGAATTCCTGAATTAGCTCTCTTTCAAATGCTTTTAAGTTGTAGATAATTACAAGCAGACATACAATACCTGGAAGACACTTCATTAATATAATTAAGATATATATCCATTAATTATTAACTTATTGTATACAATAATTTATTTCTAAATGTTTATAACATCTACCTATCTAGTTATTTAAAAAATATTTTTAGTGGAAAATATGTGTGGTAGCCCTGGCCGGTTTGGTTCAGTGGTTAGAGGGTCGGCCTACAGACCAAAGAGTCACTTTCGATTCCAGTCAAGGGCACATACCTCAGTTGTGGTTTGTCCCGGGTCCTGGCCATAGTCGTGCAGGAGATAACCAGTCAATGTGTTCCTCTCATGTCAATGTTTTTCTCTCTCTCTCTCTCCCCCCTCCCTCTTTCTCTCCCTCCCACTCTATTTCTCTCTCTCTCTCTTCCTCCATCCCTCCCACTCTATTTCTTCCTCTCTCTCTTCCTCCCTCCCTCCCACTCTATCTGAAGATAAATGGAGAAATATCCTTGGATGAGGATTTTTTTTTTTAAGTGTATGGTAATGTGTGTGTGTGTGTGTGTGTGTGTGTGTGTGTGTGTGTGTAGTTTTTTCATTGGAAAATTCTCTATTCCTGAACTTAAATGTTATATACATTTATTAATTATTTCAAGTGGATCCTTAAAAGTGGAATATTAACTTTTAAAACATGATGTTATTTTATAAATGGGAACCTTGTTGTTGTTAATCTTTACTCAAGGATATTTTTTCAATTGATTTTTAGAGAGAGTGGGAGGGGGGAGGGTAGAGAGAGAGAGAGAGAGAGAAACATCAATGTGTGAGAGAGACAGCAATTGGCCACATGCACCCCAACTGGGGCTGGGGATCGAAACTGACACCCTTCAGTGCGTGGGCTCATGCTCTAACCACTGTACTACACTGGCCAGGGCTAAGATCCCTTTTCTCTTTATTTATTCATTTTTTTTTAGAGAGAGAGAGATAGAAAAATCGATGAGAGAGAATACTGATTGGCCACCTCCTGCATGTGCCCCACACTGGGGGTTTGGCCCACAACCTGGGCATGTGCCCTGACCGGGAATTCAACTGGTGACCTCTTGGTGCACGGGTCAACGCTAAACTACTGAGCCACACCAGCAAGGCTGAGATCCCTTTTCTTTTTTCTTTTTTTTTGAAGAACTAGATCTTCTTGCTAAACTTATGGCTTTAGAGCTTATTTTGGCTCTTGAATCTACAACAGATTTTTGGTTTTTAACTTAAGAAGATGATTACTCTCAAGAAGAGGTATAACTGGTTTGGCGGTGGTGTCTTCTTGGAATCACAGATGGATCTTGTTCATGCTGTGGATTAGAACCAGTGACAGGACAACCATTAGAGAAAGCTGACATTGTTCCCTTGATGCATACTGAGAAGTGAAAGATTTCCTTAGGCTAGGGTAAAGCTACCAACTTTTTGAAGATACTGTTTGTGATTTTTAAGCAAAAAAAGGGTATCTGAATATTATTCACTCTTTACATATAGCTAGGTTATATTGGAAAAGGTCAGTCTCTTACAATCAGCCAAGAAATCATTTATTCAGTCATTAATTACTTTCTAAATGTTTATAATTCAAGAATGAGGGGAGATTGGAATATATTTTAAAAGGCCCTTACCCAATCAAATAAGTCTATAATTTCTGAGTAGTTTATAGCAAAAGATGTGGTGGAGAATTTAGTTTTGGGAATTTCCTGTGATTATTTAGTCATGAGCCCAAGTAAGATTTAAAAAATTGAGGGAGAAGCAATGTTCTGAAGTTAACAAGTCCTTTTTGGAAAGGGCCCAGCCACATGCTAATAAATATTCTCTATCTATGGTCTTTTTATGGTGGTATTATTTAGCCCATTTATATATATAATTTACTACTTTCTAAGCTTGATACAGTGCTTAAACCAGTCACTTTTAAGGTACGTAAAATATGCATAAAATTGGCCACAGGCTAATAGATTTTTTTGTTCTCTGAGAACTTAGAATATAAAGTATCAATTACTCATAAAGTACCTTATTTAAGAATAGTAAATGATCCATTCATTTTTTTACTTTGTTAGTGAAATAAGTCACAGTACTACAGGTCTATAAGAAACAGCTTAGGGTATTTGAAAAGGCTACTCAGAAGTAAAAGGGAATTTAGAGAAAATTTATATAGAACAGATTTTGAATTTTCAAATTCAATTTTTAAATAATATACCTTATTTGGGTTGGGAGTGGTGAACCTGACAAAGACTAGAAAAGATTGAAAGCATATTATTCATTCTTCTGCATAGGATAGGAGAAATCTTTTTGAACTTATTTTTCTCAGTTTGTCCTAATGGTTCATAGTACTTTATTTTCTTCAAATTAGAGTAGTTCCCAATGTCATCTTTGACCTTTTTGTTACAAAGACTTGAGCTGAAGACAAATCTCATTTTGTCGTTTTGACTTATAAGCTTCGTGTTTAGCAAGTTTATCTTAGCAAGCTATTTTCTTTGTTTTACTTCTCTAGTTATCTGAGGGAAGCCAAAAGCACGCAAACCTACAGAAGAGCATTGAGAAAGCTAAAATTGGCCGACATGAAACGGTAAGTTTCTGTCTGTAGATTCTTTAATAATGCTAATTCTGAATGGAAGAATAAGGACATCCAGCTTCCTGTGAGGAGTAGGCGATTTGTACCAGAAGAGAAGTGAGTCACAGCAAAGGACGTGAACATTTGACCTGGCAGGAGTCACTAACTGTGAATCTAGATTTATTATTATTTTATTATATTGTATATGGCAGCATAGCATAGAAGCATAAACTCTGGAGCCAGACTGCCTGGGTTTGAAAGTCTCCTAAACTCTCTGTTCTTGATTTTCTTAGTTGTAAAATAGGGAATAATAAAATCGACCTCATTAGGTAATTGTGTGAATTAAATTAATATTGGCAAAGCGCTTACAAGAGAACCTGGCATAAGGTAAGCCCTATATAAATGTTCATATATGTTTTTAAGAGTCTTGTTTTTTAAGTTTTGGCACAGAACAAATGGAAAACTATCAATATAATATTCCTGTGGCCTTGTAGTATTTCTAAATTATTTAAATGAATATTGACTTACTATTTTATTTTTTAAAGTGCAGTATTCTCTAAAGTATTGTGTTAGGGGTTTTTAAAAATCACTTCACTTTCCAGTTTCGTCATTATCTCGGGTATGGATTTAAGACTTGAGAAAATATTGAAGATCAGCATGAACCACAACCACTAAGCATTCCATCTAGGCTTGTGCTTGTACCACTTGATTGTGAAAGAGACTCAAAAATTTATCACGTTATAGAAGAGACTACATTTCAGGTTTACAGCGAATTTATGCTTTCAAAGTTATTTCACATGCCTTCTTTCACGTGAATAGTCAGCATAGTCACAGACCAGAATTGGAAGTGGTAATTCCTAAAGAATATTCAAGGAAAGGTAAGTTCTGGGCATAACCTGAAGCTGTTATTTCTTCTTCAGTTGACAGTAATAATGGCCACTTCCCTGTTTGATCCTTTTTTTCTTTAACATTGGCAATAACTTACAGAAGCATCTTTGACTAATGGTGACATACCCATGCCCACAAGTTGTCAGCCAGTCTGCTGAGTTTTACCCAGTCAACTGAAATCATTGCAACTAGGAAAAAAACAGTAGCAAACTTAGTTGGTGCCTGCTATCAGAAGAATATAGTAGTTCAGATAGGCTCTTGAGAAAGATGCACTCTTGTGTTCATTCTGAGCTCACCACTCAGGATTTTTCAGAAAAACATAGCCCCTGGTGCTGATGCTGATGATTATCAAGAAGAAATAGCTAACATAAATATTCTGCTTAATATTAGCCAGGCAGGTACTGTTCCAAATACATTTTATATATTTATTGAATTTTGCCAACAGTAAAGGAGGTAGCTTCTATTACTATCTCCATTTTAGTGAAAGCACAAAGTGTTGAAGTAATTTGGCAAAGATCTCAGTGCTAGTAGCAGTCTGCTCTTTAATTCAGGGTGTCTGGAGAGCTATCATTGCATTCACACAGCTTTTTTCCTCTCTCTTTTCATTGTGGAACATGTATAATTTGGGTGTGGATGGCAAATAATTACTGACTTATATTGTAGTTATTTTGAAATCTCTCCAAAGCTGTGCTAATATGATATATACTAATTATGTGTTGCTATCGACACTTAAAATTAAATACAAATAAATTCAGTCTCGCAGTACCAATAGCCAAATTTCATGTACTTAGTAGCCACATGTGGCTAATATTTTTTGCATTGGAGAACGCAGATCTAGGACATTTCCATCATTGCAGAGTCCTGTTGGACTGGGCTGCTTCAGAGTGTGCTGCTCTGTACACGCATTCTCTTGTACAAATGCTAGCTAAGAGCTTTTTGTGCTTTGGAACCAAAGAAAACAGAGAAAGGCAAAAGAAAAAACAAGTGCAAAACACAAGCCAGCGAGGAACCTTAAACAGGTCTTACTAGGCAGCGTGAAGTACTTGGTTTTGCCTCAGACTTATCCTATAATTTTGTACCATAACCTTTGCCAGTATTTGATTTTTGTTTGGATTTATTTTTCAAGTTTCACACATATGAATTGAATACTGATAGCACCATGACTTCTACCTGTTAATGAGATCTATGGCTAGAAATTTCTAATGGTATTTATTGGATCACACTGTGTTTAAAAGATTTATTCTGGTTTAGCTTTAAAGGAAAGTGATGGGAGGCCACAAGCAACAATTTTATTATTTCTGATATCTTTAAATATTTTAAAGGTTAATTATCTTTAAAGATTGAAAAATTGTCTGGAACTGCTTTTAAGGAAAATTATATAATAATTGATGCTACTTTAAAAATATTACATATATAGAAACACAGTCTTGTGAAACTACCCAAGAGGCAGTATAATATTTTTACCTAACATAAAACGACATGTTTTTGAGTTCATACATAATTGGTAATCTCTTATCTTGAGCGTTTCTTTCTGTGTAGTCTCAATCAGTCAGTTTATTTAAAGATGCTTGAGATGTCAGAGAAAAATTATAATTGAGTTTCTTCTTATATTGTAAATATATGTGGGCATATTTTTAATATTGACAAAGCCTAATAATGCATATCAGTTAGGAGACATAAAATGAAAGTGTCTATAAAATGTATAACCTTATAATATATAGCATTTTGTTTGCCTTACTTATACGTAAAACTATTTTAAATTCAGGAAGAACGAACCAGGCTAGCAAAAGAGCTTTCTTCACTTCGAGAACAAAAGGAACAGCTAAAGGCAGAAGTAGAAAAATACAAAGAATGTGACCCACAAGTTGTGGAAGAAATACGTAAGTTTGTGTCACATATTGAGGATTTTAACTTTGCTAATGAAAGAGACGTTGTGCTTCTGATTGCCTGGGAACCATTCTCCATGTATATGAGAAAATAAAGCCATTGGTAGTATTAACGTTGCATTAAAGTTTTCTTTAAGAAGACAATGTTAAAGCATTGAACAGTGATAACTTTAAAAGCATTTCAAGAGTAAGGAAGTTAGGTGAGGTAGAAGGATAGAGACATAAAATTTAAGTTTAGGAAACTAAGGATTCAGAGAAGGAGCTAAGTTAGCCCCAAGTACCTTGATTCTAGAAAGAAATCCAGTATTATCTTCTAGTAAAAATACAAAAAATATTAAGATTTACAAGTTGCAGAAAATCAGTCTGTGCATTGACTTGCCTTTTGAATATACAGTGATGTTTTTTCTTTTATTTTTATTATTATTATTTTTATTTTTTAATCCTCACCTGAAGATATTTTTCTATTGTGAGAGGGAGAGAGAGAGAAACATCAATGTGAGAAGGACACATCGATTGGTTGCCTCCTGCATTACCCCAACCAGGACCCAGGACAAACCGTAGCCGAGGTACATGCCCTTGGCTGA